>NW_024037055.1:11782160-13004110 GCF_015706575.1 Patiria miniata
TACAGATTTAAATAGATTTACATTTTGTGGTGAATGTCAGTAACACCGTATCAAAAAATGAATGGCTATTACAAGATTGTTTTTTAAAAAAAGCTTTAGAAAATGTCAATAATTCCTGGCCAGTTACCACCAGAAAATAATTTAATTGCTTATCTTGGTGATTTGATTTGATTTTAAAATAATAACTGTTGTACATCAGTATTCAGTGATTCCAAACAGTCATTCAAACTCATTGAGCATTTACTCCACAAATGAGATCTTCAAATTCAAATAGTTTTACCACATAGATTACATTCTTTCAATTTCGTCAAAGCAAGGGGCAAGAAGTACATCAAAAATTCACTAATCCATTGGCAAACATCGATAGTTGAAAAATTAATGAAAGGGATATTTCCAAATAAGAAAAACATTATGTACACTTTGATAACTTAGTTGCACCAAGCTGTAATAGTCGAGTGTTTCGAGTAAATGATGATGGAAAAGCAAAGACAGGTTATGGCCAGCTTTGGTATGTTATTCAAAATTGGTTTATATCAAATGGATGATAACATCCAAGTTAATTATCCTTGAAAAGAATGTGCACTAAATTGTCTTTTCAGAAATAAGAGATGAGGTAGAGGAGGACCCTACGTATGATTCTGATGAGGAGTTTGAGCTTTTGTAAGCAACAGGAGAAGTGCCTTGCAAAGTCTTTTCACAGTGCTAATGTCTTCAACATCCCAACAATGGGAAGCTCTTGACAACCGTAACCTGTGATGCACTACTACATCCCTCATTAAATGGTTATTGCTGACAGAAACCATGAGATACATACTAGATCACACGTTTGAAAAGAACTGGCTTTGGATTTATTTGGTCTTAATCCGTTTTTGAGACTTTGTTTAGCATTCCTTAATAATGTGTTAAGAGCAGGCAGCAAACAAGTGTGCAAAATCTTTGTACTTGTATTATCAAGAGGCATTAATTCCTATGTAAACTGGTGATGTTTAGGCTCTCCCTCCCACAATCCTGCACAATCCTGTTATTGCGCAATTTGATTTATTGCTTCAAGCTTTTGGTGTTTATGACTGCTAAGCCTCAACCACCCATCTCAACCCCCCCCCCCCCCCCCCCCCCGATTATCTTGGGATTTTAACACCCAAGTTACTCCCCATCAAAAATCCTGCATCTACCACTGACTGTATATGGGTGAATAAGACATAAATGCATTACATTTTTGTATTCCATGAATGTAAGAATAATTTGTTCCTGTGTTATTCATACTTAAAACTATTAAGCTCGGTGGTCGAATGGCAAGACGTCTGCACTAGAAAGCAGGAGGTCGTGGGTTTGGGTCCAACCGGAGTGATTTTTTCCAACGTTCACTCGGGAGGTAGCACACTGAGTATATTTATACGTCGGTAAAGGGCAAGACCTTATATTGAAAACTATTTCTGTGATGCCACACTATTGTTTAAACTGTAGATTATATTGCATATCTATATATAGACAAATCTACAGTTGACAAATCACGATTCTACAGCAACTTATCACTTTCAATATGGCTTGGTAAATACTAATATTTTCGTTAAGGATAATACACGCGGAGCGCACCGCTCGTGGGTGAATGCCGCGCTACCGTGTGTATTAACCTACTTAACACCCTCCAAGAATTCCTCATTATTGCTTGAACGAAGGCCTTTGTACATCTTCAGTGTTGAATTTGATAAAATGGGAAAATCAATTTTGTTTATTTATGAGAAAAGAACAATGACGTCACATCATTGTTATTATTTAGTGAATATCATTTAAAAGAACGGCAGTCGTCAAGCTGCCACAGTAGCCTAATGGTAAACGAGATGAGCTATGGATGCAATGGTCCCTGGTTTGAA
The DNA here is from genome assembly GCF_015706575.1 of Patiria miniata. Lineage (NCBI taxonomy): Eukaryota > Metazoa > Echinodermata > Asteroidea > Valvatida > Asterinidae > Patiria > Patiria miniata. The sequence goes on from NW_024037055.1 coordinate 11,784,032, forward strand.
TCCTGCTATGTCTATTATCCAGCGACCATTTTTTTTTAAATGAAGGGAAAAAGGAGAACGAAAATATAAGTGTCTTGCTGTGATTCTGTAAAATTACTGAATTATACATAAGTGGCTACGCCATTCGTCAGATGCCGAATGGCGCGCCGTGCTCCATTCGTGCAAAATAATGACGAGGAAAAAACAAGTATGACGTCACAGGAGGGTGTTAATATTTAAGACAACACCTAGCACTGGATTAACGATCTCAGGCAGATAATATGACCTTTAATATCAAATGACTTAATATAATTGAAGTGCTTTTATGGTGCTTTCCATTGTATCAACAATCTCAAAGCCCTTTACAATTATTCCCCCAGTCATCAGGCCACGAGACCACTCGGCTGAAATTCATTCATCTGTCCTCACAGGTACCCATTCATACTCCTGTGTGGAGAGAGGCAATTGCACACCATCATACTGGAGTCATACACCTTAACCACGGGACCATGGCGTTTTGTTCCATAATGTCCTCCAAGCTTAATTCCAAATTATAAGACATACCATTTTCTCAAAGATGATCATTACAATCTTGAAAACATTTCCATTAAGTTTTCAAATGTGGTAAACATTTGTTCAAGAATTCTATACATTATACTTGGTGAATGTTGGAGCATCCATGATAGTTCTCTTGTACAGACGCATAGTAGAAGATGGATGACTGGTTGTTTAGCAGATCACCTGCTGTCTTTGTTGCTACTGGCGTGAAGCTACAGAGTCTCAAAGCAAGCCGGCCAGCTTTGTCACAGATGCCGCCACACGTCGTCTGTTGGTTTTGCAAGGGGCCCGGGGATGCAAGTAGAACACTTTGAGGATGTTGATGGGTGACTGATATACTCCTCATAATTATAATCTCAGAATACATTTATCAGTCATCTCAAGATTTTCATAGGCATCCACAACTTTTGAGATAAAATAAAAAGACTATCGTGATCATTTAGAACTTCTTTTCGTAGTAGTTGCGATGTCCTTAAATTTAAATTCACGGCCGTTTGTAAGGGACAACACCAAGAACATTGTTCTCCATTGTCTAATCATTTCTAGGCGCGGATCCAACCCCCCCCCCCAGCTCTGTCCAAAAAAAAAATTATCATACACATTTTTAAAATATAAGTCGGAACCCCCCCCCCCCCCCCTGCTGTGACACCCAAATAAAATTATACTGGTATAATGTCCGCCTGTTCAAAATACGGTACCCATTCTGTAATCTAGTGTTAATAATCGTCGAATTTGAACAGTGCCCCTATTGAAAGAATATGGTACCAGCCCCCCCCCCCCCCCCCCCCCCCCCCCAGTTTTTTATTTTACGGAGGCCAAGTGCCTGGAGAAAAAACCTGTGTACATTTTCAGATTTTTTTGGCTGATGAACCCCCCCCCTGCGAAAATTCCTGGATCCGCCCCTGATTTCACAATTTGCAGTGTAGTGTAGATTGTATAAGCAATAGTTGTATACTTAACTCATCCCTAAGTAAGTTAACTTTAGTGTACATGTAGTTGATTAAAATGCGTGATATACCAGTGCGAGACTGTGGCACATTCTTGGGTTATACTTTCTACACGAGTTTAAATTAAAACCATAACTAGGAAATTATGAGAAAAGGCATTTGATTACTGAATGTTAAAAAGTCACTTAAAAATACATGTACTATTACGAGCTTCCTTTTCGGAACTCAATGCATAACTTCAATCTCAGTTATAACACTCTAAACCATTACCATTACATAATGTTTATAAATGATGCGCGATAAATTTGTTTAGGAGTACATCATTGCGCGAAGATGCAAACCACTTTTGCAACTTGAGCACTTGCATTGCAGAATGTAACGATACACAGCGTACACTCTCTCGTTGTTTCTGCATCGAAGACGAACGGCCTTCATGGCAGATGTTCCGTCTTGGCAGCTTATGCACCGATATTGGAACGGATGTCTCAAGACACTTCTGAAGCCAATCACTGGGTCTGCTGAAGACGTGCCTTCACAGAAGCCAGCACACCGTGACATCAACACAACCTGAGACAACGAAGAAGCCAGTTTATTATCCACTAACACTAGTACACAAATAGTTGTTACGCATTAGAAACGGCTGAACGTTACATATAATATTGTTTTCCCGGCCAATTTCCGAATTTTTCTGATCAGTTTCATTATTGGCCATTCAATTTCGCGTGATTTTGACACATCGGATCAAATTGGGTTTACTTTATTGTTAGGGCATTCAATTTCAAGTTTTGTTCCTAATGTTTGTTTTCTTTTTGGGGGGCATTCTATTTGGTGCTTTCAAGACTTTATTTGCAGCATTCTTACATTAATCTTTTGGTCTGAAAACCAGACTAGTCACCGCCCCGCTGTTCGCGAGCACGGTGCTGTATACAGACACATACAACGTCAACCAGTTTATCGTACATTGAAAACGACAGGGAAAACGTATTCGTACTCCGTCGTGTCTGATGTAAACAACCAGGTTTTTTTTCGTTTTTTCTCGGGAACGGTAAGACATTAGGTTGTTTTCCTTTCCACAAGATGTTTGAAAAAGTATATAAGTAGACAATCCAAAACATGACATTTTCGGGGATTTCAGGACCCACCATCGGGCCTACCTTTTCGCTGCAATGTTTCTTTGGATGCCGGATGGTTTCTACGTTAAAATATCTTGTGCACATTCCGTTGTCTTCGAAAGCTGTCGCTGCTGAAACAAAGAAACTTAACGCCAGTAGAAAGTTCAATGCAAAGCATAATTGCTGACATCCCGCCATGACAGTTTTTCAATGTAGCGTACATTTACCAGTAGTTGTTTCTGCTCATTGGCGAGTGTGAGCGTTATCCCGTTTCATATCATTTAGTTGAGCTGTGCGATCACATCTTTCACGGTTTCCAACCTCGTCCACAAATAAACCTTGTGATTTTCTTGATCAATAAATATGCGCCCCACAGCGGCTGCCACTTAGTTCATTATGTGGACTTTTTAAGAGCTTATGCGCACAAGCAATTATCATCGTGATGCTTGGAACAGGTGGATTCACTTTTTAAAACTGGGAAACCTGAATGGAGATGTGATATGCACCCAGGATGGTATTACCAACCTTTATACTGTGCTACAATCGAAATTTCCCGCATGATTAATGTCACAACCTATTTCAAGTCGTTACACTATGATGTCTTCCAGTACTATAGCAACTATTTTTTTAAAACCCCAACTGGGCTATATTTTGATCTTTTATAAGAAAGAATGGCAAAAAGAAATGGGAAATATGGAAGAATGGGCAATCGGGAGGATCGCCGGAGGGTAAAACACTGCGGGAGTATGAACCGAGAGGTCAAATGTAATAAGGGGAATTCAAAATAAAGACACAATCCTCAAGGAAAGGTCAAGCTACTTTAAAATGCCCATGCAATTATTTTTTTTTATAAATACTTAATACAATTCCTGAAAATCAACTTTTGTGTCCCATTTAACCTTATTTTCAATTACCGTTTTGCCATTTCAAGGGTATTCTAAAGTGCCTTGTTTACTTCTATGCTAAAAATGCAATTTCCATATTCATGAACCAAAGTGCGATGTCATTTCAGGCAGAAACCTCAATCTTACAGATATTTCAGCACCAAAAGTTGCCAGAAATTTGTATGTTTTGCTGCTGGCGTAAAGGTTTTATTTGGCGATTCACTATTGTTTCAGTACACGGCAGTTCAATGAGTACAATTTTATCACGGATGTTTTCATTGATCAAAATTTTGGGTGCACAATTTGAACTGAAAACCCCCAAATTGAACGGTGCCTTCCTGAATTGACATCACAGCAATAACGCCCTCAATTGTCCGGAAAGTGTGCATTTCAAAAAAACAAAAAAAAAATGTTTAAAGAATTGTACTTTCAATCAAATTAACCATAAGGGAACGTCAAGTAGCTTTCATACATTTAAGAGGAGTTAGAAAGTTGCATAAAATGCGTTCCTAAGAATTATTCATTTCATGAACGCTTTAAAGCATTAACATGGTTTTTCATTATGTCCACAGGTAACTCATAAACAAAAAACACGTTCATAAAGAAAATCGCTTGTATTGTACTACCTGATGACGTCACATGATAATATTTACTACTCTGTAGGATTGATGTTCAGTACAAGTTCCAAGTTATAATACACTGTATGAAGCGTTTTGAAGAAAGGTTGCGGAAAATATATCGTCCAAATCGCACCCAAAAGGGAGATTAACAGCCAGATCGCCAAAAATTGGGTTCATTTGAGCTTTTTTGAGCTCAAATAGGCCTACTAATTCGCCCGGGCGAAATATAGTAATAGTCTTGGGCGGAATAGCCCTTATTTACGGGTCGGCCTTATTAAATTGAAAGAGAGGTAAAATCTTCATTTTGGAACTTGCGAATGGAGATGAAAGCGATGAAATTAAAGTTAATAAGGGGAAAATGTGTGTTTGGGAGGTATCAAACACCCTGTTTAGTGGAGTCTGGATGAGTGATAATAATTACCTGAGGCGTCTCGGGTAATTATCACCAATCCAGACTCCAACCGGTCTTAAACAGAGTGTTTAATACCGACCAAGCACATATTTATTCTCATTCATAAATACCTTTTCGGTAAAAAAAAAATGAATATTTTCGGTCCAAAAATCTAAACAAGTAAAAAACTAGACGTTTGTTCAACAATTTTACTTCATGTTTTATGCAACACCCCTCTGACTATAATAATTATGTCCTTCTACAACTCCTTACATTATAAGGAGATTGGCGTGTGCGTCGCGTAGCTTGGCTGACGTAGTGTGAATTTTGGACTATGAAATGCTGATTCACTGGTAGTATTGCGCATGCCTACATGAGGAATGTGAACGTTCACCCAATGAATCGTTAAAGCTATATTCCATCATTTGCAGCTATCCGAAAAGTAACTGACGAATTAGTGTTGAACATACTTGGGTTGAAAGATAGTAAGGGGACTAAACTCCCTGTGAAATTTATTCTTTCTGGCATGCTGTCATTTTGAATAAATCAACGAAAGAAGGTTTTCCAACGGTGCGTCTTAAGCTTAAGAGGCATGATATCGTTGGACATTTTCCGTTTATAGTAGTTCGGGTTTTTTTATTCAGCGAAGCACGCGCAAGCTTTGGCACGACGCACACGTACGAGCGCGCGGTTGCTATAATTCGTCGGATCCAGTGCGCGACGTCGCGTAGCTGGTCAAGGCCCACGCGTCTTGATCCGGACACGTGACGCGCCCCGGATGCTGGCACGTCAACCTCGTTCCCCATGGGTACGATCTTGCTGCGCCATGTTGTTTCCCATCATGCCTTGCGCGATCTTAACCCCTGGAATTGTGTAATTTAAATTTGTCAAAATATGGCAAATTATAATTAGGCTGCAGTTTATCCGTTTTACGTGCCGACGCCATCTTTAAAATGTTAAAAGTTGTGATTTTGAAGAATCAATCCTTTCAAACATAACGTTTGGACGTTGCGTTATTTAGCAAAGATTTGTATTAAATGTACGTACCCATTTCGTGCCTTTACAACCACAGATACGGGTGTTTTTTTAGCGAAAAACGAGGCTGCCATAATCCATATCGTACAGGCATCGCGACTTTTGAATAACATTTTTTTTCGTACGTGACGTTACCATTACGTGCAAAGCACAAATGCGCGCGCAGTACGCTGTGAATGGCCAATCAGCGTCATTTACGTCATCATCACAGCCAGGGGTTAGTGTAGGAACGCGCACGCGCCCATGGAGTCGAGGCTGCTGGCACGTAAAAAGACTTTGCCGCTCACTGGATAGTCTTTTTACGCGCCAGCATCCGGGACGCGTCACGTGTCCGGATCAAGACGCGTGGGCCTTCACTAAAGGCTAGACATCGCGTAGCTGCAGTCAGCTCAGCGAGAACGTGTCTCTGACGTAGTCTGGTTCCCAGACCTGACAATTATTCCCGACTCTCACGTCTAAATTGTAGGTCAGGCAGCGTCCGTGGCTAAAAATATACAAGACGGCATTGACGGCCCTTTTTCAAAGCTCGGCTTCGTTTCCGAATTCGCTTTATCGCTTAAAGGTGTAGTCCATCATTTGTAATTTGTGCATTTTGTTCGTTTGAAGCAACAAAAGTGCTCAAGATCTAAAGAAGGGTGCTGAACAACTAACCTGATGAAGTTTCAGCTCAGCTTTAGCTGTATATTTCGAGAAAAATAACATTCAAGGATATATTATATTATATTATTTCGACATTTCTGTCGCGGGTTGTGAAAAAGGTTATATAACCCATATAAAGTCCACAATCGTGTTAAAATATTAAAACGGGAATATTTATTCATAATGTAACTAAAATCGGGTGGTGCAATAAAAAATATTGAGGTAGAATATAGTAAAAATGAACTAAAACATACTTCTAAAGAATAAAAACCACAAAAGAATACAAGAAAGAATTAAAAATTTATCTTAAAAATTAAACAGCAAATGTAATAAAAATTTGTAAATCAAAAGCTAGGAAAAATAATTAGCTAAAATATAAACTATAAAATAGTGAACAACGAGAACGGGTACACAATTTTTTTTTTAAATAAACGATAAAACAGTTTTGAAACCTGGAGTTAAGTTAAAAGATAATCCATCAGTGAAGACTTAAAAATACTTAAGGAGGCGCTTTGAGTGATATTACCTGGAGTGGCATTCCAATCATTGGCAGTGCGAACATGCAAAATATTAATTCATAAAATAGTCAGTTTTAGCGAAGGGAACCTGGACTTTCAATGCATGGTCATTTCGGGAAATTCTGTTAGGAGGACTGAATTTACAAAGGCTATTGGCATCAATAAGGTTGTTCATTATTTTATAGGCCATTGCAAGTCTCAAGTACTTTCGTCTGTTTTCCAGTGACGTCCATCCTAACTGTTGTAGTAAGACATTGTATCCGGATTCCCAGTCCCTGCAAACCATTCTGGCACAACGTTTTTGAACGCGCTCAAGCGTGACACAGTGGGAACTACTATAAGGGTCCAAAGCCACGCTACAAAAGTCATTACACTGGTCGTTCCAGTTTAATTGCTTGTTTATCATCACTCCCAGGTATTTTTTCACGATCTGTCTCCTGAAATTTTTGACCCTGTAGAAAGTAAACGTAATCAGTGGAGTTGCGGTTTTTTTCGACATCTTCATAATTTTGCACTTGGTGATGTTGAAATCAAGCAACCACTTTTTAGACCAATCGCCTAAGACTTCTAAATCATACTGTAGAACATTACAATCTTCCAGAGACTTAATTGGCCGATAAACAATGCAGTCATCTGCATATAATCTAATAGTAGATTGCACATCTTTAGTTATGTCGTTAATAAAACAATTAAAAATAATAGGACCAAGGATTTTCCCTTGGGGACACCTGATTTGACGACACTCCATTTGGAAAATTCACCATTAAGAATGACACTCTGCGTTCTAGCTTCAAGAAAATTCATAATCCAATTCAGGTTACGATCACCAAGACACAAACTTTTTATTTTCTCACGAAGGAGAATGTGTGAAACGGAATCGAAGCAACCTCGTCCCCAGTGCTTTCTTTATTTCTAACGTTGTTTCCAATAGTAAACCCTGGATAGGAAACTTCCTTCTGCATCCTAATTCGATACCGCAATTGGCTAGAAATGGATTTAAATCGTGTACTTGGTGTTGTTATTCACAACGTGCAGTACGTGTTTTCGCGATCATTCGTCCACGCCTTTTCGAAAATATTCATTTCCTTTCCAGTTTGTTAATATTAATATGAAATGTGATACTGCATGTTGTCTCGATAAGATCGTAACTGTTAATTGAAAATAAAATCATGTTTTCGTAACTCACACCTTGCTCGCGCTGCGACGAATTGATTCAGTTTTTACCCCAGACACCGCATACAAAAACAAACGCAAATGTAACGCACAGGCAGGCACCAGACTACTCCTAATTTGCATACGTGTTCAAAAATCTTGCACATGCAAATGATCCAATACCAGGGTGAGAGAGCTGGTAGTGGTGGGCGCGTACTGCTGGACACCCTGGGGACGAGGTTGGAATCGAAGGCCTTGGAAAAATCCAAAAAAGCAATGTGAACGCTGGAGCCAGATTCTAAGGTGCTACTCCAATCATGGATTGCGTCAAGTAGTTGAGTCTCACAGGAGCGTTTCTTTCTAAAGCCATGTTCACATGATTAGGCCTATCATTAAGGAGGTTATTGTCATTCAAAATAATGCTTGGTGAGGTGATTGGAGACGATTCTTTCCAGTAATTTGCTTGTGACTGATGTAAGGGAAATAGTGATTATATGTTGTGTCAGTACATGGCAGTAAGCCAATGACCAACTCTTTCCCACAAATATTTTCAATTATAGGTTTTCCCGGACAATTTCGGAAAATGTGCGTTTGAATTTGAAAATCATAAATTCAATTTGGCGCTGAGTTTGAGAACGACGTACATCCTGGTTTCATTTTCGCAATAACTAGCATTCGATTTCATTTTGCACCAATCAAATGAATGAATGTGCATAACGTTTCATTTAAGGGATTTCAAATACGTGATTAGGTTTTCGGATTGACGGATGCGTTGCCGATTATTACGAATGTGCAATCCAATTCGCAGAAAGTCGATTGTCTATTGTGACACGGGCTGAATTGAACATTCTTTTTCATTTGTTACAATTTAAATTCGCATTTTCTGCATTCAATTTAAATAAATTATACGGGCCTATACAAATCATGATACAACTTTGATTCATTAATTAATCAAGGTATGCCTTATTGATCATTAATGTTTTTTTTTCTTATAAACACAAAGGCCTATGCGAAATGTAGGCAAATGAAATGTGAAAATGATATAAATATGACCAATATGAAATCAATCAAAATTATCTTGTAGCCATTTTATTGAAACGATAAAGGGACACATCACGTGTCATGTTACATGGGATCTGCATGAGGACTATCTGTTGGTTCTTTACCTTAATTGTATTTTAATTTCTTTATGTATTTCTTAAGCTTCTCTCTCGTTTTATCAGTTCGATTGTCTATCCTTCAATGACCTGTCTACCAAGACATCGATGGAGATATGTCTGAGAATGGTTGCACCAGGCGGTGCATTTCGCAGGTGTCACCTCTCCAATGTTCAATGTTGAGTGCAGCCACCTCCTGGAGACGGAGGGATCTCCAGACTTGCAGGTTCACACCAGCTTGGACTCTTGCGTCTTGGTCTCCAAATCTGTCCTGCGATTCAGGAAGCACCAGCGTGCGCTTCACTCCCGCCTTGAAAGCTGAGTGCGCCATTTCCGTTGGATTTAAGAATGGCGAGTTTGGTGGCAGCAGCTTGATGGTGAAATTGCTGGCATCAGGGGGTAGTTGGGCTCGGATATGAGGACGAGCGTTGTCATATATCAGATATATGCGTTCGCCTGCCGGGAATAACATACCACATTCTTGTACAGTCGTCGCTAAGAACTCCTCAAAAGTCGCTCTCGTCACAGTCTCTGATGATATTCTGTGAGCCACAAGTCCAACCTCACCAGAAAAAAATGGCAAACGTGATGTTGACTTGCTTGCCTCTCTGGCCATGGACGACACGCCTGCTGGCTCTCTACGAGGAGCGCGACCATAAGACCGACGGGTCGATATGTTGTACCCGGTCTCGTCAATGTACACAGTGTGGCCAAGGACACCAACCTGAAGAAACCAATTTCCAAATATGACTCGTGCATCTAATATGCGTGGCTCATTCCTCTGTTCTGGAACATCTTCCGCTAGTTTAAGAGTTATAAGCATACCATCTAGAGTTCTAGCGATGGTACTAGTGGTCACGAAGGGCTATTGGGAAGATCAGCTCGCATGCAGTTGAGTATAGAGTTGACGCAAAGTTAGAAGGGGGTTGTCATCTAGATATCCTTGAAGGGCATCTCTCATGTCGTCGTCAACCGTCTGGTTTATGGGTCCTCCTTTCGGCAGCTTGTTACGACGACCATCCCGGAGATAAAGGCCTACGCCAACGATTGATCTGGCCGCTGAGTGCTTGATACCCAGCGTATCTGCTACCTGCAGATAGTCAGCGTCGTCAGCCTCAAAGGCATCGATGAGGCGATTTCGGTCAACGGGCAGCCATTATTGGATATTTTAGGACTATGTGAACTGAGACACTAGGCTATATGATGCGATTGTGGCAAATTCTGAGCAGAAAAAAATTGATTTTCTTCAGTTTTGGTTTTTATATAGGATTTATTACAATAGTTGGTTTGTTTCTACACCACTAGGTTTTAGCTCAATCATCATGAATATTCAAAAATGCAATCATTCAATCAACCATTCCTCAAATGTTACTTTAACACATAAATGAATTCCAATGCTTGACCAGGCATACGTTAAATAACACTGCTAGGGAAATCGGCTGCACATTTAGCGAAAAAGATTGATGATAAATTAAAAGGAAAATAGGATTGCGGATGTGCCTTCGATTTCGCGCTAAAATGAATTGTCAATACACTAAATGCAGTGCACATTCGGGAAATCGTACGCTGATTTTTACGACTGAATGCACCTTCACCGAAAAAGACTTATCATTTGTTAAATAGAAACAGAGATTTGGAATGTTCATTCTATTTCGCACGAAAACGAATGCTTTTTTTACAAATTCGTGTACACATTTTCCGAAATTGTCCGGGAAAACCTATATAGTACAGGTTTTCCCGGCCAATTTCACCAAGTTTTCATTCAATTTAACGCCTGGCTCATTCGATTTAGATTGAAATTGAAAGATCACGAAGATCGGCATTCGACAATCAAAAAGAATCATTCTATTTCACTATCCGAGCATTCTATCGCCTTTTAGCTTTACTCGTCCCTATCAAAGATGCATTCATATTAAAGTATCGCGTTGTTCATTCAATTTCGTCTAAACCATTAGTTAGGGGTTGATCGGGCATTCGTTTTCATTAATGGCAAACATATTTCACATGTTGTCAAACATCTTTTAAGACTTCATACGTGTACGTATTCCTTAGCGTAAAGCATGAATTTTTCTCAGGAATTCTTTTCGTGCAACTCTTTACTACTGTTAAATGTACGAAAACTACAAATTTGACAACATTTTTGGGTTAATCTTATTGGAAAAGTGCACTTCTTTAACCCTAAAGGGACCGGGGGCGGAATCTGCCCCCCGGTTGAGAGATGGTAAAAAAAACCGGCCCTTTTAGAGTTAAACATTTAAAAGTTTCCATGCTTTTCCGGAATACGTAATGAGCGCGCTGTTACTGTCATGTCATTTCAGGAAGACACTGTTCAGTTTTGGGGGTTTTCTTTCAAATAATTCATCCAAAATTTGCTAATTGAAAACATTTTTGGGAAAGGGTTGCTCACTGGCTTACTGCCATGCGTACTGACACATCAAAGAATCACCAAATAAAAGAAATTTATGACACTGAAATATCCAAAATTCTAGCAACTTTTTGTGCTTAAATAGCCATGTAACATGAATCATGCCCGGAATGCCATCACAGGTATTTTAATGAATATGAAACTTTGCATTAGCATAAAAACGGAGAAGGCACCAAAAATATCCTTCAAAAATGGAAAAATAAAACTTGCAAATAAGGTTAAATGTGACTCAAAGACTGTATATTGTAAGGTTTGTATTGGAAACTAACTGTGCATGGCCCTTTAAATACGGTCAGTGTTCGGTCAGACATACGCAAGAAAACATTTACGAAATAACACAAGAGAAGTGTTCCCGATGATACAACCATTGCCAAACGTACCGATGTCTTGCACTTCAAAAAGTCGTCAACATAAAGATGCCCCTTGCTCAAACATTTAAACAAGTAGAAGAGATCAACAGTGAAAAAGAAATTATCTTACCCTTTCAAGGGAATATACAACATTTGCAAACATCGAAAAATAAAACTACAAAGTTTTTGCGAAATACTTAAAGCTAAAGTCCATCATTTGCAGCCATCCGAAAAGTAACTGGCGTAATTATTGTTGAAAAACATACTTAGTTGAAAGATAGTAAGGGAACTAAACTCCTGTGAAATTATTCTTCTGGGAAGCTGTCATTTTGAAGTAATCAACGAACATTTCCAACGGTGATCTTAAGAAGCACCGTAGGAAATTTAAATTAGTAGTTCGTTTTGTTATTCAGCGCAGCGCGCGCAAGTATTGGAACGACGCACACGCGCGCGCGGTTGTTATAATTCGTCGGATCAGTGCGCGACGTCGCGTATAGCTGCAATTCAAAACATGATTCAGTAACTTTTGATTTGAAATTGAGATCTTTGAATGCTGGTTTTTCTCGGAATGTACAGCTGAAGTTTAGCTGAAACTTTATCAGGTTAGTTGCTTAGTATCCTTTATTAGATTTTGAACTCTTTTGTTGCTTCAAACGAACAAAATGCACAAATTACAAATGATGGACTATAGCTTTAATAGGATGTTGGTAAATGACAGTCTAAAGCATCCTGTAAAATTATGGCACCTGGTATACTGTTATTTCAAGAAAAGTGGTATTTTTGTATCAATTTCCAACGCTGATCGGCCGATCAGCGTTGGAAACAACTGGCTTTTTTTCAAATACTGGCCCCAATTGACCATTGCACTTGTTTGCAATCGATTACAAACCTATGAACGGGTACGAGCCAGCTAGACTGGTTCCCTGACCTTACAATTCCCCAATGTATGTAAACTGCTCTGTTTCTTCTTATATGGAGTCAGGGAACCAGACTACAGGAATATGTTCGTTTTTCTAGGTTTTTATAGCATTTTCGAACCCAAAACCTCCAAAAAGTCAGTGTAACTATATTTGCTTTATATTTCCAACCCCCCAATTCCATCCATTTCTGAAAATTACAGCAAAAGCAAATGATGTATATTCTCTTTAATTATTTCGTTACATCTTGCTTCCATCATATCAGTTAATATGTAACATTGTAAATGTTACAGTCATCAAGATTGGTTTTTTTTTGGGGGGGGGGGTTGAACCTCGGAGGAAACTAGGAAAATGTATCGATTAAAAAAAACTTACTAATTAAAATGACCAAACGATGAAAGCGATTGCCCATAAACGAAAAAGAAACGAAAGCATATAGTTATACGTTATAAGCGCACAGATGTTCGCTAATTTGAATGCGTCAACCGCCAAAAGGTTGCAAAGACTTAATTTAAGACTGCTACAAATTAAGTCTTGAATGCAGCAAAACGAAATAGGATGCTCGAAAATGAAAATGAACATTCAGAGCAAAATCTTGGCTGCCTAAAAATGAAATTGAATGAACCCAAAATGAAAAAGAAACCCCAATTTGACCACATGTGCCAAACTCACGCGAAATTAGACGGCTGATAATGAAACTGATTAGAAAAATACCGAAATTCGCCGGGAAAACCTATAAATTTTGGATCAATAATTTGAAACCCCTAAACTGAACAGTGTCTTCCTGAAATAACATCACAGTAACAGTGCGCTCATATGTAGTCTGGAAAAGCATGGGAAAAGGTTTAAAGAAGTGCACTTTTGCAGTAAGATTAACCAATTTTTTTGTCAAATGTGTAGTTTTCTTACATTTCACAGTAGTAAAGAGTTGCACAATAAGATTTCCTGAAAAAAAATCATTGCACATGCCCTTTAATTAAGAAAGAAAGGCATCTACGGATTGAAGTCATCAAATATGATTTACGCTAAGGAATACGGACACGTGTGAAGTCTTAAAGATGTTTGACTAAATGTGAAATATGTTTGCCCATTAATGAAAACGAATGCCCGATCAACCCCTTACTAATGGTTTAGACGAAATTGAATGAACAACGCGATACTTTTCAAATGAATGCATCTTTGATAGGGACGAGTGAAGCTCAAAGGCGATAGAATGCTCGGATAGTGAAATTGAATGATTCTTTTCGATTGTCGAATGCCGATCTGCGTGATCTTCAATTTCAATCTAAATTGAATGAGCCAGGCGTTAAATTGAATGAAAACTTAGTGAAATTGACCGGGAAAACCTATATTACTTACTTTGGCACGCTTGAATAATCTGTTTCGTTTCCTCATCAAGCCTCTGATTTCTCTATTCATCCATGGTAAATCATAGTGGTGTTTACAACTGGACTGTTTTGAGGGGAAAAGAAAGATGACATTGTTCTGTAACAGATGGTGGTTACCATTTTCCTAAATAATTAGTCATACCCCAGAAATCAACAAAATAAGCTCGGTTTCCTTTATTTTATGAAACACCCTTAAAATTTCGTTCGGAAAAGAAAATCAAACTTTAGGAAAAGCACGAAAACACCAACGTTAGCATATTTTTCTTTCCCATTTTGTTCATGTTTTATAAATGAACAAAAATAACGTTAAAAACCCCTATGATTGTAATACCTGATGACGTCAAAATGACGTCCCGGTAACATGTACTACATTGTGTCGGAATGTTCATTCCCAGCTTCAAGTTTATGATATGTACCGTTTTGAAGAAAAGTTGCAGAGAATAATAATAGTGTCCACCCCCCCCCAACTTTAAAAAGTGTCGCTTACAGCCCGAATACCCGACAAAAAAGTATTTAAAAATTTTGATTTATATTAATTCCAAAATTGGATTAATTTGAGCAATTTTTGAGCTAAAAAAAAAAAAAAGCTCAAAATGTAATCCGCTCGGGCGAAATCCCTAGTAATCCGCCCGGACGAAATAGTAATCCGCCCGGGCGAAATAGTACTCCGCCTGGGCGAAATAGTACTCCGCCCGGGCGAAATATAGGTTTTCCCGGCCAATTTCACCAAGTTTTCATTCAATTTACCGCCTGGCTCATTCGATTTAGATTGAAATTGAAAGATCACGAAGATCGGCATTCGACAATCAAAAAGAATCATTCTATTTCACTATCCGGGCATTCTATCGCCTTTCATCTTCACTCGTCTCTATCAAAGATGCATTCATATTAAAAGTATCGCGTTGTTCATTCAATTTCGTCTTAACCATTAGTAAGGGTTGATCGGGCATTCATGTTCATTAATGGGCAAACATATTTCACATTTTGTCAAACATCTTTTAAGACTTCATACGTGTCCGTATTCCTTAGCGTAAATCATATTTGATGTCTTCAATCCGTAGATGCCTTTTCCCCCTTAATTAAAGGGTATGTGCAATGAATTGTTCTCATGTATTCTTTTTGTGCAACTTTTATGTAAAAAAACTACACATTTGACAACATTTTTTGGTCAATCTTATTGCAAAAGTGCACTTTAAACATTTAAAAGTATCCATGCTTTTTCGGACTACCTATGAGCGCGCTGTCACTGTGATGTCATTTCAGGGAGACACTGTTCAGTTTGGGGGTTTTCTTTCAAATTATTCATCCAAAACTTGCTAATTGAAAACATTCGTGTGAAAGCATGCATTAGCATAAAAATGGAGAGGGCACCAAAAAAACACCCTTCAAAATGGAAAATAAAATTTGCGATTAAGGTTAAATGTTACACAAAGATGTATTTTCAAGGTTTGCGTTGAAAACTTACTTTTGCATGGGCCCTTTGAATACGGTAAGTGTTCGGTCAGACATACACAAGAAAACATAAATAACGCAAGAGAAGTGTTCCCGATGGTTGCCAAACACACGTGTCCCGATGTCTTGCGCGTCAAAAAAGTGCCAACGTAAAAATACCCCTTGATCAAACGTTTAAACAAGTAGACAAGATCAACAGTGAAAAATAAATTATCTTAGTCACTTTCAATTAATTATTTTGTTACATCTTGTTTCCCTCATATCAGTTAATTTGTAACATTGTAAATTTTACAGTCATCAAGATATTTCTTTTTTTGGGGGGGGGGGATGAACCTTGGAGGAAAATAAGAAAACATATCGATTAAAACATCTTATTAATTTGAATGACCATACGATGAAAGCGATTGCCCATAAACAATAAGAAACGAAAAGCACGGTTATACGTTATAAGCGCACAAATGTTCGCTAATTTGAATGCGTCAACCGTCAAAAGGTTGCAAAGACTTAAGTTAAGACTGCTATACAAATTAAGTGTTGAATGCATCAAAACGAAATAGCATGCCCGAAAACGAACACGAACATTCAGAGCAAAATCTTGGCTGCCTAAAAATGAAATTGAATGAACCCAAAATGAAAAAGAAACCCCAATTTGACCACATGTGCAAAACTCACGTGAAATTGAATGGCTGATAATGAAACTGATTAGGAAAATTCGGAAATTCGCCGGGAAAACCTATAGTAATCTGCCCGGGCGGAAATACTAATCGGCCCGGGCGAAATAGTGAGCCGAAAAATATTTTCGGTCATGTCCTACATACGCTTCCGTATAATTACGCTAGAATCTTCATTGCGGATAGTTATATTCTTCAAGGACCTGTGTAGTGGTTATGCCGGGCAAGGTTTGAGTGAGTCCCTGGTGGAATTAGTGTGTTACGGGGGCGAAGTGGCACATTTTCGAAAGCAATTTGAATATCTGCTAGTCCATGTTGTTGATTCCCTCCAGCCCTATATGAAAACCCAATGATAATATAGGGCTGGGGTAACTCAAGCTACACCTCAAGAAGTTACTTCACACAGGAAAACAGGGGGGGGGGTGTAAATTGGGCTAAAAATTAGGCGAAAGTTGCCTAACGTGGGGGACTTGAACAACTTCAAGGAAATCTTGGATTGTTACTATGTCGTCATAATCATTCAGTCACTTATATGCTTAAAGCCCGGTTCATACTCTGCGCGAAAGCGAACGCGAATTTGTGACATCGTGGCAAGTATTCGCGCTGCGAATTCGTAAAAGTTGAACATATTTCATCTCGGGCGAATTTCGCAGCGAACGTTTCATGAATTCGCTTCGCATTCGCATTCGCACGAAGTATGAACCGGGCTTAAGAAAATGTTATTGAAGTCAGGAAGTGTAAGTAGAATCACCAAAATAAACTTTTCAAAAAATAAAATAACCAAAAATATACCAAAATATGGGAACAAATATATTACAAGACAGGTATTAAATATTTATGCAAATTAGGCATATTTCCACTAAAAATCCAGCTTGGTAACCATCATATTCGGATTCAGCACCCCGAAATTAGGTAAAATAGCAGCAGCGAGTAGTCACCTTGCAAGCCACACGCATGCCATAGAAAACTCATCCCTAGATAGAATCATTGAGTGGTCGGGCACAACCCGACCACTGATTGGAGTTGTTGCGATTAATCATCTTTCTTTCTTTCTTTCTTTGAGTGGTCGGGAACAACCCGACCACTCTTTGGATCTGCTATACGATTAATCTTTCTTTCTTTGAGTGGTCTGGCACAACCCGACCACTCTCTATTATTGTTACGGGTCGATTAATCTTTCTTTTTTTCCGTACAGCACGTTTCCGAGAGTTTTCTCCTAAACGGTTTATGATATGAACTTGTAACTTTCAATATATCGTCACCGACACCACGAAGTAACACCATCTACATACCAGTAAAAACTAACAGTCAGAGAAAACGGCAACTAAAGTTGAACGCTTTCTAAAACAACACTTTGCGTCAAAACGACAGAGTATTTTCAGTTGGGTTTCTAGTTGTGGACACTTGATGAATTGAATTGATTAAATCTGCTGTTTTTCACTCGTTTGTGTATTAAATAAACAAGAAATAAGAGAAAAAAAATGAGTGTTAGTTCGTGAAACCGAAAAAGCTGCGAAACTGTAAATTTTCGTTTTCACGAAGTAACACTCTTCAATGTATTTAACACGAGGAAAGTGCAATTTCAGGTCAGCGCGCGCGCGCTCATCATACAACTTGTTACAAGAAGAGTGTTACTTCGTGAAAACGTTTTTGCTCACTTATGAGCAGAGTGCGCGCCATGCATTGCAATGGAAAATGGAACTTGATGTTACTTCGTGAAAACGAACATTGTCACTTTTGCGCAAAAGTTGCCATGGATACTTAGCGTAATTATTAAAGTAAAGCTTTTGAAGCTTTGAAACTTCGTGCAATGGTAGGCCTTGATGAATAATGTTTAAAAATCCAAAAAACTGAAAATCGAAAAAACTAGGCTTTAACACGGTAGAGTGTTACTTCGTGGTGTCGGTGACGAGATATCGACCCTCATTCTAAGTGGTGCATATTACTCTGACGTCATTATGACGTCATCGGGTGTCAAATTACAAGCGATTTTCGTTAAAAAAAATGACGATCTTCTGTCACCTATAACTCTTGAACAGAATGATCAATCATGTTCCAACCTTGTAATCAGATAGACCATTATTTGATAAACATTTTATGTCACGTACGTGAACTAGCTTGATCTTGTCTTCCGGTTCTACCGGAAGGTCAAATTTAGGTGAATTCAAAATGAAGACATTAGCCTGAAATCAAAACAAAGCACCGTTTCTTCCAAACGGTTTACGGTATGATCCTAAAACCTAGTGTGAACTTGTACCATGTTACGAAGATGTTATAAATTTTGTAACGTCATCATGACGTCATCAGGTATCAAATTACAAGCGATTCAAGGGCAAATTTTGACAAAATAGTTGGCGCTATATCTTTTGAAGTAAATAGAGAATCGTGTTCGTTTTTTCCTGTGGTTGAAGACTATGCCGTGAGAAACATGTCTTGTTCCCGGACACAAAACCGCTTGACCTTCACTTCCGGTGTTACCGGAAGTGCAATGAAAACTTAATATAACGCAAAAGCGGAAGCATTTTTAATACAGACATATATATTATGCAAGTGTTTAGTGAGAAGTGCAAGTCCTAACAGTGTGATGACGTCATCATCCGAAAGGGAATAATAATTTATTGTGATAGAAAGGATTTAATTTCGTGATCCTTTGTTGATACATAAAGATATTCATAACTTAACTCGGCAGTGTTTCATGAACAAATTGCCTCCCGACCATTCTGCGTTACTATGCCGTGCGAAACATTTCTTGTCCCCGGACACAAAACCGCTTGACCTCCACTTCCGGTGTTACCGGAAGTGCAATCAAAACTGAATGTAACTCAAAACGGAAGCATTTTACTACACACATATAAATTATGAAAGTGTTTAGTGAGGAATGCCAGTCACAAAAAAAAGTGTGATGACGTCATCTTTCAAAAGGGCGCCCCCTAGCGGCACATAAAATAGTGTTTGCTTTCTTTAATTTGAAAACCATCCGTTCAAATTTTACAAAATTGCCCCTTGATATTCTCTGATTAACCACAGGTAAATTGGCAAGGTTTCAAATTCATGACGTCATCAGACCGGAAGTTACTTTTAGGAGAATTTGAAAAGGATCCTATTTTAAATTAAATTCTATCATTTGATCCCTGTCGTATCTTCGTAGTCCAAAGAATGATATCCATTACAATGTTCACCTTTGGATCTCTAATGCTGTGACGTCATCAAACCGCAAGTAAGGTGTTATTAATACGTCATCAAACCGGAAGTTAGGTGTTATTACAAACAATTATATTTCCCATATTTTCATACGTTATTTTAACGTCACAATCAAAATGTATCCTCTCCGAAGTTTATCAGTATACCATTTTTCACAGATGACGTCATCAAACCAGAAATAACGTTTTTGCGGGTATACAATGTTTACTGAAATTTATCACACCTTTAAAGATACATTTTTGTAACAAAATAATTTATTGTACTGGAGGGTTTTAATTTCGTGATCCTTCGTTCCACTAACTTAACTGGGCAGTGTATAATGAAAAGGCTGTCTGCCCAACCACTCTGCGTTTGTAACTCAACAAAGGCGAACCTCTAGTTATAGGTTTTTTGGTATATTATTATAGTATATAGAATTTTTTTAATGGTATTCATTCCTTCTATTGGTTATTCACATTGTTAATTAAGCTTTTGTTAGTCATAAGTTCAATTTAGTGTTTGATATATTTGCAAATGTACAATATTGCAAATGGGGGCAGTATCATAAGTCCGACGCCTCATAGGTCCGACGTCTCATAAGTCCGAAATTTCGGACTTATGAGGCGTCGGACTTATGAGGCATAACATTTATTTATTCCGCCTCATAGGTCCGACGCCTCATAAGTCCGACGTCGGAAAAACGAGGCGTTTAATTTGTCGAGGCGTCGGAGCTATGAGGCGTCGGACTTATGAGGCGTTGGACCTATGAGGCGTCTGACTTATGGGCCTTTATT
Source organism: Patiria miniata (assembly GCF_015706575.1). Lineage (NCBI taxonomy): Eukaryota > Metazoa > Echinodermata > Asteroidea > Valvatida > Asterinidae > Patiria > Patiria miniata. The sequence continues at coordinate 11,804,201 of NW_024037055.1, forward strand.
TGGTTAGGGGATGCGATTTTACCGAACTTATGAGGCGTCTCGGACCTATGAGGCGTCGGTATTATGAGCGGACAATTAAGTATGTATGTATAGTATTATATGTTTATATATAAGCAAATTTCCGCATGCTTATTGTGGACAATAAATTATCATATATCATATACGCGTCAAAAACGGGTTTTGCGTTTCACGAAGTCACACAAAATGTCACGTGATATGCACGACTCACTTCTGGCGTTTTCTCGAAGTAACGCTAAGCCTATAGCTTATACACTCGGGTGCTAGCGTCACTTCGTGAAAACTCGAACACATGCAGCGTTATCTGATTTTTGTAGTTTTCACGAAGTGGACTTATCATTGGTTACTTTTGATAACTCATTGAGAGAGTCTTTTTTTGTTCAATACAAACCATACATTAACGTGTCAATCAAGATCCCCTCTTTCAGACAATGCAGCAAAATCATAGGCGTAGCCAACCGGGGGGGGGGCAGTGGCGTCACCAGACTTTTCAGTCTGGGGGGGCACAGGGGGGGGGCACCAGCATTTGATGGGGGGGGGGGGGCACTTAGGTGGATACGGATCGCCGTCCTGGGGAAGGGGTCTAAGGGGAGGGGGTGGAAAATTTTCGCATACGGAGGATGGGCTTGATGCAAAATGGTGCCACATTTGATGCTAAATTCGATCTGAAGATATCTCAAGAAATTGCTATTTTTGAGGTAATGATTTTTACAACGCGCAGAATTTTGCAGAGGATAGGGGGGCACCAGCATTTGATGGGGGGGCACTCGGGGGGGGCACTAGGTTTTCCAGGGGGGGGGGACGTGCCTCCCCCTGGCCCCCCCCCCCCTTGGCGACGCCACTGGGGGGGGGGGGGCCCTAATACTTTGTAAAGACTGTCTCTTTCTCTATTCAAATTCCCTTTTTTTCACCAGCGCTTACCCCCCCCCCCCTATTTTGTAAAGAGTGCCCGTCTTTAAACAAGTGCCTTTTTTTCCGAACAAGTGCCATTTTAAAAAAGAACTTGCTCCCTTTTTTGTCCCATCGGCCGTACTGGGTGCCCTTTTCTTTTTAATTTCGCGCATGTATCTCTCTGAAAAGCACCATTGTTGTCCGTTAGTGTGCATAATCATCGGCTTTGAACAGCGCCCCCATCGACAGATGGTACTAGCCTGCCCCTTCTCCCCCCCCCCCCCTTGATTTAACGGAGGCAAAGTGTCCGGAGAAAAAAATGGATGTATGGATGTGCAAGTGCCCTTCTCAAGAAATGTTTATCCCCCAAATAAAAATGAGTGCGGGATTAAGGTTACTTCGTGGTGACGGTGAGTTTACATGCATTATTGTCCAAACAATAACTTCACTGATCAAATACTGAATAAAAGTGTCATAAAAGCATTTAATAGTCACACATACAATAAGTTACAAAGTTAGTCATTTGAGATTTTCCCGTTGTTTTAAAACTTGGTTGAGATTACTTCTAATGTGTGTGGCACTATGAGGAAGAAAAATATTCTTTTATTATAGGTTTTCCCGGCCAATTTCCTAAAATGTTCACTCACTTCTGAAAATCTGTCATTCATTTTCGTATGAATTTGAGAATCGCTCTGAACACGCGTTTAATTTTCGCTACCAGAACATTCGATTCCATTTCAGTTCAATCAATACGTGATTGAGCAGCACCTTTCGTTTATGTCCATGCAGATTCGTTTACAAGACATCTGTGTCGCATTTAAAGGGCGATTTCAAACATTTACCATTCTATTTCACTTTTAGTTTAACCTTGCGCAGCGTTTACAAAAAAACTTTACAACAACTCGTCAACTGCTGCCCTTTGGGCAGCAGGTACTTTCCCGCACTACGCAAGACCCCATTCATAGCAATACAACAAAAAGCCACGTGCCAGACAGTGTCCAGACAGTTGCCAGACAGTGCGCTGGAAAGATAATTGACTGGCGGCTGTGGTATGCAGTTATGAAGGGAGATGACAGTGTCAAGTTACAGCTCTTTGTTGATGTTACAATGAGACTTGGCAGGAGGCCTGGTCGAAAGTTGACACGGCCTGGGTGTAGCCCTGGCTGCAAAGTTCATTGAACCAGCTTATTTGGCAAGGGTCGAATGAGGATTAGATGGAAGGTGACCGTCATTGGCCCTCAGTTTATTTATTTTTCCAAAAAATTCGGTTACCTGGGGCCCAAAGGGCAGCAGGTCACTCTGCGCAAGGTTGCATTTTGGCACCAGATACAATTAGGGGTTTTCATTTTTTCATTAACCGTCAATCAAATTAGCTGTACCTGAAATCAATTTAGAAAAGGTATGCTTGCGTTAATGAATGCACAGGTAACGGAATTGGCCGTCTGTTTCTCAAAACCGAATGCACGGACAATGAAAACGATTGAACTGTCGTTGAATTGAAACCGATTTTCAGAAGTGAATGAACGTTTCGGGAAATTGGTCAGGAAAACCTAAATTCCAGAAACACAGTTAATTCGAATGAAACATTTTTGGTACCATTTGATATGAAAGTGGAATTCCTGAACTTAAATTTTGACATTAATCAGACATGATACCTATAAAAAATGTTCTGACTGCAACTAAATACAGATGTTTTTACTTAATACCAGCAATTTGTCATGACGTAACTCATTTTTAAAAACTAATAGTTATGAATAGGGCCTTGGATTTGGCCTTCCCATCGAGGGTCAAGCCTTGGCCTTGAGGGCCATAGCTTTGGCTATTGGTATTGAGGGTCGAAACCTTTGCTATTAGCCTTAAGGGTCAAAGCCTTGGCCTTGCCGGTCAAAGCCTTGGAGTTGGCCTTGTACATTATGACTGAGCCTTTGCTCCAAAATTTTCTTGAGCAGGGCTTGAGAGCAAAACATCAAGGGTTGCAGAAATCGAATAATAAGGAGTAGTTGACTAAATACTTCAGACCCGTGTATATATATATATATTACAATGCATAAACTATCTGTACTTAGAACACGACATCGACCTTGACATTAGGGATGTATTATAATATTTACAGTACTGTTTTCGGAGTTAACGCGGATAATCATCTGGGTTTATATATATATATTTTTATATTTCTTTGCACAAAAAACGCTTACTCTTCTTTGAACCTTTCAGTACAATCGAATTACTTGCCATACAATAACATAACTCAATAAACAACTAAAGACTATTACTAACATTTTGCTTCAATTTCATTCACACATTTTAAACAATATCTGTGTCTTGGAACATAAATTTGGATTGACTTCACTATAAACAAAGATCTTTTAGCGCACTTATGATATGCAATACATTAATATACAATTACGCAATTGTTAAAAATACGGATGCATGGATTGAGCCTGCTAACTATTGCTATTGTATAAGTCTACAATTACAAGTATAACTGAGAAATAATGACCCCATTCAAAATCCACAATTAACAGTCTTTTGAACTTAAAAAAAAAATGAATTCATCTGAGCAATAAAGTAATAAAGCTATATACATGTAGGCCCTACCATTCCTTTAGTATGGCATGTGTTTATGTGCACGGGCTTAGGTCTGGATTGACCTCGACGTGCCTGTCTGGTGCCAACAAAAAAGCGCCAAAATAGCTGGTCTGTGCGATGCTATCCTGGTAGTCAAGTGGCACACTTTGGCCCGGTAGAGGGCGTACACCAAGCCTATCATTTGCTGCCAGATAAAATACGCCTCCTGCGTAGCCTGTGTTCTCAAGATCGGGCTCAACAGCATCCGTTCTGCAGATAAGTATACATAGAAAACTTGAAGGTTAATGCTTTGGCAATTAATAATTTCGTAGGCCCATGATGTCATTGTAGAGAGAATTATTCGGCGGAATGGAAAGGGCGCCAAACAATGTCTGGTTCATATTTCGTGCAAATTTGAAGGAAATGTGATGTCCTATGTATCATTACTTTGTTGCGATTTCGCTGGAATCGAAATGTGTAATTTGAGTAAATTGGCAGCGCGACTTTCCCTGCGCAAGCGATCACCGTCCCACTGAAAATGAAAACTGACGAAATGTCAGTGTTTTGATGAGACAACGTAAAGAAAGGCAAGCGAAAGTTAGGTTCATGATTCTGCTGTTAATTTTTGTACCTTCGATACATTCCCTTCCAAAATCCCATTTTGCAACAGCATGCACGCATGCGGGCTATTGAGAAACTGCGTATAAATTTAATTTTCCAGAACTCCACTGAAATAGAAGGGTCTTTGACTATCTTTGCAAGTAAGTTTAATCTTTCGGGCTTCCCTGCTTATGTACTGACCATCATACCACATAACGAGAAATGGATATAAATTAAGCTCTTTTGCGGAGAAAACCATAAATCAAGTAAATGACAAAACAGTCACTCACCTTTGTGTTGACTTGACTCGAAGAATGTGGAACCTGTCACCATTACCACAGTCGGGCGACACAGCTACATCGTGGCCATAAGTATAAGAACCATCCACTTTATAACATATCTGGCTGTACACATAGTAGTATCCTGGCGTGAGTACCTGTTTGCAATATGTAGAACAACAATAAAATGAATGAAGGTCCCCTATAATGATTTTTATGACATTCATTTGCTTACTTGGCAACATATAAATGTAAGACGTTGGTTCAGATGAACCAGACGTTGGTTCAGTGTAAAACGAGTGTCACACTGCCTCCTTTATAGTAGAACTGTTTGCTTACCATTGCAAAGACATTGTTCCATGATGCCAGTGGCGAAGCCAGGAATTTTTCGCTGGGGGGGGGGGGGGGGGGGGGGGGGGGACTGGAACATTTCATGGGGGGGGGGGGCGTCATGTAGATCAATGATAATTTTTTTAGAAACTCAAAATCTCATGGAGGGGGGGGGGGGCGACTGGGGGGCGACAAGGTTTCATGGGGGTGTGTCGCCCCCCCCCCGGCTACGGCATGATGCTGATACAAACCATTCACAATGCTAGTGTTCTTACTGATCTTATACAAGTGATTAATAATGCGAACAACATTATCGAACTAATACATCAGCAGCATAATATAACCAGAATACAGTCATGTTCATGGGAACAAAACGATGTTCAAATATTGAAAATATACAAAACTTACCTCAAAGAATTTGTTGTGGACAAATTTAAGGTTCTCGTGAGAATATTTGGAATATCCATCATTCATGCTTGTGTGGAAGGTGAACCAGTTTCCTTTAAAAAACAAAACAACGACAAAACGAAACAAAACTGTGAGGAAAAGCGTTATTGGGCCAGCGTACATTTCTTGAAGTTACATATGCACCTATTTTGTCAAAGCGCGTATACTAAGCTTACATGTATGAACCCCGTATTATAAAGCTAATGGACATGCACTGGTTGCAAAAAAAGATGTGTTTGCCGTTTTAAGGAACAAGAAATACAAAAATATCTGAAGAAGGTTCTTAATAAACAAACCTGTCGAACTTACAGCTCAGTAGATATCATACAGTGAAAACTGTGACAATACATGCTTCCGTTGAAAGCCCTCCCTCTCCAAAATGTTCATTAAAACGTTTTGACGTGCATACTACTGTGGCATGATCCCCAATTTGTCACCAGAGACATTCACTTCTCATTCACGGATATGCAAACGATTCCAAAGTTAATTGGGGCAGTATTTCGAGAGAAAAAAAATCCGAGACACCATTTGGTCTTTACTATCGCAAAGAAATTGATAAATTCCCCTTTCTCGAAAATGAGAGCATTCAAGGCGTTAGGATTTCACAGGCTGCTTGATCCTTTAACGTACAATCAAGCAGGATATTTCGTAATATTCTGTCAGTTCGAATTTTGAATGTTTGCACAGGGTGTGTCCATTAGGCCCAAACAAAAAAAATAAGTCGGTCTCTGGTCAGCGCGCGCGTCGATTTTAATCATGCGCGTCGATCTTTTTTTTTTCAAAATGTTCCGCGGTAGCTCCAACAGCGCCCTCTATTTCCGCACCTCCTCAATTTTTTTTTACCAAAGAGCACCAAGGAATGGGAAATTGCACCAAGGCAAATGATCGAAAGCACCAAGGCAAATTATGGAGGTCACCAATGTACATGAGGACACCAAAAAAGCAAAATAGTACATACCTTGTCTGTACAATCCAAGCTTGAAGAAGAAAAAAAAAGCAAAAAAAAAAAAAAAAAGCCGAGTGGCCGTCAATTCCGGAACTTTGGTCTGACCAGAGACCGAATTTTTTTTTTTTGGCCTGACCTTAGATTATCCCTAAACTAACCACACACAACACACACACAAGTGTGTATTTGCCTGCAATCGAGGACCCCCTATTGTCCCTCTTTTGTTTGTACTCATTAGGAAGACCTCCCATATGTTTGTACACGATCGCCAAATTGGGGACCCATCTTCATAAACTAAAGTTTTCGACTTATGTAAATTTTCACGTGTCTATAATAACCTAGCATATCAGCATGCAAATTTGAATACTTTTTATAAAAATAAGCTTTTTGTTTTCAAGCTTCTCTTTTTTCAAAGTAGGTTTTTTTTGCTTGTGATCTTATACTTATTACCTTTTCATAAACTGAAGTTGTCGACTAATGAAAATTGTTACGTGTCTAAAAATAACGTATATTGTTTTCATGTACACAATTGGGAAGAAGAATTTCACTTTTAAAGACTTTTAATTGTGATGAAATAAAATATGTATTGCATTGTATCTTTGTAAACACCGGAAATCGTGGACCCCCTATTGTCCCTAATCCTCATTCCTTTCTAACTTTTAGCAACAGCTCTCATTGGGGCAGTCCCCCCCCCCGGAAATTTAGCAACCAGGGAAAAGCACAGCGTATGAGTTACCATGATTAGCTGGAAGAACCTAATGTCCCTTCCGCGATTTTGTGCGTATTTTTCACCAATTAACCCTTTCTTTTCGCGACTGGATGTTTATTTTAAATGTTCGTGGAACAGAGCTCCCATGGGAAGATGGTGTCCAGCCCCCCCCCCCCCCCCCCCCCCCACACACACACACACACACTATTTGATTTTACGGAAGTCGGGTGTCTGGTGAAAAAAAAATCTGTCTATACCTTTCAGTACAGATGTAACCTTAAGCCCCCCACACCCTCTAGGATGAGAACCCTGGCTACGCCGCTGGGTTTTGTACACGAATTTCACTTGTGGACTATCGGTCAATCGTGGACCCTTGGTTTGTGCCCTGACCCTTCTGTCCCTAGTCCACGATTACCCGTGTTTACATACTCACTTAAAGGGAATATACAACATCTGTTTTTGCAGTAATTTTCAGAAATTGATGGATTTGGGGGTTGGTATTTCATAAAAAAAATATAGTTTCACTGACAAGTTTTGTGGAACAACCAAGAAAAACAACCATGTTCATGTAGTCTGGTTCCCTCCCTAACCCCACTTAAGATGAAACGGAGCAATTTATAGACTTTAGGGAATTGTAAGGGCATGGAACTAGCTAGCTGGCTTGCACCTGTTCCCAGACGTGTAACCAATTGCAAACAACATGTGAACTGAATAAATAAGGTAAATTGGGGGAAGTAGTTGGAAAACAGTCAGGTTTTTTCCAACACTGGTCGGCCGACCAGCGTTGGAAATTGATACAAAAATACCACTTTTCTTGAAAATGACAGCAAACCAGGTGCCGTGATTTTACAGGATGCTTTCGACTGTCATTCGCTAACAGTTTAGTAAGGTATTTCATACTAATTCGGTAGTTTGTTTTTTTGATGTTGCAATTGTTGTATATTCCCTTTAAAGACCTTCTACGCGTGGTTAGTAAAACAAACCACGGGTTGCCAAACTAAAAATGTACACTACTTAATATTAAAAAAATTCCAAAATGTTATTTTAATGTGAAAAATATGAAACGGTCGACAAAGCTACACAGTAATTCCTAAACATGCCGTTTTCTACGTATTAAGGGCGTTATGATGCCTTTCCTGGAAAAATATGTTGCCAACCACGAATTCACAAACAATAGAAAGGTCTATACTTAGTTCAAATTCCGTAGCGTCTAGATAGAACCTATTGTTCCATTGTGTTCCCTACCCATAAGGAACCTACATGTTCACAACCACGTGTGCATCTTCAATCGTTACTCGATTTTACAAACATGCGCCAGCACTTGCCTCATATCTTGAATACATGTCAAGATCAAGCCATTTTTTCCAGATTCAAAATGTATATGCCTTTTAGAAATACTTTATCCGGTCAAAAACAAGAATAATGCTACTGTTTTGGAAGCAAACAGGGAAGTAATGTGCACTATGATTTAACAAATGGTTAGGCTGAGAGTTGCGTTTTGTTTCCTCCAAAACGAGTTGTTCAAAGCAAATATGGCTTACCGGATGTTATTTCGGGCTGCTGAACACCGGTGACATGAAATGATGGGAAACCATCGCAACCGTAACAACCATCGCAACAATCCTGCAGCAAATTAAAAGTAAAGATGAAATTACATCGGCTGACCTATTTTCTTGGGGTGGGGCCGTGGGGAGGGGAGGGGGTGGGGTGGTGGTGGTGGCTAACCAGCAGCTGGGGATATTCGAAAAACGGGGAGGGAGGAGGGAGGAGGGAGGAGGGAGGAGGGATTAATGCTGTCGGTAATATTATAATATACTGTTCATAAATTAAATGTAAAAAAACCTTGCCATTGTTATATCGCTTGTAATTTGATGTATTATGACGTCATAATGGCATGCATGATCTGGCTTGTTCGTTCAAATGTTTATTAAAGTACAACTTACGCCATCACCGTAGCTCGAGCTCATGCCTGCAAATAAAAAAACAAACAAACAGTTTATACCTCAGTAATGGAACCACGAATTTAAGAAACTAAACTCCTATACACAAATGGGGAACAATGTAGAAACTTCGATGACGTCCTTAGAAGTGGGCGGGGTGTCTATGGTCTCTGCGCGCAAGTACCCCCTCAACGGTTAAAAAGGGAGACTTGAGATACAACATGCAGTTCTTATCGCTTGACCGATCACCGCTTATCGTATTGTTCACATACGTCTTTCTCAACCCTAAAAAGTAGATAAATTCTCAAAGAAAAAAAACCCGAGACATTTTGACAATTTCAAAAGGCCTCGTGAGAGTTACTCGAGGTATAGCCTCCGCTACTCGGTGGATTGAACTCGGTGGATTGATTTCTCAGTTAATACATTTACTGAGAAATCAATCCACCGAGTTCAATCCACCGAGTAGGCCTAAAGGTCACGATGACTTTGTCGAAAGGCTAGTCAAGTAAAACAAAACATCGCACAAGATCTACAAGGCGAGTCCAAAAAAAACCCCGGTACCTCCAAAAACCCCAAAATAATAGCGATTGGAAAGCCAAGTTTAAAAGCTACTTTTAGATAAAAAAAAAAATCTGAAATTGCTCAATCCGTTCAAAGAATATCACCATTTTAACGCAATGACCCTAAAAAACCTGTCTCGTCCAAAAAAAACCTATTTATTGTGTGTTTTGCTGCTTGGAACAAAGAAAATGACACAGAATATTTGTTTCATCAATTATCACCAACTGTACACACAATATCTGTATTAACAACCTTGGTTAGGCAAACAATATGATTTATAAAATCTACTTTTTTTTTTTTAAAAGACGGGCCTTCAGAAGGACTTTGTTGAATAGTTTTAACGTTTGCAGTTTATTGCTGAGATTTTATTGCTGGTGATGTTTAAAGACAATTGTGACAACGATTCTTGAAATCTTTATTTTTTAAACGAGACAGGTTTAGGGTCATTGTATTTAAATGATGATATTGTTTGAAAGGATTGACCAATTTCAGTAATTTCTTTTTCATCTAAAAGTAGCTATTGAAATTGGCTTTCCATTCATCATTATTATTTTGGTGCTCAAATTTTTTTCAAATATGAAATATAATTTTGGGGTTTGGGTACTGCTTTTTTTTATTTTACTCGCCCTGTAGTATATACTATGGGGAATGTTATTCTGCCACTTCCTAAAACCAAATCTGGCAGGAAAACTTTCCAATATCGGGTTGTCCAAGCCTGGAATAACCTGCCAGCTAGGGTAAAAGATCCATTTCCCACAACTGTCCGGACCATTATCAACCATTTTGACTCCGAACTAGCTGGGCTATTGATGATTTGTTTAATTGATTTTCTTTAATTTTGATCATCAAATATGCAATAGTGATGTCTGAGGGGTTGAATAATGTGCCTTTTGTTGGGCACTAGCTGTTAGATGAGTTGACTTTTAATGTTTATGTTTATTTGTTAGGTGCAATTTCTAACGCTAAATTTAAGCAACTTTTATGATCTTCGTTTTTAAAATAACGTTTGTTTCATACTGTGCAATGTGAATATATAATACATACATGTACATGTACTTAGAATTTGATTTTATCAATTTTATTATTCAAATCATGTTTTATTGTATTATTACTCCTACTGGGACCCATGGGAGATCAGTTCTGATAAAAGGACTGAATGGGCCGCCCAGTATAAAGAAGAAATAAATACATAAACGGAGAGGGGGATGTTGTTAACACTCTAAGCTCGATGTGCGCAATAATTATGTTATACGATGATTGTCCCATTGCTCACATTAGGGGAGTCAGGTTGGTGTTGCAGTACTTTCCTCACCGCTGTGACCAGGAGTTCGAATCCCGCCTGGGCCAAAATGTGGATTGGGTTTTGTGTCCCCGTCTGATTCCGTGGGATTTCCCCACAATATTCTTCTGGGCCTTTCCCACCTCTAAAACTGTTATTTCTTCTCATTGTCTCGTGTCTACAGGTTTCTTTAGGCTTGCGAGCTACAGTGCATAGGGAGCTTTGAGGAATCCTTGGTTTCATAATCGGAAATATCTCGGAAGCTGCGGGCCAACGAATTCGTGTTCATGCATGAGTCACTTGATTGTGTCATGTAATTTTGGAAGGAGTAGTGTTCTGAGAAAAAAAAAATCAGGTTTTTGACCCTAGTGACCCCGTGATTACCTTTGACCCCAGTTTGGTCACATGACATGTTGGGGCTGCGCAACTGATACTTTTGACTAAGTTTGATTGAAATCGGTAAAAATATGTAGGAGCAATAGACAATGTCAACGTTTGTTACTAACCAGTGGCGTAGCCTAGGGGGGGGGGGGGGGGCTTCAGCCCCCCATGAAACCTTCAAGTCGCCCCCCAGTCGCCCCCCACTGAGATTTTGAGTTTCTTAAAAAAATTATCATTGATCTACATGACGCCCCAATGAAATGTTCCAGCCCCCCAGCGCCCCCCCCCCCCCCACTGAAAAATTCATGGCTACGCCACTGTTACTAACTAACTAACTAACTAACTAACTAACTAACGAAGAAACATGATGATTTGTTGAGCTGCTATCCCGCAGCTATTAAAAGAACTTATCGCAAAAGGATGTCAACATGAGTGGTAAACGTAGAGGATTGGGTTTAAATCGCAGCCCTTTTTGGTTGACAGATATTCTATGCAACGAAGAAATTCTGAGGGTTGTAACCCAAAGAGATAATACAGACTTACCCTGTGAATTCCCGTAGCCGGTTTGACGTCTGATCCGAGACCCTTCGCCAATATCGTGGGGTTTCGTCTGTTATAAGTAAACAAGTGATTATATACACAAAATCACACTAAATACAAATGAAACATTACGTGCAGATTACGATTATCGTAATGAGATCGCCCTACAGGTAATCCCCTGGATGAATGAAGCTGCAGTGTCCCTCCTGGGTCCATACATTAAAGAAACTGGTTTTTGTTTTGTGGGGTGGGAACCAGGCTTCCCCACGAGAATGGAATTATTGTCTGACAGCCAAAAATTCGAAATAGTAAAGTAATAACAAAAACATTGATAACTCCTTCAAAAGTGAATAAGTTTTGTAGTGCTATACAAACCTTTAAAAAATGGGGCAAAAAGGACTTTTTTCGAGATGAAACTCTAAACTAGCACGGGGAAAGCAACTTGAACCGTTTTCAAATATCCAGGCTTTTTTCTGACATCTAAACGTCGGTTTACGCTCGGCGGTAAAGCGAACGCGAACAGGAATACGTTAGGATTAGGGGAGCTAGCCTATATACGACGGGCCTTCAAAAGGACTTTGTTGAATATGTTTAACTTTTAAACTGAGGTTTTATCGCTGGTAATATTTGAAGACAATCGTGACGACTATTCTTGAAATCGCATTTTTGGACGAAAGAGGTTTTAGGTTCATTGTGTTTAAATGGTGATATACCTTGAACAGATCAATCAATTTAAGTATTTGTTTTTTAATCTAAAAGTAGTTTATGAAGTTTATGAAATGGACTTTCCAGTCATCATACTTTGGTGCTGCATATTTTGTTGAAATATGAAATATTTTTTGAGGTTTGGGTTCCGCTTTTTAAAAAAACTTACCCTGTAGTATAATAATACTATACAAAGCGTTCCACGTGCTATTTAACAAATTTCACTTTTTTTCTTTACATGAATTTCAACTTGTATTTCATATTCCAACAACATATACGTACGCCTGCGACCTTCTGATTGGTCGGTGCATTTATATCGATACTAATTGTTGGGCGGCAAACAGCCTACACCACTCGAATGGAATGACTGTCTGATGGCAGCAGTGGCGTAGCCAGAGGGGAGGGGGCACCTTGCCCTCACTGGCGGAATTTTTTTTTTTAGAGTTCTGTCATGGAAAAAGAAAGAAAACGGAGCTCCAAAACTTTTACAATGCGCCTTGAAAATTGGCATTTATCTGCCAGTATGCACGGTCTGTTTTGAAAAGTGCCCCCATTTTTGGAAGAAGGGTACCAAACGGCCCCCCCCCCACTTTTTAATTTTACGGAGGCCAAGTGTACGGAGAAAAACAACATGTCCACATAATTATTAGTGCGAATGTGCGAGTGCAGTTGCCCCCCTGACGTCAAAAGCTGGATACGCCACTGTCTGGCAGCCAATAATAAGAAAATGTAAACTTTAATTCAATATCTAAACATGGGACGATTTTGGTCAGTCGATGTCTCATTTAAAAGGCAACAAATTTTGTATTGCTACAAAAAATGCTCTTTAGAAAAGGAGTATATTTTCGGGATGAAAATCGAACTACCAGCAGCACGGGGAACGCTACTTTAATTGTGTTTTTATGAAACACTCATCTAAAGAGAAACTGATACCTGTACCGTTTAGTTTTTACTTCTATGAATTGGTTCTGTTTTTTTTTCTACGAAGTATAGGGCCGGTCGGTCAAAAAAAAATCTCAGCCGTAAAGAAGGTCATAATAATGCGTGCTCATGTAAACACGGGCACAGCAGCCTATATGAATACAGTTTAACATTATGCACAAAAAGTACCAACACTTTTATGTCCAATGTTAAAAGCATTAAATGACTATTAACTTTTTAAAAACCCATGTCAACCCGCTGGAGTAAATTTCTATTGTCGATTGACGCTGATAAGACCTCAGAAAATGGCTTAGCCTATCAGACCCTGAAAATAAAGGGGAAAATCCACACAGTCACAGAGTATAAATGGGATTTGAGGTTTGGATTGATTGAATCCGTTCTCTTCGTGTAGGGCCTGTGTCAATTGAACCTCCATGGTTAGTAAGAAATGAGGTTGGGTTTTGGAAATTGTTGTATTTTATATAAAATGGTAAAATGTTTCCTTATGCTTACCAACATTTGATGCATTGTAATATTTTGCAGCACTTGAACATTTCACTTTTTTTTACCCTAAAAACCCATACCCAAAACTATTTTTTTTTTTAGAATACAACACTGAAGTTTGGAAATACATGTAGTAGCACAATTTCCCGATTTTCCCAAAAATCTTTAAAACGCAAGGTGAAAATTTAGCAAGAAATTATGCAACTACAGACCTGCAAACTGGTCAATGCAGTTAGCGATGGTCCCCGGAAGAATTTTGACAAATGAGACGAATTTCTTCTAGGTATTGTAGTGTCTCATCCACGCAGCGTATAGCGCTATTTTTATGATCTTAATTTGCCAGAATCAAAGTAGCAAAGGGCTTAACCTAACCATGAAACTTTGTTTCTAGTTCCAGTCACAAAAACTGCCCAATATATATACTTGGAACAATTATTTAGCGTTATGCGTGAGATAATGAGTGTGCCGGCGTGAGAGCGTGTGAATTGACTCTGAGGTGTGTGACTCACGCCAAATGCGTGAGGCTTGGTAGGTCTGCATCTTTCTTACAACCCAAATCGCTCGGATATTATGTTAAATAGTCGTTTTGCTTATGTCAGTGAAAACAAATTGTTGTATATAGCTGTATTAACGCATCTCACACAAAATATCCAGTGAGTTCCGCAATTTCTCAACATATTTTCAATTTAATTATACATGGGTATAATGTAACTACTGCAAATTGAAATTCCAATGGCAATTCTAGTAGGCCTACGGATGGTTATTTTACAGGCATATCGCCTAAGCAATGGACCTAGATATTTTGTTTATGGTATAAACGAAAGGCATCTTTCAGACCAGTTCCCATAACAACCATCCCATCTAACAAAGATCACGTCTATAAAGTTTCCTTTTAATTGTGAACTTGACTACAGAATTCCATGGCGTTGGTTCCTCCGATTAGGGCTATCGGGGGTACTTATTAGAACTCAACGGGTAAATATATTCAGGTGTTCAGGCTACTCACGTGATTGATACTAATTGGGTCACTTGAGTTGCCCTCCATCATACCGGACTGGCGCAAACTGACGGTGCTGAGCTGAACTAGTTCCTTTTGAAGGTGTAGCACCTGAACCACAAGCCAAATGATTGTTGCAAACGAGACTATGTGCAGGACCAGCTGAATCAGGTGCCATGCTCCAGGATGATTTTTGGATGCAACGTCTAAATTGTCATCTTGGGTCTCTGCTGTCTTCTCACTGACTGGCTTAACGAGGCACGCTTCGATATTGCTGTAGGATAATGCCATGTTTCTGTGAAATGCGTTTGCTGAACGAAGATTGCTGAATGAAATGCTAGAAGGTCCTTCATGCACAGTTTAAATACTTTTTAGGGCGCCAGATTTTTATTAATTTCACTTAAGGTATAAAAATAGATGTTAGAATACAAGGAAATCTCACGGATTGGCGTTAGGAGTTCCTTTGGATGAAGCAATTTTCAATAAGCAAAGGAAAGCAAGCCAGTGTCGAACGCAAGACACACAGACGGGAAAGTACCGAAATGTAGTCGCGCCGGTAGTTAGGCAATCGATACTATGAGTGAAGCTCGCCTGAACTACGCAGGCCAACCCTGGCCAACACACCAACATTGATGAGAAATATAGCAGAAGTAAATGGCCCCGAACGATGAGTAAAAACCAAACCAACACAATATAAATCAAGGGATCTAAAAATTGATTCTTGGTACCAGCAAAGCACAGCCTGAAATTCAGCTGAAATATGTACTGAAACCTGCCAGTTATTTTAAAAAGGTATTTAGTGTGCACACAAATTGTTTAATCAGATCATTGAATCTGAAAATTTCTTAGAATGAAATTTCGAACAAAAGTCATAGTGTGAAACTGTTAATTAAACAAGCATGTTCATGTGAATGTAAGGAACTATTTCAATATTGTTCGTTCTCCGCTTCTAATTGGACTCCTAGGTTTACCAAAGTAGGATTCACATTTTCCTTGGATTGACAGAGTGCATGATGATGGGAGCGGGGCAACACTTGGGGACAACTTCAAGTATGGGTCAAGAGGATCAACTCGTGTAGGCCTAGGACCTACCTTATTTAAAATGCATTTCAAAAAGTGTCATGATGAAATAGATGACACCTTCATTGTCTTGATTAAATAATATTAAAAAAGCCTCATTTTAATCATAAGAATATTTCAAACATTTCGTAAAATCTCATTTATTGGCATTTCAGATACTTCTGATATACCCATGCGAAAAAGTACGCATGTATTGCATTATTGTAATGTAAATAAACTACGATGTATTTCCATATTATGCAGTATATTTATAACCATTCTCTTTCATTTTCATGACTATGTTTATCAAGGAAATAGAGAAGCTGCATGATGTACAGGATGTTGCGGTCTCTCGGTTTCTAAGATGGCTAATGACGGTGCCATCAATTAATTTGAACACAAATGGCAGTGAGAAATAATTTGATATTAATATAATTTATTGATTTTTGTGTATAATTATCAAGTTACGAAAAGATCATATCAATGAAAACCGAAAACACTGACTGACAGAATTCAGTTCGTAAACTGTAAGGTTTCAACGGAAGAAACACAGAAACCGTCTTGGCGTGGCCTACATAGTAAATATCCGGAGGATGGTTATTGCTTAATAACCAATACAATATTCCATTGTCCTGTATAGCTGTTCATGGTGCCAGCACACGTATGTAGCAATTTGGGAAGAAGCAATGATAACTATTTAATTTATCTAAATAACGGTAGCTTTTTGTCGCCTATACACTCGAGCTAAAAATCTGCGTTCAAAAAAGAACAGAGGCCAAATCGCAAAACTCAAAAGTAAATACACCAGTTAAAAGATCCAGCTGGTATTTGTGCAAGGAAACCAACTCCCGAATGCGATACACACATTTCAAAACCTGACTTTGACGATTTTGGCTTTTACGCATACAAATATTGTTTATGATAAGCAGTGTGAATATTTTGCTGTGACGCCAATACACCTTAGGACTAAATATTACAAATCAGATCTGATAATTGGGCAAGACTAAACAAACACCAAGTAGGATATACAATAGGCTCTTTGCATAATAAGGAAGTAAACGCGTATGGCTGTTTCCGTCAGATTATGTAATAACGTGTCATGGTAACCAATGTTATTACTATATATGACAACAAAAGTGAATGTGAAATATGTTACATGTGGTTCTTCTGTGATCTTTGAACGACGTACGAAAAAATATTTCCTCAAAGTTATTGTTTCACCGATAGATTAAACCATCGTTCAATTTGAATGTGTTGCAATATAACGACCTCCATACTATGATGACAGACGTTCTACACGAGGCCAGTGTTCTTCAAGCAGTGTAGTAATACCACGCAATCGTAGCGGATTAGTCTCGCTAGGCCTGCAGCTAGCAGACGATCGTACGAGAAGGCAATAACTACTGTTGTAAATCACTGCACTGACAAATAGCCTTTACGTTGACTACATGCTCAATATTCTCAGAGTTGAGTAAATACACATCATTCCTGGGGAACAGAAATCAAAAGCGGTATCAAGGGGGAGCCCCTATTACACACAAAAAGCTTTCACAGGGACGGCCCCCTTTACGACTGGATGATTGTGCACAATCGTGCAAACCGTTTGTTGCAATGGTCTGTGGCATAAATGGCATTCTCAAAATAGCAACAGACATGCTCAAAATAGCAACGGGTAAGGTCGTTTACAATGATTATACTAGGTACGTGTCAATGTAGTCGAGATCCACCCAATTTATTTTGTACAGCCTATTGACGAAGGAGATTTCGTGAATGCGAATGTGAAATATGTTACATGTGAAATATATTTGTTACAGAAGAATATATTTGATTTATTTACTAAATTAAAAGCAGCCAACAGGCAGAAAACATTCAAATTTGTCAAATTTTATTTATTTTTTATTTAAAAAGTATTAGCCACATGCACATCAAACCATGAAAAAGGATAACTACATCTACATTGTAATTCAAAAAATACAAACTTTGACATCATTAATCATTATCGTTATTACTAAAAATAGATAGATCGCCAAGATAGTGATGAGATTAAAACAACGATAGAAAAAAACGGGAAAGGTTAAGGGAGTGGGGAATGGAATGAAAATAAGGAAATAAAAAACAAAACCAAAAGGAAGGGGAAACAGTTGGGGGAGGGACACGAGGGGCAAGTACATTGACAAAAGCCTTCAACTCGGAGAAACACAGGTTTATTACTTCTAGCCGTGGTTTATACGGCTCTATTTCAGAATTCACACTACCCTGTGTGGCCATTTACATTGACTCGGACAGCTTCATAGTATGATTTGCTAGTGTTCTGTTAGAACAATATTTTGTGCCCACTGTTGCATTGAAACACACGCAAACTTGAATTTTCTGCAAAAGTTGGGATTCTCAGCAGATTCTAGCAATAATTCTTCATGGTTTGGACCAATCACAAACAAGAAATTTAACCAATCAGGGGAATGATCGAAGCACTAACTATTCGCAACTTGGGACCAATCAGGGACGGTAGCTTTGGAACCCTGTACTGACTAGGAGGGAATGCACATTATTCTGTCACAGCTGTTTGAGCAAGCAGGACGATTCTATCTACCCCAGCACCTGCTGAGCGTGCAGGTTAACAGGATTCCAATACATTGGATCGGTATCAGCCACTCCCTATTATGTACCTTGAAATAATATACATGAATATCATGATGTCCCTTTTTTAAAGTTCGGCTTCGTTTCCACTTTGGCTTTGTCATTAAAAGCTTTTAATGTTCCGATCAGATTACAAAAAAAATCACTTGCTTCATATCATACAGTTCGATATTTCTGTAAGAAAACATTAAGTAATGTTGAGCTGGAATCTTCAAGTTAGTAATCCAATTAGCAGGCGAATCCGAGAGGACGCCGAGTTTTGGAATACACCTAGGTAACCATCGTCAGATTCAAAATAAGCAAGTTCGCGCTCGTACGATCCGAGTGCACAGGGCCTACTTGATGCACAAAGTCGTCGTTGAATATCAATTTTTTTATGCAAGTAAGGAATATTAATTGTCAACCCATTTCTTAAATTTTTTAATAAGCATGGCAAGTAAATAAAAATATTAAACCCGGAAATACCCGGGCGATATCCAAAATTCTCGACGAAAAACGGGAGGCATTTCTCCCGTTTTAGTCACGTGCCGTGGCGGTTACCTGACCTTAGATTCATCAGCAATAGTCAGAAACTTTTGGTCTGGGAGTCAGACTAGTCTTGGCCGAGGCGTTGGATAGTCTATGCAATAGACTAGCCAACGCCTCTATAATATCTATGATATGCAAGCAGATTCGGCGATTAATTGTATAATTATGCAAAACAAGACTGCATCTTGACCTCAAGATATATTCTGACCATTCAGCGGGCGCCTTCTATCGGGTCTTCCGTAACCTGTTGCTATATTACAAAAACATGGCATAAAATTTACCAATCCACAGCTTAGTCCACATTTCTGATCGAAATGACGTCACAGCCTCTCGGCGTGGGGTCGCATAAAATGTACATGCTATGATGTATCAGACGTCCAGTTGAGGCTTTGCCCACGTGAATGTCTGATCCTCCGACCATGCGTCGGCTAGCTTTTATCACCGATTCCCTCTTTTAAGGGGTGGGGTGACAAAATCGCAGAGCTGACATACCGTTTGCATGCTATTCGTCAGTTTGTCGGATCATGGAGCTATTAAACACAGTGTTTAATAGCTCCATGGTCGGATCGTGCGCGCACGCGCGCGCAATCTGACAAACTGACAAATAACATTCGTTGGTACTTTGAACGCATACCTTAGATTAGCTGGTTACCAGCGCAATTCCGTATTCTTAACTCTGTCATATCATGGATTTGACTGTCAGTAGCCGTGTCACGCACACAGCCCTGTTTAACCTCAGTTTCTCGTCCCGAGGTCAAGCACGCATGGCCCAAAAGCGTACGCGAGATTTTACGAGATTTATTCGAGACTACAGAAAAACAAAAAAAGTGCCTCGATACATGCACTGTTTGGCCAAGATGGCTAAATAAGTGAAAAGTTGAAATCGTGTGCTTTATTTTGATAACAAAAATAACTGCTTTTGACAAATATAAAGTGTTGTTATGGCCTGTCAAACAAAATCATATTTTTTATCAACAAAATCGAGCGCAGATAGTTTAAAGGTGTACATTCGATTCTTAAAACAGGCCGAAGCAAATGGCAAGGATTAGTAGATAGAGGAAAGTATACGCTTCATTTTCATGTGAAACACGTGCAGGAGACTTCTAATGTTTGGTCCAAATCGCCGGTTGAAAAATGAAGACTTTTGCGAGATTTAATGATTTGCAATCGCAATGTACACGTGTAAACCGTACGCTGACGTACGTTAGCCTGAAAACATTGTGAACAGTACGCGCTATTCGCGCAATGAAAGACATGAATATTATGCATCCGTTCAAGACCGCAGTAAGAAAATGCGCGCAAATGCTATCCAAAAACGTTCTAATAGTAATGTACACAATCTTATAGTAATGTACACAATCCATACCGGATGTGATTTCTTTTTCATTGCGGACCACTGCATGTGGACACATTTTGAGCGTCACATAATCATGACCATTCGTGAATTTGAAACGGAGCCTGAGCAAGTGACGGGAATTGCAAATTTACAACACAGTTAAGTTTTACAGATTTTCCTACATATTATTGCGCTTTTGAACGAAATCAAAGTATCTATAAATTGGAATAAAAGAGTAATGAATCAGTCTTAGGCCCAAAAAAAGTCTCCGGTTTCATATGCGCGCGCGTCGCCGTAGCCATGCGCGTCGGCATAATGAAAACGTTTTTTCAATGAAAGATGATGTCTCAAAACCGCCAAACTCACTGGTTTGACTGGAATCCTGCTACTTCACAATTTTAACGTGTTTTTAGATGGGGTTATGATCGAGAATGAGCTTTATGTGGCCTCTCTGGACTCCCATATATTTGCACTAAGTTTACTAGGGCACCATTTGCAGTCATCAGCCGACATTTGAAGGGAAAAAAACAGGTAAAAAAGAAAGCCGCGTCGCCGCACCACTTTTTGGGCAAGCTCCATACCAGAAACCGGAGACTTTTTTGGTCTTAACGGCCGTGTAAAACATTGCAGAGTCATGGCCGTGATGACTTGCAGGTCACAGGTCACGCAAAATCCATCCAATGAGAGCATGAATTCATCAGCGTATCCCAGCGTCCTGTTTGCAGGGCGAAGGTACGAGCGAAGGTATTGTACGGTTGGAAATCTGGCCCGCGCCGCTTGGGTTGACGTACGGACAGCTGCAATACTTGTGTCTAATCGCGAAATTACCAGACACTCGCGCGGGGGTTGTGGTAAGCACAGACAGTTTACTGCGTGTGCCTCCCGCGAATAGAAACCAAGACACCTTGGACAAGGCTATACGGCGATGACTCATGAATACCCGCGTGAACTAGTATTACATAATCATCTGTCTGTCTGTTGTGACGCCACAGTATTGTTTCCGGTAAGATCTCCGCCACATCAAGTAAAAAAATACCCGTATGCAATAATGTGGTTGTTTGGCACACGACAATACCGTTTCACAACGATTATGATGACATATAACGCGCAGTGCAGACGGTATAGAAGGGAGGGAGGTTTGGGAAAAACCCCGATGACTCACGCGTGTATTGATGTGAATTGCATGCTTGCATCCCGAGTCTTGCCTACTACATGTATACTGCGTTCAATGAGAAGAGACGCATTTCTCTCAGGCCATCACCTCGAAGTTCGAACTCAGTCTATAGGTTTCCCAGTTATTATAACACTTATATCACACAAATTCCCCAGAACGATACTTAAATAGCCACTAATATATAGATTTCATTTAAGGTACAGTATAATTCAAATGTGTAGCATTCTAATTTGTCCAGAATTTGGTAAATTCGTCTCGTGTGGCGTTCGGCGTTAAAAAGCAAATTTGTCTTTTGTCATTCATGTTAATGCTGCTGTCATTACATTTCGTTCCGCTATAATCTAAAATGATAGGGTTAGAAAAATATTTCCGATCCTATTTTCAAGGAATAAGCGTATTTATGAAATTTGTAAATTTTCAAGGCGCTGCTGTTGTGTAGTTGACCCAAGGTTTCATCCAGTTTCTTGATATAATTTGAACGTATTCTCCCTCATCTTGGTAATGTATTGCTTCTGTTCAGTGACGAAAGTTAGTTTGATGATGCCACGAGTATGGCGCTTCAACCCGAGAGTGTCATTGCCAGTATTAACATGTAGTCAAAATATTCTCCTTCGGAGATGTCTATGATACGGTCACTGCATGTCCGCGTTTGCTATTCTATCAGCCTTTCAGAACTATAACATTGTCACTTTGTCAGCTATATCTCCGCATCAATAGAGTCTCAGAAAAAAGTAAAAGACAATGTAGAAATATCTAGAACTCTGAATGTAACTCTCTAGTCTGAATTCAAACAACCAAAGCGTTAAAATGAACGAAAAAAACCCCCCGAATTTGCTGTTTCAATTCTACGCCGATCGCCACATTGAGACGAATTTACCGAATTTAGAACGAATTAGAATGGTACCAATTTGAATTATAGTGCACCTTAAATGGCAGCTATTGGTTGCTTTTTGAAATTGAAATTGAGAATTGAGCTCGACGATGTTCGGGGACGAAATGAAAGGATTTGTTATAGGGAATGTGTGGGATGCAAGTGTTAAAAGAACTGGGAAAACCTATAATAGCTCGATAGATTGTCTGATAGAAACAGAGATATCACAAATGTCGACTTTGCACGCGCATAAATGCAGAAATCTATCAGAAGAATTACATAACTTTCTTTAAAAAGAAAACCGAGACAAAACGAATTTCCGTTTGAAGAGTGCGTCATAAGTTATCTAGAGAAATTAAATTTACAATATAGGTTTTACCGGTTATAGGCCTACATCACACGAATTCCCTATATCGATACTTTAATTTCGTCCCCGAACATCGCCAAGCTCAATTCTCAATTTGAATGTCAGAAAGCCACGATATATTTCATTCAGGGTTCGATATAATTCAATTTATTTAGCATACCGATTCGTCCTAAATTTGTGAAATTCGTCTCGTGTAGCAATCGGTGTTCAATTGAAAAAGCAAATTCGTTTTTGTCGTTAACTTTAACGTTTTGGTCATTTAAATTCTGATCGTGCATTCTTTTCAGTTTCTAGCCCATGCATGGAAGCTATTTCTGAGTTGTCTTGTCACTCGTTGTTAAGAATCGGTCTGGAAAAAAGATGGCTGCCAATGGAGGGCTTCAAAGAGGCCGATACAATAAGGTTTTAAACGCGGTCAGAGGTCGCATCATAGATGCCTTCGAAGGAGAAAAACTCGACCGACTGTTGCTGAAACTCTCGGCGTGAAGCGCAGAACAGAAGAAATGTTCTACCAAGAGGAGGGAGAAAACGTTCAAAAACGGATCAAGGAATGAATGATGGTCTTCAACATTACTAGATGAAATGGCCACGTATAGTCAAGAGTACACTAGCTTGGACTATAGACGGCATGCTGACAGTGGCGTAGCCAGGAATTTTTCAGTGGGGGGGGGGGGGGGGGGGGCGCTGGGGGGGGCTGGAACATTTCATGGGGGGCGTCATGTAGATCAATGATAATTTTTTTCGAAACTCAAAATCTCAGGGGGGGGGGGCGACAAGGTTTCATGGGGGGGGGTTGCCCCCCCCCCCACGCCCTCCCTTGGCTACGCCACTGCATGCTGATCACACACAAGCTAGCTCAGGATGTACCTCAAGCCCGCAATGCTGACTGACAGAGTGCTCCTACAGCGGCAATAATATGCCAACTAGTTCTTAAGACATGGCGTCGTTGGTCACTGCATCATTATCGATGAATGTGGATATAACATTTGGACGCGACGTAGAGAGCAGTTAGAGGAAAACCCGTTCGCACAGTGGTGAACAATCAACGTGGAAACAACTATAATGTTGAATTTGCCATATCTCCAGGAGTTGGACCTGCACACCATAACACGTGCGCCATTTGAACACTTTCTGCAGGAAACAGCTGAAGCCTGCATGGAAATGTTTCCTCAAGAAGAGAACTTGTACGACAAGGCCTCATGTTCGGTGGTGAACTGAACAGGAGCGGATCCGGCGGGGGGGGGGGGAGGGTTAAAAATAAACCCAGCGGTCCAAAAAATGTTTTCCTTGAAATTCATCAAAAATAATGCGACCCCCCCCCCGCTCTGACACCCCAACAAAATTATACTGGTATAATGTCTGCCTGTTCAAAATACGGACAGAGGCAGCTTAGATAGGGGGTATTTGTACACCATTCTGTAATCTAGTGTTACTAATTGTCGAATTTGAACAGCGCCCCTTACTGAAATATGGTACGAGCCCCCCCCCCCCCAGTTTTTGATTTTACGGAGGGCAAGTGTACGGACAAAAAAACTGTCTACATTTCAGAATTTTTTTTGCTGATGAACCCCACCCTGCAAAAAATTCCTGGATCCGCCCCTGCTATACCACCAGGGAATGCATACTCCTTCTTTAATGCTGGTATAAAAACACTCATAGGACTTCCCAAATGGCAAGTAAGGATATCTGACCACAGGCCTGCTGCAAGAGAAGGCTTGATCATGACACCCGACAGGTGCCAGAGATGTATACAACCACTCCCAGACATACCTTACAAGATGCATAGCCAGAGAGGAGACTGAAGCTATCGTTTAATGCCACGTTTCTAAGTTTCGTGTTTTAATACGAATACTGATAAAAAAGAACATTAAATTTTCCTTTGTCCCTATATCATTATATAATGAATAAAACCACAAAAGTTGGGTTTGTATATCAAAGAGCAACATTACAAAGGTGTTTGATCTTAATGCTTAATTTTCATAAGTAAAGAGAATATTGTGAAAGGTCCATTGCGGATTCTAATGTTAACTGTGAAACACAGAAAAGAAGATTCAAAACTTACAGCTAACTACTTTTATTTATACATACCAGGAAATATATGTTGAAAGTATAACTTATGCGCACAGGTCCAAAGTTTGGGCACATTTTCTAATCTTATAACGTTTTAAGCCAACAGAAACGAAATACATTGTAATGACAACAACATTAAAACAAATGACAAAAAAACCCCCGAATTTGCTTTTTCAATTTAACGCCGATTGCTACACCAGACTCATTTTTCACACATTTAGGACGAATAGGTATGCTAAATATTTGAATTATATCAAACCTTAAATGAAATCTAGTGGTAGCTTTTTGAAATTCAAATTACGTTAACGTAATCAATTGGACAGACATTTTTGATAATTCAGAGCATCTTCCGATTCCAGCAATTATGATCTATAGTTGCAATGATAAAACTAGCAGACGACAGTAGGCCTTTGTTTGTATATGTTTTAATGTCCCACCGCCACCACCAACCCAGTTAGATCTTATTCCCCAGAAACTAAATTGCCAGGGATTATTCCAGGTGAAACACCGCAGCGTTCGATTAGCTTCGTTTTGTGGCTTCCTCGAGTGTAAAACCCGTGTATACACGGTGTATTCATGGGAAGCTACTCGAACGCACCCTTTATAAAGTGATTTCAAATCACGACATATTTATTTAATCACGTGATATCTTCCACGTATGCGTATTAAGGCAAATGACTTTTACCAGCCTGAAGAAGAAACAAAGAATTGCAGCCAGTGCGGTATAAAACCATGTTGGATAACAAAAACTAGGTTTATCACTATCGGCCAAACAGAGGGCGGTAGATCAATTTCATTGTTCTACAAGTTACACTTGATTTCTAGCGCAGCATGGGGTTATAATTAGTGTTAAAGAGCACCACACCCAGGCGCCGCGAATTCCACCCGGAAATAGCGACAGAAATACATACAAATGGACATTATCCATGCACAAGAATCGTTTTCCTTAGCATCAATGTTATTTGAAAAACAATCAATTTATAAACCGAATTAATGACGTCATCAAACGAGCAGACGTACTTAAATTTGTATACTGATTTTTTAATTTTTCAATTACAACACTGGTTTTTAAATATAAATAGCATCTTTTTGAAGAATTGAAATCTGACGTAATGTGTTTAATTCCGAGTTGATATCCTGACCAACATCCTTGATCATAAAAATCGATCATTCCTGACAATTTGCTTTTGGAAAACATGTAAGTTAAAGTTAAGCCTCCGCCACCCCCCATGAAACTCACCTAACTGTAAAACATCTCTGCTATCAGCTCTCCGTATGTATTCCGCCCAAAAAAAATATCCCACTCGTTCGTATGCCGTCCGTTTACTGTTACATGTTGGCTCCCAAACTCCAAACACACAATACATGCATTGTATATACATGTACTTAGTGATAGGAATTCACCAGAGTGTGGGAATTCACATTATTAATACTTATAAGCTTCACAGGAGAGATCCAAATGTGTTGTAGACTGTGAGCAGAACCACTTTGCTTATTAGAATTGACGGGGCGTTCAACTTCGCATTTCTGTACATATGCAAAATGGGAATTCCCGTTCTGAGAAATGGCTTCCCGGAATGTTATGCGTCAGGTCAATAGGCTTTTGTTAGTCGCAAAAGAAATCAGGTCACATTTATTTGTTTGAGTTCATGACAACGGAATCACAGACATCGACATCATAACAAAACATTGCCCGGTTTTTCGATTCTATATGCATACTGCCAATCGTACAGATTTAGACTGTAAGCTACGGATCTGCTGCCAAATATCAATTGTCTATCCCTACTTTTCGGTTTTGTAAAGAAAAGGTAGTTTCTAGTAAATCACTACTATTAATTAGGCATGTTTTAATGTATGCATCTTATAATGTAAAGATAAATAATTACCGTAGGAGTCTACATTAATATAAATTGGGTGACATCATGGCTATTGTAGAAGCAATCTAAAGCGATATATAGGCTGTCCATTTTCGAATAATTTAGTATGCGATTATTGGAAACTGCAATTGACCAAATATTCGAATTTTCGAAACTCGCAGATCAAGTCTTTACACACGCCAGCTAGCTACCGAGCCGCCTTCTCTGGTACGTGGTCAAATGGGTTGAATTCAAAGCGCGCCGGTTACAATGTGCATGCGGCGATGGATATTAGGCCTATGGGCCGCTGGAGTGTCTTGCAGTAAGTACTGTATAACTGTCCAGGGACTTTACCCAGCTAAAAGAATGGCACCAATCAATTATAGGTGTCGACAAAAAAAAATTACCGTGGACAAAAACATGGCATCTGACAATAAAAAAACCCGCAACTTTATGATTAAAAATAACACCACAGTCGTGTGTGCACGCGCATAGTTTTTCTTTTCGAATATTCAAACTGGCAACAAGCTATTCGAATATTTGGTTGATGGTCGAATATTCGGGAGCAATTTCACATGCCCACAATCCTTTCCGTTTCTATTTTAATTTTCTAAATTTGTTTTACGACAAAGTAATAGAAAGCAGTTAAAAATTGGCTGTGGTCGAACACAAGAGACTAAGGCCTGCTATATGATTGGTTTATTTGATGCTAGTACAATTGTTTCCTTAATACAAAAGTAAGTCATCTGAGTACTGAAAATGTAAATGCCAAAGGCGGCTGTACAAATGAATCTTTTAAAGGGAATGTACATCATTTGCTTTTGCTGTAATTTTCAGAAATGAACTATTTGAGGGGTTAGTATAATAGATCAAATATTGTTACACTGACATTTTTGAAGTTTTGTGTACGAAAAGGTTGATAAAACCAAGAAAAACAAAAATGTTCAAGTAGTCTGGTTCCCTGACTCCACAAAAGATAAAATGGATCAATGTATAGATGATGGAAAATTGTAAGGCAAGGGAACCAGTCTAGCTGGCCTGCACCCGTTCATGAACACGTAATCAATAGCAAACAAAATTTGGACTGAAAAATGGTAAATTTGGAGCAGTAGTTGAAAAATAGTTAGGTTTTTCCAACGCTGGTCGGCCGACCACCGTTGGAAATGTATACAAAAATACAATTTTCTTGAAAATGACTTCACACCAGGTGCCATAATTTTACAAGATGCTTGAGACTGTCATTTACCAACATCCTAGTAAGGTATTTCGTAAAAACTTGGTAGTTTTATTTTTCGATGTTTGCAAATGTTGTATATTCCCTTTAAATACAATGTAAATAAACATACTTAAATGAAGAATATTTCATAGGGCCTTTTACAAAACAGTCTACCTGTACAATGTCAAATGGCGCTTATTAGGAACATGGATTCGTCATGCATTTTAACCATAACATGGCACTTGACTTTGCAAGTCTCCGTAAGACATTATTTTATGAAACTTTACATATAAATTCTTTGTTACAAAAATCTCAAGTATAAACATTGTTTTAATTTTTACAAAATATACACATGGTATTTTTAAATAATTTATCAGTGAACAATGAACAGGAGTTTCGTTTGACTTTTATTTATACGTCCTGGCTGTTTTTTGATACGTCATTACTGCATTAAGTCGCACCCCCTTCCCCCGACGATCAATTCAAATACGAGTTTGAAACTCACAACTGCATGTTCTTTTGAATCTACCAGCGTCTCATGAGGTGCATATCATCAGTGCCTACCGAAAGAATACGCACCTCATGAGGTGCATATCATCAGTGCCTATACTGAACCGGGAGGATACAACCTAATGAGGTGCATATCATCAGTGCCTACAATTTCAAATTCAATCCAAATCAAAGATTCCATATTACGAAAAGATAGCTCCATAGGGCCTACTTCTTCACAAGTTCCCTTGAAGCGTGTGTTATGGTTGAGAGGATTACTCTATTTTTGTTAGCCCCAAAGACCCAACCTAGTGTCTTTTTTATCTCACTGACTGACTCGCTCACTGACTGTCACTAAGCCTTGCAGTGCTATTGTATAAATCGTAACATTGAATTGGCTAAATCCGACCCATTCTGTAGACCACATGCACGAGAAAAACAATTCCAGTGATGAGCCATTCGGAATCAATTAAATACAATGTTTACACTCTGGGACCAGCTTTACTATTCTTACCTTGTTTTGTTATATTTTAAGAAAGTCTTATCATCCCGAAATGAGTGCTATCAGGGTTCAAGTTAATGACTCTATTTGCATATGACACTTTGACTCCAACTTTATCTCCTGGGTTGATCTGCACCACTCCGCCTATATAGCATGTGTTAAACTTACGATCACGATCTACAGTGCATTCAGTGCAGCTGAAGCGTTTCTGGCCACCGATGTACAAACTGTGGCCCATGAACACACTTGGGTCATAATACAGCATCTAAAAAAAAGAGTTAAATGGAATAAATCAACAATCGCAACAACGTAACGTAAAATTCCATCTCAAGAATAATCACAGCAACATCAGTGATTGAATAATATATCGCAATATAAAAGCGGGGGATTCTTCAGAGGGTTGGTTTACGGAGAGGGAGAGAGAGGCTGGGGACGACACCATGGACACTGACGGCGCTGCAGCGCGCTGTTACGTACATGTATATGGAAATAAGTGCATTTTAGGCACATGGATGAATTTAAGGTCCGGCTTCGGCAGCTACACTTGGGATTTGTCGCATCTGCATTCTTCACAAATCATGCGCATCTTAGGGAATAGGCCCTAAATAATTATGTGCTTGGCCGGTTTCAAAAAAAGTACGTAAACCGGCTAGTGGCCTGGATGCGGATAATGGCCCGAGTCGAAATAACTTTCGGTCAAAAAGTCAAAACAAGTAAAAAAATATCACAAATTTCCAACGATTTTTTTCAAAATTTTTACTTCATGTTTTGTGAACACCTCGCGATCTTAGTGCTATAAATCTCCACACTCTGGCGAACTGCGCGATGTGGCGCAGAACGTGTAGCGGTGTTTTACCGACGGTTTAAAACCACTTACTTCATCGAGATTTGAACCTCAAAATGGAAGGAGCGTACAGAGTTACTCGCCGGATATTACAGAAATCTGTACAAAGGTCGTAGCCCTGTGAAAAGGGGCCTTAGCAACCACCATACAATAGACAACTTACTACATGGGGTTTCCCCAAAATGAATTTCTAGCCATGGCTTGCTTAAATAATACAAACACAAATATTTGTTGGATGTGGATAATAAATAAATAAAAAAAATACATGTAGCGTACATACTCCAAAAAACAACAAACATGTAGGGGGGGGGGGGGGAATTCATTCTGTCTCTTCTTTCTCAGAAAAAAACAGAAGTCATCTTAAATCGGCTTTAGTAACTTAATGATAATGAACACTAAATGAAATGCCGAGGAGACAAATCAGTTTGTCACCTATAAGACTATGCTATATCCTGTTTCTACAGTAAAACTGAAAGGTAATGCAAGACTTTACCTGGCTGTAAACATAGTAGATTCCTCCCTCTATTACAGTGACATTGCCGCGGTAATCCAGATAAAACTTGTCCCTTGTTTCAGCATCCATCCATTGAGCATATCTCCAGTATGGAACCCAACCGCCTGTAAGCAAATATAAACTCATCTATGAGTCACAATCACCATAGAGCAAGGATCCAAGGAGTTCGAGCTCCAAGACTTCAAAAGTAAAAGGATGGTCGCCGCGCTCGAAAGCAACAATAAAAAGCACCTGGACCCAGCTTGCTCAGTTGCTCCGCGCTCTAATGCTAAAAGAAAGAGTTTGCATTGCTTTGTAGACAATAACATGGTAAATACCGTACCCACGCGCAGTTGTCATGGGGTCCGCTTAAAGTCCGACGCCTCATAGGTCCGACGCCGCATAAGTCTGACGCCTCATAGGTCCGACATCTCATAAGTCCGAAACAGCGTTTGTCCATTGTCGGACTTATGAGGCGTCCGACTTGTGAGGCGTCGGACTAATGAAACGGCCCCGTTGTAATATACATTGCCAAAAATGAATGATTTAGAAGTGTTTGTTCGCAGTTGGATAATACTGTATATCAATGTGGTCAACATCACTGAAACAATCATTTCATGACGAACAAAATGCTCTATACCCTCTATACTCAAATCAGCAGTGGAAGAAAACCAAATACCT
The DNA here is from genome assembly GCF_015706575.1 of Patiria miniata. NCBI lineage: Eukaryota > Metazoa > Echinodermata > Asteroidea > Valvatida > Asterinidae > Patiria > Patiria miniata. The sequence goes on from NW_024037055.1 coordinate 11,834,939, forward strand.
TGCAAGCTGTCTGGATACCACAGAAGATATAAAACGCCGGAAAATCACTCACAGAAACAACCATCAAGCAACTCAAACCAATACTATACAACAAGAAAATCAATCCTCAACTGAGAATAAGAATTTTCAATGCATATGCTGGAAGCGTCTTCCTGTATACAACAGTGAACTTTGGACTCTAACAAAAACCTTGGATAACCAAATTGATGCTTTCCACAGACGTCATCTTAGATACATACTAGGAATTCGCTGGCCAGAAAAGATATCAAATGATATCAAAAAATATCAAATGATATCAAAAAAGCCGTGGAGTCAAACATCAAAAACAGAAGATTGAGCTGGCTCAGTCATCTACTGCGTCTGCCACAAGACGCACCAGCAAAGATTGCTCATGACGAAATACAAAGAAAAGTGAAAAGACCGGCAGGGGGGGGGGGGGGGGCAAACGAACATGGTTAGACACATATCTATCTAATATTATACTAGTGACTTTTTCTAATGTATACATGTTTGTACATAATTGTAATGAATGACATCATTGAAATAAATGTTACTACTACTACTACTACTACTACCTTTAGTATGAAAACTTGTGAAATTTCCCAAAAAATCACATTCCATAAATGATATATTGCCAATTAAAATGTCCGAAAAGACATAACTTATTTGAAAAAAAAAATCCAATTTATCTTCAACTTACAGGGACAGATAGCGCTTTCAAGGACCAACAACTGCATATCGATAAGAATTCATTTAATCAAATGCGCAGTTGTTAAAACCTATCTTGTCGCAAAATGTATTTTTCAAAAAAGAGCAGCGACGTGACATTTATGCAGCATATAGCATGTATATGGAGGTTGTTGGTTACCAACTAAAAATGTGGCGACGATGATCGTGTTCAAAGGCCTCTTGCAGTCGCGCAATGAATGGTCGAGGCTTGCGGTCACAGTGCTTAACTATGGGACATTCCCGAGGGATTGGAATGTTAATGGTCAAAATGTAAATCGCCCAAGAGGTCTGACTCCTTGGGTCCTAGCTCTATGCAATAACTTTCGACCGGAGTAGGCCTATACCGTGGTTAGAGATCATTGGAATTCACCGACGATTTTCGCTAATTATGGCAACTGGGGGCGCGAATTTCTTTTTGACAGGCGGGATGCTCCAAAGTCATGAATAATTCAAGAGCATCGTTGTTATTTATTTAACCATTATACCTTTAAAGCAAAAGTTTTAAAGTACAGACGTCGTCGAGCTACCACACAGTAGCATATGGATAGCATGATGAACTATGGATACAAAGATCCCAGTGGTTCGAATCCACGTCGTCACTGCTCATTTTCATCGACTGTTTTTCTTCTCTAAATTTATCGTTCAGATAATTTAATTTTAAGGGAAAAAAGAGAACGAGAACCTAAGTGTCTTGCAACGATTCCAAGGAAAACTGAATTGCTTTTGGAGCATCCCGCCTACGGAAAAAAAAATCGCACCGCGCGCGCGCGCGCGCGCGTGTGTGCGTCGTGAGAGCGTGCTTGCACCACTGATCTCTATATAAAGACTGGATAGCTAATAAAGAGCCACACAATGTACGAATTTGACGCCATATTGGTGAGACCGGCTGGTGATCTACAAAGGACAAGTTTCCGTCTTTATAGACAGCATGATTTCTTTTGTAATGTCGCGGTTCACCTGACTTATATTTTGACCACCACCACTGACCAACTGACCAAGGTTTACTACAATTTTTCTAACGTTGTGGTTACTTTTATAATGCCGCAAATCACTTTTTCGGCGTTTTTGAAATAACAATCACTACGGAAATGTGTCCCTTTTAGAACATCATAATATGTGTACGTGACCAAAATGCGCGTCAACTGTTGATACAACGCGCGCGTATTTACGCGTAGAACGTTCGTATTATGCGCGGCCATCTTCGTGAGACCGGGGGCGAATTGATCAATATGCAAAGTTTACTGTGTGAATGTTGTATGCATATCCGCTATCCAGTCTTTATAGAGATCAGTGGCTTGCACCCAATCACGGAGACGCCCATTACAAACACAGGCCTACTGCCAACGGAAATGTCCAAAAATGTTTCACTTGACGCATCTTTGGGAATGACCTTCTTTTATTGTTTTTTTTTTCAAAATGACATCACGCCAGAACGAATAATTTCACAGGGAGTTAGGGTCGGTATAGGCCCTATACTACCGATATATCTTGGAACCAATTAGCAAGCTTTTTAAACAATAATTTAGTCGATTACTTTTTTTTTGATAGATGCAAATGGTCTACTCTACCTTTAATACTGTAGTAAAGTTGCAAATATTTTTTTCATAAGGATTCCTGTTGGTCTTCCTTAAACAAAAATACTCAAACAAAATGTTACAGTTACGATAACGTGGTTAATCAGGAAATAGGGAGTTATTGGACGAATTAATACGATTCCTTTAATGTCTCTGTTAAGGTTTTGTTAAGTTTCAAACCGTGAAGCCAATGTCTAGTTGCTCATCTTAACTGTTCGATATTTTTTCTCCTTAAGAATTTTCAACTAGAATGTTAAAGTTCAGCCAAAACACATTTTTTTTTATTGGGCGTCTGCAACCATTGATCTCCATATAATATACATATGTAGCCTACATATGGAAATCAATGTCTGCAACCCTCTCAAACGGGCTTGTTTTTGCCTTGCGAGTAGACTGGTTCTCAGTCACGAAATATCGATTCTGACAGAGGGCGGGAACCAGTCTACCCTGTGTAGCGTAATATTCTATAAATAACTAAATGTGGGTCTCATTCAAACTTGAATGACTGTTATATTGCTGTTATAAGCAAAATAGCAATTTCAGAAATACTCTATTTTGGACGGTATATCTTTAAAAACAGAGTTGTTTTGTGGCACGATGATGTCGGCGCTATTCAGCAGAATACGTTGAGCAGTACCGGAGGTGTACATGTATGTGCGTACCACAGTACGCCTATTTATTGGTTCAGTATGATCAGCGATCAACGTTCAAGTACTCACAATGTAATGTCAGACAAAGGTTGTTGCAACGACTAAAATTACGTGCTGAGGGGAATCCCATGTACATGTACGTGTTTGTGTATGGGTCTTATCAGCATTGTTACACATTTGGACAGTGGTATTGTGTTTTGTATGGAGCTGCACACGCCAGAATAAATTCTTCAATCTAGAAGGGTAAACTTCACTTGTTACGGTAACTTAGGCCTAATTTTGGATATGGGACTCTTCAAGGTGGTAACAGGGTTCCTATACGCAAATTCGATAACGCACATAGGTATTGAGCTTGGGCTGCACACGCAGATTATTACGAACTGGAAAATACATACTTTAGCCTGCAACTGTGCGATATTTTCTGAAACAACATAAACCTATACGAATGCAGTAAACAAATTCAACTTCATTAATAATTTCGGGTTCAAAGTACAAAATCAGTGGGTCTTTGTGTTAGATGATTATGAACTCCCTCGGCTTTGCGTTGGGATGTAATATTCAGAATTAGTTATCAACAATAAGTCAGCTTGTATTGGACCATTAATTACCCACAACTTTCACTCAAACCATTGTGTTTGTATACACACCGGAGTCATTACCAAGGGACCATAAGGTGTGTTGATTGTACTTCACAGACGTGTACTGGGCTATACCATTCGACTTCCTTTAATAATCAATAATGTATGACGCATGTACCATAACTCAATATAGCCCTTGTATTTACTGAAATACCTCATGTACATCCTGCGTTTCATATCAGTTTTTCTTCATTCAACTTACTTTATCGTTTCCTTTCATTTTAGTAACTGTTAACAAATCAAACCGACAGAATCATTTCCTGAATGGGATTCCTTGACGAATGTTTTTAAATAAGACTACTATAGAAGAAGATGTTGCAGATACCATAATGAAACTACTAAGCCTACATAGACGAAGATGTTGCGTTTTAGGGGATTCTCAATTTCTCATTTTTTTTTTTTTACGCAAGTTGTCCGACAAGATACTTAGCAAACAAACATTCGGATGCTGTTAACATAAGAAGTGGAACTGTTAGGTCTAAGGCTAAAACATTACGCGTTTTATAATTTGTAATATTGTAATTTTAGAAAAGCATACTATAGAAAAGCAATATCTCACAAACTTTTGTGTGCAAAATTTTGGTAAGTTGTACGGATCAAAGAATAAGATCTCTTGTGACTTATAAACTTGAGTTTAATCAGGCTAGTTTCAAATTGTTGGATTTTAATAAATCAATTTTCAGCTAGAAAAAAATGATTTAGCATGAAATAATAAAATACGTTATATAGTTCTTGCCTTAAACAATCAAGTTATTGGTTAAAAGCAAGAAAAAGTTGATATGTAAAAGCAGCATACTTAATATAATCCATGACTTAGGTCCATCAGTCAGACAATAATAGATGCTAGACAAAAGTTGGCAATGTATACACACATTTTTTACGCATGGTGCAAAGACATTTGATTTAAACTATGTATAAGTCTAGAAAAGACAATGACAACATACCATTGATTGCACTTAAGTCGACATATCCCCTGTTTATCGGATCCCGCGCTACAAGTAAACGAAAAGAACATAATGCAATTAATGTCTGCACATTATACTGTCGTATAAATAGCGAAATAATTATCAATTGCATTTCATAATTTTGTTAGCAAAGGGACCATTTCAAGTACATGTATAATTATTTAACTTTCATTGGGCACATCAGGTTCAAAAAGAGACAGACCTATAAGAGATATCCATGTCAGGGGTTGGCTATCTGCCTTTGTTTGTTAGCTGATAAGTATTAAAAGCTATTACCGCTTCATCTACAACACCCATGCACGCTTTGGTGGGTAAAGCCATTATTCTTATTACTCTAAATAGTTCTTGTTTAGAAAAAGGGCAGTTGTAAGCGGTTTATTTTATCCCATGCACGAACAAAACTTTAATGTGTATTTCAATTAATCGTATAGTTGAAATTTTAAGCTTTCTTAATGCTATGAATAATTACACGCATTTGTTTGGATGTGATGACTTGTCAGTAACCTTGTCAGAAAACTTGCGTGCGTTGACAACCATTTCCAAAGTAATAACGGTGCCCTTGCCAGTGAGTACTTGCCAGTGAGTGTCTCACTATTTGTAATTATAGGCCAAAAATACCCTGTAGCGTTGCCCTCACATGAAAAATATCAGGAGGGTCGGTCGGTCGGTGATTTTTTGTTTTTAATGGCCACTTAATTGTTAGTTACCAGTTCCCCTCTACCAACGTACACAAAACGTTTAGCCTCGGCTATAGTACATGTGACTGCAAGCGCGAACTATGCTGTGTACATGTACACATGTAGGCCTATACATATTCACATGTATACATGCTCACATGTATACGATGTATGCAGTAAATCACACCACATGCTCCAGGCCTCGGCCTCAGTAACACCGTGGAGGAATAAGAACGAACACGTACAAAATACGACAAATTCGAACTGTACGTTTGTAACAAAACGCAAACTTATGGCATTACAAAGAAACGGTAATGGCAAGGTTTAAGATACTTAAGATACTATTTTTCAAGTGAAAAAAAAAAACCAATTGGATATATCCAGGTTTTGGGGTCGGTCGGGTAAGGGCAAAAACCAACTTATTTTTGGCTTTGTGTATTTGTCAAGCCATTCTTTTGTCGCATCTTTATTGTCTGAGACAGGACAATCTATTAAAAGTGGAAAAACAATCTTGAACCACTACGATTTGTTTGTTTAATAGTACATGTTCATAAATAAATTCTTGAGTCGCAGCACCAGAATTAGATTGTGTAAATGACGGCGAACGAAAAGGCTTGGATGTCATGGTAGTAGTTATGTTCCATTAACCAGGGCTACGGTGGATTTGAAGTCCTCAAAATAACTGGGAATTCCCAGCGCTGACGCAATATGCAAGCACGGAGGTCATGCGTATATGGATACACAGCCTCATGGCCAGTCGAGTGTGATATCAGAGAGCAATATGCACATGAACTCTTGATCCATGAAACACACAGTACATACACGTACATTGTGTACTATGTTATGTGAGTCCTGGTAAAATACTGACACTACTAAACACGCTAAATGTAATCAGTCAATCTTATAATTTAAGCACTTCCAACCGAAATGTAGGCCTATACCTAATTTTGAGTGAAGCTTGCACCTTTTAAGGTGTCAGCGTCGATGCATAATACTTTTTGACAATACCAGACTTACTTGCAATGGATGCTATTGATTCTACATCGCCTTCAAAATGTGCTGCAAGTATCATGGTGTACTGTATAGGGTTGATAACATTAAAACAACGAAAATTAGACAAAATTACTGGGATGCTGTGTGTCTATTATAAGGTCATCAATGCAAAAAAACCCGAAATATTCGGGGCAGAAAGAAGGCATTAACTTATTTATTATACGCTTAAAATATTAAAGGATTGAAACAGCCGGCAAATTGTCTATCCACGTCCTCCCTTCAATATGATGACCTTAATGGCACACAGCACCCCTCCTTTGACTTACTTTCACCAGTATTGATAGTTGCAAGTCTACCTCCCTCAAAATGTGCGGCAAGTAAAGCTGCTGGCCGTGCATCGGACCAATGAGGCACCCCGGGGCCCTATATAGAAGGGAGGACATGGATGTCATCCAGCTGAATTCATTGATATTGCTCACCAAAAACCATTTCGGTTTAATAAAAGTACACAATACGAGAAAAAATGAACAGTCACAGTCCAGCTATACTCTTGTATTTAAAATCGTTGTCGAGCAGTGTTTAAACATTATTGTAAAAAAAAAGCAGCTCAATACACCATTCATTTTTATTGAAGTTAAGTTCACTGCAAAGTTCTGATGCCATTGGAATGTGCTGCAATTAATTTTAAGGCATGTCATTTGCTAAAAGATGTATTGTTCGTGCTATTTTGGAGTTTTACCAAATAAATTGATAAATTGCTATTTTTTCTAGCGCATTACAAGACACATCGACCGAAAAAGGCCCGCTTTTAGTTGTACAATAAATATTACAAAATGTCCAAGTATTAGCAGCCCAACAATTGGCCCTATTTTTCTCAGGGCAGACTGGTTTCCGCCCCTTCTAGAATCGAAAAATGTGGGGACCGGGAACCAGTCTACTCGCAGGGAGGTTCTGTTTGTACACCCCTCCCCCCCCCAAAAAAAAAACCCATTCAATACATGTATTCAGTAGCAGATTTAAAAATTGGAATTTCTTTAATAGTACGGCCAGTATACCTGTAAGCCATGCATGCAATTGCCAAAAACAACTGATCGCGAAGTTTTTTTAAAATATTTTTTAAACCGCAATATTTTAGGCCTATGGTATCTTCAATACATTTTTACTTAAGGTCAAGCGATTCCATTTGCCCACTTTTATTTAAAAATTCGTGATAATCAGTCACGTTGAAACAAGGTCACATGAAAGACAAACTTTATATTGGCAAATCTCGTTGTTGAAATCTGATAAACATGCACATACAACTATAAGTCTGGAGTTTTTTAGTCTATGAGATTGGAAACGACTGAGTGATGAGGGTTGAGATCTCGGGGCAGAAAAGATGTTTGCACTGCCACTATACGTAAACCACCTACCATAAATATGGCATATTCCTAAGGAGCTTTTCATGGAACTACAATGTACCCTGTTTTACAGGTACAACACTATGGTTCAGTGGATACTTCACTTTCCGAAAAATAGTGAAAAATGATGTACACATGTACTTTTTTTCGTGTAAAATCCGTATACTATTTTGTTGAAGCAAACTGAGATTCCCTGCTTCAGAAGCTATACTGAAACGTAATGTCCCATATGCTCAGCAACTTTCACCAAGGACGAGTCTCGAATCATTATTCAATTCCGACTTACGAGTCGTGCATGCATGTAGGCCAATACATGCACAATGAAGGTGCATGGACATGAACACACACGTATAAAGCGACATAAATTATTAAGTGATGTGCTGTGGCATGCAGGAAATAGGAAGGGCGCATTAAAGTTTAATAACAAACATCATTATTTGCAACACTACACCAGGTCCTGTGTGGTACCACTAGTGTGGTATGGTTTCCGCCTCAACGTCCATGAGTTACTTTCAGAATATAAACATTGGGATCATGTTTTCCAAAGGCTATTTTTGGTGGTGAAATGTGACTGGAGTCATGCACAAGTCATGATCGAGTCCAAGTCTTTTGCCGATGTGATTCAGGTCGAGTCCGACTGTCCGAGTCCCCAAAACTGCGACTCGAGTCAAGGATTCGGGTCCGAGTCCTTGACTCGAGTCCCATAACACTGGGAATTGGGATTCAGCTTATTGAAACGGCAAACGTTTTGAAAGAAATCCACACAATTTGAGGTAAAATATTCAAATTTGTTCGTAAACCTCAAACTTGACAGTCTCACGAGCCAAGTAAAGCGTTTAATATAGGATATGATCATGTGATCATGTGTCATGAAATCTACTAGATTGTGGACCCGTTCAACTTAACGCACGTAAGAAGCTGGCGTTGCACTGTAAAGAGGGAAACGAGATTTTAAGGCAACACCTTTAGGGAGCATCGTGTGCGGTTTCAGCTCAAGTAAGCGTTTGAAGTCTGTTTCCAATCTCACAAGCACTTTGATAGTATGTATTACGTTCAGTGATTTGAAGTCGTTGAAGGGAAAACTGGTAAAACATATCACACAGTCGAAAGATCAAATAGAAATCTTGGACATGCCCACAAATACGCATAGGCCTTTACGCTTGGTTGGCAAACTGCCTTTTTGCCAACCACGGGTTGCAAAACTATAGGAGGTCCAACAATGCAAAAATGAAGAAGACTTAATTACAGATAACCAACATATTATTTGATTGTTGGAAATACAACATTGTCAACAAAGCTACAACATAATTCCTAATCAATATGCCTTTTTACTTTGTATTGAGGGCGTTATGAGGACTTTTTTTGGAAAAAACAATATGTTGCCAACCACGGCTTCAATTTATGCGCTTGCGGTAGCCCATATAAAATGGCGCCAATGTTTACAAACAAAAGAAAGGTCTATAGGTAATGCTTTGACCCATCTTCTCTTCATGTCAATGAGTCATTGATTTCTCATAAACATGAGCACAATTTGGCTAATATGAACGCACATCATAAAATGCTAGTATACAAAATTATTGACGTGTAAAACATTAATTGCGGTACAGCTATACGTTCATATTTCTCAAACAAATTGTGCTGCCTGAGATTTACACTGTGGGTTCCGCCACAAACTGTGCCAACCTAGGAGTCTGCTTTACCTGCGTGGTGGTTCTTGTGGTGGTTGCGTAGGTTGTTTCTGGATCCATTGTCGGCTGGTGACATTCACATTGTCCAGCTGGTCCTGAAGAGAATGAGAGATCATAAAAAGACTCGTAAACCTTAAATCGACGTATAACACGATACTGATTTAACACAATGGTAATTGAATTTTTTAGATTTATTTATACAGTGTTAAGGCAAGATCCTAACTATATACAGTGTTTATAAATATACGTCAGGTAATGGAAAAAATATTGAAATGATTTGATCCTGTTATTCCGCGCGTTACACGGTGGCAAAGAAAATGTTGTATACATGTACTGATATGTTTAGTCGTAAACGGGTTCAGGGTTTTAATAATAATTTTAGAAAGAACAAAACCAACGAGTGGTCCCAATCGCCAATGCTCGAGATAGCAACTACAGTGCCGAGAAAAGGTGGCGAGAAAACACAGAATTATAAGTACCCATTGAATAAACTACTTGAACAAATTGCCATTACTTTTTTGTCTACAAAGATGTCATTCTCTCGGGAATGCTAATGACTGTAAGTTCCAGATTCCGATGAACCCCGTAGCAATAACACACTGTGAAATTGCAGACATTATTGTTACATTACATCTCTTTATTTCAAAGAGTAAACATTCACTCTATATCAGTGAGAATTCACTGCACCTGGCGATTTAGAGTGACCGATGTATTTTGTTTTAATTTCAATAAAAAATTAAATTTGTAGTACTTTTGACTTGTATGCGTGGTGTCCCTAGTTTGAATCCTTGGAAATTAGACAGCACCTGCACCGGAATAAATGTTGACTCAATTTCGGGAACAGTTTGTTTTATCGTTTGCTGTTTTAACGTACCACTCTCTCCTCTCTGTCCCTTTTGACCACCATACATTGTCGGACTCACGTCACCCTTGTCACCTTTCTCACCTGTTGGGAAATCAACGATGAGATATTAAAACTAGCTGGGCCTAAACTAAGTGATGTTAGAGTTACTTGTTACCGTCATAGTTAATCATAAACATCCTACCTTTACATCGCCTTGAGCACTGTTTAGGTTCCCTTTCCGGTCTTTCTGTAAAATGCAGTTAATAACAGTTTTAATTAGCAATAAATGCAAATTCAAAGCACTCAATGTGTTTATGAAAGTAATTCGTGTGAATGTCGACCAGAAATTCAATCACTCTTTTTTTTAACCAAAAGATACACCTAATTCAGCAAGAAAATTAAGTATTTTACAAGACTGCAGGATTGTATGAGGAGTAAAGTCATGCTTCACACACCTCGTTTACGTGTTTTATGTTGTCTGGTTGAGCGCAACCAGCGCGCTTTGATGTTATCTTCATCTTGCTCCTTGTATGCCTGCATGTGTGATGAACATAATTAGAAAACGGTTATTGACAAGAAGCACTTAAGTCGACTTACACCCAGATTATCTTTTCTATGCTTCCAACTCACCATGCTCCGGCGCTGAACGCCACTTTCCTGCAAGATGCCATCATCACCATTTCTTTGATTTCGGTTTATCTCTTCTGCATTTTCCACAGCTGCCGCATTATGAACAAGAGGCGGATCACGAGGACCGTCGCTGGAATTATTAGTACGTTGGTCGGAGATATGAATGGCTACCTGCTCAAGCTTATACAGCCTTTCCTCTGTCTTCTCTAGCACCGACCCCATATCCATAATTTGCCTCTCAAGTTGCCTCATTCGCGTATCGCACTCTTGTAGTTTTGAGCTTAAAGTACCTGTCTCGATCGACGACTGATTGGCGACTACCAATACTATGCAAAGCATTACGGCCGTGACGCCGCTGCTAAATAAGCACGCAACAACTAAGCTAAATAGCCAACTTCGTTGCACTTGCATGTTGGACTTCGATATTATCATAGCTTATATCGAAGATTTTAAAGCTTGAAAGCACCGCGCGAGTACTATCCAACAAGGCACGACCGTATTTGATCATCGAGGAACTGGTCTTTCTTTGCAGCCATGTCTGGCCAGCCACCGTGAACAGCCAGGGCAGTATATGTACTCGAGTCCCTGGTTGCTGGATTCACAGAACAGCTACCGGGACGGTTCTAACTTCAACCGGTGAGAGCGCGCCGGGCATTTTGTACACGTGAGGTACTTTGTTATGCTGAGGTCGGGGCCACTACGTCACTCTGCATAATTTTGAGGGGGTGAGGTGCCAGCGTGACCATTGAATCGTATACACGATATTGACAACGCCAATCAAAGTGTGGGCGGGATGAGTTTTCAACTTACCTGGATGCAGCGACGTTGCGTGTACAGTGGAAAATCTCCGCGGTTCATCCAACCATGATCAAACCAATCGGGATTGAGTCTAGTGAAGTTATTTGCATATCAACACTGAACAAGTCGGTGTGACGTGTGATTACGAAAACCACGTACACACCGAACCGATCCAGACAGGATCGACTTCACAGAAGCCCAATTTCAAGTACGCTTTAAATATAGCTTCGTGCTTGGAACTTGGGCTGGAATTCACTGAACTGTAATTTTGTTCAGGCGTAACACACCCCCGGTTGGAGACTATTTCCTTTGTATAGGAAACTGAAAAATCTGATTCACGTGCTTCTAGTTAGTTTTAAATGTTGATGCTGGATCCTAGGAATGTGAAGAAAGGATTCAAATTTAGGAAAAGTAATTGCAGAATGAACCTAAAACTTCAGCTGTGACGTTACATGTGCAAGGTGATTGTTTTGGTTCGGAAAGCTTTTGTTCATTGTCGTTTTACTCGTTTGATGTTTGATCTAGCATGGAGGCAAGCCCCGTGGCTATCTATATGCTGACTGCATAAAAATGCAAGTGCAGTGGTTTACCAACTACTTGCATTTCAATGTATTCCCTTGTATCTATATCTTCAGCAACTTTCAGGCCAACAGCGTAAGCTTTACTGGAATGCATGAACTGCCGTGAAGGATTTCGGAAGTTTGCGAGCCAAAAGTTTTATTTGCAAATAAAATCGGTTCAAACCTTAATACCAGCGTTGCTCATGTCGTAATCTGCCTTTATGTTGGTTTATGTTAAAGGTGCAGTCGGCCAGATTTGACCAAAATTCATACGTTAGATTGTTGACAAAATGATTTTAAAAGTTTGGGTCACAGAAAATCCACGTTAAATATGTATATTACGGAGAAAAACACTGAAAAACCCATTATGTTCACATCGATTTTTGAGCAAAAACTATCAACAGACTGGTGCCATAGAAAACGTATGTGACAATTTACCTTGAGATATCAGGTCCAACTATAGCTTCAGAATTACACATGCCAGGCTTTCTTATAAGCTCACGTGTTTGACAACCAAATGAAAAAGAAACACATCCGTCTGAGTCGACGATTGTATAGCGTTCTTTTAACGACTCGACTGTTGAGGACCAGAATTTTGTACCCCGAAATCCCTTGAGGCGGTGATTAATACACGAACACAACAACTTTCCATGGTAGTACACTAGTCTTCAATTTTTGAGCATTCATATACTACTTTAAACATCTTTCCATTTATATTATTTTTAACATTTCGTAGGGAACGCGTGTTGGGGGCCTGGTAGAAAAGGGCATCTCGAAATCGCTCCTTTTAACACAACCCGATGATAGCAAACCACCCGTCCTTTCCTGAGATCAGACTGGCGAATCCGACAAGTCCGAATGCGGAAGGTGGATCGATTGAAACAGAACCACCGGCCTTCAGTAAACTGGCACGCTACCGTTCCGCTTCATTCGTTGTATAAATAAACACTTAACAAAAAAGAAGTAAACCCCGCATGCTATGAACTTCGTACCTTGGACGTTGTACCTTTCGATAATGAAATCTTCACTTCAGAGGTCACGCATCACCGGGTCACGCTATATTTAACCCTGGAAGGCAATTTCTATTAACAGCGTAAACATAATATTCTATTGAAAAAAAAGAAAAAAGGGGGGGGGGGGAAGGCGAAGCAGCTTGGGACTGGTTTGATCATAGAGCAAGGACAAGGTTCCACCTTGCTCTATTACTATTAGTCTATGGTTTGATTTTCCCAGGTCGTGTGCCCCGCCTGCCGGTCTGTACCCAGCCTGGTCTGTAATGTATTTATTTTAGTATGCATTAGTTTTAACACCATTGTCTTGTCTATGGAACGTACCATATCAGACACAGACATGTCGATTCGCGATTTCATTATTCAAATCCATGAACTGAAACCCCCACAAAAAAGTGTTAGGACCCCAAGGGGCGCATAATAGACGAATCCATGCACGTGATCACTCTCACCATCAGGCCCTTTCAGCCTGCGTGGTGGGTGCAGACCAGTACATTGGCCAAAAATTGCCTACGCGGCCAAATCACGATTTGTATGCCCTCATTTTTTGCTATTCGAACATTTTGTGGACTATGAACTTGAAGGTTTGTAAAATGGATGGGTGGCAGTCATGCACAGGACTGCGAGCTCGTATTTTCATGAAATTCGGATGAAATTGTGCCCTAAAATTGGTCTATTTTGCAATGGAGCGCAGGCATCACTTTTCAAAATGGCGATGGGCCACGAGGCTACTTTTGCTAAAAAAATTTCATCCAAGGAATATCACTCCAAATGTGATTGGAAAACCACCCACAATTCCACAAATTATAAATTTAAAGATGATGAAATAAGCTTTAATTTGATGCATGTTTCAAATACCTTGGAGAGTTGTGAGTATTTTAAATTAAGTTTGTAAGTGCGCGTAATTATCACTGAGGTCTACGACTACGAGAGTCGATTTACTGTTCTGCACCCTTAGTATGTGCAAGTACACATTATTCAACTGCCCTGTGCATGTGACAGTTCATCTGAAGTGGCTTGCCTATGCTTTTGCCATCGAAGGGCGGAAGGGGGCAATTGGATCGGTCTTTATAGCACTCGCGAAATAGAAGACACAAGCAACTTGTTTTTCTGGTCCATGACGTAAAGTTTACACTGAAACTCATTTTGTAAAAATATCAATTTCTTCGTATTGTATAGAATCGATTTATTTAATTTCACTGCTAAGATGCAGCCTCACTTACAGACAAAATGCACAATAAACTATGGAGCCAGACAAGACCTGTAGGCCTACACAGGACAGTAGCACACATTGCGAAATGCGAGCAATGATATTGGTTGCGAGACAACGACCATTTTTACTATACTTATCCCATAATGTGACTCAATAGTTCCTCCCTATTGTGATACGGAGGAAGTCCAGTATTTCCCAACACGGAGGAAGTCCAGTCACATATGTGGCTAGTCCAACGACTGGATCCGTTCTGCAGTATAGGTACTCGTTCGTATGCGACTCTTTCAACCAGGCCCTGATGGATACACTTACCGTGTGTTGGTCCGCAGTGATGACTAAACCACTCACCCAATGTTTTCGCAATATGAATAATTATGCATGATCATACTTACTAGACGCTGGACAAATTCGGCTCTATTTGCCTAGAAGATGTCTACCACTGCTCCCCATCTGCCATCTACACGTACATACAGTACACTACATGTACAGTGTGTTCAGCACTATTGCGATGCCTTGGTCGCGCATGCAGGGCGTGTTATAGCACGGACTCGACTGCTTTCGCAATTCGTCAAGCATGACTCATGGGGATTCCTCTTTGATGTGAGCGTGATTACGCAATGGCGTTGGGGATACCCCGTTCATAAATACGGCATATTACGTATAGAGCTGGATTACTACCTGCGCTGTATTACCGGTAACCTCGTTTCCATGGTGTCGAGTAATATGCTACCACAAGCGTTTTCCCACTTATATTGAATCAGTTTGTATTATTGTGATACAGGAATTATGATTAGGTGTGGAATATTGCTTGTGGCTTTCCAATAGTGTTATGTTTTTGCCGAGTTTTGTATATACCCTTCGAAGTTCCAACCTGCACTTAATAGTCAGGCAGCTTAGACAAGCTTTTGGAATGGATGTGGACATTCCGGACAAAAGCGCTAAATTGTCCATACATGCTCCTTATTGCCTTAGCTTTCAATTTTTGATAGGAACCAACTTATCCAATAACAATATGGCGGCCATCTTGGATTTTAAAGATGGCTGCCTTTGAAAACCTATTTTTACCCATATCTTATCTTCTAAGCCACTAAGGATTAAAGTTTTGGTGTCTAAACACACATTTTCAGGGTCAAGGAATGCAACTGTACCATTTGGTATAGTGTCAAATGGTTTGTTTGTCCAGATACAGTATTGTTGCCATCTTATTTTTGAAGATGGCCGCCGGCATTGAAAACGACATGTATTGCATCTTTAAGCCGGCCACTTAACATTGAAATCCTAGTGTCTAAACATATAATTTCAGGGTCAAAGAACACAACCGAACCATTTGGGTTAGTGCTCAATGATTAATTTTTCCAGATACATTACGGTGGCCATCTTGGATTTTAAAGATGGCCAGGAAAAACAACTCTTTTATTCAGAAGAGACCAAGATGATTTTAGTTATACAATGTACATACAAAATAGTCAAACTAAAGATAAAATCTCTAACAGAATACCGTTGATATATACTGCAGTCACCGAAAATACTGTATAAAGTATAAGTAAAACGACAGTATGTGAGAATAAAATAATGTCATCACTCACAAAAGTTTAAAGTTTAAAAGTGCTCGCCCTTATTCTCACAGTTGCAAGCGCACTCAGCACGGTGCTGCATGCACGTCTTGCAACGCATACACGTTGATTCTTGAAGCCACATTAACTAGTTCACTGCAGGCTTCGGAGGCCACAGGTAACATGGTCCAGACAGGAACCCATCACTGTTTTTGTTCATGTTCGAGTGCCTGATCCTAAACAGGCTTGTCCCCGTTGCTGAAACATCCCTTACCCCCCAGAAACCTGGATTGCGACATTGCAAGTCAACAATAAGCCAACTCTTAATCTGGCACAGCAAGCTGAGGATGGGTTTGGAAGTAGAGCTATTTTTGTGGATCTTTCGGTCACATGTAATACTGTAAACCACTGCCGCCTCCTGAAAATGATCTTGAAGTTGACCCAATACCTCGCATTTACGGATCATATCGGAGCCCTTCTCAAAGACTGATGCTTCTTTGTTGTTCAGAACAAAACAAAACTACGCTGTCGACGGCAAGAAAACGGCCCACCTCAAGGCGCTGTGCTAGCTCCGTTGCTGTATAACGTCTACACAAAACAAATCACAATTTAATTTAGACCAGGACATTGAGCGTTTCATCTACGCAGACGATCTTTGTGTTACATCTCAAAAGATTCCGTTCGAAGCCATAGAAGCAAAACTTACCTCAGCACTTAGCCGTATCTATACTATGAGCACAATCACCTCCGTGTCAATCTCGCTTAGACCCAAGTCTGCTCGTTCCATCTCAGGAACGTTAACCGCGAAGCCAACCGACCCCTTAACATCAACTGATCCGGAACACCATTGGCCCCTTGTAGCCATCCTGTCTACCTTAGAGTGACCCTCCATATCGCATCCTGTCATTCAAGTCATCCAAATTTAGTTCCCCGTAACAACATCATAAAGAAATTGAACAACCTCCGTCCGAAAGGGGAGCCAAACCACACACCCTAAGATGAACCGTTTTGGCTCCGCGCAATTCTTCAGCAGAGTATGCGTGCCCCTCTGGGAGAGATCAGCCCATACCATGAAACCTGACCCAGCCTTAAACAACATGCAGTTTGATCACTGGATGCTTGAAACCCACCAACACAAGTAATTTGCACCTCCTTGCTGGCATTTCCTCTTCGGATTTCCGAAGGGAAGTTGCCAGCCGAGCTAAGATGTACAAATATTTATAAATGACAAGTGTCGCCTCCTCCAGGGACGGCAAGTTTCGGCACAAAGGCTGAAGTCAAGAAAAGCTTCCTCAGCCATGTCCACTCTTTCACAACATCCAGGGAAGTGGCAAGACTCCAACCCTGGAAAAAACGACTGGGAGCAAACGCCCACCGATTGTCATGGTTAGACTATAAAAACGGCGGAAACCTCCCAACAGGTGCTACATCGACATGGGTTCAATGGAAAACAGCCGCTTGAGAACAAGGACTAGACGATCACAGACCCGTCTTAATCAAATGGAGCTACAAAAGTGGTTAGCTGCATGTAGTTGTGGAGAGGCAGAGTTGTATCACATCGTGGAGTGCTAGAGATTTCTACCTGCCTAGGTTCAAAGATGGCATTGACCCAGTTAACAGGACGGTATTGAGCCGATACCAGCTAATCATGGGTTTGTTGTGGCAGTACCATACAGTTTAAACGGTACAAGACCAGAAGTGGGCTATGCTGGCTCGATTGCGCCAAAACGGTTCCGTGTTGACGGTACAGACGACACCACTGAGTCGGAATTGGTCCAGTGCTCGCCCTATTAAGTGGCAAACGGTAATGGTAAGACCGTTCAGAGCCTGCATTGGACCAGTGCTGGTCTTTTTAAAGCAAACAATAACTGCAGCAAGACGGCGCACAGCCTGAACCGTGCCATTGCAGGTCCTCTTACGATAAACCATGAAAAAAAGACGGTAAAAGGCCTGAATCGGGCCAGTGTCGGTCCCTTTTTGGGAAACCATATAGGCAAGATGGTACTCAACCTGAATGGAACCGGTGCCGGCCCGTTCAAGTCAAACCATAATAGCAAAAAGGTACATAGTGTAACGGCGGTGCCGGGCCGCCGGCAGAGGGCGCCAGCACGGACCCACGGTGCCCCTGCTGGGCCAGGGAGACCCGTTGCCAGACTGCGCCGACTCAGTAGTGTGACTTTTGTATAGCGTTCCTTTTTGTTGTGAGTTGTATAAAGGGAGAGCCTCGTGTAAAGAAAGTGGCAAGAATAAATGGCCGTAGAGCCCCGTCTATGCGGTGTGAGAACCCCAGATTCGTTCTACGTTACATTAGCCTGAATCGGGCCAGTGTTGGTCCTTTTACGGCAAACCATATGGTCGCCGTATTAAGTAATAATAAAATAATATGAATACAAGCAAATTAGCATAACAACCTCAGAACAAAACTAATCAAGCAAAGTAAAGGGGAAAATGGCATATGAGGGACCTATAGAAATAAGAAAGAAAGAATATAATACATATTTTGTTTGTAATAGAAATACAGACTTGACAACACACCCGGACGGAGTATTCTAGCAGCCACGCACATTAGTCTCATCCCTTTGACTATACAGTGTATATGAACGTTCATTTTGTTCATGAGTTATACATGACAGAAAATAGTCATATTTTGAACAAAAATCACTTGTAATTTGATATCTGATGACATCATCATGACGTCAGAGTAATATGCATACCTCAGGATTAGGGTTAATATATGTTGAAAGTTCCACTGAGTTTATAACATTAACAGATTAGAAGAAAAGTCCCAGACAATTATTATCCAGAAAAAAAAAGAAATAAGGAGAGAAAGAAACAAAGGGAGAATGAAACACATCGACCATTTCAAAAGGGTGATGGGGTTTAGCCCGATCACCACCCAAAACATGCAATACTGTTGCTGAACCTGTTGTGGCTCATTCTGAGAATCAAGTCCACAAGTGAAGAGTTGGATTTATAGAGCACTACCATCCAGTTTCTTCACATTGAACGTCATAGTTAGTATAGCACCTGCAAAACAGAAGAATAAACACATTGTTTTGAAATGCCTACTCTTCCTAATTTTGTTCACAACATACGCAAATAGTCAGGACACCGACAAAGCTGGTGATTAGTAATCTAGTACTGAGTTCAGCAAAAAGGTTTTGTGTTCACTGCCCAGGTCAACAAATATTCATGGCAGAATCTGGGATAAGCAAAATACAAAGCTTACATGATTTCTTTTCGGAAATTGATTAAGATTCTGTGCATTCAGCTAAGAAAAGGTTATAAAACATGTGTCCATGTGAAGTGTTTACTCACCAATGAAAGAGAAACCAGCCATCATGGCAAACATGCCAAACCAGCCAACAGTGTCACTCGGTGTAGTGGACAGCAGTACACCCACTGGGCCAGTTAGAGCTTGAGATGTAAATAGCAGACCATAGTTCAAGCCAACGTAGCTTGTGCCAAATGATCTAAAAACAAATCATACAGAAGATTGTGCAATGTTATAGTCAAAACCTTTTTTTGAACATTGGTACATAAGCATTCCGTTGTTTATCTTTGACTTAGATCATACCATTCAAAATTAGTATCATTTATGATCATTTCCAATGTTCGGAAGGAAAACATATTAACATTATGGCCCTTATTCACAACTTAATTATTTTTTTTAATACTAATTTCAACATTTAAAACTAGATTTGCGTTTATTGAGTTACAAACGCCGGGTGATCGGGCTCAAAACTATTTCACAGGTCATTGCCTAGTTGTGAATATTTTTATGTCAGAACAGATAAAGGATCATACAAATTCAGCCTTTCCAGTAAAATCATCTGTTTTAACCCTAATTCCCTAGGGGGTGTGCAAAATTATATTGACATTTTAGGATTCAGGACTGTTAGGGTTTATTTTAAAAAAAATATGCATCTTTTAGTGTGTGAAAAATTTCAGTACATTTTATGTACACGTTACATGTTATTTCCGGTTGGACAACGTCAGCCATTAAAATGTGCAAACTGAATACTGATTGATTCAGAGAGGATACATGTTCATCACAGGGTGAAAAGAACTTCTAAATATATGGAAATTATAATAATGTTTAAGTATATGTATTAAAAACACCTAACTTCCGGTTTGAAGAAAACAAATTAAATATAGGTTTTTATTGGTTATATAACTTGCTCCAAAGTTGAAATGTTGAAATGTGTAGGTCTTTATAGGTTTGATAGGTCAAAAGGCTTGGCTGTGAGGCCTGACACTTTATACTCAGCGTTGTCCCCAGTGATTTTGAGAACAATTTACAAACCGTTCTGATTGGAGTTGAAAACACAACCCCCTGCTTACTAGAGGAGATGCCTTGGAAACATGAGGACAGGGTCGTGGGACAACACTGAGTATATATACCCAATATTAAAAATACATCATCCAGACAAAAAATCCATCTTGTGAAAAAAGACTATACTACACTTGCTTTAACAATATTGCACTTGTCTTCGACGCCTGCAATATTGTTATAGCTTGTGCAATGTAATCTTGTATCCCCTTAAGGCTGTACAACACCTGAGCAAATCCCTGTAATCTGATTGGTGGGTCGTTGATCACATGTCCTGCCTATGCATGGCCTGGCCACACAGCAAAAATAGAAGTTCTATTCTGTTTTGGTGGTGGCTGTGTCCAATCAGATGACGAGGATTTATTCAGTGTTGTATAAAACAAATAATGACGGTTTCACATTCATGCAATGGAAAGAATATTTTCATTCGGTGACCGGTGGAATGTACACTCCATCCGTCACCTCATAAAATGATTGTTACCGTTGCACTCATAAACGTTATTTGTATAATAAAACACTATACCTGGCAGTTGCTGTGGGAAAAAGCGAGAAACTGCCGGAGAAAGTGAAGAATATGAAACATATCCAGACAATGAAAGAACATTGCTTCTCCCCCGGCAGGTGTTCTTATAAAGCTGAGCATGAGTGCCGACATACAACAGCACAGTGATGTCATTGCAACCTATATAAAAGTAAACATTATACACATAGAATTTATATCATCTGCACTTATACCAATATGCTAATTATACTACATGTTTAGCCATGCTGTGTTTATAAGTTTACACTCATATTGCATACTTTACAGGGTGACCCAAAAAACTGCACCCCTGAAACATTCATTGCACATGGCCGATCGAGTGTGATACACGTGTGTCGACGGGGGATCCGTTATCGTCGGGTTTATCCCCATTTTATCTTGAATTCTTTGGAAGAATTTCTACTGGACTTTGTAAACATTTATTGTCTCCAGCTCCAGGACAATTTTTTATCTTCCTAGCTGTGTGATTGTGCTCTTTATCGTCACGTTTTGCACGATTGTGGGATTGTGCTTCGCGGCCATGTTTTGATGCACAGCACAACGTTATTGTCACTCAGCGCGTGCGTTGTACATGTACATACTGTACGTACACACATTGTGCATTAACTTGATCAACGCACGTATAAGCTTGATTCATCTTCACACACTCGCCGTCAAACTAGCCGATATTTAATACTTCCTTTAAACTAGGATCATTTCCTAACATGTATAAATTAGCCAAAGTTGTCCCTGTATTTAAAAAAGGTAATCCTCAGGATCCAGGCAATTATCGCCCTATTTCATTACTTAATACCTGCTCCAAAGTATTAGAAAAACTTATGCATAGTAGAATGTTGTCTTTTCTTGATTTTAAAAATTTGCTTTCTACTAATCAATATGGTTTTCGTGCAGGTTGATCATCTGTTCATGCATTATTAGATTTTTATAATAATCTCTCAGATTCTGTTAACAAAGATCCTTCTGATTTTTTCTCTTGCTGATTTTTTTAGACATAAAGAAAGCTTTCGACACTGTCAATCGCCACATTTTATTATGTAAAATGCACTATTATGGTATGCGTGGAATTGCACTTAACTGGTTCACAAGTTATTTAAATGATCGAAAACAATATGTTGTTTTAGATGGTGTCAAATCCTGTACTTGTAATATCTCATGTGGAATACCTCAGGCGTCAAATCTAGGGCCATTGTTATTTTTGATTTACGTTAATGATATGCTATGTGTTGCTCATTGTTAAAACCGGTTCTCTTTGCTGATGATACAACTCTTTTTGCCTCCGGACAGAATTTACAGATACTGGCTAATGCTGTCAATGATGAATTGAGGATTCTGCAGGATTGGTTTAGAGCCAATAAGTTGACAATTCATCCTGATAAAGCGCATTACATCTGTTATTCATTGAAGCAAAGAGAACGGTTTTTACCAGATGTGTCACTGTGTCTAGAAAATGTTATTCTTAAAAAGGTTTCTTCCCTTACGTTTCTTGGCATTGTAACTGATAAGAACATGCTCTGGAAGGAGCAAATTAACCTTGTATGTAACAAAGTCTCCAAAAGTGATTATATTATCAATAGAACTAAGAACACTTTGAGACTAAAAGACAGTTTGGCCATTTATAATACTTTAGTTAACCCATATCTTAGCTATGGCCTCCTGGTCTGGGGTGGCATGATAAAGGTGTATCCCTCATTATTCAAAAGAATTACCACTCTTCAAAAAAAATGTATTCGTAACGCTTGGCATGCCAAGTACAATGCACATACCACTCCTCTTTGTTCCAAATATACAATTTTGAAGCTGGAAGATATTTTTCATGTTCAAATTGCCATTCATTATTTTGAATATATTAACAATCTGCTCCCGGATAATTTAAATTCTCTCTTATATTTTCCTTTAAATCGGGATTTTCATTCTTTTACTACAAGACAAGATAATCTTACCCGTACTTCTGATATTTGTAGAGTGAATGTTGTCTCCTCCAATTATCGTAAACAACTGCCTAAAATTGTTAACTCCCTTCCTGGTAGTCTGAAAAATGAATTTACCAGTGTGTCCAGGAAGCTTTTACTTAGTCATCTTACAGAGTTTTATTTGGACAAGTATAAAGGTTTTCTTTGTACTAACTTAACATGTTATTCATGTTCTAACGCAGCAGGACATTAATGTCTTGTTTTTTGTTTTTTTTTAAACATTATTATTATTAGTTGATTTAGGGATAGCATATTATCTATTACAATGCATTTTCACATGCAATATAGTATTGTTTAATACAATGTATCAACTGCAGTTTGGGTACTCCACTACAGGAGGGTTGGACCTCCTCAGGATGTTACCCCCATTTGTACCTCATTACAATGTATTGAATTATTAACAAACAGGTATATAGTACAGATGGAAATAAAACAAACAAACAAACAAACAAACATTTACCTTGACGGGATCTGTTAATTTTTGTGTTTTGGATATCAGATTGAAGCTGAGAGTTTTTTCTTTGAAATACTGAAAAAAATCATGAAAGCAGCACATTGGGTTGCTGAGAAAATACCAATTATGTAAAAGGAGTTACTTTTCATCCTTCCCAGTGGCGCTTCAAACAGTGAAACATGTTAATACTGTAAGCCCATTGTGCAATTGTCTTTCATTTGTGCAATTTCTTTAATATTTTTACATATTTATGATGCTGAAAAGGTTTAAAATAGGACTAAAAAGGATAAGATAGCTGTTTATGTGGAAAATTAAAGGTATTTCCATCATATTCATTTGTACACTGTCACATTATGTGCCGTGTTGTTTGTAAGAACTTGTCCACAGCGGCATAGCCTTATACAGATGCCGCGGAATGGGAAGCAGACTAAATGCATAGGCACCAAGAAACACGATTTTTTTTCTGCTGGGTTTTTCGCATACATGTACCGTCGACATTCGCTTTTGCTTGCCTGTGTGGCACTTTTACCCAAATTGTATACGTTGTTCATGCAAAGAACCCCAAAATACATGTGTCATGTCGTCTGTGTCCACAAGTTTGGGTTCAAGGATCACAGGGAATTTGTCCAAAATGGCGTGAACGTCACAGTGCAGCGTGCATGCTTTGTGCTGTTCGCATATCAGAAACATATGGGACAACTTCGAACCTTATTCGAAACTTCGAAACTTCATCAAGCATAGGCAGAAGAAACACCCTCCTTTGTAGGAACACTAAAAACAGTGGTTGAGACTAAGTACAAATAAAGAAATCTTTTCTCAGCCATTTGAATGCTTGTTGTACTTGTGTTTTTTAAGTCTTGAGGAATCCAAGGACCTGAAAAAAAAAACAGGAATAATAATATAAATTAAATGCACAACAATGTAGATTAATTTTATTAAATGACAGTTGACCTAAACGTTCATGTCTGTATCTCAGCTGTGTAGCATTTCCTTGGAAATTACATTCATCATCAAGATTCATCAATCATCATGAGTCCTTGCTCTGCGATGTTCTAGGGTGTCAAGCTGCAGAGTAGCCAAGGCCTCGTCATAGGATGAATATTTTTTAGAGAGGATACAGCAACTTATACTCTTTTCTGAATCTTTTCAACCTGAGATACCTGCCCCTGGGTAAGGCCTCCATTCCACAGTGGACTTGAATACACAACAACTGGTCGATTGTACCCTTTGTATACTGTTAACATTCTTGGGCATTAAGACCAGCTTCTCTTAATTTCCTACTGGATTTAGTAATTATAGTGTCCACTTGCCCATCCCATTGTTGGATAGTAACTCCGAGCAACTTTACCTTTTCTACTACAGCCAGTTTTTTTGCCACAGATACTTAAATCCAACGTAGGGGTATTTTTTTCCATATTAGAGTACCCATGTTCTATATGGGTACCCATTGCTGTCCCATGCACCTGTAGGTAGTTGTGAATCTTAGGGACGAGATAAAATCTGGCTGTCCTATAGTCAGTAGGAGAAAGAAATTAATGAGCTTTCTTATCGTCAAGCACCTTTTGTGTCTCTTTAGAGGGTGTACCTGGGGGGGGGGGGGGGGTTTCCCAGGTACTTTTTACGCAGAAGGGTTCTTCGTCACATGGGTCAGAATCAAGGAGAAACAAATGGAGACAGATCCTAAGGTAGGAGGATATGAATATTTATATTACATCTGGCATTCTGCTTTACAACAAATGTGCAAAATGGTGCATATTCAACCGTTTTTCCCCGAGCTGAATCAACTTCTTATGAACCAAACCATAACACAGGGTTTCTGTGTTATGGTTTGGAAGAACCCTTCTGCGTAAAAAGTACCTGGGAAACCCCCCCCCCCCAAAAAAAAAATGTTGTATCATCACTTGAGAGTTATGTTGAAGTTGTCAGTTTACAAGTCACTAACTCTGATAATGATAACCCCGAGAGGAGCGCTTGACACTTAATGCCTTGCGCTTTCATACCGACATTATCATCAAGCCAGTATAGTCGTGTTCCCTAACCGTGGCGCACTTCGAAGCTTACCCAACTTTCCTCGTGTAGTGTTGCCAAACCTCTTTGTTGACAAACCTCAAATTTATGCAGTGAAATACTGGTACTTTTACCTTATTAATGCTTGCTATTTAACCTCCGTGAACAATTTCGGTTTCATGAAATTTAAGCCGAAATTAAAAAACGGTGGCGTCCGGAAATTGGGCACAAATTGGCGGAGTGTTCCCTAACGTGGCGCACTTAAATAAATCTCGGAAAATTCCAAATTAACATTTAAGAATTTCTGTAAACTTGATCAATTCTGATAAATCATTATTATTTCTACTTACATACCCAGCCAGATGTTTGTCAGAAAATTATTTTCTTATTTTTCGGGGCATTTTCAAAGGTTTCACTTTGCACTTGAAAATAAAATCGGAAAATCACGCCAAAATAATTTTTTCTTTTAACTTTGTAGCGGGTAAATAAACTCGCAATTTATGAACGGGAGTGTTTAGAACTTTATGAAATTTCACTTTCTGTGAAATTTCAGTTAAAACTTTTGCTCTAGCTAGGCGCTACAGGCGAAAAATCAAAGTGCGCCACGTTAGGGGCCGCGCCACGTTAGGGTACATCAACAATAGATAAAGTTTCAGCTGTGGTAAAATTCACGGATCATCAGCAGTACATCGATGAGGCCCACCACCAGCTGGATAATCGCACTAACTATACCTGCTTTGATTCTGACCCAACAGGTACACCCTCTAAAGAGACACAAAAGGTGCTTGACGATAAGAAAGCTCATTAATTTCTTTCTCCTACTGACTATAGGACAGCCAGATTTTATCTCGTCCCTAAGATTCACAACTACCTACATGTGCATGGGACAGCAATGGGTACCCATATAGAACATGGGTACTCTAATATGGAAAAAAATACCCCTACGTTGGATGTAAGTATCTGTGGCAAAAAAACTGGCTGTAGTAGAAAAGGTAAAGTTGCTCGGAGTTACTATCCAACAATGGGATGGGCAAGTGGACACTATAATTACTAAATCCAGTAGGAAATTAAGAGAAGCTGGTCTTAATGCCCAAGAATGTTAACAGTATACAAAGGGTACAATCGACCAGTTGTTGTGTATTCAAGTCCACTGTGGAATGGAGGCCTTACCCAGGGGCAGGTATCTCAGGTTGAAAAGATTCAGAAAAGAGTATAAGTTGCTGTATCCTCTCTAAAAAATATTCATCCTATGACGAGGCCTTGGCTACTCTGCAGCTTGACGCCCTAGAACATCGCAGAGCAAGGACTCATGATGATTGATGAATCTTGATGATGAATGTAATTTCCAAGGAAATGCTACACAGCTGAGATACAGACATGAACGTTTAGGTCAACTGTCATTTAATAAAATTAATCTACATTGTTGTGCATTTAATTTATATTATTATTCCTGTTTTTTTTTCAGGTCCTTGGATTCCTCAAGACTTAAAAAACACAAGTACAACAAGCATTCAAATGGCTGAGAAAAGATTTCTTTATTTGTACTTAGTCTCAACCACTGTTTTTAGTGTTCCTACAAAGGAGGGTGTTTCTTCTGCCTATGCTTGATGAAGTTTCGAAGTTTCGAATAAGGTTCGAAGTTGTCCCATATGTTTCTGATATGCGAACAGCACAAAGCATGCACGCTGCACTGTGACGTTCACGCCATTTTGGACAAATTCCCTGTGATCCTTGAACCCAAACTTGTGGACACAGACGACATGACACATGTATTTTGGGGTTCTTTGCATGAACAACGTATACAATTTGGGTAAAAGTGCCACACAGGCAAGCAAAAGCGAATGTCGACGGTACATGTATGCGAAAAACCCAGCAGAAAAAAAATCGTGTTTCTTGGTGCCTATGCATTTAGTCTGCTTCCCATTCCGCGGCATCTGTATAAGGCTATGCCGCTGTGGACAAGTTCTTACAAACAACACGGCACATAATGTGACAGTGTACAAATGAATATGATGGAAATACCTTTAATTTTCCACATAAACAGCTATCTTATCCTTTTTAGTCCTATTTTAAACCTTTTCAGCATCATAAATATGTAAAAATATTAAAGAAATTGCACAAATGAAAGACAATTGCACAATGGGCTTACAGTATTAACATGTTTCACTGTTTGAAGCGCCACTGGGAAGGATGAAAAGTAACTCCTTTTACATAATTGGTATTTTCTCAGCAACCCAATGTGCTGCTTTCATGATTTTTTTCAGTATTTCAAAGAAAAAACTCTCAGCTTCAATCTGATATCCAAAACACAAAAATTAACAGATCCCGTCAAGGTAAATGTTTGTTTGTTTGTTTGTTTGTTTTATTTCCATCTGTACTATATACCTGTTTGTTAATAATTCAATACATTGTAATGAGGTACAAATGGGGGTAACATCCTGAGGAGGTCCAACCCTCCTGTAGTGGAGTACCCAAACTGCAGTTGATACATTGTATTAAACAATACTATATTGCATGTGAAAATGCATTATAATAGATAATATGCTATCCCTAAATCAACTAATAATAATAATGTTTAAAAAAAAACAAAAAACAAGACATTAATGTCCTGCTGCGTTAGAACATGAATAACATGTTAAGTTAGTACAAAGAAAACCTTTATACTTGTCCAAATAAAACTCTGTAAGATGACTAAGTAAAAGCTTCCTGGACACACTGGTAAATTCATTTTTCAGACTACCAGGAAGGGAGTTAACAATTTTAGGCAGTTGTTTACGATAATTGGAGGAGACAACATTCACTCTACAAATATCAGAAGTACGGGTAAGATTATCTTGTCTTGTAGTAAAAGAATGAAAATCCCGATTTAAAGGAAAATATAAGAGAGAATTTAAATTATCCGGGAGCAGATTGTTAATATATTCAAAATAATGAATGGCAATTTGAACATGAAAAATATCTTCCAGCTTCAAAATTGTATATTTGGAACAAAGAGGAGTGGTATGTGCATTGTACTTGGCATGCCAAGCGTTACGAATACATTTTTTTTTGAAGAGTGGTAATTCTTTTGAATAATGAGGGATACACCTTTATCATGCCACCCCAGACCAGGAGGCCATAGCTAAGATATGGGTTAACTAAAGTATTATAAATGGCCAAACTGTCTTTTAGTCTCAAAGTGTTCTTAGTTCTATTGATAATATAATCACTTTTGGAGACTTTGTTACATACAAGGTTAATTTGCTCCTTCCAGAGCATGTTCTTATCAGTTACAATGCCAAGAAACGTAAGGGAAGAAACCTTTTTAAGAATAACATTTTCTAGACACAGTGACACATCTGGTAAAAACCGTTCTCTTTGCTTCAATGAATAACAGATGTAATGCGCTTTATCAGGATGAATTGTCAACTTATTGGCTCTAAACCAATCCTGCAGAATCCTCAATTCATCATTGACAGCATTAGCCAGTATCTGTAAATTCTGTCCGGAGGCAAAAAGAGTTGTATCATCAGCAAAGAGAACCGGTTTTAACAATGAGCAACACATAGCATATCATTAACGTAAATCAAAAATAACAATGGCCCTAGATTTGACGCCTGAGGTATTCCACATGAGATATTACAAGTACAGGATTTGACACCATCTAAAACAACATATTGTTTTCGATCATTTAAATAACTTGTGAACCAGTTAAGTGCAATTCCACGCATACCATAATAGTGCATTTTACATAATAAAATGTGGCGATTGACAGTGTCGAAAGCTTTCTTTATGTCTAAAAAAATCAGCAAGAGAAAAAATCAGAAGGATCTTTGTTAACAGAATCTGAGAGATTATTATAAAAATCTAATAATGCATGAACAGATGATCAACCTGCACGAAAACCATATTGATTAGTAGAAAGCAAATTTTTAAAATCAAGAAAAGACAACATTCTACTATGCATAAGTTTTTCTAATACTTTGGAGCAGGTATTAAGTAATGAAATAGGGCGATAATTGCCTGGATCCTGAGGATTACCTTTTTTAAATACAGGGACAACTTTGGCTAATTTATACATGTTAGGAAATGATCCTAGTTTAAAGGAAGTATTAAATATCGGCTAGTTTGACGGCGAGTGTGTGAAGATGAATCAAGCTTATACGTGCGTTGATCAAGTTAATGCACAATGTGTGTACGTACAGTATGTACATGTACAACGCACGCGCTGAGTGACAATAACGTTGTGCTGTGCATCAAAACATGGCCGCGAAGCACAATCCCACAATCGTGCAAAACGTGACGATAAAGAGCACAATCACACAGCTAGGAAGATAAAAAATTGTCCTGGAGCTGGAGACAATAAATGTTTACAAAGTCCAGTAGAAATTCTTCCAAAGAATTCAAGATAAAATGGGGATAAACCCGACGATAACGGATCCCCCGTCGACACACGTGTATCACACTCGATCGGCCATGTGCAATGAATGTTTCAGGGGTGCAGTTTTTTGGGTCACCCTGTAAAGTATGCAATATGAGTGTAAACTTATAAACACAGCATGGCTAAACATGTAGTATAATTAGCATATTGGTATAAGTGCAGATGATATAAATTCTATGTGTATAATGTTTACTTTTATATAGGTTGCAATGACATCACTGTGCTGTTGTATGTCGGCACTCATGCTCAGCTTTATAAGAACACCTGCCGGGGGAGAAGCAATGTTCTTTCATTGTCTGGATATGTTTCATATTCTTCACTTTCTCCGGCAGTTTCTCGCTTTTTCCCACAGCAACTGCCAGGTATAGTGTTTTATTATACAAATAACGTTTATGAGTGCAACGGTAACAATCATTTTATGAGGTGACGGATGGAGTGTACATTCCACCGGTCACCGAATGAAAATATTCTTTCCATTGCATGAATGTGAAACCGTCATTATTTGTTTTATACAACACTGAATAAATCCTCGTCATCTGATTGGACACAGCCACCACCAAAACAGAATAGAACTTCTATTTTTGCTGTGTGGCCAGGCCATGCATAGGCAGGACATGTGATCAACGACCCACCAATCAGATTACAGGGATTTGCTCAGGTGTTGTACAGCCTTAAGGGGATACAAGATTACATTGCACAAGCTATAACAATATTGCAGGCGTCGAAGACAAGTGCAATATTGTTAAAGCAAGTGTAGTATAGTCTTTTTTCACAAGATGGATTTTTTGTCTGGATGATGTATTTTTAATATTGGGTATATATACTCAGTGTTGTCCCACGACCCTGTCCTCATGTTTCCAAGGCATCTCCTCTAGTAAGCAGGGGGTTGTGTTTTCAACTCCAATCAGAACGGTTTGTAAATTGTTCTCAAAATCACTGGGGACAACGCTGAGTATAAAGTGTCAGGCCTCACAGCCAAGCCTTTTGACCTATCAAACCTATAAAGACCTACACATTTCAACATTTCAACTTTGGAGCAAGTTATATAACCAATAAAAACCTATATTTAATTTGTTTTCTTCAAACCGGAAGTTAGGTGTTTTTAATACATATACTTAAACATTATTATAATTTCCATATATTTAGAAGTTCTTTTCACCCTGTGATGAACATGTATCCTCTCTGAATCAATCAGTATTCAGTTTGCACATTTTAATGGCTGACGTTGTCCAACCGGAAATAACATGTAACGTGTACATAAAATGTACTGAAATTTTTCACACACTAAAAGATGCATATTTTTTTTAAAATAAACCCTAACAGTCCTGAATCCTAAAATGTCAATATAATTTTGCACACCCCCTAGGGAATTAGGGTTAAAACAGATGATTTTACTGGAAAGGCTGAATTTGTATGATCCTTTATCTGTTCTGACATAAAAATATTCACAACTAGGCAATGACCTGTGAAATAGTTTTGAGCCCGATCACCCGGCGTTTGTAACTCAATAAACGCAAATCTAGTTTTAAATGTTGAAATTAGTATTAAAAAAAATAATTAAGTTGTGAATAAGGGCCATAATGTTAATATGTTTTCCTTCCGAACATTGGAAATGATCATAAATGATACTAATTTTGAATGGTATGATCTAAGTCAAAGATAAACAACGGAATGCTTATGTACCAATGTTCAAAAAAAGGTTTTGACTATAACATTGCACAATCTTCTGTATGATTTGTTTTTAGATCATTTGGCACAAGCTACGTTGGCTTGAACTATGGTCTGCTATTTACATCTCAAGCTCTAACTGGCCCAGTGGGTGTACTGCTGTCCACTACACCGAGTGACACTGTTGGCTGGTTTGGCATGTTTGCCATGATGGCTGGTTTCTCTTTCATTGGTGAGTAAACACTTCACATGGACACATGTTTTATAACCTTTTCTTAGCTGAATGCACAGAATCTTAATCAATTTCCGAAAAGAAATCATGTAAGCTTTGTATTTTGCTTATCCCAGATTCTGCCATGAATATTTGTTGACCTGGGCAGTGAACACAAAACCTTTTTGCTGAACTCAGTACTAGATTACTAATCACCAGCTTTGTCGGTGTCCTGACTATTTGCGTATGTTGTGAACAAAATTAGGAAGAGTAGGCATTTCAAAACAATGTGTTTATTCTTCTGTTTTGCAGGTGCTATACTAACTATGACGTTCAATGTGAAGAAACTGGATGGTAGTGCTCTATAAATCCAACTCTTCACTTGTGGACTTGATTCTCAGAATGAGCCACAACAGGTTCAGCAACAGTATTGCATGTTTTGGGTGGTGATCGGGCTAAACCCCATCACCCTTTTGAAATGGTCGATGTGTTTCATTCTCCCTTTGTTTCTTTCTCTCCTTATTTCTTTTTTTTTCTGGATAATAATTGTCTGGGACTTTTCTTCTAATCTGTTAATGTTATAAACTCAGTGGAACTTTCAACATATATTAACCCTAATCCTGAGGTATGCATATTACTCTGACGTCATGATGATGTCATCAGATATCAAATTACAAGTGATTTTTGTTCAAAATATGACTATTTTCTGTCATGTATAACTCATGAACAAAATGAACGTTCATATACACTGTATAGTCAAAGGGATGAGACTAATGTGCGTGGCTGCTAGAATACTCCGTCCGGGTGTGTTGTCAAGTCTGTATTTCTATTACAAACAAAATATGTATTATATTCTTTCTTTCTTATTTCTATAGGTCCCTCATATGCCATTTTCCCCTTTACTTTGCTTGATTAGTTTTGTTCTGAGGTTGTTATGCTAATTTGCTTGTATTCATATTATTTTATTATTACTTAATACGGCGACCATATGGTTTGCCGCAACTGTGTCTGCTTTTTGTGCCTGAACTTACCCGTTTCGCATGAAAATCGTCGTCTCCGAGTAATTAAACCATATAGACTGAGAGCTGGATAGGGTTTAATCAAAATTTTGAGAACAAATCACGTGATTGTGTCCAAATGTCCAAATGTTAACATTTCCTATTAAAACGTGCATGCACATAAAAGCGTGCATCTGAGTGCCGACTAACAGATCGAATAGAAGCTGTGCAAATGTACTTCAAATTAAAAATGGGAAAATGAAACAATTTTTATTGATGCCTTGGCACATGAGGAACATGAAAATATAACTTAAGAGTGATTTTTGGTCAGACTAATTAACTTAAAAGCGGTGCAAAGAGCACGGAGGGGGCGGGGCCGCAACCCCCTCCATGTACATTTTAGCTCCTATCGTCGCAATGCAATTTTTCAATTCTACCAAGTTTCTCTGATAGTTGTTCTGATGTCTTGCAGTTATTTTGACACCATGTTTATGGCAGTAGGGCATACCTTCGTCACAAAATGTCCAAATACCAAAACAGGTGTAAGCTTAAATGCTAACTTGTCCATTACATTGAGCATGTATAATGTCCATCAGAGGGCGCATGCATATGAGAGTGCCGACTTTAACTGACCACTATAACAAAACGTTTTAACAGGTTCAATTGAAACTTCACAGATGTACTACACATATTCTGGTGTCCATTTAAATAATGACCGATGTGGGAAGAGCATATCAGACCTCCGTTGCCTTCAGCTGGGACAGGTCAATTACTTTGTATACCTTGGTTAACTTCTCGCGAATATATTTTTTACTCTTGAAAACGCAACATTTTTCGTGAACCAAGCCACAACTATAAAGTGAACAAGAACGGCATTGCAACTATTATTCTATACTCATGTTATAAATTCAGACCCAAAAGACAATGGGGTGACCTCTGACCTCTATTTGTCTTTTTCTAGTGTTTTAATGTTTGTCCGGCTTGCCTCTTAAAATTCTATTTTGTTGCGCCTGCATGGGCATGAAAACAGGGGATCAGATGCTCTGAAGAAACAAAATCATCTCTGGATCTGAATTCATGACATCATGTGTAGAACAGTAGAGTAAACAATATTTCTATTCATTATTTAGACTTGGGACATGAACAGTTGGCATTTTAAAGTAATAGTGGAAAATGGTATACATAAGCTCGCTGACCTTTAAAACTTCACCATGGGTCAGATATGAACTTTCCCTACAAATGAAACTTATGTAATGGCAAGAACTCACATCGAGAGTTTAGATTTGGGTCGTGGAAAAGTAGGGTTAGAATAATACATCTTTAAAATATCAATAAACAGGGTATGCACAGTTAATAGACCCTTCACCAGAGGGCAAATGTGAAATTTTCTCACATCCGATCATTATATTCACTGTATGAAGAACCAACGTAAGAAGTTTTATGCTTTTATAGGCTCAAAGTGCCCAACTGGTTACGATATTTGACCTTAACAGCCCTGTCAGCCCACCCACTGCCCCTTAAGATTCAATTCTATAACTAGCTTCAAACCCGAAAACTGATACATGTACGTACAATGTACTAGGCCTTTAATAAAAAAAAATTTAATTCGCCAGCTACAGCTACCTGTGCTTTCGCATAATTACC
Organism: Patiria miniata; assembly: GCF_015706575.1. NCBI lineage: Eukaryota > Metazoa > Echinodermata > Asteroidea > Valvatida > Asterinidae > Patiria > Patiria miniata. The sequence goes on from NW_024037055.1 coordinate 11,869,107, forward strand.
CATTATTTTAAGTAAACGTTGATATCTGTTATGAAAGGACTCCCAAATATCTGTCGTACATCTGTGTAGTTTCAATTCAACTTTTGAAATATTTGCTTGTCATGATTATTTAAAGTCGGCACTCTCATGCGCCCCTTTCTGGCTTTTGCTGCCGGTCTTAAGGTAATTAGTCTGACCTAAAAGCCCTCTTACGTAATATTGTCATGTTCCACAAGTGCCAAGGCATCAATACAAACTGCTTTCATCTTCTTTCCTATCGTTGCGTAACAGTATCAGCGAACCACGCCCACCCTCTGCGCTTTTCGGGCCGCTCTTAAGTTAATTAGTCTGATCTAAAATCGCTCTTAAGTTATATTTCCATAATCTGCAAGTTCCAAGCCATCAAATGATACTGGTTTTGTTCTTGTTCTCAAAATTTTGATTAAATGCAAAATTGACCACATTTGTCATGGCGCCAACTGGGCCTTTGTCTGATCTAGCGAAACTTAAGAATGGCTATTCTGTGATCAGGGTCGATGAAACTATGCTTTAAGACAATCAGGTGATTTGTTCCCAAAATTTTGATTAAACCCTATCCAGCTCTCAGTCTAATAATGTATATTGTGGGCCTAGATGTTATAGGCCATGCGTGATAAGACAGCAAACCACATTTGGTCGTACCCGGCCGGGGCACAGTGACTCCGTGTGAATTTCCGAACTGTTTCTGGTTTTCGGTTTATTTCGTTTATTTCGTTTTTTTCCAAAATGGCTTAACCGACCCGACCCGACCCGACCTAACCAGAAATTCACGAACGCAAAACCGAAACCTATCCCACCCCAATGGCATGTAGGACAAACCGATTAGACCCGACCCGACGTCGGTTTCAGGTCGGGTCGGTTTGTTTGTCATGATGTTGGCGAGTCGAGCAAGCACATCTGGAGTCCGTACGCGGTAGTAAAACGATCAACGATTGGGATATAAACGATATATATAAACGATCGCCGATTGAAGAAATTTTAATCTGGAACGTCTCTAGTCCCTACTGAGTTTCCGACTGTCGGAATGAATCTTCACTCGAATGGAGAGAATGTTCACTCTTTGTAAATTAGAGAGTGAGTATCTGCCAAAAATTAGGTACTGGAGGCGCAGGAAATTATGTCTATTATTAAAGACAGGATTAATTTGTAGGATTCATGACCACATGCAAGTGAAGCAGACGACAGAACATCGGAAACTTTAAAATATATAATTAAGTGTGATAGCTGTTCTTTTTGGTTTTTATAGTGATTTATTTTAACCAATACATGTAAATAATTCAGGCAGTAAAACAACCCTCCAGCTTCTTGATTATTCTCAAGACAATACCCACAGTACTGCATGGCAAAAAGTAAATTCCCATGATTTTTAATAATTTGGTGGTACAAAAAAAAAAAAGTCGTCTGTTCCGACGGATCAGTCGTGTTTCTCGAAGTCTCATGCGTGCTGCGAACGGATTTTCTGGCGGGTAGCGGACGCCAAAGAAAACTTGGCGCCCTCCGTACGGTATGTTTAGTCTATATAATAGATAATGTAATTGCGAAAGCGACGACAAGCGCCCGACTGTTGTATTATTAAACAATGCATTCGAATTGTCCAATCACAGTTGTAGTCCTAATTTGGGAATGAAATGACGTCACGATTTAGTAAAGTCGACTCCGATTGGCTGAGACGCGAGATCGCATTATTCTGCATGCTTTGACAACGTTACAGGAGACTTGGCTCCGTGGATAATAGGTGATACTCAGACTATTCGTACAAGGTACGTGATGAAACATTTGTCGCGATAATAAAGTGAATAAAAAAAGTTTTCCACTCCTTGGATGAAATTAGATATTAGATAGTGATGCTTCCTTTGCGTGACGTACTAAACTAATTTCTATTGAAATTAGTTCTAGATCAGGCCCTGTTTTGTTGTGAATTGACTGGACTATACTGCGACTTTCATTGATAGATCACTGTTGAAGGAGTTCAGCTTGTTTGTTGATATATTTTACCGCCACCATTCAAGTCTTCAGTTCCATGTTTTTTTTGTCGCAGCTAGCAATTACAAAATTACAATAGCAGTAGCAGATAACTCCAGAATTATCTGGAAAAAGGTTATAATTATCCGTGCTGATTTGAGACATGTCACAAAGTTTCCCACTTTAAAACACGCTCTCAAAGTCACGCATATATATCTGATAATAATATTGTGTTCAAGTTGACTTTACTCATTCTTCTCCGTGTATACAGTACGCTCAAAATGTTGCATTTTAGTTGAATTTATACCAACTGGAGCCTGGCAGATTAGCTGGAATGAAGCCTTGGTTTTAGGAATTGCCCAGGTGAACGCACGTGATGACGAGTCAGGTGACTTTGTTATCGCACAAGATATACCATGCACAGTGCTTGCGGTAGATTCACAACCGGACAGAGGGTGTTTATGATAATGTATGCACAGTCACCGTGATAAAGATACGCGCGCTATTTCAAGGTAACGTTCCAAAGTCTTGATGCCCTGAATTTCCTGGGTAGCGTAATTAAAGCGTTACCCTTATTATTCCCCTGTGATTGGATTTGATTTATTTAATTCGTCATAGAACCTGAAAGAGTTTGCCCCTGGTGGCGCGCTTCTGGACCCCTTAAGTTGGAAATTCTAAATGTGCGATTCACATTTAGGTACATTCGCTCGTACCCCCCCCCCCTCGCCCTGCAAACAGGACGCTGGTCAGGACTGACGTCATTTGAGCTCTCATTAGATAGAATTTGCGTGACCTGTGACGTAGAACGCGTCACACAAACTAACTTCCGGTGCACATCATGCGTAGCGCGCGCTAGCTGCAAGCGAAGGTCAATACTTCCTTCACAATATTCTGTGAAGCTGGAATCAGCCCTTACCAGCGCCCTGTTTGCAGGGTGGGGGGTACGAGCGAATTTGGTACATTGATTTCTTACGAAAATCGCCCTCAAAAAAGGCCTTTGTGTAAAAGTGTTACCAGTATCTCAATGTATGGAAACTGAAAAATTGCATGACGTGAAAGAGAAATATCGTGCCAAAAATGTACCTCTCACTTCCGGAAATCTAAAATACATGTGGACTAGTGGAACTAACGGAAGCGTTAAAGGGACATAATTAAAAAAAAAAAAATAATAAGTCATAATTATGACTTATTATTAAGTCATAATTATGACTTATATCTCATTATTATGACTTAGGATATCTATTGATAATGACTTAATACTAATTCATTATTATAACATATCAGTCATAACAATGACTTAATAGTAAGTCGTAATTATGAGATATCTATATATATAAGAGAGAGTTTAACTCGGCCTCCGAGACGATGTTTGCTCATGAAAGGATCCGAGACCGCGGGCTCCCGCGGCGCCAAAATCGCTCCACGTCCGTGGAAAAATGCGGAGGGTGTCTTCCGCCGGGTCGGACACTTCGGGTCGTCCTGATTTTCCCGTACGGACCGGCGATCCGTTTAGTCGATTTTTCGTGACTGCGTTTTGCGCAAGAATTTGCCGTCGTGTGCGCTTTCACGTTGACTGCCTGGCCGCCCCCTGTGCTGGCTTTTTCTGCGTGTCTAGACTGTGCGAGGTCAGCGAGGTCAACGTAGGGGTTGCGTTTACGTGTTCTACTCGGCCGTTTTGCAAAAGAGTTCACCAAACGTTAGTATGGGGTGACCTTGGTAAAATATTTTTTGTCCATGGTGCGTGGCCACCAAGTGTCCCTATTCTTTCATATGCTTCGCTTGCCGCCCCTGTGCCGAGTGCAACGAATACTCAGAAGGACTACACATTAGTATGCCTAGCGCGGCGGTCTGACCAATCGAAAGTCTACACTGCGTGGTACTTCCCGGCTATGCGTAAAACCGTCACTGGCAACGCGTACTGCAGCCTGCTCCACACCCTGGAATCGAGGTTGAGTCTACGGTGCTCGCTATTTGAAGCACAAGCATGTGACGTCGCGTGATAGAGTGCTGTTGCTTCCATAATGTGTTTACAGCTCCATGCTTCCACCACCAAGGCTGAGCGTTGTGAGTTCGCTGCCCGCCACGTATAATTCAGTGTCGTGTTATAATTTCGGGGGCCTGTTTGGGGTCAACGAAGGATCGATGCATTCACAAAAAAATCGACGAAAAAGTGTCCGACCCGGCGGAAGACACCCACATTTTTCCACGGACGTGGAGCCATTTTGGTGTCGAGGGAGACCGCGGTCTCGGATCCTTTCAGGAGCAAACATTTCTCGGAGGCCGAGTAAAACTTGCTCTGATATAGATGGTTGAACCAACTTCAATAAAAGTTAAATCGACTTTTTCCTCGCAGACGGTCTCGCAAATTGTAAGAAGTTCAAGTTTACGTTTGTTGAAGAGTCCAATACTGAAACTTAATTATGACCTTCGTCCATGATTCAGACCGTTTGTAATTTTATGGTAACACTCAACATTTTCATTTCAAATGACACCTTTACGTTTTATTGCATTATGATTTATTGTCGAAACTGTACAATCAGCCTTCGCCTGTGTACTACGGTAACCTTTTCACTGCGTTTTCCAAATGCGACTGCCTCACAAAATGCCAATTTAACAGACCAACGGGAACATTTACAGACAGTTGCCATGGTACATAATTATCATGTGCGTAAATCGACGGGGGACAGGGGGACCCCCCCCCCTCCCCATTTTAAAGCGGGGACATTGTTTGGTTCTCCCCCCCCCCACACTTTTTCTTCCCCGAATAAAAATTGTAGCCTAAAACAATGATTCTATTGCTCAGAATACATGTAGCTGATTCAATTACTCCAAACTCAAAACTTTAAAAGATGATCTTTTGCTAAAATTGGTTTTAGTGGTCAGAAATTGCCTCAGATCACACCACAGAAATTGCTTTTCTATAACTGCATGTCTCCTTAACTATATCCCCATTTACATTTAACTCCCCAAATTTTCATCCCCAACACTACGCCCTACCCGATCTATGATCGGGTAAATCAGCTTGTAAGTCATAATTATGACTTAGTTTTTTTTTTAGTTTGTATTGTTCCTTTAACGCTTCCGTAGGAACTCGGTGAATACTTATAATAATAATTTTGTTGCAGTCACTGGGTAAAAACTGAAACTTCAATATGAGACTAAAATGTCTATACGTTTATAATAAACTTGAGGAACTCATTAGCATTTACCAAAAAAAATCTAAAAGTTAAAATGTTACAATCTCATCCCGCCAATATGCAGTATCACTCTTCATAAGTTAAAATGAACAAATTGGACAGGAAAGGGGTATTTTTGAGAAGGCCTGGACGTCATAATTACGTTCGTTCGTGAAAACACGTACTGCAGGTTGTAAGTAACAACACCAAGTACACGGTATAAATCTATTACCAGCCAATTGCAATGTCGAATCAGGATACAGGAAGAATGTTTCCTATCCAGGGCTTACTATTGGAAATGAGGTTGGAAATAAAGTAAGCACTGGGGACGAGGTTGGGATCAATGGTCTTAAACAGCTGCAACGAGATGCATTATACTAAGGTAATGATAAGTTCCCCAGAATGGCATCCCCACTTCCTTAACAGGATTCTGTGAAGCTCGTCAGCGTATCTCAGCGCCCTGTTTGCAGCGAGCGAATGTGAATATGGGGGAAAATATCAGTGCGCCCTCAATTGACATTTTGAGAGGTTTCGAAACGTTAAGGGGTTACATTTTATCATTAAGTTATGTTTTCCGTAACAGCGACACTTTTTGGAGCGTTTTCATGAGATAAAATTCCCCCAAAAAAGAAAAACAAAACAAAATACCGTGACTTCAGAGGACAGTAAAGCATGTTCACATCCCAGGGCTTACTATTGGAAACGAGGTTTCCAATAGTAAGTTTTCGCTCGTACCCCCGCCCTGCAAACAGGACGCTGGTAAGGGCTGATGAGCTTCACAGAATCTTGTGAAGGAAGTACAGATTGACCTTCGCATGCAGCTAGCGCGCGCTACGCCTGATGGGCACCGGAAGCTAGTTTGTGTGACGCGTTCTACGTCACAGGTCACGCAAATCTATCCAATGAGACGTCAAATGACGTCAGCCCTGACCAGCGTCCTGTTTGCAGGGCGGGGGTACGAGCGAATAGTAAGTTGATTAAAAAATAAACAATCGTGATGCCCGCGCAGAGGCGATCAAATTCGGTAAGGAATGTATGCGGCTTGCATTATACCTCGTCTCTGGAGACGAGGTTGACCAGGGGATTAAATGGAGACCGGTAAATAGCTACATTAAAGCCTTTGATTTGATCGCCTCTGCGCGCGCGCATCACGATTGTTTATTTTGTAATCAACTTTTGTGCATGGACGCCGGAGATTGAATCACGATTATCAAGAAACTCACGCTCGTCTAGTCTCAGTCTTACCACAAAAAAGTACACAAATCACCACTCTCTCCATGAAAGCAAATTTCAAGCTTCAACTGCATGGGTTGTAAATATTGAACAGCAATATCAATCTCTCTTTATTGAAATTTACCAGAGATACTTTCAAATTCAGCAAAACCGACGAAGCTCATTGCTTCCAAAACTCATTCGTGGCCATGCTTATTGTCATTTTGCAACAGGCTCGCGCGCAAGCATTACCGTTGTGATATAGAATTCACGAGGAGAGAGATTCAGACCAACACGTCATGCATATATAAAGAACATAACCTGGATTTCCGGGCAATATATGCCATATTCACCGGCGAATGCCGGCGAATGCCGTGGTCTATTATGCGCGAACAGATTCGCTGATTGATTACGCAAGACCCCGCCTCTAGACCTCCAGATAGGAAATAAGCGGGCGCTTTCTATATAGACAATGGTTAATAATTATGTGTCACGCGCTCTGTATCCCGTTACCGGTACGCGATGTCGCGCCCGGCTGTTGTATTACAAAACACAGCATTCGAATTGACAAATCAAACCATTAGTCCTGATTTAGGGATGAAATGACGTCACGATTTAGTAAAGTCAACTCCGATTGGCTGGCGCACGGCTAGGATTATATCTGCATGTCTAGACATATCAGACGTTAAGCCCGGTTCATACTCGGCGCGAATGCGAATGCGAAGCGAATTTGACATCAAGAAACGTTCGCTGCAAAATTCGCCCGAGTTGAAATGTGTTCAACTTTTACGAATTCGCAGCGCGAATACTTGCTATGACGTCACCAATTCGCGTTCGCTTTCGCTTTCGCACCGAGTATGAACCGGGCTTCATACAGGATACTTGCTCCGTGGATAACGGGTGATACTCAGACTATTATGACTATATACAATGTATGGTATGGGCTTAAAAACCTAAACACAAAAGAAATATTCAGATAAAGGCATGCTGTTGTAAATAAATGGGGGTGAGGCGGCAAAGGGGGCGAGTTGACTGACCCCGCCGAAAAGTTGAACCACGACGTTTGAAAAATTGAACGACGTTTGAAAGTTGAACCACGAGGTTCGAAAAGTTGAACCACGACGTTTTGAAAGTTGAACCACAACGTTTGAAAATTTGAACCACCGCGACATTTTGAAAGTTGACGACGTTTGAAAAGTTGAACCACGACATTTGAAAGTTGAACCACGACGTTTGCCTGTCCGTTTTAGTGACCATTAAGCCGTGTCCTCATTGGACTTTTTGGTTAACTTACTGTCGTATTATCCTCGCAGCGGATACAGTTTACCGTTCGTTAGAACGCAGGGTTCGAGGTCAAGATACAACAACTGACGGACAACGACACAGTTCTGCGATGTCTCTCTGATGAACTGTTATTGCTGACACGAAATTCGATGGACCTAGAGAGTCTAACGGACTCTACAGATGTTTAACGGACGGTCCTTGACGGAATTTACAAACGGTCCGTGACGGACTTTACGGACGGTCCATGACGGAATTTACAAACGGTCCTGGACGGAATTTACAGTCCATGACGGACCCCTGTACATTAAGAAATATTGCAAAACATGGGTTTAAAATACTACTACATGTACAGTCATTACACACTTTGCTCCTACTAATTGCTCATCATCATACAGAGATGGAACTGGCTCAGTGATACCGTACTGGGCTTAAATGTTACTACACTGAACAGGAAGAACGGTCTGCGTTCTAGCTGGCAACGATACATTACACACTGCTCTGACAGTCACTTTCTTTGCCTCTTTACCTACTAATAGAATCGAAGGTGCATCGGGAAACACTACGTGATTTTCCTCAAAACCACTGCTCTAGCTTGAAAAGAATCTAAGCGGTAAGATTAGTGGTATTGACGGCTTCGATAGATCAATAAATACATTAATACACAACATTGTATCAGTGAGAGAATCGGATCTAGAGAATTGAATAGTTGGATGAGGGCGGTATCTGTGGAGTGATTACTTTGAAAGCTATACTTATGATGGCAAAAAATATGAAAGTCACTCACAGATTTAAATACATGTTTATACATGAGTTTTCCCAGATTTTTAGAAAAGCAAGGAAGGATAGAGATGGGGTAATAGTTAGAGTCATTTTGAGGGTTTCCCTTTTTGAATACTGAAGTAACTTTGGCTATTTTAAGTTAGAGGGAAAAGATAAGAAAAGAAAACCTCCAAACCTTAAAATCTATACTTATGATGGCAAAAAAATATGAAAGTCACTCACAGATTTATATACATGTTTATACATGAGTTTTCCCAGAATTTTAGAAAAGCAAGGAAGGATAAAGATGGGGTAATAGTTAGAGTCATTTTGAGGGTTTCCCTTTTTGAATACTGAAGTAACTTTGGCTATTTTAAGTTAGAGGGAACAGATAAGATAAGAAAACCTCCAAACCTTAAAATCACCGTCAGTGGGTTAGGTTTTCATGCTTTTTCTGCTTGTCTGGCACTCCTTTCTGTTGCTCAGCACTTTTGCGATAGGCGAGATTTTTTCAAGATGCTGCCAGCCTTGCAACCCATGCCTTTTACATATAACAGCCAATTACAGCTTGTTCATAAGTACTGTCAGCGGCATTCAGTGAATCCACTCACTGCAACTCTGATTGCGATCAGGGACTTCCTTCTGTATCTCTTTAGTCTAGCCTGGCCATCAGCATCTGCAAACAACAAGCTTATCCAAAAAAATGTCATTAAGAAGCAGCATTTTGGAAAGTCAAAGATTTTGGAGGAGTAGCTAATTAGGCTTATTAACATGCATTTTTTTGTTTGCAGTTAGCATAACTTTTACTTTGTGGGTTTTCACGTGCAGTAAGAACCGCATACATGTAATTTGCTCTTCATTTTGATACAAGTATGTTTCACTCAGTTTGACATCAGCTGGGCCAATTTCATAGATCTGCTTAAGCACACATTTTGCTTTTTTATTTAATCACAAAAAAAATCCAAGCTTAATATGATCAGATTACCAGCCAAAATGCCATGCGATGTACATTGCTTGAGATTTAGCTGTTGTTTAAATACTTAGCATAAGAATCACATGGAGTTTTGGCGGGTAACTGATTTTACTAGGGGCAAGGGTTTTTGTGCTGAAGCAAATTTTGAGCGGCTCTATGAAATTGGCCCTGCAAGCAGCAGCTGCTTCAGCTGCAGCTGTACAGATGTTGATGAGTGGGTGGGTGAAAAGTATAGCTTGGGCAACTTGTGCTTCATTGTGATGGGCTGTGTCACAACTACATGTAGGCTAATTATAAGCATAATTAAAGAGGTTGTGGAATGCTCAAAGACATTTTTTTCGGGTATATGTAGCCTAAGGCGTGATGAAATAAAAACGACTATTGTGTCTGTCATGAAATGAGTACAATAGGTACTTTTGAGAGCTGTTTTTCAGGTCCTGTTTGGACCCGAACGTGCAATTTGTGTAAAAGTCGTCGTTGGGGCAGCAAACAAAACATAGTAAATCGTGACGTAATAAACAGGACTCCCGATGCAGCGTTGTGTAAACGAGTCCTGTTTATTACGTCACGATTTTTCTCATTTTACGAAGAATCCGACGACTGTTGATTTCAATAATTATGCGCTCGCCGACCAACAAATTACTCGATGAATTTTAGTTTTATAAACATATAATATAAATGCACATTACAAAAGAATGGGACTTTGTCATTATTATATAATGGGTCTACTCTACAATAAAAACAATATTTACAAAAACAAAACGACTTCCAGCATTCCACAACCTCTTTAACTAGTTCATGCCGGAAGTATTTTGACATTGACCGGACCCAGGCGTGGGATAGTTTTTCATGAACTTCGATGCCAGACGGGTTCAGACCATCATCTGTGGGTAGCAAACACTGCCATTTCCGGCCTCGCTCGCTAAGGGCGGGTCGCTGACAGATAATTCCGGCCTCGCTCGTTGCGTGTTTATCCATCATCTGTTCCCAATACCGCAAAACCTTTGCATATCCGACGTGAACTGGTTAACAGGTTGGGATGAAATGACCCTATGTAGATGTGTAAGATTTAGTTGGTTATTTGTCAATGAACATCTGTGCCAAGTTTCATGAATTATACATTTCTGCAGCATTTGACCAAGCTATTGATGCCAGATGAAATCCCAATTTGATCTTTCCTTCAAGGGGTTTATTATTTGCAAATCCTACAAATGAAGTTCAGACATGGATTAGATCCTGACTGTGCTTATATTTACACATCACCCTTCAATACCTGTGGCCAGATCTGATCATCCTTCAATGGGTGTGCATCAAAACCGGGTACATGGACCTGAGTACCCGGCCGCTGATGTCAGGTTCTGGTTCCAGATTATGATGACTAACTTTACAAAGTACTGAGTAAGTCTTCAGACAATGAAAAAGAAAGGTTTGGATGCCACTTGTGGGGAATTTTCAAAATGAAAACCAGGCTACATGGAAAACCAAAACCATGGATTTCCCGTTAATGTGCATTTTAACAACAAGTTGCGTTTTACACCATAAAGCTATGAAGCCCTTCAGACAACTTCCAGGATTTGAATTTGGGGCTTGGTTTTCTTTTACAGGTACCCGGGTAACCGTGTTTTAGTTCAGTAGGGTACCCGGTTCCCGTACTGCCCATAAATGCATACCACTACTTCAACCCCCCCCCCCTTGATTTGCTTATAGAGTTACCCACAGTCCAAATACTAATTGATTGTGTGAAAGATGGAAAGGTGATTACATTGATAAAGGAGACTTGGTGTTCTAGCAAGGATAAAATTTAAAACAGCAGATCAGCCTCATGGTGTACATGCAAAGCCCACTTGCTCCCTGAAAACCTAGATGCTACCGGAACATGGTATACCTTGCAATCTTAGCCTCCAAAATAGTTTTTCAGAAATATGTCTTGACACATTTTCTTGTACATGTTGGAGTCTGATAATTGTGATATTTGTGTGTAATTCTCAATGTGGCCTTGGTGTACTGCTGTCTTACTTCACCATTGAGCATTCATTCACTCTGATGACTCTAACCTATGGTGTACTTCAAGGCATTGGCATTGGTATCGCATATTCTCCACCACTTGTATGTGCCATGCGTGTAAGTATGCCAAAAATCTGCTTTATATTCATTGCAAAGCTAAGATGGGCCTGTGGTTAATGCAGGGTTTCTCCAGGTTAATACAAGGTTTCCTCCACTTAAACAAATGTACTGCAGTTTTACCTATCTAATGGATCTTCAAGATCACCTCTTTACATCTTGCGCAGGGAAGTGCATTTCATTTTTGAAAAAAAAAATTTTCAGCAGTTTCCAGTACAGTCCAAAATAAATTTATGATACCATATGAGCAGTTGAGCAGGCAGTCATGCATGCCTTCATTAAAAGTCTAGCCTGCAAGTGAAATGGTCTGGGCTGCAAATCAATGGAGCACGAGCTTCATGTAAATGCTGGTTATTACATGTTTAGCTGTTATAATGAGGCTATGCATATATGGGACATAAAACAAAGAGTCTCCAGGCTATGGCGTTGCATGGTGCATGCCATTTCTGAAACTGTTTCAGAAATGGCATGCACCATGCAACGCCAAGACATATTTGACATGTGTCAAGACATATTTCTGAAAAACTATTTTGGAGGCTAAGATTGCAAGGTATACCATGTTCCGGTAGCATCTAGGTTTTCAGGGAGCAAGTGGGCTTTGCATGTACACCATGAGGCTGATCTGCTGTTTTAAATTTTATCCTTGCTAGAACACCAAGTCTCCTTTATCAATGTAATCACCTTTCCATCTTTCACACAATCAATTAGTATTTGGACTGTGGGTAACTCTATAAGCAAATCAAGGGGGGGGGGTTGAAGTAGTGGTATGCATTTATGGGCAGTACGGGAACCGGGTACCCTACTGAACTAAAACACGGTTACCCGGGTACCTGTAAAAGAAAACCAAGCCCCAAATTCAAATCCTGGAAGTTGTCTGAAGGGCTTCATAGCTTTATGGTGTAAAACGCAACTTGTTGTTAAAATGCACATTAACGGGAAATCCATGGTTTTGGTTTTCCATGTAGCCTGGTTTTTAATTTTGAAAATTCCCCACAAGTGGCATCCAAACCTTTCTTTTTCATTGTCTGAAGACTTACTCAGTACTTTGTAAAGTTAGTCATCATAATCTGGAACCAGAACCTGACATCAGCGGCCGGGTACTCAGGTCCATGTACCCGGTTTTGATGCACACCCATTGAAGGATGATCAGATCTGGCCACAGGTATTGAAGGGTGATGTGTAAATATAAGCACAGTCAGGATCTAATCCATGTCTGAACTTCATTTGTAGGATTTGCAAATAATAAACCCCTTGAAGGAAAGATCAAATTGGGATTTCATCTGGCATCAATAGCTTGGTCAAATGCTGCAGAAATGTATAATTCATGAAACTTGGCACAGATGTTCATTGACAAATAACCAACTAAATCTTACACATGTACATAGGGTCATTTCATCCCAACCTGTTAACCAGTTCACGTCGGATATGCAAAGGTTTTGCGGTATTGGGAACAGATGATGGATAAACACGCAACGAGCGAGGCCGGAATTATCTGTCAGCGACCCGCCCTTAGCGAGCGAGGCCGGAAATGGCAGTGTTTGCTACCCACAGATGATGGTCTGAACCCGTCTGGCATCGAAGTTCATGAAAAACTATCCCACGCCTGGGTCCGGTCAATGTCAAAATACTTCCGGCATGAACTAGTTAAAGAGGTTGTGGAATGCTGGAAGTCGTTTTGTTTTTGTAAATATTGTTTTTATTGTAGAGTAGACCCATTATATAATAATGACAAAGTCCCATTCTTTTGTAATGTGCATTTATATTATATGTTTATAAAACTAAAATTCATCGAGTAATTTGTTGGTCGGCGAGCGCATAATTATTGAAATCAACAGTCGTCGGATTCTTCGTAAAATGAGAAAAATCGTGACGTAATAAACAGGACTCGTTTACACAACGCTGCATCGGGAGTCCTGTTTATTACGTCACGATTTACTATGTTTTGTTTGCTGCCCCAACGACGACTTTTACACAAATTGCACGTTCGGGTCCAAACAGGACCTGAAAAACAGCTCTCAAAAGTACCTATTGTACTCATTTCATGACAGACACAATAGTCGTTTTTATTTCATCACGCCTTAGGCTACATATACCCGAAAAAATGTCTTTGAGCATTCCACAACCTCTTTAATTATGCTTATAATTAGCCTACATGTAGTTGTGACACAGCCCATCACAATGAAGCACAAGTTGCCCAAGCTATACTTTTCACCCACCCACTCATCAACATCTGTACAGCTGCAGCTGAAGCAGCTGCTGCTTGCAGGGCCAATTTCATAGAGCCGCTCAAAATTTGCTTCAGCACAAAAACCCTTGCCCCTAGTAAAATCAGTTACCCGCCAAAACTCCATGTGATTCTTATGCTAAGTATTTAAACAACAGCTAAATCTCAAGCAATGTACATCGCATGGCATTTTGGCTGGTAATCTGATCATATTAAGCTTGGATTTTTTTTGTGATTAAATAAAAAAGCAAAATGTGTGCTTAAGCAGATCTATGAAATTGGCCCAGCTGATGTCAAACTGAGTGAAACATACTTGTATCAAAATGAAGAGCAAATTACATGTATGCGGTTCTTACTGCACGTGAAAACCCACAAAGTAAAAGTTATGCTAACTGCAAACAAAAAAATGCATGTTAATAAGCCTAATTAGCTACTCCTCCAAAATCTTTGACTTTCCAAAATGCTGCTTCTTAATGACATTTTTTTGGATAAGCTTGTTGTTTGCAGATGCTGATGGCCAGGCTAGACTAAAGAGATACAGAAGGAAGTCCCTGATCGCAATCAGAGTTGCAGTGAGTGGATTCACTGAATGCCGCTGACAGTACTTATGAACAAGCTGTAATTGGCTGTTATATGTAAAAGGCATGGGTTGCAAGGCTGGCAGCATCTTGAAAAAATCTCGCCTATCGCAAAAGTGCTGAGCAACAGAAAGGAGTGCCAGACAAGCAGAAAAAGCATGAAAACCTAACCCACTGACGGTGATTTTAAGGTTTGGAGGTTTTCTTATCTTATCTGTTCCCTCTAACTTAAAATAGCCAAAGTTACTTCAGTATTCAAAAAGGGAAACCCTCAAAATGACTCTAACTATTACCCCATCTTTATCCTTCCTTGCTTTTCTAAAATTCTGGGAAAACTCATGTATAAACATGTATATAAATCTGTGAGTGACTTTCATATTTTTTTGCCATCATAAGTATAGATTTTAAGGTTTGGAGGTTTTCTTTTCTTATCTTTTCCCTCTAACTTAAAATAGCCAAAGTTACTTCAGTATTCAAAAAGGGAAACCCTCAAAATGACTCTAACTATTACCCCATCTCTATCCTTCCTTGCTTTTCTAAAAATCTGGGAAAACTCATGTATAAACATGTATTTAAATCTGTGAGTGACTTTCATATTTTTTGCCATCATAAGTATAGCTTTCAAAGTAATCACTCCACAGATACCGCCCTCATCCAACTATTCAATTCTCTAGATCCGATTCTCTCACTGATACAATGTTGTGTATTAATGTATTTATTGATCTATCGAAGCCGTCAATACCACTAATCTTACCGCTTAGATTCTTTTCAAGCTAGAGCAGTGGTTTTGAGGAAAATCACGTAGTGTTTCCCGATGCACCTTCGATTCTATTAGTAGGTAAAGAGGCAAAGAAAGTGACTGTCAGAGCAGTGTGTAATGTATCGTTGCCAGCTAGAACGCAGACCGTTCTTCCTGTTCAGTGTAGTAACATTTAAGCCCAGTACGGTATCACTGAGCCAGTTCCATCTCTGTATGATGATGAGCAATTAGTAGGAGCAAAGTGTGTAATGACTGTACATGTAGTAGTATTTTAAACCCATGTTTTGCAATATTTCTTAATGTACAGGGGTCCGTCATGGACTGTAAATTCCGTCCAGGACCGTCCGTAAAGTCCGTCACGGACCGTTTGTAAATTCCGTCAAGGACCGTCCGTTAAACATCTGTAGAGTCCGTTAGACTCTCTAGGTCCATCGAATTTCGTGTCAGCAATAACAGTTCATCAGAGAGACATCGCAGAACTGTGTCGTTGTCCGTCAGTTGTTGTATCTTGACCTCGAACCCTGCGTTCTAACGAACGGTAAACTGTATCCGCTGCGAGGATAATACGACAGTAAGTTAACCAAAAAGTCCAATGAGGACACGGCTTAATGGTCACTAAAACGGACAGGCAAACGTCGTGGTTCAACTTTCAAATGTCGTGGTTCAACTTTTCAAACGTCGTCAACTTTCAAAATGTCGCGGTGGTTCAAATTTTCAAACGTTGTGGTTCAACTTTCAAAACGTCGTGGTTCAACTTTTCGAACCTCGTGGTTCAACTTTCAAACGTCGTTCAATTTTTCAAACGTCGTGGTTCAACTTTTCGGCGGGGTCAGTCAACTCGCCCCCTTTGCCGCCTCACCCCCATTTATTTACAACAGCATGCCTTTATCTGAATATTTCTTTTGTGTTTAGGTTTTTAAGCCCATACCATACATTGTATATAGTCATAATAGTCTGAGTATCACCCGTTATCCACGGAGCAAGTATCCTGTATGAAGCCCGGTTCATACTCGGTGCGAAAGCGAAAGCGAACGCGAATTGGTGACGTCATAGCAAGTATTCGCGCTGCGAATTCGTAAAAGTTGAACACATTTCAACTCGGGCGAATTTTGCAGCGAACGTTTCTTGATGTCAAATTCGCTTCGCATTCGCATTCGCGCCGAGTATGAACCGGGCTTAACGTCTGATATGTCTAGACATGCAGATATAATCCTAGCCGTGCGCCAGCCAATCGGAGTTGACTTTACTAAATCGTGACGTCATTTCATCCCTAAATCAGGACTAATGGTTTGATTTGTCAATTCGAATGCTGTGTTTTGTAATACAACAGCCGGGCGCGACATCGCGTACCGGTAACGGGATACAGAGCGCGTGACACATAATTATTAACCATTGTCTATATAGAAAGCGCCCGCTTATTTCCTATCTGGAGGTCTAGAGGCGGGGTCTTGCGTAATCAATCAGCGAATCTGTTCGCGCATAATAGACCACGGCATTCGCCGGCATTCGCCGGTGAATATGGCATATATTGCCCGGAAATCCAGGTTATGTTCTTTATATATGCATGACGTGTTGGTCTGAATCTCTCTCCTCGTGAATTCTATATCACAACGGTAATGCTTGCGCGCGAGCCTGTTGCAAAATGACAATAAGCATGGCCACGAATGAGTTTTGGAAGCAATGAGCTTCGTCGGTTTTGCTGAATTTGAAAGTATCTCTGGTAAATTTCAATAAAGAGAGATTGATATTGCTGTTCAATATTTACAACCCATGCAGTTGAAGCTTGAAATTTGCTTTCATGGAGAGAGTGGTGATTTGTGTACTTTTTTGTGGTAAGACTGAGACTAGACGAGCGTGAGTTTCTTGATAATCGTGATTCAATCTCCGGCGTCCATGCACAAAAGTTGATTACAAAATAAACAATCGTGATGCGCGCGCGCAGAGGCGATCAAATCAAAGGCTTTAATGTAGCTATTTACCGGTCTCCATTTAATCCCCTGGTCAACCTCGTCTCCAGAGACGAGGTATAATGCAAGCCGCATACATTCCTTACCGAATTTGATCGCCTCTGCGCGGGCATCACGATTGTTTATTTTTTAATCAACTTACTATTCGCTCGTACCCCCGCCCTGCAAACAGGACGCTGGTCAGGGCTGACGTCATTTGACGTCTCATTGGATAGATTTGCGTGACCTGTGACGTAGAACGCGTCACACAAACTAGCTTCCGGTGCCCATCAGGCGTAGCGCGCGCTAGCTGCATGCGAAGGTCAATCTGTACTTCCTTCACAAGATTCTGTGAAGCTCATCAGCCCTTACCAGCGTCCTGTTTGCAGGGCGGGGGTACGAGCGAAAACTTACTATTGGAAACCTCGTTTCCAATAGTAAGCCCTGGGATGTGAACATGCTTTACTGTCCTCTGAAGTCACGGTATTTTGTTTTGTTTTTCTTTTTTGGGGGAATTTTATCTCATGAAAACGCTCCAAAAAGTGTCGCTGTTACGGAAAACATAACTTAATGATAAAATGTAACCCCTTAACGTTTCGAAACCTCTCAAAATGTCAATTGAGGGCGCACTGATATTTTCCCCCATATTCACATTCGCTCGCTGCAAACAGGGCGCTGGGATACGCTGACGAGCTTCACAGAATCCTGTTAAGGAAGTGGGGATGCCATTCTGGGGAACTTATCATTACCTTAGTATAATGCATCTCGTTGCAGCTGTTTAAGACCATTGATCCCAACCTCGTCCCCAGTGCTTACTTTATTTCCAACCTCATTTCCAATAGTAAGCCCTGGATAGGAAACATTCTTCCTGTATCCTGATTCGACATTGCAATTGGCTGGTAATAGATTTATACCGTGTACTTGGTGTTGTTACTTACAACCTGCAGTACGTGTTTTCACGAACGAACGTAATTATGACGTCCAGGCCTTCTCAAAAATACCCCTTTCCTGTCCAATTTGTTCATTTTAACTTATGAAGAGTGATACTGCATATTGGCGGGATGAGATTGTAACATTTTAACTTTTAGATTTTTTTTGGTAAATGCTAATGAGTTCCTCAAGTTTATTATAAACGTATAGACATTTTAGTCTCATATTGAAGTTTCAGTTTTTACCCAGTGACTGCAACAAAATTATTATTATAAGTATTCACCGAGTTCCTACGGAAGCGTTAAAGGAACAATACAAACTAAAAAAAAAACTAAGTCATAATTATGACTTACAAGCTGATTTACCCGATCATAGATCGGGTAGGGCGTAGTGTTGGGGATGAAAATTTGGGGAGTTAAATGTAAATGGGGATATAGTTAAGGAGACATGCAGTTATAGAAAAGCAATTTCTGTGGTGTGATCTGAGGCAATTTCTGACCACTAAAACCAATTTTAGCAAAAGATCATCTTTTAAAGTTTTGAGTTTGGAGTAATTGAATCAGCTACATGTATTCTGAGCAATAGAATCATTGTTTTAGGCTACAATTTTTATTCGGGGAAGAAAAAGTGTGGGGGGGGGGAGAACCAAACAATGTCCCCGCTTTAAAATGGGGAGGGGGGGTCCCCCTGTCCCCCGTCGATTTACGCACATGATAATTATGTACCATGGCAACTGTCTGTAAATGTTCCCGTTGGTCTGTTAAATTGGCATTTTGTGAGGCAGTCGCATTTGGAAAACGCAGTGAAAAGGTTACCGTAGTACACAGGCGAAGGCTGATTGTACAGTTTCGACAATAAATCATAATGCAATAAAACGTAAAGGTGTCATTTGAAATGAAAATGTTGAGTGTTACCATAAAATTACAAACGGTCTGAATCATGGACGAAGGTCATAATTAAGTTTCAGTATTGGACTCTTCAACAAACGTAAACTTGAACTTCTTACAATTTGCGAGACCGTCTGCGAGGAAAAAGTCGATTTAACTTTTATTGAAGTTGGTTCAACCATCTATATAAGAGCAAGTTTTACTCGGCCTCCGAGAAATGTTTGCTCCTGAAAGGATCCGAGACCGCGGTCTCCCTCGACACCAAAATGGCTCCACGTCCGTGGAAAAATGTGGGTGTCTTCCGCCGGGTCGGACACTTTTTCGTCGATTTTTTTGTGAATGCATCGATCCTTCGTTGACCCCAAACAGGCCCCCGAAATTATAACACGACACTGAATTATACGTGGCGGGCAGCGAACTCACAACGCTCAGCCTTGGTGGTGGAAGCATGGAGCTGTAAACACATTATGGAAGCAACAGCACTCTATCACGCGACGTCACATGCTTGTGCTTCAAATAGCGAGCACCGTAGACTCAACCTCGATTCCAGGGTGTGGAGCAGGCTGCAGTACGCGTTGCCAGTGACGGTTTTACGCATAGCCGGGAAGTACCACGCAGTGTAGACTTTCGATTGGTCAGACCGCCGCGCTAGGCATACTAATGTGTAGTCCTTCTGAGTATTCGTTGCACTCGGCACAGGGGCGGCAAGCGAAGCATATGAAAGAATAGGGACACTTGGTGGCCACGCACCATGGACAAAAAATATTTTACCAAGGTCACCCCATACTAACGTTTGGTGAACTCTTTTGCAAAACGGCCGAGTAGAACACGTAAACGCAACCCCTACGTTGACCTCGCTGACCTCGCACAGTCTAGACACGCAGAAAAAGCCAGCACAGGGGGCGGCCAGGCAGTCAACGTGAAAGCGCACACGACGGCAAATTCTTGCGCAAAACGCAGTCACGAAAAATCGACTAAACGGATCGCCGGTCCGTACGGGAAAATCAGGACGACCCGAAGTGTCCGACCCGGCGGAAGACACCCTCCGCATTTTTCCACGGACGTGGAGCGATTTTGGCGCCGCGGGAGCCCGCGGTCTCGGATCCTTTCATGAGCAAACATCGTCTCGGAGGCCGAGTTAAACTCTCTCTTATATATATAGATATCTCATAATTACGACTTACTATTAAGTCATTGTTATGACTGATATGTTATAATAATGAATTAGTATTAAGTCATTATCAATAGATATCCTAAGTCATAATAATGAGATATAAGTCATAATTATGACTTAATAATAAGTCATAATTATGACTTATTATTTTTTTTTTTTTAATTATGTCCCTTTAACGCTTCCGTTAGTTCCACTAGTCCACATGTATTTTAGATTTCCGGAAGTGAGAGGTACATTTTTGGCACGATATTTCTCTTTCACGTCATGCAATTTTTCAGTTTCCATACATTGAGATACTGGTAACACTTTTACACAAAGGCCTTTTTTGAGGGCGATTTTCGTAAGAAATCAATGTACCAAATTCGCTCGTACCCCCCACCCTGCAAACAGGGCGCTGGTAAGGGCTGATTCCAGCTTCACAGAATATTGTGAAGGAAGTATTGACCTTCGCTTGCAGCTAGCGCGCGCTACGCATGATGTGCACCGGAAGTTAGTTTGTGTGACGCGTTCTACGTCACAGGTCACGCAAATTCTATCTAATGAGAGCTCAAATGACGTCAGTCCTGACCAGCGTCCTGTTTGCAGGGCGAGGGGGGGGGGTACGAGCGAATGTACCTAAATGTGAATCGCACAGTCAGGTGGCATATGGTCGGAATCGTGACCGACTGGTCCAAAGCACCAAACTTGGCAGATAGATTCTTATAGCCCTAGAGAAGATATTTAGAAGGGGTGACACCTGAAATTCTTTTGGGAAGGGTGCCTAATTTGCATAAATCGTTAATCCCTGCCATGTAATTTATTTATTCCCATATTTGGGTATATTTTTATTTTTTTTATTTTTTTGAAAAGTGTATTTTGGTGATTCTACTTGCATATTCTTATTTCAATAACATTTTGTAAAACATATAAGTGACTGAATAATAAGGAGGACATAGTAAAGAACCAAAATTGCTACTATTTTACCCTAAAGTTACGCTCATTTACCTTTTCCTCAGATATCATCATCTAGTCTCGCCAAACGTGGGTATTGATGAGCTTCAAATTCACAAAGTTACTTACTGGCATAGTTACCCTAACAAAAATAAGTGGGAAATCAAGTGAAAATTGATAACATCTTGATGTTTAGCCCAAAAGACCCAAAAAGGGGAGAAAATGTGGTGTCCGTAAATTGGGCTAGTACGGGAAGGGTAACGTTGGGACTTGAACAAGTTCAACGAAATCCCCCTAAATAAGAGATTATTGTTGTTTACAATAATTTTGTCTACGCCAAAACGTTTTCTCAACAATAATTTTGGGAATTTCCTTGAACTTGTTCCAGTCTTCCATGTTAGGCAACCCTTCACCTACTTGTTGGCCTAATTTATGGACACCTCGTTTTTTCCCAGTTTTTGTTTTCTGGGCTAAATATCACAATGCTATCATTGTTCACATGATTTTGCATAAGGTTTTAATAAGGTAACTGTACCAGTAAGCTACTTGGTGAATTTGAAGTTCATCCATGCTGATGTTTGGCAAGAGTAATAGATGATATCTGGAGACAAGGTAAATGCGCGCAATTTTTGTGCATAATAGTAGCCATTTTGGATCGTTACTATGTCCTCATAATTATTCGGTCACTTATATGATTTGGAAAATGTTATTTAAGTAAAGATATGTAAGTAGAATCCCCAAAATACACTTTTCAAAAAAATAAAAAAAATAGAAATATACCCAAATATGGGAATAAATATATTACACGACAGGGATTAACGATTTATGCAAATTAGGCACCCTTCCCAAACGAATTTCAGGTGTCACCCCTTCTAAATATCTTCTCTAGGTCTATAAGAATCTATCTGCCAAGTTTGGTGCTTTGAACCAGTCGGTCACGATCTTGACGAAAATTAGATCTAAGCCACCTGACTAATTGTAGAATTTCCAACTTAAGGGGTCCAGAAGCGCGCCACCAGGGGCAAACTCTTTCAGGTTCTATGACGAATTAAATAAATCAAATCCAATCACAGGGGAATAATAAGGGTAACGCTTTAATTACGCTACCCAGGAAATTCAGGGCATCAAGACTTTGGAACGTTACCTTGAAATAGCGCGCGTATCTTTATCACGGTGACTGTGCATACATTATCATAAACACCCTCTGTCCGGTTGTGAATCTACCGCAAGCACTGTGCATGGTATATCTTGTGCGATAACAAAGTCACCTGACTCGTCATCACGTGCGTTCACCTGGGCAATTCCTAAAACCAAGGCTTCATTCCAGCTAATCTGCCAGGCTCCAGTTGGTATAAATTCAACTAAAATGCAACATTTTGAGCGTACTGTATACACGGAGAAGAATGAGTAAAGTCAACTTGAACACAATATTATTATCAGATATATATGCGTGACTTTGAGAGCGTGTTTTAAAGTGGGAAACTTTGTGACATGTCTCAAATCAGCACGGATAATTATAACCTTTTTCCAGATAATTCTGGAGTTATCTGCTACTGCTATTGTAATTTTGTAATTGCTAGCTGCGACAAAAAAAACATGGAACTGAAGACTTGAATGGTGGCGGTAAAATATATCAACAAACAAGCTGAACTCCTTCAACAGTGATCTATCAATGAAAGTCGCAGTATAGTCCAGTCAATTCACAACAAAACAGGGCCTGATCTAGAACTAATTTCAATAGAAATTAGTTTAGTACGTCACGCAAAGGAAGTATCACTATCTAATATCTAATTTCATCCAAGGAGTGGAAAACTTTTTTTATTCACTTTATTATCGCGACAAATGTTTCATCACGTACCTTGTACGAATAGTCTGAGTATCACCTATTATCCACGGAGCCAAGTCTCCTGTAACGTTGTCAAAGCATGCAGAATAATGCGATCTCGCGTCTCAGCCAATCGGAGTCGACTTTACTAAATCGTGACGTCATTTCATTCCCAAATTAGGACTACAACTGTGATTGGACAATTCGAATGCATTGTTTAATAATACAACAGTCGGGCGCTTGTCGTCGCTTTCGCAATTACATTATCTATTATATAGACTAAACATACCGTACGGAGGGCGCCAAGTTTTCTTTGGCGTCCGCTACCCGCCAGAAAATCCGTTCGCAGCACGCATGAGACTTCGAGAAACACGACTGATCCGTCGGAACAGACGACTTTTTTTTTTGTACCACCAAATTATTAAAAATCATGGGAATTTACTTTTTGCCATGCAGTACTGTGGGTATTGTCTTGAGAATAATCAAGAAGCTGGAGGGTTGTTTTACTGCCTGAATTATTTACATGTATTGGTTAAAATAAATCACTATAAAAACCCAAAAGAACAGCTATCACACTTAATTATATATTTTAAAGTTTCCGATGTTCTGTCGTCTGCTTCACTTGCATGTGGTCATGAATCCTACAAATTAATCCTGTCTTTAATAATAGACATAATTTCCTGCGCCTCCAGTACCTAATTTTTGGCAGATACTCACTCTCTAATTTACAAAGAGTGAACATTCTCTCCATTCGAGTGAAGATTCATTCCGACAGTCGGAAACTCAGTAGGGACTAGAGACGTTCCAGATTAAAATTTCTTCAATCGGCGATCGTTTATATATATCGTTTATATCCCAATCGTTGATCGTTTTACTACCGCGTACGGACTCCAGATGTGCTTGCTCGACTCGCCAACATCATGACAAACAAACCGACCCGACCTGAAACCGACGTCGGGTCGGGTCTAATCGGTTTGTCCTACATGCCATTGGGGTGGGATAGGTTTCGGTTTTGCGTTCGTGAATTTCTGGTTAGGTCGGGTCGGGTCGGGTCGGTTAAGCCATTTTGGAAAAAAACGAAATAAACGAAATAAACCGAAAACCAGAAACAGTTCGGAAATTCACACGGAGTCACTGTGCCCCGGCCGGGTACGACCAAATGTGGTTTGCTGTCTTATCACGCATGGCCTATAACATCTAGGCCCACAATATACATTATTAGACTGAGAGCTGGATAGGGTTTAATCAAAATTTTGGGAACAAATCACCTGATTGTCTTAAAGCATAGTTTCATCGACCCTGATCACAGAATAGCCATTCTTAAGTTTCGCTAGATCAGACAAAGGCCCAGTTGGCGCCATGACAAATGTGGTCAATTTTGCATTTAATCAAAATTTTGAGAACAAGAACAAAACCAGTATCATTTGATGGCTTGGAACTTGCAGATTATGGAAATATAACTTAAGAGCGATTTTAGATCAGACTAATTAACTTAAGAGCGGCCCGAAAAGCGCAGAGGGTGGGCGTGGTTCGCTGATACTGTTACGCAACGATAGGAAAGAAGATGAAAGCAGTTTGTATTGATGCCTTGGCACTTGTGGAACATGACAATATTACGTAAGAGGGCTTTTAGGTCAGACTAATTACCTTAAGACCGGCAGCAAAAGCCAGAAAGGGGCGCATGAGAGTGCCGACTTTAAATAATCATGACAAGCAAATATTTCAAAAGTTGAATTGAAACTACACAGATGTACGACAGATATTTGGGAGTCCTTTCATAACAGATATCAACGTTTACTTAAAATAATGGATAATTATGCGAAAGCACAGGTAGCTGTAGCTGGCGAATTAAATTTTTTTTTATTAAAGGCCTAGTACATTGTACGTACATGTATCAGTTTTCGGGTTTGAAGCTAGTTATAGAATTGAATCTTAAGGGGCAGTGGGTGGGCTGACAGGGCTGTTAAGGTCAAATATCGTAACCAGTTGGGCACTTTGAGCCTATAAAAGCATAAAACTTCTTACGTTGGTTCTTCATACAGTGAATATAATGATCGGATGTGAGAAAATTTCACATTTGCCCTCTGGTGAAGGGTCTATTAACTGTGCATACCCTGTTTATTGATATTTTAAAGATGTATTATTCTAACCCTACTTTTCCACGACCCAAATCTAAACTCTCGATGTGAGTTCTTGCCATTACATAAGTTTCATTTGTAGGGAAAGTTCATATCTGACCCATGGTGAAGTTTTAAAGGTCAGCGAGCTTATGTATACCATTTTCCACTATTACTTTAAAATGCCAACTGTTCATGTCCCAAGTCTAAATAATGAATAGAAATTTTTTTTACTCTACTGTTCTACACATGATGTCATGAATTCAGATCCAGAGATGATTTTGTTTCTTCAGAGCATCTGATCCCCTGTTTTCATGCCCATGCAGGCGCAACAAAATAGAATTTTAAGAGGCAAGCCGGACAAACATTAAAACACTAGAAAAAGACAAAAAGAGGTCAGAGGTCACCCCATTGTCTTTTGGGTCTGAATTTATAACATGAGTATAGAATAATAGTTGCAATGCCGTTCTTGTTCACTTTATAGTTGTGGCTTGGTTCACGAAAAATGTTGCGTTTTCAAGAGTAAAAAATATATTCGCGAGAAGTTAACCAAGGTATACAAAGTAATTGACCTGTCCCAGCTGAAGGCAACGGAGGTCTGATATGCTCTTCCCACATCGGTCATTATTTAAATGGACACCAGAATATGTGTAGTACATCTGTGAAGTTTCAATTGAACCTGTTAAAACGTTTTGTTATAGTGGTCAGTTAAAGTCGGCACTCTCATATGCATGCGCCCTCTGATGGACATTATACATGCTCAATGAAATGGACAAGTTAGCATTTAAGCTTACACCTGTTTTGGTATTTGGACATTTTGTGACGAAGGTATGCCCTACTGCCATAAACATGGTGTCAAAATAACTGCAAGACATCAGAACAACTATCAGAGAAACTTGGTAGAATTGAAAAATTGCATTGCGACGATAGGAGCTAAAATGTACATGGAGGGGGTTGCGGCCCCGCCCCCTCCGTGCTCTTTGCACCGCTTTTAAGTTAATTAGTCTGACCAAAAATCACTCTTAAGTTATATTTTCATGTTCCTCATGTGCCAAGGCATCAATAAAAATTGTTTCATTTTCCCATTTTTAATTTGAAGTACATTTGCACAGCTTCTATTCGATCTGTTAGTCGGCACTCAGATGCACGCTTTTATGTGCATGCACGTTTTAATAGGAAATGTTAACATTTGGACATTTGGACACAATCACGTGATTTGTTCTCAAAATTTTGATTAAACCCTATCCAGCTCTCAGTCTATATGGTTTAATTACTCGGAGACGACGATTTTCATGCGAAACGGGCAAGTTCAGGCACAAAAAGCAGACACAGTTGCCCTTGAATCCAGATATTTGGTTTTGGTTCAGGTTCAGATTGGGTTTATTCTATAATGTTTCGGGTCGGTTTGGCCTGGTCACAGCTGTGCCTAATGGGCTTTCCGCGGGGTTCGCAAGCAAGTAGGCATGCCGCACCGACGCGAGCCCGCCTGTATTCCAGGGGCGGGGATATTTTTCATTATGCGTATTGTTAGATGACGCCGTTTGTTTTCATTCTATGTATTCAATAGTACGTGGCGCCATCCGGGTTTTCTCCCTAAAGTCTACTTCAGTTGGTACTCTCCTGCAATTAGCCTTTCCATAACGGTACTTTAGTGATTCGGATTAGTTTTTAAAGGGTAAGAAAATCCATGGGCGTCGCCAGGATTTTTTCCGGGGGGGGGGGCAAAGCAAATTTTCCCCCGAAATTCCTTAACTTTTTCATTATATTCTCGATTTATAATTTTGCCGAGCGTGAGCAGGGAAGCATTTGCCCTACCCCCCCCCAAGTGACAAATTAACAGCAATGTGGTTTCGCACCTCTTGTCCCCCCTTTTTTTCTTTTTCCTTTTTGTTTTCGTTTTTCTGGGGGGGGGGGGGGGGGGGGGGGCAAGCGCCGCCCCTTGCTATCCCCTTGCGACGCCCATAAAATCGTTACTTTCGTTATGATTGAGACACTGATAAATATCACAATCAGAGGTTAAGTTTTGGAAGTGTTTTCGCATCATATCAGTGTCTTGCCGAAATGTTCAGTCCTATCGCCCTTTTTTTCTGTCGAATGATTGTTATAACTTGATAAATAAATATATATAAATAAATATATCTTAAGTTATATTTTCATGTTCCTCATGTTATAACTTGAATATAAAAAGTGATCGAAAAGACGTCTTCCGGTGAGCTATTTTTTTTTTTATGCAAAACGAACTTCGCTCGTACCTCCCGCCCTGCAAACAGGGAGCTGGATGGAAAGGGCAGATGAGCTTCACAAAATCTTGTGAAGCAAGTGGTCATAGCATTCTGATTAATTTATCATGACCTATGTATGAGCTCCGTGCGCTACCAAAAGAGGGCGTCCTTTTACCTAGCAACGACGTCCCATGGGCGGGACATTTCGCTGGTTGACGCGCACCGTTCCTTGTGTGTGACGCACGTACACCAGGGGATTTGTACTATTTACACGCAGTGGCCGCGCTTCGCGGCAAATGAATTGCAGTCAGGCAAGATGGCGTCGGTCGGTCACCTCCAACTGTACTTCCTTTGCCGGTGAGGGGGGGGGGGAGGGCTTGTGAACAGAGCGGATAAAGCATCTGGCTGCAGCTGTAGACCGCGGTTAGCCAATGCGCGCAAATACTATCCGAAAAGTTTGCCATAGAAATGCATACACACACCATACTTGATGTGATTTCTTTTTCATTGCAGACCATGTGGAACATTTTTAGCTTCTTCGTGAATTCGAAACGGAGCCTTTGCAACTGACGGGAGTTGAAAATTTACAAAAAAGATAAGTTTTACAGATTTTCCTACATTATTATGCTTTTCAACAAAAAAAGGGCGCCGCATTTATGGATGGGAATAAAAGAGTGATGAATGACACAGTCTTCGGCCGTTTCAAACCTTGCAGGGTCGTGGTCGTGATGACATGCAGGTCACAGGTCACGCAAAATCTATCCAATCAGAGCTCGTCAGCCCTTCCCAGTATCCTGTTTGCAGGGCGGGGGTACGAGTGGAAAAAAACGAACCTGTATACAATTCGGCCACTAGAGGGCGTTTTATACGAGCTAAAAGCACGGACATCATTGACATATGATAATTATATGATGGACATGCGGAAAACAACATGGCGCCCTGAAAACAGCTGTGAGTCAGTGTATAGGAAGCTATTGAATGTCCGTCCTCGGGTAGTGTTTTAGCAGCATAGAGCAGACGCATACAAGAACTTCACCGAACACCACACCATGTCTAAAGTCTCAGAGAAGTTCGAATTCACACAAGACCCTCAGGTAAGGCGCAACTCGCACAAAAAATGAAAATATATATAACGTTTAATATTTGATCCAGGCTCGGATTAAGTGTTTTGTATATGCCTATAGGCGCCAGTGTTCCGTACGCCGTACTCCGCCCGACACGAACGCTTAACTAAAGTACAAATCACTGTACAAATCAAGGCGGGTCAAACTGGTGTAGGTCCTAGCTCTAAAAGCCTGTTGGCACCAAGGGCGTCAATCGCTTCTCAAAAGTGGGGTTGGTACATGAACTAATCAGATCTAATGCGAGTGCGAAGCCCAAGTAGGGTTCGAGGCCCCATGATACAGAACAATACTTTAAACCCTGTTCAGACATTGCAAGCCAGGCTAGCTAGACGCGTTCAAATTTAAACAAAATGAAATTAATTCAATTTTTATAAAAACAATTTTTATGATTTTTGTTTGTTTAAGGAAATTTTGTAATGTGAGTATAAGTGTTTGTTATCTATTTCGTTTAGGTGATTTAGCAGATTTTTGTTAAATCTAGCAGATTTTTGTTAAATCTAGCAGATATTTGAAGTGCATCTAGCACAATTTTGCCATTACCTTACGGTAACACTGGTAATTGATGTGACGCACACAACGTGTATCGTACATTGACTGAAAACGACAGGAAAAACGTATGCGCATTACGTCGTGTCCGATTTAAACAACTGGTTTTTTTCTTTTTCTTCGGGAACGATAAGACCTTAGGTTAGTTTCTTTTCAACCGGACCTTTCAAAAATTAGTCCGAAATATCCCTTTAACACATTGGCTAAAAAAAAGAGAAGGTACCAGACAGGTGATTCCCCTCGTCCTCCCCGCTACCGCTAGGGAATATTGGAAAAGGAAACTTGAGAGTTACGGTCATGCATAATCCGGATATGGCTTCCTCTTTCCTGGAAGACGAGTATTTTAAAGGGCATTACGGCCTGAAATCCCCGAAAATTTCATGTTTTTGAATTGTTTACTTATACTATTTTAAAGGTCTAGTTTCAAGGGAACTAATCTAATGTCGTACCGTTCCTGAGAAAAGACGAAAAAAGCGGCCGGTTGTTTACATCGACGCGACGGAGTACGCGTAGTATTCCCTGTCGTTTCCATTCAATGTACGATACACGTCGTGTGTGTGTCACATAAGTTACACACATCACCCATACAGACATCACGCCACGCGATAAACACACATCGCGCTAGACTTGCTGACAAGTCGCTAGATAATCGTATTTTGTCCCTGAATTTCAGTCAAACTCCATCGGCACGGCTGGTATAGTAGTACGTAATCGATTAGTCTGGTTCCCAGACCTGACAATTATTCCCGACGCTTACGTTTGAATTGTTGGTCAGGCAGCCTCCGTGGCTACAAAATAAACATGATGACATCGATGGCCCTTTTTCAAAGCTCGGCTTCGTTTCCGATTTCGCTTTATCACTTTTAGCTTTTAATGCTCTGATCAAATTTTTAAATAAATCACTTGCTTCGTATTATCATACAGTTATGATAATACAGTTTGATGTTTCTGTCAGATAACATTGACTAATGTTGATCTGGAATCTTAAAATTAGGCATCCAAATAGCACTGTTAGCAGGCGGAGCCGAATGAAGACCGAGTTTGGGGAAATTTTGGTAACGGTCGTCAAATTCAAAATTGTTGCGGGCAGGTCCAATCGCGCACCGCTATGCAATACGTCGGGGGCATGTTTGTAGATCTGGCGACGTTTTAACGACCAATACATCAGCTAGGTCAGCATCATTTGGTCTGGGAACCAAATTACCGCATTGCATGCATGATGCAGCGATATATTTTGCGTGCGTGGATGGAGCCAGTATTACCGTACACAAAACAATTACCGACTTGGCACCAAGTCTAACATCGCGCCGCCGCATTAGTGACCATACCGCACCGTAAAAAACCACCGGCGTGTTAATCCTAGTAGTAGTTTCCATATCGAATTATAAAAACGCAAAGTGAAAAGCAATCAGGACCCAACTGCAAAGCAGACATAATGGAAACATTCCATCCGGAGGTATCGCCAACATCTCAGACAGACGCAAACTGCCTTGCATACGATCGACAAATTGAACCCATTTTTGGGGTGACCGTAAGGTCATTGCCAAATTCTGCTAAATGCAATTCAAAAATCTGTCAGATTTATCAAAAATCTGCCAAATTCCCCAGAATCACTCGAAAAGTCGAAATACACTATAAACACTTAAAATCATAAGCAGATGTTGTAGTATTGCTTTAATTAAGGTTCAAATTACATTATAAACGATGTATAGTCACATAAAGATGCTATGAAATCATCGAATAAATTTCCGGCAAAATGCGGTTGCGTCATGACGAAGTCCAGTTCCCTGTGAACCTTAACACGTACACCAGCCAACCTTTCCCATTTGTAAGAAGTTTTCGTGTATTTTCCCCCTTTTCGCGAAATGATATAGTCTCAAAAGTTTCTTCCAATAGCACTAACTGCATTTATCACAGAACCGGTCTTTGTTACTCTGTGCGCGTTATGTAACCGTTTTTTTGCAGCAAGCTTTTTCGGTAGTTGTGGGTTTTCTCTCCAGCAGCATTACAAAAGCCATGGTTGTGTGCAAATTAGGTGTTTGCAACACCTTTGGTGAATAATAGAATTCAGGTGTTTAAACAAAAGTTACTAGGGAGTTGCTTTGCCAACAGTGAAGGAACAGTGGAGTGATTGGGTGTGTGTGGGTTTCTGACGGAAAAGTGAGAGTGATCATGAAGGAATCAGATCAGAGCAGACCAGATCGTGGTAGAAAGCAGAGGTGATTTTGAAGAATTGTCTTGTGTGTGTCACTGCATGAACCTGAGCCAACAGGCATAGCAAAGCTATAGCAGGCAGTTTATGTTGAGTAGTTGAGAGCCTATTTGAGGCAGTAATATTTGGGCTTGAATTTCAAGGCCCCAGTGAGCAGTTTTGTGCTCAGTTAAACACACCAAGGAGATCTGGGATTTCAAGAAACCACACAACCATGGCTGTCTGGTGAAGGACAAGGGACGAGCTGTAGCCATTAGCCAAGGGCATCGAACTGGTGCGGCTGTAGGACACCCAACCCAGGAGGCGGTGTATCCAACGATCAACCGGCATCAGACGATTCAAGACAGTACCGTGGGCTGATATCCTTTAAACGCCTACTCCTCCCATTTAAAGACCCTTGTATAGAGTAAAATAATTTAAAGTAACTGCAGAGTGGAAGTTTGTTTAAAGATTAATTGCTATTGATTTAAAAGGAAACACGAAGGACATAATATGATCTAGAATGTGAATTAATGTAACAAGTGAAGAAATACCGGCCTACCACAGTTGTAAATAAGTGTAAATTGTTTGTAAATAGAACAGATATACTGAAGGAAAAGCTTATTGTGTTTAGTGTGTTTCTTTCGTTGTTGAGGAAATAAATAGTTGTAGACTATTGGACACGAATTTAGGGAATAATCCTAACACCATTATGCAATGATTTGTTTAAAAAGTTGTAGCATTTTTTCAACAAATGTACCATTTTTTTCAAATTTGCCAGAAATCTGCCAACAAAATCCATTCTGTCAAATTTTCTGTCAAACACGTTTTTTTTAACAAAACATCTGTCAAAGTTAGCCGAAAATCGGCTAAAACAGTCACCCTGCCCATTTCATCATTACATTCTTATTCGAAAAACAAGATTTGGACGTTATATTTTTCCATTTTCGCTGGGCACATTATTATTAGTGAAGTCGGTACAAGGGCGGATCCAGAACACTTTTTTTTTTTTGGGGGGGGCCCAAAAAAAATTTGGTCCCCCCAAAAAGTGGGTCAAAAAATTTCGGCGTGGGGTTCGGGGCCCGCTTAAGGGCCCCGAAATTGTTTTGGATTCTAGATGCTCTGTGGTGCGATCTGAGGCAATTTCTGACCACTTTAACCAATTTTTTTTGAGGAAAAGATGGTGGTGTACTCATTGCCTGCCTTTATTGCGATGTCACATTAAAAAAAATAAAAATTGGTTTCGTTTTTTTTTTTGGGGGGGGGGGGCATGGCCCCCTTTGTCCCCCCCCCCTGGATCCGCCCTTGAGTCGGTAGACCTGTCGGACGCATGCCGGATGTGAAACATATGGTGACACTGAAGGGCAAATATATATTGAAATATTTGCGATGTCGCAAATTTTATCACAAATATCTGTGCAAATATTTGTGATGTCCAAAATTTTTATATTTTGCACACTTTGTTGCAAAGAAAAAGACACTGTTTGCATGATTTGAGCCTGGCTATTTTTTCAAGAAAATGTGGGGTTCATAAAGTTGTTTGAGTTCCATGTGCATACGGGAGAGTAGTCGGGTACCGTACGTTATACGTACGTTTTGACGAAATGTTTTATGCATGATCAATAAAGTTTTTTGAGGTGAGAATAATTAAAAAAACCAAAGGATGCGGTTCTAAAAAGCATGCGGGCGGGGACGACAACTTATTTTGTTTAATTTGGCCTAGGAGTGTCACCGGCTGTACATGAAATATCCTGGTGTAAACGGTGCATACTGTGAGTTGGAATGCTGCGTGGATCAACGGCTCGACACCTTAGATGTCGAAAGGGTTGCAACAGGCCGTTTAGCTTATGATATCGGCTTGAGGTAAGAGACACGCTCATGGGCGTCGCTAGGATTTGTTGGGGGGGGGGGGGCGCTGGAAAAGTTGAAAAAGTCACAATGATAGTAGGCATAAATTCGTTAAGATCAGTGAAAGCTATAAAGTATACTCAGCTATATATCTCTTTTTTTTCATAATGTAGGCCACTAGGCCACGCGTAAATTTCAGCCGCAGGGCCAAATATGCCACTGCGCAATGAGGGCTGCCAATTTTACACCGACGCGAGGCGCTACTCAAATAGTTCCTTTGTATTTGTATCGTTTAGAGACCACTTTATTTGGAGCCATTGTTATTGTATCACTATATGTAGTTCA
This sequence comes from Patiria miniata, assembly GCF_015706575.1. Classification (NCBI taxonomy): domain Eukaryota; kingdom Metazoa; phylum Echinodermata; class Asteroidea; order Valvatida; family Asterinidae; genus Patiria; species Patiria miniata. Next base: position 11,902,259 of record NW_024037055.1, read on the forward strand.
AACACTGTAGATTACGATTTTCCTAGAACGCGATCGTAGAAACGGTAATTTAATGAAACAACCATCTCAGTTTCTCAGATGTCGTTTGTTTACATTTGTTTCAGAGATTTCCTCGACATTCTTGTACCTAGCGGTAGAGGGGGGTATCAAGTAGTCAGATTTGTGGACACAAAGATCGTTGTATCTCTTGATTGAACGCGTTTGAATATTGTCCAAGAAGTGCTTTCAAAATATATTGAGAACGTAACTACGATCTGAGAAAATAAGTCAGCTTTGTTGAGGTCTGGTTTACCACGTATCGCAAGCAATACAAAACACTAACAATGTATACTAGTCAGATTTTAAAATTGCTCATTTTTATCAAAACAAACAAATTAATGTATTCTAAAGATCGCCTGGTGGGGTTTTATGTTCAGTATTGTATTGCTCCGTGATTTGTTTGCACCTAAGACCCCCTTTACACAGGCCTGCGACCTTTGGGCCTCCCTTGTGCGACCATAAAACTGGCCAGGTCGCTTTGAAGGCTCAACGGAGGCCGAATGGTTGCCTAGGTCGTTCAAAGGTGGTACACAGGATGTTCAGACATCGCCATGGTCGCCGTAAATTTTTGAACATGTTCAAAACAGTCGCACAAAGGTGAGGTTGGTTGCTCAAAGGTGGCTCAAATGAGGCAGAAGGGAGGCACAAGCATTGCCGTGGTTGCAGAATGGATGCACAATGGTCGGCCAATGGTCGCCACGTAATAGATCCGTTCTGTTGCAAAGTTTACCGTCAATCTGGGCGATGCTTCTGCCTCCCTTGTACCTCAAGGGTCGCCTAGGAGGCAGAAGCATGGCTGAATGGTCGACCAGTGATCGCCGTTAGTTGTCGTTGGTCGCCGATCATGGCACAGAAGAGGCACAGAGGAGGCTCAATGGTTGCCCAAACTTTGCTCGGGGTCGCCTATGTTGCCTATAATTGCGTTGGTTGCCATAGGTTGCACAGGGGAAGCACAGGGGAGGCAGGCAAGTGGCTCAGTGGACGCACAGGTCGCTCGTAGCTCGACATGAAAATGCCCGAAAATTGCAGTTTTGGTGGTTAGGCACAAGGATCGCTGGAGCAGTTACATAGAAACAGGATTTTCTGAGTTTAGGCGACCAGTGAGCGTCCTGGCCATGTTTTGGTCGCTCATAGGTGGTACAAAGGTCGCAGCCCTGTGTAAAAGGGGCCTTAGCAACCACCATTCAAGGGACAAATCACCACATGGATTTCCCCAAAATGAATTTCTAGCCATGGCTTGCTTAATACAAACACAAATATTTAAAGTAAATAATGATTTAAATTACGCGCGTAAAAACAGTTAAACTTGGCATCTAAGAGGAAGTGCCTGGTTGTCAGGGCGCATTTCGTATAGTTTCCCAGGGCCCAGTCAAGTTCCCGCCGCAGTTATATCTTATAAAAATCGTTCGTTCTATGGGAGTGAAAGGTACATGGCCTGCCGTCATTAAGCTTCAACTGAAATAGTTTTTGCATGCACACTAAACATATTGAGCAATAGGCCACGCATAACAAATTGTACGGCTAGAAATTCATTTCGCGGAAAAAATATGACAAAATAAACATAATTCGATGGTTTTCTGGTCACTGCAAGAAGTTGAGACAATTGCTGCCGTGTCATACGTAAACACACCGGGTTTGTGCAAAGAAACGGTGTTTGCAAAGTCGACCTTTGTTTTTTACTCTCTAACTGACGCTTAGTTTAACCACATTTGATAAACTACCACAAATATGCACAAAGACCACGAATTAAACCAAGTCATTGTCAGCTGACCGCCGGACCCCTCCCCCCCCCCAAAAAAAAGCAGTTGGAAAATAAATAGCTAGCCGGCACGGTCATTATAATCGTAACTTCGCCGGAGACAGAGAGCACAATGCAGCAACGCTTGCATTCTAACCATCATTATCATATGAAGTTCAACTGGTTCAGATTGACTGACCCTAACCCTAACCCTTATCCTATGGGGCGTCGGACCAATGGGACTTTGGACCAATGGGACTTTGGACCAATGGGACGTCGGACCAATGGGACGAATAGACCAATGGGACGTATAGAGCAATGGGCCGTCGGACCAATGGGGCGTACGACCAATGGACGTCGGACTAATGGTACGTTGGACTATAGAGACGTCCCCAATATGGTATACGGAGGGCTACTGATTCACATCCTCCCCCATTTTAGTTCCAGAGCTGGACGCCAAAAATGGGCAGTCATGACTGGCAATCTGATAACTTTAATACAGTCGCGAAGTCCTGCTTTAAGGTTTTAGCCAAGCCTTTTATACCCCTGAACGGATAAACTAAAGGGACCGACAATGATGGTTACTTTCCCTCTGCCTTATAGCAGAACAGAGGGGTTAGGCACTTTGCCCCCTCCCCTGGTGGATTTTTAAGAGATTTTTTTCACTATTTCCATAAATAGTCATAGAGCTCTGACATGAAAACAAAAGAAAACCCGCTCCCAATCCATTACAATGCGCCGTGAAAAATCAGCATATATTTTCTAGTATGCATAATAACGGTCAGTTTTGAAGAGCGCTCCCATTTGGAAGATGGGTACTAGCCCCCCCCCCTTGATTTTACGGAGGCCAAGTGACCGAAAAAAACCCATGTCTACATTTTGGCGCGGAAGTGGTGTTGCCCCCCCCCCCCCCACATCACATGAATGCTGGATACGCCACTGAAGCAATGTCAAATGCCGGCACAATTTGCCGACGGACCACTTCGTGCTTGAAGGTAGCCAGGGTTTTATCGATCACGCAACTGCTATGTTACGCTAGTATAGCTTTCGGTAACATAGCAATTGTTTCACTGTATTACAGGTGCCTATAAAATGCACAGGTAATCATTTTCTTTAACCAACTAAAATATCTTGCATTTGAGAACTGCCCATCCTGAGTTTTCTCTTTATAGGAATGGAGACATTCTACGTTCGATCAATCTCACTAAAGTGGAAAGAGTTAGTGTATCATCTATTGTGGAAACCATGCAATGGCTGGATGTGGACCGTCCCATTGTGATTGTAAGTAGGTCCATTTTAATATGAAAGAAATAACTCCAAATGTCCATTTTGTTCACAATTTGTTTCAAAGGATATTAATAAATAATTTGTCAAACTAATTCAAAAAAATATCACGGCAAAGAGCAAGCATAGCGCCATCATATACGCTACAGTCATGCACGTTCAGGCGGCAATAATCTGAAAGGTAATGTACAAGTTTACATATGTGAGTTTCGCAAGTTTACGAAATTGACCAAGTTTAGGGAAAGTAATTTACACCAGACATTGTTTAACTGATCTATTCAATGCTTCTTGTCCATTGGTGCTGGAAAAAACAAGACAAATGTTTATGTTTCTACCGTTAAATTGCAGCTTGCTGAATCTCTCGTGCGTAGAACCGAGGGTTGCAGACCAATAAATAGATTGCCATATAATAAACCTCAGTGATAATTGTACGCGCACTTCCCCAAATTATAGAAAATATTCACAACTCTACAAGGTCACCTTTTGAGACACACATCAAATTGAAGCTTATTTCATCATCTTTAATTAATTTCATTTAATTTGTTTTGGGTAAACCGATAATCAACCGTTGCAAAAGGGCCAACGCTCCATTGCAAAAAGGGGGCCATTTAAAGGACCGAATTTCACAGAAATACGAGCCGGTCGTTCTTTCGTTTTTTGTTTACAATTCCTCTCAATGCTCTTATACCGGATAATTTGAGGGCATGCAAATCGTGATTTGGCGCTGGCCGACGTAGACAATTTCGGGTCCCTTTACCTGCCTGCTCCCATAGATCATACGGCATACCGGCTGTGTAGTGTATGGGAAAACAAATCACAAAACAAACGGTACATACAGGCCTACCCTGCGCATGCATGAAGTGGCCGCAGCTAATCAGGAGATGTAGCATGAGTAACTTAAAACAAATCACAATACAAACAGTACATGCAGGCCTACCCTGCACATGCATGAAGTGGCCGCAGCTAATCAGGAGATGTAGCATGAGTAACTTAAAACAAATCACAATACAAACGGTACATGCAGGCCAACCCTGCACATGCACGAAGTGACTGCAGCTAATCAGGAGATGTAGCATGAGTAACTTAAAACAAATCACTATACAAACGGTACATGCAGGCCTACCCTGCACATGCACGAAGTGGCCGCAGCTAATCAGGAGATGTAGCATGAGTAACTTAAAACAAATCACTATACAAACGGTACATGCAGGCCTACCCTGCACATGCACGAAGTGGCCGCAGCTAATCAGGAGATGTAGCATGAGTAACTTAAAACAAATCACAATACAAACGGTGCATGCAGGCCAACCCTGCACATGCATGAAGTGGCCGCAGCTAATCAGGAGATGTAGCATGAGTAACTTAAAACAAATCACAATACAAACAGTACATGCAGGCCTACCCTGCACATGCATGAAGTGACTGCAGCTAATCAGGAGATGTAGCATGAGTAACTTAAAACAAATCACAATACAAACAGTACATGCAGGCCTACCCTGCACATGCATAAAGTGGCTGCAGCTAATCAGGAGATGTAGCATGAGTAACTTAAAACAAATCACTATACAAACGGTACATGCAGGCCTACCCTGCACATGCATGAAGTGGCCGCAGCTAATCAGGAGATGTAGCATGAGTAACTTAAAACAAATCACTATACAAACGGTACATGCAGGCCTACCCTGCACATGCATGAAGTGACTGTAGCTAATCAGGAGATGAAGCATGAGTAACTTAAAACAAATCACTATACAAACGGTCCATGCAGGCCTACTCTGCACATGCACGAAGTGGCTGCAGCTAATCAGGAGACGTAGCATGAGTAACTTGAAACAAATCACTATACAAACGGTACATGCAGGCCTACCCCGACATGCATGAAGCAGTGTTGTAGTCGAGACCGGATAGTCCGAGACCGAGACCAAGACCGAGACCTGAAGATTCGAGACCGAGACCGAGACCGAGACCAGCCCCTTCAAGGCGGACCGAGACCGAGACCAATATGGTCCGAGACCGAGACCGAGACCGAGACCGCTGATAATAAATAACAATGGTCGAAATTAAAAAAAAGACACGTTTTTATAGTTGAAAAATGTAACCTTTCTATTCACAAAGAATACAGACCAAAATTTTGACCAGTGGCAGTGTTGACAAATTGATACACATGGGCGTCGCCAGGATTTTTTTATAGAGGGGGGCAAAAAAAATGTTGCCAAAAAATGCTTGTATTTCTCAACACATTCTTGATTTATCAGTTTTAGAGGGGGGCAGGGACATTCCCCCCCCCCAACTCATTAAGTTTACACCACTTTGTCTTCGCGCCTCTTTTTCTTTTCTTTTTTTCTTTTCTTTTTCCTTCCTTTTTTTTGTGCTTTTCCAGGGGGGGGGGGGGCAAGTGCCCCCCCCTTGCCCCCTCCTCGCGACGCCCATGTTGATACATGACACCTTACTTGAGCAAAAAGTAGTTACACTTAAGAAATATGGGCTTTGACATGTTGTCTGCACCCAATCGTGACAAAAGTAAAAAGTTAAAGGTAGATGTTTCATCTGTTATAGGAACTCGGATCCTGAACTCCACAGTCACCCCTTGGTTTCAGCTATGACTTCTAACGGATATAAAAGATGCAATTTTAATTTTACATTGCCTCTTTTTTCCTAAAATAAATAAAGGACTTAACTTCTAACAAAATTTGTGTACTTGATTTTAAAATATGGGAGCTAGAAAATGTTGAATTAATTTTTAAATTTCTGTCATAGAATGTGGATTTGTACATGTAGACCCGCAAGTTGCGAGGTGATATGGATTTAAAAAAAAAAATTCTGAACGGGATTTTTATTTTTTAGGAATAATGGGGTACTTCAAAATGAGCAGCCAGGAAATGGGGTCTCATCATACACTCTCATGGCAACAGTGAGTGGTAACTGGTAAGAGTGTGTGAGTTCAAAGCTGGAAAATCAGGTAGAAAAATTGACTTTTTCTCCAAAATACTGTCCCAAATTAAAGAGAACATTGTGTGGGGTCAAAAATATAACTAATTTTAAGCACCTCATTTATTATCAGAATACAAAATGCAAGTGATTACGCCCACAGGGGTGGGCTAAACTACATCCCCGAAAATGGTTGACTCCTATTGCATAAATTGTTACAAGTTTATACTTTGCTTTATGTGGCCGACTCAACAGATAAATGCCGAACTTGTTCCAAATCGTTCAGTGACTGGTACTGCTGCAGCTTTACATGTACTTTGGGCACTTTCCAACGTGCAGTCGAGTCCAAACCGACCGCGATATATAACAAGCTTGATCTACGGGCTAGCAAATGTTTTAAATAACAACGGTACTGAACGAAGTGAACACAAAGTAATCGATCGAGCTGTAAAAGCTTCATATTGCCGGTCTCGACCCGAGACCAGCCAAAATATCGAGACCAAAGGGGACCGAGACCGAGACCAAGACCGAGACCACAGCTTCCGAGACCGAGACCGAGACCGAGACCAGCAAAAAGTGGTCTCGAGACCGGTCTCGAGACCGAGACCGGTCTCGAGACCTACAACACTGGCATGAAGTGGCCGCAGCTAATCAGGAGATGTAGCATGAGTAACTTAAAACAAATCACAATACAAACAGTACATGCAGGCCAACCCTGCACATGCATGAAGTGACTGTAGCTAATCAGGAGATGAAGCATGAGTAACTTAAAACAAATCGCAATACAAACGGTACATGCAGGCTTTGTACACCTTTCCCTCACCCATACACTTCGGCATTTTCGCTTACTATCCGCTCCGTTCACAAGTACCCCCTCACCGGCAAAGAGAGTACAGTTGGGGGTGACCGACCGACGCCATCTTGCCTGACTGCAATTCATTTGCCGCGCAGCGCGGCCACTGCGTGGACAAAGTGCAAATCCCCGGGTGTACGTGCGTCATACACAAGGAACGGTGCGCGTCAACCAGCGAAATGTCCCGCCCATGAGACGTCGTTGCTAGGTAAAAGGGCGCCCTCTTTTGTCGGCGCACGGAGCCCATAGGTAGAGCTCGCTTTTTGCCATCCAGACCTGAAGTATTAAAAGAGTATTAAGAGTTGTGTGAGGGCGCTATTTTGATTTGGGGCACATTTTCTTAATCGTACAACATGTACATTGTGTATAGACCTACACTAACCGTAGCCAAACAAGAGGGTTCTGCTTCCGATTACATGGCATATGAGGAAGTTCTTTTAATGGTCAGCCAACCAGATCATTGTAAAGTCATACAAAGTCGCATTTTTCTTGAAAATGACAGTCTGATGAGCACGACAGGTGCTTGTAATCATGGCAATGATTGTCAACTTTTAAGTCCTATCATGCAATTGGATTAATGCGTGGAAAATAATCACAATTTACTCTGCATTATACCTCACATTTAAGGGGCAAAATATTCCTGATTTTTAATCATTTCTTTTCTTGCATAGAAAAATGATAACCTGCCCTATAAAAGTACATCCAAAAGAGTAGCCTGTGGTTATGCAAAAACAAATTGAAGCCTCTCCGAACCGTGTTAAAACGAAGTTTAGGAAACTAGTTTACCTGAAGTTCGGCTTGTCTGATGACTTTAATGAGATTGCCACAATGTTGTCATCGCTTTCTTCTGTGGATAATGAGGAATGGTCATCAGAGGATATTTCTGGACCGCTATCCGCGAAAATTTCGTCGGGAATTTCAGAAGATGGTTTTCAGGTATCTGGTTTTTCTAACTTACGCCCGCGTGGGTTATCGTCCAATCAGAGGCCGATGTCAAAAATGAGGGCGCTGTTTACATTTCAGTTGCAGGTGTAATTGCCGTGTGCCATTTGGAGCTCTTGGCAACCAGAGAGTATTGAATTCGTAGGACAAAGGGTCAAATTGGTAAAGAAGCTACATGCCACTTTGAGCACAGGACTGGCACTCATGGGGCTGATGGGTGCAGGCCAGTAAATCGGTTCGAAATTGTCTAGGCCCAATCACGATTTGCATGCCCTCAAATTCTTTAGTATTAAAGCATTTTGAAGGCCGTGAACTTGATGATTTGTAAAAAAGAAGGTTAGTAAAAAAGGAGCTCGTATTTCTGTGAAATGGGGATGAGGTTAGGCCCTAAAATGGCTCTATTTTGCAATGGAGCGTAGGCGGTCATTTTCAAAATGGCGATGGGCTTCAGTACTGGTTTTAGGGGTGATCATCTTGATCATCTTTGGATGGGATTTTCTCCCAAAGGTCATGGGCTAACCTTCAGAAAATTGAACAGAAAATGAAAGATGATGATAGAAGCTTTAATTTGATGTACGTCTTGAACACCTCAGAGTGTTGTGAGTATTTTTCCTGATTTTTTTAAGCGGGGCCATTTACCATTGGGGTCTATGGAAATGTATTTTCTGGTCTGCAACCTGATGGGGTTAAGGGGAGAAATGCAATAATGGCGTGGGTCAGGGGTCAGTGGCAAAGGTGAGACGGTTCAGTCAGACCAATTAGGAGATCCATACTAAGAACAGCTGGGAACTACTGACTTCTATCCAAACTGGAGTGGTTGCTTCAAGCTGATTGGCTATTAACGCCCCTGGACGCAATTGATCCATCATCGTGGGTGCCCATATCGTCACGATAGATGTACATGCATACATAGTGCTGAGTTCAGGTTTTCCATTTCCCATAGTTATCAAATACTTTTTGGATTTTAGGAAGACTTAAGATAGGATTGCTGAAATCTTTTAGAATTCAATTCTTAATTAAGGGGTTAATTTGCTTTATTTTTTTATTTAAGGGAATAGAACGAAAACGCCAACAGCAAGTGGAGTTTTGGTGGTTTGTGTTCAAACTGGAAAACAAAGGTACGTTGAGATGCTTAAAGTCGATGAAGTCATGGGCGTCGCTAGTCCATTTTGAATGAATAGGGGGGTGTCATCATACAATGAAATTATCTCTTTAACTCCATTTCTAAATTCCTCCACAAATATATGAATGATAAGTTAAAAATTCAAAATTGAAATCGTCAAAATTTGGCCCTATCATATTGACCAGTTTTGGACATAAAAAAACTGCGTGTATACACGCTCAGTACGTGTGCTAATACCTTGTTTAGGCCCGTTTCCTGATCCCAGACTGGGAGAGAGGGAGGGTCTTTAAACCCTTGAAAAAAAAACTTTTTATTATGCGAGCGCAAGCGCAAAGCCCTGAAGGCGTGGTGCAATCTGAAGCATTTCCTTAACACTTTCACCTGACTTTTTGAATGAAATGTGCTCATGTTTAGGGAAATGGGGGTGGGTGATCAAAGTTGATATATTGCATCACAAACATCACATCAAAACTGTAGCTTGACACTCTTTAGCTTGATCCATAATTTTAAATCGTCACAAGAATCAGCTCAATTCGTAACTGCCTGCGAGGGAGTACGTGCTCGATTTCATGATTTTCTCTTTTTATTGGAAACCCGGTGGGAACATTTATGATTTTTACTCTACTATATTATTACCTTGTTTTAAAATGGCAGAAACACATACAATTATGCCTCGAATATCTTCAGTGAGGTCAACCATTGTCTGTAGAAAAAAATAAATGATTCACATTATTTCAGCGGCCCACATTGATTTGTGCAGAAATCAAAACAGTACGGTGACTTGTTTTTCCCACTTATAGGCCTGGGTAATGATTATCTTATTAAAACGGGGTTGCAAATTACGCAAGTCTTTATTTTGGAGTTCTAAATAAATAAAACTCAATCGCTATCCCCCAGTCACACAATTACACATTGCCATGATTGCCATCCAGCAATGAGTACTCAATCGCTATCCCCCAGTCACACAATTACACATAGCCATGATTGCCATTCAGCAATGAGTACTCAATCGCTATCTCCCAGTCACACAATTACACATAGCCATGATTGCCATTCAGCATTGAGTACTCAATCGCTTTCCCCCAGTCACACAATTACACATTGCCATGATTGCCGTCCAGCAATGAGTACTCAATCGCTTTCCCCCAGTCACACAATTACACATAGCCATGATTGCCATCCAGCAATGAGTACTCAATCGCTATCCCCAGTCACACAATTACACATAGCCATGATTGCCGTCCAGCAATGAGTACTCAATCGCTATACCCCAGTCACACAATTACACATAGCCATGATTGCCATCCAGCAATGAGTACTCAATCGCTTTCCCCCAGTCACACAATTACAAATAGCCATGATTGCCGTCCAGCAATGAGTACTCAATCGCTATCCCCCAGTCACACAATTACACATAGCCATGATTGCCGTCCAGCAGTGAGTACTCAATCGCTATCTCCCAGTCACACAATTACACATAGCCATGATTGCCGTCCAGCAATGAGTACTCAATCGCCATCACCCAGTCACACAATTACACAAAGCCATGATTGCCATTCAGCAATGAGTACTCAATCGCTATCTCCCAGTCACACAATTACACATAGCCATGATTGCCGTCCAGCAATGAGTACTCAATCGCTATCCCAAGTCACACAATTACACATTGCCATGATTGCCATTCAGCAATGAGTACTCAATCGCTATCTCCCAGCCACACAATTACACATAGCCATGATTGCCATTCAGCAATGAGTACTCAATCGCTATCTCCCAGTCACACAATTACACATAGCCATGATTGCCATCCAGCAATGAGTACTCAATCGCTATCTCCCAGTCACACAATTACACATAGCCATGATTGCCATTCAGCAACGAGTACTCAATCGCCATCACCCAGCCACACAATTACACATAGCCATGATTGCCATTCAGCAATGAGTACTCAATCGCTATCCCCCAGTCACACAAATACACATAGCCATGATTGCCGTCCAGCAATGAGTACTCAATCGCTATCCCCCAGTCACACAATTACACATAGCCATGATTGCCATTCAGCAGTGAGTACTCAATCGCTATCTCCCAGTCACACAATTACACATAGCCATGATTGCCGTCCAGCAATGAGTACTCAATCGCTTTCCCCCAGTCACACAATTACACATTGCCATGATTGCCATTCAGCAATGAGTACTCAATCGCTATCTCCCAGTCACACAATTACACATAGCCATGATTGCCATTCAGCAATGAGTACTCAATCGCTTTCCCCCAGTCACACAATTACACATAGCCATGATTGCCATTCAGCAATGAGTACTCAATCGCCATCACCCAGCCACACAATTACACATTGCCATGATTGCCATTCAGCAATGAGTACTCAATTGCTATCTCCCAGTAACAATTACACATAGCCATGATTGCCATCCAGCAATGAGTACTCAATCGCTTTCCCCCAGTCACACAATTACACATAGCCATGATTGCCGTCCAGCGATGAGTACTCAATCGCTTTCCCCCAGTCACACAATTACACATTGCCATGATTGCCATTCAGCAATGAGTACTCAATCGCTATCTCCCAGTCACACAATTACACATAGCCATGATTGCCGTCCAGCAATGAGTACTCAATCGCTTTCCCCCAGTCACACAATTACACATAGCCATGATTGCCATTCAGCAATGAGTACTCAATCGCCATCACCCAGCCACACAATTACACATTGCCATGATTGCCATTCAGCAATGAGTACTCAATCGCTATCTCCCAGTAACAATTACACATAGCCATGATTGCCATCCAGCAATGAGTACTCAATCGCTATCTCCCAGTCACACAATTACACATAGCCATGATTGCCGTCCAGCAATGAGTACTCAATCGCTTTCCCCCAGTCACACAATTACACATTGCCATGATTGCCATTCAGCAATGAGTACTCAATCGCTATCTCCCAGTCACACAATTACACATAGCCATGATTGCCGTCCAGCAATGAGTACTCAATCGCTTTCCCCCAGTCACACAATTACACATAGCCATGATTGCCATTCAGCAATGAGTACTCAATCGCTTTCCCCCGTCACACAATTACACATAGCCATGATTGCCATTCAGCAATGAGTACTCAATCGCTATCTCCCAGTCACACAATTACACATAGCCATGATTGCCATTCAGCAATGAGTACTCAATCGCTATCCCCAGTCACACAATTACACATAGCCATGATTGCCGTCCAGCAGTGAGTACTCAATCGCTATCCCCCAGTCACACAATTACACATAGCCATGATTGCCGTCCAGCAATGAGTACTCAATCGCTATCCCCAGTCACACAATTACACATAGCCATGATTGCCACCCAGCATTGAGTACTCAATCGCTATCCCCCAGTCACACAATTACACATAGCCATGATTGCCGTCCAGCAGTGAGTACTCAATCGCTATCCCCAGTCACACAATTACACATAGCCATGATTGCCGTCCAGCAATGAGTACTCAATCGCTTTCCCCCAGTCACACAATTACACATAGCCATGATTGCCATTCAGCAATGAGTACTCAATCGCTTTCCCCCAGTCACACAATTACACATAGCCATGATTGCCGTCCAGCATTGAGTACTCAATCGCTATCTCCCAGTCACACAATTACACATAGCCATGATTGCCGTCCAGCAATGAGTACTCAATCGCTTTCCCCCAGTCACACAATTACACATTGCCATGATTGCCATTCAGCAATGAGTACTCAATCGCTATCTCCCAGTCACACAATTACACATAGCCATGATTGCCGTCCAGCAATGAGTACTCAATCGCTTTCCCCCAGTCACACAATTACACATAGCCATGATTGCCATTCAGCAATGAGTACTCAATCGCTATCTCCCAGTAACAATTACACATAGCCATGATTGCCATTCAGCAATGAGTACTCAATCGCTTTCCCCCGTCACACAATTACACATAGCCATGATTGCCGTCCAGCAATGAGTAATCGGCGCCGTATAATAAGTCCGACGCCTCATAGGTCCGACACCTCATTAGTCCGAAATTTCGGACTTATGAGGCTTGGGGTAAGTCCCTTCAATTTATTTTTTTAAGAGAGCACTTTCCAGTTGCTACTTCTCAGGCTTCACGATGATACTTGAAAAAAATTGCAAATGAATATAATAATAGTAAGTCAAAAATGAGGATTTTTTTTTATTCATGCTGTCAAACAAGAAGTTATGATGAGTTGATACGATTTCCACTTCACAACCAACGAAGAGTTTTCTTTGCAAATTTCATTAGGAATGTTCACTGTTTCATATTGTTTTTAAATGGGAAAAACCACTAATAAATGCATTTAATATCACCTCTCATTATACAGCATACAAAAACTGCAATGAGGTATGCAGATTGATAATATTTTTTCCCTAAGGTAAATCATATTGAGCAACGTAGTGCCAATGTTTTTCAAGAGGAGTATCGGTTTCGACGCGGAAGTGCGCAGAGCGAGCTACATGTACTATGAAATGTGTAATTTGAAACACTTCAGGGACATCTTTCCGGTATTTCTTATGGGCAGGTTAATGTTAAAAACATTAGGTAAAAACTGTGCTTAACAAGGATTACCAGACCAGTACAAAACACCATAAATAAAGAAAATAGTAAAGAAAATAATAATATCGTCTGTATGCGGAAATATTAAATTCCCTTGCTAAACTGACATGTTTTCACCGTTCTCTTTTAGGAGGATATCCAGTGGTGGATGTCATTTTTAGCATTTCTAATGACTGTGGTGAAATTCCTGAATTTCAACAAGATTTCCAAACCGTTAGCACTTTTATGTACCAACCACCGCCGATAAAAATCAACATCGTACAAGCAACAAGTCAGCTATATCTGAGTGTTCAGAGTGGAAAGCTCGAGTTTCTCACTTTCAATCCATCTACAGGTAGGTATTCATTTGCCATGGTAACGCAAACGTGTTCTTCCAATCATTCCATTCCAAGCCCCCCAAAGTTAAAGTCAGATAACAGAGTGGTGGTAAACGATTTCTTTGTCACCTAATCATTCCTTGTTTTAAGATGAACGCAAAAGTAAAACTCGTCAGTACACGAAAAATAAGTTTTTTTTTTTTTTTGGGGGGGGGATTATTTTGCAATTCAAATATTTTTTCCCCTTTTCAGCCCAGTTTTACATGTACAGGTATGGTGGGTCAAATCCAGCAAGAGGAGTTCCAGTTGCACTGGTTCAGATGCCATTACAAGATGGCGAGTCTGATAGTTGTATCGAGACGGTCAGTTTGGACGAAGTTCAGCTTTCTTTAACTGTAAGGCCACTGGATTTTGGATTTTTTTGTCTTTACTGATATACTTTAAAGGACAATTTTGTACATAATTCTCCGCCGCCTTACATTGAATAACTAGATCTCTAAGCTTACAGAATCTGATTCAAGTGTGCATGTAACTGCGACATCATGATGATGTCTTAAGGTATTGATTTACAAGGAATTTCAAGACAAAAACCAAATGCAATCATTAATTACTAATGAAACAAATCAACTCTCAACGGTAGGCGGGCTCATCTTATTTAATGCATGTTTTGCAATAAGAGCCATTGTGGCTATAATTAGATCGTCCTCACATGATATCAAACTTTTAAGTCACGCGAAAGCTTAAATCACATCACACTATTTGAAACAACGCCATGTTGTTCTGCCTATTAAATCACGTCCCTTTCCATATAATATCTGAACCTTTCAAATCTCATCCCCGTCCCGTCCCGTCTCGTCCCATTCCGTCCCGTCCGGCCCGCCCCTCCCGCCCGCCCATCCCACCCGCCCCGCCCCGCCCCCCCCCCCCCGTCCCGTCCCGTCCCGTCCTGTCCCGTTCCGGCCCGTCCCGTCCCATCCCGCCCCATGTCATCACTAAGAGGAAAAGTAGTGTCTTTAACATGTTATCGTCTCTTGGATGGGAGAGCTAACCAACAGAAGGGAAACCCACCAGATGACTCAACTCTACAAGATCATCACTCACACCATTGACATCGATGCTTCAGACTATCTGCAACCAAAAATACAGAGATCTAAGAGAGGGAACAACAACCATTTCAACATATACTACAAACTTCCTGAACTGCATTCAAGAATCCATATTTCCAAGGACCATGAATTATTGAATGATCTGTCTCAGCACATGACTGACTCTGCGTCACACAAGACATTCATAGAGAATTAGTACAAACACATTGTAACCGAGACTTAAATGACCTCCTAGCCATAATCCCATAATCCCTCGCGACGCACATGAGGAGGAAACTCACTATAAAGTACCACGTAGTAGATCCCATCTCATCCAATCCCTTCCACCACATTCCAACCCGTTCATCCTATCCTTCCAATCCCATCCAAAACAATCCTATCCCATCCCATCAAATCCAATCAAATCCCATCTCATTGCATCCCATAGGCCTTATTCAGGAGTCAGCCATGTTGAATTGAAGGGGTAAAATCTTCATTTTTAGAACTTGCGAAGAGAAATGAAAACAAGTACATTGTACATTACTAAATAATTCAAATGTGTAATTAAACATTCCGTAAATGTTTTAAGCCAGATTTAAAAAGAAGTAAATTTAGGCTGCATAAAGCGCCATCCATTCAACAGTTAACAATTGATGAAATACATTCAGAGAACACGACAAAAAGGTCCATCCCATCCCGTCCCGTCCCGTCCCGTCCCGTCCCGTCCCGTCCCGTCCCGTCCCGTCCCGTCCCGTCCCGTCTCGTCCCGTCCCATCCCAAATCCCGTCCCATTTGAGAACCCTAAATGAAAAGGATGCCCTTACTAAACCCAAATAAGCAGGTTTCCTGTTAGATTATGCTTTAATTGAATTTGTCAATGATATCAATCTTTGGTGTCATTCTTCAATTTAAAATTCCAAGGATTTCCCACCCTTGTGTTCTGAGCAAGACAAAGCTAAAGAATCTCCCGTCCCGTCCCGTCCCGTCCCGTCCCGTCCCGTCCCGTCCCGTCCCGTCCCGTCCCAATCCCGTCCCGTCCCAATCCCAATCCCAAATCCCGTCCCAATCCCAAATCCCGTCCCACTTGAGAACCATAAATGAAAAGGATGCCCTTACTAAACCCAAATAAGCAGGTTTCCTGTTAGATTATGCTTTAATTGAATTTGTCATTGATATCAATCTTTGGTGTCATTCTTCAATTTAAATTCCAAGGATTTCCCACCCTTCATGACCAGTTCGCAACCCATCTTGAGCAACAGTAGATTCTTCTATCACCGGCAAGACGGTGACGGTTTCAGTTCGTTCGAAAGCGAATCTGAAAGTGGTGAGCTGTAGTAGTTACTTGTCACATTGTATTCATCAAGAGTATAATAAGGACTCAATGCAGGAGCTGTATGCTTTGCTATATCGCTATATCAAAGTACAAACATTTGCCTAATTTGTCCATATCTTACTACTTTAGATTTATTGTTGCAATCCCCCCTCGTTCAGCCGCTGACTAATTGTATAGTAAAATTGCACCAAAATAATAAATGGAATGCTGAAGTTCCTAAGTCTTTAATCGCCTTAAAATGCAGGAGATAGCGTAGTAGGCTGTTCCGGGGTTGGGGGTATGTCCCGGATCCCCTAATAAGGCCTTCGACACCACGTGACACTAGGGGACGCAGTTGACAGAACAAACGTACATGTACTAATGCTAACTTGCACGTTTATTTTACATACAAATTACCCAAAACATCAATCATCACTCTAGGTTGGGTTTTTGCAAGGATTACACGGTTGCTATATTTACAGTAAAACGTAAAAGATAGAAATCACCGTCTACAGTGTTTTTAACCGACGTTATTGAAAACAATGGTGTACTAGGATTGTAAGGTGTTATTGACTCAAAGTAGGTTCCCTACGCTATTTTCGACTTTCTTTCCGAAAATAAATTTCTTTTCTGAATTGCTATTTTTATATAGCAATACAAAAGTGGTTCCCTATTTGAATTTGACACCGACCGAAAATAATCGGCCCATGTGAAGTTGTTGAGTTCTTACTTTACAATTTGGAATAATTGGCCGCCAGACAATCATTCCGTTCTGATCTGGCGGGGTATGCTTGTTCCCACGCCACAATCAGTATCAATTCTCGATAATGTACGGACCGAGAGCCAGTCTACTCGCAAAACGAATGTGTTTGTTTGTCCCTCCCCCCCCCCCCCCTAAAAAAGGGGAGGGGGATAAGTTTTTTTGTTGTTTGAATTAGACATTAAAGTGGACAATTTATTAATAGAAAAACATCAAATTTGTTGAAGAGCACGGAGAACGCAAATTTAACTCGCTTGTTTAAATGGATCTGATGACGAAGAAAAGTAATCGTCATTTGCATATACGCAGGTTTATAGTTATGTGCAACATTTACAAGTTGCCTCAGTGATCTCTTCTTACCATCGTTACGCGTTATTTTGTTACTTTTATAATGACGTTAAAACGATACTGTTTTGTTAATAAATTTGACAATCATATTTTTTTTTTTTAATGATTTGGTGTCCATTGATTTATACAGGATATTACATCGCGAAGGATCCTGAAAGCGCAGACGCTATTGCTGAAAAACCGCCAACCAGCTGTTCAGCGATGCATGTCCATTCCGACGGACCAGCTATAAAACTTTAAGTGTTCAGCTGGGACACCTAGTTTGGGGTGTGCATCGTGGTGACGTCCATTCGCCTGCAGCACACGGGCGTTGTTCATACCGGTAACGATGGAAGAGCTTAAACTCGGGAACTTCTGTTGTTTGTGGAAAATATATGGTATATCCACAAACATAGTCAAGGTTTCTTATGCTTAAATTGATTGATATCTCAAACGGACTGAATCAGTGTAAAAGGAATGATTCAGGAAATCAATATCTGTTATAATAATATGTTAGTTTCATAAAATTAAAATTGTTGGATTATGAAATAATCACAGTGCTCCAGCTGGCAAAATGCAGATCCTAGGGCATACACATAATAGTCGTTGATATTTGTTCTTTTACTGTTGTTGTTGTTAAACTGCTATTTTTCTAGCAACAAAGGTTGTTCACTTTTATAAGTGAAACACCCACCGAAAACATGCACCTGCTGACGTTTAGTATACAATTAGTTAATTCAGTTCTTGCGGGACAGACTAATTTCCGCCCTCTTTCAGAATCGAAGTACATAGTATACTCACAGGGCGGATCTGTTAGTGCGTCAAAGCAATCCAAATAAAGAGGTTTTTTAAAGGATTTCAAACGTCCAAAACAGAAAAAAAGTTAAAATAAATATATCCAAGGTCAAAATTCCTTAAATAGGAGAAAAATAGTCAAATTTGTTTTAGTTTTAATTACATCTATAAACAAGTGGATGTAAAAAAGTGGAAGATGGTAAATGAAGCTGTAATTTTATCTCGTGGCTTGAACACCTTAGACAAGCATCCGTAATTGTTCAGATTTTTTTTTTTTGAATGAAGATAACATTTTCTGTGGCAATCACGAAGTAGCTTGCAACATTTACGGACATTCAGACCATGGCAATAACATGACTAATCGAATAGCTATCTGAATGTGAAGAATCGGCAACGTGAAAAGTCGTCGAGAGAGGGCCAGTATACCAGGCTATCGACTTTAAGTCCCTTTGTTGTTTACAATTGTTTACAACAATTATGGTAACGCTTTTAGGGATCAAAAACGAGAATCAGTCTTTCTTGGTAATTTCCATCTGCATTTTCCTTTCATTTTCAGTAAAAATTCGAAGTTAACTGGAAACCAGTGTTGCAGCACTCGGTACTCGTACTCGAATGTCAAAGTACGTACTCGAAATGACGGTACTCGTACTCGGGCAGCAAAGTACTCGTACTCGACATGTCGAAATTGTACTCAATCATCAAAGTACTCGTACTCGAATAGCAGTACTCGAAAAAATGGCATAGCTTTACTTCCGACTGCCTTATTAAATTTATCGATAATTTCACTTTGAAATGGTTTATTGGCTCGCGAGCAATCGACGTTTCCTGAGCCGTGAGTGGGTCTGAATAATCGGTCTGACTGGGCCTGGGCCAATTACGCACAATGAAACATTTGCCATATGGTCATGTTCGGAAATAGAAGTACTGGTACTCGTACTCGGGAGTACAAATGTACTCGTACTCGGGAGTACAAGTACTCGTATACTCGTACTCGGAAGTACAAGTACTCGTACTCCGGAAGTACAAGTATTCGCACTGGGAGACCTGAACTTGTACTCGGAAGTACAATTACTTGTACTCGTATTCGGTAACCTAAGTACTCAGCAGTACTCGGTACTCGGAAAAAAAGTACTCGACTACAACACTGCTGGTACTGCTTTGCGAGTGCACAGACTAACCGCCAACGGCATGGGCAAACAATGACATCACTATTGAACCTGGCCCCAATGCCATTCCTGATTGGATAGTTTTCCTTTGTATATAAACCGTACAAACATGCCGGGGTCGACAGCTCAATTTCTGATTTTTACTTCCGCTTCAACTTGTAAAATTCCACGTCATTGCTAGGCCATGATCACAGTCTATTTTGGAAGAAGTATAGCCAGACGCTATTGGATTCAATATCGCACCGCAGTGTTCATAACAGTGCCCATTTGCATTTTGATGTGCAGCAAGCCCATCGAAGCCAACATGACTCGCTTGTCTCATGTGTTTGTTGCTGTCCTGTTTTACTGCGGTCAGTATGTTTAAAACATAACAAACAATCAGTGACTTTTCCTGCTCTCCTGCATATCCCTATATAAACACTGTACAAGTTGTCATTGTGCAGACTTGCTCACATATCCTTGCTGTAATTGATTGGTACAGTTGTAATTGATTTTGTAAGTGTTAAATTCCCCTTTAACAGAAACGTGTTTATTTACATTAATTTGGTTGTAAATGTTTGATTTTTAAAATTAACTCGGCAAGAGTTACATGTGAATATACATTTATTGACGTTAAAATGCACGAAAAAGTGATTATTTATCAACAGTTTGTTTCATGTGCTAAAACAAAATCATGTCTATGTTGACCATAGTGAAAACAGAAGCAGATTGCACAGTGTTTGTAAAAGCACATCATTGTATGCCTGTTTTAGTGTGTATTTCACAGATTTATTCACCTATTGACGAAAAACATTCAAATCACACTTACTTTAAGGCAACATAATGACCGTTGACACAAAACAGCAGAATAGTTTTGTTACAATGTAAATAACAAAATACCGGACACACGGTCCATTTCCTTTACTTTTGTTTTGCAGCATTTTATACTAGCTGTTATTGCTTGAACCGTCCCAAGAAAGTTGTGTGAACTTTTCAAACAATTTCTGGCACACTCACTGCAGCACTTCTTTGGAAGCTATAATGGTCTGATAAAATAGGTTTTCCCGCCCAATTTCCTGAAATGTTCATTCACTTCCGAAAATAGGTCATTCGTTTTCGTCTGAATTTGAATGCGCGTCTTTAATCCCATTTCAATGCAACGAAAGTTCAATCGTTTTCATTGTCCGTGCATTCGGTTTTGAGAAACAGACGGCCAATTACGCTACCTGTGCATTCATTTACGCAAGCAAAGTGAACTAGAGGTTCGCCTTTGTTGAGTTACAAAAGCAGAGTGGTCGGGTAGGCAATTATTCCATTAAACACTGCCGAGATAAGTTATGAATATATTTATGTACGAACAAAAGATCACGAAATTAAATCCTTTCCATTACAATCAATTAAATGTATCTTTAAAGATGGGATAAATTTCAGTAAACATTCCATGTACACATACAAGTTATTTCTTGCTTGATGACGTCATTATTCAAAAACGGGAAGTGATACTGATTTGTGGATAAATATTCATTGTGAAGTTAAATAACGCATGAAAAAAGTGGAAAATATAAGTGTATGTATTCATAACACCTAACTTCCGGTTTGATGACATCACAGTATTTGGAAGCAAAAGGTGAACATTGTAATGGATATCGTTATTTGGGCTACGAAGATATACAACATGGATCAAATGATAGAATTTAATTCAAAATATGATCATTTTCAAATTCTCATAGAAGTAACTTCCGGCCTGATTACGTCATGAATTTGAAACCTTGCCAAGTTATCTGTGGTCAATCAGAGAATATCAAGGGGCGACTTGGTAAAATTTGAACGGATGGTTTTAAAATTAAAGAAAGCAAACAATATTGTATGTGCCGCTTGGGGCGCCCTTTTGAATGATGACGTCATCACACTGTTTTTTGTGACAGGCATTTCTCACTTAATACTTTCATAATTTATATGTGTGCAGTAAAATGCTTCCGCTTTTGAGTTATATTGTAATCGAATGCTATAGTAGCGAATATGAAACGCGTGTTCAGAGCGATTCTCAAATTCAGACGAAAATGAATGACCGATTTTCAGAAGTGAATGAACATTGTAAGAAATTGGCCGGTAAAACCTATATTAGCCTATTAACAATGCATATATATGTTTTTAAAACAATTTTACGTAAATAATTTATGTGAGTATTCCATGATAATTTATTATCAAAATGTAATCCAAGGAATTAAGTGGAATCTGTTGCCAAACTTTATTATGATCAAAGAGTTCAGAGAATAACTAAACATAAATGAGAAAGACGAATGAGAAAGACGAATGGTCCAAGAATGGATCCTTGGGGACCACACATGTTAATGATTGTATAAAGGCTCTAGAAAAATCAAGAAAAAAATCCAATTGTATGTTCAAAACGATCAAAACCAGGTGGAGTATACAGCAGGCGCAGTAAAGTGTTTTGCACGAAAGCCGAACCGAGCATTTAACAAGATTTGCGCAAGAAACTAAAAGTCCGAGCATGAACAATTCTTTCCAAATTTATTTTAGAAACAAGGTACTATTGAAGTTGGTCTATAATTGTTTACCTTGTCAGTTTATGAGCTCTAATGAATTGGAATGACTTTTGCTATCTTTAAGTTGTCTGGTACAACACCTGTTGACAAAATATGTCGATAACATATCGATAACATATGAAAGAGGTTCTAAGATATTAGGGAGCGTCTTGTTTCTGTACAAAAGCAGTAATATCGTCGAAGCCACTGATTGTTTTATTTGGTAACTTCTTGACAACATTATGGACTTCGTTTGAAGTGGCTTGCTCAGGGTATATAAAAAAAACGAAACCGAGATATTATTGGTAATAGGAACAGGAGTAGGGCATTGTGAATCAAAGGGAGATATTCTCTGTTAGGGTGGAATCTTCTCACCTTGACACCCTGATCATGTCATTACATTCAGGGTTTACTGAGCAGTGACCAATTTTATGGAAGGGTCTATTTAGAGAATTGCGCCACTTTTCATGGTGTAATCTCTTTTTTCCCCACCTGCCTTGATTGGCAACAATAGCCTCTCACTCTGTTACAAATGACACCACAAAAAACCCACAATTGATCAGCAGAGCCAGTATTCGACTTCAGCCTGCGACGACACCCTCGCCTCCTGTGTTGACACCGGTCAGATCCGTCGAGAGGACGACGGATGTTGGTGTCAGGGTGAAGGAGGCAAGGCTGGAGGAAGTGGATGAGATAGAGGATAACCAACGGGGAATGGTGACGGCTCAGGAACCTTTCCTGCATGCAGAAGGGAACAGTTGGGGAGTTGGCGGCACCTAGAGTCGGCACAGCAGAGTCTTCTCATCAGACAAAGTTCATGACAACACCAATGACATGGGAACCGGATCGGTAGAGCAACCTGTCTATCGGAGTTTAACAGATTTGGGCGATGTAGAACCAGCGAAGGTTCAGCGGCAGAGACCTACAGGAACAAGCGATGTTCTGGCGGAGTCTGGATGGCCTTCTGCCCGGCCAGGAATGCAAACTCCAGAGGAAATGCCGGGTAACTTCAAACCCCAGTCTGGGCGTATGATGTCAGGTGTAATCTGCAGCCGCAGATGGAGAGGCGCCTGGACATCAGACGTGTACAGCATCACTGCGGGTGGTGGAAGAAGTCAGGAGCACAGGGCAGCACCTGCAGAAACCAGTGGATCTGGGAGAAAAAGAATCAGTAGACAAGAAAACTCTGGCTAATTCACAAGGGCACGATCCACCCAAGAGTGCAGCGACTGGGGCGGAAGGAGCCAGCAGAATTCGTCGAAAACCAAGCCTCGTTCCTGATCGATTCGCCGGAGATGTACTATGGCGAGACTACAAGTCTCATTTTGAGTCCAGTTCAGTTATCAATGGCTGGACGGCAGAGGACAAAGAGCTTACTTCCTTGCAGCTAGTCTCAAGGGTCTAGCACAGCAAGTGCTGGGAGACAGGTGTACGGGAGAAGTGCTGACCTATGCGGAGCCCACAGCAAGTTATGGGCCTGGCGAGCAAGCCGAAACGTACCTAGCCGACCTGAGGAGCAGAACAAGGACAGAGAATGAAAGTCTGCAAGCGCTTGGGCAGGAAATACGTCGACTCATAGGGCTGGCGTATCCTGAACTGCCCAGAGATAGCAGAGAGCGTCTGGCACGTGGCTATCTGGTGGATGCCATACTTGATGCAGATTTTAAAGCGGGGATCTTCAGAAATCATCCAACGACGCTAAATGAGGCAATTAGAGCGGCGCTGGAGACCGAGTCTTTCTTGAAAGGCAAAGGCAGCGAAAAAACCAGGGTGGTCTGCCAGACAGAAATAACGGAGTAATGATACAAGTGGAGATAGTCTCAAGAGACGAGTTTGATCAGCATACATGGGCAGTGTCCGAGCAACTGATCTTGGTGAGTGGAAGCCACAACAGCCAACTTGCTTCAAGTGTGGAAAGACGGGACACTTCAGACGACAGTGCCCCGAATCCATGAGCAATATGTCGTCAGGAAATGAACCTAGACCAGCACAGCGGATTGTGGGGAAGGTTAATTGCGACTTCACAATCCAGCATAGAGCAGTTCGGGTCCATCAGAATGCCTATACGCTCTCTCGCATGCCATGCAAGCAGTGTAGAAGGGGTATGGCACGACGGGAAAATGACCAGTTGGAGATGGCTGGAAATGGTACAGGTTATTCTTCAGAGTATTCTTCAGTTGGAGATCCTCGGACTGAGGGAAAGCGGGGGAAGGCAGACGGGGGAGACCTTTGCCAGCAAAACGCACTAGAGGCAGGGGAAACAGCAGATCACGGCACGAGACTGATAATTCTCTCACTGAAGGAACTGAGGGAGAAACAGTTAGATGATCCTTCGACTGGGCCTATCTTGCGAGCTAAGGAGAAAGGAGGGAACAGACCAGAGTGGAAATCTCTCCACCGAGTCAGCACCAAGCAAAACTTATTGGGCCCTGTGGCAGCAGCTGAAGATACACTTTCAAAAAGATATGTAAAAATAAATAGGTCAAAAGGGTTATTTAATATAAAACACAATTTCGGTAAAATTCGCCGGAAAAAGTACCTTGAAAACACGTAAATTGTAAAATACATATTGAATAAGTAAAGCAGTCAGTTTACCATAATTATGTAAAAACGTACTGCAATTAGGTAAAACGTACTAAAACAAGGTAAAAGCGTACACGCGGTGACGCGATGCAGCACAGCACAGCACAGCATTAGTGAAGAGTACACCGTGATGTCTGTTACAACGTACGAAGGGGGTATGCCACAGCTAATTTTGGTCTAATTTTCTAAGCTCTTGTGATTGTGATACCGTCCCCAAGCCCAAGAAATGACTGGACACTTTGCACGGTCAAATAAAACAGGATATTCTTAAAGGGAATATACATCATTTGCTTTTGCTGTAATTTTCAGAAATGGATGGAATTGGGGGGTTGGAAATATATATCAAATATAGTTAGACTGACTTTTTTGAGGTTTTGGGTTCGAAAATGCTATAAAAACCAAGAAAAACAATCATTTTCCTGTAGTCTGGTTCCCTGACTCTATTTAAGAAGAAACAGAGCAGTTTACATATATTGGGGAATTGTAAGGTCAGGGAATCAGTCTAGCTGGCTTGTACCCGTTCATAGGTGTATAATCGATTGCCAACAAGTGCGATGGTCAACTGGGGCCAGTATTTGAAAAAAAAGCCAGTTTTTTTCCAACGCTGATCGGCCGATCAGCGTTGGAAATTGATACAAAAATACCACTTTTCTTGAAAATGACAGTACACCAGGTGCCATGATTTTACAGGATGCTTTACACTGTCATTCACTTACAGTCCAGCAAGGTATTTCAAAATGATTTGGTAGTTTTATTTTTTGATGTTTGCAAATGATGTATTTTCCCTTTAACATTAGTAGTGTATAACTCGGCCACTGCGCGTATGCATGCCACACGTACGTAGGCTTCCAACCAGTCCAGAATCAGCTGCCAATCGTCGGCGATTAAACACCATTATTCCTTGTTACATAACGCTTCTCTAAAGCCCTCGACATCATAAAAATGCATAACAGAGTGAGAGCGCCATCCTATGATATTGGTCCGATCTCGTTTGGGAAAAAAATCGCAAGCGAAGAAGAGATATGGAAATCAACCTCTTGCCCGGACTTGGGGCTTCCAATTCTGATCATTTTGGATGCTATTGGGCTCGAAAAGTGGCGTTATTTTGCCATGTTGTGGAGGGATCGTTTTTCAAGATGCTACTTTTCCACTTTGGGGAAAATTGGGGTCGTCTTCTTCCGTTGAGAATATCTCGAAAAGTCAATGTCAACCCACCAAAAAGATAAAAAGAAAATGAAAGATGACATGTTGATCGTCATCATTCTGTGCAGCTTGAATACCCGTGAGAGTTTTGATTATTTTAAAAGAATTTTGAAGTATGGGTATTGTTTATGGGAATTTTATTGCAGGGTTGCACCCTGTATAACAAAATGGCCGCGCCGCACATGCGCTATGCCGCGGCAGTAGTATTTTTCAGTGGGCGGAACCTATGGGGAGGGGGCAAAAGTATTTTAAAGGTATCAACAAGGGCTGTCCGGCAACGGATGCTCCCAAATCGTAAGGGAGCAGTAGGCTATCAGCCGATTACAGAAATTGCGAGTTGAAAAGGGGGGGGGGGATTTTGAGCTTCAAAGTAGCTGAAACTCAATATATTTTTGTTCGGGCGCTCTACAGATAGCCGGCGCAAAAAAGGCATGATTTGTGGGCCTAATATCGACCTCGGATAATTTTTTTCTTTAATTTGCTTTCAAAATAATGACCTTGGAGATATTCTGCTATTCCTGAATGTGGTTTTGTGTTAAAATGTGAAAGTTGCCTGCTATTAAAGGGTGCACGCCTGTAAATAGGCTTAAAGTCCGTCCGCCAAGCCAATGAATAAAAGTTATAACCTCAAAATATTCTATTTTAGAGATATCTGAGAGCCATAAATTTGGGGAATTGAAGAGATATGGTAATCAATCTCTGCATCTGGCCCGGACTTGGGACTTCCAATTCTGAGAATTTTGGATGCTATTGGGCACGAAAGGGCCATGTTGTAGAGGGATCATTTTTTTCAAGATGGCTACTTTTCCACTTTTGGGAAGATAGGGGTCGTCTTCTTCGGGTGAGAATATCTCGAAAAGTAAATGTCAACCCACCAAGAAATGAAAAGAAAATGAAAGATGACATGTTGATCATCATTATTTTGTGCAGCTTGAATACTTGTCAGAGTTTTGAGTATTTTAAAAGAATTTTGAAGTATGGGCATTTAGCACTAGTGTCTGTGGGAATTTTATTGCAGGGTTGCACCCCGAACCCCACGCCGTATTTTATTGGGACATACTTTTCGTGTTGCCCCCCCCCCCCCCCCGATGGAAACGTTCCCACATTCACAGGGTATCTTGCAGTAAACGCCACAAAACGTCCATATAAAAACGAAAAAAAAATATAGGCTAATTCTTAAGACTTTTGCTCAGAATAAAAAGGGCTCAATAGCGGCCATCAATTTTGCTTCAGCAGTTCTGTGGCACTAAATTGTGATGCTAAATCTGTGATGCTAAATCTGTGATGCTAAATCTGTGATGCTAAATTAAGTGCAGTAGTTCAGTTCGCGACTGGTGCTCTTGACGTTTTTGCGAAGTTTCGGTATTCAAGGAATGTGAAGCACAAAACACGTTTCACATCAAACAAGGCACCGGATACTGCAAAATTCTTTTTTACAAAAGCCAATTTTTGTAGGTTTTGATCTGACGTGTCACCGTCGGCATGTTAAGCTGTTTCTGAATACTCTGTAGACTTTTCCTGGTATTCATATCCTCATTGTACGGCTTTGACTGTGCCGGTACCATGCATGCATATGCAACTGAATTATTCAACCACATACAGCTTTCCGACTTTTCACTTCACCTGAAATTTGTGAAATGGAGAGCTTTCACATTTTTGATACTATAGAAGTGGTGCCCTTGCACGCTGAAAACTTGCCACAATACCATTGCTTCCTTGAGGCCGTTATAAGGCTATATAAGTAGACAGTCCGTTACTTTTCGTTTTTTTATCCTTGGAATCCTGTATCTTTTTCATTTGTCTTGAATATCATATAAAAACATGAAATTGTGAGTTGGAAATATGTGAGACAAAGTATTCAGTTTTTATGTTGGCTTGTGATATGCTGAAATTAATACTTTTAAACTTGAAGGTTATTTCTATGTTTGGCTGTTAATTAATAATATTAAATGGTTTTCTTCTGATATTGTTTGAAATCATGTAAAAACATTATTTTGTTCGAAAACAAAATAACGTTTCAGCTAATAAGGCCAAAAAAAAAACCGTCTCCGGTTTGTGGTATGGAGCTTGCCCAAACGTGGTGCGGCGACGCGGTTTGTTTTTTTACCTGTTTTTTTTTTGCTTCAAATTTCGGCTGATGACTGCAAATGGTGCCCGACTAAACTTAGTGCAAATATATGGGAGTCCAGAGAGGCCACATAAAGCTTATTCTTGATCATAACCCCATCTAAAAACACGTTAAAATTTTGTAGCAGCAGGATTCCAGTCAAACCAGTGAGTTTGGCGGTTTTGAGACATCATCTTTTATTGAAAAAAAACCCTTTTTCATTTTGCCGACGCGCATGGCTACGGCGACGCGCGCGCATACCAGAAACCGGAGACTTTTTTTGGGGCCTAATATTCCTTTTTTTTTAAGAATCGCATCGAGAGTTTTTGTTCAACACTGTAGGTTTCGAAAAGTACAACAGATTTATTTGGTGCTCTATTCAAGCACAATTCACGATAGTTGGACGACACCTTTAAAAGGTCATAGGTGAGCCATTGAAATGGTGCAGTGACTGGTACAATGAAATACTCTGGCTGATTAACATCACAATGGAGCAAACGTTTTATTGAGTTCAAAAACGACGCGATAATGCTGTATTAAAAAGAGTGTACTTCCATTTTCAAGGTTTAGTTTACTTTACTGTGTGAGGAGAGCAGTAAGCTATTTGCATTCAGCATTGCCACTCGTGAATCCAACAGTACGATTCTTCATATTACGTTCTTCGTGAACTTATGTGTCCGTCTCCAGAAGAAGAAAAGATCATCCTATATAGACTAACCACCGTTATTCCATCTGCTGGTAACTATCATGAAGCCCGGTGAAGCTGTGCCTCTGGTATTACTGACTGTTTTCGGTAAATTACTCCCATTTTTTTGCCCTTTGGTTGTGCATATATGTTTGGCATGTTTAAGAAACACATGTCTTGATATTTCGCTGGGTGTACATGATAACATTTATCCAAGGTCTGAGTCAAGAAAAAATAACATGATCCTTATTTGCAGCCGAGTAACAGCCACCATTTGTCATAATTCACACAAAATGAATAGTAAAGAAATATATTAGGTAAAGAAAGATTTGTGAAAAAACCGGACAATATAGCTAAATGTTCCCAAAAGAATCTACAGTGTAGCTTTACGTTTTTGTGTAGCTTGAAAAGAACATTGTAAAAATGTAATGACATACAGTTACACGAGTTATGTAAACCGGTTCGAGGTTTTACTTTCCAATTGTAAACTTTACAAAGTTGAAGCATAGGTTGAAGTGAAAGTTTTTATCCAGTCTGTAAAGATTACTGACTGCGGGTAAAGCCCGCCATGCGCGAGCAGAATGAATGTGTCTGCTGCGTACTTATCAGCAACAACGACAAGAGGATTGAGATAATGCAAACCAACTTGGGCCTTCAGCCTAAGAATCACATGTGTTCAAATGTTCTGATGGCTATCTCCTATCCGATACAAACGGCGGTAGGGATCACAGTAAGTCATTGATTTGGTTTGGCACAACCATCCCACGTGATGGCAGAAAGAGGACGTGGGGTAATCTCAATCTGTGTGGCGGTGAAAAGAAGACAGCAGCAACGCCCCCAAGTATTGTAAAAGGAATGAATTACATCCTCATGAAAGTACCGCATTCGGTAACTTTGCTTCAGATGTCTATAATCTACATTCCGATACAACATGGACAATTTGCCGGCTCCCATTTTTTAATATAGGTTTTTCCGGCTATTTTAAAAAGTTTCATTCCAAATCACCAATCATAATATTCAAATTCGTCCGAAAATAATTTCACATGCTTTCAATAAAATCAATTTAGTAATTTATCATTAAATTTTAAAGTTTAGTCAACTTTTTCAAGTACTTGGCCAAGAATTAGTCTCAATACAATTTCAACTGTCTCAACTATCCGCTCCGTTCACAAGTACCCTCTCACCGGCAAAGAAACTATAGTTGGGGTCGCGACGCCATCTTGCCTGACTGCAATTTTGCCGCGACGCGCGGCAGTACCACTGCGTGTACATAGTACAAATCCTCTGGTGTACGTGCGTCACTCACAAGGTACGGTGCGTGCCAACCAGCGAAATGTCCCGCCCTTAGGACATCGTTGCTAGGTAAAATGGCTCCTTCTTTCTTTGGCGCACGGAGCCCATTTCCCAATGACAGCATTCAGAGATCAGATGCGTTTTACATCCATTTAAAACATTATTTTGTGTGTGCCTTAAATTGTATGTTTATATGAAAGAAGATACATCAAAAGAAACAAACAATACATTGTAAAGAAACAAGGAAATAACAAAGTGAATCAGGATATAGGATTCAATTGTGTGGCATAAGACGAAATTGTTTTCTGAATAATAACGTTCGTCGTATACGTGACGAAATCGAATACTCCTTGACGAATAATGTGCTCATGGTTTTAATTTGCTTGAACTAAAATTGAAGTTGAATGAAAAAGGACGAAATTAGACATCGGATGTGCACTAAATCGATTTTGCCCGACGAATTTGAATATTAGACTGGTTGCATTAGAAAGGGAAACAAAAAGGAACATAGCCGACAAACCTTAAAATTACACAGTGTAACATAATGGAACATTTTTTTCAACGGATCGGGAACTACCCCCCCCCCCCCACACACACACCCCAGACACACACACGCTTACATAGGCATAGAAGTGGGGTACTTCCTTTGTTCTCGTGTACTAAAATTTTGCAACGTCGCACACTTATGTCAAAATGCTCTTATTTTAACCATAGTTAATTTCCTGGGCTGAAATTCGGACCTAATATCCCTTTTCTAAAACTCTTCCATTTGCGACAAATCAACCCACCTTGGAAATTCCTAGTTTTTGAGTAAAATCCATATATCTATTTGTGAAAAAAACTTGCGGGGTACCAAAACGGTACCCCGCAAGTCGGTGGGCATTCCTTGTGGGATACCTCCCATTGTTCCGGTACCCCATAAGGCAGTGTTTCTACACGCACCCACCCAAACACACCAACACGCACGCACAGTTTATGGTGTAAATCGAGGATTTTCTTTTGTTCCTCTTCCCTTTCCCTTTGTTTGTACTAACTTTTTGCAACAACCTTCACACGTTTTCTAATCGAGGTCGTCCTCGATTTAGTTCCTGTCCTCGATTCACTGATGATGTTGCATGTGTGTGTCCTCGATTTACACCATAAACAAACGCTTAATACGCACACACACAAAACACTGTTTGCATTTTCAGAGTTGGAATAAAATTCGGGTAAGTTTTGAAACACCGTTTTATGCCATCCCCAAATCACTTTTGCTGCACTTGTATCACTTTATGTGAAGAGGGTATGTTCGTTTTGTTAGAATAACAAATAATGATTTCCATATTATGACAGGATTCTGCTTGGCTGCCGCTGATGTTGCAACCACTACCCCGACAACAACCGGCACGCAAGTAACAGATAATGCCATGACAACAGTGCCGCCTTCACTTGTTACAACAGTGCCAGTTGATACTACCAAAGCGATCAAGGCAACTACCGGCAATTCGATGCTCCCAACAAATGCGACGCTGACATCCACTGCTATTACTTCTGCTGCACCTGATATTACCTCCCCAATTGCTACAACCATGCCAACTACTGCTCCTGCAACAACCCCTCCTCCTTCACGGGACAACAATTGGAATGTGACTGGAAAAAATGGCCTCATGTGTCAATCCATGCAATTTTGTGCTAACGTCACTGTTCCTTATTACAACACGTCTAATTTGGTAAGAAGTATTGATGACTTATTTACATGTAGGGAATATACTTACTCGTCTGGAACTCTTAAATTTATTTCTTTGTGTTTTAAAAAAGTAATGTTCAGATTTCGGAGTTTTAAAATGTCTTTGATGGTTTCGCTTGCGTGGTTTGAAACATTGGGAATCATCAAAGACATTGAACCATCAAAGACATTTTAAGATTGAAAATGACACTATGACAAACAAGTTCACCTTATTGATTTCACATTATTGTATTATATGAATTGTCTGTACAGCCCGATAGTGTAACAGTGTCTGTCCCTTCCTCGTCAAATGCCAATGGCACCTGTTCAATGAAGGAGAGAGAGTTTATCTTGGACTTCATTCCTGATGGTGGCAATGAAACCTGGACTCTCAAATTCGTCTTCACGGCCAATACTTCCAGTTACCAGTTGACATCCCTGAATGTTAAATTCAGTTATGAAGACGTCTTCTTTAACACAAAGAAACGAGGTTCGCTTTTGTCATTTTTTTGTCACTTGATTTAGTGGACGTTGTGTTTTTTTATTTTATATGTTGCACCATGTACGTTCAAAGGTACCAAATGAAGCATATCAAACTCGGAAGCACTCAGCAGAGAACACACACTTCCGCCAAGGCTAAACAATTCCCGCCATTACACACAGCACCAAATGAATGCGCAAATGTGCTTTCTCTAAAACAAATCCTTAAACTCAAACATTTGGTAGTTTACACGTATGTGCCTGTGTTGCCACTCCCCCATTGTATAAAATGGTCTAGTCCACTGACCTGTGTTGTTAAATTACAGCTTACCGGTGTCACGGTCTCACTTCTCCGGCGTGCTAGCTTCTCCGGGTGGATTACATAAGCACGATTCATGCTCATGTGTCCGCTGTGCTTACTTTTCCTCGGGCTGTATTCTGAATGTGTTATGGAACACTTCCTGTGGGTCAAGTCATTCCATGGTCTTGCAAGAATTCTCATTTGTGTTCCCAGCGTCATGCATGTGTGTGTTCATGGAGGAATAATTAAGAACGAACTCCTTGGTCCGTGTTCCTTTTTCCTTGCTCGTTCGTGGTCCATTTTGTCCTTATTTTTGCAACACGGCTTAAAATAAATGCACATTTCAAGTCTTATTGGGAGTTAATAGTGCGCGCCACGAAAATTCTGGATTGGACTGGTACCCTGTAACCATGCATACAAATATCTTAAGATCTTACGTACACAAGTACAAGTACAGCCCCGAAGAACTCAGCACACTAATACAGTGACGAAAATGTACACTACTGCACTGCGCAATTTTGTGCATGCTTGTTGAAGCGAAATTTCCATTTTGGAGAAGCTAGCACGCCGGAAAAGTGAGACCGTGACACCGGGTTAGTGCCAAGCACACGAAGCTGGTCCACACACTAGGGTGTCAGTTTTCCATATGATTGGTGAAACTCATTAGAAAAATCCTGCATCAAGACGCAGATCAAGATCACTTTCAAAATCTAATCGATTTGTAAAATCATGAAATCCATCCATAACCTTTTTGAGTTATCCTGTTCACAGGCAAGGCAAAACACTGTTTTCTTTAATTGATTAAAAACTGCATCTTATTTTTTACTGCAATTGCGTTCAATACCATCACTTTTAAGAATACAGTTACGTTTGTTTATTTGACATGCATTTCGTTTATATTGCCTTCCAGGTCAACAAAGTTCCACTTATATCTCGATGGATGGTCCATTGGCTGGACTCACTGCGCCCCTGGGATGCCCCTGTGAACGTGACACCGTGTTAATCCAGTCAACAGACAAACAGCAATTACATGCCGTGTTTTCCGACCTCAACATACAGCCATTTTATGACAAGGAACACCGTAAGTATAGACAGCAGTCAAGATATGGAAGTTTCAATGTGGAAATGCATGGAATGGTATTGGACAAACGTCATCTGCAATGTGGCCCAAAAAAATTTCGATGAAGTTCAGATTTATGAAAAGACCATAAAAATGCTACACCATTCTCCTTTTGGAAGGCGGTGTCCTGAATGATCTGTAAATCTATATTAACAAACGACTTACAGCCAGCTGAGTTATACAGTTTCATGTTACACAAAATCGTTTATATACAGCGCGTCCCAAATACCCATTTTTTTTGCGCGGCTCTAGCGTCGCCGCGGTACGGAAACACGTACCGCCATTATTTTAATAGCATTTCAAAGTTTGGAATCTTAACTTTATTCCTGGTAGGTGTGGGTTTGATTTTCAAAAGGGTTTTTAAATTATTCGAGTAAAGGCATGTCAAAAACAAACTAAACTGATTTCAAGGAAAATAAATCGTGCACATATTTTTTTCAATGGGGAAATGCTTTATCATGTTCATGATGTGACGATCTCGTTGCCTTTTACTTTCTGTGTTTCCTTTTCCTTCAATCCACCTAGACTACACCTTAAAAAATCACAATGGTGTTCTTAGTTTCAAGTTCAATGTGTCTTTCATATAAAGCAACTGTTTTGTGTGTGTTATTTCAACAGCTTGTTGATTGAGTTTGCGTCTGATGTCTCTGATGTACTGACTCATCGATTTTAAAATCGGTTATATTTGTTTTCGACTGCCTTTATTTGAAAACAAATTATTTAAAAACTCTTTTTAATATCAAACCAATACTCGTCAGGGATAAACTTGTGTATATATATTTCTAATTTCTGGTTATTTTCTTTTTAATTCCTGTTTTGTAGCGAAAATATGTCAACCACCCAAAACACCCAGTGATTCGCCTTCCAACGTGTGGAGGTCCGTGGGAGTCGCGTTCATCATCATGTTTGTTGTACTTCTGCTGGCGTCTGCTTTATACTGCTTTTATGTCAAAAAGAAAAAAACAACATACACCGGCGATCAAATTGATCTCGTGGACCCGGACCAATACTAAAACTAAAAAAAGGCGCAGAAGGGTCCTTCCATCCTATTGTCATTTAATACAGGCGCCATTTTCAGGTTGATTTGTTTGGTCGGGTTCAGGTCGTTGTTTTCATATTTAATCAGCAGCGTATCTTCGGTATAAGAGCATTTTGTGGGCCATGAACGTCAGGGTTTGTAAAATAGAAGGATGGAAGCCGTGCACAGGACTGTGATCTTGTAACTCGGTGACATTTGAATGAAAAAGGCGCTCTATTTTGCAATGGAGCGTAGGCATCGTTTTTCAAAATGACGATGGGCTTCAGGGCTATTTTTAGTGGTGATCATTTTCGGATTAAAATTTCTCGCAAATGTCATAAGATTACCTCAAAAATTGAACAAAAGATAAAAGATGATGAAAAAAGCTTTAGTTTGATGCATGTCTTGAACAACTCAGAGAGTTGTGAGTATTTGTAATAATTTTGGGAAATGCGCGTAATGCAGTATATATTTACCGGTCTGCACCCTGAACAGCGCCGCCGATGAGGGGCTCCGTGCGTGACCGGCGAAATTTGCCTAGCCTTCTTTGATGGGATGGTGGGACCACACACGCACACGAACGTGTGTTCACCGTCTATCGTGGACGTCCTATTGTCCCTCTTTTGTTTGAACTTAAACTTTTTAGGAAGACTCCCATAGGTTTTGTACACGACCCCAATCGCAGACGTATGCTGGGAATCGTTGTTCTCTTTTGTTCTCTGGTATTTT
This sequence comes from Patiria miniata, assembly GCF_015706575.1. Lineage (NCBI taxonomy): Eukaryota > Metazoa > Echinodermata > Asteroidea > Valvatida > Asterinidae > Patiria > Patiria miniata. The sequence goes on from NW_024037055.1 coordinate 11,937,301, forward strand.
TCGTCTACGGTTTGAAAAGATGAACACGTACATACATTCCATGCACAGTGTGTGGATGGCGGTACAGTTATAGTCGCGAAGCAAGATGACGCCCGATTGAAAATCTTTCCAACCAGTGATGTACTTATGCACAAAGCGGTTCCTAAGTTGGAATCCACCCTCCTTCTCCACTTTTTGATTCCTGACTACCTTCCAGCAAATTACCTTCTGTCGGCAAATTCGTTTTCGCATCCCCGGACCGCATTCAAATTGGTCTGGGGATGCCCCACAGTGACCAAATTCTGGATAAGCTGTGTATAATAATTTTTCAAATCCGACGACTATAAACAATATATTACAGAATAGTGTAGAAATACCCCGTCACACTGTTTGGCTCTGACAACATTCTGTCTACAAGCGGACGTTATTAACAGTATAATTATCACGATTTGTTTAGATGTCAGAGCGGGGGTGGGGGTGGGGGGGCTGGGGGAGGGGGGGGAGGGGGAGGGGGAGGGGATGTCACATTTTCTTTCATGTATTTCCATGCAAAACGAACAATTGAGACACACACCCCCCCCCCCCCCCCCCCCGAGATCCGCGCCTGTGTTACCATGTTTTCATGAGGCTTTCTGTAGCATTTTCTTACAACACTGTTCATGTTCGCTGCATTTAAAAAGTTATTATCCTTGTTTGTAATCTTACCCTTAGATATTATAGGTTTTCCCGGTTATTTTAGCACTTGTATCACACATATTCCTCAAATCGATACTTTAAATTCGTCCCCAAACATGGCCAAGCTCAATTCTCGATTTGAATTTCAGAAGGCCACCACTAGATTTCATTTAAAGTTCAGTATAATTCAAATTTTTAGCACACCGATTCGTCCTAAAAATATGAAATTCGTCTCGTGTAGCACTCGGCGTTGAATTGAAAAAGCAAATTCGTTTTTTGTCATTCGTTTTAATGTTGTTGTCATTACATTTCGTTTCTGGCGACTTAAAACGTATACGATTAGAAAATGCGCCCAATCTTTAGACTTATTAATTTTGAAGAATTGTGCGAATTAAAACAATGATAATTTAACATATATTTCCTTATATGTACATGTACAAATATCAGTAGTTAGCTGCTAGGTTTGAATTTTTATTTCTGTGTTTCACAATTAACTTCGGAGTCAAGAATAGACATTTCACAATATGCACTTTACTTATGACATGGACACTAAGCATTAAGGTCAAACACCTTCTTAATGTTGCTCTTTGATAGACATATACCTTATTTCTGTTGTTTTATTCATATACATATATCAAAGAGCAACATTACGCAAGTGTTTGATCTTAATGCTTAATTTCCATATACTAATCAAAGAGCATATTGTGAAAGTTCTATTCCTGATTCTAATGTTAATTTTGATAGAAAAAAAAAATCAAAATTTACAGCTAGCTTCTTTCATTTATAAGGAAATATTTGTTGAAAATTAGAATTTAATTAATGCGCACAATTCTTTAAATAAGTCTAAAGATTGGGCACATTTTTAATCGTGACGTTTTAAGTCACCAGAGTCGAAATGTAATGACAAAAACATTAAAGCGAATGACAAAAAACGAATTTGCTTTTTCAATCCAACGCCGATTGCTACACGAGACGAATTTCACAAATTTAGGACGAATTGATATGCTAAAAATTTGAATTATACTGAACCTTAGATGAAATCTAGTGGTGGCTTTCTGAAATTCAAATGGAGAATTGAGCTTGGCGACGTTCGGGGATGAAATTAAAGTATGGATGTAAGGAATTCGTGTGATACAAGTGTTAAAATAACCGGGAAAACCTATATAATCATATAAGATTCATTGCTCATTCATGGCCGATGGCCAATATTTGGGTAATGGACTTCTGCCGGTGTGATGACTTCATTAAACACACATGGTAAGGCCCCTCATTTTAATTCAATCCATTACAGTATATTGTATATTGTACGAAGAAGACAGCGTATCAATTTGAAAACAAATTAGATATTCTCGTGTACTTTCAATGGATTTTTTTTTTTTTAAAGCAAAACCAGGTTTTCGAAAAACACAAACCTCCAATTGTGTTTTTTCGAAAAACACAATGGACATCTTGTCCAGGCTAAATACTGCATTTGTTAAGTGAACCTCAAACAAATTGTAACATATTTTTTTTTCACCATGGTGCATTTCTATGAGGTCCCTAGAATGACAAACTAAAAGTAAAAAAGAATGCAAGTGGTGGAAATTTGCCTAATTTTGCATAAATTGTTAATACACGTCGTGTAATGTATTTATTCCCATTTGGGTATATTTTCATTTTTCATTTTTTTGAATAGCTTTATTTTTGGGTGATTCTACTTTCACATGCTCACTTCAATGACATTTCCTAAAGCATATAAGTGACTGAATAATTATGAGGACATAGTAACGATTCAAAATGGCTACTATATAACCCTAAAAGTTAAGCGCATTTACCGTACCTTGTCTCCAGATATCATCAAATAGTCTTGCCAAACCTCATCATTGATGAGTTTCGACTTCGTAAAGTTCCACACTGACACAGTTTACCTAGCTGTTAGAACTTTACGGAAAGTCATGTTAATAATGACATTATTGTGATATTTAGCCCAGAAAACAGAAACGGGGACAAAATGAGGTGTCCGTAAATTGGGCTAAAAAGTAGGTGAAGGTTTGCGAAACGTGGGAGACTTGAACAAGTTCAAGAAAATTCCCAATTAAAGTAAGTGTAAGTAATTAAAGTGTAAGTAAAATCACCAAAATAAACTTTTCTAAAAATACAAAATAAAATATACCCAAATATGGGGACAAATATATTACACGACAGGTATTAACGATTTATGCAAATTGGGCGTATTTCCACTACTTGGATTTTTAAATTTTTTTAGTACGTCATTCTACGGACATTATGGAAAGGCCTATGCACTGTGGGGAAAAATTCTGTTGCACTTTGTGTCAGGTCAGACCTGATTTTGCCTGGACAAATTAGGAACTCGAATGAGCTATTATCTTGATACCAATCAATGGCTGGAATAGTATGTTTCACTTGTAAATAGGAGAACATGGGCGAAAATTTGAATTTCTTTGAAATTACTTTGTTTGCCATGTAGATAATAGTCGTCTTTAGGTAATGCTATGCATAAAACCATGTATCTCCTTGAGAATATAACATTAAAAGGGCAGCGGCATTTTATTTTTCTTTAACTCTAAGATATCGTACATCCAGGAAATGAATTAGATATCCTTCATTTAAATGTAGGCGCAGCATCGCCTTGACAATTGTATTTTCCTGAGTCTCAATGCGAACACATTCAGTAGCGGATCTGGCGGGGGGGGGGGGGGGTCGCACCGCTGACTTATGTTATGAAACTAGTAAAAGTGGGCCAAAATAATATATGGAATGGTAAAGATCCTAATTTTATTCTCGGATAAAATGCCAGAGAGAGCATCGTCGATCTCAAAATATTTCCCGGCCCCCTAGCAAGCACGCCTTTACGCCCCCCCCTTTCCTGAAAGCTAGATCCGCCCTTGACATTTTATTCTGACTTTAGGTTAAGTTGTTAAGGTCCATATAATACCATAAAGCTGTGATAATACCGGGCTCGTAGCCAGTGGGAGAGTTGGAAATTTGACATGTGTTCATTTTGTAACTGCATGGTTAGTTGTTAAACTTGTCAAAGTAAAATAATACATGTCTATATATATTGTGTTCTAATTGAAATTCTAGTAAGTCTTAATGTGTCATTTTATTTGATATACAATATCTAAACAAATCTAGACTTTCTTTAAAACTGAAGAAAGTGTAGCAAGAAAGGAGTCATTCGTGACGTCAGGGTGGCTTCTGGCCAACCATGCCCTGTACTTTAAATCAAGGAAACACACAGATGAGGCTTTTGTACTTAAAACTCGAATTAATCTTTTTAATGTTCGTTTACTCAGTATTTACAATGCTTTAAATTGCGCAGTAGTTAACATATTTTCCTCGCCGAATAAAGACAACATCATTTTTGCAAGTGAAATTAAAGCTGTAATGTTTAATTTTTTTCATTTGAGTGTGTTTTCCGAGGATAAATGAAATGAATTGATAAATAAAAATAAAGCATTGACAATGGCAATAACGAGTGTCCGGTCAGGACTATGTTCGAAAACCTGAACATTTTTAAATGCTGCATTTTAGCCGAAGGAACTACTCCATATCATCCCCAACAAATAAACAAATACGATAAACTAACAATACACACAATCACTCATGATATATAGATATCGTGACTGGAACTAATTTTTTTTCGGACAATTTGTACAATTGAGAGGTGTACCCCTTTCCTTGGTTCTTGTGTATTCATACAGGAGACTGTTTACATTAGCAGCAGTGGTAACTCTCACATGCACCTTTCGTCAAGTTCATTTCTTGACACTTCGGCAGGAGGAATTAACAATAAGCTACGAGCGGGTGGAGGGCTTGAGTAATATCACCCGACTACAGGAAGAAAGCAATCATTGGAGGTTGTTGATTAAAGATATAATTATGTTAAAGACGTATACCCTGATGTGCACTTACAACACAAATTATTTTTACGTAATTTTAATTTTTATGTTTTGTTTAACTGGGAAAAGAATAAGATTCCGATTTTGGGCGTCTGCAACCCTCTAAATTGGCGGTTCGTTTTGTGCACAATCCGCCCTGCGAGATCCAAATTATTGTCTGGCAGCCAATAATCAAACTTTTGTAAAGAACTTGTGATTCAACAACTAAACATCGCTGAAAAAGTAGCAACTGAAGAAAAAAATGTCGATGGAAACTCGACAACAGCAGGACGGAGAACGCATCTTTAAATACCGCAAAGACACGTCCAATAATTATGGGACGTTGGTGTCCAGAGTGCTGATTGTGGACTACATACCTACTATATGAACAGACAACATTTCAAATATGAATCACACTAGCAACGGCATGGTCAACCAAAATCTTTAGCTAATAGCAGGGAGCCATTTCAGATCAACAGACATGAGATGAGGAAGAGGATGTGGCTGGAGTGCACTGCACTCAGTTTGAATTTAAGGGTCATTTGCAAGATCACAAAGTTCAAAATGTGACGAAATCCTGGAAAAGTAATTCTTAAAGGACAAAGTTCTACGTGTTAGCTCCCCAAATCGGAAACATTTCCTTACCTAAACATTTCAGATTACTAGAAACGATATCGAATGACAACATCATCAAATTATTGAGCATCATCAAAACGAACTTACTTTTTTCAATACAACGCCGATCGCGCCAGATGAGACGAATTTACCCAAATTAGGAAGAATTAGAATGGTACAAATTTGAATTATACTGCACCTTAAATTAAATCCATTGGTGGTTTTTGAAATTGAAATTCAGAATTGAGCTCGACGATATACGGAGACGAAATTAATGAATCGTTTGAGGGAGTTTATGTTATGTTAGTGTTAAAGTATCTTGGAAAAGCTATACAGGCCTCAAAGGCGCAGTCACACATCCAAGACCAAGACCAAGATCCCGCCAAGACCATGAGATTTTGAAATGTCTTGAAAATCGTACCAAAATACCTATAGGCGCCAAATTCAAAATTCGTCTTCTGAGCTCCAGTCTGCAGACCATGATCAGAATGTGCTACGATGTCGTCCCGAATACTATGACTCTGAAACGACCTCAAACCGAATATAACGACTTCGCTACAGCTTGGATCCGTTCAATTGATTTTTTTCACGACTGAGTCCCGATCTCGTCACAAAAGAACGAGAACCGATGCCGAAACGACAGAGTGACGTAATCTTCGGAATTTCACGTCGTGATTGTCGTATCAAAGTCGGCTAAAAAATGTGGCGACCATGTACGACCTGTGCCGATCTCGTACAAACTATTGCAATTTCGTTACGACTTCGTTACAACACAACCGTTTGAATACAGAAAGAGAACAGACTCTGATCCGTTTTGGATTTTTTTTGCTGAGCATCACGATATGTTTCAATTGTTGAAACTAATCGAGGCTGCACTGCCGACCATGCACGATTTGAACAGCGCCCCCATCGTAAGTATGGTACAAGCCCCCCCCCCCCAACCTATTGATTTTTTTGAGGCCAAGTGTCCGGAGAAAAAAACCTGTCTACATTTCAGATTTTTTTGCCGATGAAAAAAAAACCCTCCCCTGCGAAAAATCCAGGATCCGCTCCTGGTCGTCGAGTCTTGCGTCTCCCATTTTGTTAGATGTGTATTAAATTAATAGCAAAGATGTCTTCAAACCTCCTTGTGTGTGTAAAAAGGCACAATTTCATCGGAAAAAATATGACTGTGGCGAACCCCAGACGATGCGCCACATGATCAATGACTGCCCACTCTCTCGCCTTACTGGTGGCATCGCAGTCCTTCACGTCACTCGGCCGAGGACCAAGCGAGACACTGGCTAATACTAGGGTCACACATTCCCGAATTATTGCCACGAATACCCCGATCTCTCCCGGATAAAAATTCTTGATGGCATCGGGAGAAATTAGCCCCGATTCGCTGTTTGTTAGAATAACTTAAAAATGAAACAGAAATAATCAAGATCTACAGGTACGAATTGGAAGCCGAATCAGATCGAACCAAGCGGAATGATTGCGATTTAGTGCAGAATAAAACCGAATTGTAGCGATTTTGCCAATAATAACTTACGAATAACTCAAGAATCATGACCCAGAATTATGCATAGTGTATTCGTAAGTTATTCTTATCATATTCGTACATTTCTTGATAATTGGAAGCCGAATCAGATCGAACCAAGCGGAATGATTGCGATTTAGTGCAGAATAAAACCGAATTGTAGCGATTTTGCCAATAATAACTTACGAATAACTCAAGAATCATGACCCAGAATTATGCATAGTGTATTCGTAAGTTATTCTTATCATATTCGTACATTTCTTGATACATTCATAATGATTCGGCATAATTATCAGGACTGTTTAACACCAAAAATCACTCTGCGAAACTTGTAAGGATGCTGTAAGAACATCCAGGAAACTGTAAGAATATCCAGAATAAGTTATAGTCCAGCGGATATGTGACAAAATTGTGCACTTTTGCATAAAAGCGTGAAACTTGGCACAGATGTTTATATTCATGCGAGAAAATGTTTTAGATATGGAGCCATCGCAAATTTACCCTTTTAGGGGCGTGGCATCCATTTAAAAAAAGGGGGGGCGGGACTTGTCATGCCCGCAGTAAAAATGTTTTTTCCCACTTGTTACAAAAGCAGGAAACTTCACAAAGACATAATTATATAGATTATTAGTGTTTTCCAGATTCGGAGCCACCACAAAAGTACCTTTTTAGGGGCGTGGCAGCCATTAAAAGAAAAGGGGGGGGTAATATTATGCCCACTTTGGAAAACATTGTGCCCATATTTCATGAAAGAATAAAACGTCCCACAGACGTTTATATTCATGAGAAAAAAAATTCCAGATGTGGAGCCATCTCGAATACACCCTTTTAGGGGCGTGGCAACCATATAGGAAAAAAAGGGGGGCGGGTTTTTTATTATGCCCACCCTGGAAATATTGTTCCCACATTCATAGAGAAATGGAACTTTCCACAGACATTGACATTCGTGAGAAAAACAATTCCAGATGTGGAGCCATCGCGACCACACCCTTTTAGGGGCGTGGCAGCCATATTGAAAAAAAGGGGGGCGGGGTTCTCATTATGCCCAACATGGGAAAAAATGTGCCAACATCTCATAAACGAATAAAGCTAATTCCCACAGATATTAAAATTCAAGAGAAAAAAAAAGTCACACATGAAGCCATCGTAAACACACCCTTTTAGGGGCGTGGCAGCCATAGTAAAATAGGGGGGGATAGTCATGATGCCCCTATAAAAGAAAGTTCTTATGTAGAGCCACAGCAAACTCATCCTTTTAGAGGTGTGAGGGGCCTATTCACTGTGCCCACAATTGCAATTTTTATATTTTGTTGTTGATTTCTTATAATGTTGATTGGCCCATAACCTATATTATTTGGTAATACAATGACTTACCCCAAAGAGCATGAGTAAGTACCGGTAGGCTAACCCGTGTTATATTGTTCAATGTGTGTACTTGCACCTATATTATCATGCACATCTAAATTCCAGAGTGATTTCATAATTACAAATACGCAGCACACAATGGCAGCCCTAAACTCTAACATTTAACATTAAAGGGCCATGGAAATCCTTTTTTTTACGGGGGGGAGGAGTATAAAATCCCCCTACCCCCTACCCGTTGCGCCCCATTGACAGCAGATTGGGTAACAACACGATGTTCTCGCCTCACAAAGTGGTGGACACGTCTACTATGACTTCACATTCAATGAATCTGTGTACCCCCACCACACAACACCTCTGTTCTCTTAAAAATGGTATATCAAGCTCTTATGAGTGTTTTTTCTTTACCCCGACCAAATCCATTAAAAAAAATTATACGTTATACAGGTGCGACACTGCATATGCCTTTTGGTTTGTCAGAAAAAAAGGCAGGGGAAACAATGTATTTGAAGAAGTAACACTAGTCTTTCCAGGACTAACTGAGGTACCCCAGTTTATACCCCTAATTCAGATATTGATGCAGTTGAAAGGTTATCAATAATTCTACAGACGAAAGAACCAGTAACTGGGTTAATATAGATGAGGCAAGAATGCATAGTGTAAGAAAACAAAGGGTTTGTCAACAGTAAATTCCAACTATAAAGGCGGCCCTACTCCAACACATTAAACAGCTATCTGAGGTGGATTTTATTATATGAAACGCGGTCAAAATTTTCCACGTTGTGCATATTGAGTACCCCCCCCCTTTTAGAAATGGATGCCGCACCTCTAAAAGGGTAGGTTTGTGATGGCCTCACATTAAAAAAACAACATTTTTATGAATATATTGTCCGAGTGGAATTTAATCCATTTATGAAAGGAAGGCACAAAGTTCTTTTATAGGGGCATCATGACTACACCCCCCCATTTTATTATAGCTGCCACGCCCCTAAAAGGGTGTGTTTGCGATTGCTCCACGTATGATTTTTATATCGTGAGTATTAATGTCTGTGGAAATTAGCTTCATTCGTTTATGAGATGTGGGCACATTTTTCCCATGTTGGGCATAATGAGAACCCCGCCCCCCTTTTTTTCAATATGGCTGCCACGCCCCTAAAAGGGTGTGGTCGCGATGGCTCCACATCTGGAATTGTTTTTCTCACGAATGTCAATGTCTGTGGAAAGTTCCATTTCTCTATGAATGTGGGAACAATATTTCCAGGGTGGGCATAATGAAAACCCCGCCCCCCCTTTATTTCCTTATATGGTTGCCACGCCCCTAAAAGGGTGTGTTCGAGATGGCTCCACATCTGGAATTTGTTTTCTCATGAATGTCAATGTTTGTGGAAAGTTCCATTTCTCTCTGAGTGTGGGAAAAATATTTCCAGGGTGGGCATAATGAAAACCCCGCCCCCTTTTTTTTCCTATATGGTTGCCACGCCCCTAAAAGGGTGTATTCGAGATGGCTCCACATCTGGAATTTTTTTCTCATGAATATAAACGTCTGTGGGACGTTTTATTCGTTCATGAAATATGGGCACAATGTTTTCCAAAGTGGGCATAATATTACCCCCCCCCTTTTCTTTTAATGGCTGCCACGCCCCTAAAAAGGTATTTTTGTGGTGGCTCCGAATCTGGAAAACACTAATAATCTATATAATTATGTCTTTGTGAAGTTTCCTGCTTTTGTAACAAGTGGGAAAACCATTTTTACTGCGGGCATGACAAGTCCCGCCCCCTTTTTTTTAAATGGTGCCACGCCCCTAAAAGGGTAAATTTGCGATGGCTCCACATCTAAAACATTTTCTCGCATGAATATAAACATCTGTGCCAAGTTTCACGCTTTTATGCAAAAGTGCACAATTCATCGATATTTTGTCACATATCCGCTGGACTATTATGAATACAACAAGAACAAACCAAGAATTATTGAAATTGGTTCCCGAAAAACCCCGACAATTTTGAACATGTCCAATATTGTCGGGTGCTTCCCGATCTTTAACGATCTTTCACCGAACTAACGGAATCATCCCGAGGCAGCCATTCCCCGATTTACTCAAGAATTGCTATTCGCGGCGGTTCGGCTTAAAAATCGGGAATGTGTGAACCTAGCATTACGGACAATGCAACGAGATCGCCATAGCACACGACATAATCATCGGGAAATTGACTCCCAAAATACCGCCAGGAAACAAAGGAAACAAATTGGATCGTGTTTTAGAGAAATAAATTATGTTTTGGCGGCTGTACTGATAATTAAAGTGCACTACGTTTAATTCCAAGCGGTCGTGTGCTAACTCTACTGCTGCATCTCATGTACGTACGTTGGGTGACCTTCCGTTGTTTATTAACTTATTATGGTGGGTAAAGTTCCAAATGGTATGTAGAGAATACGGTGCTAAAATTAATCCATTTTGAACTTTTTGGTGAAATTGGTAGCTGTACACAAATACGTAACAACCAGTGGCACAACCTTCCGTGAGGACCGGTCGGGGTTTAGGCCCTATTTGCCAATTAGACCACAAAGCTGTGGCTACACTTATGTCTCGTTTTGTTGGGTTGGGTCGCGTAGTAGGGGCAGTGACAATTTAAAGATTATGCATTATTTTATACCTAATTTGATGGAACTATCCATTAAATAGCTGTTGTTATCATGTGGATACACCTACTTTTTTTTTTTTTTTTTTAATAATAAGTTCCTATAAGTTCCTATCCTCAATTCATCGATGATGTTGCACGTGTGTGTCCTCGATTTACATCTAAACCTACTCAAGTGCATTGTGTAAACATCCTTTTGGTATGTTGACCCCCCCCCCCCCATTTTGTTTTATTTCATATCACAATTCGCCAATCATGATGTTTTCATGTCTACAAATATAGAAGGGAAGAGTTTCAAAGATACTTATGGTGCACGCAAAATAAGTTCATTATGTTTGTAGGCCTACATGTAGGAAGCCTAGGCCTACATAGTTCATATAAAATTCATACACATGTATTTCCATTATGAACACTACAATGAGTCAGATGGTTACCCATATTCTCCCTTTCCGAATTCATCTTCACGCCACCTCCATGAAACAAACTGGCCGTCGTTTATAAAAAAAAAAAAAAAAAAACCATTATGAACAGCCAACTGCATGACTGCAAAAAGCAACAGGCATGCACTTGTCGAATTGTCAATAACACAACGGTGGAAAGTCCAAAATCCATAGATAACTAGATCAATATACACAATCAAAACGGGCGTAATCCTCATGTGACTAGCTGATGAAATCCAGATTGCTGTAGCTTAAGCACAAAAACACCATTTTGCTGTTCGTGTTTGTAAAGTGCTAACAAGAACGTGTTTCATCATGGCCAAGTTACTTCTCTGCGTTCTTCTGCTTGCTTGTAGTCCTTGTAAGTTTCAAGTGTGAAACATAAACTGTCTTGGGGTAATTGGCTAAATATTTGGAACAGACTCTGAACATTTACCACCCTGTCTTTCGATTGTAATTTTCATTTGTTTTATCTACGTGTCACTATATATTTGGGTATATCAATATCGTCATGTTATCGCCGTCGCTTCAATATTGTCATAAATTATTGCATTTCGATGCAATTTTAGGATCACTGTGAGTTTTCTTTTCGATTTCAGTTCCCTATTTACAGATAGTGCTACGTCTAAATGGAACATTTAAAGAATGACAGATGAATAATTTTTGTCCCATATTATCTTTTTTTTCTACAGGAAAAGTTTTACTCTGTCTATCAAAATGTGCTACCCGCGACACAAGTTGTAACATGAGCAACTGATTTTACTTAGACAAAAAAAATCAACTGTACAGAAAACATGATGTTGTCCTTCAAAGTTAGGTTTTGTGTCTTCGTTTTAATCATTTGACACACTCAAACATGCCAAGTCTCTTATTAATGATGCGCACACATCACCAAAAGTTTAATAAAGAGACTTGTAAAAAGTAGAGATGTTGTTCCAAACTAAATTTCTTGTAGGTTTTAGACCTGGAATGTCAGCTACTACCGATGCACCTACCGATGCAACAAGTGAAGCATCAACTGCCCAAACAACTGGACAAGTATCTACTAAAGCTGGAGGGACAACAGTTAAGTCCACAGCTACCTCTGGTTCCACCGCATTTATTACAACACCCGCTACAGACGAAATGACAAATGCGACCATGGAACAGACAACGATGACAACGGAGATAACAACGGATAACACTACAACTGATAACACTACAAATGAACCGACCACAATGGCAATCACGACCCCTCCAGTTACAACATTGCCTCCTCCTGGAAAGTACGTATCAAAACGCAAGGTTATCATCACAATGTTGCAATTTTGATATCACAATTATTTGAAACTTCACATCTCACATTTGTCTCAATTATACTTTTCTCACAACGTTACAGATATGTAGTGAACGGTTCTGATGGAACATGCATCTTGATGCAGTTTTATCTCCAAGTCATGATTACTTACAAGAAAACAGATGGAGAGGTAGGTTATTTGATTACCGTTTCATAGTGATTTGGAAATATCTCTCGACGATCACTCCCACGATCATCGACCATCGATCGTGCACGACCATCTCAACAACAATCACCTGTTTTCGAACACGTGTTAAAAATATATCTACATCGCTGTGATCACAATCTCAGTTTTTATTCTCGCATCAGAACGGTTTGAACTCGTGCCCATCACTCTGAACAACAAAGCGTTTTTAAACGTTTAATCAGACGGACGAGGAAAGGCCACGATTTCCAAGCGTCCCTTTGCAAAACAAAATCCGTATAGTAGCAGCAATTATTGCATCGTTATATCGGAGGTGCGCCGGGCTCGGCGAACACGAGCATACCAATGACCAGAGAATTAGACTCCAGAACTGAGCCAAATCACTTGTCTAGACCCTTATTTAAAAAGGCGAGAAGAGGCATGTTTTAGTATAAGTTGGTAACATGGCTAATTTACCTAATCAGGGGTGCTGAGTCCGAATTGATGGATACAATGTGATTCATAAGATTAAAGGGTATTATCATCAAATCATAAATGGTCTATGTTCTGAGGACCAATCGAAAATATACGCATGCTGCCTCATGTATATTGCTAAAAACTGGAATGATTAATGCTAAGCAGGGTTTTGAGATTAAAGGTGTAATTTTATTTTTTAGAGTAAATGAGCAGTTATCATCTAACCAGAACAATACATGTAAATTGATTTATTTTCACAAGCATATTTTTTTATAGCAAATCATACCACAGATTGGAAGATGAGTCCTTATGTTTGTTACGAAGTTCAGATTAAAGGGGTGTTTGAGATTAAAGAGGCATTACTTCCTTACGTAAATAATTTGATTTTAACACTTAAAAACAGTGTAACAGTATTCAGGTTTGGCAATATTTAAGTATTTATCAGAAAATTTGATGGGACTGTTAAAGATACACTTTCGTTTGGAGATCCCCCCAAACCCCAAAGGTACTGTATTTTCAGATCCAAAAAGGCTCCGATTTCTTTTATGCGCGCGCGTCGCCGTAGCCATGCGCGTCGACAAAATAAAAAAAGGGTTTTTTTTCAATGTAAGATGATGTCTCAAAACTGGTTTGAATAGAATCCTGCTACTGCACAATTTTAACATGTTTTAGATGGGGTTACGATCGAGTATAAGCTTTATGCGGCCTCTCTGGGCCAGGCGCGGTTCTACGGGGGGGGGGGGGGGGCTAGGGGGGCTGTAGCCCCCCCAAAATTTTGTCTAGCCCCCCAAAAATAAATTCCTTAAAAAAAAAAAAATTGCATTAGCAAAAAGAAGGATTGTGATGTACATGCGAACAGTCTCCCCCTAAAGAAGAAATAGCCGTCGACAAGGGTGCATTAGTTAATATAGTGTGAATGATTTAGGATTGTATTGGCGCTCCCCATTGAAAATATGGCAACTCGTCGTCGCACCACTTTTGGGGCAAGCTCCATACCCGAAACCGGGGTGTTTTTGGCCTTACTCATAGGGAACAGACTTCCCCCGCATTTTCAATAGTTTGAGTGACTGAAAAGCCACCTAATATCTCACATAGAGAATACTAAAAATACTCGTCTGTTTAAAATGAAATCATCGAATTTTTTTTCAACCAAACTGTCAACATAATCCTGGTGCTTCATAACATGCATATCACGTATAGTGGCAATTCACTGTGATATCATATCCCATGCTCCCGCGCTCATAAATCGAGCTGGAGAGCTAGTCGTCATTCCAGTCATATAATTAAGTGGGCCCCGAATCCCACGCCGTAATTTTTTGACCCACTTTTTGGGGGACCAAAAGGGGTTTTTTTTGGTCCTAAAGAAATTGTGTTCTGGATCCGCTCTTGGCGTACATAGTGATCATTGTGCGTTTGATGCCATTCTCTGATAAGAAATGATTATGTCACTTGAAATCCGACGTTTATGAACACTATATCACAGAATAATGTACATATGCCCCGTAGCAAAGCTGGCTTTGTACGTATTTTGTGCAAGGCGGACATTATTATACTAGCATAAAACATTTGGGTGTCGGAGCAGGAGGGGGGGGGGGGGTTCGCATTTTTTTCAGGAATTTTTATGGAAAAAAACTTTGGCAGAGCTGAGTGGGGTTTTGACCCTCAACCCCCCCCCCCCCCGGATCCGCGCCTGCATTTTCGGTTTTATATGTACATGTTCATGTATTGTCCTTCAGTGGGACATAAACTAAGCTAAACCTAAAGTTTTTCGCGCCCTGTTTATGTTAACAGTTTGGTTGAAAAGTCGATGGTTATATTATCTTGCCGCCTTCATTACGCAAACAGCCAGGCCTTTTAAAACATTATCTCCATGAATGCAAGACATACATTTTCTGTGACAAAGACCACAGTTGTATATGGCTAGTAAATAATATGGAACGCTACATTTTGGCGATTTACGGACGAAAATTCAACTTGACATTTCCACCATGCATGAGTCCCACGCCAATGCAAGGAGTCCAGGGTGGACATGGTTCAGTGTGCTTAGGACCACCCTCGGCCGGATAGAAACAAATAAATTCGCCGATTCTGGAGGATTGTCATAGAAATAGTTGCAGCACGTAGTACATATTCCCTTTAATACACGAAATATTATGATGCATTTTTTTCCACATAGGTAGCTACAACATCTGTCGTTTTCCCGGATACCTCTGTTCCTACGGGAAATTGTACCGATAACAGCCGGTATTTCTCCCTGGCATACCCGGCGCACGATGACTGGCACCTCAGGTTGGACTTCAACGTCGAGGAGAAGATGTACGAGATGACTTCCCTCACTCTCCAGTGGAAATATGAGGAGCCTTTTTTCTCTGATACTGATCAAATGGGTAAGATGCAGCTATAGGTATACTGATATCCTTTACCAGAGTTGTAGTACTCGGAACTATTACTCGAATGTCAAAGTACTCGTACTCGAAATGACGGTACTCGATCGTGCTCGGGCAGCATAGTTCTCGTACTCGACATGTCGAAATTGTACTCGAACATCAAAGTACTTGTACTCGAGCAGTACTCGAAAAAGAAAAAAAAGGTATAGCTTGACTTACCACAGCCTTGTTTTATCGATGCTTTCAGTTTGAAATGGTTGATTGGCTTGCGGAGAAATCGAAGTTTCCTGATTTTCCTCTGTGCACGTCCCGACGCGGTATTTTTATTTGCAGCACATTATCATCAATGGATCATGATTATTCATTAGAAAATAACAATTATGCACAATGAACCATTTGCCGTATGGCCGTATTCGGAAAAAGAAGTTGTCGTACTCGTACTCGAACGTAAAAGTACTCGTAGTCCTACTCGTACTCGGTAACCTAAGTACACGGCAGAACTCGGTACTCGGAAAAAGTACTCGACTAAAACACTGGCATTTCCCTTCACGGATTCACGCAAAATAAGAAAAGACGGAGTGAGTGGGGTGGGGGGGGGGGGGGGGGGGGGTGGGGGGAGGAGAGAACTCCTCGACAAATATGGTTCAGTGCCCCCCCCCCCCCCCCCCCCCCCCCCCCCCCCCACTTTTCGAATTTCCGAGGGCCGGCCGAGGTCGGTCAGCTTCTAATGACAAATAGTGCGTCACAGTAAAATTGCTTCTAAAACTACACTGAAAAAAACCCCTCGGTGCTTAGCAAATAAATGCAATTGAACATTGATGTTTAGGACTTGAATACACAATGTTTAGCTTCTAAACATGTTTACAAAGTGATATAGCAATAATTGCTAAGCACAGTTTTTTGGAGTGTACATTTATCCTCGGACTTTAAATTTAGGCGATTTTTTTTGTTGTTTTCAAGATTTGTCTAAAGTCTATTTGTTAGTCATAGTCTTCGCACTTGTTTTCTCCTTGAAGGTGACACGGACGACATCAAATTCGATGACCCTAAGAGCCTGAACGTTCGAGCCGATACTGGCATGACCTTTGAGTGTAAAATACGGAAACTACAAGCAGAGTCAGTTAATATAACGCTGGAAGAGATCAAGTTTCAGCCATATGCTCAGCAGTCAGATGACAAGGGCGACTTTGGTAAATGTAAGTCGTCGTGGGGTGGGCGTCCCCATCTTTGTACGTTCTTGTTGGTTTTGGCAATTCAAATGTTTTAGACGGCCAGTTATTAAATTGGTTATTAAACGCTTTTATCAAAGATCATAGACTTTACAGTGCTATAGGTTTTCCCGGACAATTTCGGAAAATGTGCACATGAATTTGTAAAAGAAGCATTCTTTTTCGTGCGAAATAGAATGAACGTTCCAAATCCCTGTTTCTATTTAACAAATGATAATTCTATTTCCATGAAGGTGCATTCAGTCGTAAAAAAAATCAGCGTACAGTTTCCCGAATGTGCACTGGATTTGGTGTATTGACATTTCATTTTAGCGCGAAATCAAAGGTATATCCGCAATCCTGTATTCCATTTAATTTATCATCAATCTATTTCGCTAAATGTGCAGCCGATTTCTTGCGCAGCGTTATTTAACGTATGCCTGGTCAAGCATTGGAATTCATTAATGTGTTCACAAAAGTAACATGAGGAATGTTTGATTGAATGATTGAATATTCATGATGATTGAACTAAACTAGGTGGTGTATCTTTTGAAACATACAATACAATAAATCCCACATAAAAGCCTAAGCTGAAGACAATCGTTCTTTTTTTTTGCTCAGCATTTGCCACAAACGCATCATATAACTAAGCAATCGAACTGATAAAATGAGAAAGAACTTTAAGAAATACAGGAAGATATTAAAATACAATTAAGACAAAGAACCAACAAGAAAAGTATCCAGATCCCATGTAACATGACACGTGATGTTTCCCTTTACCGTCCCAATAATAGCATACAAGACTGTTTTGATTGATTTTATTTTGGTAAGATTTATATCTTTCTAACATTTCATTTGTCTATTTCAAATAGGCCTTTATGTACATAACAACAAACACATTAATGATCAATTAGGCCTACAATACAATCAAAGCTGTATCATGATTTATACAGGCTGTATAATCTATTTAGATTGAATGCAGACTTTGCGAATTTAAATTATGACAAATGAAAAAGAATGTACAATTCAGCCCCTGTCACAATAACAAATCGATTTTCTGCGAATTGGATTGCACATTTGTAATAATCAGCAACGCATCCGTCGAACCGGAAGCCTAATTACGTATTTGTAATCCTTTAAATTAAACGTTATGTACATTCATTTATTTGAATGATGCAAAATGAAATCGAATGCTAGTTATTGCCAAAATGAAACCCGGATAAACGTCGTTCTCAAAATCAGGGCCAAATTGAATTTATGTTTTACAAATTCAAATGCACATTTTCCAACATTGTCCGGGAAAACCTATATTATCTTTAGCGCATTGGATTATTATCACCATTTTCCCCCAAAAACTTTCTGGAATGATATCAAACAAGGATTTTAACATAACGTGCTTCTTTTTTTGACAGCGGAACTCTGTGATGAAGATAAACCAACTAAAAAACCACAAGGCCCAGCAGATGACACCGGCATGATAGTGGGAATTGTCCTCGGATCTGTTGCTGGTGTTATTCTTATCATTGGAGGACTGTACTTTTTTATGAGGCACAGGCGCCAGCGTGAATCATACAAAAGTCTGGATTAAAACCTACAACTGGGAGGCTCTGACAGTATCCTAAGTCAGAATTTGTTTTTTTTCGAAAACAGGAGAAAAGCTATTGGTAGCTTTATCTTGAAAAATTAATTCTCAGACATTTCTTTTTAAAAACTTAAAAGTCGGTAAATCACATACCCGGTAACCTTTGGGAGTTGGGGGTTGGGTGAAGAGGTGGGATAGAGTGCTACTTGGCATGACAACAAACGGATCCATAAGGTCACTGACTAAGTCGAAATGGACTAAATCCGGCCCATTGCGATGACCAGAATGCAAGAAATTACTTCCAGTTAAATAGTCAATCTGATTCAATTGTTAATGCGTGCGCTCGGGGACCATCTTAACTTGGTTCGATTTGTCTTGTAAATATAGTGAACTATGTACCTCTCACCGCACTTTTCAAGTTGTGTTTCCAAATCAATACTAAAAATTATCAGAAATATAAATAATACACAGCAGTCGAATAAAATTCAATCCAAACGGCTTGATATTCAAGCATTTATTTCTTTCTCTTTCGCGAAAAGATATCACATGCATGAAAGGCTGGTTATGTTGCACTTAGTCGATAACGGGTACTAGCCAATCGATGAGATTATTGAGCAACGATCATGCAAACATGATTTCGATAAATAGTAGATTGAACTATTCAAGGTGTCATATATTACAGCTGCATTGTTTGTGATTTATACGATACATTGTTTTGCTATGTTTCTATCAATTTTACTTTTAGCAAATATAAACTTGGGACTATATATGTGAAGAAAAAAACCAAGACGGGAAAATCCACTCTTTGTCTTGATTTAACCCATGTCGGTATCCATAGGCCATTATACAATTATCAACACGGTTTAAGGAAAGCAGTGGAAGGTATAACAACGTGGGACAACAACTTGTGCTTCTTAGACGTGTTGGAACCGATTTAATGAAGTGCATTTGTCCAAAAATATATATGACGTGATGCAATCCAATAAATCACACCTATACAGATATATCAAATTCGTAATTATATAAATATGATCACATTCTAATAAATTATCATTACTCGTCATAAACGTATTAAAAAAAAGTTACAAGTGGCAATTTATTTTAACACTATGTCATTGCCAGTGGCATGCCCTCCGCTTAGAATTTGGGCAAGGCAGATTTAGCTGTTTTATTGTTAACAATACAAGTGCCCATTCTAAGTAGGACCCCAGTTACGCCGCTGGTTGTTGCATATCGTTGCTGTAAATTCAAAGGCGATTGTGGATTATTATGGCACATAATCCTATATATTCTTCCTATTAGCATAACAGCTGTTAATTTGCTATCATGAGATAAAATAGCCACCAAAAAAATCTGTTTCAATGTGTGACGATGTATTATTTATTTGATACCTGTTCGGCTAGGATTTCTACGGAAGAGTTAAAGGGACATAATACAAGTTAAAGAAAAGATTAAGTCATGCATAATTATGACTTTTATCTCATCATTATTTTAAAGTCATATTTATGACTTATATCTTATAATAATGATTTAATATTAAGTCATAATTTTGAGATATCCTAAGTCATAATTACGACTTATTCTCAGACTGATATAATATACAAGTTAGTAGTTACAAAACACAAACAAGTTTTGTAATTATGCCACAGCTCTTCTTTATTCAACACAACATTGCATTTGCCAGAAACCATAGGCAAACTGGCAAATAAAAACAATGTAGTGGGGTACACCAGACCCTCTGGGTTGATCAGACCCAGCCATGAATAGGTCCCACCGGACCCACTACATATAGGTCACACCATACCTTGATAATTAGGGCATACTAGACCCTGGTACATAGGGCACCAGACCCTGTCAAAATAAGGGCACACCAGACCCTGACAGAATTAGGGCACACCAGACCCCGATACATAGGGCATACCAGACCCTGATACATGGGGCATACCAGACCCTGATACATGGGGCATACCAGACCCTGATACATGGGGCATACCAGACCCTGATACATGGGGCATACCAGACCCTGATACATGGGCATACCAGACCCTGATACATGGGGCATACCAGACCCTGATACATGGGGCATACCAGACCCTGATACATGGGGCATACCAGACCCTGATACATGGGGCATACCAGACCCTGATTATAATTCTAAGATATGTCATAATTATTACTTAATACTAATTCGTTATTATAAGATATAAGTTGTAATTATGACTTAATAATAAGTCATTATTATATATGTCATAAATATTATTTAATAATTAGTCATAAATATGAGCTATAAGTCATAAGTATGATTTAACAATTACTAAATCGTAATAATGATTTAATACTAAGTCATTATTATAAGATATAAGTCATAACTATAACTTGATAATAAGTCTTAATTATGAGGTATATAAGTCATAATTATGATTTAACAATTTGTGTTTAGTTTATATTATGTTCCTTTAACGCTTCCGTAGATTTCGGTCCAGATTGCTCTATCGGTTGGTCAATCTGTCGTTCGATTCGTCAGTCCGTTGTTTTACCAGGCAGTTGTGATTATATCTGTGTATGACTTTGGGACATAAAGGAAACGTTCATTGGCGTATCATCATCAGTTCTAAATTGGAAATGCAACCATAATCCACGAACACAATGCAGCTGAGTTGATTTGCGCATTTTGTTATGTCAATACTGTCAGGTCAGTCAAAGTCCATGATTCTGCTAAAAGGTATACATGAATACAGAAGCCAGGTAATTAACAATGCCTATATCTTATGATTGTTGGACAGAAATACCGACCATCGCTTGCTGCTTCACAGACTTACAAATTTCGACCTGAACAAATTCATGTCTTTAAACAGTGATCATACCCACACCGTCGAGTCATGGACACTCGGAAAACTGCTATAATGATAAAGGTTATCATCCTTGTTCTGCTCGGAGCAATTGGTAAGTAATGTCCAATGTCCAAGCAACACTTAATAATCCACAGATAAATATAGTGTGAAAACTGTTCACATTGATCCTTGGTTCCTACTCAATAAACAGATATAATAAGATAACTATTAGTTAATGAATAGTTATCTTATTTGTTTATAGAGCAGGTCTCGTTTAGTTGTTGGGAAAAAGCAAGCGACCAAGTTGGTTGGTGTTGGCTAGTCTTAAGGCTCCCTGGTGACGGACCACGAAGGGAGGGATGTCAGTCAATAGCATGAGAAATAGGGCTGACAGTACATAATGCTGAGTGCGGTTATTATTTATTTATATTATTTATTTTACATCTTTTGACATTAAAATATGCTAATATGAACAGGGGATGTCAAGGAAAAAAACAAAAGTATAAAACTGTCATCAAAATCATGTGTTCATCCAGACCCCTGTTTAAAAAATATATATATATATATATATATATATATATATGTAGATGCATATATATGTTTCAACAACTGTCAACAACTTTAGTACACAATATATTTATTAACATTCCACTTTTCTTTTTAAAAGACGGGCCTTCAAAAGGACTTTGTTGAATATGTTTAACTTTCGCTGGTGACGTTTGAAGACAATTGCGACGACGATTCTCGAAATCGCATTTTTGGACGAAAGAGGTTTTGGGGGTCATCGTTTTTAAATGGGGATATACTTTGAACGGATTGAGGAAGTAATTTTTTTCATCTAAAAGTAGTTCATGAACTTTGCTTTCCAGTCATTATTATTTTTGGTGCTACATATTTTTTAAATATAAAATATACTTTTTGAGGTTTGGGTTCCGCTTTTTTTGACTCACCCTGTATATATATTTTTTAGATTTAAACATAAAAGTTGCTATGCTGTCTGCTTAACTGGTCCATTGCAGCTAAAAAAAAAATCCCAAAAATATATTAAAAAAAATTAAGACACTCAAGACTTAGGCAAGACTGTTGAATAATGTAAATCAAGTTCAGAAGGCTTGTACGCGGTTACTAAGCAACAAACAAACACAATGAGATCCTGGAAGTCCGATGGACATTATTAAGAGCGGCATTGTATACTTTTATGCCGTGCTAACGAACATTACTCAGATGAATCTGAGGGAATTATTGTGGCTACAAATGGAGGTTATCGAAATAGGAATAATGGATATACCCAAATTACGTAAAAGTTGTCGACATTTCAACATCCCGGTTGTAGCACCCTAGCTTTTCATTGTTCACCACTATATACACTCAAAAATGATGCCGTCGATGAAGTCATGGCGAATTGGACATAGACACACTTCCGAGTTTAAACCCCTAAAATTTCAAGGTTCGAATTAAAATATTTTTCGACGAGGAGCTGTTTCGGTATAGCATCCCAGATCTAAAGGCTTCAAACGTCTCTTGTTTTTGGATATGATCTATGCGTACATGATTCGGTGGAATTGATGAAAACTATTTCATTTCAACGTGTGGACCAATCTAACGGCAAAATATCTGTTTTAAGGAGGTTTAAAGACGAAAGGAATAGAGGGAGAGAATGTTCTGATTCCCTAACTCATGTAAAAGGTATGATATTGTCATTCTTGTTTTCATTAAGGTCGGAGTGATGGTACTACTGTAGCCACGACGGAGCAACAGCCAACTGTTGAAGCTGGTACCACTATCCATTGGACGAGTGTGGGGAATACAACCCAATCCCCTCTTACACAAACCACTTAAGCTATCATCATTCCAAGGTTTCAATTTATGCATATTTAATGTGACAACCACTGACAAGGTTTACATGAAAAAGGGGGCCCTGTTTGAAATAATTCGTGTGACCACGAATACTATGACGTAGTTTGACTATCATTGTTTTGGGGCTTGAGTCAGGAATCAGTGGCTAACACTTCATTTTTTTTACACGATCCTTGATTTTGGATGGAATAAGTCTTTAAAACGCTGTTAATGAATGCAATCGTTACTATTTTGACCCACTGTCCCATTCAATTACAAAATATATATGACAATAAAGAGTAAAGGAGATTTTTTTTCGAAAAGTCGAAATGTCTTTTTCTTTTCACATATTTGGCAAAATGTTGCTGCTTGTTTGAAACACAGTTAGGGAAACTTTACTTTTTTGGTATGGTTTATTTGATCTCAATCCGGCCAAAGCGGCGCGTGATTTGATATATTTAAAGATAACTAAACCACAAAGGGAACTGAGTGGTAAACAACTTCTGCCGATAAAAGGGAAGAAAACTGACTGAACAACTAATCTTGAAACAAAGATTTAGATTAAATTGTTACAACATAATGCTTGCAGGTATGTCGTAAAGAATACTGACGGAAAGACGTGTATATTAATGGAGTTTACCTGGAAACTGCTGATTCAGTTTACAACTCTTTCTGGGCAGGTAAGAACACTTGGCTTATATCTGATTTCCATATTCATGTTTATTATAATGTGTTACTACATAAATAATAATGGCAACAGCTTTTTGATGCGTGACTTTATTCTAAGGAATTTGAAGAAAGGTGTACGTTTGTCCCCTTAGCACTGTGTTTTTCCTGAGACCTTATTTATAGCTATTGCAAATCGTTGCAATCTCTCAACTGCCTTATCCAAGAGCGTTGGTGACCTACACTGATTCATTGGAGGTCTCATTGGTTTCTTTTTGTATAGCTAATGACCCGATGTGATATACTGACCTGAAGTCTGCGCGCACATTGCAAGTGACCTATCCGTCAGCTGTTTACATGTTGTTGCTATAGGGGCAAGAATAAAGTGTTACATTATAATTATTATTACGTTGTAACACTTTATGCGCACTTGGATGAAGTCTTGGTCTGAGACTGGATTTGAAACAGAGACGGTCCCGATGCCTGGCGCTAATATAGCGGGCGCTAGCAACAGCTAGATGAACCATTTTAGTCTTTGAAACGATATGACACTCGGATCGTAATATTCTGAATGAACCTCGCGCACGCGCAGTAGCTTGAAAATTGTGAGCGTTACTACCTCGATAAGGCGGCTGGACAAGCGAACATGGAACATCTCATAATCAAAACATTCAGCGGCACTTTCAACTCTAAAAGAGCATGTTAAAAACATTTCAAAAACTTCGGCTTAAGTTAAAGTTATACTTTTTTGTCACATGAAGTTATTGTTTACTTCAACTTGCCTTTGCCATATGGGCCGGGTTAAGGTAAGAACAGGCCTCGGCCAAAAGAACGCAGCCCTACTCAACATGACAAACATGATTCTTGCGAGTGGAATTGCTCATGCCTGTGAAATTATTGAATTAATGAACTTGTTAATCGGATTGTGAAGTAATTTTGCAGGAGGATCTTAGTGTTTATGGGAAACCCTGAGTGTCGGGACCCATGGGACCGTGTCTTAATCAGCTGTTGCTTGCCAATCATCTTAACACAAGTTGTTGAAAGGGGAGGGGTAAACTTCGTTTTTTTCTGCAAAAGACGTATAAAATGCCTACTTATTTACTTTGTTGCCCATAGCAAGGTCAAAGTGAGGTTCTGTATTCAGTGCTAGGTCCAGCAGACGCGACAGGCAATTGTACAAGTGACGAAAGAACCTTCCAACTCGATTACCAAAACCACAGTGAATGGAAACTTCAAATGGACTTTGACATGTATCCGCACGAAAGCCAGAATATGTTCCTGGTGACCCAAACAGTCATCCAATGGAAATACGAGGTACCTTTTTCCCCAGATGACGTTCAGAATAAAGGTGAAAGCAAGAGGGGAAAGCGAACTAGAAGCTGCGAGGTAATAATAATCGGTAGATCAATTTAAGAAAAAGTAAATATCAAATGTACATTAAAAGACAATACCGTTGAACACTTCGTAGTTGAGGGCCTTTGCGGCTACGCCCATTGGTTGGTTTCTCAGATAGTTTGGTCTGCCATAATTATGGTTGATTGGTTGCTTATAAATAACAAAATGAATATGAATGTCTTGTGACTTTTCGAAGGTGACATCGAGACCGTTGTTCTTGACTATAATACTCTGGACATTCGCGCGACGGTAGGAAACACATTTAAATGTGACAGCGTGTCTGGAACCAACCTACCCACCACATTCACCATGGAAAACATGATGATACAGCCTTATGCTCAGGAATCCAAGGACAAAGAAGATTTTTGCGAACGTAAGTATTATTTCATTCATGGCTCATTTTTTTCTGCCTCTCTTCATTTGCATAACAGTGTTTAAATACACTTACATATTTTCTACCTGACTATTAGTGGAAGAGTGTTCTCAACCTCAACCCACACTTCCCCCAGCACGGTCAACATCGAGGGCGCCCTCTATCTCCACAAGTGGGATTGTCGGCATTGTTGTCGGTGTATTGGCAGCTTTCGTCATCGTCGTCGGTGGTGCTTTTTATTACAAAAATCAGAAGAGGTTAAGTTACTCTGGTCTTTGAAAACTATGGTAAGGATATTTCTTTTTTAAACAGACGTTTGAAAGTTATGAAAGCCGATGTCAAAATTCATGTTATAGACAAAGGTAATACACCACAATTTTATATAAATCTAAACCAGGTGTGGCGCTTCTTTTATTATATTCTTTTTATCGGTTCTTATTGCCAAATAAGAACCGATTGTCCCACCATGATGTCCCATCATGATTAAATCATTCTGTAATTTGTATTCAGCTCTTTTCTACGCATTTTCAATTACACTTAGAGAATGATTACAGTTTGGAGGGAAACAGTGATGGTTCAGGTTTTTTTGAAAATCTTATATCTTAAGCCGTGTTCGCATTGGACTTAGTTTGCTGAAACTAGGTTGAGTCCTTTATATACTCTTGTGTATCGTAGCAATAAGTTGATATAATATACTCAATATTCAAGAAATGAATTGAATCACTGCCGTGTAACCTTGGGACAACTGTAAGCTTTCTTGAGACTGACAGGTTGACAGGTGCTCGAGCATGGGCGTCGCCAGGATTTTTTCTAGAGGGGGGCAAAACATATTTTTCCAAAAAAATCCTGTATTTCAACATATTCTCGATTTATAAGTTTCACTGGGGGGGGGGGCATTTTGCGCCTCTTTTTCTTTTCTTTTTTTTTTCTCTTTTTTTGTCTTCCTTTTGTCTTTTCTTTTTTTGCTTTCCCGGGTGGGGGGGGGGGGGGGGAGGAAGCGCCCTCCTTGCCCCCCCCCCTCGCGACGCCCATGCATGCAGGCCCCTTCACACGTACCTTCACGCGCGTTTACTATACGCAACGTGATACAACGGCGTATCCATGGTCCCCGCCCCCATTAAATATGGCGACCGGTAGCTATAGTTCCCATTTAACGCCATTGATTGGATCACCTCCGCGCGTGGGCAGCAATGTTTTTTTGATTAAAAAAACTATGTTCGTACCTTTGTGCATGGATGACACTTGAACACATGGCTATCAAAAAACTTACTCTTAAGCCCGGTTCATACTTCATGCGAATGCAAATGCGAAGCGAATTTGACGTCATGAAACATTCGCTGCGAAATTCGCCCGAGTTGAAATGTGTTCAACTTTTGCGAATTCGCAGCGCGAATACTTGCCATGACGTCACAGATTCGCGTTCGCTTTCGCTTTCGCATGAAATATGAACCGGGCTTTACCTTAACCAGGACGCAAAATCGCCAGTGTTTCCACGAAGACAACTTTCAAGCATTTCCACTGCATAAAAGTAGTGCCCCTCACTTTATTGATAGTTGTCCGAGACACTTGCGAATTCTGCGAAAAGCGAAGCTCATCGCCATATAAACTGCACATTTAGTGGTAAACATTGTTGCCATTTTGCAACAGGCTGGTTCTGCGCTAAAATTATATTATGTGATTTTGTATTCAGGAGGCGGCGGCGGGGGGGGGGGGTGTTACATTGGGGACGCCCAGTTTCTGTTAAACCCGTTAACCATGCTCACTATAGGACTTACACATTTCCAGTGGTTGGGTGACGTGGGGGGGGGGGGGGTTCAACGATTTTTGTATGGGTGGGGAAGGGAACATCCCCCCCCGGCTGAATGCAGGAAGGTAAGCGTTGGAAACATCACACGTAGACTAAAGTGTAAAATATTTTATGTAAAACAGTACATTAAGGAATTAAATGATTAAAAGAGAGTAATTAATGAAAATGTGAATTGTTTGTTGTGCATTGTACATGTAGTTTGATGGTAATGCAAATGGCGACGGGTTTGGGGAAATAGCGCCCTCAACAGTGGTAATATCTGAAACGTGAAGTGGCAAGGTGAGCGCAGAAGAATGTAAAAGACTTGCCAAGATTTTAGGATGAGCTATAGGAATAATTGTAGGGATCCTGTCTAAGTTACAAATATAAAGTGTAGCCTGCAGGAAAACGTTGCAATAAAAATGTGGAGCATGCTTAATTTTGGGTGTGCACAAATTGATACAAGGTGTAATTCTAACTAAGAGAAGGTAAACTTCTCATGGTTCGGTTCACATGTGAAGATTTGTGGCAGTGGAAAATGTCTTGCATTGGCATGTTGGCATAGAACAATAGAGTACTGGAGGGTGCATATATTAAATCTTGATCTAGAAAAAATGTTGGAGTGTTTTTATATATTGAGCAGAAGTTGATGTCATTGTAAGATTTCGAGTTCAATATTTGGTATCGGGTTGTACATGTAGGCCTATAGTGAATCATTTCAACATTAATGAAGGGGCATTATGGCCTACAATTTTACGTTTTGGATTATTTACTGATACTATTTCAAAGGAATGGTTGAAAGGAAACAAAGCTAATGTCTAACCGTTCCCGAGAAAAGACGAAAAAAAAAACCCCGGCTGTTTACATCAGACGCGACGGACATTCTGTGGCATACCCATATGTCTTTCAAGTCGGTTCCTATTTATGTACGCTACACGTTGTGTGTGCGGTACATAATACACACAGCACCAATACACAAATGTTGTTTCTTATACGTTCGCAGAAAGCAAACCACTGTGCGTCTGGATCACAACTAGCTCGATTTTTCGGGGACAAAATTGTGACCCGTTCTCGCAAGAATAACACAAAACACCCAGTGTTTAAAGGATGGTTGTGCCGACGTTTATATTCTACTTTGAAAGGCTCTGTCTTTTTAACATCGTTTCATTAAAACGCGTTTAGTAGCCTCCGTCTTTTTCATGGAGATCGTATGCAGCATGAGCACAGCAAAATATACGCTTAACCCCGGAGGAAAAAATGTGCTTAAATCAGTGACGTAAAAATAGAAATCCCAATGCACGCAATAGTTAAACAGTGCCATGAAACTGGGCCCTGTCGTTATTTTGTGTTTTTGTCACTCTAGTGCGCTTTCTTAGTAGTTGGTTTATGTTTTGTCAATTATACAGCCATCAACTTGCCAATGAGTGCTAATACAAATTGTTGGTTAATGAAGGGGGATGCGAGGCAGATTTTGTTTTGAAATTCTAAAGAGAGTTTAAAAGGAGTACCTGTGCTTTGCAATCAAATATTTATTTTCTTCAAATAAATTTAGACTTGTGAGTGTTTATTAAACAGTAACAAATGTTCTTATCTTGGTAATATGTTGTTCGAAATGATTTGAAAAAAATATTTATTACTGGGGGTTACATTTTGCAAATAAAAAGAGCTTTATGACATGCAAGTACATTGAGACTTGTGATTGTTTCATAAAACAGTAAAAATGATCTCATATTGGTTAGTTGTTCGAAATGATTTGATAATAAATGTCATTAGGGGTTGCATTTTGTACATGAAAATGTGTCTTGCGGCTAGCGATCACACTGATTTTAGTTTTTACAGGATTATACCAGTGTGTCTCGTGATAATAAGAAATTATGTAGTAATTATTCCATTATTATCCTTAGCCAAGGCAAGGACACAAATAGAAAAATGAAAAAAGTATGGAAATTAAACAAGGCCCATATAACTTATGGAAACGTGATTAATTTGTGTACCAAATCGTGACTTATAAAACTGTAGGTAGAGGAAAACGTGGTTTTTAATGGGTGATGAAATTGTTATAAGGATCAGGAATCTTGTAGTTGTGACTGGAAAGTATAGGTGAATAGTCTTCTTCGTCTTTGAGATTCTTGATTTCGGTACTGGTTGGAGCAGGTAGTATGATGTGGATGTCATCAGGAGTCCTGTGTAAGAGAGTACAGACGTGTGAAGAATGAGTTGCAAAGCTGCTGGGGGGACTCAAACTATTTGAAAAAAAGAGAGATCAGTTTCTAAAGCGAACAAAAAATTGAACAAAAATCAAATAAAGTACAATGCGAACACATGGAAGTCACGTGGTCCTACCGTCATTTTACACAGCAGTGCCGTCCGCCCGGGACTTGACAGTGCAGTAAAACTACCAATCGACAGTCGACACTTTGTAATTTTTGTAGTTTATCAGCTGTCCACACTAGACTTAATTTGGTCAAGTTCACAACAGTTTCTGTAAAGTTAACAACAGTCTCCGTACGTTGGTCTAACACCACCCGGCCCCTAAAATAAAGTACAATGCAAACACTGCTTACATGTTGTTGTAATACTGCTCAGTGGGTTATCAAGTATGATTGGGTCTATCATGTAGATCTTGTTCAATATCACCTACTTTACATGTAATCTTTCAAATTGCCTTTTCTTACTTTGCAGAACTGTAAATATGAATATGAAAACCTGTACACCCTCTTCACGCAGTGTTGGTTAGGCTACACCCTCTTGCTTTTGGTATGGTGTGGTTTATTTCTTTGAGAATGTTACCTGTGCCTTTGCCTAGTAAAGCTGGTCCAAGAGCCAACTCAATTATATTCAAATTGGCATAATAGGATAAGCTGTAGCCATACCGTGATGGAAATATGAAGATGGAGACTTGACTTATCGCCTACATATGTATCATGAAAGTACACGCGGCGCCCGACTATTCACATGTGGGGTAGACACTACAAGACAAGTCTCGAAAAGCATATCCCAGACCTGTTCATGATACTATTAGTCGATTGGTCGGTCGGTCGGTCGGTCGGTCGGTCGGTCGGTCGGTCATTTTGATGAGAGCCACCGATTGACCGACCGACCGACCGGCCGGTCGGTCGGCCGGCCGGCCGGCCGGTCGGTCGCTCGGTCGGTCGGTCAATCGGTGGCTCTCATCAAAATGATTCGCGTCATGCTTACATGTCCGATTGATACGAGGGCCACCTATTAGAATATTGAATTCACCGTTTGAAATGTGAGGTCCACACAACATGCGCTACGAGAATGGAGACTAAATAGGTTTGTATTAGCGTTCAAGTTCTTTTAATTTCAAAAATAAGGGCTGTTCGGCTACATAGTGATATTCCACGATCGAAGAAACAAATGTAGTTGAGTGTCATGCTCAGCTATAATAATTATAGCAACGTACACCACGGCCACAATCACCATCACCTTTAATACATTTCATGTAATGTGATGCAGATTCCTTCATCGACAATCAGCCTCGCGGAGGACCAATGGTATGGCATTCATTGTTAATTTGGGGATGTAAGTGACCTAATGAGGGTTCTTAATGGAGAATAAAACATTGTGCCAGGTGTAAGCGAACCAGCTTGTGTACAGCAGACGGTTGGTCTGAGAGAGTGTGTGCCATGACATTGCCTGTACCCCCTCTTTACACCCAATTAACCAAGACAGCGTACGCGGTGAACTCGGCAATAGCCCCGATTGGATAGTTAGGGTTGGATATCTTCCTAGCTAGGCCTTGTCTGCACGTGATACAATCGAACCGGTCCGAGACCGAGGGCCGGAAATTAAACCGGCTGCGAACGATAGCAGGCCCAATGCAGCTGGTACAAAGCAAGCTCCATTTTCGACGACTGTTGAGCGAAAAAGTGTAGAAAAATATTTTCAATACTTAAAAGTGTACGTTGGCCCAGAGAATGCCAAAATCTACTGTTTGAGGACTATTACTTACTACTTCTCAAAGGTCTGGTTCACAAGAAAGTCACATACCTTACATGTTTTGGAGAAAATAGAACAAATTCTGTTTCTTTATATCGGACGAGGAGTCTTTTTTCGAATCATAAGTCGCCTTCTTTTGGTAAAATGTCAATATGTTTTGAGTATAAAAACCTTGTACCATATTAAGAGACCTCAAAACATCGACAGCCAATACTTTTCAAGCAACGTTTTGGAAAAAGAAACGTGTGGACGGCGCTCCAATGGCTGCTTTGTGTGGACCAAAGTTTTTGTATCCCGAAATATCACAAAACCCGCCAAAATTTAGGCTGAAGCTGTGTGCATTCTACCTTGTAATGATCTTTCCATCTGTATATTCTCACTTAAAATTAACAATTAGCCTGGATCGAAATGAGAAATGACAGAAAAAATATATAGTTAGTTAGTCTAATTATTAACATTTTGGAGATATATCGAGGATGATAGGAGGGCCTTGTTCTGGGCAAACCTGGCGAATACAAAAGCATCCACCCACTTCCAATTGCCATCTTTTAGTGCGTCCACCAAAGTTTCGCAAAGGTTTCTTAAAAAAAAAATGCGACCCATCCTATTTTCATTATCTAATAGTGTTGGAGCAAAGATATCGCTTGAATCTGGTTGGGACATCGTACCGATACGATTTTCCACTCCAGTCTGTCTCTTCGTTCCACCTGAAAATAGTGAACGAACTCATGGTCTTCGTTCGTTTGCTGATCTGGATT
This sequence comes from Patiria miniata, assembly GCF_015706575.1. Taxonomy (NCBI): domain Eukaryota; kingdom Metazoa; phylum Echinodermata; class Asteroidea; order Valvatida; family Asterinidae; genus Patiria; species Patiria miniata. The sequence goes on from NW_024037055.1 coordinate 11,969,134, forward strand.
AATTGATATCAATTCTAATGAAATTAAGTACCCTCGTACATAAAACAGCCGTCTAATTTCGAATCTGCTGCACCTGGGAAGAGACGAGCAGACACGTTGGATGTATGAAAATTCATTATTTGCCCGTGTTATATGGCTCGTTGCTAATAGGTCACAGCTAGCAGGCTATGGGGTTGCACCCCGCAGTCATCTGGCTCTGTAATACAAAGTTCGTAGTGGTAGTGGACAGAGTTTCTCCAGCAGCACGTGTCAGTTTCGTTAGGGGAAGGCACGGCTGATAGAAGGTGTTAATACATGGTTGCCCACCCTTACATGCGTACAATTTATTTGCTGACCTGAAACAAATGAAATACAGTGGTAAAAGAGGCTAAAACACAGTTTGCAATGAACTGAGACGTATACAAGGTTGCGAAATATGGGGAAAACCTTCAAACACCATCCAAAAGTTAAAGTTTCCTCCAGTAAATCTAAGGTTATAGGTAAGCAAAGGCAACACAGTTGCAGCCTTGTTTTGAGATATACCGTATTATTATTTATTTATTTTCTAGTCTCAGGAAATCGTTATGAGTTAGCTTTTAACTAACAACGAAAACCTCTACAAAGAACGATTCGTGCACCCAGAACAAGATGGAATTTTGCAATTATCATAAGCGTTGAAGATTGAGCGTAAAAACGTTAATGTTTATCGTTTCATGACCTGCATCATACCAATCTTGTGAACACTGGAAGGTTTACTTTGTTTTCTGACTATAGGTGATAAGCATTTACATATAGCGTTGAAAGGGCGAAAGGGCGACAACAATCTCAGGCGTCTGTGAACAGTGCAATATTTGCCATCATATTGTAAAATTTCAATTTGAATTCTAAAGTATGGTATACATGTATTAATATAAACCGTACAAAACTATTTCAAAGTTTTATTCTAAAAATTAATATAGGTTTTCCTGACAAATTTCGCAATTTGTTCATTCAATCAGACAAAATGTACATACCAGTTTATGAGGTTTTGGGAGTCGGTACGAATGTTAATTTATAATTTGCAGTTGCAACATTTGATTTCGTCGGTTGATGCAGGACAAGGTTTTTCCCCCACTTTCATTCTTTCTTCGTTTGTTTAGCCATTGAATATTCTCGGAGAGTTTTGCAGATATAATTATTAAGTGAACGTCTTTGTGACAATTCTGAGAGCTAGAGGGAGAAGACATTGACGAATTTTCCGTTTTAGGGGAAGGGGGAACTCCGATATAACAATTGAATTAGTAGGGATGGGAAAGCCAATCCATGTCAGCCAAGATAGGATTCCAACTCGGGTCACAGGGGTAAAGGGTATGTTAGCCTACTTGATTTGTGTTTAATTTCTAAATGATTATGACAAGCCGTAATTATGTTGAAGCACTTGCTGCCTCCCAAACCATTTGCGAGTACACACATTTCGACTCAATGCCTTTCTGCTCTTGATCAATTCCCACAGCAAGGCAGTTAGGGTTTTGCTCCACTCGCTCAAAACTAAAGCTAGCACGGCCATTTAGCTCGCCAGCGGGAAACCGTCTGTGCCCAGCAATAATGGTAGAGTGCCGCGTTGTAGACCGCTGGCTCACCACTCCACTCCTAGACGGGCGGAAACCGCCGATCGGCCGGGGCAGTCGTGCATGAGGATCGCACAGCCAGCCAAATTTAACCAAATTACGGCCAGCGGGAACGTCTCACGATATTAGCGCTCGCACCATCGATAACAGCAAGAAGGTGGAGTGGTCGTGCAAGAGCTTGTTACATGAGGACACCAAGCCGCTGGCGTAGAGAGTAGCAATGGGAATATCGGAGACGTGATGGTAAGGATGAGGAGATTGTATGATAACAACAAAGGTGCTCAACCAAGCGAGGACCAGGCGCCCGTGCTTCATGAGGGAGACTTCACAGGGCGATCCGGCCAACAGATCAATGCCTTAATTGTAAGGCGACCGCTTATTAAACGACTATTAAGTTTTTTATTTATGAAATCTGTGACTTTTGCGTTCTTGTTTCGATTTTTAAAATGAGATAACACACACAAATTGGAAAGGATTTATTGTGGAGAGAACAAAGTCCCTTGGACGTTCAAAGTGACTGAGCGTGGTATACATTGACAATCTACTGATAACCGAATATGACAATGAAACTTGGGTGAACAGCAGGCATCGTAATTTTTAGGATAGGCCTATATGGCAAATTCATACAGAACAGATTACTTTGCATTGAAGATATCGCTGTCTTGTATCTTTAAAAACACAGCAGTCAGTGTTTTTTCTTAATTAATACGTCAAACAATACAGATTTTCCTCCATACTTTTTTATTGACCCTTGCATCTTTGGAGCTATAAATGGCTCAAGTTTGGTGTGAACAAGCTTCGCACGCAGCCAGACCGTGTGCGCATGGACAATTAATTTATTGAATGACGTTATTTATTCCAAACCTTCACAGATTCAGAATTGTTTTTATAAAATACAAATGATTGAGAAACAATACAAATAATGAATGATGAAAAATAATGAACAGGGGCTGTCTTGGAAAAGACAAAACTATCATAACTGCCATACAGACCCCTATTACAATAATAATGTAAATTAATAAGGATAACAGTAATGACAATGAGTCTAAACAGAAAAAAAAACAGGTTAACAGACCGCCAGGAAAATACAGCGAGAGAGGAGAACGAAAAAGGCAAAGAGACCAAGTAACACGATCAGGTAAACTATCAACATACAGATAATAAAATTCTCCATTTGGATGATTTTGGTGATCTTTCGCCGTGTTTTGCTTAATACTCAGCAAACGACTGAATATAGTCAAAAGCCGATATCGCAATTCGTTTGTAGGGTGACATTTAAACATTTCAGCATCTTGACTTAGTCTTCACACAATGAAGTAAGATACATCAGGGCTGGCCTTTCTTTTCGGTAGCAGATAATATGGGGAACACAGTTTGAGACAAAATATAACCCCCAAAATTGTAATAGGCCTACATGAAAATGTCTTTAAGTGGCAACTTTTAAAGAATCATTTGTCTCCGAAACTCTGTTCAATGTTCAACCTGTTCATATTTTAAATCCTATCGCCATTTAACGTAAACCATTCGACATAGTAAACTCATATGTCACATTGCACATAAATGTCAATGATTCTAAAGCTTTTGTGTTAAAAAGTGGTATAACTTCTGTTGAAATATCCCGGCAAATAAGTTTTCGTTTTCGTTATTTTTTTAAAGGAACATCATGAGCTATTATTCATGATGCACCGAAACTCTGGAAACTCATATTGATATTATACGGTCATGCCTCGTGTGGTAAGACTACGCGTACTACTGATTCGAAGTTGATTGCCAAAGCGTTTTTTAGCGATCGGTGTCGTTGACTGTTTCCGCTTGCCGCTCACGTCAAATTAAACCTGCATCCTTCATGTCGGCATCAGCAACATTAATATACCGGCAGTCTCTGGCCCAGAGAGATCGTGAGCTTATTTATACCGGCTGACTGCGCTATAAACACATTGCCCAATGACACGGAATAAGATATCAACCTATACCGCAGCCAGTCCCGGACGGTCAAAATGTTCAAGTAGTTTAACCCAGTTTAGATTCTGAAACCACGTATGTTTGATTGAAGCAGCATTCAGGCCTCCAGATACCCAAAAGTAACAGTGTATCATGTCGCTGAAGTTATAAAATTCAGCACAATTTTCGTATTAATTTTTGAAGCCATATTCGACGGCAAATCCATTAACAGTAAGAAAGACCTGGTTAATTTGAAGTAGTGTGTGTTCATTGTACTTTCGTAAAAAAAAATCGCACAATTTTGAAAACAATGCATCTCCAAAGAAACTCATGACCAACACCATTGTTTTGCTGGATCAGGATGGGATGATAATATTGTTAGGTAATACGATGTAATTCATTTATTGATAAACTTAAAGGATATTACTCAATATCAATATTTTTTGTTTGTCTAGGCTGGGTATCATGTCTTGGCTTATCTTGAGTTCTCTTAAGTCATCAATTTAATATTAAAAGGGATTTGAGTGAACCAATCCTATATAAGCTCAGCCACTCACATCGCCTATGCCTGTATCCAGACCCTAGCCCAAGGTGAATTCAGGCGAGAGACCACTCTACCACTCACAATCCGTCGGGAAATCACATCTGACAGACTCGAGTTCAAAAATTAAACTTCATTCGCTCAGGTTTTCTCGTTCGTGCGGAAAAGAAATCACCATAATTGTAACATAATGCCTAGGCGAGTCGCATTTTGGAAAGGAGACGTATAATGCTCGAATGTTGATGGGATTCATCATCGTAACGATCAGCTTTTAAACCCAAGTTCAGTGGTAATTTTTGATTTACATTTACAAGGCGATCTACGTAACGGTTCTTCTTGCATTCGTAATAATCATGTTTTAACATGCCGCATTAATTCCTAGTGTAATTTATTAACGAACTTCCCCCCCCCCCCACATAATACAGCTCTTTTTGGAAATTATGAACGGCCGCACAATAGAAGAGAAATATGATGGTGTGTGTAAATATAGGTTAAGGGACAGCGTGTAAACGAGGAAATCTCAATGGCGCTCTCAAATGTTGTACTTAACTCCACTATGTAGAAGGAACTCCTTCAATAGGGCTACACAATTGCTAGGCAATCTGCTGTCTTTGTCTTGTGAGAAGATTCTTTGTTTTGCTTATGCATCTCAGTAACGTCAAACTCTCGGATTCATTTTCATACCACGTCTGCACGGCACTTGTCAGGACACGGCAGTCTCACTACGCTGTCGATAATTCGCAGCGGGAGACCAGGACGGAAAATTGCATTGACTTTGGCGTTCGTAGCTTTTTAGGTTCGTTTGGGGAGATGACAATGATACATACAAGCATCCAATTAAGGGGATGCGATCCACAGGAGAAAACGGGGGAAAAAATCGAAGACAACGAAATGAATTACGGAGAAACTCAAGGTCAAGCAAAAGTTTAATTTTTCTTCCCGAAGATGGCAAGGTATGGTATTGTATCGTAATTTCTTTAATTGGTTAGCATGGTGCGCATTATAAGATATTCCACAGCGACATCAAAGTAGCTTGCGACGACTCTGGGGAAATCCAATTACGCTGATAACCTTTCAGTTTGTATCCCATCATTGGGGGACAGTGCTTTTTACATAATGAACATTATAAATACAGTCGAAACGCTGCTTGATTGTCTCTAAAAGGGGACTAAAATTTCACGACTTCTGCAAACAAATACTTCATGACTGAAAAAAAAACCCCACAAAAGCAAAATCTTCGTAAGGAAGACTACTGAATTGTGATTCTCATCATGAAAACGCTTGCATAAATGTAACTATAGTGATCATGAGTAGTCGGGATAAATCAATGTTAATAATACATAGTATGTGTATGACCAGGTTACAGAGGACGCATATAGAAATTATTCAAAAATAAAGAGAATTTTGCAAAGCTGTTATATTTCTGTATTCCTGGTGGAGTAATATGCACCTTTCTGTGGCCATTCATATCAAAACGGTTCTGCTTTTGCAAAAATGGGCAAATTCTTACCCCAAGGAAAAATCGACAATACAAGTAAGCTCCCTCTCAAGAAACGTTTACTCTGAGAAGAAGAGCGTACTTGAAAGGTAACTAAAGGCTCAATCCGTAGAGAATAGGGATGATTTCTTGAAAAGTCGCTGGAATCCTAAGTGAGTCGGTTTACACGGGGATCTCTCTTGCGACTTGAGTAGTTAAAAGCTCCGTGCAATCTTTCTTAATGGAGCGATAGGGATACAGCAGAAGTCCCTAAAGACTCAAGTCGTGGCATCATACCGTGAGCTCCAGCGTCCTTTCTGCCTGAGTTTCCATCAGTTCTACGCTTGGTTATTTACCGAGACATCCCGACGTTGTTCGCCATTAAGATGATTACAGCGGTCGAGGTTTTGCATCCACCCACAACCAGCAGTGAGAGAGGGGGAGAAATCGGAAAAGAAGGAACAAATTGGATAAAGCAGACTCACATTAGACATATTTAGCTTGAAATTACAGCACCTCATTGCCACGCAAACCCGATATCGCCCAGGCTTGCATGCAAGTTACATTATGATGAAATTAACAAGACTCTACGGTATGGAAGTACAGAGTCATGTTATTTACCCAGGGAATCTGCAGATAGTTCTCAGTTCTGACTTGACAGGCAAAGACCGGGATGTTTTTTTATCAACATGCAATCTGCATTTTCCTCCTTGGCATTGTTCCGTTCCAGCTTGGTGCAGTATGGGGCTTTGTGTGGGTTTTTGCCAATTAGATTTACTTACAATTGACCAGGAGACTTCATTTGTTTCTCGTCAAGCTCATGCCCTTGACTACCTTCGTACATACATGCCCCAGGCAGCTGATCCTTTTCATCCTCCACAAATATGATTTTCCAATTTCCCAGACCTTTTTCTTTGGATGTGAATTCCTCCGTGGTGAATCATAATTAAATAAACTTAAATTTTTCCCCTGCTCACCGGCGAATCAATAGTAATCTTTCTATTCTAATTTGTGTTCCCATACAAATGCATGTCCTTCTGTACTTTACCAAAAAAGTCAAAGCATGTCACAATTTCCCCCGTGTTCAAGTTCACGTTCAATACTTTGCAAACGTTTAATTTCATTTTATCTTCGGAGTAAATAGACACATAAAAGTCCAGTAGGAGCTCTGTTTATAGAAACAGGAAATAGAGCTAAGGAGTACAAAATGTCAATAACGGCAATTAAAGTAGTTGGGCTTTTTTTAACACAATGGCATACACGGGTTGAATGTTATGAATTTAAAACAATCTGTTGCCCTTTTACATAACAACAACAAAACTTTTCTAAAAGTAACAATTTCCTAACATTTTGAATTCCCTGATTAAGAACAAACACCTGAAGACCATTCCGTTGGCAATTTTTAGCATCATCTACAAATGCACATCAAAATCTAACTAATGATATGATAAAAAGTTAATTCAGTGCAGACCTTCGTATGTTGTTAACTGATATACACATAAGGTGTGCTTCAATTAAGTCATTATTCGTAAATAATTTCATGATGTACAAAAACAAGATTGCTCCTGTAGTTGTACGTTGAATAATGGTGATCCATTCATTAGACACAACTGCTGTAAATTTAGTGGATGAATTGATCAACTTAGACTTCTCCCTGTAGTAAATTCCGCTTTGATGACGTCATCAATTTGGAACTCCACAATCTTATTTGATATTGTTTACATATCAAATATGTTAAATTTGATAACATTTAGACTTACGGTTTTGAAATGAGCAATTGTTATTTTAAACTAGCCGCTAGAGGGCGCCATGTACTTGATGATGTCATAATGTCTCTTGTTGAATACGATGCTCCAAGGCCGTGTCAGATTTACTTGGCTACGGCTGGAATAAATCACGTGCCTATGGACGTGGCTGCAGCCGCGCCCACTATATATTCCACAAAGGATTCACACGCCGCCTTACTGTATTTTAAAGTAATTTAATTGGCTGAAATTAAGGCTGCGATCGAGTGTGCCACTCTCGATACTTTCGTGAGTAGGGAACTGTTGCATGCGCATTGCACTTGGGTCACACGATTCTTTCGACACATGATATCCTTAGACATGCATAAAATGGCTTCCTGACTCATTTTTGGTTTCTTTCCACATGGTGTTATCCGCAAACATTATAATTCATCGTGCTAATTTGCACCCAGATGCCAAAAAAAGTTCCGAAGTTCAAATCTACCAGAGCAGAAAATAAGATCACGGTATCTGATTGTTCGTTAGTTCTAGCTTAAGCATTTTGTCAATTTTAAACATTCATTATCAACTAGGATTTGGTAACGTCATAATGACGACATAAAACATATACTTGTAATGTTCGTACATGGTCTCATATTCATCCTAAACACTGCTTGCCAGAAAGAAGTATACATTACTTTTACGCGTAATTTTGCATTTGAAACTAATTTCCAAAATTAAATTTGAGTAAAGTCGAACAACTCAATTCCCGCATTTTTTTTTATTATCACATTGTAAGTTATGTTCTATCAGAGACCAAAATATGAACAAGATAATTGATTGGTTTATTAGTTATCATAAATGAGTGAAGTTTTGCACAGATTTTACTAAGACATGAATGGCAAATTACAAAGTCCATGGACAGGAAAAAAGTCACACTTTGGAACACAAATTTAAAAATTGACCCACAAAGTCTTATAATTCAAGGGCTTCGCCCAAACTTCCATGACTCCCTGCTGGTTTTACGGGGCAAACCTCTGTCACACCTAAAGAAAAAAGGACTAAATTTCGAAGTTCCTATGTTTCCAAAGTCACACAAAAGGCGACAACGATCTTATAGGTAAACCCTATTTTCTACCGTAAGTTTTGACTATTACCTTCGCGTAGCTCCCATACATCAAAGCTACCTACTCTTTATGTGAGAAATACATGTGGCAGTATACATTTATGGAAATTAGCTTGGTGTAGGATAAGTGATATGCATTCTTGTGAAACATAATGTTTTTAACGTTTGATATAAATATTTCAGCATTTTTCTCTTGAAATTTTTCATTTTGGTATTGATGTTCTGGTTCAACCCTAAATTATCAAGAATGAATTAATCAACTAGGTTCGCCCTTAAACGAAACCAAATATATATTTTTTACAAAATCTACCTATTATGATGGGTTGCGTCGGGAATAAATTAATAAGGGAATAACAGTGTGAGGATCCGGTCTTCACTGCGTGATAATGACCGGGTGTGGGGGTGACCGCTGTTAATGGACCGAGACGAAGTCGAGGTCCATTAACAGCGGTCACCCCCACACCCGGTCATTATCACGCAGTGAAGACCGGATCCTCACACTGTTATTCCCATTAATAAATACCTTTATAACGAAATAAACAGTTAAAATGCTCCAATTTTGTGACTTTTTTTCGGCGATATTTCCAGACTTTTTTGTGTTCATGTTCATGGGCCATATTTTAGCTTAACAGCTATAACGACGTAAACTCAACAGAAACTGCTGCCGTAGCGAAACAAATTAGAACAATGTTTTCATATCTTTACCTGATGGAGGAAGCTGAAATCTCGTTTACACATTCCTTGTGTCCGGAATTACAAAGATGCTTGGTTTAGGAAAGGTAAATATGTCGGTGGGTGAAGTGTTTCAAAAGAAAATAAATCGTTAGTGTGACGTCACCTCCAGCACTTTCTGCACGATTGGAACCGGAAGTTAACGCAGCTTGAGCGTTTGTAGCCAATGGGCGCTATTAATCAGCGGTGCGCGTGCGTGTATGACGTTTTTACTAACGAACCGGATACTGCACTGCTGTACGATGTCGTTTCAAAACTTCCTTACGCGCGCGCACGCACGCATCCCTAGCAACTGTGTTGCGTACGCGCGCGTCAGTCTCACGCGATGGGGGTTGAGCGCATGTGCAGTGCTCAATTGTTAAAAGCTACCGCAGGACTGTTACTATATTTTGACCAATCATTGGCTTGCATGGGGCTTAACGGGGCTTGATCAATGCTGGTTCAGGGGCCATTTATTCGCTTGATCTTTGAAGCCGGTCCATTATCACCGTTAATGACCGGCCACGTGATCGAGTCTCGACCAATCAGAAACCATCAACTCTCCAAGGTATTTATTAATATTCATTTAAACATTTGGTTTTGCTCTTCACAGATATTATTTTGAACACTGGAATATTCAGTGCATTCTGAGCGATTGCGAGAACAAAATGTAAGTAGATCATTGGCTGCCCGGTTTAAATCTGATAAAGCAGTGGGGACCTTAACAAGTATAGGCCTAGTTTACAGAGATATCAAAGTTTAACTTTGAGCGTCGCCCATTACATTCGTCAGTGTAGTATTGGACATCAAATGGAGTACCATCATAGTAGATTGACGTTTTCTTTTATGCGAACCTGTAAATAGGAATGGTTCCTCTGAAAATATTTTGCATTTGAGGTTCATGTTTCATTTAAAGGAATCAGTTCTCAGATGCCATAAACACATCGGCGCACGCCGCTAAAATGATTCTTACCAAGTTTATTCCCCTGTAACACCGTTATCATAGTCAGTTTGGTTTACTTGGCAACTCAACTGGCGCCGTAACTTACTGAAACACGAAGTTTTAGTTGAAGCCTTTGTTTCTCAGCGACTATACAGGGTATTCTAGGCCTTATTGTCCAGGTCGGTTCATCATACATGGCGGTGCGGTAGGTATGGTAACTCGTTGAGTTGAACGTGCGCCGTGACGGCTAAGAACCACGTGCCATGTAGGAAATTTAACCGATGGACAAATACGGCAATTAATCAAGAAGATAACGTCCAACGTGCTTCTATTCGTTTAGCCGTATCCGTACTGAAATTAAATCTGAGAGGGGGAGATTACATTGTGGAGATAATTGCCAACAATACAATCTTCCCCATCCGTCAATCAAAAAGATAGGAATATTTGTTTGGTAGTTTAATTAATGAAAGCAAAATATTTATTTGTTTAGCACACATTTCGGAGTGAAGAGAGGGGGCTGCGGTGTATTTAAGAACATTCTTTTGGTCAATCTCTTACATTGATCAATACCATCCCCCAAAAATTAAATTGAAACTACCGAGCTCTGTAGTAACGGTACATTGCATATACATGTACATGTATTGTAGGTGGTTTAAAGGCAAAGTTAACAATGGTTTAATTCTTGTAAGACATTTGAACGAAGAAGTGACATTAGGAAAACATTGCGTTTCAAATACCACTGTTACATAAATAACTTGTATACCATTGTTCATCTTTCCAACTTTTGAAATTATTAAAGGTACATTAATAGTAACTGTTGAACTGTTCAAGTTCACTTTCTGTTAATGAGCTTTGAAGATATGTGAGCTCAATAATAATTGTAGGTAAATAATCATTCCAATGCAAATTTCATGTACATGTATGTCTAATATAAAACGCAGCTTTACCACAGTGTTGTCAAATATGTTATAATAAGAGCAAGTACATTATTTTGAACACAAATATAATAACATGCAGGAGTGACCAACACTTTGTCGGTGTATTTTCTTCCTCGGTTCAAAGAAAGCTACCCACGAGCCGTTTTTTACATCGTGTTTTGATGTCCAACAAGCTGCCGTTCGGATTTTGGAGTGATGTTGCAGAAGCAGCATTCTTCTGAAAGTCTGTGTGTGTGTGTATATATGGGTAAAGGGGAATTTTTTGACTAAACTTTTGTCAAGGTTTTATCCTCAGTTTTCCGGCTGGGCACTACTGGACAATTGGTGGCGCTGTTCATACAGACTGCGTGTATGCACAGATGTTAACAATGCGATAGGTCCTTTTCAATTCTCTATAGCCATATATTTTTCGTGGGAATCGGAAAGTTGGAAGGAGGTGGCAACATTTAATGTTCCTCCCCCCCCCCGCGTTGCGATGAACTAGACAACAAGTGGCAGGCCTAGCCTACGTGTCAGCAGATGAGAAAGTTCTGATTGTTGATGATAAAGTGCGAAAACACCATTAACGAGACACCCCTGCTTTTGTGAATAGTAACGGTACATGTATCAAAGAAACGATACAGTTTTACAATTAGGCACGAATTTACATGTTGAATGTTAACCGATGTATCTACCATGTTATTGGAATGGGATAAGTAAATATTATATTCATAGTCTTCACGTTGTCTTAATCCCCCCGCATTGGGTTATTCGGGAGGTTGTCTCATGTATATAGCCCAGATATCACTCGATCATTGCACAACAAAATGATTAAAATGGTGTTTTAAATTCAACGTTATAAGGACCCTGCTCATGCGCAATGCTTTCAGCAGCCTGAGATATTTTTGAACAAACAACTTTGCATATATGCTTTCGGGACACAATATGTATAGTGGTGACTGATACAGCATTGCAGGTGTGAGATTCTCAGGATATATTGCAGTTTAGATTACAGTAGGCCTATCCTCACCTCAAATTATCCAGCCCATCTTACAATATCGGCTTAATTCTTTCCAAAAGGTTCTTCATCGTCGGGTCAGAGGTGGCATGGAGGGCCGCGTGTATCTTTGATGATAATTATAATAACAATAATTTTACTAACAGCTATAATAGGGCGACAGATTTTGCTAACTCCGTACACAATAGGGCGACACACCTTATTAAGGCGACATAATCTGTCGCCCTTTTGTAAAAACGACCTTAGGACAAGGAATTTTGCCGTCGCAAACCGTCTAGATCGATTCCTCGTGGTCCAGTTAGTAATAATATCGAATTTCGTGGAAAAAAGGATAAGGTAAACTTGGGTTAGGTGACAGTTTAGGTTTGTGCACAAGTCTATGGAAAAGTCGCCCTATTGCAGCAAAAAGAGTAATTATTATAACTAGAGCTTCGCGTTTGTTTAGTTATAAACGCTTAGTTATATACTGCCGAGACAAGTTATAAATTTGTTTATGTAAGAACAAAGATGACGTCACAGTATTTGGAAGCAAAAAGTGAACATTGTAATGATTATCAATATTTGGGCTACGAAGATATTAGACAGGGATCAAATGATGGAATTAAATTGATGATGGTTTTAAGTTTAATATAGAAAGCAAACACTATTTTTTGTGCTGCTAGGGCGCGCCCTTTTGGATGATGACGTCATCACACTGGTTTTTTTTGCGTCTGGCATTCCTCACTTAACACATTCATAATATATGTCTGTAATAAAATGCTTCCGCTTTTGAGTTATATTCAGTTTTTATTGCGCTTCCGGTAACACCGGAAGTAAAGGTCAAGCGGTTTTGTGTCCGGGAACAAGAAATGTCTCTCAAGGCAATGTCTACATTCTCACGAAAAAAACCGAACACGATACTCTATTTAGTTCAAAAGATATAGCGCAAACAATTTTGTCAAAATTTGCCCTTAAATCTTTTGTAATTTAATACCTGATGACGTCATGATGATGTATTTTTTTTTATAACATCTTGGTAACATGGTACGGGTTCACACTAGATTTTATGATCATACCGTAAACCGTTCGGAAGAAATTGTGTTTTGTTTGATATCAGGCTAACAGCTTCAGATCACAAAATACAAACACTATTGATTATTTTGTGCAAGAGTTATAGGTGAAAGTAATTGGTCACTTTTTTCAGCTAAAATCGCTTGTAATTTGACACCCGATAACGTCATCATGACGTCAGAGTAATATGCACCACTAGGCATGAGGGTCGATATATATTGAAAGTTACAAGTTCATATCATGAACCGTTTAGGAGAAAAGCCGCGGAGAAGTATTGTCCGGAAAAGAAAGAAAGATTTACCAGAACAATAACAGAGAGTGGTGGGGTTGTGCCCGACCACTCAACTAAAGGTTCGCGTTTGTTGTTACAAATGTAGAGTGGTCGGGCAGGCAATCTGTTCATTAAACCCTGCCAAGTTGAGTTATGAATATGTTTATGTAAGAACAAAGAATCAAGAAGTAAATCCTTCCCAGTTCAATCAATTATTTTGTTTCAAAAAAATGCATCTTTAACGGTGTGATTAATTTTAGTAAACATTCTCTGTACTCATACAAGTTATTTCTGGCTTGATGATGTCATTATTCAAAAACACGGGGAAGTGGATACCGATTTAGTTCGGAGTGGATAAATGTTCATTGTGAAGCTAAATAACGTATGGAATTATGGAAAATATAATTGTATGTATTCGTAACACCTGACGTCCGGTTTGATGACGTCACAGTATTTGGAAGCAAAACGTGAACATTGTAAGGGATATCGTTATTTGGGCTACGAAGATATATACAACATGAATCAAATGATAGAATTAAATTTAAAATATTATCGTTTTCAAATTCTCATAGAAGTAACTTCCGGTCCGATGACGTCATGAATTTGGAACCTTGCCAAAGTATCTGTTGCTAATCAAAGAATATCAAGGGGCGATTTGGTAAAATTTGAGCTTATCGTTTTCAAATTAAAAAAAGCAAACACTATTGTATGTGCCGCTGGGGGCGCCCTTTCGAATGATGACGTCATCACACTGTTTTTTGCGTCTAACATTCCTCACTGAACACTTTCATAATTTATATGTGTGTAGTAAAAAGCTCCCACTTTTGAGTTATATGACGTTTTTATTGCACTTCCGGTAACACCGAAAGTGAAGGTCAAGCGGTTTTATGTGTGGGTACACGAAATGTTTCTCACGGCATAGTCTACAACATCACGAAAAACGAACACGATACTCTATTTGGTTCAAAAGATATAGCGCAAACTATTTTGTCAAAATTTTCCCTTAAATCGCTTGTAATTTGGTACCTGATGACGTCATGATAACGTAACAAAATTTATAACATTTTCGTACCATGGTACAAGTTCACACTATGTTTTATGATCATACCATAAACCGTTCGGAAGAAAGTTTGCTTTGTTTTGATTTCAAGCTAACTTCTTCATTTTGAATTCACCTAACTTTGACCTTCCGGTAGCCCCGGAAGGAAAGGTCAAGCGACTTTGACTTTAAATCAAAACCGTTTATCAAGGTATTGTTCATCAGATCACAAAATATGAGCGTGATCGTTCATTTTGTTCATGAGTTATAATTGACGGAAAATTGTCATATTTTGACCAAAAATCGCTTATAATTTGACACCCAAAGACGTCATCGTGACGTCAGAGTAATATGCACCACTTCGGATGAGGGTCGATATATATTGAAAGTTACAAGTTCATATCATATACCGTTTGAGAATACCGCGGAGAATTATTGTCCGGGAAAAAAAAGAAACACAGAAGATTAATCGCAACAAATCCAAATAGTGGTCGGGTTGTGCCCGACCACTCAAAGAAAGAAAGAAGATTTTTGAGAACAAATCCAGACAGTGGTCGGGTTGTGCCCGACCACTCAATTAATAATAATAACGGGTTCTTATAATCATAGAGCTTTTAACTAAGATCACAGAGCTTCACATCATTGTTACCCCTGTTCATTTGGCCAATTAAACATACCAAATACATCTCAGGATTTTTACTTTTATTCTGGCACTTGTTATCAACTTCAAATTGTCGTTCAAATATTGTTGTGATAGATGCAAAATAGCGTAGCACCCGCCCACGACTTAATGGTTTAAAACAACAGGCCTTTCCGAATGTAAAGCTTGCTCTGAATCACATGAGAAAGCAACACTCAGTCAAGGAATTTGAATTGGAACTTAAAAATATATAATTGATTTTAAAAATCAGTATTAGTCATTTAAATTTAATTTGCCAATGGGTTATTGTTTTCTGCGAACTTTTAAAAGGGTTTCTTGTAGTCCATCTGTATTTCAGTCTCAATAACGCAGGATGACCTTCGGTGACATCCTTAATTAACCAGCTTGATTGTTTTAATTAGTATCGAAACAAGGACGACACAATTTCAGAAGTCGGGTCCAATATTTCGGAAGAACTGTTTCTGAATAGTAGGCCGGGAATTACGCCACGGCTTCTCAGTGTGACGTTGTTTTATAACACATTACAAAAACTAAGTTCCCCGAATGGTTTTGCTTTTTAATGGGAAAAATTTACTTTTTGATATTATATTTGTAAAGACTGTTTAGGCATCCTTTCTGACGGATACTGAGCCGTTATTCGTTCTCTTACTTTGTTCACATATTCGGATGGTTTTTTTTTTTCGTTTATGCAAGTCTAAAAGAAGACCACGTGTGCTTCAAAATATAATCGTTAAACACTATACAAAACATAATTTACCACGTCTGTTGGATGAATTTAATATTTAGGGTTGCGTTCCACGTGCTCATCAACAAATTCGATATTTTTTCCATTAATAAATTTTTAATTTGTATGTTTCATTCCAGCAAAAACACCTCATTTTCCCATTATTTTTTATTTCGTCTGCAACCCTTTGAAAAAAGGGTTTTGTTTTGGGTTCAAAACAGATCCGCTTTGAGCAGACTGGTTCCCGGTCCGTACATCATCGATACTGATTGTTGGGCGGGAACCAGCCTACCCGCACGAACGGAATTATTGTTTGGCGGCCAATAATTATAAAATGTGGAAAGTTTAATTCAATATCTAAACATGGGCCGATTTTGTTTTTCGGTCGATGTCGCATTCAAAATTGAATAACTAGTGTAATGCTAGAAGGAAAAAAAAGCAATTTAGAAAAGAATCTATTTCGGGATGAAACTGGTAATAGCACGGGGAATGAACTTTTTCGCAAACATTATGATATAATTGATGGAACATTTTACCTTTTTTGCAAGTTTGATGTAACAATACTCATGTGAAGTTTTCCCCCCAAAAATAGGGATACGAATGGTTATGTAATGTGCAATTTTGTTGTTGTTCTCCTTTGGGGGGGGGGGGGGAGGGGGAACTTGTTTGTTTCGTTTAGGCCTATGTGTTATTCGAAAAATCAAAATTAACATTTCAGCTTAAATGAGTTTCCTATGGGCATGAATGACACGAATAAAGGTTTGCACCTTGGAAAACAATGGAAATGTTTAACGAGATGTGGTCGCTGCTACTGTGCCAGTTGAGAGAATCACTATAGGGAACCTGTGATGGCAAGTAACACCTCTGCCTATAGTAAGAGGCATTCACTACTATTCACCTAGGTCATAGTACTTCTACGCTGTTGACAGTCACGTCAGGATAGCTACTCACTGTTTACACTGCTTCGCTCCAAGTCCATGCGTCTGTTAGGGCAACCCTGTCTACTCTTGCGAAGGTAAACACGCCGTCACTGCCGGCCCACTAACAATGTGGCACGTTCGGTACAGGGCCAGCCGGGCTAGGCTGATTCAAGCCTAGGCACGGACTAACACATCTGTGTGCTACCTTTTCTAGAAATGCAAATGAAATTGATATTTCTTGCTTGTAAAGGTTTTGCTCTCGTTTTCTGGGGCCTGAGCAATAAGCAGTAGTTATACTGAATATGTTGATTCGGTTACTAAATAGGTTGAACGGACCGCCAGAGAAAGACAGATCGCGGTATAAGTAGGAACGTTTCACAGATGCAATAAGAATGAGATATCGGGAAGGCACGATCACCTTACATTAGGGTATAAAAAAGAAGTACATGTAGTAGGCATCCCAAAGGAAAACGTTTAGCATTCCGTAAGGTTTTGAGTGGTGTGTGGTCCTTATTCCAGCATTCTGTTGTTGCGCTTGAACGCCGTTTTAATATGTGAAAGATATTCAAATGTTGCATTTAACACTTTCACGTCTAAAAAACGTAACAGGTGCAAAACCTATTTTCTCAACAAAAAAGAAAGAAATCGATATAGTATTTTGATTTCCGTGGTCTTTTTCAACAACTTGCATCTATTCAATTTTTTTTTTTAATAAAATGTAATAATGCAATAACATTTTTGTATTTATAAACATTTGCACAGCTTAGAAATATTTTAGTAGGGGTCGTCATCATTTTACATCAGCGAAGATCAAGCATTCCCGTTGTTATGAAGAATAGTTCATGACACAAACTCCGGTAGAAAGCTTGGTAAAACGGATACACTCAAGTCTCAATCGACAAGAACGTACGGGACACCAATCTAAGTCACAGCAATTTGATAGTTTGACAATCACAACTGAACGGACATGGAGCCATAATTCTTTTCTATCGAACATTATGGTGAGATAGCTACATATTTTTGTAGCCTCACTAATAAAAAAAATACAGGCTCACCATCAATAAACGGGAACAATTAGAGAATCCCTTTAAATCTTAATCATCGTGTGCCTCTGTATCAGTATAAGCACACTTCAGAAATGATTACTTTGTAGGGAGTTTGATGATGGGTCGCTTTCCCGGTTCAAGCTCGGCCTGGCTACACGCCAACGATTGCAGGCCGTCCGATCCGTCGGCTCGCGGGTAGTGCCACAACCAATTAGACATGGAGCACGTACAGCAAACTTCTCCTTCTTAATCATTGAATAGTTGCTCGATTTAAAGGATCCCTTATGACCGACCAAGCCGCCATAACTTTCAAGCACGCATGCAGAGACTAGTGACGAGGACTGATTTAGCGAGATTTGAAGCTAAACGATGAGAATTAGATACATCTTTATTAGGTCGTTTAGACCTGTATTTGGCTGATTTTCATTTCTTATGGAAGTTGTTGTAACCCATCGTCCTATCATTGTAACATGATGGCTGCATATATATAATTATTATGATTTTGGCAGACAAGGTTAAGTTTGAATTTGGGATTTCTTGAAATACGAGTTCCTGTGAATGCGCTTGTCTCACTGACAATACGCAGCACGATGAGAATGGCATGCGATTCCATGTACGTATTGGCGTCGCCAGCAAGCATAAGTCAAGTACGAATGAATAGTTCTCCGATAGGTTAACAAACCGATGGACGTATGGTAGTATGTGCTATATCCGTGCTCATTCCACCACTAAGAATTAACCCGTAAAAGGAAGAAAATCAAGTACTGGAATCGATGGTTACGGTGTCCAACTCATGTGCAATTGAATGGGGGGAAACCCTGATGGAAACCATTCATTTGTTTATTGGATTTTAATTCTTTCTGGTAATGCAATGTAGCTTGGAAGCCTGAAGGTAATTCAGAAGACGATGAGGAAATGAAGAAATGTTATTAACAACTGGAAGAAGGAAAACCGACGAACACAACCTAGGAAGTCAGGTATTGGGACTGAAAACCCAATTCATTTGTCGCCCTAGATGGGATTCAAACACCTGTCACGAGATGAAAAGCGAGGATAGGTATCTCTACGCTACTCTGACTTCCCTCAATGATAATGCTCGTGTTCGTGGGCATAGTACTTCACAATCACCTCTCTCCACCCAGGACTATAAAATGGGTACCTATATCAGTGTATAGAGAACAATACTGAGCTGATTTCTAGATGCTGCGGAAAACTAATCCCATGCCTGTCGAACAGGAAGAATAATTGTGAAGCGCTACTTTCGAATCACATTGGTATTAAGCTCTACAAAGCGTCAGAATTTCAATTACAATCGTTATTAAAAAAATAATAATACAAGACAATATAAATGCATAACAAGCAAAACAAGCCAAAAGTTAATCCTCATCATTAGTTCCGGGTGCGACCAGTACACAAGTTTAGCTGAAATACTTAAATACCAACATTTAACCCCCAAATTGGTGAGCCATGAGCCACATGCTGATT
The DNA here is from genome assembly GCF_015706575.1 of Patiria miniata. Classification (NCBI taxonomy): domain Eukaryota; kingdom Metazoa; phylum Echinodermata; class Asteroidea; order Valvatida; family Asterinidae; genus Patiria; species Patiria miniata. Next base: position 11,988,314 of record NW_024037055.1, read on the forward strand.
TCCGGGTAAGATTCTTGATGGTTAAGATTATTCGGAGTAACGGACAAGTTTGAATGCAATGTCCTCATATATAGTTCACGTGTTCTGATATTGACTATAATTAGTGCCAATCAAGATTTAGGTCTAAGAATCAATTCGACAAAATTTGCACTCTCCCCCGTGCAATCCGTTCTGGGCCTAACCCAATATTGCTATTGATTTTGCGGCATGCCAATAACAATAAAGACGGGCTTAATATCTAATAATGTGGTATCAATGGTGTAGGTCGTAGCGAGGCTGAGGTGGCAGGGCGAACAGCGCTGCAAACTATAAGGATATACCACGATACAGTATCAACTCACCGTTACCATGGAAACGTCAAGAGAGAAACGGGAAGGCAATATGGCCGTTTGGAGGGTCTCCCTCCCGAATGTCATAATGGCTGTCGTATCAGATTCCGTATATCCCCGGTGTCTACGCTGCAAGATATCGACCGGGCCCACGCTGCTTTCTTCGCCAGTAAAGGTCGCGCGGGTGCTGGCACAATGCCGGGAAATTTCCCCCATTCAAAGGGGCTGTCGATCGCAACAGATACGGGTGTTATTGGACAAATAAGTCCGGGCGATTTACTTGATCGCAAGTGAGAGACGATACCAACGGGGAAACGCCAGTTGATTTGCCGCTCTCATTCGTCTGAATACAGCCGGTATTTATCTATCCCTGAGCTATTAATACAACCCCCGAGTTCTCCGCTGGCTGATGCTCTCTTCATCAACACCATGAATTCCTGGCTACAGTCTGTCAAACAATGGGTTCATTGGACTTATTTCTTTCATAGATTTGTTATTCTTGCTATTTCCATATGATTTATTTTTCGCTCAGGCTGTCGATTTTTTTTATTATATAGAAACATAACATGAACTGAAGACTTTCTTCTTCGAAAGTTAGAAGGAAAATTAAAGAGTTGGTAGCCATTTCTCGAAACCCCTTCTTTGACTCCCTTTCATCGTCAGTGATATGTGGTTTTATATAAGTTAGTATGTCTCAGTTTTGTGAAAACAAAATCGACCGACATGGAACTTGCTCGGAACAGTGGCGCAACTAAGGGGGTACAGGGGGCATAAGCCCTTTCCCCCACTCCCTGTGCCACCCCCGGCCCCACCCTCTTCCGGCTCAGAATTATGGGAGGGTAAAAATGAGTTCTCTTTATCGTCCATTCATTGTCATGAGACTTGTCGGCGAGAGTGGACGTCAACCTACGCAACATATACCGTGTCATGCTCATTTTAGTCCTACCGAAGAATATTTATTGTGCACTTCATGAGTCGCCCTGTCGATTAGTGTACATCATTAGACCACGTAAATACAATAAGCTAGGGCGACCAGGGTTCGGTCGAACCCCTCGACAGCCCCTCCCGGCCCGCGGGCTAAACTGGTCAGGCATTTACACAAATTGGACATGCTTAAAATTGGTATATGTCGAATCGGAAAAAAACAGATTGAAAAACAGCTTTAGCGTTAGAGGGCCGCATTATTGTTAATCGCATTACGGTTACTCGCATTGCAATGCAATCGTCCATATTGATTGTAAACAAATGGACATTTTACTTACAAAATTCTGATCTAATGTGAAACTGCTCTCATTTGTCAATATTGTAAAAACACAATAAATCGATCGTAAAGCGATGAGGAAGTTAAGGAATGATTTCAACTTGAGGTCATCTCTCTGTTATCATGGAATGGCGCATAGGGTTTTCTCCAAAAGTCGTTTAAAAAGGATAATGAGTTAATAGCCATTTCCTGATAGCAAATTTGGATCCTTGCCAATATTCTGAGGTATCAGACATTACATTTACCTCCAACATCTTAACTTTTTAGGAGATTCCGCGGAGGATACACATTTATTGATAGGCAAGATATATGCCCTCTGTACTGAAGAGGATGTACTCGTCATTTTATTTTTGACAATGTCCTTTTTGTTGTACAGTATATTAAACACGCTATGGTGTTTGAAAACCATGGTGTGGTATTTGAAAATCTTCGTGAATTATAATTTTTGTTTTGGAATGATGGCCAACCATACTTTACCAACCACTCGCAAAGTTACGACTGTGACGTTACAAAAGAAAGGTCTAATTCAGTATGCTTGTTGCCTGAGAAGAATGACGAATTCGGGAAACCAAAAATGACTTAGGTTAAGCTTAAAATTTAGATCGACATCTAAAATTAATTTATCATTTTACGAAGACGTAATTGAGGCGTTTCAAATTTGCCTTTTTGTTACTGCACTTTTTGTTACTGCACTTTTTCGTAATTTTGTTATGCCTTGTTCTATTTTTCCCGCATTGGGCAATGAACAACACAGCAATCTACTGAAGGTGACATGAACTTTTTTTATCAACTGATAGAGTATACAGACAAGAACTCCAATCTTTCTTAGTTAAAGGTCGTAATTATTAGGAGGCAGCCCCCTGGTGGCTGGGTTCGCATGAGTCTCCAAATATTGCACACGGCTTGGATATCGAACACGTGTTGGCATACTCTCCTGCCTCAATAAAGACTGCTTATCATCCCTGACGACGGTCCATACATCCTGCATACCGCCTGATGAAGCCAATGTACCGTAGGCATACCCTACTTACATGAGAGCGAGAGAACTACATTAGTGCTTTAAGTAAATAAATATCAAATGCTGGAAATGTATGTACTCCAAAACAATGTACTGCAACCTTAATGAACAGGAGATACACGTATTTACTGCCTCACTGTCGCATGAACCGTTCACAAACTCATGCAACTTTTGTTCTAAAACTGAAAACCTGGAGCCTGTTTTTTTTTAATTGTTGACGAAACACTTACGTAAATATTCAAAGTGTGCAGAAAAACAATGTATTATGCATTCAAAATTGGATGTTTGACACAGGTGAAATAAATATAGTTTTGAGCGAGTAAAAATTTGAACTGAATACTGAATGTTGAGATAAAACAACCTAATGCAGCAGTAGGGTAAACCGGGTGACAGTGGGCTAAACGGTTTGTCAGTCCTCGTTTTAATTACTAACACATATAGAAATTTAAGGCATTGTTATTTGACCTACATTCATTTTAATTCTTTTGTCCTCTGTCGTCACAGAATTTACAAAATATCCACTTCTGAAATCGTCTTAACATTTGTCATTTGTATATTTATTTTCTTTCCTTCGTTTGTTATCATGTTAGCTTTTTTTCGCCATTCACTCCATAGACAGGTTCGCTATTAAATTGAAATTGATGAGCGCACGCGCAGAACCTTAACCAAGCATCGAGGCAATTTTGTCCATTTCTTCAACGTGTTTTCTATATATACTTTGATTCTAGAGGCGTTTCATCCTTCAAACGACGAAACGCCAACAGAATTCGAAATATTCGACAGAAATGTTCGTACTCCCAAGCATTGCCTATGTACTGCTTGGGTTTCTTGCATTCGATGCTTGCTTCAGCGCATTTGCGAATTAACTTGTCTACTCCAGTAGCTCATGACATTTTTGACGTCCAAAAATCTTTCTGCAGTCTTCACAGCTCATCATCATCCGCTGGGTATTTGGCCTGATTGCCACACGATCTCCCCCGTGTCCTTTAGTTCGTGAATACCCCAAGTATCTGCTCCTAGTAGATTGTATCTCTTGATGGTCATTCCTCTATACCGTTATCCTTCTCTGCTTCTTCGTAATATCGTTTTGATGATGGCCTCTCAAAATGAAAAGAAGCAGGAGGACATGATATTTGATTTATGGTGGCAAACTCCTAATTGTCACCTCCCGCAAGCACGAAGCAGCGCTTGTCCGCTGGCCAGGGACGGGAGAAACGTGTCATTCCCCTGGGTAACGTATCCATTGTTTGTTCCGAGTTTGCCGCCTCTAGGCGGAGAGAAATTCAATATTTCTATGATCAGAGTCCAAATTCAGCAAGATCCAGTTCCGCTTGATATATCTATGCTCTGCTAATATACACAGGGGTCCAGGATCACCAAGCTTCTCCCGAGGCTCATTGTGCACACTGTAAGGTCTTTTTAATTAAATAGTGTTTATGAAAGTGTGGTTTTATTGAGATGCAAGATTGAACCCCTTTCTATACGGTCTTTCTACAAACATATTAAAAACTTTGGATTGGTTTCAGTAAATATTCTGAAATTCGTAGAAGATACAGTCAAAATTAAAATGTCTCGACTAATTTCATTTTAATTTTAACTGGACATCACGGTATACTTGGTATCAGCCATTAATGCCGATTTCAATATGAACATTTTACAGTTCAGTTTTGTGTTCGTTGTGTACCGTAGGGTTACAACGAAGAGTTTGCCTAAATATCTGAAAACCTACAAAAAAGGCGATTTTTAAAAATAAATTATATCGACAAGGACAAAGCACCAATCTGACAAGCCGTTGGTGACTTTAAAATTCACTGATTAACAATCAGGATCAGCAAATTAAAAATTCTTTTCATGGCAAGTTGTCATATATGCCTATACACTGGATTTCCAGCAAAACAATTAACATTTTTTTGAGAAAAAATAACTCTGAAAAAAATTCCTTGTCTAAAGATCCCAAAACCACTCATGAATTAGTCCCATCCACGTTTTCCGTCAGTATTAAATGACTTGTTGATAGGAATATTTCGGTGGTGAACTAACCATGCATTTAGACAAAGATTTGTTTTCCGAAAAGAGAGGCAGCCGGAGCAGTTTTATTCTTCGCCTTCTACATCTACTGACACGCTTCCCCAGTTGGACACAACCAAAAGCTTTGGTCTCCAATCTCTACTTTAATCACATCCGGAATTTTCCTTAGAAAAGCCGTTTTCTTGGGATTTCTTAGGTCTCATTCCTTACCTCTTCGAGCATAATTGCCCATAATTTAAAACCCTAGATACGGGAGAAACAAAACCATCTGAATTCTTGAATCGTTCGACTTCTGTCATGTTGTCAAGATTAATTTATCTTGCACAACACGGGACGAACCTGAACGATTAAAGTAATTAATTTAACTCGTTGTGGACTCGCTTCAATAGCAAACTTTATCTCAAATAAATTCCAAGCCAAGATAAAAAAAACCCTTACAGTTTGCTTATGTACATATTATTAATTAACGTCTGATTTTCAAGCGCCGGTAATTTCAACTGTTTTCTCACAGCTCTCCTTTGCCAGTCGGAGACCTCAGAACGTTCTTTTTTTTCCTGGCACACGACACTGCACACTTTTTGTCAGATAATAAAATCGAATTTTATTTTTCATAAAATGCTTTTCTTTACCAACCTTAACAAATCGCGAGATTATTGTTTTGTTTTCAGCGCGATAAGAAATTGCGCATCGAAACGCACTACAACAAGTTCTATCAAAATAACAGCCTCTAGACAAATACAACAGTATGGTTTATCATCTATTTGAAGTATATCTGTCTGCATGCACACGAGTCAATGGGTTGCTAGGAATAGCTCTTGGAGGGAAGCAGTGAGTATGATAAGCCATCCATCTATTCATAAGAGTTATTCAAACAAGAGGTGATAACGATTTCGTTGGGGAAGTCTTTGAATTGGCTTTTATTGGCTACAATTGTTTTGTAGATTGTACACAATTAGCGGTTTTCATGAGGCCCTTTTGAAATTTGACACGCCAGCGGGTGGTTATTGTTGTATACAATCGGTATTGAAAAACTCCAAAAGGCTAGGTATAAACGGCATGTGTGCTCTTTCCGACAAACCCTGACACATTATAGTAGGCCAGCCAAATGTGGAAAAGTACCCTGGAGAATAATTTCACGGCATTTTTTGGTAATAGCTGGCATCCATGCTAGATCATTTCTTTATATTTTGATTTTTAAAAATTTTGTTTTGGTGATTCTACTTCACATCCTTACTTCAATAACATTTTCTAACACATATAAGCGACTGAATTATTATTAGGATATAGTAACGATCCAAAACGGCTCCTAGTATACCCAAAAGTTGGGCGACTTTTACTTTGTCTCCAGATATCTTCAAGTAGTCTTGCCAAACATCAGTATATGAGCTTCAAATTCACCAAGTTGCTTACTGGCACAGTTACCCTATTAAAACCTTACGGAAAATCATGTGAACAATGATAACATTGTGACATTTAGCCCAGCAAACAAAAACGGCAAAACGAGGTGTCTGTTAATTGGCCTAATTAGTGAAGGGTTGCCTAATGTGAGAGACTTGAAAAAAGTTCAAGGAAATTCTCTAAATGATTAGAAAGAAAATTAACGGGAAAGAAAACATTTTGACCCTGACATAATTATTACAAACATGTTTTTTTTTTTTTTTTTTGGGGGGGGGGGTGTGTTTCCTTGAACTTATTCAAGTATCCCATGTTAGGCGACCCTTCTTTTAATTTAAGCCCAGTTTACGAACAGCAAGCTCGTTTTCCCCCGTTTTTGTTTGCTGAGCCAAATATCACAATGTTATCATTGTTCACATGCTTTCCCATAAGGTTTTAATAGGGCAACTGTGGCAGTAAGCAACTTGGTGAATTTGAAGCTCATCAATACTGAGGTTTGGCAAGACTACTTGGTGATATCTGGAGACAAAGTAAAATGCGCGCAAGTTTGGGTATAATAGTAGTCATTTTGGATGTTACTATGTCCTCGTGATTATTATGTCACTTACATGCTTAAGAAAATAACATTTAAGTAAGGGGGTGTAACTAGAATCACCAAAATAAACTTTTCAAAAAATAAAAAAATAAAGAATATACCCAAATATGGGAATAAATGTATTACACTGCAGGGATTAACAATTTATGCAAATTAGGTATATTTAGGGTCAAAATTAAGGGTGGCATCCACCTGCATTTTCTTCTCCACCCTTTGACTGATTGATCTGACATGGTTGCCTGCTATTACCAAAATATGCCGTCCTCTATATTAGCAAGTAACGAAAGTTACACGAATGAATACAGCAAAGGACAGGGAAAAAAAGGAAACGTTTGTTTTATGAGTGAATATCCACCTATAAATGAAGTTAGCACGCTCTACTTCACCTCTTAATGCAACAAATCGGGGTGAAAACAAATGGTGATAGGAACCTTGCAGTTTTCGTGCATAAAGATCATCAGTTTTCCGTCAACTTTTGCTTAAGCACAGCTCTCATGATTTTATTCAATACAAAACAGTTTCTTCTTTGTATTAAAAGGATGATACTCCTGAGATTCTTATCAATTTCGTAGAAATTATTGTTACGATTGAACATCATGACCTGCATAGTAAATCTTCAGTCACAACTATAATCAACAATTTAGTTTCTTTCCACCAACCAACCGCGAAATGCTTCAGTCAACATTTTAAAATGCACGGGATGGACTACTGATAAAAATAAGTAAACGCAATATAAAGTTGTGAAAAGTCTGTCATCTGGAGGAGACAATGGATATAAATACATGTTTAGATTTGTGGCATATACTCCACCTCAACAGAAATACTCTTCTGTTTAATACAACCTATATTCCCTCGGGGTCCAGGAGCCCTTCATTGTCTATTTATCACTAATAATATTTTATATTATTTTTTGTATTGCATTTTGAAATAGTTGTTAAATTGTTTGGAAGAAAAAGGCTCTGGAAATATGCCATGTTTTCAAAAACAAAGTTGCGAAAATGAACACGCACCTGATACCATTTAGTCACTCTCGGGATGAATTCAAATAATTGCCTTTTAGTTTATAACCAATTGTAAATTAAAAAAAACCCTTCAATTAAACTGAAGCATTAAAAAATCAAAATATAATTATTTAAATGTAACCTTGTTAACAAACATATTTTGATAGAATCATTGCCCTTCCAGATTATAAGCTGTGATATACTATAGCGTTGGAGTGGGTGTTTGTGAAGGGAAAACACGCCAGAGAAGTACCAGAAAGCATGTCTCCAAAGCGGAGTAAAAAAGATTGCTGGAGTGGCGATGGGTTAAATAATGAAAAGTTGCCTTTTTCTCCCTATAATATTGTGAAATACAGAGCAATTCACTGCTGTCTGTGTATGTATTCGTGTCCAAACTTTCCACAAATGAACACCAGCTGTTTACGTGGTCAGTGTGACATATAGACTGAGTGAACAACCACATTTGAGATCGTTAAAAATTGCCAGATATCGTGCGTCCATAGCCCGACAAACTACGTTTGGTCGACAAGTACTTGCTCTGCCAGATTAATCAACCGGCGGTATCTTCTCTAATCAATCACCAAGTTGGGTATTACATTTTGGCGGGGTAACACTTTTTCTTTGTACAGCCGCCATTAAAGTCAGACAACTGTTTTTCGTTTCAACGAGTTATACAGTCAACTAAAGATAATTCAATCGATTCATGAAAATAAGAAATTTGAATGTCCGCTGAGGGAACGAATGTATTAATTAGAAAATGACAATAACGTTTTCAGGAGTACCCAATTCTTAAACGGATTAATTTAGTTAGTATCTTATCGCAACATTTACAATTGTCTTTAGTGCTAAACCATCCTAATGTTAGTACCCAGCGAGATGATGATGTTCATCATAATTGTTAATGTGTATCTTTTCTATGATGGCAGATACTGGATTGCAAGGGATGCAAAAGCACTCAGTCACCGCCTATACATACTATTTGAGAAAGTCAAGCCACAGCGTAATGTCTTGTGAGATTCCGGCAGTGTTGCTAACACTGATGACTGAGGAGTTAACGTCTTCGTCTTCAACCTGTCATAGCAGAAAAACAACAACAAAAGAAACCAACGTTAACACCGTTCATCGTCCACTCAATATCATAAGCCATGGAGAATGTGCATACATGTTGTATATTGTTTGAACCATAACACAAACAAAATGAGTATCAGAGAGACAACAAAGAAAGTGAATACACTTAATTAATAGCATAGCATAGTTACCCCCCCCCCCCCACACCAAAAAAATGGTCAATGTTAAAAAAAACCTAAATTGTTCATGTTCCCTAAACCACGACAGTTCACTTCCACCATCAGGCCGCTTACGAAATGCTCTTCCTGTTATGCAGTACTGCTATGAGACCAAAGGGAAGCTGTAGCAATGAGGTTAATCGCTATCTGGGTGGTAAGTTGTCGGCAGTCTACAAAATGATAGTTTCGTATTGCTAATGCCCAGATATCGCCTTGCTAATAGATAATTAAGAATAGTGTCAACACTCAATACTGCAAATCTGGATTCACTACTTCAGGCAGTTGATATTTAAAAATGCATTGACTGCAACGCCTCATCCACCCCCCCCCCGCCCGATAGTCACCCCTTTGGATATTCCTGGATCCGCTACTAAGCATGTACTTTAAGGGCGTGCGTTCAAAGAATTTTCTTAAAGGTTTCCACGGCCTGATCACTGCTTGCTTGATCACAGCTGTGATTTTGACAGAATAGTTTTTGAAAATTTATACAGCAACGTATTGGGAGATGCCATAACAGTTAAATATTAGATCCCGTAATTATGTTGGCACGCAACCAAGTGAGAACAGGGTTCATCCTCCGTCCGTGACCCAGGATGGTGGTAAACTAACCCATTCTATGCAGGAACAGCTTGTTTGTTCCAGGCTTCGCCTCACAGCACTTTCATATCACCGCATCGCGCATGGACGCTCACGCACAAAACCCAAATTTAAACGAAAACCATTTTTCAGAGTATAAAGGAAACCGGGAAATAATAGGGAGTTTTTTTCTGTTAGCCGCCTGGATGAAGGGTAGTCAGTAGACCGAATAAATCAACCCAGTTTCTTGTTTGTTAACCAAAAAACTGTGCTTAAACCAGGAACTGAAATTGAAAATTCTAGTGTGGACGTGACATTTTCTGAATTCCATGTGAATCAATCATATTTCCTCGTCAATTTAGTTCACAGCTTTTACATTATTTTGCTTAGCGTCATCGAATGGATAGTGATTTTGCTAATTAAATTCCTCATTATATACGGTGAAACTCCCCTTTTCCATTGAAAATATAGTTTCCAGTCTAAATTCTTCCAGATCTCACTATCATTCCTGCAAACATTTTGATATTTTTCCTTTACAAAAAAATCCCAATTATTGACTTAATTTTGTATTATTTTTCTCTTATTCCAAACGACGCTTCCTCGCATGTCGTTTACTAATTTTCATTCCGTTATGAAATCTTGCACTTCGAGCAACGGTGTATGAGAAATTGGAGTTGTTGGTATATATCTCTTCCTGTTTCAAATGTGCAACTTATTCTACTCTATTATCAGAGGGGCAGGGTTACAAGGGTCTATCAGCTACAAAGCATGCCGTCAAAATGAGCAAAAGAAAACTATGGTGGCGCTCTATAAATCAGACCACCACTATAGCACAACTGTATAATACAGAAGTAATGCAAGAAAGGCCATTATTATTTTAAATACTTGCATCATTTGGAAGCAATAATAGTATTCAAAAGTTTCTTGGAAACCTTTTAATTATGGTAAAAATTGTACAGAAAAAACTATCATGAAGAAACGGATGAAATTAAAACCGCCCTCAGACGGCAGCACGAGATATATATTGTTAAGTCTTGGTTTTTTTCACTGGTTGTTCTTCTAGTACCTTCGTTAAATTTAAAAATATGTTTTTTTTTTCCTTGCTGGATCTACGAATAAATTTCAATTTTTTTTTATAACTTGCACTGCCGCTTTTCAACAACCATTCGGTTTTTACCTTCATTGTGTGGTTTCCAAGTTCTTCATTATTCCCCTGTCAATAGCCCGCAGCTATAGGAGAATCGCTTAGTTGGATTTTTGAATTCTTTTCAGAACTCCCCAGAGGTCATGACCTTAGCGACTGACCTAGCCTCGCCTCAGGCGTTCTACCCACTCCGACCACTGCTACCAGTACCAGAATGAAAGGACCCGAATACCGGATTTGATGAAATGACAAAGCGGCTGGTTCCAGCATGTCTGGTACAAGGGCATTTCTTTGGCAGGATAATTGATATTGGGAGTATTTGCATGGCGTTCGGGTATTTATTCGGGGTCGCAACTCAACCACATGATGGATTTATAAAGTCTAGCGAGTGAGTTGGTACACCGAATACTTTGAAAAGGCGATACGGTCCATAGCGTGCTACTGGCGGTATGCTTCATACATTTTATTACACCAACGTAAGAGTTCCATTGCATGGTTGTAGTCACAATTAGCACACATAAAGTTAAATAAAAGTAGATGAGAAACATTGACACAGCACAAACATGTAATTGTGATACTTACTCGGCAAGCTTTATATATCACGTGTCACTGAAGACAAAATCCAGGACAATGTGTTTATTATTCGCGTTAAATACAGGATGAAAAATAAACACGCCCGGTTCTGTTTATGTCCTATAAGCCGATAAACGAAAGTTCAATGTTATAAACCCGTATAAGAGTTCATCTAATTTTTCCGGACAGTTTGAAACTTTAAAAAGAGACGAATGTTGACCTGTCTTCCTTCGGCGTTATGCATGGAATATTCATAATGTTTCATACAGGGTTGGTTTTGTTATCACGTATAAATGATAACAAATAATTGAAAAGATTATTGAAACACATGAATCTTCGACTGTTAATCGCATGGTAATCTTTCCACTTAACGATAATTGTCTATTTGAACATTAATTTAATAGTAGGATGGATATTACATTGATCCCTTGATACATGCGATGCGGTGTATAAAAATACATTGTGAACATTGTACTCGAGGAATTCATAATATAAACATGTCTGAAACTCTGAATACTTCAAACTATATTCAAAGAAACGGTTGATTTTCAATCCTTATCAACTCTCAGAGACTAGCAAAATACACTGTATCTCGAATGTGGAAGGTTCGCAGAGTAGTAGATGTTGATCGAGCAGCCCGGGAACAGGCAGGCATAGGCCTACGTGGTTATTGACCGGATGTCCACGCTCCGGCCCCGGGCCCGTGCCTTTCAATCAGCAGGCTTCGTGATTCCATACTTCTGCGGAGACGTTTTTTTTTCTCAAAAATAACGAAATCTCCTCCAAAACACATTTTTCACGAAAGGAACGGTTTCGAGGGTTACAATGAATATCACATATTTAACACACCTCCCTTAAAGTTTACAAATTATCTCCAGGATTTATGAATTCGTCCGATTCTCAAAGCGACTTGCATTGCGTTTTAACTATACATACTGAAAACCTCCGTCCCGGGCCATGCACATTACACTAATTTAGATGAACTTTATTCAAAAATAAAGAGCTAATTCGTCATTATGTGGCGCCCATAGTACGTGATCACGTGTGATAAATCGATGTGACATCACAATGGGGTTAAGCATTGAAGACAAAATATCGAATAACAATAAGCTTTAAATGGTTAGGCCGTTAAGAAGATGCTGGTTAATGGCACACCTTTTTGTAATGCGGATGCGGGCTCGTATTGACTGTTGTGGAGTGAACTGTCTTTTTTGTTGCTTTTCCGTTAAGTTCATAAAAGGTTAAAACATACTTTCAGAAGTTTCCATCATTATTATACAATTTAATTGCGTCAGCGGTGTGAGTGAACAAAGCTTACTCGTTTATCAAACTTTTTGTTTGTTGAACTCGTTAACCTTTTCCTTCGAAGCTGCAACATATAATTTTGGCTCTGAATCTTCGACAGATTCTCACGTGAAAATGACACCAACATGGAAACAATTCTCTTTACAACAAAAATGCATTTGCTGACGAGCATATACACTGCAAAGGCGTCCCTAAATGTAATAACAATACACAATCATATGACAACGTTATCAGACCAAGGAAACAATCGATTGCCTTGCGTGCTTCAATTGCAAAGCTCTGTATATTATGAATTTGTCGATGATCCATTTGGTTAAGTTATCAATCCTTTCAAACCCTTGACGGCCAGCCAGCAACACCGCCATAAACCTTCCCAAGCAACAGTTACATAACGCCCAACTGATGCATTCTGGTATCAAAGAGGCATTTTAATTACCCAAGGTGCCAAAAGCCACCCAACCAATACAATCTTTTTCCAACCACAGTAGAAAGAGAAAATGTTCCTTTCTTCCCTGTGGGGGGTACCGTCGAATGGGAAATGTTATGAAGCGTGGGATGTATAGCCACCACACAATAGCAAACGAGCCATCAAACTTTGGCCATTAAACACTGCCATCACGCCCTGATGGATTCATTTTATCTTCGTCCATCCACTTTTTTTCAAGGAACTGGATATGCTCCTTCACGGCTTAATGATTGCCTCTTTATGGCGTCAGTCGGTCATTCTATTCAAATTCGGGGAATGACGGGCCCATGAAGCACCTATTATAACACTTCTAAGCCTTAAACCACTACCCTAAGTGCTGAGATTGCAAAATACTATTTATGCATTGTGTGATCTAAAACCGTGGAGTGATTGGATTTCCACCATAAAGTTCTGTATCCCCAGGGCCTTACTTCAATGTAAATACTTTCGGTTGGTTTCCATCAGCGAAAGCTTGCTGCTATATATCCTCCTGTCATCCCTATTAATTTACACGTTCCACATACATAATATATGTATTCTAACACGAGATACGTTATCAACATTTATTCGATAATAACATAATCTCTGGCATGATTTTGAGTTGCTTTAGGTTTCATTAAAAGAGCAAATTTTATTTAAAAAAAAACACCTCTCCTTTCCGTTATTCTGATTCGTTCTCAAAGTTTTACTCGAAAAGAAACAATCTTGTATGTATGATCGCGATTACTCTACATGATGATGTTCCGAGACAGAAAAATAAGCTTTGGCGCTACATTCTTGTGATTTCTCATCAGGATTATCAACCTTAACACTGCACAAGAATTCAAGTCATCGCAACAGTCAAAAGTTTTACTACTGGATGGCCTGAATTGATTGCCAACAACCTGTCCATCACAAGGACATAAGCGGCGTGATTTCGGACATTGCTGGTTACACGGTCTAGTCTGGCCGAGTCCTTTCTCCATGCATTCAGTATGCTGGACATAATCCATGGCTGGATTCACAACCAGCGAAATGCCAAAATCAGTCTGTTCCACTAAAGTATAAATTATTGGATGGTTAATGAAAACAATATACAAATGTATTGCTCAAAACTAACAAATAACTGTTTGATGAGGTGACTGCATGGGCGATTCTTTATTAATTAAAGGATGGAAATTACATTCTTCTTTAAAGGACCCACACAATCATAGTCATGTTGATAACTACATGTACATAACCCACTCAATCATAGTCATGTTGATAACAAGGGGGCCTACAGAACCTCCGCAGCGAGCGGAAGTCGAAAGTGAACCACAATAACAACTCTCTCAATGTATATTTGTCAATTGCAAATGGGTGAAAAACTTCTTCGTTTTTCTTCAGAATTCCAATTTACACACTGGATTCCCCTACACAGTATATACTCAACTTTGAGCACTGGTGTCAAGAGTTTGTATCCTCTCATGACAGACTAATCCACAGACGTACGACAGATAATGCATTTCGGCTATGACGAGTTCTAAACAAGGACACAAAAGACCCCGATCGATAAGTTCTGAAAACCTTAGTGGACCTCCAATGCTTTTCACCCATCACTCCCGTCACAAATTCCTCGGTGGTCGTGGATTAGAACCAACGATGAACCCAGTGGAAACATTTCGGTCATCTTAATTTATCATCGCTTGAGTTGATCTATAAGTACCTTGGATGTTTATTACTCATGGAGAAAGAGAGAGAATATCCTTCGGAAACAAATTCGAGAACAGAGATGTTGAGAAACTACCGTAAAGGTGACCTGTCACCGTGTATTACAATTGCATTTGCGTATTCCACTTATTACTAGGCCATGTACCATTGAGGCAGAAAAAGGTACTAAAATAAAATAAAAACTTGTCTCCCCACCGAAGCATTTCCACAAACAATCGTTGTTTCCATTTCTATTACTATTACAGAACTGAATATTTTGATGTGAATTTAAGCAGCAGCGTCCTGCAAAGATGAAATCTTCAATCTCAATTTTCTCTTGCTAATAGCGTGACTTAGCTTTGCACTTTTGCGAGAGTGTCTTTGGAGACATAACAAGGAACCATCAATGCGCTTTCAGTGGTCTTAATAGAAGGCTGGGTTTTAGTTTCGGTGACTATTGTTTGGTCCTCTTAAAAAAGGAACAAATTGTCCGAAAATCTACGGTAACAAATCACAGACGTAGACTTCGCTATGTATTTCCTACACTGCTCCCTCCGTTGAGGGCTACATAACAGGATACTGTGCGTCAATGGAATCTACTCTTCTATCCTACTCGCTTTTCAAGGCTTTGAGGACAATACGACAAAACCGAAGAAGAAATCCCCATAGAATACTCGCTAATGAATGGATTAGGGTCTACATTTTCAAAGGCCTATTTCTGTTTCACTGTGTTTGTCAAGGTAGTCGCTCTCATTCAAGTCATAAACTTGCCAAGGTGACTAATAGTTGTCCAGCAAATTTTCACACTTTTTGGGTCTAAAAAATATCTCAACTGATGTAGTAGGCTAATGATCGGCTTTACAGAAAACCCTATATTGGCAACAGCAAATTAAAAAAAAAAGAGCTCAAGCAGCTGCAACACTGTTTTAGTAGTGATTATGGAAATTGGCACGAAATGCAAAATTCTAACTGGATTTATGTTTTTCGATAACCAACGTCAGCGAGGGTCAGTGCATGGTCGTTCAGTTGAGTTCCCCTTGTGAATTTTAGCAAGAAAAACACCCCTGAATGGGTGGATAAACAACTTTGTTAGCCTTCCTGGTTCTGTGTATCGCCCTCGGATCGGGTTGATGGGAGTTAGTATTAACGCCAGTAGGGCGAGTGACCCGTACAAAATGCGCCTGAACCAGCTTGGATTGAAACTAAATTCTCCTGGGTACCATCCAAGAGGAATAAAGTGCTTGTGCAGGGAGGCAGAAGCCTTACAAATCACACACACACACCACGGGGAAGTCTACATGCTTGCAGCTCAGGGTAAAATCAGCTCATTTCTTTTTATCCTGCGGCGAAAAATAAAACCTTTTGTTCGTGAAGTACGCTGGCCCGAGGTCAATGAAACTTGTTTGCCGAAAAGTTCATGCGAGAGAATGAAATAGTGGTCTAGTTTGGTAGTGTCTCGTATATAATGCGTTACTTGTCATCATCGCTTTAGTAATTTAAATGCCTTCTGTGTAACACTTTTATGCTTGTCTATCTGAACGACAGTAGGAGTTGTTTTCACTCAATGCAGAACGTTGTCAAACGCGAACGTGCATTGTTTAGCAATAACGTCCAAAATAGAGAGATAACTCCAACGGAGGAGGTGGTTCAGCATTACGGTATAGTCTACGTACTTGACGTACGAGTGTTGTAATCACAGACAGCGCCCCGAGGGTCAGATGGTGTCCAGCCCCAAACTACATGTGGATACCATGTTTCTTATGCTTATTAACCTACGGATATACTCCTTACATTGCAGAAATTAAATTAAAATACTGAAGGTTTTTTAACGTGTGGTATCGTTCAATATTGCCAACTAATGACCTCAGGTACAAAATGTGTATAATAAGCGAGGCACATATGTGGGCCACAAAGAAGAGATTAAATTAGGGAAAATGTGGGATATTTGGAACGTGACATAAATACGAAACAATTTCCTGTTTTAGTTTACGTCACAAACTTCCTCATACGTTCAAGCTGTCAAATGGCACATATCAAATTTCATTGCTTGGTTCAAACCTATCATCACCAATGTTAAACAATGCAGTCCTGTAGCAAAGTATCAGCTTTTCGACTAGTATTTTGGCAAGAAATCGCCTTATGCACATCTAAGTGTTGACGGAAGAGATAATCACAAAATGACGAGGGTAGAGGCAGGGACATTTTGGATATAATGTAGCCCCAATGTTGTTGTACAACTGAACAAATTATATTCAAATACCCGTTTTGAATTACAATGTATATTGTAAGTTAACACGCTTTTATCAATTTGAATTTTGTACGAAGGTAAGTCGAATAGGCCTACGTTTTTTTGTGATAGATGTTGGTCGTTATGATCGTACATACTTGTATATGTACAGGATGCGAACACAAATCTGAGTTTGTTGGTCTATTGCGTGATGTGCGTGCTGGCCCTTATGGCCTGGTATTGTTTTTATTTTTAATGAATTCATCGTGAAATCATAACCACCTCCGGTCAAGATCAGTTGTCAAACAACGTAACATCTTTGCCCCAGACAGGCTTCATTCCCTATTCAATCGGCCGTTTGAGTCCGTTACCGAGCGTAGTGCATCCCGCTTACGGGCCAAGCGACCCCAGTTTCCCCCCGTCTAGCGATGCATTGAGTCTTCCCACCGACAGTCGATAAACCTTAAGCAAACTCGGCTGCCGATCAATACCTGGCAATACCCGGCGGGGACCGGGGTTTGAAGTCTGCCGACACAATTTCATTTCCCGGTTATTCCATTTTTGGGTTTATCCCCTTCGCCCACCTCAAAAAGGAGACAGCGGGCTAAAAGGTGCAGGGATGTAGTGCGTGGATGTGGTGTCTTATGAAAGATAGCAGACATCTGATGGAATAAAGACACTGTAATACTGCAGTGTATTATCAGAGGTTGGAATCATTCTTGTTGCCCCAAAAGGCAACGTATCGACTCAAAAAGAGAGCAAGGGGTAGCTGCTAGCCTCATGTGGTGAGTCACATGTGCTCCGCGTTCAATTACACATTTAGAATACATCAAAGTTTTCTGATAACACAAACATAACCCGAAGCAGCTATACTATACGTCAGACATTTCTGGCTATTTTGCTTATCTATTTTTGCTTGTTATCTTCTAAAGATTATTACTTAGAATGTTGGAATTCTGAAACAACTTTTCACAACTTCATTACTCTGACATCAGGGCCGTAGCTAGGGTTTGGCCGGGTGGGGTTGTAATATGGCTCTGGTTTTGTTTTGGCTATCCACTTTTAATAATATTCACCGTCAAAAGATTGTTTTCATGATTAGATATCGTGTGTTCTAACAGAACTATCAAGTTTAGTTTAAAAGAGTCCATCACGAAAAGGTCGATTTGTTAAAACTCAGCTCCAATGCCACTGTTTGCCAACCCTTCATATCCAATTCGTTAACCATGGTATGATGCATGTAAATTGTGTCATGATCTTTTCATGAATGCATAAACAATTACCTTATAAGTAAAGTTTTAACTGACTGCATTTAAAGAGTGTGTAAATGACACAATGAATCATGAATGTAGAAAGTGATTGTTTAGTCTCTTTGTCCATGCTCTTTAACAAATTTGATATTTTTTCTTACGAATTTTTGACATTTAAATGTTTCATTTCAACGGAAAAAAAATTGGAAGTGACTTAACGCACGGAAGAGATGCTTACATCGTTAAAGGCAGGAGCGGACGGGGTTCGTGTGTGCATGAGTACGGCCGGCTGACTGTGTCAAGCCACATCGTCTATTGTACCCTTATACCCGTACCAAGTATCCGGTTTGTCCGATGACAGGTATAATAGTTACAGTTTCATGCAGCTTGTACTTCAGTATACAGGGTGAGTAAAAATAAAAAGGAAACCCAAATGGCATGACCATTTTCTTAATAAAGTTCTGCATGAAGCACATGCACATGTGAATTGTTTTCGTTTTGCTGAAAGAACACTAAATGCCTGTTTGTGATCCGTGGACAAAACTTTAAAACGGTGGTTGTGTTTAAAATTCCATACTTTGAAAAGCACATGAGTGATTTGAATGATTGATGTACTAGAAGAAAGCTTAGTAATTGGACTTTCATATCCTAGATTTTGATAGTGCTACATCCGAAATTCATTAACAAATTGGTCCTGCCATTTGGTTTCTTTTTTTTAATCAACCTGTATGGCAACAATTTCGATTGCTAGATTTACTATGAAATTATGTTGGAAATCGTTCAAACAATAATGAACATTGTTCGTCCATTCGGTGCTGACTGTGATTCTTCCTATTTCCCTTCCATTTGCTTTTGAAACTTCGCACTGTCATTTACAAAACCTAATTTTGGTGTGCTATTGTATACCAATACCATTATAAATGCTTTTGTTGAAACATAAGTGAAAGATAGGTACAATAACATAAGTGGTATTTTCCGTTGAAACATTTTTAAAATGTGTACAACTTATAGAGCGAAGACCGGACAAAAAGTGTTTTTATTTGGATGATGGACAGCTGAAGAAAGTAATATTGTGATGATCCTTTATTGACTTGTCAAACACCAATAGCATGTAATGATGTCAAGGAACCAACCGTCTGAATGAAAGCAAGACAGTGACTATCACATAGGAGAAAGCCCCTGCATATTAATTTGCCTTCATCATCTGTAAATGAGCAACAAATAAGTACATTTACACGTCCACCATACGTCGTCTCCTGGGTTTTCGATTACCTCAATTTCATTACGATTATTCATGGCAGGTCTGTTGTAGTGTTGTTAGTAGCACTACGTTGTGCTGATGTCGCTATGGGCAAACCCCTGGGAGATATTATGATCCAACCCAAGGCCTGCAATGATTAGGCTTACTAGCGTCATCCTCGCTGGCTCATTTTGTAGGCACACTATTTTAATTGATAACACGAAGGATTGACTTGACGTCTATCTCCATATTCAAACCCCACACCAAGATTCCAATCACCCTTGGATATCAGATTCAGACTAAAACCACCCGTCAAATATTTATTTCATTTTTAACAATAGTCATTTTAAAACGGTCTTTTCACACTGGTGCACGAAATACCAATCGAAATACCATTTTATTGACTTACCGGGTATATGAAACAAAAGATTTTCAAGAAGAGTTTATGCAACAACATGATTTTGTTTGGATTTAATACAACAAACACATATTTGAAAGGCTGCTTTTTGGGGATCCGGCTGTGTAAGGCAAAATAGACCTATGAACAGAGGTATTATACTGAACTTACTATGGTCTAATTCAATCGCTACAATAACAAACCGAAAGCAAAACCTCTCATTGCATGGGATCATTTAACATCAGGCTAATTGCCAGAATTTAACATAATACAATTTCGTAATCGATTTCACATGTACTCCCATAGAATCTGAAATGATAGAATCTGAAAAACATTACCTTGATTTCATGAATGATGAGGCAGTCGAACTCGTCCTAAGACGACATGTTGTTTCCCTCAAATTCATCTGTAAGGAAAAAAAGTGTACACTTACTCAACCGAATATCCAGCACATGACACGCTCCCGAACTGTTTTGTAAGAGACTTATTGACGATACTGTGCAAAAACTATCACCATTTGTGTTCCATACTGAACCGTATTTGTCAAGTGATTCAATATTGCTACAACCTGATGTTGATTTTATGACGAAGTTTTAGTGAGCGCATTGAAAGGTGGTTCGAACCGCCAATATAGCCCAAATACAAAATTGAGGAAAACAAGTACGATCTTAGCTTTCCATGAACTTTTCAATTTGTAAATGCATCACCATTACTGAAACATAAACATCTAACCTACATTAATAAGGATAAAAATAACACCCCAACAAGAAGAATTTACTGAACAAACAGCAAAAGTGTGTTCTAAAACACTTCTCACATATTATTCACATGCAGTTACTGTAAACTTATTGTAAATACTAAGAAGTCGTCAATATACCAGAATAAACCATACTTATAGTTCTCTCTGAAAATCTGAACACAAAAAAATTGCTAAAACCGTCACAGTGTTGTACGTAACTCTTGAAAACTTGATAGAAATAAAAATAAAAAATCGTTTCAATAATACCACTCTTTAAAGTCACATCATTAGACCATTACAGAAGAGTTACATCTGTCATTCGAAACACATGTTGCCTCTTCAGTGTAATTTTACGAGAAATCATTTTCAATATTAAATATCTTGAAATTCGTTGATCCAATTCTTTGTCAATTTCAAGTTGAAATAGTTTGGGATTTATCTGATGCAAACTTCACGTGGTAGGTGGCACTCTAACTGTTTGCTAGGAATTGGGGTTGGAATATCAGCTATTCGGGGATTCTTTACATAGTTTTCAAGACTAAGCACATTATTATAGGCTCATAACGGAACGTAATAAACAACCTTAAATGACAAGATACGAAGGTACAACCTAAGAAAAACAAATGTTGAACCATTCCTAACCACTTTACAGCTCATGAACACGCAACAGTGATATTCGTCATCCCTCTTGCAACTCAAAGAATTTCCTTGTGACACATGTATGTCGGTCTGGGGTAGCAGTCAACTTTGGAAAGATTCCCATATCTGGCCATCACTAATTTTTTCCTTCAGTGACCTAACAGCCATCAGAAAGTGATAATATGCCCTAAAAAGTAAAATTTAGCTGGGAAAATATTGAAGTTTTTACTAAGAAAACACTTAGAAATGTCAGACCAGTCCCATAGGGTTTGTGCACAGGGTGACAAGTGATGGCTAGATATGGGAATCTTTCCTCAACTTTACCTGAGTAGGTCTACAAGTAATCATTTATACCCTCGATAAGTGTGGTAAGTTCAGAGACAAAAGTTAAAGTCTGAGGTTATAATGTCTGAAGCAAAGATGAATAATCATTCTTCCCATATTATTCTTTTACATTAAACGCTTAGTTTTTTGTCAGCGCTTCGTTTGATGAGATATGTGTATGTTTCAAACTCTAATTAGAACTAAATACTCAACAAGTATTCAAACATATACGCACATTACCCAAAAGCCTGTCCACGCGATTTGTTTCACAACTTAAATCGTTGTATAAATCAAATAAATACCAATGAGGCGTGTCTTAAGATAAAAAAAAACAACACATTTTCATGAAAAAGGATATTGCGACGCATAAAAGTATCAGTTGCATGCGCAAATAAATCATCCACCTACTAGGCTAAGCAACACGAATTCGTATGATATTTAACTATGCGTAACAAAAGGAGGCAAACAATCCTATTTTGTTTGAAAATACGTTGAAATATTGCATGTTTTTCATGCAAACAGGGGTAGTTTCAGCGCACGAATAATGACAGCAACTTTGTCGAATAAAATGGCGACTGCACGCTGGAATGGTCTCCCCTTACCTCATAGTACGATACGTGCTACAAAACAGTACACACGTACAGGGACTGTTGCGAACCACCTAGTGACGTCAGGTCATCGGCACACCCTCATTAGTAAACCGACCAGGAACCTTCCCCATTCCGCCTAAACCGTAGCCAGTCATTCCCATGAAATGCTACCCAGGCCAACACGGCAAAAACAGCACTCAAATTCCTGCTGGTCAACTTGATTTCTCTCGTACCGTACAGGCGAGAAGTATCGTCCGCATAGATCCATGGCTGACGACCACACTGGGAAGCCTACGGAACAAGCGTTCGGTTAATAATGCTTTAGTTCGAAGGGAAAAGAAACACGATTTGAAAAGAGAATAACGAATAAAGACTCGATCGTTGCAAGTTATTCAACGAAAATAAAGCCCGCCATGGCTATGCTTTGTGAGAATTATCCCCACGTATTGACCCTAGCCCATACAATATCGCAGCGTGTATAGCGCATTCACACAACCAAGCACACAGAACCTTGCGGAGAAAACCCGGTATTATTGGCTTTGCGCGCCCGATACAAAAAATACTTTTCTTCATTTGTCGTCAAAAAACCATAGAGGGGTTGAGGCTGAAAGGATTTTTTGAGGTGGCGAAATAAAGCGAAGAAAGGACCATATTGAGTCTTTTCGAGCAAGCTAATTCAATGTACATGTATATGTATTCAGCCCGGAACGAAAAGACATACAAATCGAATCTTAAGAATAGGAGGTAGCGTGTTCTGAGATAAAGACTGTGCCTTCGGCTGGCTTAATATTAATAATGAAAGAGTACTCTGCTGTTGAGACTATGCTCTTATCCGTGAAAACATCTCTTTTGTTCACGCCAATTACATTCTATTCAAGATATTCATTATTCCATACAAGATTCGATTCATTTCAGACCTCTCAATATGATGGAAATTAATTACACGTTCTTATGTTGTTGGGTTGTGTACTTCAAATTAGATTTGCATAATTGAATTTAGCATTACATTGTTTATGTAATTGCTGGTACATTTGAAGTACTTACAGTACAGTAAACCTCCGCCAGACACACCGTACAACAACTTACTGACAATTTATTAATTTCTTCACCCCATATTTGATATTTTATTGTGAATATTTAATCGTGAACACCAACCACTTCAAATTCTACAGACCATGACAAACTTGTAGCATATTAATAAAGTACAAAACTACTACACACAATTTGAGTTGAGTTTCAAAAAAAGAAAAGAATGTGTGGTATTACTGGAGGCAGTTCATCAAACTATATCTATTATTAGTTGTCTTTGTTTAAATCTATTATTTATAAGACTTTGATGGTAACAATTTCACCATGGTTCATAACAGTTTTAAAGCAAGTCCAGGTTCAGTTTCCATGTAAAACGTAGATCAATTAAAGACGTTAAGCACACGACTTCGCAAAAAAAAATCTAC
Organism: Patiria miniata; assembly: GCF_015706575.1. Classification (NCBI taxonomy): domain Eukaryota; kingdom Metazoa; phylum Echinodermata; class Asteroidea; order Valvatida; family Asterinidae; genus Patiria; species Patiria miniata. The sequence continues at coordinate 12,011,819 of NW_024037055.1, forward strand.
ACGAAACTCAAACACCCACCCCTCCCAGTTAATAATACAAGATGAACAGACGGCAACTTAATATATAAACAGTGCTGAAAACAATGATTATCTCAACGAACAACAAACATTCCCATGATCGTGTATAACCATGGAGGAAGGAATAGATTATTTGACAATGTTGAACCCCTTCATCTGTTCAAACCAACGACCAAGACAAGGCAAGCCTTGCACCGCTGGTCCCATACTAGTCTGTAATTCTTTCCAATTGATCCAGAAAGGCTATTCTTTGAAAGTCTTTTCCTGCATGTTGTCTACACAATTGACCGGATTTATTGGCGTTACGTGGTAATCCTGTATGAAAGCACTGCCCGGGTCTCTCTCAACAGCCTACAAACAGTTTGAAGTCACAAGTGACAGTCAGTCAGTGGGATAGGTACAGAGAGGACACTTAGCTGGGGCCCCTGGAACCTGCCAAAATCCATTCCCTGAAAATGGGTAAAGGTAGACTGTGATGTTATCATCTACAGAATGAATGATGGAACAGCTCCCTCTGTTGATGAAACAACGAAGTCTTCGAAAAGGGTAGACTTTGAGCGGACATCTTTAAGGGTGAACTAAACAGGGTGAAACCTCGGGAAAAAAACGACAATTAAGAAGGCGTACGTTACATTTATTCATGCGTTTCCACTTTTACATGCATGTGCTTGCATTTGAGTTGAATTTTTTTTTTATGAGGGTTGTCTAGAGAAGAGACATCGAAATCAGTGATCATGCAGACTGATTATGGGCGTATCATACGATTTGATGTCCGTGTGTGATTATCAACATATAATTAAAACAAAGTTCAAGGTGCCAAGTATAATTATTGACAAAAATAACCGCCTGTCTCCTTACTTCTGCATTGTACAAAATATTGATGCCCTTTGACTGGGGGTTCTGTGGTGTTGATGTCATATTAGACAAATCATGCATGGTCTAAGCATGGGCGTCGCCAGGATTTTTTCCGGGGGGGAAACAAATTTTCCCCAAAAAATTCTTAACTTTTTCATTATATTCTCAATTTATCATTTTTCCGAGCGTGAGCAGGGGAGCATTTGCCTTACCCTCCCCCATCAAATAAACAGCAATATGGCTTCGCATCTCTTTTTCCTTTTCCCCCTCCCCCCCTCTTTTTTCCCCGTTTTCCAGGGGGGGGGGAGGGGCCCTTGCCCCCCCCCGACCCGCAAAGCCCATGAGTCTCAGTAGTCGTCTTATTGATTTCTGAGACGTTACATGATTCGGAAACCAAGAAATATGGAAACAACTTCATTCTTACAACATTAGGGCAATTCCACGGAGAATTGGACATGGCTGAAAAGTGAAAAAATTATACAAGCACACTCACTGCAGCACTCTACAAACTATGATGTGGCATCAAATTATGACCTTTCATTTTGATTGCTTTGTCAGTGAGATGGATTGTAGTTAAGTGTGGATTTTTTTGTCCAAACTCCTGTTTTGGCTAAAATTATGTATATTCGGAGGTCATTTTGGCGACTTGTTTTAACATGCGAAATGCAAGTGTTATTGTGGGTTTGTGTTTTTAAGGCAGAGAGAAGGTACATATTCTATGTCAAAAGAGCTTTTTTGTTTGGCTATTAGTTTCTCATATGTTTGAACTTGTGCGAGCGATGGGCGGACAAACTGCAAAGTAACGTAAATACATGTAGTACCCAAGATTTTTTTGGCAATGCTTTATCAATCTCCTCTATTCGTTTTGTTTGTAAATAATATTCCACATCAATCGTAACCTTATTTAAATATCCTATATCACTGTTGGTTGGTTGATTTATCATGTCTGTTCATATAAGCAAAAAGTGACAGTGATTGTTGCGTACATATTTTTATAGCAATAAAAAAAGAGAGTATAAGGCTCAAATAAGTTAAGTTCTTATATAAATCAAACCCCTTTTGAAAAGCGTAACCCATAAGTTCCCTTTTTTTTCAAACCTATATGTACATGTACAATGTTGATCCCCTGACAAACGTGAGGTGGGATACGTGGTATAGTACGAGACCCCCCCCCCCCATCACACCATAGCGTAGATGACACACCTTACTTCCTTTGATCGCAGCCGGTAATTCACCTTGCGGTAGGCAACCCACTGGGTGCAATTTCTCCCCTCTATTTTTCACTCTTCCACGATAATCAGCTTTACTCCAGGACCCCCAAAGGGCCACAAAGACCGATGCAACAAAGCAAGCTTTGGGGATCCCAAAGCCCCCTTTTCAGGGTCTTGGAGCGTCGTTTGCGCCTATTGTTATGGGTTCTTCTAATTATCTCCGGGACAAAAGGGGATCTGGAAGTAGGGTCAGAACACTCTTGTTTGTTAAGCAAAAAAGAGGGGAAAAAATTCACCCTTACAGTGCCGGTAGCTAGCTACCAGGGTCTCCCAACCCCACCAAGTTGGTTGGCTGAAGTGTCCCGACACCCACGCACTCAAGCCTAATTCGATTTCTACATACTGAGTCCGCGGTCGAATCTCATTATCACCCGTGGATTGGAGAAATTTGACAGTGCAATTATCCAGCACCGAAAACATCATTTACGACGGCGGCGGAACAGCGTTATTGTTCTGCTGTGAATGGGGCGATAATTTCGTTTGGGACTCTTCGCAAATATACAAGTGCACTATCAGAATGCCGGAGTCGCCAGCAGACCTCACTTATTGTATTCGTAAATTCCAGCACACTGCTTTAAAAAATCCTGCGTTTGGAACCAAACATATGACGAGATAACTAAAACTAATTATACTTCTCGTTTTAAAACTATTCAGTCAGTAATTAAATATGCATCGATGAGAATATAAAACGCAAAGAATACAGAAGACGGCTGAAGTTGGCCTGTCCCTATACCATCAATTTTGTCCGAGGTCTGACAGGGCGTAACGTTTTCCAATTGGAAAACACACCAGAACTATAAGCCTTACCTGGAGCAATTAAAGGCACGTAGGGACATTGGTAATTACCCGGAAACGTACATAAACCAATTTAACGAGAAATCCCAACTCAAAGAGAAAATAGGACTGGTACCAAATAGCATGTGAAATTATTCCGCCTGAAATGGTATCATTCGGAAGAAAACAATCATTGAAGATGGTTTAAGAAAATGTGTCCGCCGGCACAGTTTTATTAACTTGCGTTTAGATAGCAACAGAATCCAGTTACGAGACCCCAAAATTACTGTGCATATATTTATCTGTTTTCTCAAAATGTACATGGTATCCATTGAGCTGAACTTTCAGCAAGTTAATAATTATGCACCCTTCTTAAGAGCAATTTTGTTTCTTCAAACGAAAAAAATGCACAAAACGCAAATGATCCTAGGCCTACGCCTATGTAGGAAATGACAAGTAATACTAAAAGAAATAAGTCTGAATGCTGCACATTTGAAACAAATCACCCAAACAACGGTCGCTTTTGACGAAGAGCCTTTCCCCTCTGAGCACGAATGAGGGCGGGCCAATAGCGGCGGAAACTGGAACCGGATCACTATCCCATATCGGATTCGCTTTCCGTGCTCAGTGGAACTTGGCCAAAATGGGAAAATAATGGAACTATCATTGTTTCAAATTGTAGACACTCTGACCGAAAAAAAATATTCAATCATATACGGTTCACTCTACGTAAGACATCACATTATTCACAATTCTCATAAGTCAGTGTACCATAGAGCTGTTTGTCCCGGACAGACAATATTAGTCGAGCAACGTACAAGCACAAAACGGAATCTTCCTGCCCCCCACCTTCAAACTGAAGTTCAACCCCAGTCCAACTCGTCTTTTACGATTTTAGGCCAGTATCTCACCGTAAAATGAAACTCGCCTATATCCTTGATTTGAGAAAGAGGCAGGTATTCTCTCTGGTTCTAGAAATCATTTGCCCTTTTTCAGTCCATAGCCGTCGTCTGATTTCATGAGGCTAGGCAATGATTCTCTATATCCGATTTGTTGCCCTGTATGGGGAGCCACCGAACTTCCAGTCCACGTTATACGTTTAAGTGAATGTCAAGATAAACTAAAAACACTATTTTGTAACGAAGAATTGGCTGCACAATCTGAATAAACATAACCCTGCTACACGGCAAGGCATAATTGGCAAATGACAGAGATACGTGCACATAATTCAGGTTGGATATCTGCTTGTTACGCACACGAAGGGGTTGCTTCGATTTAACGTCCTCTTTGCAATCAGAATTCAAAATATAGGATTATCAACATGAAGAGTAACATATAGGTAAGTTCATACATGGGGCAATTTCATTTACTTTGTTAATTGAATTTTAATGCATGACATTGTCTCTCCCATTGTTAAAAAAGCAGGTTCCTTGAGTGAAAAAGACCTCTTAGAAATTCTAAGCTCCGCCTTGGGTTACTAAGCCCATGTGCCCTGCGTGTCTGGTTTTAACAAAAGGGGTCTACCCTGACCTACCAAAATACGGGCGTCCCGGCCGTATTCCAATCAAGTCACGACCGCAACCAACAAAGCCGCAAGCCAAATTCTTCAATTCGTGGTGAAGTTGAAGCTTTTCATACAGGGATTCTCCTCCATTCAACCGTACTCAGGTCCTTCTAATCCTCATCGAAACCATTCAACCTGGGTCATCGCTCAATACCGGCTGTACTATGTTGTTACCAACAATGAATATTTCTGGTGAAACAAATCATTAATATGTTAATCAGATGAAGGTCTCGACTAGCGTCTTAATGACTGTATTGTCATATTTCTTGGGAACAGCACAGAGTGACGTCAGTTAAATCCACTCATTTTAAACCGGAAACTGCTTGACACGAAAATACACAGTTTTGAAACTTATCTTTCTATTCCGCTATACCGTGTTACTTTGAAAGACGAAAAAGTCTTAAATAAATATACGTGACTATGGTGAGTTATAAGCATTTTTAACAAAACTACGACTTGCCAAAATAAGTTCACTTTCAAAAAGTAATTGTTGAGACACTCTGTCCACAGAGAAAAAATAATCCGAAGTACACATGTTCATAAGATACAACAACGTTCGATAGAAATCACACGATAATGTTGGAGATTTGGAGACGAACTGAAAATCTGTTAGTAATCACACTTTGCATTGACCGAACGAATACAGGTATTGGAACCTAAGCCAGCATGTGTTTTTAAATCCCTTGAGATTTCCTTTCGATGGATTCGGTATTCAGATTTCATCTGCCACAGTCCTTGCTGTACTGAGAGCGATGAAAACTACAACGCAGCCGTGGACTATGAAAGATCTAGCAGACCTTAACGAGATTTACATGTTGTTGTGCTATTCTGTTTGTCCTAATACCTTTCACATTGGATGTTTTAGTGATGCGTAATAATGTGTTAGTTGGATATCGATACAAAAACCCACTGGCCATGAACAATTAATACAAAACAAATTGTATTGGGGGAAATTCCCCTTAAATTCTTCCTAGAAATAAATATATCATGCCCTTAGTTAAACATGATATACTTCAATCCGCCTTCAAAGAACGTCCCTAAAACGTTCCAAGTTGGGGAAAAACCAGAAAAGTGGCTATTCTAATGGAGTGATCAGTGTTTACGTTAGTACGTGACGCGTTTATAGAAGAGTTTCCATGCATACGACTTACTTGTAAAAGATGTGCAATATCTTGGTATTATCATACAACGTATGAATGTTATCAAATTCAGACACATCAGTCTGGACCAAAGTAACATTCAATTCACACGTACATTTTATCATAGGCCTAGATATTGTAACTCCGAAATGACACTCTTTGAACCTCAACCTATTAACCACAACTACGTTTCTTACCAGAATCGGTTCCATAGATCAAATGCGCATTTTCTCAGAAAGCTGCCCACAAAATACGAAGAAAACAATGCACATTGAAATCGTGATAGTATTCACGATGGGTCTTGAGCCCCCCCCCCCAGGATGTTGTAAATTTCTTTTTAGTCCAACGATTTGACCGTGGTAAAATGTATGTGGCCTATTTTCGAGTAGTATAATAGGGGTGTAAATGGCGCCATCAACGTCAAAATAGTCTGCCCCTCCCTCCAATTTTTTTTCTGCGGCCAAATATTTTGGCAACATTTTTTGAAAAAAATCAAACTTCTAAAAACTTTGAAAAAAAAATTGTGAGCCCCACAAGCCAAATTCTGGGTGCGCCACTGTAAACACGTACACAGTTACCCATTTTAACAAGGTTCTGTACGCGTAGTTTGTGGCTTTGAAATTTGCTGAAAGATAAAAGTTAAACCATTTAAAAAAAAATATATATATATATACATGTATAACTAATACGAACCTAAACAGCAGTTCCCTTCTTTTTGTAACAGAACAAAAACTGAACAATGACCGTTAACATAATCCATCCGTCTATACACGGTCCTGAGGGAGTCCATGTTAACTCTATCAGCAATAGTTGTGATTGTGTGCTCTATTTTCCACGTCGTTACGTCGGCAATTTAGCCAATCAATTCATAAAGAAATTAGGGCTCTGACCCCATTTTCTCTGTCATTGAAGCGTTTATTTCATTAACTCGAGGTCAAAGTCATTTGTGACTGTGTTTCTGGTCGGTTTTATTGATCATGACCCAATAGATAAAAGCTCTGATGATGTCGCCTGCAACCAGAACCAAAACTTGTCGTCGTACTCAAGAAAACCTACACATTTACATTTGTAGCCAGTATTAAAATAAAGGGTACTCTTTCAATCGATTTTACTATCTTAACTCTCCAGCATCCTTATTTTGGCATCTTACACACACACATTATGTTTCTTTCTTCAAGCTGGTTGTTGACTACAGTCAACATTCTCAGTCATCTTCATTGTCGTCATCATTGTCACAGCCATGTTATCGACACATCATTCGCAGACATCTTTATCACAATCGCGGTCATCTTTGGTATCCATGTCATCAAATTTGTCATGTTTGTGATCTTTTCATAATGCTTTTGATCCTTTTCCGACGTGTTGTCATGGTCGTCATCATTATAAATGTCATCATAAACATCACCACCATCAAATTATCAAAATCCTCACCATCATAGTCATCGTCACGACTTTCACCTCCATGCACTATTCTCAATTACCATTATCGATATTTTATCATTACACTTCTTTTCAAGATCAAGAATTACCATTGCCTCCACCACTAATTTCAATTATCGTCTTATATTTTGATATTTAATCGTCGCCATCGTTTGATCGTCACCATTGGTTTCATGTCATCAGAGTCACTGCTTTTCATCCCCATTCATTGGCACCATTAGAATTGTTAATTTTCCCCTCTCATGTGTAAAAGTTCCTGACATACTTAAACATTTATTGCTTTACCACTGCGACATCTTTGCGACCATAAACAGTTCTAAATGATAACTCATCTTTTCAAAGTTAACGGCTTGTAGAAACAAATTCCAACTAATATGCATATTTCCGATGACTGTTACTGTGTGAATGGTGAGGATGGAAGCAGATCTCTGGTTTCTTATCAGACAAAAAAAGATTACGGACACGCAAAAAACGTTCCTATATCTCACCCTAAGTATTCATTTTCGAACCATTCAGTTCTTAACTTTTAAGTTTTATAACTAAACAAGAAAAAGATATAACGCTAAGAAAATATGTCTTACCACAGCAGGCTATTTTTTCTAATATGCTTAACGTTTTCAGTAGGCATCGACGATACCTATACGTGTAAAGTAACAAGCCAAACTATACAACATCGTTGGTGGTATTTTTCTATTTTTCGTTGAAGAAGCAGGACGCCTCTTTGATTGATAAAGCACTTATTACCACAGCCGCACATATCAAAATCTTTACTGCAATTTAATTAGACATATATTAATGAGCAAGGCATGTATAGGTAGTGGACGTTCTGTCAAACTGCAGAAGACTTAATCGCATGCCTGACTCTCTAGAGAGTGTTTAAGAAGGCCAGATTTTCTTTTCAAAATGCTTCTTCTCATCTGAGCTAATCCGTCAACTTGATAAACAGGGATTAGGACTCAGTAGCGCTGATAGATTCCCGAAAACAACAACAACCAGACAAATGTGTCGGAACGGCAACAGAGAAAAGGGATGGGATATATAGAAGCCCAGTATTCTCGCATGACTGGGGTTGTTCCATGCAGGCTAACTATTGTACAGAAAGCCCGTCACCGCTTCCATGCATTTTGAGGGAATTTAGGATAGCCCTAGGGTTGAAGCCACAGTCCCAAAAGTGTGATGTCCTTGTTTGTATTAGCCTACCCCTAAAATAAATGGAAGGTGCTCAAACATGTTGTTACATATGTTCGAACAGTCTAAAACCGCAATATTGAGCATTAATTGAAAATGATTAACATTTGCCAAAAAACAATGCAACCTACATTCAGAGTGCAGGATGCCAGTTGAACTTACGTAGCCGAGTTAAACAACTTTTTGAGTATAGGCCTAGCCATACAACACGTAGTGCCGCATCAGTATTATATCAATGAATGCAATGACATTTTTTTCGTAAATCAATTGACGAATAAAGACGAATGTGAAGGGTGCATAACTACTCAATTAAGAATCTTAAATGGTTTTCATTCATATGCAATGTTCACAAGATATGCGACTGCGAATATTTCATAAACCACGGACAAATAATTGAATCGTATTTGCGGATAATGCGCGGATAAGATATCCCCAAAAAGGAGTCTTTTCATCAAACCTTCTTTAGTAATGTATCTCTAGTTGCCAAAACCCAATGTACGGTTGGCAGTGAAAGAATGTCCCTATAAACCTGGCACGTTATCAACATGACAGCCATCATAGCAGGCAGCATAACAGCACGGCTAGTCGACGGTGGCACGTTGTGGTGAGATCGATGGGTTTTCCAGTGTGTTTGGCAGGTCGTGTGGAAAGCCTGCCGGTTTCTCTCGGCCTAAATTCACTAGTGTGCCGTGCAAGACGGCACTCGCTCCCCGACCTGCAGGCTCTGTTACCAGCCAACACACCCGGTTGAACTCGGTAAATTGGACCCCGAACTGTATCGTTCAATATGGTTTCATGACTCCCTCGCGGCATATTAGGGTGTCTTAGCCGTGCTTGAGTACGCTTCCTGGAGCCACTACGTCAACTTGCTTAGGTTATGAGACCCGGAGAAGGTTATCAACGGATCCTGCCACATATCACTGCCAAATTAACCATAAAACCTCCACGTTTGTAGAAAAATTGGAGAAACTGGTTCTGTCAACCAGACCTGTTTGCAAGGAGAAACCGATAATTAAAAGGAAATTCGGCGTAACGTTGGCTCGTGAATAGGATAGGGGACTAGCTTTATTGATATGAGCTCGGGCGATTTACCCTGCGGGATAAGATCCCCACCTGTCCGGTACCGAAATGATGGCTGGTGCGCTCCGATCCACTAGCACATTTGGAATGTCGCCGTTTTATTCCAGACGAGCCTTCGCCTCGCCCGCTTCGAGGGTGATTCGCCCGCTGCGCAGGCGTGTCGCCCACTTCGAGCCCCCGCTTTGTATGTACATGTAAACCTTTTCCGCTTTATGTGGCGAGAAGAGTTCAGAATGTTGGTTGTGTCCAATAACTCAATGTTGATCATAATACAAATCCTAAAAACAAATTGATTCCTCTAAACACGTCATTGTTGAACTAAATGACATTTTCACAGCATCACTTTATTTTTTCAAGAACAGGCCAATCGACGAATGGAATAAGTAGACACATCAATATCTGGGCTCATCGGGTAGCGCGAGTAACAGCAAATTAGATTAATGAATGACAATAAAAGGTTTGCTGCTTGACAAAGCAGACTAATTTAGGCAATTGTACGGGCATTACCGTATGGAAACTCGCTATAATGTGTTTTCATAATGGTTATTAATTGTGTATTATCTGGGGGTTTTTAAGTCCAAATATAAATTTGATTACATGTCGACATATTCTGGATGAATTTATGTATTTTCCACTGTGCCACATTGAAATGTGAATCCTGGAACGAGAAACTAAAGACTCGTGGGATGCCAAGTGTATATATCCTGTCATCTCGATTTGAGAGATAAAACATGAGGATTGTGCTGAATGCTGACACATATATTTACCCAATAAGCCCATGAGCATACGCAAGGACCATTAACATGTAAGACAGTGAACCCATACTAAATGTGGGTACCCGCATGACCAGAATATGGGATTATATAAAACATGCTGACAGTTTACGCGTTCTGGTCGTATATTTATACTGACATTGTTTAATGAAGAAAAAAATTGGTCATAAACTTTTTTTTGAAACTGCCTAAGGGATTTCTCAAGGGGGGACTTTGTTATGGAATAAACCAAGAACCAGCATGATCTGAAAAGATGATTATTTTTGGTTCAGAGTATTTGGAGATTGGCCAGTGTTTTGTTCGGAAGCATTTGAACAATCCACAGGCCTACCGATTGCCAATTTTTTTCATGTTTAGCATTAAGTTTCAAACATAGCATTTTGAAATTACTGGTCCCATTATTCATGGCTACGTAAAATTATACTTGTTATCGGAAATCAAAGCGTTAGTTAATTAAGTCCATTATCCTGAGAAGAACTGTGTATTTATCCATAGCAGCTATCAGGTACACTACCGTTGTCGGCCTTGTGTAAAGGATGTGGAAACGCACGTACAAGGCATGGATATCAAGTATACGCGGATGAATGCACCTGACCATTCTATTTGATGTTGAAAAGTGCTAAAATCCTTTCGACGCACCCCTTCTCTTCCCCGGGTACGGACCAGAGGTATTCGTTTCGTGTTATACCTTCTTTCTTCTTCTTCTTCTTCTTCTTCTTCTTCTTCTTCTTCTTCCAGATATAGTGCAAGCTTCATGAATGAAGATAAACGCGCTGTTGGTTGGATGCGCGCGCAGTCATAATACCTTCAACAGCGTGTCACGACCCATGAGCCAGGTTTAGTTTTCGTCGCCGCATTCTCACGACAGTGGAACTCAAGTTCAACAATTTTGCTCAAAGGGGTACTTAGACATAATTCCCCTTTGATTCTGGAGACACATTATCCTATAAAGCTTCCCTTAATCTTGGCTATAACGCTCCTCTTAAACTGGCTTTGAGCCGAAGAAAGACGCGGGATACAGTTTTTTTTTTTACCGCAACCAGCAAATCCCCCAAGCCTTGGATAACAACGAAATAGTCACAGTATTATACTGTTGTAATTTTGCAGTCCCTCATTTTAGAGTTAAGTACCAGCAGAGCGGCAGCCTAACTCTGAATGCAAGGCACTGTTAATTGTTGAAGAACTTGAAATGATTTGTAAACTATTCAATATTATCACAAGTACTGCATACAACACTTATATATCTAGGAGGAAATAAAGGATGCATAGGTTAATCATATTTGGCTTTGTGACGCCGAACCAAAAAGTGCGTTTCCTCTTGAATTGTACCACCAGACCTCCTATCATGATGTCTCGTTCATTACAGCAAGCACTACTATTGTATCATTTTGATATCTAATTTCCTTTTCCTTATATTGCAATTTGTCCGTGGCTAGAGGCTCTCATTTACAACAATTTCCTCTTTTGATTGTGTGGACCAAGTGCCAGTTATGTTTCCATCAAAAGCCAATGTCGTCTTGCACACACGAGAAAAGATCAAATACAATGAAATGGCAAAATGAAGGAAATTCCGACAATATGCCATTTCGTGATATAAGAAATAAAAGTAATGGAATAGCAAAGCGCATGGCAAACGAAAACATAATCTATGTGCCTTTTACGTTCCCAATGTACATGGATTTTTTCATCAGAAAAAGGCTCAATCAGAAGACAGATTTTTCTGGTTTTTAAATGTAGGCCCCTATTGATTATCCAGCGCGGATAGACAGTTCGTGCTTTAATGTTTCAATCTTTGTACATGTATTAATGTAAAGATTGTTTTCACTGTGGAAAATAATACAGTTGTATGGCATCCAATATGATTGTAGCCGTTTGCAATATTCAACCTGATCGGATTGTAGCCTAATTACGCAAATTAGGCCAATATAATCTAAGAGAACGGTGAATAAAGTCATATAGTTGAGTTTCCTGAATTGGCGTGCTTCGTCTTTTCCCCAACTTCTCAATTAGCGTTGCCAAACATTCTTGTTGACGAGTTTCAAATTTTGTTAAATATTAGTACATTAAGTTATTAAAAATTGGTATGAAACTCATGGGAACAATTTTAGTATCTTAAAATTTAGTCCGAAACCCAAAAAGGTTGTATCCGAAAATTAGGTAATAAATTGGGTAACATATGTTGCCTAGCGTGGCGCCTTTGATAATGATATTTAATTATATCTCAATTCAACTAACTTCATTTTGTCACATAATTAGCCTTCTTTTATTACTAGGGGCATTTTAAAAGGGTACACTGCACACTGAGACATTTTGGAAAATTTCGTCAAACGACATTTCGCTCATAGTAACGGGTCGGTAAACTCAAGATTTATAAAATAAAAAAAAGATGTTAAAAACTGTATTTAACTTTCTGTGCTATTTGAAGTACATGTAAAAGTAGGTCAGGTACGGCGCTACGCGACAATCAAAGCTCTGCACATTCGGGGACACGCCGTAAGGTGCCACCAATACATTATCATAGTAAGAATTCCGAACGCAGTCCTATCCATGATTTCACAATCGAATACACATGAGGGTTCTACAGTCGGGATGGGCAGTAAAAACCCTGTTTCCACAGAATGACTGACACCATTTCATCATTATACACACCAGTAGTAACACGTCGGACTTCACAGGTACTATACTCGTGTCTAATTAGGGAGGGGGGGGGGGGTGCGCATTGCAGCTGCTAGTCAAACGGATGACGAATACTGCCTCGTGATGCAGTGATATTGAAAACAATGGCAATTTTAAGATATGTATGCACATGTACTCATGCTATAGCACAATTTATTTACTCCTATATATTCCCATCCATCCGCGTGTATCTTTATTCGTATGAAAATATTAGTTTCTTGTACTGATACTCTCTATAGTAAATTTGCTCGAGCTTTCTCAGAAGAAAATCAACCTACACATTAAATTGAAAATATATCCTATCAAATTTATTACAGTAAATTGGCAGGCATTCATGTTTTGAATTACATTAAATAAGGAAAATTTTCCCAAAAATTCATTTTCACCATTAATTTACAAATTGGGACTCCATGCCTTAGACATATTTTTTTTTTTAAACCTTTTATAACTCCTCTCTATAGGGTGAATGTTTCGGAAAGACAACACTATAGGAAAGAATTGCCAATCATGTTCTTGCCCATCATTTCACATTCACCGTTGGGTTTCGTTGAGATGCAGCAAATGGAAAGGGATAAAAGAAGTTGAAAGGAGATTATACATAGGCAGTGAGTATCTAGCCCGCCCGCTTCCAAACCATTCCTATAAGGCCGGTTGGGAAAAGTCCATTTTGCCAATAAACAGCCGTAATCTATTAGCTGTGTCGATCCAATGCGTCAACTCATTCATATCCCTGCATAAATGCACCCTGAAGACCTCCAATAACAATGAAAAGGAACATCGCTCAAGCATATCGCTTGGCTCCATCGGTGAAACCTGTCCCATTCTCGTCTACCTGTTGATGGGGAATCATGGCGGTGGTACGCATCATCAGTCAAGTCGAACGATTAAACGAGGAAGCTGTCAAACCGAAGATGATCCATATATCCCTGATGGTTTGACCATTAATTTACGATGTACATGATCTCAGGGTGAATTTAAGTTGACTGGATGAAGTCTCTCCTTTGACGCATGAAAAGAAGGGGAAACTTTGATTTTAAAACTACACGCTGTTGTTTTCTTTGAGGATTTTTTTGTTTTGGTTCTTTATTTATTTATGTATTTTAAGATGTACTGTAAACAAATTCGATTTTTTTTTGTGTCCTGAAAAACTTGAGTACGTTATTGTACTGATCCAAATACTTGTTTACTACGGTTGTGTTTCTGCTATCCTCTGAAAGGGGCGTGCAGTTTGGGTTGCCTTTACGCACAAACAAATCCGCCATGTGAGACTGGTTCCTAATCCTTACGTTATCAACTCTGATGTGGGGCGGTAACCAGTCTACCCTGCGAGAAATGCATTATTGTCGGCCCACAAACAATTAGAAATGTGTTGAATAGTTATCCCATAACTATGGGGCCGATTTTGTTTTCATTTAGTTTTCATCTCATTCAAAAGTGAATAACTTGAAAAATGCTGAAACAATAGCTATTGTTCAGGGGTAAAACTCGGAAATAGGACGCTTTAAAGAGACATTTAAACCTTTGAAAAGTTATCCCACAAAACTAGTACTCAAGGAAAGAAACAATATTAACACAAATAATGAAAATGATGCACAAAACAACATTTATTCTTCACAAATAATGTACTTTAAGCAGAGTTAAAGTTCTAGTCCATCAACTATGGTATTAAGTCAACAGCACTGACACTCATCAACACTGGAAACTGAGTTGGAATCACGAGTCCGCTATAGGTCTATGCAGAGGTAAATAACCTTGTGCACAACGTACTTGGCTGTTACTCCTGGAAGGTTCTTGTACCGTTTGGGGATGGAAAACCATAGGCAAGAAAACGCTGGAGATTCTAGGCAATGTCATGGGTTTCGGTACGAAATAAACTAAGTTATTCATGAGCACGGAGAAACCGGCTGTAGGCAAAGCCCTGGTTTCTGGTTCCACCGACCAGGGCCGTTTGTCTCTACCATCTGCCTTTGTTTTGCTTGTGGATCGCCTCTGTCTTGACAGTATCATATTTCCGCGGGCTTGATTGTTGGAGAGAGCAGCAATGGCCTACGGTATCACCCTACTCGCAATTCCAAATCAATAGCAGTTGTATTAGCTATTCCATAGAATGTGCCTTAAGTTGTGTGTCCCGCTGCCCTTCGTCTGCACGGCAGTGTTGTTTTTCCAACAGCGTTGATCGGCAAAAAGCGTTGAGGCAAAAAGCGCACCCGGCCAAAAAGGTGACATCCGTGTAATATAAAGTTGCAAGTGTATATCCGCTCTTACTTAATGACGGCAAAGAGAGCAATTTAACTGTCATTTACAACAGATACAATGTCACAATCATAACAAGGATTTTTGTAGGCCGACGATGACCTCCATTACAATCATCATACGAGAGATAGGCTACATATAAATTGAAACGAGCCTGGTTGAACTTTAACAACATTCCATTAATTCCACTCATTCAAAGAAAGTGCACATATTCGAGTTCAATAAGATCATGGGAAAAATGGATCAATATTAATTAATTGACTTATCACTGGACGGCCAAAAAATGAAATAGTAACATTAAATAAGTGACCTCAAAAACGGTAGAATTACATGTAAACATTTTGATTTCTTAATCAGTTACACGACTTTAAAACAGAGAGCGCTCACAACACGGCTGAACCAAACCCAACGCCAGGTGCTACTGGTTTTACGCAAGGGGCTACCGGTCTTACACATACTCTAAGCACACATAAACACCGGCGTGAATCCTATAGGCCTATTGCGCGTGCGCAGATATAACAGCTGACGACTCCAAAATAAAAAGTGAAATACCAATGTATATTGGCCGTCTCTAAATATGCACAACATTGTCTGTGCGTTTTATGTATGCTCTCAATTTTTTTCTTAAGATTTTTTAAATCATTGAAAATACAGAAAATGATTGTTAGATCTAAATTGAGGAATTAAGGTGAAAATGGGCCCCCAAAATAATTGCTATTTGTAGAGTCGATTTTGTTTTGTATTGAATTTCACGTGTTTCAATAATTGCGTTGTGTTGCTTTTACACAACATAATACTAGACATGATTTTAATATTCAACAAATTATTCACTTTTTTGAGCATTTATCATGAACGTTTTTGTCCTCTTTTGTTTGTTTGGATGTTATTTTGTCGTTAATTATTATTTCCCTCCATCTAGTGGTCAATAAACATTACCAAGCAGTATGTTAGGCTCTGATATTTAACAATTAGCAAAATAACTTAGTATGAGTAATGATGTTATACCAATGTAATCTATACTGTTGCTCCAAAATTTGGTCAGTCTCCTAATTTTCCTGCACACTGTCGGTGTGTCATATATACTCCTCCATTTCAAAAGAAAAACCAGCACATAGCCTAGCAATGTTCCCACTTGTTTGGCCCCTGAAACAGCTTGCAGTATTCACATAGCCAATACCGTCCATCGGTGCCGCCTTTAGGTGCAGTTAACCACAAGTGGGGCACCTGCTACGGAGCTACCAAGGTCGAGTTCCTGCATTGGTCTGCTACATTACGGTACAAATAGCACGCAACTCCGTACACAACGTGTCACAAATTGCCCATCTCACTCAGGGCTAAACATTATGCGTATCAAGCGTGTTGATTAATTTCCCTCGAAAAAAAAAACAATAAGCGTTCGTGCGTATTGGTGAAAAATATGGACACGTTTAAATGCTGACAGGGGAAGGCTCATGGTTATCACATAAGGCACTGACAGAAACACTCTTGGTTTCATTCCTATTTGCTATCAAATTCTTGGAGCACTTTTGATGATTTTATTGACATATCTTGAAAATCATTCTGTACCCAGGATTTTCTCTTTAAATTAGGCCTACATTCATTTTTTGGCGATATTTACATGTATGCACAAAATAGTAAAATAATGACACTTCAAATTAATATTTTACATGGTCTTTGGATTATTTTCACTTTAATAGAGTGACCATCCAAATGTGGCGGCTACGCAATATTGCTTTATGATTTCAAGCTTTTCATAGGATGTAGGCCTATCTCTTGGTTTTCACTCTCTCTCTTTTCTCTACTCAGATTTAAAACTCAAGAGTGGTTCCCGTGTCAACATGTAACAACAATGCTAACCAGAGTTCGGGTGGTTGGTAGAGATGATCACCAAAATAATGAGTCTGTGAATGTAGTACCACCATCTTGTAATGAGTTCTAAGATGGATTTATATTTGCCAAAAACTGTTTCCATGAACAATAAATGAAGATACCTGGAGCCATTGGGAGTGTGTCTAGTGGGGCCAGTTATCAGAGGGTCAGGGGTTGGGATCCAGCTGTTGTGTCCTTGGGAAGGGCCACTTCACCTGAAGTTGCCTCTTTCCACACAGGAATATAAATGGGTACCGGCATTAGCTGGGGAGTAACCTGCGATGAACTGGCATCCTATCCAGGGGACATAGAAATATTCCCAGTGATTTTATAAGGAAAAACCGGAGATAGAGACCGGCTTTCTGAGCCAAAGGGACAGGAGACGGACTATTTTACTACTTCACAGCCGAGCTCTACGCTTGCTATACTTCCCAATAATCGGCAAAGCAACTTCGTGGTTTTTGGATTTAGATTTGCATCCGAGCTGTGTTAATCGAACCTGCAATTTAATGCTAATGTGTGGAATAGATGTGCAGAAACAATTTCTTCAAAAGGGGAAGACCATTTCCATTAATATATTTTTTGCCTTCAATTAAAGTTTCAACACAAGTGGCTCTGGTGAATGTATTAAGAATTACAGTCGAACTAGATGGACAGCAATCTAACCCATCACAATTGGAAGGCAATCGACGTATCTATATTTATTCTTTTGCTTACGGTGATGAAACGAAACAGGTGATACGACACGTGAAACACATGTAGTTCTCTTCAAAAGATGAAATTATCAATCTGACAGTCACGTTATGTCAAAAGTCACGCCATATCATCGTAAGAAGGAGCTCTCTAAAATGAGAAGTGATCCAGGGGATTTATCGATCTACTGCTCAGCGGTAATAACCCGAGAGAAAACGGCCGATGATCAGCGTCTTATCCCGCTACCGGGCTTCGGATGTCCTGAACTTTAGCATCACTCAGGCGATGGTTTAGTGTGTCTGATTTCCCGCCCGACATACAGGCTATTAAAAGCTAGTCCCGTTTACCCAACAAGGGATATTTCTTGTGAAGCACCTACTTGAATTTTAATGGGGAAAATGCGATTTTGGATTCCGTCAAACTGTCTGTTTCCGTCGTCTAAATGGAATTTAAAAGTCGCCAGACTACAGTATCATCATAAAGCTTACATTCCATTTGATTATTAATCGGTTGTCCGATTTTCAAATAAGAGTTCAAAAGTCCAGAGAGAGTTAATCAAATTAACCGCAAAGTAAAAACTATACAGAATGAATCCATGCACTTAGAAAACGCGGATAATAACCATGAAATAAAACATTTGAAATCAGTGACTTGATTCAACCCAAAGATAGTATAGGGTTCGTATACGTAATGGATACAAACTACTCTCTACCTCAATCATTATCGCTATCACCAACATTACAACTGCTGCCTTTGCGCCGGTCGTACTGTCTTTGTTTCTGTCCAGTGATACATGCTTCATTACTTCACGCTTCTAAACACCACACGGTGTCCGTATGGGAGGCAGGAACGACAACATGTTGGACTGGCGACCTAACTGGCCGGACGGCCTGGCATCCAGCTATCATCCGGCAGGTGGGACCATGGAGCCGAGCGGAGCGCTGCCAAGCAGACGGCTGATATATAATCGTGCATGGACTATGCACATTTCTAAACCTACATTAAAGTGCAAGGAGCAAGTGACAACAGAAAGCTCATCTGACAGAGACATAACTTAACTTTAAAATATTTTCCAGTTTCGTTTCAGATAAACGACAATTGCTTGTTAAAGTAGTTTTTTTTTGCATTTGCTTTCTCGTGCTTTCTCACACTACTTTAACGTACATGTTTCATTGTTTAAAATCAAGAAACCCATGATTTCATAGAGTTTAAAAATAATATAATGTACTACATAAAACAGGCGTCGGAACATTTTACGTAAGAGCAGGTGATGCTGTCTCGACGCGTTTTCCGAATAAAGTACCGCATTTTACGATATGTTTTTGCTAGCGTTGTCCGAGCCTTAAGGTGGTGACGTCATTAAAACAACAGTTTTCTTTCCAGAATGATCACATAGATTCCGCACTACATTTAGTCCCTTGGGTCTAACTTAGTTTGCAGTAGACTGCACATCGCCAAAGTTTGTTTGTGCAATTCGGTTTATAATGATAACGCCACGGGTTAGTATTTTTAGCCACAAGATAATTTTCTTGAGTGGGTCAACAGTTATTTCCAAGCAGCAACTTCGCAGTATGATACAGTGATTGATGCGCTTAAATTGTGATTGTTATAGACAGCTGCACACTATGTGTAACATGTACTATTTCTACAAACAACCACCATTGACATGAAATTTTCCAATTTTTGTTTAAAAACAATCATGAAGATCAAACAATGCAAATTTACAATAAGCAATTCCGACGGTTAGGTACGTTTTCAATCCCTATTCTCATCCATATATACCATTCACTTGTCCCTTGATAGCCCTTTCATCATCTCTCATCTTTGACTGCTTCCATTTCCCTCTTCATCTCCTGCTACTACCTCACGCTCCCCAGAGGTCCATCTCCCCCGCCGAGACCTCCCGGAAATGAAAAATGAGGAAGCGTTTTTAATGAACTAATGAAGACTGGCATTTCGCTGAGGGTAGGCGTGTCTGGCTTGTTGTCAAGACGACCACTTTTAACGGAAAAATAATCAATGTGCATTCTTGAAATATGCGAGAATCTGGCAATGGTGTAATCCTTTGTCGTAGCGATGTACGAACAAATCAGCTGTGGTTTTGCGGCCCAGATGATCGTTAATAACCACGAATGCCATTCCACAATTAGGCCTACGGAGTCACGAACGTTCAAATATTTCTTGAGCTAATAACAGGAACAAGTCATGACAACTAATTACGGGTCAATTTTTACTGAGACATAAGCAAAAGAAGTATATATTTACATTTATCCAAAATATGATTTCACTTCATGGCTCCTTCACGTCATCGATTTCGCGCCGAATTCGTTCCAGTGGCGGAATTTCCAAACACCGTGCAGCATATTGTTGCCTACCATGCATGAATCCATATCAGATCCCAATGGGAAAACAGACAACAAGAAACCACATCCTTTGAAAACTGAATAGATTTGGTGGAAAATCATTCCATTGCTAGAAATGTAACTATTTACTGGATAATAATTGCATTACAAAAACTACAGGGAAATCATCACCAACGTGAAAAATAACTTTACATTTAACGATGATCACACAAATACACCATGTCATAGGTCTCTCCCACGGGCCTCAAAAATAGGAAAATCGTGCAGAAAAAAGTCCCATGACTGCTTCCCTTTCCCCTTGACAGCTACCCCTTCCATGACACCCCTCCCCTTGACAGCGACTCCTCCCCCTTGACACCTACCCCTCCCCCTTCACAGCCAGCCCTCCCCTTGAAGCTATCCCTCCCCTTGACACCTACCCTCTCCCCTTGACAGCTACCCCCTCCCTCCCCCTTGACAGCTAACCTCTCCCCCTGACAGCTAACCCCTCCCCCTTGACAGCTACCCCTCCCCTTAGACAGCTACCCCTCCCCTGGACACCAACCCCCTCCCCATGGACAGCAACCCCCTCCCCCTTGACGGCTACCCCTCCCCCTTGACCCCCTCGACCTTGAGACAAACCTGAACCCGTCCCTGGTAATTGACAAGTGTTCAGTAACTGCATTTTGTTTATATATATGCAGGGATTTCAAGTTTTAGTTCATTTTACAACCACAATCATTTAATTTTTACTGATATTTCTTCACACACTGGCAATGTCAGTTAAGATTAGAATTTTCGGCTCGTTCGGTTATGCATCAATAATGATTACGTAGCTTTGAAATGCTTGGTGATTAAATCACATATTAAGGCCATCTTCTAGATTTTATTGTTTCCATCGCGCGACGCATTTAATCTTAATGAAATTCTAAGAAACAAAAATGTCAATACTGATTTAATACATCAAATCAATTACGTTATTTTGTAGGCTAAATGAGATGTGTTGGGAGCGAGCAACATGGTTCGGTCTGATGAGATATTTCAAACATATATTTTGCAATTCTTCAAGCTTTTGCTTCAAACTGCATTAATCAACAGACCTATAACCGGACCAAAGAGTAAATGGTGAATGTGTTCCATCAGTGACACGCATGAAGCATTTCTCGGTTCCTAATAGGAAGAGTTTAAGGTTACTAGTAGAAATCACAAGAAACTGCTAATTCTATGGGATGAATGCGATGTTTTATATTGCCTATATTGATGGTTTACTTTCATTATGTATGTTGATCAAGGCGCGTATTAATAGCAAATGACTGATTGCGGAGATACAAACCCAAACGACTGTTGTATGTACTGTTAAAATAAATCGAACAAATTGTTGTCTCAGACCAATTTACCAAGAACTGTTATTTATTAAATTGGGAAGAAAACCTAAAATGTTCAGCGGTAAGATCACATTGGATTATTTGTCTTCGATTTCACAACCTTTTCTATTAATTGCTCTAAATGAGCGAGTTTGTTTCTATTTAGATCTTCGTCGGCTTTCCTTCCATTTACACATTAAGTTAAGTTGAATTATTTATCGGTAAAGAGTCGTCGAACTGTGTTTGTTGTGGCGGAAGTCGCCCGCTTATAAGAAAAATCGAAATGTGCGGTTCGTTTGAATAATTTATTGCAAAACCAGGCACCAATCGCTTCGCCGTGTATCATTGTCTTCACCAGACCACTGAGGATAAGCATGAACAGAATGTCTAAGAAAGGACGATTGCATTTTTAAAACTTAATTGCTCTCCATTCACATATGATATTTTATAATTCTATCGATATAGAAAATAAGAATGCTTAACGAAATCCTAAAGCTATTCTGCCTTCGTGTGATCCCTATACAGCATATATCTGTTAATTACATGCACAAAAATCCTAAGGACCTGGTCATAATGGGCCGATGATATCAATGATCTTCTGTCCGTTCATGTGTAAGTTTTATTTGCATTGGTAAAACAATATTGGCAAGCTTTCTAATCATGGAACTTACACCAGAATTATTCAGCGACAGAATAACTTATCAAAGGATGCATCAATGCTACATGGACAGCTGAACTTGGATTAATATGATTCAAATTGTGACTACAGCTGGGAGGGTTTTATACGTGATCCCAGTCAATCCGTTGCAGCATAGTTAGTCCGTATATCGGACTTGCAGTAGTTTTTGATGCCGTCATCCTACGTGTCAGTAATTACTGGCAATTAGATGCCAGTATCAACCAAAAACACATAATTTGAGCCACGGTGGAGGTCCACATTGTAAACTCGGCAGCAAGCGTTGCGTATTGATTGCGTGATGCTGCACAGCTAATTAAGTCTTTTGCTACAGGTTGGCCGCACGTGTTAGCGCAATATGTATGCATATTGCATTGCCTGACACGGGGTGTATGTGATGAAGCTGCAATGTTTACGTTATGTAGACAGCCTGTTGCTCTGGTACAAATCATCACCGGCAATTATTATTAGGGGCAATTATATGTTGGTATTATTTTTCTGTGTGCTCGGCTTTTATCAATTATTTCAGGCACTTTACCAAGAATGTATATATAGGGCCTATAGGCGTGTGCTTGAAAAGGAGTTTGCCTTGTAATCGTGTTTTATGGACGAAATAGGTTGAGAACCATTTACAGTATTTCAAAAATTACAATATGTCTTTATTTAAGACGAGTTGTGTTTAATTAGAATAAACACTGTTAAAAGGATACAAATAGGCCCACATTCATTTGCTTTTGCTTCATACACGATGCGCTCTTATGAGGAGCACTTAGGCCAAAGGTGAACACCGAATTGAGAAAACAGTCTTCGGTGTCATTAGCATTATGTAAGCAAACAAAACAAAACAAAAACAGCAATCTCTGTTTCAAGGACACAAGTGACACAAATTTGCAGAATCAAACAAAGCGGCAAAGATGGATTATATTAATACAATATTATTCTTCCAAACCTCCGAAACTCGGTAACTGAAATGTACATGTACGATGAAATTCATTCAGTATTAAATTAAATAATAATAACAATATTTTCACATCATAACACGTGCTGGTTAGGAAGTTTATAATACTGTACAGCAAATTTAAGTTATTTTACACAAGTTCGTAAAATAATCTTCACCGTTATGATTTAGCGAATCCAAACGCAGCCATACTCATCAAAAAAAAAAAAAAACTAACAGGGTGATTTAAAATGCATCAAAAGTTGTCCACGTTACTATCGTTGGTACAACACTACTTGATTGTCTTCATAGTGAAAGAAAACGACATCTTTTTTTTTCATGAACAATTTTCATTCATTTTTAAAAACATTTTCTACTGTAAAAAAAAATCATTGGTGGAAATCCACAAGTAAACGATAGTTTACTCACCATTCGAAATTAGGGACAACTTGGTTCGCCCGTCATGTAGACATGTGGGCACAACACGACATATGCATGGGACAAACACAGAGTTACTTCATGTTGCATCGTAATAATTTGGAGTTTATCATCCATATGCATCCTTCGGAAAATCAAAGACTTCAATGCTGCATCGGGGAGGGATACAACACAAGCCGATTGTGACTGCGTGTTGCGTGTTGACTTGCTAGTAGAGAACTAGTCTCGACCGACGCCCGTCAGGCACTGTTATTCCTAATCAAAGAATTGAGCTTCATCGAGAGAAAAGAACAAAATCCAACTAATATGAGCCATACACAATACGCACATAATGCCGAGCGCAGGGTTTCTGTGTGTGCCACAACAATATAGAGTAAGAAGAAAAAAATAACTATTGAATATGGCTGGCTCGTGTATGTGTGCATGCACATTCCCTTGAATTTCCATAAAAATAGACTCATTTGAAGCTCTTAAAATGGAACAATAATGGCCTTCGTAATAGAAAGCGTGTAACAATATTGAGCGGGTGTTATTGAAATTAAAGCGGATATTGTGGAGAATGGAGCGCGGTGAGGCGACCGGAATGGCCCAGCAGAACTGCCACCTAGTTTTAATTGTTTGCCTTACTTGATATGGAATAATGGCTGGAGGGATTCTCTCTCCATTTTGACCCAATAACGTCAACAAATTCAACCACCGTGTCAAATACCCAGCTGATCATTATACAGCGTTCTTCTTTGACTGATAGTCTTTTATATTTATAAATCGTGGCTCAGAATATTGATTAAATCCAACGACTGTTTCGAAGTGGTAATGCAATAAATTGTTAAGCTAGTTTAATTTCTCCGACAGAAAAAACACAAGATTCAAAGACAAAAATGACATCATATTTTTCAGAAAATTCATTACGAAGATATTGGATTTTTAGGCAAAACAAAATACTTACGATACATACTGAACACGGCATTGAAACATTATAACTGAATAAATAATTAATCAAATCATTATTTAGGTTCTCAAAATGTACATCTTAAATGTTTAAATACTAGCGATGCCTATCGATTGATGATGAAAGGATAATTACACGGGTTCCGATTTCAAATCACGAAATCCTTATATATTTCAGTTATCAGGTTGGCATAAAACACATCAGTTATTACTCATTCCTTTTTGGATGTCTTCCTCTTCAATATTGTACCAATGACACTTATATAACATTTCCATTGTGATTATGACCCATCCACGGTTTAATATTTTGATTTAAATAGATCAAATTAATACCATTACATTTTTTGTGACAAATAATATTCATGTACTTAATCGTTTGATTTGAAATGTGGTTCGCATTTGTTAAATTCCTCATTTGAGCACAAGATTTATCGTATAATTGATTTTCATTAAAACAGTTCGTTGTTTTATCGCAGACAATTTCCGTTAGCAGACAACGGCCTTGAAGTGGAGAGCACTTGTAGCATGTTTGGGGAGAAATTGGCGCTAGCGTGAAAGACTACTCTCATCCCTCTCAAGCTAGTCGCGCCAAACATAACGGCAAAATATGGACTCTTTGGAAATATTTCCGATCCGCTATTATGATTTAATTGAAAGGTTGGCAATGTTGCCCAAGGGATTGTTCAGTCTGAGGGAACTAAGCCAATTTCTGGAGCGATATAATTACAGAACATGTGTTGAGTTTGAAAGCAAACGACAAAACGTCACGCAGAAAGGCAAAGAATCGAATGCATGTTTGGTCACGCAAGATAATGATTCCATTAATTTAATCAGTCTGGTTACTGACTTCAGAATAATGCACTTAATCCCGTACACACTGAAAAAGCCAATCCCGGCTCCATTATTGATGGAGCGTGAAAATACCTTTGAGTAATTTTACTCGTTTATTGAAGAAAATACATTGAAAGCTGCACACAAAAACAATCAATGGGTACTTTTGTTAGTAAGTTGTTTGGCAGCTTTGTTTGAGTTACACTCACAGGAATGAAAACAATACAAAACAGAACCAATAAAATAATATGCTTTAAAAGCATCTCAAGTAAAGTGAAGTAATATATTACACTTGCCATTCCCAGCTTCATTATGTTGTATTTACGTTTATACAATTAGGCCTACAACAACACTGAAATAGCAGTACAAATAAACAAACGTCCTCGTGGTATCGAAGAACCAATATTTAAATTTGATTGTGGTGATAATGCCATTGCAGTTCTATTTGTTTAAAAACTACATAATATTGGTTTGTGTTACTAATTGAAATAAGTGATAATTTAAGTTCCAGTAGTTCGAATTATTCCATGTCATATTATAGCAAAATCATGGATCAAAGGATATTATTATGCCAATATTTAATTTTCTGTAGAAAACTGGTGTCATCACATCCCGAAGCATGTGATAACACTGCAAAATCGAAAATTTGCAGATTATTATTTTTTTGGGGAGAGATCTATTCTACTTTATTTAATTTAACGTTTTTATATAAACACATATTTTTGTAAACATATTTTTTTCAAGTTTCTTTGTAATAAACAGTAAAATAACGACTTACCAAAGTCAATTCTGAGAGCAACGTCATGTAATGATTCTCGTCATAAGGCTGAGAACTAAGAGCAAACGTCTTACGTTTTCGTTATACGCCAATGAAGTGTGCATGGCTGCAAACGAGCTCTGAAATGAAGCAAATGTTAGTAAAATATTCAGCTTATAGCCAAGCGGAACAATAGATCCATTGTGACGGAAGAGTAACAACAGCAACCGTCATTGTAGGGGAGGGGGTTAGGACAAAAGCCGACGGCCTTGAGAGTGGGCACGGTGCCCAGCCATAATAGCTCCTCGGCACGCTAATCACCAATATTAATTACCTGTGTGTCTTGATATTAAAGGGCCGAACACCTTGCAAGGCAACGAGCGTCTATACAATCATATGTTGTTTGGTCTTGGTAGTTTCCCTATTACGCATACATTTAACTAAATGTTAACTTCTCTCTGGAATCCTTAGACTGTATTCCATGTCATCGATTGAAACACGGAGGAAATTACATCAGTCGGTTTGAGAATCATGATTTCATTCTATTATTATGTGAGTTGCCGAGCCGCGTGAAGTCTACAGGTGTTTCTATTTGAAATAAGATTAAAAGACGCCTCATTGTTTTAATTTGGAAACCAAACATGAATAAATAGCTCTGAGGTCATCATTGCACGTCTCAGTACACTGAAACAACGAGAACAAACAGTAAAGTAGCAAGGTTGTAGTCCACTGCAAGAGTTAAATGATTTTTTTTGTGTCCAAATTCTACCTAACAGCGCTTTATGCCTTCACATTTCTACGCATAAGATACTGTTTGAAGCGCATTTATCTACCAAAGAAACACATCTGCCCCTATAATTAATTCTGGAGCTACAACTTATTTGAGGAATTTATTCCAGACCCAACCCTCCATCGCGAAATAAACATTGAACAGTTCTTAAGTAAGTGCATTGAGATCATAATCGAATGGCGAAGCAGACTGAGTTTAATATTCATTTGCCCTCAAGTTTTATAATAAGTTAACTTTGATTTTAAACCGAGGGTTTTACGCGTTGCAGATGGCTTGCCGGATAGGGTGGGTCCGGAGGTAAAAGCAAAATAGGAAAAAGTGAACCCCCCCCCTTTCGCCAGGTTAAAAAAGGGATGGCGTGAGGTAAGTTTCAACGAAAGGGTGCGCTTTGAAAAGTTTTCCCCCTCAAGAAGCATGAATTTCACCGTCCGGGACTGCAACGCGGGGCAGTTCCCGCAAGTTTCGATTCTTAGTAGCTCAAGTTCAAGTAGCTGACTACCCCTCTATATAACCCGAACGAGGTCTCCTGCCCGCGTTTCGGTGCTTTGAAAAAATATGTGTAGTCATACACACGGGCATTCACAATGTTCCATCTATCCGCTCGTTTAGTATTTTGGTACCCAGAAAAATGGCAATAGTTCAATATCGGGTCACATATACGCATGATGTACTGAGATTCGTCTCAATATGCTTAACATACATACCAGAGTTGTCAAGTCCATCGCAAGTCCATGCAGTCACAAATCATATCACCATACAACACAAGTAAAGTTGCCACCATTCAACTCGAGACCAACCTGGATGACTAGTGATTGACCTGTGAGGAATTGACTGCATATGGACATGTACTCAACAGTTCGTGCATCCACTACTTGTTTCGTCATCATTGTATACAATATCAAATTCGTCAGTTCTACTCCAAGAATTATATGGTATACCGATTCACAATGCTGTTTTATAATTGGTCTTACGAAAATGTATTTTTCATTTGGAGTTCCATGACACCGGGAAAGAATATTACATGATTACACCACCATGATTATTGCGATACTTATACCGAGACAGCCGCTAGGCATGACACCGATTTCTAACTGAATTAATCTGTAATCTTGATATAAATGATCAGGGGATACAGAATTTGATCTGAAAAACTGTTTCCGGGAAATATCACTTCTTTAAATGCATAAATATTGGTATGACAGAATTTAAAAAATAAAGTGTCACCCGTATGTGTTCATGTGCGCTCACACAAATTGCCGCACGTGTATGGGCTTACACCAAGGAGTGAAATAGGATTGTGACTACTACATGTACATGTATATGTCTATGCCTCAAATAAAAACCAGTTTAATTTTTTTTGGCGGGGGGGGGGGGAGCAGTGGAGAATGTGACGAATGTGTGTTGTTAGATTCTCAATTATCATCTGCCAGGAACTAAGCCTCTGCGGTCCTTTGTTCTCAAAGTAGTCAATATTTGTCGATGCTTTGAAGAAATAATTATTTTGATCTGGTAAACGCAAATTAACACAGAAGGTTTCTTTAGAATTTCCATACATAAAATAATTGGTTTTCTGTGCTTCGGGCAAATACGCATTGAACACATGTTGCACAGAAAAAACAACAACAGCGGCTTGCATAATCACACCCTTCGGTTGCACCATGGGTTCAGTTGTGGATGCATGTACATGTACATGTGCTTTACATGTACAATACTGTACATGTACATTTCCTTTCGAGAAGCCGTGCCAACAATAATGCTTAAGCAAAATAAATAAGTGGACGACCTATATGTAAATGTATTGTTTGTAGAACACATTTAACTGTGTACGTACAAACAAAATGGGTCGGTAAACAATGAAGCGGGATCAGCTAACGCCTTGAGTTCAACGATCCGTCTACGCGCCAAATACGCTAAGTTTGCACCACAGTTGAAGTGTACAAACCCCTAAAATTAGGGCAACGCTCATTGAGATGAGCAAATCCCGGGCAAACTGCGCTCTCAGCCCCGGGCAGTGTCGACTCATCTTCCCGTTGTCAAGGGTCCAAATCCCAGTGCACTGGCAAATTAACGCGATGTCCCCGAAACAACTAAATCAATAAAATCATCATCAATCCTTTGGTTTCGAAGGGTGCAGTTTCACTCTTGAGTGTAGCGAGATAATTTTGGACAGCGGGAAACACATCGAGGTTTCAATCCAGGAGGGCAAGAGGTTTCTCTCTGCACAGCTTTAATAAGAAAACCTTAAAACTAATGTTAACAGTGGATTATCGTATTAAAGTGATATGAAGAACGAAGTTTTTTTTCGACCGCATCTCCATTTCTTCGTCAAACTCGCAAGTGTTACTCTTTAATGAACCTTTCAAATTGAAAGCGATTGCATTTCTCGATGGTTATATTATTTGACTTTATGTAGGGTAGATTATAAATGATATTGTCAAGGAAAATGTAGCATTAAATAAAATCATGCTTAACATCTATCATTTTCCTAAATTTTAAAATAGTAACCCTGCGAGTATTATTGTTCCAATATTTAAAGTCATTTGACAGCTTTCCAGTTTCATACAGCATTAGTTGGTGTACCTTTTCAATTGTTGAGCCTATTCGCTTTTCCCCATTGATGTAAGCCAACTTGACTGTCTTAATTGAAAACTCATTACGTGCAACGACGGGCCATGCACGAAGAATTCACAATAGACATCGCCGAAGTAGCTCAAGCTCGTGATGTAACAACATGCAAGCCAATAATACGCGGATGGTAATCAGAAATGAATTGGTACTGCGGCTCCATCCATCTTTCCCGCCAAAACATATGTTTTGGCGCGCTGTGTTATTAGCGGTGCCTGGCGCAGTGCTCGAGGCGCACACGGTGGCGGTGCAGATCACTCGGGCATAACCAATCAGATCCGACGGCCGCCAATATGGGTCCGTTAACAAACCTCAACAGCACCGTTTTCTTTGGCAAGTCAGTTCTAACCCATTCGCCACCGATACGTTGTATATCGTCTTCAAACCGAAGAAATACTTAATTTCCAAATAAGTTCATATTTGTGAAATAATTTGCTTAACTTAACAAAGAAAGAAAACTATTTGAACCAAAAAATGTTCAATTAGTGTGATCAAGAAGCTTTGTGAAAGAAATGCGCAATCACCCCTTTCATAAAGAAACCCATACCCCACCTCATTCACGGAAACATTGAATTATCTTTTCACTCTTGGTTAACATAGGTTTTCATTGGACACCATTCATACTTTAAGTATCTATGAAAAAGGAAAATCAATGTGCTTCTTTCTAATTTTGTGGGGGTAGAATTTGAACTTTTATAAAAATGTAACGGTGAAAAATATTTTGTTGAATGCTGTGTTTAACAATTAAAAGGAAAAACAAGAAAGCATAACCATAGTTGATTTTACCCTGACATTACAAATGGCATTCAGCCCGTTTATTTCCTTAAGACAAACAGAAGTCATCAAATTTGAAATGAAATTTGACAGAGCGCAATTGAAAATCGTTAGTAACATGGAAATACAAGAATTATCTAACTAGCTATAACTTTCAGTTTATGACTCAAGTGATGATGTGTCACAATTAAAAAGCAACATGATAGGTAAAACCTCCAAATAAACCACCCAAAGTATATAACACAACTATAAACTAATTCAAATAATTTGTTTTATAATGCACCGCTGAAAATGCGAAGCACCGTTTAAAATCGGAAACCATCCACCTCGTTAGTTGCATTTAACTATAAACCACATGACAGCGCTTATCCAAAGCCAAATCATGAAAAAAAATGTGTACTCTGAGCGCGAACCCAAGCGAAGTGGCTACTAACAAGGCGAGGGGTTCCCTCGTCCAAATACTGCATTGTTTCCATTGTCACTCCGCCATTGTGAAGGCAAAAAAGCGCGCCATTGTCCCCTACAGTCCATAGGTCCTCCATGATGAAACAATATTTAGTGTGGATAAATATCAATGGGCCAGTCTAGCATTTACAATTCAACCGCACGGGGATGCCCAACGTTGCGTTGAATAGACGGCATAAAAGCAATTCTTCTGCTTTCAATACATACGAGTGAGACATTGAAACGAAATCTTAAGGCTTAAAGTTTGGCGGTCGGGGGATTTCCCAGTGTGGCAAAACAAGCAATGTCTGGTTATTTCTGTACAGCTTGAAGTAAAAATAATTATTTTAATGTGGGTCAGTCATTTCACATTTTTTGTGCAAGACTGAGTCTCAGTGAAGGCAAACAAAGTCTAAATTACAACTGTGCAAATATATACAAAAAAATATGGTTATCTTTGGGGCCAATGCCCTCAAATTCAATTCAAACAGTTATACAAAGTTAACAAAAAATAAATGGCAAAACCATTAGTTTGAATTTTTGTAGGCATTCAGAAGATGACATTTTTAACAAACTTTACAATCCACTATCACAATTCCAAACTTAGCACGGCCATTTAACAAACCAACTTTGCGTAGGTGAAAATATAGCCACTCTAGTTACTAAAGAACACTCGCTTCAAACTGAAATACTAAAATGGTTGCCGAAATTTACACAGAACTTTGCAAAGCCGAGCTTAAAAACTGAACAATCCAAGATAAATTAAATCAAGGTACAGCATTTTTAGGGTGTAAACTCTTGTGTTAGCATTTTATGTATAAAATAACACACGTCTGCGGGTTTAACTTGACCCCGTGTACTCAAAAATGTTACAAAATATACAGCGCGGGAAGACTCCCAAAACCTGCCAACCCGACCACATTGTCCGCGTGGAAATCGGTAAAGGCAACTCAAGTCCAAAGTTCTAGTGTCTTAAAATGGCGTTTATAGTGCCCGTTCACTATACTAGTATCACAAAAAATGTTTGTGTCTTACATGTGTGTTAATGGGACTGTCCCGTTGGCACCGGCCACACTCTGATGGTAAGCTGCCTGCATGGCCGCTGCGTGTTGTCTCTGTGTGTTTGGGTCGTTAGAGTCAGTTCCTGGCAGGTACATGCTGATCATCTCTTTCAACGAATCACCGGGCATGTTTCGTGCAGCAGCCACGGCAGCTGCCCGGTCTGACACTTGCTCTGCCTTGGACGAGGGCTGTTGCATTTGGACATGGGAGGCGTAAGGTGTGGTGTAACTGGCGGAATTCAGGTAGGCCGACCCTGGAGCGCATGTCATGGGTGGGTAGGCGATCTGTCCCGCCATGTCGTAGCGGGGATGGAGTCCTGTGTTACCGGCCATTTGTGAGCCGCTGAAGCTGTGGGCCTGCAAATGTTGCAGCTGTTCATGCTGCATCATAGGATATCCACCATTCATGTAACCATTCAAATGGTGGTAACCCTGCATACCTTCAGGTACTTGTCTCTGCATACCTGGTGGTCCTTGTCCCGGTGAAATCATGCCTGGTAGGGCGTACTTCTCTTTCTTCATCAGGGTCTTCGTCTTGCGGCGTGGCCGGTACTTGTAGTCGGGATGCTCCTTCATGTGGACTGCCCGCAGACGCTTGGCCTCATCGATGAATGGTCGTTTCTCTTCGTCCGACAGCAACTTCCATTCGGCGCCAAGTCGCTTGCTGATTTCGGAGTTGTGCATCTTGGGGTTGTCCTGGGCCATCTTACGACGTTGGCCCCGAGACCACACCATGAAGGCGTTCATAGGCCGCTTGACTCGGTCATTAGGAGTGTTCTTACCGCCACTGTTTGGGGTGTTGGGTGTGCCCACCATGATGGGAGTACCAGGTGGGCCGTGATGCCCCTGGCTGAGGGACTGTGTGGGGCTGGACATCGAAGATACACTGATGTTAGGCTTCAACTCCGTCTGCTCCATCATCTCCGACGTGGACTTATACATCGAGCTTTGAGTTTGGTAGTAAAACACAGATTGTAAACGTATTCAGCGAACGTGAAATTACTGACGATAGCCGTTCTTCGTACGGGAGCTACGCTACAACTGCGACTGTTCAGTGTGAAACTCTCGTTATTTTTAGCCCTCTTTGGATATCACGTCCATGTGTAATTGATTGGCAGAGGGAGAATTATTCCGGCTTTGGCCAATCAGCGCGAGCGTTCTTGACGACCGAAGTCCTATTGTTATGCAGGGCACTGCTGATGTCATCCCGTTGACAGGTGACGTTGCAGAGTGATAATTGGCTGCGTTGTTATGATAAGCAGCAGTGAGGGTGTTCCCTTTGGAGCGCTATCAATGCGTGCACAAAGGCAACGGAACCAACCAGCCAATCACAGGGCAGTTAGGCCGCCCTATGAATAGTTAACCAAGCTGGGTCGACCTGTCATGCCAACCATACTCAAACAAGCTGGAACACAGCTGCAGGTGCGCGCGCAAAACTGCTCTTTGACTGACATACTGCCCACGTGCCAATCAACTTGCAAATATCTGTAACGTGGGATGTTTGGTGAGACAGGCTAGGTACAGAAAAAAAGTTTAAAAAATTGTACCCCATTCCTTTTCAGTAGTTTGGCCGTTTCCATGGGATGACATTAAATGTAGTGGATTTCTCTCTTGTAGCTTGTCTGTATTAAATCTTGTTTTAATTTACTTTAACAAACTTGAGCCTAGGACTGACAACAATTATCTCTTCCAATTCGTTTATCAGGCTGTATTTATGCCTGAACAAAAACCACAATAAACTGCCAACAATATCCATTTGTACAGCATTGTAAGCCACCAACTCGGTGAGTTTAAAAGCACTATCCATGGTCAGTGGAAGGACCATTGTCCACGTTTAGTTACTTATCCGTGATTTGTTGACTACTGAATTGACTTACATAAATGAACTTATCAAAGGGGTTTTCTTTATGTATTTTTCAGTGTAATAACACAATTTTTACGCTATTTATTTTAAAGCAAATTTATAAAATGCAAAAAATATAGGCCTAAATGTGTTGTCAAATTTTAAGTATGTATCGTGAAATAGTGAAACAATAAATGTTCAAACTTTAAAAAACCACAACAGAAGGTAAAATAATTTTGAAAAGGACCGGGGGAGAAATTCGCCTACTGCACATTTTCTTCCAATCCCATTGCATTGGATTTTGTTTTCTTGTCAGGCCTTCACGAGTTTTGAAATTAATGTCTTGCGGACATCTTGACACAAATTCCCTATAAATCGGAGGCGCGTCACGTAAAATGTTAAGTTTTCGGTAACGAATTTTTTTTCTCCATCTACCTAACTGGAATATTTACACTCACAGTTACGGAACGCTTCATTTCATTAATCTTTGCATAGGTACAAAACATGAATGTTTGTTTTAATTCCACAAAAATTCCATAACAATCGGTAATTGCATATAAAAATGCATACACAACTTTAGTACGCAATTTTAAATTCATTTCCTGTAAAAAAAATGAATTTAAAACTTGACTTAGTGGTAATCCGTTTTTTATGAAATAAAAAATCCCAGCTCTAATGTGATTTATTTGTTTCACATTC
Organism: Patiria miniata; assembly: GCF_015706575.1. Classification (NCBI taxonomy): domain Eukaryota; kingdom Metazoa; phylum Echinodermata; class Asteroidea; order Valvatida; family Asterinidae; genus Patiria; species Patiria miniata. Next base: position 12,045,941 of record NW_024037055.1, read on the forward strand.
GTTAGGATTTTACGTGGGATTTAGGTCCCATCACATTTTCAAATTCAGTCGAGATTTTCTCTCAAAAGAAAGTTTCAGTAGATATTCAAATATCTTGTTTTTCTTTACAGAAAATGAATTTAAAAGTGCGTATACTTTTGTCCATCAAAGCCCTTTTACCGTCTAAGTCTTTTCTTACATTGGTATAAGTCTTAATATGCAGTAGATTGAAGGCAAAGACAAACCCACAAGGTATCAACCGCAGTATAGTAACAGCGGTGTCAGTTTCATTCGTTATCATCCGATACGCCGAGTAATCTAAGCGTGTGTGGGACTGACTGGGATGGGTGTTTTGGCTCTTGCGCCCCGCCATGATACACGATACAAACATCGGGTTGCCAGGAAGTCTTCGCACGCGAGCCTGTCACGAGTCAGTCTCGGAATGCGATAACGTGAACGAAACATCAACACTTGATAACAGATTGAGAAGGTGATACCAACCCCGTCGGCTACCGCTTTATATCGGGTGATTATCACCTATTAATTTTGGGGATAAACATTGTGAACTCCACTAACTTAATACACACACGGTACATGTCCTTGCTGCCCCAAATTCATTATTTTAAAATTCATTTCTTATCTTAGGAAAACAATTCCAAATATTTTTTTAATATAGGTTTTCCCGACCAATTTCCTGAAATGTTCATTCACTTCTGAAAATCGGTCATTCATTTTCGTCTGAATATGAATGCACATCTTTAATCCCATTTCAATTCAACGAAAGTTCAATGTTTTCATTGTCCGTGCATTCGGTTTTGAGAAACAGACGGCCAATTACGTTTCCTGTGCATTCATTTACGCAAGCATACCTTTTCGCGCAGAGTTCTGGAATACAATTTTGTGAATGTGCAAACAAAAGTACGTTTTTCTCATCCAAATTAGCAGATTACATCACAGAACATTAAACTAAAAGTGAAATAGAATGGTCAATGTTTGAAATGGCCCTCTAAAAACGAACACGAAGTCTTGTAAACGAATCTGAATGAACATGAACGAAAGGTGCTGCTCAATCACTTAATTGATTGGACTGAAATGGAATCGAATGCTCTTGTAGCGAAAATGAAACGCGTGTTCAGAGCGATTCTCAAATTCAGACGAAAATGAACGACCGATTTTCAAAAGTGAATAAACATTTTAGGAAATTGGCCGGGAACACCTATACTACAAAAACATTGTATGAGGACTTAAATAATGCTATGTTATGCTTCTTGCAAACTCCATTTATTAAAGGCGGTATATCCGCCAAAAATGTAAATGAATTTTACATGGATGTCGATTGCAAGCGTTTACGTAAATAGTGTATACTGGGCCATGGTTCTGGAACCTGTACCTACTACGATATATAGTCGACCCCCGCGGTTGTGGACAAGTCATGCACAGTAACATTTGAAACTTTTAACGGCGGGAAATAACAAATGTATAGATTAAAGAATTTCTAATAATTTTTTTTTTCGCAATTCGATAAGTTTTGAGTGGACGAACATCCATAAATCACGGAATATATTCTATGCATTTGCAAAGTAAAGTTCAAGTTTGCTTCGACGTTCCAGACAATAATTTGGCCTATTACTTAAGTTGTCGATTATATGTTTGATGCAGCAGCATGCCAGATCTTCCTGCAACAACACACTAAACACAATATATACTACACAGACCAAGGGGCTATATAGATGATAATGTGTGATTAATTATTATGTATTCTTATAAATACATTGAATTGTTTCGTTATTCTCTTAACGCTAAGTGTTAGGGTTTCAAAAATCATGCGTATCGAAGTAACATCAGTTCCAGTTTGGAGTAGCTATGTTTACCAGAACTTCATTACATATCATGGTAGAAAGCTTTTCTAAAGCGGTGAAAACCCTCCCCCATAAATTCTCTTCTTGATTTATTCCCGGGTTAAAAAGCTTTGTATTGATGCCTGGGCTTTTTACCAGTCTGCCAACCCATTCATTCCTTCACATCACCCTATTCATCACCGCACCCTCTCAATACGCCGAACAATTCAATAGGCCCAGGGTCTTCTGGCTATTTTTCTCGGGAACTATTCACGCTGCCCGCTGGACCAAAACCACCGGTCGTTGACTGAATCTGGATTTAATTCCCTACCAAGCAAGCAAGCAACAATGGTAAACAGCGAGTCATCTTCCTGGCACTTACGGTAGAAAAAAATACCTAAAAAAGAGTTTATACTGAGACAATTTGGAATACTGCACATACATGTACTAAGCTTGGACTTGGTGTATTAGCAGGCCCCTGCCAGAGCACAAATTATGCTACGATGAAACAATCTGCCCGTCGTTACTGGATTAAAGGCTTACTAACGTAACAATTCATTATTTTAAAACTGCGTTTTAAAGTATTAATAGCATTTGAAAATGTAATCATGGAGCTAATTTTATTAGAAGACTCTGCTTAAATAAAGTTGATCGGAATGGGGTTCTGTAAAATCCAACACCGCCTTAGGATCCATGATGTAAACTGTGCCGTTATTTGACATCAGTTTAATGTTAAAGTCATGTTGGTTTTCCTAACTCTTAAAATCAGGTGTTTCAGACTTTTTGTTCATAAAAAAATATGTTAAGTGTAACACAAGCCTTTCTTCCCGAAAGTAATATAGGTATATCTTTTTGTTACAATTTTAAAATGTACATGTTAACAACACCACATAATGCTGTCATTCATTTCCTCATTTATTTTTCATGAATCTATGAACATTTAATATCAAAAACAGCTATTGTCACACAATATCATGTATTCGCTTTGTATATCACGCAAACACTAAAACCCTCAATTGCAAAGCCCGGTAGTTTCCGTTGCTGTACCATGTAGAACGTGTGAATACAATCAGAAGTACCATTGACAATAATGGCTGTTACATATTGTGACTGAACACTGATTTATTTGAGTTTCAGGTAGTATCTATATTGAAACTGAAACTTTGCTTAGTAACGCACCTGTATAGCAACAAAGAAATGTGAACATAATCGACAGTTTAATTATAAAGAACTCAATTATTTAAGGTGTCTGTACAGTACGTTGCCTACAATTTAAGATCACCAGATATCAGCTTGGGGAGATAATCAGGTTGTCGATTGTAATGAATGTTTGTTCTTTAATAAGTGTAAATTATTAAGCTGTCTGTCGTGTTTAGTTTGTCAATTTAGGGCCTTTGGAAAAGAGTTCTTTTATAACGAATGGGGGTACTGTTAAATGATATATAACTAACTTGAGATTCCAAAATGTTTGTGAAATTATAAATATTTGCAAAATTCTGTTAAGAACATCCTTGATTATCAATTCCAGGATGCAATCTCATGAATCCACTCATGTTTTCCCCTATAGCTCAGTAGACAGTACAGTGTGGGAAGTACATGTGCCTATAACTATATGACTTTTCGAATACCCTTTCTAGTCATCAGACTGATTAATTAATGTTTGTGCTACACCAGAAATGCTAACTACTTTTATTTTGGTCGGGGTTTGGAGCCCCCTTTTGACGTGAAATGTACTTTTTGACTTGATATGATATATCGACCGGGTTGTTACCAACTAGCGTCAAGTCTTCTTCGAATTTCAGTTATTGCTTAGAAGCATCCGAGCATTTCCAGTCTAGTGCGCACAACGCCACTGAATTCATGGGGAGATATTTCACCGAAACGCCCGCCTGTCTGTCTGCGGCCACGCTGCGGCAGTTCTTCGCACGCAATCCCGCCCCTTGGAAAAAACCCAACTATTTCCTCTTCAGTATCTGAAGTCGTTACGTTTGATTCTGTAACTCAGAGGGGTCCATTTTCAAAATGCGTATTCATTTCCTGGTAGGCATTCCATAGGTATATTCGATCACGGTTCCGTCGACCCTGAGTTGTCTGGCGCTGTACTTTTTTTCGGCGGAGTCACTCTGCAGTGGACTGACAACAAGCACACCAATGATTAGTAACGTGTTGTTGGACTGTGGAAAGGCAAAGAGTTATTTTGGACTCAGTAGGTTGTAAAGGTTGTATTTTGTTACAGGAAGTGATGCAGGTTTTTGCGGTTGGTTAGATGGGCGTCATGCCACCTGTGAAGTGAATTACATTAGGACTACTACCAGCGAGTGTTGTTTTATTGCATCAATTGCGGGGCATGCAATAAACTTTACTACAGTGGAATATAAAAAACCCGAAACTGGTACAGCCGGAAAAAATGATATACGATATAAATCTAAGGTCTATACACAACCAAACGAATAGTCATATATTCCGCGTTATATTAATAGAACAATGCATCTAACAACATAAACGGAAGCGAGTTTAAGAAACTTACATTGGTGATGATTTTTACAAGCTAACTAAAAGGGGCAATGCATTCTAATTGGGGCAGAGGTATCAAAGGAGATCCCATTCGCCCAGAGAATGAAGTTTGAGCAATACACAAAATATCCAATTAAACTGAATGGTTGTCACATTATAACCTTTTTAAAAGACATTTTGTGCCTCAACTTTTAATAATAAATTGATTATCATATGCCACCCCTGTCACCGTTAAATCGATTGAACAAACCAGACGACCACAGGACTATATCACATTCACAAACATAACACTGGATTCTGTATATTCATGGAAATTGTCTTTTCACTAAATAATGTCATAAAATGTACAACGGTGTTTTGTAACAGTTCGTAAACTTCATACTGTCATATCCCTGAGTAATACTTTCTGTAGCCATTCCAGTGTTCCTTTACGGAGTGACACTTTTAAGAAGTTACAAAACATTCCAACTTTGCTTTTTATCTGACTTAAAAATTGAAAAGAGGGGTATTGGCGCTATGAACTTTGACCTGGCTTCGTAGCTCTGTCTATGATATGAAAATCAAATGTTAATAGAACAAACATACAGTTATTGGGTCGTGTGTATATTTAGGATAGATCAACATCGAAGGGAAAGTGATAAAACTAAAGCTGGTCTGCGTGGCTATATAGTGGAAAACATGGGTAGCTATAGCACAAAGAATTATATGGTACTTGACTATGGGGTCAGCTCGGCTGAAGGCCAGAGTGCAGATCTCAAGTTTGGAGTTTTGAAGTTCCCCGTGACGACCCACCTGCCGAAGTAGCCGGCGTGATCGTCCCATCAACCAGGCTCATTCGGCCGGGGTTGGCCCGATGTGTGGTGTGGCAACGGGGCCCCTCAACACCGGAGATTAAATATCGGTCCAGTCGCTCCGTTTACTCAGTGTCGGTGCTAAGTGTCAGCCGTATCGTCAGAGAGCTACGGCAGTGTTTACTCGGGCGATTATCAACCAGATACGGTCCCAGATACTGGAGTTCACGGTACAAAATTACCAACAAAACTCAGAGGAGGTGACGGGCCCAGCATGTTTTCCAAGTTCGACTTTGAACGTTGAAAATAAGATAAAGCAACATTGATTGATGACAAGAGGTATATATGTTCCGATGGGAACTAAAGGCGAAAACAAAATAATATTTGAAAGCAGTATTTTAAAAATGTTGAAATAAAACTCCACGACAATCCGGACACTGAATTTTCCAACTTTGACTGGATAAATTCCATATTAAAAAATATTCCTTAGTCGTTTGTATTTATGCAGTATATTGAGTTAGAAAGCACAAAGTGAACGTTTTCAACATGCCATCAGCTCCATAATAGTCCCATTCAGGAAGTAGGTCTTACATTACAACCAACGTGTCACATGACAACCGTCGGATAATTTTAGTTTTTCCCTCCAAAAGTGTGTTCCGAATGGGGCCTACTGCTTAGAAATAACGATGTTTCTATATTTTGTTTTATATATGTTATTGAAGAATAAATTACAGTACCGGTGCATAGGGAAAACGCGCATTTAATTGCAATCAAATCAAACAATCGTATGCCTACAGTGAAGATTTCGCCTTAATGGGGGGGGGGGAGGATGGAATACATATACGGGTGATTATATGAAAACATCATCGACAATTGTCAACGTTGGAGTCAGTATAAAGTTGCGAGTGTTTACCAACAAAGAATGGAGAACACGGTATGTTGCATTTTGTGAGGGATAGTATATGCCAATACTTGTTCTGAAGAACACAATTTCAAAGAAAGTGGTTTATTCTCAGTGAGAATAAAAATGATATATAAGATGCTAAAATGACTGCCAAAAGTATTGTTAGTCAGGTTTATTATGTTCTCATGATATCGTTGGCATCGCTCCACCAAACGAGGCGCCAAGTCATACGCGTATTTTGTATGCTCATGTGGACCTTTTGGGCGAGGCGATGCTGGCTAACTACACACTTAACCCTGTGGAATTCGGCAAACACAAACAAGGGCACACATATCCGGCCCATGCACCCATATTGCCTGCCCCGTCAATCAACTCATGTTGAAACTACACCACGGTTTGTCGTGGGACACGTCGGTACCGCAAGTCTGGGTACGGCAAGTTCGTTGTAGACTCTGTACTCAAAATGTCGAAAACAAACCTCGCACGCTCTCCACCAGGCAGCTGGTTTGGTATTTGAACTTGTGGTTAACTATTTCACAGTTGGAACCACACAGCTATCTACTACGTTGTGTACGATCAACACGAAATTCAGTGGTCACCGCCATTTTCTGACTAAATCATGGCACCTGTTTTGCAATACTTTACAAAAGGTTGACTCAACACAAACTAACCATGGCTGGGGAATCCCTTCTTTATTGTACATTATTTACAATTGTTTGTGCTATATTACATCACTTTATTAAAAAGTGTCAATGGTCCAGGGTCGATTCATGCAGTTACTATACCAAAAACAAACTAGCAATAGAATAGCGAACAAAAGACAGTACTTCAGACCCACTATAAACTCCTCCAGATAATTTTGTGTGGGGAATAATAATATAGAGCGCATTGTGAAACCGTGCCTTTTGTCGTGCGTCTGGGCTTTACAAAACAGACAAATGGCGGTTATTTGTACTACGAGCAACGCAACCAAGTCTCTTTTCTTTGCCGGTCTTTGGGTCTTCAATGGCTGCCAGATAAAGGCTGTCCTTACATGAACTTTGAGGGACAACAACAGGTAACAATATCAAGAATGACTTTCAGACAACACTTCATTATACCTGTAGATTATTATATTTGAAGAACACGGCTCATATTGATAAGGATTTTAAAGAAAGATTTACACAGCATACAAGATCTATACTGGACATCAAGTGAGTGCCAAATACAACCATTTAAAGGAACAACAGTTACTTTTTTGTCAATAGTCCGACACAGAGGCCGACAAAACCGGCTATCAGAAGACGGATATTGCTTATAGCAAGCATTGATCGATAATTGGGCGTGATAAATTAACAGCCACTAAATTTGCCCATGAATTTCAGATGATGTAGGCCTAGATTCACTCCGTGAATACATCCTCTGTCAGTGTTATGATCGATACAACCTTCTATGATAACAGTTACATTTTTCAGTTAGCTTTATAAAAGAGAGTGACCTAGCAAAGTAGTTTTTCCAGTTGGAAATTCCTTGCATCCATAGCAAACTTAAAGAGCGTAATGCATATGATGCATTTATCGATTCCTTTTCATGCTCATGTGTATATGCTTAGCCCTAAAGCTCATATACATGTACAAGTAAACAAAAAGTATCGCTGGAGCGTGAGGCCAATAATATTATGCCAAAAGACAATTAAAAATATGTGGATCTTCAGATTAATAAAGGATTATTCACCATTAAACACTAATATATGTACATGGCCGGGATTTAAATGTCATGGATCCCCCAAACGTTTTCTAACGAGTCTCAGTCTCTGGTTATGTATTTACGAGACCTGTCCACAACGCAAGAGTTACCGGTCCCAGTATACTCGCGGACTACATGCAACGCAGTGTGAACGTTGCAATAATGCATGAACGCTTGCGATGAAGTACAGAGGGCGCTATATACAAACGTCTGCTGTTGAGAAAAACTGTCCGTAATTTGCTGACATCAGCTAAGAGAACTAGAAAGTTATCAACTTTTATTGTTGTCTATACACATCTCCGAGAAATGGGTTATATGTGATCGCAAAAAGAGCAATTTATTCCCAGGTTGCCGCCATCAATGCAATTCATAGAAATTTAAATGTGATAGCTAACGCGGCATTTATATCAACGCCGATATTCGTTTAATGGGAACCTCGTACACATTTTAACGATCTCTAGAAAGAGTTTGTGAAAACACATTGAGGTGAAACTCCAAAAACGAAAGCGAAAAAAAAACCATTGTGATTTCCTTAGATTCGTGTAGAATAAATTAGTGGCATATCTTTTGTTCACGGTTGTGCAACATTCTATTAAGTGATAATTTTTCATAGACTGTTCCATAAAAGAAATGTTGTTGTCCATGCCTGTAAAATAGAACTGTTCACATGGAGTTTTAAATTTTTTTTTAAAAGTCTGCTATGAAATAGAATCTTGTTAGTCTCTACAGGCAAAAGCACTTTATGGTCGTGACAAATTGCAAATAGAATTTTGCATCAACAATTTATTTGTATTTCCTTTCTCATTCAGTTCTTCAAGCACGGCATGACGGGAATTCTGATGGACAATACAAACGGAGGGAAATCAAATCAGAATGCACGCTTCATTACAACCTCAACAAAATCAATTCTTGGACACATTAGAATTTGTTTGAACAGGGGAAGTCTTTTTGAGTTTATCTGATGTTGAGATTCGACGAATGGCAAGAAAAAATCACCATGGATATGATAAAGTAACGTATTAATGACGTCACACTTTGCTCTGTGCCCTACCTTATCGCCCTGACTGTTTCCATGGCAATAAGGTCACAAGATGTCACTGTTATCATTACATTAAGTCTTCACATAATATTTAAAATTGCGTTCCCGTGCTATTTTCGAATTTCATCTTGAATACAGATTCCTTTTTTAAATTGTTATTTTTCTAGCAATAGAAAAGTGCATGTTTGAATGAAGCATCGACCGAAAAAAGCGACCCATGTTTAGTAATTAAATTGTCACTTTACAATTTCGAACTATTGGCTGCCAGACAGCAATTGTGTTTCATTGTGTCAAGTCAAGTCTGCATTTTGTGTTTTGCCACGTGGTGGTATGTTTCAATACCATATTAAAATATGAATTCTGCAAAATATGATTGTACTTCTTTGGACATTAGCAATATAGGCCTAAAGGCACATTTTTCGTGTCAAATCGTTATTTGTAGACTAATGTCTTGTGGACGTTTAGACACCAAATTCTTAAAAATCGCGCAATAGACTATGCAAACTGTGGAATTGTCGACGCGGGATACCGAACAATCTTTTGTTTTGCATTGACCGTGTAAAGTAAAAGGCACTCATTCGTGGACGGCAGTGGATATTAATGATCATAATTACAAAACGATTTGATTTTGTAAATGAACTGAAAACTTTTTATGTATGTAGTATGGACGTTTTTATTTGGTTGTAAAATGGCCCCACAGGGGTGAACCTGTATAAGTGTCCATTTTTTTTGGTTAAAATATAAAACGTTTGATCTGAACAACTGCTTAAAGCTTTACATTTTTCAACATCAATTGAAACTTTGCAATTTTTTTTTAATGGACAAGAGGAATAAATTAAATTAAATGGAGTTGACCTAAATGATATTCCGTCTAAATTGAGTTACATCGTTGCCCAAATGCACTTGTGCAGAAGTGGACCAGAGCTTGTATAGCAGTGCTCATGACTGGTCGTTGGAAGAGGGATGAGACGACATGATAAATCATGATGCAGTTCATAACAGCTTGGATACACCATACGTTTTCTACCAACATCAGACATCTCTGGGAAGAGTTGGAAAATCGATGTGGCCAAAACCGATTGATGAATGATGAGTGATTGATGGGTGATTTGTACTGTTTCGATTATCAAAGTATTGCACATTAGTTGTTCCATTTTTTGTTCTATTAACTTATTTTAAAAAAAAACACCCACATTTCCCCCCCCCATTTTTTGAACGTCATGCAACCCTCTGAAAAGGGTTTTGTTTTGGGCACAAACATATATGCTTTGTCACCACACTGGCTCCCGGTCAGTATTTGATCGATACTGAGTGTGGAGCAGTAAGCCTGACCCACGAGAAGACTCCCTAAGAAGACGTTCCAGACCACCAACACAATTAATGGGAAGGCACATAAGCAAACAAAATTCCAAATATCAATGTACGATATTGCTCAAAAATTGAAATAAAAAAAACAGGGAGGGTGACTAAATAGAAAGATGGATTGGTCGATCTTGAACCAGCAAATGGATAATAAAATCCCCTTTGCTCAACAGAGAACAACCCAAACTGCACACCTTCACAGTAACATGGGGAAAATGACATTTAAATCAGCAACTTTAGTGATTGTTGAAAGCGTTGATTAATGGACGTCTTTAAATCTTTGTTAAAATAACTATTTTACATGCACATACAATACAATAATACAATAAAAACTTCGTTTTGAGTTCTAGTGCATGTCAAATTAGTATGGCAAACATTTTTAAAACATGAGGGCGCGCTATCACACAAAAGGGGCCTGTTTTGAAGTCCTTGGGCCTGGGACACAGGGGCAAGCCTCAATCAGTTCAATGACCCAAGTAAGAGGTCTCAGTCCGGACAGTTAAGGTCCCTAAGCGCTCTGATTTTCCCGAGTTGTTATTTCCTGTATGCAGACGTTGCTGTTATAGTTTGAGTAGTCCGTGTGTTTCAACAAACGTTGATTAAGCGGAGTATAATCGGGTTTATGGACGCGCGGATACCTCGAGAATTTTTGAGTAGATCCCTGATGTGGCTGAACGTGTAAATGGCTGTCGGTCATTGGTGGAAAGTTCTCACACTACACTTAGGTAGCACTCAGTAACTTGGCGTCGCGTCATTCTCAATTCCACCACTGACCGGAGAAAAGGCAACATTTTGCCGATGAAGTTCAACCCACCACCACACCATCAGCCCCCCCGTATGCATTCACTTCTCTCTTTTGGGTCGAGAAGCTCTGTTTTCTTGTACTTGTATGGCGTGTTTTCCCCACACAGACACTTGTTCTATCTGTCTATCACCGCAATTATCTCAGCTTATTCCTGGAAATGTTATATGATCATATCAAACAGTTTTATATTGTGTTCTGAATCGCTAACAAGGTTATATTTTAAGATGTAATATATATATATATTTTATTTAAGTGGTACTTCAAAGGAAGCTTTTATTGCTTGTAAAATAAAAGGCAATGTATGTATTTATTAAAGCCGAAACGTCTTGAATCTGAGTGGGAAGTAGTAATATGGTGTTGACTTTTTATGGCAACTGTGCTTTACTTTGAAAAATGTAATTTTGCCATGAAAACTAATTCAATTTTACAAATGAACATTTTCTTGCAACGTATGTATTAATCTGCATTTATTAAAAATATTAAATAAGTTTAATATCTGAATTATATAAAATATTTAAATTGTAAATAAAAAGTTAAGGACTCCTAAACCCCACATGGAGATTGGTCAGATGAGTCTTCGTTTGAGTTCGAGTAACGCAAGTCCATAAGTTCGACTTTATTTTCCCTCTTAACGGACATTCAACGTGTGGGTTATATTTTACCGAAAAACAAATCAATTGGGAACAAACATCTGTCTGCGAGTATATAGGCTGGTTTCCGGGCCCAACATTATCGATTCCAATGTGGGGCAGGGAAAGTGAGCTGTCTTGTTGTCGGGGCGAGAAAATACATTGTGGAGAAAATATTCCGTGAATTAATGTGGACTGATTTCATTCGTTTGATGTTTTATTCAAAACTAAATATAAAATTACCTTACAAATTATTTATTTTTGGGGGGTTGAAACTTGAAACAGAAACGAACAGTACATCTTTAAAATGACAGAAATTCATCTTTCGAAAAAAATCTTTTGGAAATGAAATGAGGTTGTGCGACCTTCTCGCCGCCTTCAGCCACTATTTGCAAAAGAGACATCGGATTTTGGAATCACCTTTTTTTCTTCTTCAAAGTCTCATTTACATACACGAGAGAATCAGACGGTGTAGCTCGCGTTGAAGGCCACGTGCACGAGGTAATTATGACCGTCAATCAGGGAGAAATAATGCAAAACAAATAGACGTAACCACCTACAGAATCTACCATAGCGCCTGATTGCGTAAAACAAACAAGACGTGCTAATGACTTTATACGTTTGCCTTCAATATGAACAGACTGGCACACGGAGCTTGCACATTTTATGGAAAAAAAATTACACCGTCGCTAGTATTTTGAGCTGTGTTATTAATTGAAAAAAAATTGCATAAAATGTTTAGAGCACGTTTATTAAAGGGTACTTAGGTAAAATGCAATAGCGTTTAAATGAAAGTTGTATTTTGATTGCCATGGTTATTCACAGCTTCAACGTTACAGGATTTTCCTAATAAAACAAACTGGCGGCTGGGATCTCTGAGCTCCAATGTGGGCTTTATCTTCATGTAATTTTTTTTTAATCTTTGAAACAGGCAATAAAGAACCCGTATCAATTTACTCGCGTTGCCAAACATTCTTGAGAACCAGAGACTGCAAATTATGTAATTTTGTTCTCGATTTGAGTTGATAACCCCATAAAGTGTGATCTGTTGTGCTATGGTACTATGGGAGGATGAGTCCTGGTTAAACGTATCATGTTTGCGACTTATTGTAGTGGATAATGTGTCATAATCCTTCCAAACCGAAATCATTCACTTCTGTATCGAAAACGATACACACATTTATATATATACATGATCACGCACTGTGGCTCACCAAAAGACTGAGGATTACCATTAACACATTAGAAATAGGCCAGATGTGGTTGTGCGTCCTTGTAAAAAACCCCAATATTGGTGACGTCACGATTGACGGAACATTCCTCTCACGGTTCATTATTACAATTGAGCTTCGAAATACAATACAAAAGCTATACGAATAATGAAATCTTCTATTATAGTAATCAGAAAATCAGTCTATATGACCAAGTACGGTACTGTAAACACCTTGGCTTTTGCAGTAAAACCACTTATTTACTGTTTTATAAGTGTGTTAACCTTTCTGCTATGATCGGTAGTTCTATATAGCTAACTATAGCTTTCAGGCGTTTATGATGGTTGGATGACAAAGGAATATTCTCTATAGCAAAAGACAGGCCTATACGGTATTCATTTCTTGGATGAGACGCCTTGTGGACAATATACGAAGGCAACCGTGGGGCTACAGTGCAATATTATTGAGTCCCTTCCTGTTGGCCTAAGCAAGTAAAGTCAGGTATAACAAAAAATTGTATGCTTTTTGGGAAGTGTTTACGGCCGACTTGACCTTTTCTCTGGCGTACAATGGCAAGCAAGCCGCCCGAAGACTCCCCGCGATATGCTTACAATTGACGGCCTTTGAGGTGCATCCGTGCACATAATCACACTCAATGTCATTGATTGAAATTCAATGTCAGTCTTGTTCATTATGCAGGCCATGTCGCACTCTTCATGAGAAAATAAATATGTAATCATTATATATTGTTCGAATTAATTTTGCTTTCCGGATAAAATGTCGGGATGTTGTTTGAATATGAAAATCGTTCGAAAACATAATAGATTTCAATTTTTATAACAGCCTGACTTGGCTCTTTTACATAAGGACAACTCTGTGTCGAGTTTTTTTTTTAAGTTGCAATACGGTTTGTTTCTACTCCGTGCTTTTGTCATGTCTTTTGATAGCGAGTAACAAATTTTTATTCATGAATAAGAGGGACAGTGTAACATTCCTATTGGTCGAGAGCCCGTCACGTGGGTGGTTAAAACGGCCAGTCAAACTCAGAAGTGCTTAATACCATCTAGTATTAAGCACTGTCCCTGAAAATATCTGCATTCGCCACTGTATCTTTGAATCGAAGAAGCTTAAAATTCTCCTAAAGTGGGAGAATTTCGAAGCTCAAATACTTGAAATCTTTTTGTGTACTATTTAAAAATGTTTGTTCGTCAAGCCGGTCCTTACGGCTCCCAGTAAACTTTTTTCCAGACACAAATCGAATGCAATGCAACGTATAGACAACTCCAAGAACGACGAAAATGTCATTGATCTGCGCACTACCGGGTTTGAAAAGGAGGCTCCCGCAATGTCAAACAAACTAAGCACACGTCGGCGTGCCTTCTACCAGACGGGTAACGTTCTTTTCGCGAAGTTGGTGATCGAGTCGTGCAAAACACAACAACATAATCTTATTTATTTCTAAACATTCACCACTGCGAATGATGCAAGTGTTATCATGAATCCATTATAATGGAGAACTGCAGCCTAGCTACGACTAATATCTGAGCCGTCAGTCCACTAAGGTGGGACGCTCACTAAGCACTGTGTATTGGGAATCCCAAAACACGACATGGTAAAAACAGGCAAAACAAGAAACAATGACACTGGTTTTAATATTGAACAAACACTTCTTTCGTCCTGCATCGTGAATATGGCAAAAGAAACATCCGAAACACAGTCTCTGTTTCCATACATTTCATCAGATTCGTCAACATTCATGCCACCAGACTAAGAAATGATGCAGATTGGAGAGAGTTTGACACGTGCCATGTGGCTTTAGTCTCTGGTGCAAAAGATTCAACATTAGACCTACATTCCTTTAAAATAGTTTACTGAAGACTTCATCATTGCCTTGTGAAAATGGGGAGAATTTGGTTTGCCAAATTATTGTGGGTAAAGATTGCCACCTGATTTTGTTTTTAATATTTTCATATAGTCTCATTCTGCTGAGATGATCGGATCCTCAATTTAGAATGGCGTTTGAAGTTGATCATTTTCCATGCGAAATGCGACTTAAAGCCAATACTAGTACTGAGAAGAAAATATTTCATTAAAAGATTTCATACTTTTATGTCCGAAAGACATTATTTGTCATTTGGTCTAGTAAAGGTAGTTCAGCGTTATTATGAATACATGAACCAGAAACAAAGGAGTTCAGAATGTTTTGGGGTCATACCCATGGAGCATGAAGGCCAAACATTTGCTTGGAACAATAATTCACTCCAGGCACAGTAACTTTCTTTGAGATTTCTTTCATCGCCGTACAACTGAAAATAATGCATAATACGGAATCTCAGCAGTTAAGCGGAGAACAGATGTCGTTCGGTTACATCCCGATAGTCTGAGGTTCGATAGTCTGAATGTTCTTCAGTCCGAAGGGTCATTAGTCCGAAGGTTTGTAAGTCCGAAGGTTCAATAGTCGATAATCGACTAGTTCGATAATCCGAAGGGCCCACTAGTCCGAAAATAGAATAAGGTTAATTAATCCGAAGGTTCGATAGTCTGAATAGACGATAGGGTTCGATAGTCCGAATCGACAATAAGGTTCGATAGTCCGAATAGATGATTAGGATCGATAGTCCGAATATACGGTAGGGTTCGATATTCCGAATCGACAACGAGGTTCAACAGTCCGAATTGACAATGAGGTTCGATAGTCCGAATGGACAGTCCGTCTGGTTTGTCAGTCTGACCCTTCGGACTATCGGACCTTTCTGTTGATTCTGACTATCGGACCTTATTGCCGATTCGGACTATCGGACCTTATTGTCGATTCGGACTATCGGACCGTATAGTCTTTCCGGACCATCGAACCTTGTTGTCAATTCGGAATAATGAACCTCGGACTATTGAACCTTATTTTCGTTTCGGACTATGGAACCTTCGGATTAATTAACCTTATTCTAAATTCGGACTACCGACCTTCGGACAAATGAACCTTCGGACTAATGAACCTTCGGATTAATGTACCTTCGGATTAATGAACCTTCGGACTATTGCATCCAATGTTCGGATTAAAGAACCTTATATCATTTTCGGACTAACGAACTCCCCTGATGGAAATGTTGTGTATTAGGACTGTCGAACCTTCGGAATATCGAACCTTCGGACTATCGGACCTTCGGACTATCGGGCGGCCCCCTGTCGTTCATATCATAATTCTTAAAGATACAAAATCCCTTTCTGAAAAAAATGCCTACACTCGCTTGTTCTCAAGTTTATAAAAAAAAGGACTGCGCAAGCTCAAATTCTTCACACCAAATACAAATAAGGAAACGTAAACAGCAAAGTTCATAAATGTCGTGAAACGACAGATGTGCTTCTTGTGTAACGTCTTGTTCTCATACACTTCTGTAGCTTTTCGTGTATCTACAATACATTTTAATTGTTTATGTTTGCATATAAATAATAAAGTTTAAATTATTTTCTCCCATGCAGTTAGCTCGATGGAAGAGCTAGTGGTTTAACTGCCAAGTTAAATTGACCATTGACCATTGACTGTGGTCAGTAGTTGGATGGGAGACCATTCCATGTATTGTCCTGGTTGGTGGCTTGTCTGGGGCATGATATTCTTCAAGCCTTTCGGATGGGACATAAAACCGTAGGTCCTGTGCATTGTTTAATGCACATCAAACACTCAGGACACTTGTAGTGAAAGAGAAGCGACTTGCCCCGGTGTTTCTGGATCGGCTGCATAATGCGCCCTCTCTGAGCATGTTTGGAGTATAGTTTGTGATGCGCATTTGAACACATTTATATGGAATTTGCACAAAATTATTACATATCAATGTAATCAATTATTATAAATCAACTACATGTTTCCCTGGTTTTTAAAGGGCATGGGAGTTTGTCCAAAACGTTGGGTTTGAGATACGATGATGTCATTTGTGGTTCGGGGAATTCTGAGACGTCAACAGCGAGGAAATTTATGTCGCAATATTTGATGATTTTATTTTAAAGGTAGAATAGACAAAGTATATAGCACAATTAAGTATGACATTAAATTACATGTTCCCCGAAGAATTTACTACTCGGTATATGGGGGTACGGAAGTACATGAGGATACACGCCTGTCCCAATTCTTTCTGTGAAAAATCAAGGAGAGAAATTTAGGATTGAATGTGGTATGGGGAATTGATATTGGTTTTAGTTTGTGACCGTTTGAAAAAGTTTGTGGTCTTTCATGCCATCGGAATATTTGTCAAGAGAAAAAAAGTGGTGCTGACGGTACCGTCCCAAGTACCCACTATACAGGCAAAAAGTGTTCCCTTGTCCCACCACGTGTGTGTCAATTGACTCAACCCAAATCCCCGAGGTAAACACGATCGATAATGGGTTTGTGCAATAAAACACATCCTAGGGTAAACACGTCCTGTCGCACCGTGATAATGAAAGTGATGTCTACCACTTGTTGGATTTGAAGTTTTCACTATTATTGTGACTTCGTGGGAAAATCTACGGCAGCTCGAATGACCACTTTTGAAATCCTGACAGAGAGCTTGAAAGGGTAACATAAGGGCTTACAATACAGCCTGACAATATACCACACGCCAAAAATCTGTATTATTCAGGTTTTAAACAAACAGTCGTGTTTGTCGTAAATTTGTTAAACGGCCCTGTATTCAGAGTTTGGTTCAGAGCTTGGACACTTCCATTCTAGAAATTCTCATATGCAAGATGGACACGTGGGGACATGTCATACAAATCATGATTTGGTCGCCCCCCCCCCCCCCCCACTGGAAATTTGGCATCCGGAGAAAAGCACAGCCGTATGAGTTACCATGATTAGCTGGAAGAACCTAATGTCCCTTTTTCCTCGATTTTGTGCGTATTTTCCACCTAAACCCTTTCTTTTCGCGAGTGGCTGTTTATTTTAACGTCCGTGGAAAGCGAATATCGGTAGACATTAACCATGATATAGGTTTTGAACAGCGCCTCCATGGGAAGATGGTGTCCAGCCCCCCCTCCCCCCCCCCCCACTTTTTGATTTTATGGAGGTCGGGTGGTAGATTACCAGGGGAAAACTTGAATCTGTCTAGATTGTGCCTTTCCATACCACAGATTTTAGATTTGACCATAAACTTGACTCATGACATAGCATTTTGACATCTTCTTTACCGAGCATAAATATTAAGCGCCTCTCTATCCGAGTCTTCAAAGTTAACCCAAACCTGGGTATACCTGTATTTATGTTATCGGCATTTATAAGTCTGGCCTTAAAAGTTTATAATTAGTAAGATGACAACTGCTAGTAATAAAAAGACGTTTCACTGAGTTTTTCTTTATTGGCCGTCTATTAGACATGCGTTGGTCTGGGCACACAGCCTCTAGGTACTTCATCATGAGTTATTCCTCAATATTTCGGTGCGGGTACGGCATTGACAATAGGAACGCATAAATCTACCATTATCATTTTCTTGCGAATAATATAAGAAAAAAACCACATAATATCATATGTTTTTTTAAGCTGATTGTTATCAATATCGGATTAACTCCAAAGAAACGGTCCGTAAAACGGCTCCTGCATCATATTGCTCCGATGGAAGGAAGCAGCCTTGGCCTAGCTGCCAGCGTGGTTATTGAAGGACAAATAGTATTAGCCTTATGTTTGCCGTTGTATTTGCGCTTTATGTTGACTGACCTAAATGTTTATGAGCACTCCTACTTAGAAGTATGCATTCTCCATTCTGCTATTAATAACTGACTGGACAGTATAACAGCTAGGTTAATTTCGGCATTAACAATTCATCCACAAAACCCAATCTAGTATTTTGCAACCAGCGTTCTATGATAGTACACATATTTTAGACATTAGCATGAGTAGAAATGAAGCTGCACCAAATAGAGTACAGAAAATACATCAGATCACAAAAATGGAAATGTATACGTTCGCAGGGGTAAATCCGACTTCATCACTACATCTTTGTGGCTTTGCTGATATACAGGATGTATTAAAATAAAGTACACCCATCTTTAAATGTAAATTATAGGAAATGTACTGAACATTTCCGAAAGAGGCAACTACAAGGATCCAATGGTACGAATATCATTATGTCATTGCCATGGATGACTGAGCAATCATTGCCTCTACGAAAGAGATCAAAATCAGCACTGTGACAAGGCTTTACCTAGGTGGCCAAAGGGCAGACAGATGTTAGTATTTGCTGTTACATTAGATCCGCCTAATGTAGGTATATCTGGATATAATCAATGTCTTTATGGTACACAGATGAAGCTGATCTTCCCAAGACAGCAACGTGGAGCTTTCAGGTGGGTTTGGAGGGCTTAGGCACTGCCACACAGACTTGTTGCTGTGGGGCATCGTTTGGCAGAGCTTTGGGTGGGGCCGTATCATAAGTCCGACGCCTCATAGGTCCAACGCCGCGTAAGTCCGAAATTTCGGACTTATGAGGCGTCGGACTTATGAGGCATTATTCCGCCTCATAGGTCCGAGGCCTCATAAGTCCGACAATGGATAGTGGAGTGATCAGAAAGATTGTATCAATCATTCCTTCAATGGAGCACCTAATCATTGTCCCTATCACCACTTTTCCATTCATTGTGTACTATTGTCACTGTGATGATTTCATAAAAGCCATGAAAATGACGTAATGAATTTAATATGATTGGATTATCGACATCCTGGCTTTTTGCCCTTGTATAAGTTGCCTCTTTCTGAAATAATCAGTACAGTTTTGATAATTTACATTTATAGACGGGTTTCCTTTTTTGAAACAACATGTATATTATATAGCAGAGCAATTATTGTATTGATTAGTATAATTTTATTTTGTGATATGGCTCACGCAAGCCTGCTTGCACAGTCTTGCTCAAAATGTGACTATCCACCTTTTCAACTGAAAGTATTCAGTGTTTCTTCGCTTTCACTCTAAACGTTAAGAAAAAAGAGGATTCTGGCCATTGCATTCGGCTTACTAAATTAATGATCAGTAATGTTTACGAAGGTAGAAAAGTAGTTAAAATAAGAAAACGCAATTACCACAACAAACCACTTTTCAGCACATCATTTTTGTATATTTTTATAGTTATATTGAAGA
The DNA here is from genome assembly GCF_015706575.1 of Patiria miniata. Lineage (NCBI taxonomy): Eukaryota > Metazoa > Echinodermata > Asteroidea > Valvatida > Asterinidae > Patiria > Patiria miniata. The sequence continues at coordinate 12,065,835 of NW_024037055.1, forward strand.
AATGTCAGAAACGAACTCGTCGACACTAATCCTAGTACACGTTAACGTATACGTGAATGAGTTGCTGTATTGACGGAATATTTATTGACATATCCGGATGTTTCGAGATCCTCTTGATCACGTTTAATCCCCAATATGCACAGCGCTTATAGTTTTTTGTTTTATCCAGGATGACTATAATAATCTCTGCTGTATAGGGAGGGACTTACCGAGTAAAAAAAGTTGCTCTGCCGCTGACACAGGCATGCATTTTAAATTATCACTTGAATTATGCAGGGTTTAATTCCTTTCAACTTTGTGTACATTATAGAATTAATGAGGATTTCAAAACGATATCGTGTCATAATAATAATAATTCTTCATTGATTACAGTTTTAGTGTGGAAATATAATGTCCAGGTGTTTTGGCGATTTTGGACTTTAAAAGGGATTTTGATTGTCTTCGGCAACATGGACTGATACCAGTCACGTCACCACGTTGTTGATGTTTGATGTCACTAACTTCAATATGTAAGTTACGACTACTTTGCGGTTAGTTCGGAGATGAATGAATAAAATGAGTATTATGTCGATATCGTACTTAATTGTGCATAAAGTACCAGTGAGGTGTATACTACATGTACATACAGAGGCATGCACGCTTTAAATTGCCGAAATCTGCATACACATTATGACCCAGATTGAACAGGTTTTGTTGGGTAAACAATGGGACAAACTATCAGTAAATTCTACAGGATTTATTCACCTTGCAAACAAAAAACCACAATAGCAACTATTTCCAGAATTAGACAGTCATTCATCTTCAGATTCCTTTCAAATATGTACGTTACTCGATGTAGCGCCAATGACTGCGTGTGATCATACCCGACTGAAATATTAATGATCATATCGCTTACGACTTCTCATGAAATACTAAAGGATTTCACTGTGGTGAAAGCCTCATTCATACATAATTGAGATGCAGCAGCGAGATGATGGATAGCAAGTGAATCAATTTACGCCACGCTTGACTTCTTGTCAACACTGCCTCAGATGCCGAGTCAATCATTGATTTTTAGTCCTCTATATGTTACTTCTTATTAGCACCACTTCCCAGCTTGTGATCTGCAGTGACTGGGGCTACTGCTCATGTTCTGCCTCTATTGAGGACAAGATTTAAGTAAGACACAATTCGGTTATACTGATTCGTCATTCAACTAAGCAGATAGCCATTTTCCGTACCATGCTTAAATGGTACATTGGATTGGTCAAGGAAGTTACGTGAATTCCTGTTCAAAAAGTTGTTTCTTTTGGCGTCACGCATTCAATTAGGTCTAACTTGATGGTAATGAAATATCCGTGTCAAGTGGATCGAGTAGAGAGTTGGAGGAATTGAATGAACAAGGTTCAGTTTGCAGTATTGCACTACTTCAAGACGTTTCAAGTCATAGTGAAGTCATTAATCAAGTCACCATTTGTTGGAAATACAAAATCTCTGTACGAATTCATCAAATAAATCTTTGATTTTAAATCTGCAATAGAAACATGTATGATGGGAAGAAAAGGCCAATGTCGTTTGTAGATTACTTTCCATTTGAAATGGACAAGGAAAACTAAGATGTTTTATTCGTTTTTTTTTAAGAATAAAATTTACTTCAGGGTGCCATTAAGTTTAAGTCACTGTTTCTCAGATGAAATATTAACGCAAAGCTTCCAATTTACAGGCGGAATTCCTATATGTGTCTTAAGCATACAAAAGGTTATCTTTCAGTATAAGTTATCGGCACATGAAAAATGCATCACTTTAAAAAAAATCTCTGAGAGATATTTCTTGTTCCAAACATTAATCCTACAGACATATTTATATTTTATTGATAGGGATGACAAATTTTCATTTCAAAGACTGACCCGCGGGTTTGAAGTACCACCTGTGCATGTAGGAACATATACAATACAGCGTGATTTCAACATGCATGCAATGGGCAGGTAGCCTATAATGCAGCCGCGGCTTATGGCCGACACAATAATGTACAATGGTCCATGCATGCCATGTTGGATTCATAACAATTGATTTTAAAAAATATTCATGGCAAAAGGACAGAAAACAACCACTTATCCAGACCGATAATAACTGATGTTATATACAATGTGCTAATCGGGACTGGGGAATTTAGCTTCAAACATAAGTATTACAATAATGTGAGATTATTGTCTTCGGTAAAATTGCGTTTAGCTGCTTTGTTCCCCAAATTAACCATTTGCCAACGAAGCATTAGACATTCATCATACGGATCACCATTTAGGCGTACATGTCCATTCAGAGGCCAAATGAAGAAAGAGGTATTATTGCCACCAATTATGTCCCTCAAACCAACCAAGCGTGAACTCATTCATTTAGGAAATGGGCCTCCCAAAAATTGAAAAAATTAAAATGAATTGTTTATAATTGGCGTCCAATATCATTTGTTGGAAAATTATATGGCCAGTAACAACACGCTATAATAGATGCTTGAAATTACTGTCTTTTGCGGAAAATAATAATTTATACAATTACAAAAAACACAAGTAATTTTACGAAAAGTGCGATGTCCCCAACTCATTTGTCATTGTTGTGCCATATGCTGATTATACCCTTAGCGCGTCATTGCCATGGGTTAACGTTATGATTATATACGCGATTTCACAAGAACGTGCATAGAATAAAGATGGAGATAGACTTTTCAGAAGAAATTTCAATAATTTGACGATAGATCCCATTGCACATGTGTGTGTTGTCCCATTTCGTTCCCGTACGCGTTATACGCTATAGTTGTATGTCTTAATAAGCATCATACAAAACGGACTAAACAAATGGGAAAGTAGAATTGGGAAGACAATTATAACTTCTTTTTTTGTTTGAATTTAGTAAAACCGGAAAACAATTATCAATAGTTCAGCCCCGTACAGTCACGTGAGCTTCAGGCGTCCAGTCACAACCGAATGTTTGATAGTTTGAATATCCATGCCGTCTTCGTGATTGAAGAGCAAATGCAGTCAAGCGTTTGCAGCTGACAACGATCAAACCGTGGTGAAAAGAGTGATAGGCTAATCAATAAAATTAATTATTAATATTATATCCGGGTTGGAAAAGTACAGGTTATCACCAGGGCTGGACCTAGAAAAGTGCAGAAATTTATGTTTTAGCGCTTTCCTCCGGGTCTGTTCCCGACCAAGGGTTGCCCGGGTCAAAACTAATATAAAAAGTGCCAATTTGCTAGCACGCACGGTGTACAAGCAGCGGTGCCTGCGGTGTAATATTTCGAGCGTACATGATATGGTGCAGTTTACCGGTTCAACGTGCGGTACTTATTACTTCAGTGGTGCCAAAGCTGGTGTGGTTGCCGAGACTACACGAGTTTGTGTCAAGTAATTATACCATGCAAAGCATGTACACTCTTGCAGTATAAGTACGTCCATGCAGAACGGTATAGACCCACATGTTAAGGTATTTCACATTATAGGGACCAATGGAAATGGTACGCGTACGCGGGATACGTAGGCCTATGCGACTCGGGAAAAGTTGCTTGTTAAATCACCAGTTTGCATGTTTCATCTACCACACTAAGGACAAGTGCAGTTCACATCAAAATATTAATAATCATGTACATTTGTATATGGTATTCTAAAATAACCACACAAAATGCTGATATAACCAGCTAGTTTTTCCGAGTCACATACGTATCCTTAGACCATTTTGGTCCCTAGTATTTGTTAAACGCTGACGTCCTGCTTGACACTGTAATATCGGTCGCCAAAAGTGGTACCACACTATATGAATTGGACGATTGGCGGATATCAGCACTCCTACCCAACCATACGTGTGAGATACATGTATAGTCAGGCAGATTGGTGCACAATATAATGGATTGTGGTGATCATAAAGCATAACATTTGGCAGACGGTCAGAGTGTGTCACGGAAAAGATATTTGGCTATAGGGCCGTCGCAGATTTGTCCTTTGAAAATATCATAGAATAACCCGCCATTTTGACAATTTTGAAAATGTCTTGTTATCCTATGATTTTTTTCAAAGGACAAATCTGCGGTGGCCCTATAGCCAAATATCTTTTCCATGACACACTCTGACCGTGTGCCAAATTTCATGCCTTTATCATCAAACTGAACAATCTTATCACCAATCTGCTGTACTAGTACATCCTTCGGCTCATCCGGTGGCTTGTATATACAGCGTACAATCCTTAGCGACATTTTGCCATGTTCCAGCAACTTCGCCTTCAAAATGTTACAGCATGTATTTTACATTTTAATTCGAGACTTAATTATCACTGATAAAGGTTGGACGAATTCAGTAAACACACTCTTTCAGAGTACATGGTCATTGCTTTCACATCTGGCTTTGCGTCTGTAAGTGTATCAGATGTAAATGAATGATTTAAGACTATTTTTTCCGAAATCAGAACACATTATGTTACTCACTTGTAACCCAGACAGGATGAAGGGGTAAGAAACAAAACAGAGACATATTTCCCGGAATAGTGCAGGACTTTGTATGCCTTTATATTAGTTTAAAGGTTCAATTTTTACATATTTTGAGTAAATAGCCATGCCGCTGACCTCTATGAAAATCCAACCTTCGTTTTGGAATGCATTTCTCTTTAATTGAAATGATCATGATATTGCCCAAACCTGAGGGCGCTGTGGCGTGGATATCGCTTCAGCCCGTCACTTGACCCGTTAATGACAAGGCATTTTCAGCAAAAACGAAACAAATCTTACATGCAACTTAAGTTGGTTGTGTTGTACTTAGTAAACAAGGAAACACCAAAAACATAAAGAGTTGAACCAAAACACTAAAAAGAAAACATTCCTTTTGTGCCACAGCAGTTTTAGACCCCCGTTTGCATTCAGCGGCCATATTTGCGTTTTCTTTTTCATTTGAATTCAGTTACAAGAAACGCTCAAGAGGTGTACTCATACCTATGAGGAACAAAAGCACACACATCAAAGATGGGTGCAGTGCAAAGGATGGGGATAGAGAAATCTGCATTACCATAAAACAACACAAAAATATAGAAATACATGTATACATGTACATGTTAATGTGCAATTCAAGGACACTATAAAATTCCAATTGCACAGGCCCTTAATCAATTTGAGGAGTGGGTCTTGCCTATATACATCTTTTCATTATTTCGCACTGTTGGCGGCCGTAAAGAGTTCTCAAATCATTAAGCAACATGTTATATTTAACGTGGACATACGTATGGGAAAATCAGTCTAAATCAGACTAAATCGGAATAAATATTAAGTCACAACACTTGTTTTTCTTTAAGAGGAGAGTGGTTTGTTACCACGTGATTGAACTTTTCATATATATTTGGATCCTGGTAGAGGAATAAATACCAGATAATGATTATGACAGATTATGCCTTTAACCTGAAATGATCGTTTCAAATAGTATTCCAGCAACAAAAATCATGTTTTAGAAATATTTATCACCAGTACTTAAAAGTAGGAGGGGGGCATGAAAAAATATATATATGCGCTCACCTTAAAAAGTTGTGCTGTCGTATAGAGATTGTAGCCCTGACCAGATTGCCAAATATTCCATTAACGGCATGTCCTGAAAGAAAAAAAATGTAGTTTAAAAACAAAAAACCCGAAATATTTTCGCCAAAAATTCTTTTCCTCCTTTACCTCGGAAAATGAAGAAGAAACCGGTAAAGTTTTTTTTATCTTCGTCGTACAAACTTAGGTATGTGGTAAAATCATAGGCTGTGTTTTTGTACAGAGAAACTCAACTCTCTAATCAGCTGATTGGTTGAATAATTTGATTTGTAAATTGGAACACTAACAAAACTAATAAACAGTTAATCTGTAAAGAATTCAGAAGTGTTTGGCCTATATTATTTTTTTCTCAAATGTTTTAAATATTTTAGACCTACCGTACAATTTATCGTATCCATATAACCCCAGTAATTGTCTGAGCGTGTATTCAATTTCAAGTATGTTTTTCACTCAAATCACGTGGTACGAAATCAAATAAATGTCGGTGCAGATGTCGCGTTGGGTTACATCTGTGGCCGGGGTTGGCTAGGAACTCAAGACCCGAGCATCCGCCGTGTTCACCCGGCCCTAAGCCACCGGATATGGCCGCTACTCGACCTAAATCACCTCGTCCCTCTTCTTGTTATCTTAAAGGTGCCCAAAAAATTATCTTAAATTAGGAGTGCCCGCCTTCACTCAATATCATTTTCTTGAGTGTTATCGTTGGTATGGTTAACGAAGCAGGCTACGCGTCCCTTCTGCGCAATTGCAGGGAGGTAGAACGGGAAAAGGGGGTAAGGGTTTTACAAGTCTTTTATTTAATAGAACAATATTTCACAGTCATGTATACGTTGATAAAAGTACTGTGTAACTAGACGATTTCACAACGTACAGCAGCAACTGCGCAGTTGCTGCTGTACGTTGTGAAATCATCTAGCTACACAGATGAGCCTAAAGTACATAATACCTCTATTTTATTTCTGTAAGTTAAAAAAAATCATGTATGTCCTTTTAATGCATTAAATTTGCCGACAAACGATTGCCAAAAAATGTAAGTGTGTTACTGTACTGTAATTACGTCCCTCATCCTGAAATCCGTTATTATAACCGCTTATATTCTTGTATGAAAACATAATTTAGGCCCTAGGTGAAGGTTGGAAGTTAATTTTGCTGGCTGGAAATGTTAACTAGAACAATTAACTTCTTTTCCATGCATTCATCCGCAAAATAAAGCCATTTACATTTAAGGAAAGCCGAAATTCAATACACAAATTAAAAATCATAAAAACAAGCGTGACATTAATGTACACGGCATTGTAGTCTCCTCATATTTCCGAAGGGTTCCTGTCAAAAGTGCAAGTGCCGTAAGCTCTGTGAGTGGAGGCAAGTGTTCAGTGTAGTCAGGTTGTCATACCCTCAAGACAAGTACACATCACCTGCCGTTATCTAGCTCACATTCAAAGATGCTGAAGCAGCACGTTTTCAGCATTATTTTGAAACGTTAAATTCTACTAGATCCAATAAGTAATGAACACTGCTATTGGAAGCCGCATATATCCTGCATTGTTAATGACGAAAATCTGTCGCTTTCTGTATGGAATTACCCCGACACCACCACAGCCACCACCACCACCACCACCACCACCACCACCACCACCACCACCACCACCACCACCACAACAGCAGCGGCAGCAGCAACAGCAACAGAATTAATACTCAAGACAAGCTATATGACGTAAGCTTCCCTTCCACTGGCATAAGATTGTCAGTTGTTATAATCCATTTTCATCATTTTCCTTTCAAGTTTGAGCATACTCATTTACTCTATTCAGGTTGAGAAAGAGCCTTTCATCTCAGTAATATTAAAATAACTATAGGCGAAGGTATTTCAATACAGATATATGACAATTATGTTTAAATGTCGTTGCTGCAATCTTATATATCTACAGAGCTTATTGTGGTGAGTAGCAGAGTAGCACATCAGTTTTCGGTTTATAGAAATTAAAGCATTGAAATCTAAAACAATGTACTACAGGTAATACACACTTTCATCTGGTGCAGTAGCCTACATGAAAACATTTTGACAAACATTTTGATAAAAATGACAAAACTGACAAAAACATCAAACAAGATACCACGGTCAAAATGTTCGCAGGGCGTCTGAAATAAATTGACGAACCCTCTGTTCGTCATATAAATGTGTTTGTTTGCTTGCTTAAAAAGTGATGCAAGCGAAATGTGCTGCTTTTTCTCTACTATTACATATATACTGATTATAATCAAACCAAATTGCAAGAGGAAATGTTTTAATTCCAACGATATTCAGTTTAGTCATGACGACATCCCTTCCAATATTGTTTAAGATCATGTTTTGACCCGACGCACCGTTCGACTATTTAACTCTTAAAAAAAAACACGTATTAACTTTAACCTTAATAATGATGAGCACTTTAGAGTCCCGAACACGTTCCCAACATGAGCTTTTATTAAACCAAAATGAAGATGATGGATTTTTCTGGGCAAATTTCTGATATGAATGTACAGGCCAAGATTGTTGGGCTAACTTGGCCCGTCGCACGCGAAGCGTGTTTGTGACTGCACAGCTGCACCCACGCGCCTGGGGAAGAACAGAGGAAACCACGCTGGCATCTTGGAGATGAAAGCATGCATCCAGGATGAGAGAGGGTTTCCTCTTCGTCTTCATGGGCTCTTGCCACTCGAGTGTTTTTATTAAATTGGTGAAGAGATTGCGAGGGAAGCGGTAAGTATGCTGATCCAAAACGTGAGCAGACACACTTGGAGTCGAGTACGTACATGGATGAAGACTTTTGACTGATATATTATGAGGGAGATTATGCTTTTCTTAGGAATAAGCCTCCTCGGATTATACATGAACACAGTTATTTTTTATTTAAAATGTATTTATTTTGTCAAAGACACGATACTTAGTACGATATGTTTAAAGAGGGACGTCATTAAAGCCAACAAGTAGTGATTTCTAAAGTGATGACCATTTTTCTGTGAAGATCAATAAGTGCCTACTTTTTTCTCAACAATAAAAAACGACCGTCGAAAGTGCAGTCGTTTCACCAATGTTATCTGTATTTCCTACGCTTTTAAATTTTAGAAATCGGCAGAAACATTTCAGAGGAAGTCCTCTAATGATTGCGCAAGTTATTTACCTTTAATCCTTAATCAATACATTTGAAGGACTTAAACTCTAAGCTATCTAACATCAGATTCCTTTGCCTTCCTACCACAAGATTTGTAGTGTATGTATAGTTTCTGGTCTATTTCAGAACGAGGCGCATCAATTACGTACATGAACTCATCAACCCCTCTCCGCCTAATCTGACACCCAGGTTCAAAGGTAGCTGTAATTAATTAAGTTCCTCACAGGCGCGTGCGACTTGACACATCTCCACACGTTTAATTTCCCTAGCTCTCGTTGACAATTGAGACCGGACTGCATCACATAACCCGACCGTCTACCGGAGCGATCCCCCGAGCATGCTTCCTGTTGCAGTCACCTCACTTCCCCTTATGCCTGCCGCTACGAGTTCCAATCATGTGTCACCTCAGGCTGGGGGAAGAGCTCTCGTTTCGTGTCCGGCTGCTTTTCTCTGATGAATGAAGGTCCCACCTGTCTGTTCTGTCATCGGGGATACTTTGGTCTTACGAATCATGATAGCGATCGCCCAAACAGTTCAACTGTATTAATGGGTCATTATGGTGGCGTGCGTTCGAATCCAACCTAAATCAACTTTGTAAATATCATAAAACAGTGACTTTCTCAACCCAAATCTAATGCAATATTCGACTTTACTGCATGATCAGAGTATTAAGATGTTTCTTGAAGAATTGCGACTCAGATGTTTCTTAAAGAAATGTGACTAGACACATGTAAGAATCAATTGATATTCAGGTCTCTGAACATTACAACACAATTGGCAAGTATTCTCTAACAAAAAGAACGTTGTCTTTGTATTTTCCTATACATGTATAGAAGAATCTGGGCACGTGATCACTGTACACGCACGAGGCCCCCTTCAATGGAGAATTTATTGTGCATGATATCGTACAAAGCAACTGCCCTGTGACGGATTATCTGAACAATAGCTATAGCACAATACTTTCGCCATTGAAGGGGGCCTTCGTGATAGAATTGCTAGCGTGACAGGATTGGTCTGTAGGATCGAGCCGTTTCAAAACTGTTGATTCCAAATGCGAGATTCGAAAGATGTAAAAGAGACATCAATGATAAGAGGAGTGCTGCATACATAAAGTAAACGGGATTAAACTAAGGATAAAAACACAAAGCTCACAGCGATGTTTAGACCTTCAGGTCAGCTCATTAGTCACTTTGTGCTGATAGCATTCTCTGGAAGAAAAAAAGATTGTTGAGAGTTATTGGATAGACATTTAGCATCATGAACCAGCATCAACAAGGATCAACCTGTTCTACGGTCCTCTCACCTTCACTCCATCTTTAGGGAAATATCCCTCCATCTTTAGGGACACATCCCTACATCAGCGGCGACAGCTAGTAACAAAATAAAGCACCATCTAACATTTATTGGCATTCACGGCCTAAATTTGCTTTAAGAGGAAGGAGGATGTTTACATCCAGATACCTCCCGAATGAGTGCATGGGGAGCAATACGATATGGCCAGTATATGGCACAATACTGAGTTGTTCAACTTTCTGAGTCACACTCGACGCACCCGATGAAAGTGGATACTGGCGGCAACCCAGTCCCGCCAATCGCCAGCAATCGACACCTGAAACCGTGGGCACGCGATCGCTAGGAGTTATTGGTTTTCCGTCTTTGAATCGCAGTGTTTACGAACACAAGCCAGCACTGTGCGGCACTATCACAACTACATTTATCGGTTGTATTCGCGTTTGTGTCGGCACCAAAACGCTTGATAATGGAAAGGTAGACGACATTTGTCGACATGAAAGAGGAACCGGTCACCTATAAAAAGGATGTTTATAATCATAGGTTTCCATCAAAGACCGTACAATGAGTAACCTCTCCAAAAATGATAACCTTATCATCACCCTCCAATTTTGATCGATACACTGTCAATAACACGTTAGGCAGTAGGGAAAATAGTACGTCACATTTTACAGTTTGTAGGCCTTTACCTAATGTTTGCAGAGATAATAATGGTTGACAATCATGGATCTCTTAGCATTCGATGATATTATTCAGACATGAGATCCACGCTGATCGAAACTTAAATCTACACAGTTGACACTCTTGTAGGATGTACAAACACTGAATTTTCGAATGAAATATTTTCGAATGAAATATCTTGAAGTAAGGACACTTTTCAATAATGCAAGACGATTGGCGGGAGTAAAATTACTCTTATTGCACGTGATGGCTGTGACTTCACACTAGGCGCCAACTGAACCTCAACAAACCCAGGTTCGACTTCCAAGAGGTATTCCGATGACCGAAGTACCGTCTGAAGGAGAGTCCTAAACGACTTTTCTGTGGTATTAAGAAAGTGAAGTTTATCACAAAGTTTGGACGTGAACTTGCTTGGACACGGCCATGCCCGCTGACTTTAATCGGTATTTGTTGATTTTGTTACACGCACTGCAGCGCCAAGTACATAAACCGACGGCTGGGATGGCAGGTCCCCGCCAATAACAATGACTTGGATTTCCAAACACAAGTTGACTGCGAGCTATTTTATTTTAGAATAGGAGGTATAATTGGATATGAAAGACTAAAACAAACCACAACACACAACCATGAGATACATCGGCTTTTGTGTGGAAAGTACCAGCAAAGTAATGTATTCTTAATTAAAAACATATAATTTATGCGACCCAAATGACTCATTAAGAAACTGTTTTGCAGTAAAGCTTAGAAGAAAAAAATACTTCAAATACCTTAAAGAAATCTATACAAACAAATGAACATTCGTTGGTGAAATGTTTTGAACGTATGAATTGAAGCAAAGTCAGATCCCAATCTGATCCAAAATTGGATTTCGAAACGAGCCCACCATGAAAGATTCAAGACTAAAGTCATATCTCACTGATCATCGGTGTAATTATTCATAAAAGGCGGCACACCATAGTGCACACATAATAGTTCTGTCAAAACTTCCATCGAAATGAACATATGCGTCTGTGCTGTTTTGGCCGTCAGCAAACATTCCGGTCAACAAGGCAAATTAGTTCAGTTTCTGGTATCGTCTTTTACACTGTACGGAGGCAAGTTCAGTATCAGATATCGTACGTGCAATGAAATTACAAGACACCAAACCTTCAGAATGGTAGTGTTCATCAATACTGCCAGTGTTCGCGTGCAAGCATGAGCGATATCAGATGACTGTTTTGAGAAGATCTTAGTGCTGTGCGTCGACATCTCTGGCAAAACAAGAGCAAAGACTCTTTCCTCTAAAATTGACAACAGTTTTGTTTCTAACCTACGAAATGGTCAGAAAAGGTTGACAAGAAATTGGGGTCAGTTTTGGGGGGTAAGACGACAAAAGGTGGAATGTATGTGATCGATATGCCTAATGCATCTTAACAATTGTGAAAGAAAATGCAATACATTGTATTCCTATTGATTGATGGAATTGGAAATAAATGTTGACGAAATGAAAAATGAACAGAGAACATTCAAAAAAGAAGAACGGAAGCAAGCACTTGTGGAGGAAAACATGCAAACAATCACAATACCTCCAAATCCAAAGGGTGTCCCCAAAAAAGGTAAACCATAAACAACGCGATAACATGAACAAGCTATGAACTTATGGACCTTTTTTCATGGTTTTATCATAAACTAGGGGCAGTAATCTTTCCACTGATATCTTGATTGCATTCTTCTGGTCATGCTTCACTAAGCGCAATTGTCTTGAAAATTGTATGTGAAAGCGTTCTTGGGACAGTTTGGTGTATATCATATATCCAGACATCATTATATACAGGTAGGACCAAGACACATTTAAATTAGGAAAACTTGAACAAACCAAGATTTCTGTCAGTTGAAGATCTTGTGCTGCAGCTCGAGTTGCATTTCAAATGTCAAGGAAATGGTATTTTCTGACATCTTTGGCAGGCACAAGATAATGCCCAAGCCCACAGACACATTGCTGTCAGGAATCGGTTACGGAACCTTTTTCTGGACAGAGTAATCGCACTAAATCGTTTTGTGGAATACCTCCTATAAGTCACTGGATTTGACTCTCTGTTTTACTCTGTTTTTGTGGGGATATTTAGAAATCAAGGTTTTCAGCAGTCCACCCCCAACCTTCAGGATTTGCAGGCCCTTTCAGCACGAAGTGAACAATTTCTGTGATCAATCTGCAATGGTGAGGCAGCCATGGAAGATATGCACCACCGCTAGTGGACATTGTGTTAAAAGTGCAGGTGGACATGTGGAAGGCGATATACACCTGGCTTAGGTATTGAATCCTGCAGAAATCATGTTTCGTTCATGTTTTTAAAAGTTAAATATCCCTTGAACCTATCGTTCGTACGTCTATATGTGCTCAGGTCTTACCCCAGACTCTCCCAATAGGGTTTTCACTACCATTTCCAAGACAGTGGAGCTTTATAGAGCTAGAGATACATGACCAGAAGAATGATATCAAGACATCAATGGAAAGCTGACTGCCCATAGTTTATGATAAAACCATAAAACGATCATTAAGTTCATAGCTTGGTCGAAATGTCTCTTTGTTTCGGGGTTACCCTTTTTGGGACACGCTGAATGTACATGTATATGAAACAGACGTACAGCAAAAACGGCCTTTTCTTATCTTTTGATGTAGGCCCTATTTAAATTGTATTTGTAGTGAAAAAAAATTAGGCAAATCAAAACAAAATCGTTTTCCGAAAACACTTCTTGATTGTTCTAAAAATCGTTTTGGCCGAAAAAGCAGATGTCGTTGACTATAATAAAGATTCATCATTGAATAAAAAAACAGGAAAAGAAGGCAATGCGAAAAAAATTGTTTGAGGATTTTTTATGAGATTTATTAAATGTTATTTTGTTTTCAATCACGAATATTGAAGAACAGCTTGTCCATCTTACTTTTTTCTTTAAATACTGTCATACTAGCACAATTTATGTTGGTTATCTTTGTTCTTTCAAATGAGATCATTTGATACACGTACGATTTCCGACCAGTGCCATAAACCAAGGATGTGGTCCAGTACATTTTTACAAGTACAAGCAGCTTTTCCGTGAGTACGACTTGGAGTACTTTTGATTAGGAGTTTTATCTATTCACTTTCCCAGCTGTGCCAGTTATATTCTTTTGATTATAAGCATTAGGCGTAATTGTTTATTAAAGGGGCGCTTTTGGCTACGTTGATTATGTGAGAAAATTAACACAGCTCGAGGACTGAACAAATCCAATGATTAGGCCTACTTCAGTATTTATCTATATTAAATTGAATCAATCCGTCATACAATTCAAAATTGTCCACATTAGTCAAATTCCTTTTCACCACACTATATGTATTCTTCACTGTGTTCCCACTTCGGACTGCCTCATCCAAAAATACCAACAACAAAACTTCCGTCAAGGTTACCCAAGAATACCAATTTTAAATTTCTCGCACGTAATTGTATCATAGTCCGAGGAGCGGTAGACGCGAGAGGCTTTTGCCGGTCTGCGCTAGCTTCCCTTGGGCTTTTCTAAACCACCCCGCTGAATTTCCGGGCAGGTAGAGCGCCTTTTACGATCGGTTGAGATTGACGACAGGAACATCTTGCATCGCTGGACATACACACAGACATCGAAAACTGCTGTTCTTTCTTGTTTTTTAACATCCTCTTATTTGAGTTTTCTACCCCTGGTTTGGGAAGTTGGGAATGGAGTGGATGAAAGCAGCCATTGCCTGGGGGAATTTTAACGATCTGTCACTGATGTTTTCAATTTTCCCACGGGGATAAACATGGCCTTGAAAATTATTTCATACATTTTAAGTTAAGATATACATCGAATTTGACTGAACTTGAAAATGCAATGATGTGTGAGTGATATATCAGCGCGGTTGTCCAATGCTCTCGGTTATTAAAGAAGCAATGTGAAGAAACGACCCATGGTGTCTTAACGCACAAGTTCCATGGTTCCGGCTGCTATTTAGCTGTTCAAGCCTGATTTCACTGGAAATGTAATGTTCGTGTGTAATTGGTGTTAAAAGTCACATGTCGTGTTTAGTGGAGACTGGGCCAAACAAGACGGACAAAACGGACTTTTACTCTGCCTTGATCGCGTAGGCCTCCGTGGTTATTCATATGACTATTCCGTGTAATGAGTGAATCTGCCCTATATCTAAATAGTTTTGTTAAGGTGTTTTCCCATCATTATCAAAGAATAAATGAATCTTTCCATGATATAAATAGGGACGAGGGGTGGTGGTAGTCAATCGTATATTCCCCTTTTGACTGGATTATGTACCGGTATGGATCATGTCGAGAGACCGAATTGGAAGGACAGTTAACTCGCCATGAAATCATTAACCATGGGTAGAACTCATGTAAACTTCATTGATTAATTGTGTTGTCAATACAGGTATAGGCCTATGTCTAGTAAATCAGATCATACGACATTAATACTTTTCACTGCATAACAACTTGTCTTATTAATAAGCTTTCGTCATTGAAGTGACGACATTAGTAAATCTATTTTGGCGTGAGGCCGGCCTGGTATATGGAGATGGGCGCGGACACGCATGCACTTCCTCCTGCAACTCGAACAAAAGCCGTCATACTCATAGTTACCTGATCTTTCAGCTCGCTGCACCCTCAATATCACCGTGCTTTCCGCTGCCTTCAACGCGCTCACACACAGGCGGCTTCGCCACAAAAAGAAAGGGTCTCTTAAGTGCTTTTTAATGGTCTAAATCAAGGAGCAAATTGGACGCAGTGAATTTAACGCTGGGCGTGATAGGCGAGTGATAGAGTCGCAACGGGAAACATCTTATGCTTACAACTTAAGGCTGTTGGGAGAGCAGCGGACCGTATGCCCTAGCGATCAACCACCGCTCCACGCCTAAGCATTTATCAACTCATTTACTCCTAGCAATGACAATTACACATCGCCTAGCTGTTTCTTCTTACGTACATTCACCACTCCTTTTACATTTTATTTTCTTTTATTTGTCTATTTTGGGGGGGGGGGGTTGCAAATAGGAGACTGTGCATTAAGGTCCGTCGGAGCTCTCACACGGGCCAACCATTATGCTCCTTTTCACGGTAGATTAAACCGAGGAGTAGACGGACTTGAGTCACTGTACCGTCACGGAGAAAGGCGCCAAATAAATCATCGGCTCCATGGGCCTGAAACATACAAATTAATTTTCAATAACATCACTGCTCTATGCAATTTGGTAATCGTTTATTGCATTTCACTCCTTACACCACTGGCGAGCCACGTAATGTCAATTGGCTTGAACGGGCAAACTGAATATGAAATGAAAAGTGAACAAGAAAAAGAACGTTTTACACAAACTACACTGAACATCATCCACAGCCCAACACAACCAAGATACAAGTGACAAAGGAACATTATTGGGAATTGTCAATACTATGAAGATATCGGCCTTGGAACATATAGAAGTTCATGGACCAAAATAGTAAAAAGAAAATAGACGTCAACTATTAAATATATATCGTTATACCATAGCCTATATCTGTAACCATGTAAAATGATGAAACTACATACAAAGCGCGTCAGTTTGGTCTTGAGTGTATTCGGTAACAATAGGCCTACACAGTCATTCACGGCCCAGTAATGATCAATTATGCCTGAATGATTTCAGAATGATTACATTTCTGTTATAAAACAGATCATGATACTTAGACTACGGATGATATTTTTATTTTCATATTTTTAATCTTTATATTAAGATCACTAGGATAAACGTGTTTTCGGATTAAATTTGGGTTGTGCGCTAAGCATTGTGTGAATATGAAACGAACCGACGTATATTTGAGCAAAATGTGATTCAACATTGTACACATTGTGATCAGTTAAGCAACTGCACAATTTTATATTTTATCTTGTTTAAAAAAGGGACAACTTATAATTCGTAACGATACGATGGATGTGGAATGGATGACTCTGCGTCGCGGTTGCACATATTGATGCTTCCAACATGAATGTCCTTGTCATGTGTACTAAATCACGCTGTCTATTTTTTACATATAAATTCATCTTTTTGCATGCATCTTTAAAACTACACTAAAAAACAAATTACAATTTTACTTCACATAAATTTTGAGCAGTGTTTACATTGACAATAATTTTTCCTTACTGACTTACTCGTTGTTAAGACATTGAATTTCATAAACACATTATGTCGCAGTTTGAATTTGTGCGCGATGAAAGTCCAGACGAAAATACATTTACCTCGCACTCCATTAAAATTATCTCTTAAAAACATTCCCAGCAATTACACAATGCTTCGTGGAGCGACATCGGCCTTGGCCGGTTGTATAATCACGTTTTACAATTTACTTCACAAGTGGGGCTGTAAGTATGCGCTGTTTAGACGTCAAGTCAGGCACGGCCGGCCTATTGTTCCTAAAATATCCTCTTTTTATTGTCATAGGAGCGTTTCTTTTGATATGAGCTTTATGAATTGATAGCGCCCGAGGGTAGAAATGTGTGGAATGAAAGGGACTGACAAATTATGAAAACACGCTCAAAATGAACATGGGCGGGAAATATACGAAGAGTGAATTTCTTGTTGATGGGGAAAGCGTGGCGTCCAATGTGACTGGTGATATGGCTGTTCCAGCTAGGGTGTGTGAGGGGGTTTCACGACTGCCTAGTGCCTAAGGGCCCAAACACCTCCCCCAAAATCTCAAATCAACAATGCATATTATTTTGCAACCTCCTTTTGTTACGTCATTTTTTAGTTAGTTCAGTTTACATAGTTTACTTGATTCAACATTGACAGCATTGCTCTGCCTCTTCAGCGTCATTAATTGTGATTTATTTCTTTACATCCCCTGGCTACATGCAAAAGCTTAGCTTGATATTAAAGGCAATATTATCCGTTTGACAAATTCATTGCAAAAATGACAATTTCAAAGAAACATGACTCGGCATCAAAGCTTGGAAAGCTGGGCAAAAACTAGTTCATCTATAGAAAACAAAATATTAACTCTCTTATAAAACTTCAATTTGTGCTCTATTTATTGTAGCATTCGTACATTATCTTTTTTGATTTCCTTAGTTAAAACATCCTTTCAACTATTCTTATTTTGACTCTCATCACAAGCAAGTATTCTGTGTCATTTAAGCCTGCATTAATGATCAAACATGCAACGGAGTTGAAGCTAAAATAAAAAGAATCTAATTTTACAGTCCATAATCAGTTCAGCTGGGTGCAACTGAAAACTTATTTGAAAAAACTGAATTTGTATAATAGTCACAATAATTGACTGGATATTCTGGGTGCAAAATCTAGTCTGAAGTTCAAATGATCAACTTGGGTTTTTTAGGCAAGTTCTCTAATTAGAGAAATCAGTCACTTTTCTTTTGTTGTTGAGTGCATGTTAACCAATATTCATCTAAAGTAATATGCAGAAAACTTACCCCCAAAACCGCCATCATTTCAAATGATAACTGTATGGTTCAGTTTACCCATTATTGACTGTTGTCATCTGGGATTTGGTTTGGAATAACCCATTTCCTTTCATGCATTCTTAGTTTTAGACCGACAAGAAATGTCGAAATCTCTCTCTCAAAAAGGCTTACACGGTATATGTCCGATGTGTTTTCGTGTATTTTGGAATTCACTTTCCTAAATACTGAAGAATTTTGCCACATTTCAAATGACGTCTTTAGTGGACTTTAATACAAAACTTTTCCCTCTATTTCAAGATCTGCACAATACAAGCGACGCATTTATGAAGAACCTTAATTTTCATTAACAAAAACAGCAAATTCACACTGTACTTCATCGCGTCTGGAACGCAGAGGCCTAACAATTAATGAGACTAATTTACAATCCAATTGTTTAGGCTTCAAATATGTGGACCCAGATCATGCCATTCTTGTATATGGTTCAACAAATAAGTGCACTGTAGGGCAACCCTAAAGATGTCGAGAAGTAGATCCAGAAACGTATGAGTCCGTCGATCGGGGGTAATTACATCATGTAAAGCGCCTTGAAGTCTTCCAAAATAATCCAGCAGTATTCTTATTACAATAATATATATATGTATATTTAAAGAGTCCACAGGCTAACGACATGTTCGTTATGCAACTTTCATCACAAGAATGTACGCGATTCATACTGTTTTTCTAAACTGGAATCGACGTTACTCTCTTTGATAATATATACAAAATAAATCAAATTGAAGATATGTGACAGCGCCGCTGATCGCCATCTTAAAACTTTGAAACGTAGTGACAACCTTACGATGAGTTCCACATCTATAAGTTTGCCTCACACATTAATAGAGGATAAGCAAATTGCCGGTTTATTGAATGCTCGGTTTCCCTTGGTTACCCTCCCAGCGACCACCTACACGTCCATTACGATTACCCGCCTCAAGCATGTCAAACTTCCTTACTCGCATGTAATCGGATAACAGTCTAATGCGATGGACGAGCCTTAACAGCGGATACTCTTAACAAGGCTACAAGAACCCTTGCATACCCCCACTTTACCGTTCACATCCCAAAGCTTATCAATCGCAAATATTTGAGGCTATTTTTTTAATCCGTGAGAAAGTTGTTCCTTTTTGCGAGTTGCCCTGTTCTGATCCTAATGGCAAACGAAACATTTCTTGAGAGATTAAGAGAATAAGATTGCCTCGATGCGCTAAAACAAACGTGAATCGATTATTCAAAGTATAAACAAGAACATGACAGTGTTTACTTTACTCAGTCAAAAAGGAAGAGCCTATACTTACCCTGCCTCCTGGAGCAAGTAATCAGACGCAACACGCCCAGGGCGTTGAAACTTTGAGGGCAATGAGCTTCGACCTGACCACATGAATAATTCTCTTAAAGGAAAGATTCAGCACTAATTTCCCAACAGATTATCAAAACTTGTCCTGGTCCAGAATAAATAATCACTGTACACGACCGCTGACAACATTACTCCTTGGAATACACAATTCCAACATCATCATCCAAGCAATCAGAGTCGTTGCTTTACCATGAAATCATTCCAAAATCTTTGGATCATGGCTGCCCAAATGATTCCTACCACACACACGCACTCATTCCCTATCCCTCGTTCCCTGCCTACTCCACAGCCAGATCAAGTCTATAACAGACTGTAGCCAGAGCTACCGGCTGGCGTCCACTTATATTTTCAATCCTGTACCAAATGGCATTGTCCGATTCAGCATTGGATACAAAAAATATCAAAAGGGCCTTCTTTTCAATTCTGAAAACAAAATCATCGGGAAACCAAGGATAGCGACAACCCATTCTTCCTTTGCCCTGGACCATTGTTGCACGTATAGATTTTCACGTGGTGAACAATGGCCGCAAACATTGCGTTGCCCCCAATTCTCCTGTCGATATGTCTATTTGATTTATTTCAATACATCCGCGCACGCAGTGCCGTCGCCGCTACATTCGCAGGCACTCAGAAAAGAAAGGCCACTTTTTCAATTCACAAAAACGAGTTCCTTCATTTTACCCGCGTATACAAGAGCGCGTCTTATTCTTATAACCAAAAGGGCTTCTTTTCTCTGGGATGTATGCGTTTCTTTGGCGAAAAAAGAAAGAGAGGCTTCACTGCAAAATGGATTCACCTGCAATCACTAGAAAGTAAAATACCAAATACAGGTTACAAAAGCAGCGACTTTCTTTCCTGCTAACAAACAAAAACCCATCAGCGACGACCCCTCGACAATGCCGAACTTCTCAAACTGCAACCAAAAAAAAAAAAAAAGAGAGAGAAAAGAAACCCGGTTGCCACCCCCCCCCCCCCCCCCAAATTGTCGCCTTCACCGCTCGGGAAATCAAGCGCAGTGCGAGTTCTACCTCAGACAAGAACCTGATTTGTATTGGGACAGAGATTGCTTGTTGCCTGCGATATCAAAGACAGCGTCCCTCGGGCATACGTTCAAAGAAGCTCATCTGGGGAAATTTGACTGAGTGTTCGACTTGTTCCTGCCTCCAGGCTAGATCTTGGAGACGAGCAGCAAACATGGCAAAAATGACACGAGAACGTGACGATTTGTAAGCGGACACCTGAATTGGAACAAAACCACACTCCAGCATTCCTGTTTAGGGGAAATGCAAAACCAGTATTAACATGACCCGTTTTAACTAATTACTTACATGCGAAATCAGCTGCTTTTATTTGTTTTTGTAGGCATTTCTGAGATAATTCTAGCACTGTACAGAAATGTTTTAATCAATATTATAACAAGTTTTGCAGGATCTGTCATATGCTATGAACAGGTGCTAAGTACGCGATGAATCTAACAAGGATTAACAATAAAGATCCATATTGATTTATTTTAAAATATTAAAATTGTTTCTCTTACATTGACGACGTAATTTTCTGCATTTAAATGACCCAGCAGCATGTGTCTCTAATGTTCATTAAAACAGAATGAATACAATATCTTCGTTTGCTTGCCCTCCCTTGTTAGAGAGACCAGAAAACCTGAGGCAGGCAGGAATATGAAATAACTAACTCAAAGCCAACACTGCTCCCACAATAATGGATTAAAAGGGAACGAAGGAAAATCGATAGGAATTGATATTAAATTCAAGAAAGGCCAGTTCTTATCGAATTATTATTCATAATGCAATAAGCAAGGGCAACGATGTAGTTTCCTCTTAGCCGATGGGAAAATCATAGTTGCATACAGAGAAAATTAGTTGCTCCAAAATATAGATTCAGAATTATTTTTGCAAACAAAAAAACAGTGGAGAGCACAATGCATCCAAGGTAGATCAGATTAATATCACTTAGACACTAATTGGAATTGTCAAACACCCATCACACTGATGAAGGTTCTACAGTGAATAATATGTTAAAGTTATGCCGATTGATGGCGCCAAAGTTCCAAATTTTGGACATAATAAAAATGAACATGGCAACATTTGGAATTGGGGCACAAAACTCGAATGGATCATGTGCAAGGTTGTAGCTAAAGGGGCAATTCAATTCGATTCAATTCAATTCAATTCAATTCAATTCAATTCAATTCAATTCAATTCAATTCAATTCAATTCAAAGGCAAGGAGAGCAATATCAGAGAAGAAGCTCCAAAACAAAATGTATCAAACTGTGAGACCGCAAGCACAGATGTTGATAACTCATTGAGTTGGTATGCTGTTCCGGAGGTTGTATGGTTTCGAACCTGCATTTTTATTCCTTTATATAACCGACAATTAAATATTGTTTGTTTATTTAAACGTCAACAGTGCGCATTAATAGGTTCAACAGTCAACCCTTACGACTTCAAGTTTGTTGACTTGTCAGCCAATGCTTACACTCGACTGTCGGTCCTCCTTTAACGATGCTAGACGAACGGGATACATTGTAAGGAAGAACAGGAAATGCAGTACGGTGGGCAGGGAACGCCGAGCTCACTTTTCATGTAAGGGAATGCATTGGCGATAAATCAGGGTTTTTTACCTTTGCCTTTTTTTCTTTTGTCTGTAGCATACGATACGTTTTCCCTCCACACCCTACTTTGGGCACTTTTGTTACCGATCAACTTTAAACTTGGCACGTGCATAGGCCATCTTTCGAAGACGTATGCCAAACAATCAGTGGTCACGTGACATCATTTTCAGGTGCGTTGTTATAATCTTAAGAGCTACCGGTCCTTCAAACTTTGTATGTATGTAGGACTACATACTGGTATTTTTTATGTTACAAAATTTGCAGTGGTGTTATAATGACGTCATCGTGCTTTTTTTATAATATGTAAGTTTGAATTGTTTATATAGATTTACCAAACAAAATAAGCTAAATTCAAAATTATTAATTTGTTTATATAATTATTAAAAATATTGCACAGAATCGCGACAACCGAGACAACATCTCATCGTCATGAAACGTTTTTAGGCATAAACAAAATTGCTTTTTAATGCGTGAAATTTACTACAAGTTTTCATTTTCGTTTTCTTAGGCCCAAGATTGCCAATTTTGTTTGCCAATATATACAGAACTACTAAGCCAATCAGTTTGAAACTTGTACCAGTTAATATCAAATGTAAAGTTAGTGCATGACAATGTCTTCGTTTGATTTTTTTTAGGGGGGGAAACATTTTTGAATATTTAATATTTAAAATTTCTGTTTAATATAGACCTATCAAGTGCTACTAAATAGGTAAGGTCCATTGTCGTTTGTGTGATGGGTTTGGTAGGTCAAACAATATGTAGGGCCTACATTGGGACGAAATGTGTAACATCATCGAAACTTGATGGATACCAAAAAGTGTTATTTTGTACTATAAAAGTTATGTATAATAATTATGAAATGACACTGAATGATGAAGTCGTCTGATTTTGTTGCGGATGATTGTATAATTATCCCAATTCTAATAGATTTTGTGTAAAAATGTCTTTTTCTGCACGATAGTGATAACGACATTCACCACGTTTCTGCGAGATTCATAAACTCTGTACACGATAACGCATTCTATAAAACCGTAAAATACTCACCGCGGACTTGTACTATACAACACGCAGGCCGCATGCACGAGCTGGCCGGTCTACCACAGTAGCCGTCCTCACGCGCTAAATCCGCGCACCACGAATTCGCGTTCAATTATTGGTCGCTATCTTCCATAACTATTCAGGTATATTTGACTTTTTATCACTTTAGTCATTTTCGTCAGTCTTAAATATATTTCCTTTACTTATAGGGCCTAAGCAATTAGAATTTGGTGCATGTTTTGATTACATTCATTCTGTAGATGATATAGACCCATTATTGGAGGCGAAATACACCTTGGGATATTCCTTCAATTATAAAATATTCCTTATTGGGCCTACTTAAAGGCCTGTTTTGTACATTTTGACCGGACATTTGTTATTTCTAGGACTCTTTCTAATTTGCAAACGAAACCAATCCTATTTTAACATGCATCCTAGAAAACACCCGAAACGGGCATGTGTTTGTCACGTGACAACCATCATAAGGTCTATGTTTCTGCACCTCTGTAAGTACATACAATACTTAACAGTATTTTACTAAGAGAGTAAAATCCCCTCGAAAGAGTGTTAAATATCGAATATTGTCAAATTCTGTCTTCTGTTTTTGGATCAATTTGATGTCCATCCGCTTCTGGGAAAAATATGGTTTCATTACATTTGGCAGCTCTGCTCATCGCAATGGCATCATCTCGTGCCTCCGTTTGATGTATTGCATCACTTTATACATGATTACAACCATCAAAAAACGATCTAAACAAGTATGTCTACGCTTTACTAGCCTACAGGTACCGAGGATTAAGGCAGCTTGCGAGGCGATTTCTAAAATGATCAACTTCTATTCTTTTTTCCTGATTTCCGGTCCAAAAGCAATCCACTACAAATGTCAACGCTGCTCTTCTTGGGGAGAGAGAATTCCCACAGGAGACTAGCCCACTGCCTACTGCAGTCTGCTATACATGCTTATCTTGTGAATTCCTAGGAGAAATCCCACAATCTAATTATACCTCTACCTGTGCGAAACAAGAGATGCTACGGGATAGTTTGAGTTCTTGAGTTGATCGTAAGAGGAGGCCCGTGGGACCGTTCCACCACCCTAAACCCCTTGGTCAAACCCGCCAGCAGCCAGCGAGTCCCGCTCACTACAATACCGCTGCAAGCTCCAGCCATCCACTTGCCATGTTGCCGCTCAATCCCGTCAAGCTAGCTCTAAGTGGAAATAAAACGTTGAATAATTCGTGAGTCCGAGGAGGGGAAGCTTATTGCTGTTCTCGTATCAAAAGATCCCCAAGCGACAAGCCGGTCAGGGCATGTGATACACGCGTGTGATTAAATTGGTGTCGACTCGAGATTATAATACATGTACAAGAATATCTAGGGATGCAAGCTGTTTTGGCATTTATTGCACGACGACTGTTTTATCATTCTAAATTCGATTTTGTTATCCATTGGTTCGGAATTTAACCGAAGAGTTGCGTTAAGGTTAGTTTACATTGTGATTATTTAAATGTGAATTGAAATTCTCATGCAAAAGACGTCCGCATAACCCAGCCAATCATAATGAAATATTGTAGGGCTGAGTAGGCCTAATGCATGTACATGCACATTGGCTAATATTATCCAAAATGTAGTTGTCGTTCCCATTTAAACAACATCAGCATGGCCTGTAATTATTTTTTTAAATGCATTAAATATGATTATGTTTACCTTATTACGTGTACTTGATAATGTTACAGTGACACATAACCTACGGAGTTAGAGATAGGCCTAATACTTTAAACTTGTGTACCGTGAACATAAAGAAGACGGGTGTAAAGGCCACCGAAGCTGAGCAGTTGGTTGACCGGTCAGCGTCTCGTTGCTTATCCAAATGAGAAGTGGTATACGTAACAACTTTGTAATATCACATTCCTCGTTAGGATACAAGCTATCCTCATGTAACACCTGCACGCTAAATTGGCCCATGCATCTTGCCTTCGATAGTCTTAGATTTCATCTCGACCGATGCCTTAGTACTCAATACAATATATAACTGACGGTTGCCGCAGACTCTCAAGGGAAATGAAAAACAGTCTTGGTGATGCAGCAGTGTGCTCGACAAGCGCCATTACTGCCTGGACCATGCAGCCCTCAATTTTCTTAATGCGCTGGTTATTAGATAAAGCCGTTGGGTTCTCTGGTCTTCTTGCAACACTGCCCTGATTCCTGGTTTGTTTCCCCCATTGGCAACAATGTCACTTTTGCTAATGAGGAAAGCCCTGAGTAGAGCGGTTCAGGGCAGGGCCTTTGTCCCCTGAAGACAAATTAACGGCAAGGAAATATTGCAGATATGGAAATCATGGAGGAGTAATCACTGAAAACACAGCGTGTGGCACTAATAGATAATGAGAAATTAATCAATTAATCTCAGTGACATGGTCCAATTCTGCCAAGTTCAGTGTTCACAGACGATGCTTAAAATCCTTGATCTAACCATCCTGGTGCAAGCTGACCTCAGGGACGTTTTAGGTCGCGAGGTCGCAGTTACCACCGTCATGATAATCATGTGTAATAAAACACAAATTCTGAGAGACCATCAACTTTAAACTACTTGTGAATTTTATCCCGAAATAAAAATTAATTGGTATTTTTCTAGCAGTAATTATAGTTATTTACTTAGGGAGCCCCAAAAGTGGACAATCCAATGTTCCTATTTTCTGCTAGCTGAAGTTAAGGTCTTTTGAAATCGCGCCACCGGTTAAAAAAAATTACGGGTTGTGCGACTTCCAAAAACCCGAAGTGCTTTTAGCAGAAAACGGGAAAATTTGATTGTCCACTATTAAGGCTCCAAAACTATTGAATGAGACATCAACGACAAAAGCACACCGAAGTTATGCAGAAATACTTTACAAATTTCAAATTAATTGCGGTCCGACAATGATTTCTGAGGGATCTTTTGCTAGAGCTGCAAAAGCCACCGTCAAAATCTCAAACTTTATCACACGGATGCATACGCCCACCCCTCCTACAAAAAAGGTGTTTTTTAATTAATTTTTTTTTTTTGAAAAGTTCGTTGAGAGAAAACATATCGATTTTGTTGAAGAGCACGTGGAGACCAGCTTTATACATCGTACCCTTCCCTAATACCCATCATCCCCATCCGCTTGTCCCTATCCCAATAACTTTCTTTTCCTAGTTTTTCCAATCATCATTTTTTCTTTATATTTGCGCTGCTCTATCCCTGTTCAAGACTGTTTTGTCCGCCTGTTTCAAATAAAGAACCAAGAAAGACTTTTTAGAAAGTTTGCACGCGCTAGGAACCAGACAAAGATAAGCAAGGACCGTGGACATAGAAATCAAGCACAAATGGATACAATAGATGCGGAGAACTTGGCAATAAAATTGCGTTGTTGTGACAAATTGCAGACAAACTGCTTACATATAGGCTGGTACTCACGCAAGATAAAATTTGTCTTTTTCTTTTCCCTGCAAAATAACGACCGTAGCCTGCATCATACTTTTGCCCTGGGTATAAACAAAATCAAATAATTTCTGTATAGTTCCAGGTTTTTTCAGTTTGATATATCATTGTATTTCACGGAATTAATCATGACCCTATGTAAGCATACGGTCAAGAGAATGAAATTCACGTTCGTTGAACTTTCTTTAGGCCAATATCACTTCGCCGCATCCGGAATCCTTACTGGCATTAAACATGACACTCGTAGTAATTTTTACCGTGTGACTATACTATTGTTTGAAAAGACATATCTTTAAGTGAAAATGTAAACTTTTTACCTGCATAGCTGTGACATATGCAAGCAGGCCATCTTCCATTACAATTCTCGTGAGATTTGTCTTGATTTTCGTTATAAAATCTGAGTGATACATGTAGGCCTACAACTCTTTATGATTAATTCAATCATCAGCATTATGAATAGCGTAGAACAGGCCCACAAATGGAGATAGAAATTTGTCCCTGAAAAACAGGCATTAATATTTGAAAACTGAGGGTAAAGCGTGCTTTTGGTCAGGATTAGAGGCACGTCCCCTAGGGATATACAGTCAAGCACAGAGTGCTTGTATCGCTGCAATTGTCAAGGAACCCTTTCATATGGGATGCGCTGTTTGAGGCTCTACAACGCGTTTTTATAACAAAGTAATAATAGTTGGAACGATCATTAAAACATAGAATATAAACGTGCACATTCTCTTGAATAGTTTGTGGTTTCGTGTAGCCTCATTATCGCGCAAAGGAATTTGGCGGTTCATATTTTGGTCACTGAAAGTTGAGAAGTTGGAGAGTTTGTCCTCATTCCAGCCACACATTTCTTTTCGAAAATGTTGCTTCAATCCTACGTAGTTAGTTTCATTTAAGATGCATGGTGCCTGTTTACCCACACAGTGAATTATCACTTGCTTGGCATGCATTATGCGCCGTCAGTCTTTTTTTTCTTCACTGCGGGAAATACGTATATATAGGCAAGATGTGGCTGCTAGGTCAGAAAACACAGGTTTCCAACATTTGTTTTCGGTAAAATTATTTAGAGTTTTTGTAACCTAGCCCTTCAAAATATCTGCATGTTTTAGACTGAAAACAAAACACTAACTTCTGCCGATCTCCAGACGAATGTGTACTCATTAATGTGATACACAAAAACCGAACCCTACATAAACTGTTAGATTAACACCATGCTGTATTAATAAACAACACATTTACATTGGATCTTACGGTTCTAAAATCTAACATCTTATGTACAGTGACATTACCTAACCCCAGTTTGCTCGTACTAACCAGGGGCGATCTAGCTTTGGAATTGGGGAGTTTAATATGAAGGGGGGGGGGGGTGATTCTACAATGGTTTCTCCTGCATTCTAAGGCAATTTGAGAATATATTTAGGAACTTTATAGCATTCCATGATTATTATGTTGGCCCCGTTTTATAGTATCATAACATTAGTGTGTGGGCTGAACGAGGGAAGGGTGGGGAGGGTTGCACCCCAGCCACCCCCCCCCCCCCCCTCGATCCGCCACTGCAAATCTTCATTTCAAAAGGAGCTGATTAACGGTAATCTCCCTTACCGAGATACTGTAAAGGAAACGCAAGGCATTGTGGGTAGCTTACAATGCGCTATGCACTTTATTCCCTGTGTACATTTCGTGCAGACTCGGTTGCTGAATCCGGGTCATCGATTACACGATGAAAGTTGGAAGAACTTACCGTTACTATATAGCACCTTAGACTGGGCGTTGGTTGAATACGCAACGACTTAAAAAGCAAGAATATTGTCGCTCTTACAATCTCATTCATTGTACTCGGTATTTACCTTGTTTATTTCTACTGCAAATTTCAAGCGTAAAATTATGAAAAATTCAGCGGGCCTTCCTTATTGCCCTTATTGCCCGTTTTGGGTTTTTTTCTGATTTTATTGACTTAAAATAAACTATTTAAGATGAAGTGTGCGAATATGTATACATGTATTTTTTGTTAATCCATTGTTCATGACTGTGTAGCTTCTTAACCACAGGTTGTGTGTGATATACCGGCCACACGAATGGTGACCCAACTGAAATGCCATATGGAGCTATTTGCCGATACAATTTAGGCGAGTGCTGGCCTGGGCAATCTACCAAATGAAGCTCCGTGTCTGACGTATCATTGAACCCCACTGAGCGTTCACTCGGCTTACTGCAGGTCCCTGGCCGCAAGTAATTCATTAGCCAGTCCAAATCGCCTCCAAGTTACCGAGAAATCCACGTCAGGAGAGAATTGATAAGAATAATTACCGATGTAAAACACGGTGAGAAATGAATAAGACGTGGACGCAGGTTCTATGTTAACATTGACCGTGGGTCCCTCAGGGAGACCGATATGGATATCGTATGCAGCTTTTATTGGGTGTCAAATTTCATGTTTTATTTAGGCTCAGCGACGTGTTTTGCCTGCTTGTATACTATGATGTGATAATCAAGTACTATAGTTAAACCTGTCTGCGCATCTCTACAGTTTACGTTTCTCATTTCTCTTTCCACCAGTTCCGCTATTCTCTTGAAACTTCTTGTTCGTAACCTTATAAATCTCCTACCCAATTTTCGTCTTTATTTGCCTTTTTTCCCAGTATCTTCTTTACTCCACCATTCCTTTACTTTTGAATCCCATCCCAAAACTCATAACTCATGTGACATTTACAGCTTCGCAGTAATGTTTCAAGGTATCGCAATCTCTCCCTGTTTCCTTTCGTTGACAACTTCCTTTACGTCTTTATTTTAATCTGCTGGAAACTTGCTTGCATCTGCTTGGTCGATACTAGCTTTTCTTTCGCCAGACAATAAAATGTACCTGAGTCAGTCTTCTTCTTTTTTTTTTGCGGAAGAATCTGGAACTCCAAAATTGATGTATCGTTCGTTTTTAAACGAAAACAGAAGACTATTAATGACAATAATTAAATATTATTGACAATAATCACCTTGGTGTCAAATTCTAAAGCTATATGTAATTCAACAACAACAATCAGCGTTGACCTGCCCTTTCTCTGTCTCTGTCTCTGTCTTGATATCCAGAAGGGAAAGCTCAGAACAAATATGGGAGGAACGCGATTCATTGTCATTGTGTTATAATACAATTTCCATTGAAATGAATTAAATCATAAATATAAGCTAAACTAAAAGAAATTAAATCCATTCCTTGATCTTCCAGGACTATAGACCTCATGCGTGGCGGCCATCTTAGAGGGCATCTTTTATTTTAATTCACTATAGTAACAATGAATGCACAAACCGTTCACTCATGCATATCCCAGCAAAACAAAGGCATTGCCCTCCAAGATGGTTGTTACGCATGAGGTCTATAGGAATCTACATGGTAGGTCTTCGTGTTGGTCTTCTGAATCATTCACCTTAACCATGCCAACTTCAACCAGATCAGATTACGTTGCAACTTGGGGTTAGGGTTGAATATTGACACTGTTTTAACTGAACTTGCTCACTTTAAGAATGATTTATTTATTCATTGTTTTTCGTTACTCCAATTTTACAAACAGACGATAAATCACAACGCGATAATTCCTGTCGTAACTCGGGAGGCAAGTCCCTTACACACGTCTCCAGTACGATGGCAAACAAGATAGCGAGCAAATTTGGCCTGTTCCACCCTCCTTCTGGTATTGTGTGGCGGGCGTGTCACCAAATATGCACTTCTAATCAAGCTCAGATACACGTCCAACGCGGTTCTATCAACCCAATATGATATTAAAACGTGCATACCAACAATGGATGGAGACAGTGGAGAAGAAAGAGCAAGAATAGTTCGCCCTTCGGTTCCATGACAACGCTTATCTTAATGAAAGATACTTCAAGTGGGCCCAGTCGCTACTTTTGATTCGGTTACTTCTTATCGGCAGGCGGCTTTTTCAGTATTATGACCTCCTCCTAGTTGCCTCATGCTACATGGAAAAAAGTGCTTGCTGGCTTGCTGGTATTTCCTTGGCACAGTTCATGGTGTTCAAACTGAAGAGATCAAATTAAACATGTCCTCAAGAAAAGGCTGATTGAATTCTTTCAAAACGTCACCATGGAACAGTCGTTGGGTCATTCCTGTAAACACAGGTTAACTCAGTATTGTTAAACAAGCTCTACTGTAACTTCGTTTGTTTCGACTAGTTTCAAAAATTTGTCTGCTGAGAACGTGTTGACTTCGATGCACATCCAATAATGAATACACATGATGAGTGCACGTACTATCATCGGCCAAGCGAGTCAAATCACGATGGTAAACCAACTTAGTCACAATCTCCAGTATGCTTTGCAAGTGGACTCGGTCATAATGCTGCAAGGCTTCGCCAAAAATTGTTCCTTAAAAACTTTAACAAGGCTGTCGCAATGGGGTCACTCATAAGTCCGACGCCCCATAGCTCCGACGCCTCGTAAGTCCGACAAATTAAACGCCTCATTTTTCCGACGTCGGACTTATGAGGCGTCGGACCTATGAGGCGGAATAAATAAATTTTATGCCTCATAAGTCCGACGCCTCATAAGTCCGAAATGTCGGACTTATGAGGCGTCGGACCTATGAGGCGTCGGACTTATGATACGGCCCCGTTGCAATTATTGTCCGACCTTCTTGAGAGGAAAAAAAATGGGAAGAAGAGCGTATTGCGAGTACCGGTAACCATTCAGCACTTATACTGTGATGAAATGATTTTACATTGTTGATAGTTAAACATTTAGCAAGGGTTTTACTAATGGGTATATTTTAAAAGAGAGAGATCGAGAGAGATCAGGGCTGAAAGATATCCAAGATTTAATACGCTGGCTTTATCGGTTGAAAATGAGCTGAAGATGTGCAAGGCCTGACTCGAGTCGGGTTCGGTTTTATATTTTCCAAGTCCAGATCGAACATCGAAACTCGAACAAAACAAAAAAAACAAGAGAACAAGCCAAAGAATGGGCTAATCACGTAGACATTAAAGGGATATTGCGTCCTCGAAAGCGTCAATTGGTCATTTTTTGTGCTATTCATTTCTTGCAATCACGAACTTAGGGGGTCAAAATTTTCACTCTCAAAAATCGAGTTGTTTGGGTGCTAGTCTTGATTCCAGTCGCAAACATCTGTATTAAAACGCGTGTGATTATCTGTCTGGTCATTATGTAATGGCCTAATTTACCTGAAAACCACCTGCTATTGTTTTAGATTAATCAAGTTACTACAGCTTACATTTGCCAGTCTTCCTTGGAGTTTACTTGCGAGCAATGGGAACTTGTTCTACCGTAGCGTATACGCTTCCCCTCTCGTGCCGCATTGCCCGATGCAGATGGCAAAGCGATTTAGGCCTACATGTACATGTACGGCACCGGTGCTTCGCATGCAGAGTGGGGAAGTGCGGGAAACAGTCAACACTCGTGCATTGGGGCAAGTAGTAGATCAAGAGCACTGTACGCATAAGTAGGGTACGGTACATTGAATCATAGAGCTCTATGATTGAATCGTCCGACATCATGGACACAAAAGTTGGGGGAAACTCCTCGTTCAAGAAGGAGACTTATTTACGGCTGGAAATACATGTACATATGGATATGCCACACAGAGGCAAGTTTTACCAAACAATCCAAATCTCCATGCGAGCCTAATGCGCTTAAGCTATGTGGCCACAGCTTTCATACGTAATGATCGTTAGCATTTTTTCCGCTTAACCCTTCATGGTGACATTCGAACAGATTTCACAAAAATTGCATGCTTTAGATTCTGAATTTATCCTATTCACAAGCTTAGGTCACAGGAAATCCATGGAATGTACACTACGTGATGGGGGGGGGGGCCTCTCGGATGATCACTTTTCAGTAAGTTTTGTTTACTTTTACTGTATAAATGATATCTTAAGTGGGGAGACAACTTAAGTGGGAGACAATCTTACTTGAGGGGAAATAACTTGCTTTATATCTCATCAATAACCTTGACTTTATGAAAGGAAAACGAACGCGCAGACAACGGAAACACTTTAAAGCTGTAAACCCTGTGCTATTTTCGAGTTTCATCCCGAAAATTAGATTCCTTTTCTAAATCGCTATTTTTTTAGCAATACGAAAGCCACTTTTGAGTGAGACGTCGACCGAAAAAAATAGGCCCCTGTTTACTTATTGCCTTACAATTTCGAATTATTGGCTGCCAGACAATAATTCCGTTCTGTTCCAGGTATAGACTGGATATATAATATTATATAATGTTATTATTGAAGCAAAGTGAATCTGTTTGTGCCCAGAGTGGGTTATAGATGTCCAAAAAAGGGAAACATGAGTTTTTTGTTGAAATAGAACATACTAGTTGAAAATAGCATAAATCTTTTAGAGTCCGAAGAGCCATTGATTAGTGTGTTACAGCGTATATTTTTGGATTTGGACACTATTCAGGGGCTGTTCAATATCATCGTCAATAACCATCACCATCACTTGTCACAAAGTTTATTACATCATTAAAACGAACTTAAACACCAAGTTAAGACAGGTCTATAAGTTTTAACATAATACAAAAAGTTAACATAACATAAATTGATGATGATGAATTAAGATATGGCTATGTTTGATCATTTTTAACATATAGTACACACACACAAAACTCAATGGTGCGTTTTATAGTTGCCTTCACAAAATACATTGTTTGTCTCTTTCAAGAAAAAAATTTGAAAAATGTATTCCATCGGACCACAGCCCGAGATTACGAAATTCAGGAAAAGGTCCAAGTGGCACGGCCAAGACATAAGGCTGAGCGAGCCAGGAGCATCCCTCTGCCCTTGAACTTACCCACGACCAAACAATGACGGCCCGCTGCGAGGGACCAATCCCGGAAAGACTGCCATGAATAGACAAGTCTTTTCTCTTACCCAGAGTACAATTTTTAATCAGAAAGAACCTTCTTCTTGTCTATTCTTCTTGGTCATTTACCTATTCAGCTTCACCGCTGTATAACTCAATTCCGGATGCATTTCTTAAGGAAGGACGGGCTCATTTCGATGAAAGAAATATGAAAAATAAACCTCTATTGCAGTATGCTAGGAATTCAACAATGGCCGAGCGGAGAAACTTGTTTGTTTCGTTAGAGGAGCAAAATACAATTGCGATAGTGCTTGGTTAACTATTGTTGGAGAATTTCATAGATATTCTATTCAGATGCGATGTAGTGGAAGTGTTGCATAGTGCAATGGTGTCTGATTGATGCTAACGTTCACGGCCAAGCTAGACCGCAAAAAGAACATTGCGAGACCAAAACAATTGGGGTCAATTGCAAGTTGCATGCACCCATATTAAAAAAGTATTCGCCAGAGAAAGAAGGTTAGGCTGATTAACAATGTTCTAAACATTGGAAACAGTTTGAAAATACAAAATTCAATTCAAGATTCAAGATGCAAGATTCAAGATTCAAGATTCAGTTCAAGATTCAAGATTTTTATTCGTCACGTAAAAAAACTACATGAGATATGCTTTCAGTAAAAATTACATATAGTATCCCATACCATTTGTATATTTAAGTCAATAACACATAAGAGACATTAAAATACATCTTAATTGTTATTATGTGGGAAAATCACAATGGAGAGAAACGTCTTCATGCATTCCCTTCCCCCGAATATTTGAACTTTGGTTTTCTGTTTAGCTCGGTTTTGATTTGATCTGTTTTGGAGTTGTTTGAAAAAAAGTTGTTTGGTATCAGGGCAGAATGGCTGTATTGAGCCTGAATAACAAATACAAAATTCCACTGCTGTTGGTGTGGAATTCATCAGGACAACGCTGAGTGTTGGGAAAATGGAAAGAGTTGATACACGGTGAGGCGATATCGTATATTTCAAAAGTGAATGATCTTCCTGTTGTTTTCATGTAGATTTATTCTATCAAGACAGCAGCAGTTGAACTGCGAATGTAGTAAATCAGCCTTTCTAGATAAGACTGCTCTATAACCGTACCAGGCGGGAACACTCCATGATGGCAATAAACTGTTTATGTAACATGACGTCAGAACAAACTTCCACTTACCCAATTAATTAAATAAGTTGATGCTAAAAAAAAACACCCAGTTGATTGGCTGTTTTTAACTTGCAAATTGTTGCCTATATACATCTACATGAATATTGGCCTAAGCAAAGGGGGCTATCAGATCATCAAGCTTGACTAACTTACATATTTATTAACTTAATGTTGTATCCTTTCTATACAATCCCCGCCCCTTGAAATAATTTTCCAAACTGCATAGGCCTATGTGGGGAATCTCCTCTGCGCGACAGCAATGATAACACTGTGATTTCATTTTATAATGATATTTGTTTTGTTTATCAAGGAAACTTCTAACTCAAAAACCTAAGAAATCGCACATCGTGCGGATACACAACGAAACTTTTGGCAGTGCTATATGGTAAGTGACTGAGTAACACTAAAAGGGAAGAGATTTCAAGAATGGACAATGTGTTGAGGATTGAAGACATATGCCACTGTATATGACTGCAATGACGTAGGTCCCAGAAAGTAGGAGGATCTTTGAGATGAACTAGTCATGGAACGAAGCCACGCCCACTCATGGACAGGCTACACTGCGGAGGGAGATCTGCATCTTGTGGGACTTATGGTGAGGGGACGGTGAAAATATTTAGCGCCCTCAACACGTCTTTCCTAAAAACAATGGCAAACACAAGATGGCGCACTTCTCTTCTGCGTTACAGCAAAACATGCAATTTAAACAAGGTTGTATCTCACTGAAATATAGGTCAAAAAAGTGATCATTTTTACACATATAAATTTCAGTTAAGTTATTGCTTTCTAGATTTTGCGGCAGTTAATAATTTGTCCATGTAATTTTCAGGTATGGAGATGTTAACATTAATTTGGCGCCAGTAGGGAGGTGAATGCACTATGATAATAAGCCGGCAGGGGCACGGAGCGGTTATTAGAAACTGGATAGTGACACGAACTTGCAGAGTGCATGTTTCATCTAGCCGGGGCAATAACTGCGTCTAGCCCATCCACAGTTCACTAGCGTATTGCACCTGGCCGTGACGATGGGTGCGTGTGTGAATGGTATAGGCCTATACCAATGTGCCCCCAAGCTAATCAGGATCAGCCATAAACTAGCTATATATGATGTGACTCATTCCGCATCTATGATCAAAAACACTTTCCTCCTGTGGCTTTGACCTTAGTTTAAAAAAGTTGTATATGTATGAGTATACTCAATTCTACACTTATTTGTCAACGAAATGTACGTAATGAAACAATTAAGGATATAGACCGGTATACTATGTTACATATCAGTACGTAAACTGTATTTTATTTATTTATTCATTATCTATTATTTATTTATTTATTTACTTATTTATTTATTATGTTTGCGCAAAAAATGTCTAGACTTTTCCTCAGAAATCGTAACCAAGGTATTGTTAGTCTTGGCCCAAGACGCTAGTGATCGATAGTGGACGGTGCATAATGCACCCTCTAATGGCACAACAATTAGACCAGCGGGCCGCGGTGTTTCTATCTGCAGCACGCATTGTCAATGGTCAATTATTCAGCTAGTTCGATGTTAATTCATAAGAAAATAACAATGTCGTCACATCATTGATATCACTCAGTCATGCATGTACATTAAAGCATTTCAAAGAACGACGTTCGTCGATTTGTCACAGATGGCCTAGTGGATTTTCATCGAATACTTTTGTTGGTTGGGATAAGTTTAATTGAAGGGAAAACACTAAGAGAACCTAAGTGTCCTCCATCCACACAGCGTGATAAATATTCATGTTAGGGTGCGTGATGTGATTGGTTAAAATACGATGTATGCTGCAAAAAAAAAACCGCCAGCGAGTCCGCGAATTATTTTATTTACAAACGAGATCCAACAATATCAAAAGAGGGCGCTTTCGCTCTGCGTTATGCATATTCATGATGTCCAGGGCTTTAGAAAATAAGTTATATAACAAGAAATAATGGTGTTTATATCACCGACGATTGGCAGCTTATTCGTGGACGGGTTGGAAGTAGTCCTGACTTCTAATCAGGTGATCCGAGTTCGAATCCCAGTGAGCGTTTTTTTTTTCTCCACTTCTTCTCCTTTTACCTTTTAAATAACTAAGTAATAAAAGTTTCTCACAAGACGTAAAGCCTATCTTGGGTTTGTGTTTTGGAGAACAAGGCATTGTAGTAATGGACCAATCAGAAGATGGGAAACGGATGTCGTTTGGAAAAAACAAGTTGCCGGCAGGCCTACTCTTACTAACGTCGTGGCAATTTCGTGTCAGCGGTTTAACTTTTCCATTGTTTTCTTCTTAGTTCTTAGAGAACAAATCAGCAATCGAGAAAAGGTTCAATGGCTCGCCCGACGGTTGTAAACATACGCTCTATACGTGCGGTGATCAAGCATGGAGCCTTTTAAAAAGGAACTGTGTTTGATCGAATTTATACAGACGATCTTATTTGCATAAAATGGCCACGCCCCCATTACTACGAAATGACCAAGACGTTAGTGAGAGAAAGTAAAAAATAAAAAAACACAATTATGCAAGGGCGCTACACAACATTGCAACTATCGCTCTTAATCACTGACGTCTTGGGCCAAGACTAGGGTATTGTTTGCCCTTTGATAGATTTTGCATTTAAAATCCATTTTCGCGGTCCCAAAATCCCCCAGCCACCACCAGATATAAACCTTTCTTAACACATTTTTCTCGCTTATAGGCTACGAACGTTTGTTGAAATCAGCTGTCTATTTCAATACAGCCGTTAGCGTGAATCTCTGTCGTTGACTGAGAGAAAACTCCCCAAGCCTCCTCAGACATTGCAAGTTTGAAAATGGGGAGGGAAAGGCTGGATGTTGTAGCCTTTACCACCCGGCCAGTATTGAGACTGGCGGCTACGAACATCATCTAATTTATGCATATACTAAAAACGTGACTGGGGCCTGCGCTTCTTTTCTAATTAATATTCGCTGTGGGATATTCAAGACTTCTTTTAACGTACATTTTGCATGATCAACCATTCAGATAGAGTCCCTTCAGTTATATTGAGGGCGGTGTGTGATTTTTGGCTAAAGCCATAATTGATGAAAAGCAAGTGATGCGGGCATTAAGATAAAATTGATGTATTCTGAAGGTAAAGGCGAAGTCACCAATCAGTAGTTGCGGAAATTAGAAGCATGGGCGATAAATTGTGGGCTAATGAACGACATATTGAAATCAGCTTCCATTATGCTGAAGTAGAGACGTCGCCTTTCGCTTTCGCGACCGTTATTTCTAAAAAGCGCCCTCTTTGACAAGTTGGTGTAAGATGGTGTACACAGCACATTGCCATGGGAACCATGGATACGCCACATAAAACCACAAGCAATCGCGTAGCTCCATTTCACTTCGTCCTGAATCAATCAGTTTTTGAAGAATTTGAAATGAGTTTGGCGGCCCTCTAAGAGATGGACGCCTGGCTACTGAAGGAACCGAGCTATTAGATTTCACACCGTAAAAGATTGATGCAACGTTAATTTTGTGAACATTAACAGCTTTTGGAATTGTCTAAAGATACGGTATAATAATATGTGTTTTAAATCGAGAGATTTTGTTGGGAAAAAAAAAGTAATTTTCACTTGCTCAGTTTTATCTACTGCGTTCACATTCGTATACATCATACTGTTTGCTAGGTAAATATAGGTACAAGTTTAGACTGTGTGATTACAACGTTCACCAACAAATGTTCGCTCATTGGACAAGGATGGGCAGCTATTCGCTTTGGTCCAATGTACCCTTCGCTTAGCTGCGCACTGTCCGATTATAACTTCAAAGCCAAATTGTAATGATATAACTTTCATTCTTTTGTTTAACGACATACAGGATCATTTGCATTTATCTCAAAAGTAATTAACCGAATAATTATCAATAAGTTAAACACCCCGTGAAATGATTCCGTCTGGCTCGCTGTCATTTAGAAGAAATCAAGAAATTTAGTGTTTTTTTTAAACGATCAGTCAGTTGACTGATTTGGGCAGATAACGAGTGCTATAGTAAGACGAAATTGTGTTTTGTGATCAAAAGGGTGTGCATGTTTTTGTTTTTGTTTTTTACTGTTTTCTCGAAAAGTGTAACTTCCACCGAGCTGAAATTTCAACACGTTAGGTTTTTTTCATATTCTTCTTTTGGATCTTGAGTGATGTTATTGGATACGAACAAAATGCAAGAAAATCAAATGATTCCGTATGTCTTTAAAAATTGCTGATCTAGTACATTTTTGGTTATACGTGCAATGTTATTGTCACCTTTTGATACCGATATTCAACTTTTTATCTTTGTAGCTTTCCAAACTTTGCTCCCGATACCTAGAGACGCATCTGAGCAGATCAGCCCAATCGATCTTAGTTTTGCTTCAGCACAATATCTCAGCACTGTAACCACTGGGAGCGAAGGGTTCCCTATTATATTTACCCTTTCCAATAAAGCAGAGTTATAATCCAGAAAGTCATCCGTACTATTTCATTTATCTGGACTACAGGATGTGCATTTTATTTTCTTACTCAACCCCGCAAAGCTTCATGATGACATTCTCACAAACGAACTTTGAAGGTCTCAAGGATCAGATTTGACATTCCGGGTGCTACATCAAGTGAAGACTGTAACGTTTGATACATTAAAAAACAAATGAGGGTCTCACGTGAGTAGGAAAATAGTAATTTAATTCTACCTCATATGATCTGATGAGATTCTTCACTTGAAAGACTGAGCTCATTGCTGTTTGCAGTGCGTGGTAATATACAGACTTCTAAACACAGTTAGCTACGGACGGATCGGTGTCACTTACCTCATAACCAAGTCGAAAACGCAGCAAGATTGTGCATATCGGTTCTATCCGTCATATATGGGCGATTTGGCGATTCAGCTTAATTTACACCAAGTTTATTATCCTTGAACAAGACCTCCAGATCACGGGCTTTTCACCTACAAGACCGTGAGATTTTAAATATCGATTTTCACTCCTTGTTGTATCCGCTGAAGGACCAAAGGTCTCCGTATCCATCCCGAATTGAGAAGGGAGTCCAGGGATCTTTGAAGTCTGTCTTCAACTAGCACTTTGCTTTGACACGATACGCCAAACAGATTCCACTTAAATCGAGCTGTCAACCTTGTTTCATAGTCGTGCTTCACATTATATATTCCCAGAAATGAGAAAGCAGGTTAGAAGTCGGCTTTAAAAATAAAAGATCATGAATTTGTCTGTTTTTGTGTGCACGCAGGCAGTGAGGCTCCTCCTCGACAGATTCGCTTTTTTCAATGTTGTTGAATAGACACGTCCAGCAACAAAGCTCCAAATAATTACATGATTCCAACGATCTAAGGCGTTTCTTTTCAACTCACTGTCACGTGTGTCTATAGTAACATAACTGACTGCTAGGACTATATATTTATTTAATTAACGGACTTCTAACTGTCGACATTCACCAGCTATCATGTATTCATGTAGGATTGTTTGTGATGACCTCTTCCCAAACAGATCTTGAGATGGACGTCGATCTCACAGAGGGACTACTTCAACAGCAGAGTAAGGTCTCTTTCAGATGCAAGCCATGGACTACCATTCACCAGCTTAAAACCGTTGTCATGGTTTTCCCTCCAAAATTAAGCCGAGCTCAACACACAGTGAATCGGGAACGTGCAGTTAATAATATCAAATGGAAGGGTGTAGGCAAGTGGTAATATGACTGACGAAGGCCCTATAGAAATTCGAAGAAAAGAAAAGAAGTCAATTTGAGTCAGTAGAGAAGGCCTACATTGATCCGCTAACAATGTGCCTTTGAAATGCACCCGTGTGTATTTGGTTGTGTTTACCATGGAGATCATCACCTTGATAATTATGGCGAGTCGGTTCTACCGCAGTGTGTCACTCTTGCCTTATTGCCAAGTGCTATGACATTTTCAAACCCGTGAAAAAGAGACCTTTACAAAATAACTCCATCTTCATCTAGACCATCTTCATGTCGAAAAAAAGAGAAAAGGGCGTTTTATTACATGTTTATATTGCGACTTCCTTGTATCATCCGCGTCAGCATAATTATGCATGTAGGCCTATAGGTGTGAAACTAAAAAGCAAAATGTATAGATGCATGTGGCTGAACATTGGCACTGATATCGGAATGGAGCCATTTATATTCTGCCATACCCGTACGCTCTGCCATACCCGTAGGCTGTATATATACTTGTTTTACAAACACTTTATTAATTGCTATCATTGTAAAGCTCACGAGTCCACATCTGTCCACAGAATTATATCTGTAACAGCATGGCTATTCATGTAGAGCTGTATTTTACCAGAAATAGTAGATGGCGCTGTTTGACTACTCTCAAGAGCCAGTGTGTGAAGGACATTGTAACTGTGCGCATTATCCGTGCACGTGCGCCCTGTAAATTCAACTTCAAGTTCGCACTCGACTCGCAGAAGGAAGCAGCGAAGCAAGAAACACGGGCAAGGGAATACACACATTTGGGTCGATTTCTCAAATTATGTAGGGGCAGCGGCGTAGCTACGGGGGGGGGGGGGGCACGCCCCCCTTAAAAACTTCGCGCCCCCACAGTCGCCTCCCACTGGAAATTTGGCATCCGGAGAAAAGCACAGCCGTATGAGTTACCATGATTAGCTGGAAGATCATGATGTCCCTTCCGCGATTTTGTGCGTATTTTCCACCCAAACCCTTTCTTTTCGCGAGTGGCTGTTTATTTTAAAGTCAATGGAAAGCGAATAGCGGTAGTTATTGTCTAACATTAACCATTTTGAACAGCGCCCCCATGGGAAGATGGTGTCCCCCCCCCCTCCACTATTTGATTTTACGAAGGTCGGGTGTCCGGTGAAAAAAACAACTGTCTATACCTTTCAGCACAGATGACATTTTTGGGCGCCCCCCCCCCCCCCACGCCCCCCTAGGATGAGAACC
This sequence comes from Patiria miniata, assembly GCF_015706575.1. Lineage (NCBI taxonomy): Eukaryota > Metazoa > Echinodermata > Asteroidea > Valvatida > Asterinidae > Patiria > Patiria miniata. The sequence continues at coordinate 12,107,413 of NW_024037055.1, forward strand.
CTGGCTACGCCGCTGTGCAGTGCTCCATTGCTTTGGTACGGAAACCAGAGGGGTTAAGAGGGTTTGTCAAATATCTCGGCACACAGTGGGTTTTTCTGTGAAGAAAGAATGTAAATGAGTCGTGGGCAAATAAACATAGTTTTGATCAATTGAAGCAAATTCATGGCGCCTGCCCTCGGCTTCCACCTTCACTGAAAACAAATTCATTTTTTTTTTGGGGGGGGGAGATACCTTTAACTTAAATAGCATTTCCCTGTGTCATCAATATATTGATACGTCCAAATATTACTTATACATCTCATTACAATGCAGTATGTACATACAGCTACATACTGCAGCTTCAACCTCTGACCATTCAATACAAAAAAAACTTTTCCTTTATTTGTCCTTGATATACACCGCTTATAATTATGTTTGTGTGTAATGCATCTTGTAGGCCTATGCCGAAAGTGCCTTCCAAAGTAAGCTTCCTTTTCAAAACTCAGTTCCTCTTTTTGGGATCAAAATAATAGTTGAAGTTCTACCTTGACAGATTGTTGCACCATGAATAATATGTAAATTTACGTCACTTTCGATAAATGTCCCCATTCCCAAGTGTTTGGATTTGAGGTCAAAGTTGCCCAATCAGCCCGATTGCTTTTCAAAATTACTTGTATTTGTTTGTTTTACATGAACTGCTATGTTTGTACGCAACAGCCCATTTTCAAACAATGGTACTAGGGGGTGGGGAGGGAGCTGGGGAGGGAGCTGGGGAGGGGCGGGGACGGTGGGGGAGGGAAGGACACCCCCCCCCCCCCCCCACTTGTCTCTGGCGTGGTCTTCATCTCCAGCCCAAGATTCAGTAAAATTCTGCTTCCTTCAGACTCAATGAAAATACAACCTTTTGTGGCAGACTTATGTGTTTCTAAAGCAGAAAATGGATCAATATTGTGTCCCGTTGTTGTATTACAAAAACATGTCAGCCAAATTGACCAATCAACAGCTTAGTCCACATTTGAGATCGAAATCGCGTCACGATTCTAAAGTCGACTCCGATTGGCTGACGCGCTGGGTCGCGGCATGACATTTGCATATTTGCTGAGATATATCAGATGTTGGTTACGGGCTCCGTTATTGGAGAACGGGTGATACTCGGACTACAATGTATATTTGTACCCATTAAAGTCAAAGCACGCCCTCTCTGATAGCGAAACTTTTAGAACGCGTGTTGTGGTACAAGTGGAAAGTTTGTGTGTGTATGGAATAAAATGAAGTGCAGTTCTGTATCAGAACCAGTATTTCAATTTGTTCTCGGGCTCTGTCCGTCCTCAAGAAATTATATTAAGGGGAAAAAAGGGGTAAATACAAACAAAATTCTACTTAATGGTCGGGAAAACAATTAGATTTTTGGTATACTGCAGCTACAATAAGTGTATTTTCTGCACATGAAAGTATTAAAATAAAATCTGTTGCAATAAGTTCAAAGCCAAGCCGTCCTTTTTGCCGTAAATTAACTGGACTTTGACCAATCAAATTGATGATCATCAGTCACCACAAGAACACGGACTAAGGGAACTGACCATCAATCAACGTTAGGGGCGCTGTTGCGTGAACCACGTTTTATGTCCATCCCAATAATTTAAGCTGTATAAATTCACATTGTATAACAGCTGTATTAATTAACATTGGCAAAGGGCCGTTTGTTTTCTTTTCTTTTCTTTCTCTTCTGAGTGGGGTAGTTGGGGTCTGATCCTCTTCCAAACCCACTCCCTTCAACATAATAATTTGTCAAATATTACTTTTGATTGAAAAAGCGAACCAAGTAAGTTTCCCCTTGTGGTTCAGTAGACAAAATGACAGTATATTTGCAAAATAGGTGCTGCAACAATGACGGCTAAATCTTATTAAAAGACATTAAATTAAACAATGCTAAAATGGCATTCGATAACAAATAGCTGTATTAGCCAAAACATACAATTTATGCCTTTCCCAAAAGTTGACGTATTTGGAGATCGTTAATTTGTAAAGCTTCCGCTTTTCATAATCAATGAGCTTCGCTTGCGCTTCGCCCGCTACGCGAGAAAAGCGGCTTCGTCGCCTCGTCTACCTTTTGCAGGCGAACACATTCACTCATACTTATATACCTTTTGCGCTTTATAGTACAGTGATGTCACCAAAATGATCTTTAAGAACCATTCCATCCTCCTTCGTGGTCATAGTCTGTTAAATACAGGCGGCCAATTAAAAGAGTACAGTGTAATTAATTAGAGCGGGATTTCAACCTGCGACCCATATTATTATTACTGAAAGATGTGTAGTTTCTCATAAGTGCCAGGCAGTGTCCTTGCTATGTTTCAGTTTAGAGTTCACAGTTCAGCAGCCTAGGTTGCATGAGCGCCGGCTATTAATGAAGACCGCTGTCGTTCTTTTCCCACATCAACTTTCGTGGACGATATTGTCATCAACTATTTCATTTTCGTCTGGTGTGAGTGCAGATTGTAGAGTTCTCTGCAAAAGTGACACTTTGAACAGAATTGTAACTTCATTAATGACCGCGAGTTTGGGACCCCACAACAGTTTACAAAAAAACCCCAAAAAACAGTGGTGTAGCGACATTGGTGCCCGACGGCACGTATGTTCATAAAGACACCAATTTCCATCTGAAAACATTCTGTTCATTTTGCTAGATTAAGTGAAATACATGCCACCGGATGAAATTAAATGAGTTTATTTTTTATATATATTATATTATTGTGATAAAAGTTTGACATTTTCAGGAAAATGTGGTTTTAGATCGTTGTTTGCTTTCCATTTCCATGCAATCATCGGCAAAAAGGGCCAACTTAAGTTGGGATTTTTTTTATGTTATCCAGTTTCCCCGAACATGCCACTTATCACAGCATTTGAATGAGATATTAAAACATATTATTACAGGATTTACGAGTTATTGAGAACAAGTTTGCGTTCATTAGGTGGGTATTGTTTTTGAAGCTCTGACCGTGCGTTTACATGTGCGAACCGCGCGCTGTCAAAAACGATGTCACCGTGCACGACCGGCCAATGTTGGGCCGTCCACTGGAGCACTGGCCCGGCTTGCGCCATGCGGAAAATCACGCTACGCTATATGGGTCAGCGGGGAAAAAAACGTATAAACGTCGGCGGGTGCGTCCTTCTTTCTTGAACTGTTCTATATGCAATAACTCTGTTAAAAAATGTTATCATAATTTTCATCTATTCTTTATCTTCAGGCAGTGTCTTTAATTTGTCCTGGAAAACTGGAGAAATATTTTTAAAATTGGATTGATTCAAAAATTTCAAGCAGGGTTTGAAGAATTTTTGGGGAAAGATTTGTTTCTACCTTAAAATTTCTTGTTTTTTTTCAGAAAAGTGTTTACATTTGGACAATCTCAGCTAAAAAGCATGATTGTAAAATTAATAATAAATGTTCTCAGAAATGTTCATGAGTTTAGGTCGTCTGTAACTTGTGGAAATTATAGTGGTATTGTTTTCGGCTGATCAACGGGTGCGGAATGGCGCCATCTGTCGTCTGTACGAGTTCAGAAACTTTTGGTCCAGTACGCGTGCGTGCACAAGTGCATTGGCATGAACATACGTGACGGGCTTGGGGGGGGGGGGGGGGGGTCGGGAGTAAATTGTCAACGGAACAAATCAAAAGCTACATACAGAAAAAAATAACTTACAACTTGTCCTCGGCTTAATATTATTCTTGTATGAAAAAGGATGTGCTAATACTAGACCTTTTTTGGGTCATCTCAACCGCCCGGTCGGTTCTGCCCTTTCTGAAAAATCATCAACCGATTGATACGAAATTTTAGTAGATACTGTGATTTGTATACACTGTTTTAGCCCATACGCCACAAGAACCACATTTTGTGCTAATACTCCGATTTTATGAAATTTGTGTCAAACATCCATATAAGACGGTCTACAAACTCATAAAAGCTCAGAATAACAACAGGATATGACAATGATGTAAGAAAATGCATAGGGAGGCGGATTCCACCCCATCTCGAACCGCGCCAAAGATTTTTCACAGTAACAAGGAGTCAAAGGAGAATCATTCAGTCTTTCTCAAACTGGTCAATATCGATGACGAATGACAAAGGAACGAACGTAATTATACAAGGATTGGATCAGTTTCCTCGAAAACCATTACACTCCGTCAAAGTCAACTTATACCTCACGGTGAGAAGTTGATTCTAAAAACCTCAAAAGACGGACAAATCAGGCCACGAAAGGGGAATAAAAGGGACAAGTAGTCAGCCAGGTGGTCCATCTATTGCGGTGGGGGATTTGTCACGGCATTAACACGCAACTAAGCCGGCCTGACACTACCAAGCATAGACCGCCTCAGTCCATGCAGAGAGCTGTATAGGCCTACTCGTGGGCTAGTATCCATGATCTGAGGTTTCTATCCAAACAACTTTCTCTTTCGTGTTATAAAATGTGATTTGGCCAGTTTGGTGCATGTAGGATTTTCCTACATCAAATAGTACTCATTACAGCTAAAATGTATATGTATGTGACCAGATTCTTGTCCAATTGTCTGTATCTCGAAGTTCACAATTAAATAAATTGCCCTTATCGTTGGCTGAAAGCAGAGCATCGGCGGCAAGTTTTCCATGTCTGATGGAGAGTGGTGGCACCATTCATTCGGAGATCATGCAGGATTAGCTATTCAACTGAAGAAAGAATATAATTAATGAAGCACTGTATAACAGTAGCAATGATATAAAACTAAGCCTGTTATTACAGAGTACATCATCTTGCTTCAAGGGCGTAAATCTGGGGGGGGGGGGGGCCCTCCCTCACTTTTTTCACCAGTGGGGATGGGCCATTTGATCATCCCCAAAATGTTTGTGATGAGAAACAAAAAAAAAATGGGGGGGGGGGGTTATTATAATAGTTGTGAAAAACGGAGAACATGTACCGTTTTGATGTACGGTTAAGGGGCGTAATCACATAACATTGCTAAAGATGTACATTTGTATTTTGAACACCTCCCCCTAGAGTCATGTGGTTTCCACTACCCCCCCCCCCCTCTTCCAATTTCCACGGCCGGGCAATTTTTGGATCATCCCCCATACCCATCCCTCCCCCGCCTCTCGCCGACACGGATATACGCCACTATACCTTGCTCAAAAGACGGTTACCCTTCCATGTTTTCGCAACACAAACAGACTGTTGAAAAATACCCTTCGCTTGAATTTTTGTTTGATCCTTCATCCGTACCCACACGAAGTTAAACGGCTGTTCAAGATAAAGCATTTTAATAAATTAAACGCCAAATAAAAGAGTCTTTTGTTGGTGATTGAGAAGGGCTAAGAAAGAATTCAGCTGATGCGTGGCTTTTTTCAAAGAATGTGACAATGTTACACGTGAGTCCTGGTTAAAGCACTATATGGGTCTTTATATAAACCAAATATAAAGGGTGAAACATTGCTTGTCGATTGACTTAACGAATCAGCTTTACAACATAATCATAAGCAGTAAACACACATACAATCAATCGTTAGCCAACGCCGGTTGTTTACAAAGCCAATTTCCGGACACTGAAATCCTCCCGTTACCGGTATCCACATACTTAGTGCCACACACACAAGAAGCGGCTCTAGCGGGCATCAGCTGCCTGTTTATTGCGCCTTAATTGCACGGCGATTGCTGCGCATTATGCTCCACACAATCAACAACGAAATTTCATCTATTCAGCGCAGGATAATTCTATTTCTCATGTCCCGGAGCAGAGTAAAATGTTTGCCTTGTTCATTATGTTTTCAAAACAAGAAGAAAGCCAAGTATATTGTTGGTTCAGCGGTCTATTGTATCAATACTAATACCCTCATTGGCGCATGATTATTCAGGCGAGAATTTGATGCATCTTGGCATTGTCCGGCCCAACTGATTCACCCCAAATGAGGCTTTCATGGAGCCTAAACGCAGCAACTATAACCCAGATTCTTTTTTTTTGTTCCCAGTGTAGAATTCTGTGCTGTTTTGCCACGTAAATCTGACATGGTAAGGTTTTCTATGAACGGCCCCGAATGAATTCTCTTAAGAAAAGTATCAATAGCCTACCAACCGCTTTGCACGAGGTGATGAATGGCCAATAATGGCAAAGATGGGGTTTTACGAAGATAGATCCTTTCACCATTTCTTGCTCTCCTTTTTAATGAAAGCAACACATGGCTTTTTTTTTTTTACAGAATTACTTGTGTCCATTGTCCGCCTCCAAATTGGAAATAATTCGAAGCATTCAAACAGAGTAGTAACCGCTGAGCTGCCGTGAATGGATATCGATGGGGGCTTTTTGAGGAGTTATCCCGGCGCGTTGAGCGACAGAATGGGGGAAGAGTGGCCGGTCATTCATTGCAATTCAGCTTTCCACTAAATGTCCATTCAGGGCTCTCCTGGTGGTGGTAACCAAACAATAGTATGAATAGAGGGTTGACAATGAGCCCATGTACGGATTAGAACCACTGAATTGCAATTAGCATTTTGTAGAGACACACCACGTGACACGTGTAGTGTTTCTTTGAGTCAAGCTGCGTGCTGTCGTTTGTAAGCATTGGCAAACTGCTGGATGCCTGAAGATTTATACTGAATACAGTCTCAAGAAATGTTTGTTCATTGTACATTAACCATATACCATCGTTTTAATTGGATGGAGATGTCATCATAATAAGTTTTGTTCATTCAATTTGTTAAAGTATTTCGTTTAATGAGTAAAACAAATTATACGTCATTTATATTAGTGGTAATGGTAATATCTTACGGCTTTCGGAACTTTTTATTAAAACAGCTAGAAAATAGAGCATTTACAGCAATACCATTTTAAATTAATAATTTTCCACCGTAGAGGCAGTTTCACAATGATGCAAAAAGAGCAACCAAGTTTCCTCCAAGCAATAGAACACGGTACATAGAAACCAAAGTAAGACTTTTCTTGCGAAATTGCAATAATGAGTGGCTGCCGTCCTATCCTTTCCCCGGATACCGATAGCCTTGGAGGGTGTTGGTCGCCAACTCTACATGCGGAATGCCACAGCAGCTTAACAGAAACCTTTTCTTTAGAAACTGTTTTCTCTAAATAAATTGCAGCTGAAAGTAAAATGCACAGATTATACGCATAGGCGTCACCAGATTTTTTTCTAGAGTAGTAGAGGTGGGGCAAAGCACTCGCCAGAAAGCGAAGGGAGAAATCATCGGCCATGGAAATTCGAGAGGGTTGCTGGACATCACTCGACGCTTTGTTAAAAACCGTCCATGTTGTTAAATATGCATTAAATTAACAGTAATACGATAAGAGAATCCCCCCCCCTCGTTACGCCAATGATTATACGTGTATAAGATTACAACATTACGCCTATGCATGAAGTATTCAAAGATACAACCAAGATTGATATTTTTGACAAAAACTATCATATACCGAATCTTTAAAGCCATTCATTTTTTTTAACAGTGAGCACAACCTATCTTGCATTTGTAACTGTGTGCTGCACAAACCCCTGACAAAATATCCCGCCCGGTAAGACACTGTCAATGTACATGTATATACATGTGCATGTATTTGAATGTACATTGTACATGACCATGGAGCAACACTTGGGTTTATTTCACCGTTAAGTTCTTCGAGTCGATGTACCGCAGTCACTGAGTGTGTGACGGCGAGATCGGGCCGGCAGACACACTGCCAGACAGCCAAGTTAAGCATCCATGGAGTAAAGCATTAACATGGCCGTTTACATGTAAATGTACATGGCATCATATCCCTAAACCTTAAGTCTTCGAACCCCTTAAAACTCCATCTTAGACGCTAGATTAAAGTTGAGGTGAAGTGACGTTCCGATGCGTAAGTACAGACAGATGGACAAAACATTTTTCAAGCTAAAACTTTTGATTTTTAGTACGTTTCGGTAGTTGTAAGCAGTATACGTGGTGTATAAGTTCAAATGCATCGTTGTTTGGGATCTCAAATTAAAGCCCATATTCAAGCTCAGACAAAAACTAATTCAGCAACTATTAATAGACAGTAAGCCAAAAACAGGAATTACTCGGTGCTATGTCTAAGGGAAAAACTGATGGGCGCTAAAATCAGCACTCTCATGAAAAACATAGACATTTATTGTACGACAACCCACTGTTGTTCAATGCACCAAGTCATACATTTCGTCTTCAGAATAAGGGGAAAACGCGCCAACCCAATTCAATTTCAATAGAGCCGGCCCTTCAGCTGTCAGCCTTTTCATTGCCCCCATAATAGCCTGACTAATCGCGTCATTGTTTAGTTCTGTACTCTGTGCAAAACCAAGGACCTCACAGAATGGCTATTCACGAATACCGTATCAAGGAAAAGAAACAGTAATCGATTGCGTGCTCTTCTTTAAGTGTTAACATGAGCGTTTAAAAACTGTTAAATGAATGTATCATGATGCCTAGAAGTAAAAGTGTTGCGCTTTATTAAATGAAGCTGTTCTAAGGCGTGCACAGCTAGTGGCATACATCAAGCGTTCTTTCTCTTTTTTTTCCAATCGATGGCGAGCCGGGACGTATTTTGGTAGCGTGTTAGCTTCCGCCCTATTGACAACGCAGCCAGTTCTCTCCACAAATCCGGCAGGGATTTCCATTGTTGGTTCTGCAAACTTCAATAGCTGCCCCATTCATGCCATCACAATGGCCACACCTAACTATTCACGCCGGTCCATTCATAGCGGTTTAGTCTTGTTTACTCCCGCCAAGGCCGGCCCATTCAATGTTGAATACATCCTCCAGGCAATCATTATCATGCATATTGCCAAGTATTAACCCCCTTTTGTCCACACGCCTTAAACCCCTTTCAGTAAAGAACTGCATCTCGCAATCTGCTTTTCATCTATTTATTTATGTCATACGTGCCTTTTCAATTCCTCATGTGTTTTTCTCTTTCATTGTTGTGTTATTTTATGCCTTCGTGGTTATTTTCCCTTTATATGACCATAGTTCACGGGTTTGCAGGCGCTTACAGCACCCCAGCATTGATGACTTGACAATTCACGTTTCTTCACTATTGCTGGCCCCTTTTTTTGTTGTCAGAGAATAGTTATTGACTACAAAGAGCAGAATAGACCAGGAAAACAAGTTTTTAAGCTTTTCTTTTCTCTGTAGCCAACACCACGGTATGCAGCGATGCCCAAAGTGTTTTCGTTGGGAAATAGCGACCCTTACCCCGTGAGAAATATTCCTTTCGCTTTTCTCAACTTATTCAGCTTAGGTTTGAGTGTATCAACAGCCCCGCACATGTTATAAAAACCTCAAACTGTACGATGCCTTACGTTACAATCCAAGCAGACTCTTTCTCGAAAGCCAAAAACTAGCAAAACAATATTTCCCTCCTGACCCCAACACTATGTTTAAGACCAAGTCTTGCTATGCCATGCTATTTGTGATCAATAATAAAAAGTTATTCATCGTTTTTTTGGAAAATGAAAAATTGTCAGGAAAGAAAAGCACAATTTGGTGTAGAAGACGAGGAGATCCATTTTTGTCCATATCAAATAAAGCCTGTTCAGGTGTGAATTATCACTGTATAACATTGCACAGACAGTGTTTTGATGGTGCAATGCATGTTTAGGTGGATATCAAGATTTTTTTTTGTTATACACAAAATAATGGGCATCAAGTACGAGTGTCCAAATACATTTGTATTGTCAATCAAGCGATAAAGAAGCTTCGTTCCATGTAGTAACATAAGGCATAGGAGCCAGGAACAGAAAGTATATGAACAAAAATCACACATTTCATTTCACCCAACGAAATTTTTCCGAAAGTAACATGTGATACATTTTATACAAATGACCTCATTCGGTACGGAAATGAACCACCGTCCTCTACCCATTTTCAAGTGATGACTGAAATTTTAAGCAACTACAAATTTGAATCTTGAAACAGCAACTGAATTTTATCTTCTCTTTTTCTCTGGATACGTTAGCTACATGAAACTGCAGCTTCACAACAAACCTCATCAAACAATAACAAAAGAATCATTAAATACAAACAACAACATCATACCACACATTTTTTCTCAATGATTTTCCCAATTCCTTTTCATTATCTTTCTAAAAACAAATGCAGCTTTGACCCCTGTGAAGAGTCATGTTATGTTACCAACACGAAGACAGCTCTACAAAAAATTATGATGAAAGAGGTTTAATTTATTAAAAAAAAAAAAAACCCTGATAATTTCAGAAAGCAATATCTCTAGAGTTCAATCCGAATTTTATTATCAGTGTAGTACTGAGTGTACAATGTTTATTAATATTGATAACAATTACTTTTAATGTTAGTGCTGATTTTTGTCACCTCGGTTGATAACCAAGGTTTGTCACATCAAAACAAAATCTAACTAAAGCAATTAGGAATCAATTCATCCGAATTGATTTCTGACAACCAGGTATGGCAGCAAGTGAATAGGTTTCAAATCTATGGAAAGATACAAGTATAAGATTGTGAAGATAAAACACTTCTATGTTCTATATCTTAGCAAAACACAACTTAGCTATATAGCAGTGAAGTTTGGATTAAAATGGCAACAGCTGAAAGAGGTTTTCAAAAGGGACGTTTTGCTTCAAATAATTTGAAGGTGTCATAATCTTAACCAATTAACCACATCAGACCTAAATTATAGATGGTCTTTTGTTACAAAATAAGTTGAACAATATGACTGCATATACATGTACTTGCTTATGATGTTCACTTAAGTTTTCTCAATGCATGCATGTCATAACAACCATTTAACAATGAATAAACCAGGAACACAATTGTTCATAACTTTAAATAAAAACAGTCAACAATCTAAAAATATGATTGATAATAGAAAACAACATTCTGACTGCATTAAATCACTTTATATTACAAAAAGTACAGATCAAAGACAGTACATACTTGCACGTTGGTGGCTTCGACTAGGCCATTATTTCTACTATGTACTCAGGCAAAGTCTCAGTAGAATAGCATTGTGATTTGGTTTTTGAAATGCGTGCATCTTTTACTTGCTAAGAGTACTCTGCTTTTCAATCAGTGGAGGCTAATAAAGTTTAATCTCGCTTTTTAGATTTTCTTAATTTGTTAAATTATGGCCACATATAGAAAGTCATTATTTCTTCAATATGGCTGTCTGAAATTTGTTGTCAGGAATAAAAAAAAAATCTCGAACAGAAATAAATTTTCCCATCACTCATATACTGGGTTTCTATTGTCTATACAATATGTCTAATAATGTACCAATCTTCTAAATAGATCTTTTTTTGATGTTGACTGGTTTTGAAATTGTACAATGTCAACATTTTCTTGAACTCTGATGTATGCAATATATTTCAGTGTTGAAATTTCAGAGTTGATTTTTAATGAAAATCTGCAGAAATCAGATAACATTAAATCAGAAATGCAGAACACAACAAAATCTGATAACATTAAATCAGAAATATACTGCATACAAGTTCCCCCGATTGCTAAGGCTTTACATAATGTACAGAATCATTGCTTCTTATAGGCAATATCGTCAAGACTAGTACTTAAAACAGTTTAGTATTTTTCCACTTTGTGGTAAGTTATTAACAAAAAATTGACTTAACACAAAAAGATATGGTAGTTGCAACAGTTTCAAAAAGCCATCATGAGCTCTTTGGTTAAAATGTGTGTTAAATACATCTTCTGAAGAGTCGCAAACATAATACTACAAGACCACATTGTACAATTGGGAGACTAAAGTTGATGGATCATTATTTACAAACATCTTTAAGTCTCCACTTTGTCAAACTTTGTTCACAGAATGCAAGAAATAAGTTCAAGATAATAACTTTTTGACAGGTTTTAATTTAAGATATTTTAGTTCAGTGTTTCATCACTAGCACATGATGCCAGTTCGTCGATTATTACTACTGTCCACGTTCAGTAATCGTCGAAAAGTTATTAGCTGTACAGGTTGAACTGAACCGCGACCTATATTGCAGCAGTGTGTCTGGTGGGTACGGGCACGGTGGGTCGGATTGCAGGGTGAGCGGGACCATAAGGTTCCATATCCGGTTTGACGAGAATGTAAGCGACTGGACGCTGAATATCGGGACTACCGGGCCATCCGTACGGCATCATGTACTGCGATTGACTGTGTACACCGTGAGCGTGTGGCGGGATTGGGCTAGAAGCACCTGGAGGGAGCTTCCCGAACGCACTGCCCGGTAGAGAAGGTGGGTACATGTACGGCGATAGATGTGACGGGTACAATGCACCGGCCGCAGCGGCCATCTCAGCCGCCCGTAAAGACGGGGACGAATCCAGCTTGACGCCGTTATGGTGGTCGAGGATCTGATAGGGATGGGTTGACAGACTGGACGGTAGGTATGACCGCATCTTCTCCGCCGTGATGTGATCGTTAACGGATGTAGTAACAGGTCCGTAGGAACTTGTTGTCGGTACACACGGGATTGGGAAAGCATACCGGTCTTTCTTCATCATATTTTTCGGCTTTCGTCTGGGCCGGTACTTGTAATCGGGGTGCTCCTTCATGTGCAAGGCTCTCAGACGCTTGGCCTCGTCAATAAACGGTCGTTTCTCCTCCTCTGAAAGTAACTTCCAGTCTCCGCCAAGTCGCTTGCTGATTTCGGAGTTGTGCATCTTGGGGTTGTCCTGGGCCATCTTACGGCGCTGGCCCCGAGACCACACCATGAAGGCGTTCATAGGCCGCTTGACATGTTCGTTGGCTTTAGTTAAACCATCCATTGCAGAATCAGCTAGCTAGCTTGTCGATTGAAGGATGGAACTTGAATGTGATCAGCTTTGTTACCCTCTTAAATAAATCAAGTTACTTTCAAAGGCGATGAGACCACACTGAATCGGTGCTTGCTTCCACCACGTTCCGTTTCTACGAACGTCCTCACTAATGCTGCGGTGAAGTCCGTCATGCAACCACTGGACATGCTGTATGGAACTACATTACCATATCAGCGACATATACACAACACACTTCTCATTGACGTGACTGAGCGGTAAAGTTCAAAAGAATCAAGTGCTTTTACGTGCGCACGGCTAACAAGATTGGTAGTTACGAGCAGAAACGTATGAATTAATGACGTGTATTGACCAACCACCTTTCTCCGTTACATGGAACCGTCCTTACTGTATATTCCTAGCCTTCTGATTGGATTATGCATGGTAAACGCAATAAAATCTTGCATAAATGTATACTAATTTGTAACTCCGCCCACCTGTTGAAATACTTGGTTTCTATTGGTCAATGTTGTGGATGTGTCTCGACGAAAGCTAAGATGGCGGAAGACTATGCATGCGGTGTTTACTGAGCTGGATCGATTGACATTCATTTTCTAAAGGTTCGTATCTAAGTTATATTTTCTTTTGGATTATATCAGTTATTTTTAATGTCGTAGTAATATCAGTGATACTCACTGTAATGAATTTTCAACATGGACGGTGTCTTGTACGAGCACCGGGCAAATGGGCAAACTAAGTTACATTTGTATGGGCAATTTCCTTCACCAGTAACGATATGTTTTCACCCAGCAGTGCCCGGGTGCGAATGCCCAGTGCCAGTGCAGTGTTGCCCAGTGTGCCTCGTTTTTAGTCGAACATACGGTAATTGTATAGTTTAGGAGGGGGTCAGACAACTCGACCGTTGAGAACTCGACTCGGGACAGCTCGACTGTTGAGACAATTCGACTTGGGACAACTCGACCGTTGAAACAACTCGACCGTATGTGCGTTATAAATGGAAATACAAGTCGCCCATTGAGACAAGTCTAGGCGGTGTCAGGTCAACTCGCCCCTTACCGACTCGCCCCTTACCGACTCGCCCCCTGACCGACTCGCCCCCTGACCGACTCGCCCCCTGACCGACTCGCCCCTTACAAGCTCGCCCCCTGGCTGACTCGCCCCCTAGCCGACTCGCCCCCTTGCCAACTCGCCTCCTAGCCGACTCGCCCCCTGACTGACTCGCCCCCTGACCGACTCGCCCCCTGGAAAATGATGCACCGTACGGGGACATCGTAAAAAAAAATAAAGACAGTGGAGGGGAACACAGAGGGTCCAGCAAATCAGCTTCGTTATCTGAGTTTTGGGATTGAACTATTACAATTGCCCAATTCAAAATTTGGTTCTGAAAGTTCCATTTCTGAGCCTCTTTTATAACTTTTTCAAAACCGTTCGGTATGTTTGATAAGAACACCACTAAACACTAAACCAAAAAAATGAAAAACATTTTTTTGATTTTTCAAATATACAGCATTTATTCTAAAAAAATATTTTTTAATGAAACTGTGGACCCAGAGTCGAGATTTACAATTATTACATTATGTCACTGACAAACGGTGAACGCGGGTATACCTGCCGCGCGCCGGCACCCAACGTACCGGTACCTGTCGCGCGCCGGCACCCACCGGTACCTGCCATGCCCGCCGGCAGTCACCGTGAACGCTACTACGCGCACATGCCCAACGGGCCCTATGCCACGGGCACTCCGCGAAAAATCACGCTGCGCTATATCGGTAAAGTTGTGCTAAGGTGTTTCCAACCCAAATTCTTTATAAAGCAAGAATCAATAGTTTTTTGCATTGGTATCGGAAATCCTTCAAACTTGCGTTTGAGTAATTTGGCTCCATTAAGTTTCACGTTGCGACCGGGCAATGTGCCCCACTGTCTTTATTATTTTTTTTCCCGATGTCCCCGTACGGTGCATAATTTTCAAGTGGGCGAGTCGGTCAGGGGGCGAGTCAGTCAGGGGGCGAGTCGGCTAGGAGGCGAGTTGGCAAGGGGGCGAGTCGGCTAGGGGGGCGAGTCAGCCAGGGGGCGAGCTTGTAAGGGGCGAGTCGGTCAGGGGGCGAGTCGGTAAGGGGCGAGTCGGTAAGAGGCGAGTCGGCCAGGGGGCGAGTTGACCTGCAATCGTCTAGGCCTACTCGCAATTTTTCGGGGAATATTCATAGTACTATAGTAGGCCCTACCGGGGATTTTTCGTCGTGTTCTGGTTTGATCATTGGGTTGGGATTGGTTTAGTCCGAGTAACTTGGACCCAACTTATTGCCTTTTTAACATTCGGACATGGTCTGGCGATAGTGGAGTCCAAGCTAGTAATAGTGCGAGCTGGACAAACCCAACATTGCCCAAAAAAACCATCAGATTTCACCCTCAAAACGGCCTCCAATTTACTAGATACGCCACCTGAGGTACAAGTAGACATCGATAATTAAGATGGTTGTACTGAAGTTTACTTACGATCTGGATGGAAAGTGAAATTTCCCGTTCAATTCCGTGAGCTCCCCTCGCGATCCTGAACACGTTAAATTTCCAGTTCGTGTTAATGTTTGAACGATGCGATGTGGTCTTCATTCCCAGCGTACATTCGATGGTTCCCGGATCCCGAGTGCGATTCCGTTACTGAGCGCGCGCGATGCATTGATTATGATAATGAGTAGACTGGATCGCGTTAGTAAACACAAGTGCATTTCGAATGGTAAAAGGGAATCGGGAACCAGCTTGAACTGGTATCCGTCCATAAAAGCTGCCCTAGTTCCCGACCCCCTATTATCGTTCGAAGTGCACTTGTGTTTACTAACGCGATCCAGTCTACTCATTATCATAATCGATGCATCGCGCGCGCTCGGTAACGGAATCACACTCGACTGTGGTGTTATTTTATCGTAAAGTTGCGGCGCTTTTAGTTTATTTTCAGTTTCAGGTGCCACTTTTTGTCATCTGTAACTTTTTTGTAGACGGATTTTAGCAGGTTGAAGTCCTTTTACAGTTGTATAAAATACTGACTGCAACACACTCCAGCTCCCCATATCATTTGCGGCATGCAAATTTTAATCGGTACATTCTTCGTGCAACTTTTTACCGAAGCAGCACACAGTTGAAGCTTTGAATATCAGAATAATCGATCACGCAGTTTTGAGTTATCGACTACAAGTTTACAAGTTTATTGGAACATGGACAGCTCTACTCGAAATCTTTACGAGTGAATCATCTTTTTAAACAAAATCCATGAATGTCACTTTTGGTCATGTTTTTTTGTTAGTCAATAACTTTGAATGGTAAATTTAACATTATATAGGCCAAGAGAATTTGAAAATACGAAGTGGCTAAACTGGCTATGTTTACAGAAACAGTAAGAAGGGGGGGGGGGGGTGGGGCTAATGCGTTTTTCAAATTCAATGGGCTCACATCACTGAATTGCAACCCTACATTACAGCGAATCTATGATGTTTAAATTCCTACAGCAACTGAAGTACATGGGGATTTTGTCGGTCGACGGTTATCAGTTCCCAATACCAACACATGTATTGCACGTATGCTGCATGCAATACATGACATGGCAACACATGCGTCGCATATACAGTATGAACATGTAAAGTATGGTAAATTTGTACTATACTAAGGACTAGTACTGAGGCATGCATGCTTCGTACCATAATACGAATTATGGCATTTACCAAGAGATCGCAGTGGCAATTAAATTTATTTTTTATTTCATTTTTTTTCTGAGTGACTGGGAATTTTTTTTTTGCGACCCGAGTATTTTTTGGCCGGTTCAACCAGATCCGCGATTTGGTGCGACAACATTATTTACATCCTGTACTAGACCCAAAACAGCGGCAAACATTGTGTGCTTACGTTTACGAACACATTTTTATATCATGTACATCAATCAAGAGACGTGTTCACACACGAACGGCTGTGCTGGAGTCTGCTGACAAGCGTACTGTTCTGGAAATTGCCTGGTGTTACGTGGTCGTTATCAAATGATGTGCTTTGTGCAAACGGAACCAGTGAGCTTTTATTCCGTTCTTTGACTGACTGTGTGTACGAGCTGCTCGGCGGCCTAGAGCTATTTTGGCGTTTTACATTTCTAAAATCGCCAGTAGCCATCCTAAGATTTGGACTTGATTTGGTTTTGATTTACATACGTATTGCAGCTACATGAGGTAAAAGTTTTGCACTTTCAACAGTTATCAGTAAAGTTGTGGGAAAAAAACCGAAAGTATCTACGATATTTTTTTGCGAAATATGAGGGTTGAGAAAAAAATTGGCGATTTAAAACTGATATCGCCAATATCGCGATATTTCGATTTTTATAAAAACGTATGCGATTCCGATTATTTTTTTTACGAAAATCGTATCGTGGCGATATTATTGCGTATCGTCCAGCTCTACTAGTGGGGACCAGGTTGAGAGGCTCTACTACGGTGGCCCACAACTGTCACGGCAAAAGCAAAAGCGCCGCGGCAAGCGCAAAAGCGCCGCGGCAAGCGCAACAGCGCCGCGGCAAGCGCAACAGCGCCACGGCAAGCGCAAAAGCGCCACGGCAAAAGAAAAAGCGCCACGGCAAAACAAAAAGCGCCGCGGCAAAAGAAAAAGCGCCACGGCAAAACAAAAAGTGCCACGGCAAAAGAAAAAGCGCCACGGCAAAACAAAAGCGCTGCGGCAAGCGCAAAAGCGCCACGGGTAGCGCAAAAGCGCCACGGCAAGCGCAAAAGCGCCACGGCGAAAGCAAAAGCGCCACGGCGAAGGCAAAAGTGCCACGGGTTTATTGGGAAGGGGCGTAATCATACATGCCGCTACTACATCAAAAAATAAAATGGGAAGGAGAATGGCCGCCACCAGGAATTCTTATTAAGCACAGAATTTAATTCTTTGAGAAGTGATTTTATGGCTGAGAAAATAGCAAGGCCAAGGAAAACCGGTCAGGAAATAAATCGTCGATATTAATTTGTTGTAGGATAATTATTATTCCAAGAGAGTTGCTGCCGTGAATCAGAGTTTATCAAGGAGTGGGACTCGCTATCGGCACCATCAGGGCCGTTCCTCATTTCTTTACATTTCGTGGGATGCAAACAATTACAAGGACGGGAGGCTCTGTGAGCTGATGCATTTTTGAAAACATTTTTTTCCCCTTCCGACTAGCATGCAGAGAAGAGTTCCGTTAATTTGAGCCTTTTTTCACAGGTGTGTATACCAGTGTAGGCACGAAAGTGAGCTGCCCAGAGTGTATGAGTTAATTTTTTTTTCTTTTTCAGTATATCATACACATCTATAGGAAGTCGATTAAGGCTCTCCTGCAGGGCTGCGGCAGTGGGTGGGTAAGGCTTGTCAACACGTAACTCGCCCGCGGGCCCATTAGGTTAGAAATTCCCAGAGAGCGGGAATTTCAAAACTCTTCGCTGAACGTTGCTTGCACTGACCGGTTTTCCTTGCTATTTTCTCAGCCATAAAATCACTTCTCAATTCATGGTGGCGGCCATACTCCTTTCCATTGAATTTTAGATGTAGTGGCGGCATGTATGATTACGCCCCTTCCCAATAAACACGACTGAGTTGAAGATAACTCACAAATCGAGAAATGGATCGTTCTATTAGACAGTTGCAACGCTTTCGACAGAGGAGGTTAGGTCGTGGATTTCATGTAAGGAACGTAACACAGGCGAAGACTTTGGATATAGAATAAGAAAGAAAGAAATTAACTTAAAAAAAGGGGGGGGGTAAGGGAGAGACACTAAACAAAGGAGAAGTGTTATCGTTGAGATGCACAGTTCTAAGCTCTTCTATGAAAATTTGGTGGCTCTGAAAAGATCCGTTTGCTTTGTTTCGAGTGAATACGGAACTATTTGATGCAGGAAACAAGCCCTCTTTCTGCCCTGCAGGCTGATTCTGCGATGATGTGGAAGACTGTCCACAGGGCAACTCATCATCGCTATCGCTAAGGCCAAAAAAAAGTCTCCGGTTTCTGGTATGGAGCTTGCCCCAAAAGTGGTGCGGCGACGCGGCTTTTTTTTTTTTTTACCTGTTTTTTTTTTTTTTTTTGGCTTCAAATGTCGGCTGATGACTGCAAATGGTGCCCGACTAAACTTAGTGCAAATATATGGGAGTCCAGAGAGGCCACATAAAGCTTATTCTCGATCATAACCCCATCTAAAAACACGTTAAAATTGTGCAGCAGCAGAATTCCAGTCAAACCAGTGAGTTTGGTGGTTTTGAGACATCATCTTTTATTGAAAAAAAAACTTTTTCATTTTGCCGACGCGCATGGCTACGGCGACGCGCGCACATACCAGAAACCGGAGACTTTTTTTTTTTGGCCTAAGCATCATGAGGTCTTGTTCGGCTTGTTGGTTTCTTGAGCCGGGGGTGGGTGGGCCAATGAGTTCTAGGTTCTGAGTTAATTTCTTTCTTTCTTATTCTATATCCAAACTCTGGGCAGCTCAATTGTGTGCCTACACTGGTATACACACCGGTGAACTCATGGGCGTCGCCAGAATTTTTTCTAAAGGGGGCTAAACATATTTTTCCCAAAAACTTCTTGTATTTCTGAACAAATTCTCGATTTCTCAGTTTTAGACGGGGGCAGGGACATTTTGCCCCCCCCCCAACTCATTCAATTTACACCACTATGACTTCGCGCCTCTTTTTCTTTTCTTTTTTTCTCTCAGTTTTTTTCCCTTCCTTTTTTGTGTGCTATTCCAGGGGGGGGGAGCGCCCCCTTGCCCCCCTCGCGACGCCCATGGGTGAACTGAGTCTCAAATTAACGGAACTCTTCTCTGCATGCTAGTCGGAAGGGAAAAAACTCTTCAAAAAAAATGCATCAGCTCACAGAGCCTCCCGTCCTCGTAATTGTTTGCATCCCAAGAAATGTAAAGAAATGAGGAACGGCCCTGATGGTGCCGATAGCGAGTCCCACTCCTTGATAAACTCTGATTCACGGCAGCAACTCTCTTGGAATAATAATTATCCTACAACAAATTAATATCGACGATTTATTTCCTGACCGGTTTTCCTTGGCCTTGCTATTTTCTCAGCCATAAAATCACTTCTCAAAGAATTAAATTCTGTGCTTAATAAGAATTCCTGGTGGCGGCCATTCTCCTTCCCATTTTATTTTTTGATGTAGTAGCGGCATGTATGATTACGCCCCTTCCCAATAAACCCGTGGCACTTTTGCCTTCGCCGTGGCACTTTTGCTTTCGCCGTGGCGCTTTTGCGCTTGCCAAGGCGCTTTTGCGCTTGCCGTGGCGCTTTTGCGCTTGCCGCGGCGCTTTTTGTTTTGCCGTGGCGCTTTTTCTTTTGCCGTGGCGCTTTTTGTTTTGCCGTGGCGCTTTTTCTTTTGCCGCGGCGCTTTTTGTTTTGCCGTGGCGCTTTTTCTTTTGCCGTGGCGCTTTTGCGCTTGCCGTGGCGCTGTTGCGCTTGCCGCGGCGCTGTTGCGCTTGCCGCGGCGCTTTTGCGCTTGCCGTGGCGCTTTTGCTTTTGCCGTGACAGTTGTGGGCCACCGTACTCTACCCAGTTAGAAAATCCCAAATCTATACCGGACCTGTGTACACTGGCGTGTGTGGTTATGGTGTAAATCGAGGACACACACGTGCAACATCATCGGTGTATCGAGGTCAGAAACCGAATCGAGGACTCCTCGGTTGGAAAACGTGTACAAAACCAATGAGACAAAAGGAAAAGGGAAGAGGAACAAAAGAAAATCCTGGATTGACACCATAAACAAACATGTGTGTACATGTATGTGTGAGGGGTATGCCTTGTTGAACCTGTTTGATCTGGTCCCACTCCTGTTGGACCCATGTTCAATTCAGGGCAGGCAAGACAGTGTGAAAAGGCCCATAGAAGTGGCAGGTAGGGAACCGACAATTGACTCCCACTCTTGTTAATGTTTATTTGGTCAATCTGTATGTTTTTAATAAATAAGTTTGTATTTATTATATGACATTTTTCTTTCCCATTCTACTGCATCTTGAATAATCTACATGTACATGTAATCAGTGCCCAGGACCACAAACATAGACAATCCGCAGGCACCATGAGATGATGCTTTATTTTATTGTCAGTCAGGGACACCAGTCCTCACAGGAAATCAATTTGAAACTATTAATAGCTTGAATAGAAAACTAACAGCCCACCAGAGCATTAATTGAATATGCTGCACAATGTAACAGCTACTGCAATAATGCATTTTCTATTGTAACTACTTTTATTTAATTAGGACAGTTTTTGTGTGTGGGACAAAAAGCCATGTCTTCAGTACAAAGGGACAAATTCAATAGACTGTCCCACCAGCAGCAGCTGGAGTCAGACAAACACTTGTTTTACATCTCGCCCAAATGCCCCATTTGTTCATTCAATTGCATTTTCCAATCAGGCAACCATTTGCAAAGAGACCTTCTATTATTCGTTTTGTGAGGTGCACAAAAGACAACGCAATGCTGTGTTTTGTTCACAGAAGAGCGTCTAGTTGATTCATGAATGCATTTAATGGCTTCACTCTGAAACTAGGTCAGTTGCCCATCATTGACTTTGTCTTTGCGACCTTGTTTTTTTATTTTAACCATCTTGCCTTATGGTCACATACAGTAAGGATGTTGCATATATATGTTAAAGTGAACACTGATATTTTGTGATGAAAACTTGTCCTGTAACGAGTCTTATCTGAATAATGGACCCTGAAACCAAATTTCCTCTGACTTTTGACTTTTCTTGGAGGCAAATTTTCATATGAACTTAAATGTGTCCAGAGTGCTTTGCACAATAAATTCTGCATGAATTTTGTCAAGTGAAAGAACTAGAGTATTCAATCAGTGCAGTCCAGTTATATTTGTGTGATGTTGAACTACGACCAACAGTCAGACATTTGAAGTATATCATTCTTCCTGCAGGTTGTTAATGATAAAAACCTATGAAATGAAAACTAGTAGGCCTATTTAATTATGAAATATACCCATGGAAGTTAATTGTGAACAGTTTGTATAGTCTAGAACAAAACAGTGTTGGTAGAAATAATGCTATCAGATTATTGGGCCATTAAGTCATTTCCTTAGCTCAAAGGATTAATGCTGACCCTTGACCTTATTGCTGACTGGAGGGCCATTGCCATTTTGGACACAGCAAGAGACTAATGCACATACCGACCCTGTTTTATACAGAATTTGGGATTGGGTTCCAAGCTTGCATTGTGTGCCTCTGCAGGATGGCTAAAACCCCAGCATGGGACCATACCATTTCCTGCAGAGTTAGGACTAAACGTCATTGGCCCACTGCATGGATGAACAGGGTCTGCCCATTGCAGTCTGGAAATGACCATCCTCTTGTAGATCATATGAGAGTCAAATAAATCAATTCTGCATTCGGAATGCAGTCTGAAGAACTATATTTCAATGTAATTCATACACATGTGTTTGTAAAAATGCATTAAAATATTATAAAAACTATTTCTATTAAAATATTAGGCCTATAAAAACTATTTCTATTAAAATTCACGCAAGAATACTTGAGACTTGTCAAATTATCAAGGGAATGATGTCAGTCCTTCATAGTTAACCATTTTGAATTGAATATTTGAATTTCAGAAAAATGCAATATGGTACAATGTACGGGTATGGTTTCCACTGTACTGAATATGAAATGTAAAGAGTCTAAATTTGCATTAGTGCCTACTTGGCACCATGAACGAAATGGTCTGTGGATGTAACAAATACAAATTATTCTTATCATTAAGTCATTTTGAAATCAAGGGACTAAGATCTGAAAAGGATTGGGAAACTGCACCTTTGATTTAGTTTTTAAACAATAACAAACAAACAGTTCTTTTTTTCGATTTTCACCTATTTGATTTCAACATTCCTAAAATAAAATTATAATTAGATCATGGCAATTTGTCAGAACTGCATTTCTCTGTTATCATACATTTACATTTGAACATGAATTGTCAGCAGACTATATTATGTTTAAGCCATTCACATATATCATTAATTGATGAAGGACAAAAAGCCTTGCTTGCATATCCGCCTCCCCGCTATTCAGGATTTTCTGAGATTTACTACAAGACACAATGCTTTGTGAGCCCATTCAGATTGCTTGAAAGGCCCCCATTGTGTGATTGTCACCTAATCTCTCAGCTAGTATTGTCCCATCTTCCGTAATCCTGCCGCTAATACTTTTTCACCAAGGCTTCAATATTAATAACAATTTCCGCTGTCCATTCTTTGCGGGGCAGCCTCCTCTATAGAATTTGAAATGTCATCCCATTGGATGCATGCAAACACTGAGGCGGTCATTGTTGGGTGATTCAATAGCTGAAAGAATGAGGGACTGATTGAATGATGCATTCCCTGAATAGGAGGAAAGTGCGATTCCATGGATTGTGTTGTATAAAGCCCTTCAAGGGGATAGTATCTGCCATTCACTAAACCATCCATTACCCATGGGGATTGGGGCCCTACTACTAAGAAAAATATGAAACATTAATCAGAAAGGTTGTCCCTTTGGCTCTTACAGGAAGCGCCTGTAAAATGAAGTGCTAAAACATGCAAAAGAGAGCCTAGATCTTGCCAGCCAAAGATTTGTGGAGGACTCACTTGTTAAGCTGAGTCAGGATGTTGTGTCATTCAGGGTCTTACTCCACTTTCTGCTTAAAGAAACCATGGGCTAGGTTGCTTCTGCTCACCAAAAATACCGTAATGGAATTAGGAGATCCAGATCCAATTAGATCAGTGAGTTTTCCCCCTCTTGTCCCCATCTAGCGGTGAGAATTCAAGAGCCTGGTCCTAGGCAAATTGGTGCACAATACGCCCCGCCCAGTAGCCCCGGGGCCACTCACCACGTCATTTGTTATTTTGATGCAGTGTGGCTGTGAGCCACTGATCCCATCATCCAGATTAATAGAAATTTATCAAGGAGTCGTCCGTGGCCGAGAGGCCCTGGTCCCCGAAAATTGATTTATAGCAATTTGACGGTTGATGAAATCAGATACTGGGCTGTCTTTATCGTCCAAACGTCAATAATACACAACAAATAACGGCAGCACAATCAAATTCTGTAAGCCTTATTTGCCGTCTTCCAAACCAGTTTAATCTCATTTAGATAGGCAGTGAATGGTGCTCTAATGCGCTCTTTCCTATTACTTCTACAAGGTCCCCATCATTTTTTTCTTCATTCTTGTTGACATTCATTCAACGGGATGGAGGAACAGCCAGAAATCATAGGACTTTTCATTAGTGTGAGACACTCAGGTTCATTCCCTCCTCTGACTTATCGAATTTACTCATCAGAAGATGTTATTGCCACTCCTTATTGGTGTGCAGACCCAAACTCCCGGGATTTTCAAGCTGTCTCGCACAACAAAAATTGGAAACAGTGCGAGTCGGACTTCACAACGTTGAGCCCTGCAAAGTGAGCCGTCACCTCAAGTAACAAGTCGGTGACACTGTGCAGTATTCCCTGGTGCCCATGCCAGATAATTTACCTGTAAAGTGCTTTCCAGTATGCATTCTGCAATATCTTCAGGGCTCTGGCAGCAAGTGAAATCACTTATTGTGTAACTTTGAGTTGCTTTTTCTGAAAGAGACTTTGTGAGAGAGTTTTGGTCCAAAAGAAATGTCTGTTTTTTAGTTAATTTCCCCAGTGCCCTTCCCAGATATATGTAATTGTGATCCAGAATGAATTTCTTCTTCTCATTATCTTATCATTTCTCCAGGCAGTCCCTCAACCCCGCCCATTTTATAATCAAGACAGTCCAATGGTTTACCTTCAAATGAATCCATTCCTGACAAATATCTGTGCTTCCTTGTTATTCTCATCCTCATTCTTGCTACAGCTCATGATACAATGAATTTGACCTCAAGACATTTTACCCATCTTCAATGTGCAAGAAACTGCCAAAACAACTTTTTGTGTTGTACATACAGTGCACTGTACACATCTGCAAGTAAAACTTGTTTCTGTCTTGATGTGCAATACATTTTTCCATATAACATGTATACTATGTGCAAACTGAAAACTCTACAGAACATTAAGCAAATTCTTTCAACACAAATGTTGCAAATACATGTAGTGTTCCAAATTGAAATGTGTTGACATTTAAACCAGGGACCTGGTTTCTTTGTGCCTTATTTCTTTGCACTGAATCTCTACCTGATACATTTGTACTGCACACTGCTGTTTGATTGGTTTATATGAATAATGAAGATAATAATTCAGAGTGTAGCAATCTTTTCAAGCTTGTTGACACTGTCCAAAATCTTGTGAGTCAAATGAGTCAAATGCTGCGAGTCAAATAGCTGTGTATCACAACATTTCTCCCCCTGGAAAGAACTCTGCTCATGACTTGGCTTGAAAATTATGATGGGCAAGTTGATGGGGTGGATGAGGTTTTGAAATATGGGATGACCACACTGAAGCTTCACCAAGGTCCAAATGACGTTTAGTTTGAAAAAGCCTTAAAAAATGCTTAATTTCATTATGCCCAGCACAGTTATGAAAAATTGTTTATTGCACCTTTAATTATCCTCATTTGCTATATTTTTGAATAATGATTGTGAGTATTTCATGGTTATTAAGCAACTTCTTGACCCGTGTAATAAAGGAGTGTAATGGAATTATTTTATTTACTGGAAACACATCTGTAATGTCAATAGCATTTCAGATATTGATGACGCTGTATGTACATCCTATTTCAGAAATTGTTGTGATATGGATAAATACTTAAACGTCGAGGCCTTTCTTTCCAGTGATGATGAACTGAAGAAGAAGCCTCTTTGTACTTGCACTTGGCGTATTGTGGGATCCTTTCTGTAGCTGGCCTCTCTACCTTCACCTGTACTCCATGACATAGTGCATCCACATGGTCTTCCAATACTAGGCTATTGAGTAAGCTGATAGCAAGGACAGACAAATCAACCAATCAGCCAACTTCCTTTAGCGTTTTTTATTTTCAGTTTGCGTTGACACTTTGCCCCCTGTCCTTTTCTTCGCTTGGCTTCTGGAAAACTCTGCAAAGTTTCCAGGATGGTACATGTCTGTGCGGTAACGTCAGCGCGACTTGCGTTTGTTGTTTAGAGGCCATTGGTTCCCTCGGCATCTGTGGAATCGTTTTGTTCGTGTTTGCGATAACTCTGCTTAATTGGATGTTGAACACTGGCCGCTTGAATCATAATCATCAAAAAGGGTTGAGGGAATGAGTACATAAAAAGGCACTTGTATGGCTGCCAACTGGTTAACCACGTCTTTAGGGACGCATCTACAGCCAGCCATCTGTATCGTTTATCAGTGTAGCATGTCCTTTTGGGCTTCGTTTTCTGGACAAGATAAGGCTTGATTTAATCAATTTTGTCGATGGTTAAACCTTTGTGATTTACACAAGCGATTGCTTGGACCACTTCATTTTTGTCACATAAGGAAAGAACCAGTAAACTGAGAAACCAATGAAATGCATCAATGTGAGCACAGGCCTATCACAATGTCTCATGGTGTGAGGTGTACAGTAAATGTGCCTTTACTGCCTTTGGTTCTTTGCTTATCAGTTCTAACTCGGGCCTTTGCCGGGCTGCGGGGACAATTTGAAAGAGAAACAAATCTGCATAACATGTCATGTAATCATGCTATGCTAACATACTTTTGGCATGAATTTCATAGGAGTATCTAGACTTGGGTGACTTTGCTACAGAATCGAATAGAGTCCAAACTCAAAATGATAAGATTTGAAGGTTTGTGTAGTGAACTTAGCAAAAGAGTAAGTTTTTGGTTGCATCAAGTGGCAAATCTCTTTATCAGTTTGTGAGTTTACAAAAAGAACCAGTGGAAACTGAACATTTTGGACAGAATGCTCTGCCTGTCGTCAGGAGATTTTGCCGGTCATCATGGGAATCGTGACTCCACTCCATATTGAGGATTTAATAAGTCTCTGTGGTACATGTATACATAGCTGATTCTAGTTCCAAAGAATTTGTTTTCTGAGTTCGAGTTCAACTGATTTGAACTCTTTTTCGAGGCTGGTTTTCTTCTCAGTGCAGAAGCAAACATGCAAAAGAATTTTTGCTGCAAATTCACAAAAGTTGAATTCCTTTTTGGCAAATTTACATTTGCTCAAACTATGCACCGGCCTTTTCCTGCTGGACAAAATGGCTTATTTTGGATGTTAATAAATATTAGGGTGAATTTTAAATTGGTAATTTAGTAAGTAATGACACACTGTAAACTTGTGACAAATTTAAAGTATTCTCTGAATTTGAATGGGGCTTGCCAAGGGGGAAGGAGATATATTTTTAATGAAGATGGATCAAATGTTGTTATAAAATACTCTAGCCAATAAGGTATGATTTAGGTGCTGATACCTATTGTATTGGTCACAGTTATGTACACATCCCTAAGCCAACCCTATACACACCCCTTTGTTTCCATGAAGTGTCCATAAAGTGGCCATAAAGATGGTGTTGACGTGGCATTTTATAATGGTATTACAAATCAGCCATGGACAAGAGCCAGCATTTGCACAGGTCCAGTATAGACACTGACTTCATTCAAGCTGCATCCTATAAAGCCCATGATACCTGATAAGAATGTTTACTTGTTTACTCACAAAGTACTATGAAGACAAAAGATTGGGAAGTGCTTGTGAATTCCAACTTTGTTATGGTCTATACAGTCAATATTGACAGAAACAGTTATACACTTTTTGGTTTTGTCCTTCAAAGTGAACGTATGAAGTCACTATAAATATCTACTTGATATGACCTACCATACCTGTGCCAACATGCAGTTATTAAAATATGTCAAGAAGCATGAGCTACAACTTAAAGAAACTCTTTCTTTGAAAAAAAGAGACTATGCCAGTTAGAAGTATTTCTAAGGACATTTTTTTCCAATTGTAAAATTTATATCAAGGATGCTTTTCAGGTACTTTCAAATGTAATTGTTAAAGGGAATGTACAACATTTGCTTTTGCTGCAATTTTCAGAAATAAATGGATTTGGAGGATAAGTATGTTATAGCAAATATTGTTAAACTGACTTGTTTCACGTTTTGGGTTTCCTAGATGCTGGAAAAACCAAGAAAACCAATCATATTCTTGTAGTCTGGTTCCCTGACGCCACTTAAGATGAACCGGAGAAATTTATAGACTTTGGGATCATGAGAATCAGTCTAGCAGGCTTGTAGTCTTCACAGGTGTGTAATCAATTGCAAAGAAACCGCAGACGAACTAAATATGAAAAATTAGGAGCACTTTTTGAAAAAAGCCAGTTTTCTCCAACGCTGGTCGGCCGACCAGCGTTAGAAGAATACATTTTTTCTTGAAAATGTCAGCACACCAGGAGCCGCAACTTTAAAGGATGCTTTAGGCTGTCATTCCCTAACAATCCAGTGAGATCTTTCGTGATAATTTGATCATTTCGTTTTTTGATGTTGCAAATGTTGTATCTTCCCTTTAAACAAGTTTTTGTAGTAAAAATAAATATAATGTTAAAAATGGTTGCTACCTTTCCAAGTCACAAGCCCTCCTGCACTCTTTTCCTGCTAGTAGTTCTTATCGCATGTTAATATGTACTTGTAGTTTGATGCGCGGTAACTTTGTTGGCATTATTGCCAGAAAATCATTATAAACCAATGTGATAATAAACTCTTCAAAATTGTCAGAACAGTCATACCTACAGTGCACTTAATTTGGCCTCCTCATACAACTTCATAAAACAAATATTCATAGTAGCCCATGTACACATACAACATGTGTGCATTGTGATAAAACATGAGAAATCATTGGAAGTTGGCAAGCTTATAATGTGTCATGAATCTGTTAGTCCATTTTTCTAAACTTTCTGAGAATTGAAAATCAGAAACTTCATGGGTGTAGCGAGCAGGGTGTCACTAGAGGATGGGTGTGGGGGTTTAATTTTATCGGCAAAATCGTCATCCTGTTGGCAAAATTGTGTGTCTAACGGAAAATAGGCTGCAGTGAAGAGTACCACCTATTGTCCGACAGTGTTGAAAATCCTCTAAATTGAACAGCGCCTCCAATGGTCATATGGTATCAGAACACCCCCCCCCCACCACCACTTTTTGATTTTGCTATGGCTTGCAGACTGGAAAAATATTCCTGGCTACCTTCGCTTCTAGCACGGAGGGTCTGTTGGTAAATTTGTTGTCCCCCCCCATTCAAATTGGTCTCACTATACCCCTGCCTGTATTTTCTAAAAGCTGAAGGTCCACGATGTGTACTAAGTTGTGAAGTGATATTTCATTCCAGCATTATTTTGAACCTGCATAAATATTTCAGTTGTTTCACCCAAGTGATCACCTGTTGGTGACTTGTAGAATGTTTCAGTTGGGAAAAGAATTGTAAAATTGTCAGGATTAAAATGTGATCTGATTTTATATAAGGCTGCAGGATTCTTTAGCTTCTTTAGTGCTAGTGGCTGTTCATTTGCATTGTATTTTTTTTTTAATTAATAAATCACAAATTTATCATTCATACGGGCAATTCCACGGTTTTTACCAGTCTCACGTTACATTTTTGATGTACTTTTGAGTTTCCTTGGGCTGTAATTACCTTACTGAAAAGGTTTAATAACTGTTATCCCCATGGTAGATAGAGTAGACCTAGACCTACCTAAGCACCAAAGATGACATCCAAAAAATGTGTTATGTATGATAAACAAGACGCACAAAATCAGTTACTCACGTTACGAAAATGTAAAGTGAGTAACCATGGAATTGCCCATACCGGTATTCATGCCTTTAGCACAGCTTCAATTTGTTGTAAGTTGCATTTTGCTCATCTTATGGCAATCACATTTAAGAAACCATCCCGTAATGTTCAGTACTGGAGTACGGTAGCATGCTAGACCATAGTCTCAGCTGTCTTGGCTCACCTGCCAAAAACAATTGACAGTGCTCCTTATTGGTATTTGATTGCCATCAATTGCAGCGCCCCTAGAGGGAAGGAAACAATGTTATTGAAATGCTCCCATGGGAGGAAATGGTTTACAAAAGAGGCACTTGTAGGCTTGTTAAGAACAAAGGCTACATCAACATGGGGTGTTATCAATGACAAATATGTTAACTGTTATAACACCCTGGGTGGCTTAATTTGGTACAAGGATCATTTGTTGATTCATTAGAGAAATACTGACATGATTGGACAGAGCAGTTAAAGAGGTACATGTATGTGTGTGCTTGCTGTCTATATGATGGAATTGCATGTCATTTGGTATGTGCATTGGAGTTTTATTGAGTTTTCTTGAAAGCCGAAAACCTGACTGTGTATATCTGAAGAGGAAGAATTTATGTGCTTTGTCCTTCCAGCTTTTTTCAATTTTTACCCCTCAGCCGAGAGGCTCGAGGGGTATTGTCATCGCCTAGGGCGTCCGTCCGTCCGGATGTATGTATGTCTGTCCGTCCGTCCGTCCGTCCGTCCGGGCAGCTTAGTTTCCGGATGATAACTTGAGTTAGAAATGTTGTTTGGGGTTGTAACTTCGGTAGGGGGTTGCCCTTGGGAGTAGGCAAGTTGGGATTGGTTTTGAGGTCAAAAGGTCAAAGGTCAAGGTCACCGTGGTGAGTTAAATGTAAATGGTTTCCGGATGATAACTTGAGTTAGAAATGAGATTTTGGTGTCTAACTTTGGTAGGGGGTTGCCCTTGGGAGTAGGCAAGTTGGGATTGGTTTTGGGGTCAAAAGGTCAAAGGTCAAGGTCACCGTGGTGAGTTAAATGTAAATGGTTTCCGGATGATAACTTGAGTTAGAAATGAGATTTTGGTGTCTAACTTTGGTAGGGGGTTGCCCTTGGGAGTAGGCAAGTTGGGATTGGTTTTTGGGTCAAAAGGTCAAAGGTCAAGGTCACCGTGGTGAGTTAAATGTAAATGGTTTCCGGATGATAACTTGAGTTAGAAATGAGATTTTGGTGTCTAACTTTGGTAGGGGGTTGCCCTTGGGAGTAGGCAAGTTGGGATTGGTTTTGAGGTCAAAAGGTCAAAGGTCAAGGTCACCGTGGTGAGTTAAATGTAAATGGTTTCCGGATGATAACTTGAGTTAGAAATGAGATTTTGGTGTCTAACTTTGGTAGAGGGTTGCCCTTGGGAGTAGGCAAGTTGGGATTGGTTTTGAGGTCAAAAGGTCAAAGGTCAAGGTCACCGTGGTGAGTTAAATGTAAATGGTTTCCGGATGATAACTTGAGTTAGAAATGAGATTTTGGTGTCTAACTTTGGTAGGGGGTTGCCCTTGGGAGTAGGCAAGTTGGGATTGGTTTTGGGGTCAAAAGGTCAAAGGTCAAGGTCACCGTGGTGAGTTAAATGTAAATGGTTTCCGGATGATAACTTGAGTTAGAAATGAGATTTTGGTGTCTAACTTTGGTAGAGGGTTGCCCTTGGGAGTAGGCAAGTTGGGATTGGTTTTTGGGTCAAAAGGTCAAAGGTCAAGGTCACCATTGTGAGTTAAAGGTAAATGGTTTCCGGATGATAACTTGAGTTAGAAATGCGATTTTGGTGTCTAACTTTGGAAGAGGGTTCCCCTTGGGAGAAGGCAAGTTCGGATTGGTTTGGGGGTCAAAAGGTCAAAGGTCAAGGTCAGCATGGTGAGTTAAAGGTAAATGGTTTCCGGATGATAACTTGAGTTAGAAATGAGATTTTGGTGTCTGACTGAGGTAGGGGTTTGCCCTTGGGTACAGGCAAGTTGGGATTGGTTTTGGGGTCAAAAGGTCAAAGGTCAAGGTCACCGTGGTGAGTTCAATGTAAATGGTTCCGAATGATAACTTGAGTTAGAAATGAAATGTTGGTGTCTAACTTCGGTAGGGGGTTTCCCATTGGTACAGGCATGTTGGGACTGGTTCTGGGGTCAAAGGCCAAAGGTCAAGGTCACGGTCACCACGTTGAGTTAAAGGTTAATGGTTTCCGGATGATAACTTGACTCTGGCTGAGGGGTTTCAACAGCAACGCTGTAATTTTTTTTTATCCAATGATCATTTTTTTGTCATCCAATCATAGTAATTTGTAAGTGTAAAAAATGTATAGTGTATTAATAGTCAAAACACGGACCTGACATCAAATGAATGTTTTCATAATCCCAAACATGAAATGTTTTGTACAGAGAGTTGTTCAGTCTCAATGCCATTAATGCGGTTTCAACAGGCCAGTAATAAGTACACTGCAGTGCTGCCCATTATGTCAATAGTTACTGAAAGTCTGTGATTGGATTAAGAGGGTTCTTTTGCACTTACAAGTGACACACAGCCTCACAGGCTGGGCCAGGCGACTGACAACCATTATTCCCTCCACTTGTAGTCTCTTCTCAAGTTCATGCTGGCGTATCGTATTTTGGCTCTAATTTGGTAGTGTGGCCGTGGTTAACAAGGAGTCGGTCATCACAGTCGGGTATCACTTCAGCACTCAAAACAGGTTAATGACAAATGCAAAGATCGGGAATGGGAAGATTCCATAAGTGTCACTTAAATTCTGTTTGGCAACATGACGGGTGTGCAGGCTTTGAACTAAGCTAGATTTCCTTTACTGTAAGCCGGTAATGTAATGCTTTTTTCTAACTAAATAAAGTCAATTTCACAAGTAGTGTACAATTCAACATATCAGGGGTTTCAATTTATGGAGCTGTATTACAATCTCACTTGGACTGATTCAACCCAGTTTAATACCTGACCCACCCAAGTTTAAGTTTCTTTTTCTTACTTTTCATGTACATGTAGCTATTCATAGATTTCTTCCCAAATACTTGGTGACTTTACTGGTATGTTTCTAGTACCCCCGTTCTTTTTTATTGCACATGTGCCATTAGTTTGTAGAGTTGTCAATATAGTGCCAGAAATCCCTCTTGATGTATGATTTACCCAGCGAGTTGCGTTAATAGTACAGATGCTTTAATCTAAGCTGACAAACCATAAGGCCATTTGACCCTCCTGTAAAGCAGCCCTGACTGTGTGCAGCATCCATGTAATCAACTACATGTATATATAGCCTGCCCATCCTGAGTGACATTATTTCAGAGATGGGGTGTAAATTGCTGGTATGCAACAAACTGAGTATGGTTTCTTTGCTGGACATTGCATGGAAGAGGTTGGCTCATCACTTGCTATTTTCTTGGATGCTTGGAGATGCATCCAACCATCTGCTTTCAAGATGACAAATAAGATGGAATTCCTCATGCTTTTAAAGTTTGACCAACCATACATGTAGATGTACGTCGTTGTGCTGTCTGATGGGTACATCTGCAGATACTGTTGTGGACCTTATTTAGTGAGTGAATAGAAGATTGGTGTGACTGTATTTAAGATAAAATCTTCTTGATTGTACGGTTAGCAATCTGAATTTGTCTATCTTATTAAAGTTTTAAATTCATAATACAGTAATTTTAACATGTTTTGCACAAAAGATATTTTTCTTACTAATAAAGTTAATCATAAATTATGTAGGCAAGGTTTTGTTGTCAAGTATCTGAAACGATGTTTTGACTTTGATAGTTCAACAATAAATTCCTCTAAATAAATTCTTACAAATTTAAGTCAAAGTCTAGATAAATGCTTCACCTGAAAAAACAAACAAACATAAACTGATGTATGACAATATTAGGTAAGCATATGATTTTAATTAAACACTCTGCTTTGACACTGATGCAAAATCACCAACAAACCCGTTTATAATCACCCTAATGCTAAATTGTATCCAACATTAATTGTGGTACAAGCTGTTGTGTTAAAATTGAACCAACCAGCTAACAAGGCAAGCTACGTACATGTAGCTGCACTCCATGAAATTTGAGCTGAAAACTCATTTCAATCATGAAAGATGTGTGTTCCAGTTTTGCTTGTTTCTCTTTAAGAAACAGTTTAGAAGACAATTTTATAAGGCCCCCAAAAAAGTCCTCGGTTTCTGGTATGGAGCTTGCCCCCAAAGTGGTGCGGCGACGCGTATTGTTTTTGTTTTTCCCCCTACTTTTTTTTCTTCAAATGTCGGCTGATGTTGCAGATGATGACGCTTCGATCCCCTTAAAACTCTCCTTCGGGGTGGAGCTTGAGGTGACCTCAGTAAGGCCATAAGGCTTGAGAATTCTGCACCCACTTACGATCTCGACCGACACAAACATACTTCTGGAAATTTGGATAGTCAAGATAAAAATCAAAGAAAACGGTAACGTCAGACCATACAGCGACAGCGACATCGTGCCTGTGCTGCCAGGCTGGTCATTAGTCTGCTCCCTTACACGTTGCGCTAATTAAAAAACGTCTACAGGTTCCAGATACACAACCATCGCTTCCACATACACGTCTGGCTTCCACACACACAATCACAAAAATACAACACTGTCTGCAAATGGTGCCCGACTATTCTGTGCAAAATATATGGGAGCCCAGAAAGGCCACATAAAGCTTATACCCGATCGTAAACCCATCTAAAAACATGTTAAAGTTGTGCAGCAGCAGGATTCCAGTCGAACCAGTGAGTTTGGCGGTTTTGAGACATCATCTTACATTGAAAAAAAAAAACTTTTAAATTTTGCCGATTCTCATGGCTACGGTGACGCGCGCGTATACCAGAAACCGGAGCCTTTTTTTGGCCTAATGTATCTGTTTATAATATGTTGTCATCACAGTATTGGCAAGTTTTCCCCCATATAACAGTACATCGAACCCTGCTTTTACTATCGAAGTGCCCCAGGTAGAAAATGCAATGACAAGAGGCAAGCAAAAGAATGTTGTTATTAAAAATCTAGTTGGTCATGAGTGGCGTATCGGAGTTCATTTCCTTTAAAAAAGACAAAATGTTGGGGGGTGGGGGAGGAGGGGAAGGCTCCCACTCTTGCCTCCCACCTGTTCGCCATCATGAATTTCATGTCAGACCATGGCATTGTTTTAAACCACTGTTATGTTTACTGCTTTCTTGCAGGTGACTGACACGTTGGTCTGAATGTGACGACATCATCAGACGCAGATTGATTCAGGTATTCAGGGAAGGGCTTGCAATACTCCCCACCAGCCTGCCAAGGTTACCATTCTCTGAAAAACAATAACAGCAAAATAACATCTTGACCAAACAAAAGCAAAAAACAAGCAGCAGAAAAGAAACCCATCAGTAATAAGTGAAACCACAATGGTCTGGCCGGGAAACAAGTTAGTGAGAAAAACCATTGCGAAGAAAAATGAAAACAGGTGACAGAAATCAGGCAGCTTGGGAAGACTGGTTTTCTATTAGTGGGTACAGCATATTTGGATGGTGGTGGCCCTGTATGATGTATTACATGACTAGCTACCAAAATAGTATACTGTAGGTGAATGACCATAAGGACATTGGGGTGAAGGAGACTTATGCCAAGGATGTGAACAAAATATTCATCTGTTGAAGAGAACGTTTTTGTTTATATACACTCCAATAGCAGGGAACAATCTGAACAAGCAGAACATACTGTATGTATGGTTTTGTATACATTTATTAGTATCATTATAAATTGATTTCAACTTGTAATCAGCTTTGAAAATGTAAGCAGATTTACTGAAATCATATCTGATTGAAAAGCAAGAACAACTCCAAATTGTTAAGGCATTGCATTTCCTTCCTTTATTTCATGCTACAATTGTAATACATCTGATCCTGAAGCAGCATGACTAGATGACATTTCACCATGCATGTTCACTACACCCCGGGTACCAATAGTTTTAATTGTCAGCAATTTGAGGGGCAATTAATTCCTTCTAAATCAGATACCAGAATAGTCGCAATGCCAACTGTCCCTGGCTTGGAATGCTGACTGCACGCCAGGTCCCATGCCACAGAAGGAGCATTTGTTCTGAACAGTTGGTCATCAGCATGAACGTGTGAATGTATGATAACATGGAGATAGGAAATGAATAGGATGGCAGACTAAAGACACAGCAGTCACCCATGGGTCTTGACAGGTCGACAGGAGTAGCCAATAAGCACTCGACATGACACCAACACAAGCCTCTCAAAAGACAAATATTTCTCATTTCTGTGCTACATGCTTCCAAGCAAGAATGCATGTGTCAAGAGCCCTAATGCTGCATTGAGAAATGTATGTGGTACCGGAAGTATGCCCTTTTTGTGTTTATGTAGTTTTGTTGTTTTTTGGCTTGGGTTTTCATGTTTGATTTTTCTTTGGGTTGTTAAATGTTTTTGTTTTGTTTTTGGCTCCTTTCTTGTTTTCTTTTGCTTGTGAAATCACAGCTTGGCAAGGAAAAGGTGCTCCTGAGTATGTTTGTTTTGATAGATGATTTTGAATTTCAAGAAGTTGTATATTTCTGTGCCTTTTCTTTAGTTTCTATTTTGTCCATTTATTTTGAAACCAGTTTTTAGCTTAGTGAATGGTGTTTTTGTTGTGAAATGTAAGTGTCAGTTTATCCTTTGATACTTGCTCATGGAATAGGAATATTGTCAGATAACTTGATACAAGTTTTGCCATCTTGTGTTCAAAGATGCATTTTTTCAAGTAGTTTTGAAATAAAGTTATTCCTCCTGACTGTGGCTTAGCCCTGCCATTAAGTGAAGCTGTGAGGTTACGAGGTGTCATCAAGAGACCACTCACTGCTTGAGACCAATCTATCTTGTCATGAGGCGTGCAGCGTTCTCTGTTTGAGATCCCTTATTTTTTCCCCGGACCTGAAATCTGTGTCGTTTGCCCTGCCAGGGTTACTGTGAGATGGTGTGGCCACCAGACCACTCAGGTCAATGCCCTATATATCCCAAATCGGACATAGTGATTGGTCAGAGTCTGTTTGTTGAACCCGCCATATATATCCAACTTGTGTACTTGTATTCATTTTCCTAGGTGAACTTTTTACAACTTGATATTTTGAAATACATGTACATGTACTGGTATAGAGGAATTTCAGAATTAAATGAATAAATTTGACAATTTGGCCTTATTGAACAAAAAGTGTGGAGCTGTGTTAAACTGTGAACAGAACCATTTCAAAGCAGATTGTTCTAATGTGTGTCCATGACCTCTCTGTTAAGTAACCTCTTGACTGGTGATGCATGCATTCTTGTTTGAAGTGAAACCTCATGCTTACTGTGCATTAACTAGCTTATGTATCTGTGCTAAAGGCAAGCTGATTATGACTAGCTGGAAGATATGAAAAAAAGCCTAGTTTTATTAAAGAAGAGTTTCTTGATTGTACAATTCCAAGTTTTCACATTTCATTCTCTTGTTTACCTTTGCATTATATTGTGTCATATGACTAGTCAGTCATTCCAGAACGGTC
The DNA here is from genome assembly GCF_015706575.1 of Patiria miniata. Taxonomy (NCBI): domain Eukaryota; kingdom Metazoa; phylum Echinodermata; class Asteroidea; order Valvatida; family Asterinidae; genus Patiria; species Patiria miniata. The sequence continues at coordinate 12,144,428 of NW_024037055.1, forward strand.
TCAAGCAATCATATTTGACGATTGCAGACCTCCATAGATGAAACATGGGGCATTTGACACAACAAGAACACAACACAACAGGGAAGACTGAGTTGTGACCCTCAAGTAGCTAAAGTCACGTATCCCTCATTTGTGCCCCATCCGGCTCTGTTCAGTACCACTTAAGCCTTCACAATCATACCAATTAGGAGAAGTCAAAACTTGCCATGTGTCCTAGTCTGATTTGTATCCAATGGCCTAAGGACTAGATTCCATATAGTACAATTTGTAGAAAGAGCCTTACTGCATTAAAGATAATGAGAAAAGTTTTTAACTCTGTAAAGATGGTTGGCCTTCTTTATCCCTTTTCAACCTTTAGATTTAGGCCTAAGATTTAGAGCTTGGTATTTTACTGATGCTCCTGTTTTCCCTTAATGCTGTATTTGAAATTAGGCCTAATTGCTCCATACTAAAATTTCAAAATTCCTAGGTTCTCAACACTAACTGTTTAGACTTGGTTGTTATAACAGTTGTTATTTTTCCCCCAGAATGTTGCCAATTTGGGTTGTTGCCAGTTTGGAATGCTTGAGTCCATGTCACTTCACTTCAACTGCTCTTGCCTCTTTGTGTTTACAATATCTTCAGAAATCTGGACAAGAAAGTAGCTGCAACAGTGACATATAGTTTTGTTCTTTGGGTTTTTCCCATTTACTATAGAACTGAAATTGTTCCACTGATAACAATGCACACTGTTCTAAAAGATGTTTCCTGAGGTACCAAGTTCCCCTGTAGGCCTTCTATTCCACTGAAGGCATCATGGGTAATAAGAGGTCACAATGGAAGTCCATGTTTGTCTTACAATGCGCACACTTTGCTGAGAAAAGTAACAAAATACGTAGCTGATATGAAAAAGCATTGGTCTATGAATGAGCGCAGAAATTAAGAAAATGCATGAGGTCTGCAGCCCTGGCGCTCTGACCACAGGAAGTTATAATTGAGTTCATCAGGCTCAATGGTCTCTGCATTCCTAGTGAGTGACCACAATAGTTCTTAGAATTACTTTCTGTCTTGCATTGAAAAAAAAAGTAGTTTTTAAAGCCTTTGGCAGAACAGACCGCCTGGCCATTTTGCTTCCTAGATACTCAGAATTCAATATTGGGTTTTGCCCTTTAAAGGGAAAATACAACATTTGCAAACATCGAAAAATAAAACTACCAAGTTTTTACGAAATACCTTACTAGGATGTTGGTAAATGGCAGTCTAAAGCATCCTGTAAAATTTTCAAGAAAATGGTATTTTTGTATACATTTCCTACAGTGGTCGGCCGACCACCGTAGGAAAAACCTAACTTCCCTTACCTTATATAGTTACAATTTTCCGGCATTTATAAATTGATCCATTTCATCTTTAGTGCAGTCAGGGAACCAGACTACTTGAACGTTTTTGTTTTTCTTGGTTTTCCAGCATTTTCGAACGCAAAACTTCAAACATGTATGTCAGTGTAACAACATGTGATCTATTATAGTAACCCCTCAAATAGTTCATATTTGAAAATTACAGCAAAAGCCAATGATGTACATTCCCTTTAACGACATCTTTTTTGTGTGCTCAGTCTTGTCGGAGTGATTGTGAGAAAAAAATCACTCCGGTGGGACTCGAACCTCCTGCTTACTAGTGCAGATGTCTTACCACTCGACTACCGAGCTTGGCGGGGTCGGCTGGCTGGTTTGAATCTGAAATAACAGTAGGTACTGCAACCAAACTATTCATAACGTGGAATAAAGACGGAATGGTATAATTCAGCGCTTGGCCATTGTCAGTGTGCAGTTAAGTAAAACTATGATACCAACTCCACCATTATTTTAAAGAGAGGTAGTTACACACTTGACTGTGAAGATAAGGTTTGAGATTATTAAAAGGGTACCATCTTAAGTAACTCTTGTTATTTAAATTTGAAATTAGCTTTGATTTAGCTGTTGTAATTTCACAAGCATTGAGCGTACAAACCCCTGTTAGATAGTGGCCCAATTTGTTTGTTTAAGTTACAGAGTTAAGTGTGTTGTTTGTTGGAAACCTCGTTGAAACTTATGCAGCTGTATTTTAAAAACTACTTGTACATAGTTACTTTAATTTTTAAAATGATAAACATTTTTGATGTAAAAAGGGGTGAACATTTTTATTTAGTTGAAAACTAGCCGAGCTTTGTTTTCAAATATACCCAGAAGTTACCAAATTCATTGTATTGTTTTAAAGTTTTATCACAAGGTTCAAATCCAAACAAGCCAAGAATCACCTCATTCAGTTCTCATGCCATCCTCTCAGAGTTGAGCCAAAAACAAGTTTTTGTTTTTGTGCATTGCCCTCCCTGGAGGTCGTTGTGGGTCAAGGTGCATTGGCCGCAAGTTTGTCAGCGCCTGACTGTCACCCCTACAGCACTTCCTTCCAGGTATTGGGGAACCTGTAAAACCCCTGCTGAGTTGATTGTGCATTCCCCTAGCTGAGGTGTTGGTGCTTTTGTTTCAAGTTTGCCTAATGTAATATAATAGTGCCAGAGGGCTGGTGTAGTTCACTCAAGTTCAGTGGTATAAATGTTTGGTGTTGGTGTGTGGCCAAGGCTGTTGCAGTCCCTTCACTACAGGTACATGCAATGCACTTTTTTCATGGGTAGGGTCAGTTGGTCTTTTGGGAGTGATCAAGTTTGGGTTGCAAGAAAACTAATTCCCCCCTTTTTGCGGTATGCCACAAACAATACTTTCAAGTATGTCCTCTTTGTTGGACTTTTAAGCTAGTACGTGTATGCCTTCTCATGTTTTCAACGTCGAGAAATAGTTAGGATGAGATTAAAAGGTACATTTGCTTTTGCTGTAATGTACAGCAAAAGTTTGCCTAATGTTTATAACCATGTAAAATGTTCACCTTTTTCAAATGGATATGTCGCATTATGGAAATAAACTCTGCAAGTGATCTTTATTTATTCTCTTGCACAAAAATAGACCATGCTGGTTTATTCTGTTCGAGTTGAATGACTAGTCGTTAAGTATGAATGTTCAGTTAGGATTGAGTGTAAATAAAACGGTGATACGGTACCTTCCCAGTACAATGTGCATGGTTGGAATACCCTGGCATTAGCTTGATTACCATTAGAACTATGAACAATGCCAGGAATGAGAACCTTTATTGTCTTTGAAGTAAATTAGATTGATAACATGAGTACAGGGTTAACATTGGTAAATTAATCAGGATGCCTTGCTTTACAAATGTGCATTAGAAATGTCAGTCTTGTTCAATCTCTCCAATATCCCTTCCAAACTCTGACTGAGTAAATGTGATATTCCATCCCAACCAAGTTTTTTGATCAGTTCAGTTTCAAAGTTTTTTTTCTGTCTCTTCAAGCTATGTGTGACTGTCTTTTGAGTTTTGTTGAAATGTTATATGTTATTTTCACAGAACTTTGTAAGGTAAATTGTATTGTTTACCCTGTCTTTTTTGTTAATTAATTTTAAATTTTAATGTTGTTAATTAATTTTCAGCCCAACACTTGCAGCTCAACAGACTGTTTTGTGGGTTTAGCATCGCTCATGACACCCCCTCCCTCTCAATTACACACTCAAAGACTTGACAAAAAAAGTTTGTTGAACTTAAACACGAGGTACTACAATCCTAACAGATTCAGAGACAGGTATTTGATAAAGGAAAACAAAGACTGATACTTCAGATTAACAGTGTAAAGGATTATTTATAGATACAGAGTATGTGTGTTTTTTTCTTAGATTGCATAGCACATTAATACAAATGGTGTAAACGTCTTTAAAGTGTGTTGACCTGATCTACATGCGTTCAGAAATATTTGGAGGTGATTGTTGGTGAAGTGTGATGTAAAGACAGGATTTCCAGAGAGAATGTGGGAGAGAAAAGGAACAAAATGTCTTTCTTTTTTGATGTTCTGATGAAGAAACTACACTTGCTGTGTTGATACAAACTGAGTCTTGTTTGTTTTTGTAGGTCATCACATTTGGAAAATTCTGACCACCGATTTGATTTTTTGTTTTGTTTTGGTTGTGCACAAACTCCGTATTTGAGGACTATTGCAGGTTTCTTTCAAATGTGCAGTCCTGCTATTCATGAAGCTTTAATGCTGGTTAATACTTCATGAGAATGAAAGCTGAGGAAATGCTCCGATGGTAGATGATGGTAGATGCAAAAGGGGCTGACGTGCCCCCATTTAATGTTTTTCATACTGTCATGTTTAGAAGACACTTTTGGGTATGGAGTATACTGCAACACTAGAGGTGTCCTGACTATTCAGGTTACTGCAGTATACCCAGCTGATTCAAGTCCATTGTAGTCGACGCAAAATAAAGGAGTTTTTCCCCCAATTTTTTTGAATTGTTCTGGTTTATGATGTAAACTAAAATAGGAAAAAACCCCAGGCTGTGACAAAGGCCTCAGTGAGACTAGAAAATTCCTTTTTAGGAAGAAAGCTGAGACCAACCTCAACACACGTTTGATAGTCAGTGGGCATGAATATATACTGTAGTCATGGCTCAGTGGACAAATACCCTAATCGCTCACTGCATTCATCAATAGCCGGATGTGATTTTTCATTGGTGGCCGCTTTGTTTGAGGATGACCAATTCAGGCTCATAGCATAGTCCGATGACCTCAAGACCAGTCATGGTATAAAGGGACTGCATATATAGGTCTAAAGGGGGGTGCAGAACTGAAACAGCCGCTCAAAATATTGGCACTCATCACACGAACAAAGACAAAGCACAATAAAATGCCACAATTATACAGCGCTTGCCCACCTATCAGTTTGATAAGACTGATTTGCCCTTTGTTCGTGTGTGTGTACATGAGATTAGGAGTCCAATCTCTGTTGATGATCTAGTTTGTATCCAGCCTGTCCTTTCACGGTTATCTCGTGATATTTGGGAATAGCCTATTGATCCGAGTTGGGGCAACCAAACTCTTAATGATGTCCTTTCTGTTGACTAGCATGCACATTTGATGTTAACAATCTCATTGGATTCTCTTTGAATCTTGACCAACATTTGTATTCCACAGGAGGAAAACCTTAATATTCCACCGGAGGACTGAATATATTAACATGTATAAATTGGTCATATTGATACAAGATTTCGATTCAAAACATTTAAATGTGTACCTTCCTGTCATGACCCAAAAGTGTGATTCATATGCATGAACATAGCAAGAGGAATTTGTACCATAGTCAATGAAATAACAACTCTTTCTATTAATTTTCCTGTAAATAATGAGGCAATCTTGATATGTAGTGCATGGAATTCATTTTTCTGTAGTGTATTGCAGTTTTTGTTATCAGAAATACATATGTACATTTTGAGACCTGAATCCCACCCCTGTTCAAACTGATAACAGACCTATTTCTACCAATTACTTATTTGCTGTTCCATGAATACATCAGGACCGAATGAACAATATAAATTATGCTTACAGTAAACGTCAGTGATGACATTGTTTCAATACTTGCCTTCAGCTATGTGTATATTTGCTTCCAAACGTCGTCTTCCAAAATTTGCTTTTTACAGTTCTCAAAGAAATACAGACCATGTAGGTTTTCTTCCCAAAATAATGTGAAGTGTGCACCTTTTTGTATTTAAATTAATTTAGAAAAAAATAAGAAAACATAGTAGTGAGCCACAGTGTGGTTTTTCTTTTAAGAGGGAATTGAATCATGAATTTGAAAACAAGACTATAATAAGTCTAGTAAAGCTGCCTGCAGACCAATTCAGTGTAAATGAGGGTCTTGGTAGTCATCTGAGTATAACTTGGGGTCCAAGTTGAGGCTTTGAAGCAAGTCTAATTCACAAGTGACAGTCAGTGAGGCATTGAGATAGTTACAAAGAAGACTCAAATTTAGTATGTACAATACATCTTTAAAAATCACCACACTTTCCATATTTGCTAAAGGCATGTAGAAACATAGGTAACAAACGAATTGGTGAATGAAAGCTACTGATTTAATGAGAAAAACCTGATACTAATAACCCTGTGAATTTATTCCACCTAAAACGGTTTAAAACTTTGACTATATTTGTTAAATACTGTTAGAATTTCCCATCTACTTGGACCTCGACGTCATGTACACTAACCAACTTAATGAGAATCATATCCCGAGTGATGATCTTTATTAAATTAGGGTGGCATCAGTTTTTGTTGTGCACCAATGCATGGCTTTGTACTTGTTGTAACTGCATACTAAGTTTTTCTGCACATTAATTAGCTGCATCATTCCTTCCTCATCAGTTAAAGTTTAATAATGCACGGCTGAATTTTAATACATGTGAACCAGCACCCGATTTCACGAATCGCTGCGACGCATCGCAACCCAAGTTACGACGTGTAATATGTTGCAACTCGCGACGCATTGTATGATCCATTTCACGAAACTTGTGATGTGTTGAATGGGAGTTTAAAACACGTCGCAAGTTACGACGTGTATACTGGTCATCGCATAATAAGAAGCGTTCTTTTCTTAGCCAGTTTTATGCCATAAAAATACATAAACAAGACTGTAATACTGAGACAATGTGTGTAAAGTTGTAAATAGAAATTACATTGAATAATAATGAATAAGTGTGGAATATTGAAGTTGAAATTTTTCAAAGTAGCTATACACTCCACCACAAGCTTGTTATCCTTTAAAATTGCATCAAACGTCTGCCATTTTGTTTTACGTTTCACTAAAGTTTTTGTGAGGAGATCCGACGACTCTTTGAATAAATACATAAAACAGTCACCTTGTGCTATAAATACACCTACATATGTGACGCGTTGCACGTACGACGTGTTTTGTGAATGGATTGCAGGACGCGTCGCAGCTGCGATGCATCGTAAGGATAGGATGCATCGCAGCGCTGCGATACATCGTAAGTTACGATGAGTTTCATGAAATCGGATGCTGTCCATCAACTCTCAGTTGTCTGTTGTGATTGTCAGTGGACAAACGTTTGTAGCCAGGGAGGCAGCTGTTTATTTGAGGACTGCAGTAATCAGTTATTTTCAATGTTTTTATGTTATGGGAATGTTCGGGAAAGCTTATTAAATGGAAGGGTATGTGAGCATGTTTTCCATTATTGAGAGTATTGGTGCTTCTATCAACAATCCACCATTCACTCTCGGTTACACAACATGTAGGTAATGTTGCAGTAACCATGATTGTTTCTTCAGCCATTGCCGTTTTGATGCACTTAGCTAAACAAGAATAGTCTTGATTACTTTGTTCAAGCTTTCACAGTTATTTTCAAAATCTCTGCTATTATTATTATTCTTATTCTTATTTTTGGTAATGAAACAAGGACTCCTCGCAAGCCTGAAGAAACCTGTAGAGGGAAGACAATGAGAAGAAATTACAGTTTTAGAGGTGGGAGGAAAGCTCTAGAACCCACGGAATCAGGTAGGGACTGAAAACCCAACAATCCAGGCAGGATTCGAGCCCGGATCACAGCGGTGGAAGGCGAGGAAAGTACTGGTACGCCAACCTGACTCTCCAAAAGAGTTTCACAGAAAGTTTAACAAAATGTTAAAACAAATGTAACAAATGCTCTGGGAACCCCGACAGAGTTTCACAGAAAGTTAAACAAAATAACGACCATTAATCGAAAAAAGCACACTTGGGACTTAAAAGCGAACACAAGAAGTCATTAAACTTTTTTATTGCAGAATCTGCACAAAGGAAACCTCTTGAAATATCCATTAGGGATAAGGTATAGTCCCTGCAATACGCTGACCATTAAACCCAATGTGTGTCCCCAATAGATAGCTTATCGTGTCTGCTATTGTGGCCAAAGAATGGGTAATACAGTCAACAATATCAAAGTTCCCATCCAAAGAATAGCTGTTGATCTAACCTTTTCATTTTAGTGGCCCTATCAGCTTCACCCCCTGTGCTAAGGGGTGCTGATAGCTTTGTATGGCCCAGCGGGTACATTGATAATGCCTTGTTACCAGACTTTTGTCACTTTGTGTTCAAAGTCTCTCCCACTTCACTCTGAAAGGAGCGGATCTCTGATTAGTTTCTACAATTGATTTAATTATTAATGATTAGGGTGTGGAGCCTCTTATGATTGCTGTGGTTCACCTGTCGACCAGAAATTACTGATGAAAAGAAATGAATCCATAGAGTTGGTTTCATTTTGGAATAAAAAGATAACGTTTATATTGGGTATGCATGTAGGTTTGAATTGTAATAGTGGTGGTGTGGGGGTAGGGGGCGTTTGACCATGTATTGTATTGGCAGTTGTCCAGCCATAGTCTTGCTGATGTGCCTCTATACCATAAACATCATTTCTTATCCGAAGTTTTTGTGAAATAATTGTACATATATTTATTTGTTACCACTTTGCCCACCATTAACATCAGTATAGGCTAATAGAGTCATCATAACAGTGAGATTTAATGTGTACACTTTATTGGTTGGATGCTAGGGTTAGATATTTGTGTCACACCCTTACCTTATGAAGTTCCCGCCCTTCCTGTTAACCTAAATAAAAAATAATAATAAAAGCAGGTCATGTGCTGCTTCCAAGGTACAATCGATTCTCTTTTGCTTGTTTGGGGGCGCTGCAAAAACTAAATAATAATGGCAGTGCCATTGTCAAAGTTGTTTGCTGACAAACTCAACTTTGTCCCGTCTGAAAAGTTTTGTGTAGGGCATGAATGTGACTGTTTTGATTGATGGCTGGCTCTTGAGATGTGATAAGACCAAAGCTGACAATGTGTACAATGGCCAAGTCTCTAAATAAAGTCCATGGCTATATTGTTGATGGCAGCGTGCCAAGTCTTCAGGTATTAATGGGAAAGGTTGCACAAATTGCCATGCATTGGGTCCTTTGTAATCTGTGGGATTGACCCAAATAATTGTTGTGAAGCCTGTTATATGAGCAGTTTAGCTTTATCCAATAAAATAACATCAATTATTTGTACTTTAAATTGTGATTTATATTTTCACCGTATATAATGTACATGTATTTTTGCTGTCGCTGAATTCATAGACTCAGTGCTTTTGATATATGTGAAATGGTATGGCTTACAAATGGTCAGATGCTGCTAATATTGAATCAGCAGATTGGTCTAGATTTCACAATGAACACACTGCCAGTGTGAATGAATGCACACTATCCTTGTGTCATTCACAGCCAAGTACTTTGCAATAAAATCCATCAGAGAACATTGAAGTACCCAGTCAGTTATTGGCCTGGCTTAATGAAGCGAGTGCCTGTTTGACATAAGTACAAAGTGTTAGACCAAGCAATCCTCCAATTTCTGACGCAAATGCTTCCTTTGCGATTTGGTTGGATTTCCGGGACAGATGTTTCTAGCGGTGCAGCCGATTGTCGGCGATTTCTAGCATTGTTTGAGGCATCTTAATTGACGCCATTGAACTGTAAATTGTCTGTGATCATTTTTATGATGGCATTCATGTGTGTTTAAATGTTAAATAATGTCCCTGGTGGTTGCTTATGTTCCTCTCGAAATGACGTTGATGTTATAACTATCTCCTGGCACTCTCCAATTAACAAAGACTTTGATTACAATTATGATATTGACACACATTATAGCTACTTTAAAAAAATTGGTATGTTCAACTTCAGTAATGTATGCTCATGCTTACTTAATTTTGTTTAAGAAACTTTTTTTTAATCTGGCCTAAACATTTCTGTAAAACAAAACTTTACGTTTTTCCCTGCCCATTAATTGTTCTTTTATCAGTACTTGTTTCTCTAGCCATTTCAAATCAGATAATGTTTGTTTTGTTTTATCACTAGAATTTAAAATAAGAGTGTTGACCATAATTGGGAATATAAATACATGTACATGTATTTCAGACCTACCATTAATGTTTGTTTGTATTTTGTTAAACACCATCTGAGTTTAAAGTACATTTTGTTTGGCTGACAGTTGACCGGGATTTGGTAGCAGCTGAATGTTAAACATGTCTGTATGCCTTCAGGATATTCTAGCATCCATCAAGAAGCCACCAGCATGCCTCAGATATTTGTTTCATTTTGATGGCTGTTATTGAACAATTTATCCCAGTGGAGGGTTTGCAAGGGTCACTGGCAGCATCATTCATGGAGATTGTAAGCAAAGACGCCTGATGAGGCTATCAGGCTCTGAGCTTAGTCTCATCTACATGAGCTTGGTCTGTTAGGAGTCAGAATGAAGGAAAAGGAAAGACACACATACATGTACGTGTAATGCATGTCTAAATTGTCTACTTGTATCTATCTTCATGTGTCAATCCAACATCTGTATCTTCATCAAAAACATGCTTCCTCTATTACTGATAATTTTAGTTACATTTAATCATCAAACACTCTTAAAACGCAGCCATGGGGTCAAGAAAATTGTGGAATGGAGACGGGACAACTTGGCGGAGCTCTGCCCTAAAAAGGTGTAAACACCTTAGTAAAAATGAAAGCCGTGGTGTTGAATTTATTGCTCCAGTAAATACTGGTTACCTGGCTTGTTTTTTTCATTTTAGAATACAGAATGAAAGGGCATTGTACTCTCAGTGCCCAGACTGCCCAGTATATAGCTCCATTCTTTTCTTGTACATACATACTGGAATTAGTTTTCCCACTAATTTTTTTGTGGTGATGAATGAATACATCATATAGTGCAGACAGGCTGCACCAACTTGAATGATATAAATTGGCTATGGTCTTTCTTTGATTTGAAGGCTTGAGACATTTCACGTTCTGTCAAATGAATCAGCCTCAGCCAGTCAAGTGTTGCCCAGGAGTGTTACATGTGTACATACTGCAAGTGATCTGTGACTATTGTACACTGGTATAGCTCAATGTGTATTAAGATATACTTTTTTTTTCATGGGGTTCTTATTATTGAATGTGGAAATGAAAGGGGTTTGCTGTATACTAAGGGTTCCATATCAAGCTAAATAGAGAATCAAATCAAATCAAGGTTTCTTTTTTGTGAATGCAGTGAATGCAGTCATGTACGTGTAGCAATTGACTGAATTGACCAACGTTTAGAGGAGCCATCCATAGATTGTGGCCTTATACAACTCTGCAAGGTGGAGTTGTTGTGAAGATGTTCATCCAGGAAACCATTTTTGGCAAATATTATTGGCATCTCAACCATTATGTGTTGTTTGACAAAACTCAAAGTATCAGATTTCATGCAATCCAAACAGTGTTTGTACGTAATTGTGTAAAGGAGAAAATGAAACAATTTCAGCTTGAAGTCCAATGGATATTTTGGTGCAAGCTATCAGATTGCATGGCCTGAGGGCCATACCCCACTCCTTGTGGAAAAGACATCATCCATCTTGAGTCACACAGCAGCCGCTGGGCTGTTGATGAAGGGACATTATTAGACTTGAATCCTGGGGCTAGGGTTCACCATGGGGGGAGTGGTTGCATGACCCACTGGGCCACAGATCATACCAGTCCTAGGCTTAAGAGGTTCCTTGTGTTGGGGTTTGTTAGGGGGCACATTTTGTTATATCTGATTACCATATCTAAATTGTTATTACAGATTGACATGCATGTTTTTGTATTGATGACTGTGTAGATTTAAAAGGCAGGCATAGCATGTTGGTCGCATGTACATGTCGTTCGCCTAGTGGTTTTGTTCACAACCTCCCACCTTCACATATTTTATTCATACATTGTGCCCAGCACTCAATTTTGTTGACAAGTTTGGAGTATAACATATTGACCATTGTTTCTGAAATGTTAAAGTAGTATTTCCTTCAATTTGTCACTGACACTGGAAATTGGCAGTCTCTGCATTACTACATGTATTTCCAAAACTCAATCTTTCCAAAACCAGTTTAGTGGAAGGTTATCAACTGCAGGCAATGGAAGACTTTTGAGACGTTGGTGGCAGCAAAGACACAGGTCCTTTTCAATTGTTTGCGTCATGTTTAAGCTCAAGTGCGCGTGCTGAATATGACGTAAACAATGGAAAAAGGACCAAAGGGGTTACTGCCACCAACGTCTCAAAAGTCTCCAATTGACTATCTGATTGCTTGGTTTGGATATTTCCTGTTACCTAGGCTGGGATAAATACATTTTTACCTGTTATGCCATAACAGCATCTCAACATTCTTGGCTGTCTATCTCCGGCTCCTGCTTGTTTCCTATCCCTTCAAGGTCCAATTCAAACAATGTGCAGTGGAGAATAGGTTTGCTTTGCTTATTTCTCTCTTTTTTTCCTGTAACAAACTGAGTGTTTTTTTTAGCCTTGTGGTTGATGATTTCCATATTATAAACAAATAGTCCTAATCTTCATTTTGTTGAGAGGGTGTCTGTGATGATTGGATCATTTCATTCCAGCTAAAAGTTGAAAAATGAATTGAACTGCTGCATGCTGACTGGATTGACCCTAAATATACAAATCAAACAAAGTTAGATGGCCTGATGTTTTGAACCTAGATCAGAGGCACCATGACAGGTTTTCTGTTACCCTGTCATTTTGCCAGTTAAAAATTGTAAAGATACAGACTTTCTGACAACATTTCCAAATCCAGATGTCATGAGCTCACTGGACTCCCTTCAAACAGGGCCAGGACAGTTTGAGTGGAAAATAAATTCTCCAATGATCCCCAAACTATTGCTAATTGAAAAGTTCCTAATTAAATTATGTACAGTTTTCATCCTGATTACCTCGTTTTCATAGAAGAAATGCGGTTTGTTTTAGACAAAGTTTACAGAGAGGTTTCATTCATGCATCAAATCATGTACATGTATAAGTAAATGACCTCTGACAGAACATAGGATTGTGGGAATACATCATCAGGCTGGGTGTGATGGCAACAGAAGTCAACTGAAGTCAACAGAAGTCTGACAGAGTTTAAAGCCAGCACAATCAAGCAGCAGGGTTTCCGTGGCCTGTAAAAAACAAGGAAAGGTCATGCAATTCAATTTTAAATTTCCAGGTCTGGAAAAGTCTTAGACATTTTTAAAAATGACAAAAGTCATGGTAAAGTCATGAAGTTTTACAAGGACCCAATTAAATTAATTTTAAACTTTGTATATTCATAACTTAGCATCGGAAATATGATTATTATACCCAACAATTTGCAATTTATCCATTTCTTTCTGTTAAGTACTTTTCATGCTACAAGTTTTAAAGTGATGAACTAGGTCATGGATTTTCTTAATTTGGCCATAGAAAAGTCATGGGAAATCATGGAATTTATTGTCCAGAAGGCGCAGGAACCCTGATGCAGGGTTTGACATTACCTGTCCACAATGTATCCAGTGGAAAGGCAATACAAGTACCACTTTGCCAACCTGACTAGAAACCCTGGTCCTGCAGGTGAATGGTGCTGCATCAAAGGAATCAAACTATCTGAACATTTGAGGGATTATCATTGTAGATCATTTTTGTTAAAAAATATGCTGTGTCGCAATATACAAATGTCAATGCTTGGTGGACCATACTGTACTGATGACAGAAAATGAGGTCCATCAATCTGTAGGTTTAGTTGAGCATCGTTTATCTTGAGGACTATCTAGCTAGCACTGGTAGAGTGGTCTGATTATACTAAAGCAACCAGACAAGTGTGAAGGACTGGCTTTTAATCCATACTACGACCACCAAGCAGGCAATTCAATTTACAGATTACTTTCCGAGCTGTCTTTCTGTTCATAATGTGCCTTTCATCCTGACCACTGATCCACATCCTCATCTACCCCTAAGCCCAAAGTTCCCCCACCCACCAGTTTTACTGGCGACAGGCCCAACGTTGTCACCAGCACTGCTTTTGTTTGTTTGTTTGTTGTTTTTTGTCCTGCTTTTGACTGTGATACCATTGACTGATCACCGCAATGTGCAAATTTCTCAGCAGGTGCAGACAAAGAGGATTGGAGACGGTTGATGGATCACACCAAGCTCATTGACAAAACAGGCTTACGAGGGATGAGGATGACATCTTTATCTACCCATCCTATCTATTGTGGCGACTAGGAGTCTTGGGATGTATTAGCTTGAGATGTCAAGGGGTTTGTGTAAGTAGTCTAGTGGGACACACAGTCACTAAGATGCTCCATCTTGATTAGGCACTACCACTATTGAATATAGTCTAGCAACAAGAACATTATGAGGCTAACCTTTTTTCAGAAATGGTTATTATAGAAAACTGTTAAACATTGGGGCAGCACAGCACAATATTATCAGAGACATATCGTACCTCTGAAAGTGGAAAACCCCCTCAATTTTGATTGATTAATCCTTCCAACCCGAGTTTGTTAAGTGGAGCTTTCGGATTGTCTATAAATATAACACTGCTGTGTAAAGTACAAAAACTGTTCAACTTGGTCTCTGTCAACTTTTGGATGTTTCAGAGAAGATTAAACTTTATGGAAAAACACAGTTGAACTCCTCACTACATAACGAAAAGACACCTCAATTTAGCAACATCAGGCTATTTACAACATCCTTGGAGTATTTGTACCTGGCTATGTCACATCCTGAAAGTTAATCTGTAAATGTGAAAGCCAATTATTGAAAGATATAAAGAGAAATTGTTAACCGATACATTGTTTTGCATAAAGACACTTTTTAGTATTTTTACATCAGAATATGCAGCTTTTCTCATACGAAGGAAACTAACTAGGTTCACTTGTAATACGGTGACTACTAGAGTGGTATTTGAACCTGTGACATTTGGTACACCATAAAATGATTTGTTCAGATGATTTCTTGGTAAGTTGAAAAGAGTGTACCAAGTAAGGCAAAAACCCTTGAAGCATGAGAAAATCCCATGGCTGTTGCTTTGTGGTGGTAAAACATTTGTGGTGATACGCAAAAGAATATGGGATCAGTCAACTAGCTGTTGGTTTGCACAGCAGTGCTTTAGACTTTGAGCAGACGTATCTCTAGAGTAAGCTTTGAAAAGTCTGAAGGGAAACAAGATGGATAGATTTTGGAGCAGTATGAGGCCTGGTTGAATGATGATGGCCCTCCTTCTGAGAGAGAAGACACTATGGGGGTAATGATTGATACCACATGGCCGCTAGATACGCTCCTGTGTTCTTAGATGATGAATTACTCTCCCCCCATTCTAATCCAGACAATTCCAGGATTGTCGGCATGCAATAGGTCAAAATGACCGACTTTGAAATCATTCCGTGATGGCTGCTCCCTGATGACTGATTCCGCATCCAACAAATAGAAATGAATGGAGATAGATAGGTTTATTAACCCAGACTCATCTACATGTAGAAGTCCTTGCCTCTCCCAATCATTTTAAACCATCGTAAAAATGGAATGATAAGGAGCCTTACACTTTTATATTATACTGAAGTAGGTTGTATTTTTTACCTGAATCTTACAATGTCTGTGGCTTAAAAACGAACACAAAAAGCCAACAAAAACATGTCTGTTGCTTCAAAGAAAATATATACACCTGTAGAAATCTTGTCTGTCTATCTCTAGGCTTCTCAGCTATTGTCTTCATATTAAGAGTGCCCATGGTGACTTGCATACCATAGGATACTAGTCTAATCAGTTAAACCCTGCACTGTAGGATGCATTGACCAATCACAGTCATGATGAATGTCCAACAACAGTCCAACATGAGTGCACTTGCATATGACATGCATGGCTAGAACATACGCAGCAAGGATCAACCAGTCTATTGATGGAAAATCTGAAGTGTTATGCGTTTCAGCATGTTGCTTCAACATGCATCTTGAACAGTTCCAAAAAGCATTTTTCTTTTCTGTGACATGTTTCTTTTGAGTTGACCTTTTGAGATTTTACACCATGGCCTTCAATCATGCCTTACTTTGGTTGATAAATGTACAATCTTGTGTTTGTGATATGTATATGTTTGTCAAAATTCCCCCCTTCACCATATGTTACCATCCACAGTTACAGTCTACTGTTTTTGCCATAATCAAATTTAAACGTGGTGTCCTATTTTCAAATTTTGACAAACATTTGTTTGTACGCTGTTTAAGAGATTTAAAACATTTCTAAAATTTTAAAAGTTTAAAACATTTCTAAAATTAAAAAATCTACGTCGAATGCATCGATTTTGAGTCACCATTCCAACTAGCTCATATTTTCTACTTGTTTCCAGAATGCGGCATTCCAACAGGGAGGTCATTACCCCCAAGAGTCACACCATGCCTGACAGGGACTACCCAGACCGATTCTTCTCATGTCAGAGGTCAAGAGGTAGGGTCAAAGGTGGCCTATTATCATTTGGGGGAAATTTTGCCTGAGGATGAGAGCAGCGTTGTCAATGAGCCCCATGGTGACCGATGACACCAAATTTGTTTGCAGTCATCCATTTGTATTGTGCTAATGACTACCAGAGATCAGGCTGACTGGGAGAGAGGTGAGGGAACATTTGCAATGTGAACTGCTGTCATGTAGCCAGCAGATTCCAAAGTGAACATTGCGAGTATTCAGCCAGCCTAATGAATCATATCAGAATGCTATACATACACCTGAATCTTTGATAACAATTAGTGCTGCCGATGTATGAAACAGGCTAGTTTGAATTTGTGACCCTAACATTGCTTGACCATGTTCCATGCATGTTGCCAGGCATTTGACCTTTGTAGTCAGTGTATGCTCAAGTTGCTCCCCAGTAATGGTGGAAGCATTGTGCTAGCTATTGTTCAGTTCAGTGGACGTGGAGTGGTTGTTTTATACAATATCTGGCACAATACTTCTGAATGTACAGGTACTCTGTACCTGGGTTGGTCTGTACATGTATGCTAATCTCATGGCAAACTCTAATTGTTTCCAAACCAAACTGGCAACATCCATGACATCCCGTGTGATTTTTTTACGGAGACATTGAGATATCTCCCAACTTCCGGAGGCATTGTTTCCATTTTCCATTGTGTTTGATGCTGGTATCCAAAAAACTGCCTAATGAATAGGCGGTCTCCATATTTAAAAGAGTCACATAACAACGAATACCTCATCTCGTTCTAACTCTGTGTACCAGCGGTAGTGTTGTAAATGCATCAGTTCACAATAATTTACATTGTGTAGGAGAACAACATAACCCCAGCGGTGGTTGCCGGAGGTGTTTCATGCATTTTTTAAGGATATACAATTTGTAATTCAAGTACGTCGTGTTCTGTCTCAAAAGACCTCAGTACTCATTGGATGGTTCCCATACAACTTGTCATTGTGACCAAAGTGTCATCCATTGTGAACGGTCCAATTGCACATCTGGAGACACCATAACTGGCCAACCGCCCCCTGTGAGTTGTATAAGCTTGCTTATTCTGTCCCTTCAACCAAGCATGCTTACTATACTCTAGCATAGGTTTACCAGATGGTAGAACATACCCCCTGGCAAGTTATGGCCCTACGCATTCACCCATCAAGAAAAGGGAAGGGAAGGGAAGGGGGGGGGGGCACTTTCAGCAATCCTCTCATCAATTGGGTGAGCAATGACGCCATCACAACAGAATGTCTGGTTGGGTAAAATGAAAAGGTACATTGTAGCTTAAGGTAAACCGCCCCAGCATGGATGTGTATTACACCCTCTTGGGCCTCCGTAGGGTGTAAGTCATTGCTCCCCCAAACTGCCCCTATGTCGCACCCCGCGGTCTTTGGAGTGTCTTTAACTGTCCTTTCTTCGTACCGCGTTTGGGAAACTTAACTTGGCCAGGGTCTAAGTCTTTCCATCTGTTTATGTGGCCAAAGCTGCGTATTTGGATTCCATTCTTCTTGCTGGTTTAACCCTAGACATTAGCTAGTCCATTTCACTGTGGGCTGATTTTGTTTGTCGTTGGCTGCCTACGGCTGTACCCGGTTTATCGTCTTTGTGAGAACACTTGCATTTGTCATCGCTAGGTGATAAGGGTACATTGTGTTTATTGAGGATAATCACACATGTTTTCCAGCCTTTTCACTATGCTTGACCTTTTTCCTGCTCTATTTAGTAGAAAGTTCTGCCGATCCATCAGCAGTGGTTTTTGTAGTGAAGGTTTCACAACTTGGTGGTAAGGTTTGTGTTGTCCTCACAGATGGAGCTTTGTTCAGATTCATGTTCCGTAGTCAGTTTCATATGTAATCTGAGTTTAGATGCAAGTTTCTGGAAAACTGTAGTGTTTGCTATGTTTTAGAAATAATTAACAGGATAATTTGATAATTCATTTGGACAAAGACTGGAACTGTTGATTTTGACACCACTATCCATTTATAATCCTGCTGTCCAATGCTTCAGATGTTGGTATGCACGTCTGCATTGAAATGGGGGGGGGGGGGGGGGGGGGGCGTGTCCACATAGACATGGGAAAGCCTCTGATTAGTACACATACATTGTGAATTGTGTGCAGGTTTGATCTACTGGTAACTGTGTTGGTTGTATGAAGCAGGGGTGATGAATGTATCAGTCATGAATACTTACATAACTAACACATCCATTTCTTGCAATAATTACAACTGAACAACAACACAGTATTTCATGGTTTATATAAGACTGCATAAAATAGTAATTCAGCCTAAATCACTCATATAGACACTGTAGATTTCTTGAAGTCCAGCAACAAGTTACATTGTCACACAATTCTTAAATTTGCTTAAATTGGCAATTAAATAAATCAACTTTTAGAAACGTTCTTGCTTTTAAATAAATTGCATAGAGGAATAACCAAACATATGTTCAGTGTTGGTCTGCTGCATGTCATTGCAGTTATGTATCAAATGCAAAATATGCATTGTGTGCATGCTATTGTTTCCCTGCAATTCCTTCCCTGCAATTCCTTGCTCTCCCTGTGTTGTAAACAAACGTAATGTTTTACATTTTGTGTCATCAAAGATGGGGATAAAACTGCTTTTGAAGATATTTTCATGTTTGATGTGACAACAAACCTCAGGTTAGTTTGCGCTCTTTTTTCTCCTTCATTCTCCAACTAAAACATGTCTTCTTTCATAATGTTATTGCATCCTTTTATAAACTCAAAAGAGCAGTCAGAAATGCTGCCATTGATTCTTAAGCCCACATACCAAAACAGATGAATCAGAGGGTGTAAATTGGATCAAGTCTTCTTGACAAAAGACCGGCTCTCCCTAAGACGGTTGCCTCATCGCCCTGCACATCACTGATAGCCAGAGGGGGAAAGACAATTGGGGATGAACTGCTGATTGTATAAAGCATCATCATCACCATGACGATGATTAAAGATGACTATCAATTTGTTTCCTTGAGGGCCTACTGAGTGTTTTTTGATATAATTGTGCAAATATTTCTCCACTTCTCGTTTTGACTGTTTTCCAGACCTTGTGTGTGTTATAACAGTGTGAGTGGTGATTCACAGGCCTATATATGTAATGTTTAAACTTTCTTTCTTTCGAGCCTATGAATAGCTGTTGACATTATTTCAGTTTCAAAAAAATATCAGTCAGATATCAGAATTAAAAAGTATTTAGTCCAGAAATTGCCAGAAATTGTTTGGGATTCCTAACCATATTTTGAAGGACATAATGTCCTCCATTTACTGAGAACTGTTGAAAAACCCTGATTGTGAAGCCATTGAATTAACGTCAACGTCTGAGTAAGGCTCATATTATGTATATCATGCAAGTGATACTTCACTGTGGGAAGCAAGGTCCCATGCTAATGAGAGTATGTGCACTTGAAGTAAAAGACTGGCGCTCTGATGCTTCAGTTTTTGAGTTCCCAAGATTATTTGACACGAAAATTAGACAAAATCTTTCCAATTATTTTTGTTGTTGTAAGCAAGACAAAAGTGCTCCTTTAAAACATAAAAGGTAACAGCACATTGAATCTTCAGCTTATTGCACATTGAATCTTTCGCTGAACATACTCATTGGCCATACGTTGTAAAGCACAAGAGCAAAAGTTATCAAGCAAAGGTTTTACTGTGTTCAGGCCATTGCATCATTATACCATCATGATTGAACTGTGCTTTTATTTCCACAGCTAGGGATCAATGATTACCAATTGCATCGGTATTCATCTGTGAAATAGTGATCATGCTTATGAACTGTGAATCATTTAGATTAGCAAGCTGTTCCACATAGCAAACTGGGTACATTGCTTTAAACGGGGCGGAACACACATGATCCATGGACCAGCACCACACACATGCAGTTATTTCCTGTTAAATGCAACTTGAAGCTTACTTGCCGTTGTGTGTATGTTGAGGTGGGAGATGCTCAAGCTTGTTACACCTTAATGGTTGGATGGACCTGGGAATCAATGGAGGGCAATAGATGTGACAGTGACAAGATAAAACAGCTGATGGTTTAGTAATCAAGAATCAGTGGTAATCCCAACAATCTGTTTGGATTTGCAAAACTTTTTTTTTTGAATTGACAATTGTAACTACAGTTGGATCAACAACATTTGCAACTGGGTACTCAGACCTCTTATTTAATCATTTGAATTGTCAGTGTATATGTGATGGTAATGAACACAATACAGTTTACTGTATTTGACCTAGCTGCATGCAAGTCAGTGAACATGGAGCTAAAAGCGAAGTAAATTTCATAAAACAAAAATGTGTCGGTGAAGGGCAAAAACCTAATATTGAATTTACATCACCCCAATGCAAATTCCATCTTATAGTTTCATTGCATTGCCCGCTGCTACATCAGATTTGAACCAGCCAGCTGACCCGGGCAAGCTCGGTGGTCAAGTGGTAAGACGTCTGCACTTGTAAGAAGGACGTCTAGGGTTCGAGTCCCACCCGAGTAGTTTGTGATTTTTTTCTCACAATCTCTCAGGAAGACAGTGAGTGTACAGTGTTTATAAAATAGGTCGGTGAAGGGCAAAAACCCAAAATTGAATTGTCATCACCCCAACGCAAATTCCATGAATGATTATTTATGTGTTACTGCGTCAGTATCTGATATGAAGCCCTTTTGGATAAGTTATCTGCTTCGTTGTTGGTTAAACGACTCTAAATACAAGCATTCTCCATCTAAGACACGGCAATATGAGCAGAACAATCAGTGATGTGCACAAACATGTATGCCCTCCACGTTGGTCTAAATAATTGGAGGCAGTGTGTAGTACATGTAGTTGACACCAGTAACCAGCCCCCACAGTAGGACTGCCATTGTCTGTCTATGGTGTTGCACTTCTATGCTTGACTTGCCTGGTATTGTTCAGGTACAATTGGTGCTGAAAACATCAACAAGTAGCGTGTTCAGCCAGGCATTCACCAGCCCCTAGGCTAACAAAAGAGCTCCATTGGTCCAGCCTTTCGGTGTGCTTGTTTTTTTTCACCATCACAATATTGTTTTGTATAAAATAGGCAGGGCAGTTGTTTTGCTGTCGCTTGTTATCCATTTCTTGACACCCACACACTTTTGACATCATTCACAATCTCCAGAAATGAAATGAACACTAAACCTGTGGATTGCAAAGAAAAATGTAGGATGTTAGTTTCATACACATGAAGTGTCTTGTACCCGTTACTATTAAATTTTCAATCAAAAAATGGTATTCCTTCTTTAAAGATTAACCAATAAACAAGATCAATAAGATGTGAGGATTTATATTTGGAAAGTACAACTTGGAAGATGTTTGTTGATATGATAATAAAAAAACCAGAAGTGTTTATTGGCATAAGAAAAAGAAAGAAGTAAGCGCAATCAAGAAAGGAGGATGCAGACAACATATTTACCCCCCAATATTTTCTAAAGACTGCCCTTCTCCATTGAAATGCCCTTTTGTCACCTGCGCTCCCCCCCCCCCCCCCCCCAAATATTTGTGTAGGAGTGCCCTCTTTTGTTATGAAGTACCCTGTTTTTCTGAACAAGTGCCCTTTTTTAAAAACAAATGGTGCCCTTTTTGTGCCAGGAGCCGTTCGGGTGCTTTTTTTTTTTAAATTTGATGCACGTATCGCCCTTAATAGCCCCATAGTGTCCGGGGAAAAAAACGTAAAAAACTTTTACCCCCAATCAAAATTACCGTGCTACGCCACTGTGTAAGCCATCCAACTAAACAGCAATAAATTGCAACTAAACATTAAAATGTGTCCACATGTAGGACCAGCAAGCAGGCATACGAACAGGCAGGCAAGCAACCAACATACACGCCAAAGCTAACAAGTAAAATGGCAATCGGGCAACAAAGTAAGCTAGCATGCAACAAAGCTAGCTAGCTAGCTTGGCCAAAAATAAGAAAAAAATATAAAGCTATTAACTAACTTTGATTTTCATTTGTTTTGAAAATTCTTTGTTGAATTTTGAAAAGGAATACATTAGGGGTACATTTGAGAATGCAGAATGAGAAAGTAGAATCAACATGTAAATTATTTAATGTACCTCTTATTAAAGTAAAAAAATGGAAGTAAATTGTTGATATAAGTACTTTTATTTTTCATGGTTGACAAATCTTTACAGATAAACACATTCTTTCAGAACAAATTTCATTCAAACTGCTGATTTTTTTTAGCACCATGGCTATTATGACAGCAACAAAAGCATAGCTTAGGCCGGAAAAGGTTTAATCTGTTTACAGCTAACTTGCTTTCTGTTTAGGTGGACAATGGCACACCCCACAGACAATTTTTCTTCTATTCATTAGAACAAAACATTGTTTGGCAGGCTTGCCTGAGTCAGCAATTCTGTTTCACTCGGAAATGAATGCAAAGGAATAAAGTTCTCTTTGAATCGATTTATGGACAATACATGCCTGTCGCAGTCTGTTGGCGATTAGATATTTAGCAAGTTAAAGATTTTGACTTGTTCAGTCAAGGACCACTGCTCATGGAAATAACAAAGTTTCTGTATTTTTATAGAGGAAAGGTTGAACTTGTTGCACCTGCCTGTACCAATTGCCTGAGGGGCTCCCCCCTCAGAGAAAAACAAGCTTCAAGTTTTGTCTGGTTTTTACGTCCCATTTATTTCCATCTATAGGTAGTGCAAATTTGCCCTTTTTAGGCAATAGTAATAATATGTATTCATTCTGAATTGGGCAACCTAGGGGAACAATATTAAGGCATCACTCTATTCTTTAGTTGGCAGGCAACTTCAGTGTTCACCCCAAACAGTCAAGGCCTTTTTTTACGGAACTCTTTTGAAAAAGTAGAAGTTTGAATGGGCCATAAAATGCTATTATAATTACCTTCAATGGCACAAAAGTTGTTTGCGTCGTACACATTGAAGCATATCACACGCAAGGGTATTATCACACTAGGGCAGAGACACAACTGCTTTGTTCGCAAACGGAAATATCTTTGTGGGCCAATCCATCTTTTGTGACAACCATTGTGTGCTTGTGTACAACTGAGAAAAACATGGACTGACTGGACGCCGACAGCGATTTCCCTTCTCATCATGGAAGGCTCAATTTTACAATTAGTTTTGCAATTGATACTCTGTACATCTTGTTGCAATGTTGCTAACAACTTATAATTGATGGTGTGTTCTGCCTGAATGTCATACACTCTTTCATCTCTTCATATTTAGCAACCATTTCTGGGGAGGGGAAGTTGTTAAGAATTCCGATTCTGGGACTGACCAGACCTTTCTGTCAGGCTTAACAGACAGCTCAGTCACTGTGTTCCATTTAGTTATTTTAATAAAAATTTTTTTTTTAAGATAAGGATCGTTCACTTAGTAGTGAAGTATAAGTTGCTAAGTTATTACATTAGAACCCAAATAAGTGGCTGTACTTGACAGTGCAACCTGCCTTGATAGATCAAGGATGGATTTCTAACTGTGCAAAGTGCTTTTCTGTGGTCTTCCATTCAGCGTTTATCCTAGAGAGGAATCAATTCTGTGGCATTTAAGAGAAACAAATGCCAATGAACTACTTGTAAAAAGAAAACATATTGTACAAGTTCATGATCTGCCGAGAATTCCCAGTTTCAGATATGCTTATCCTGGCCTTGCAATCCGAGTGCCACATTGTCATCCAAGAAGGTTACAAGTAAAATATACTTCCAGAGATGCTACCTTTTCATGGTATATGTGTTAAAAGCTATCAGCATAAACTCCTGACATTGTAACTTTGAACAGACTTAATTCCATGGCAGTGACTTTCGTAGAACTTCAGGCAAAGTCATCAATAGCCCTGACTCTCACCTTACCAAGGCTCATAGCCCCTAACCCCATCCCACTACCCCCATCCCAGCTTAAAGCCTTTTCTTTAGCCCTCACCCAAATTCAGCCCAACCAACCTAGTTCACAGTCCAGACCCCCTTCAACAGCCCCTCCCCGCCTCACATCCCAAACCCAAGGCCATATCCACACCCCCTCCCACACCCCCACCATGGCTCACGGCCCCTGAGCCATACCCCTCCCACAGCTCCACCCTGGCTTACAGCCCCAACGCCAGCCCACAGCCACACCCCTGCCCACAACCCCACCTGCACTTACAGCTCCAACCCCAGCCCTCACCCACACCTTGTCTTACATTGCCAACCTCAGCCCACAGACCTATCCATTTCCTCCTCCTGGTTGGGTAAGTCATAGTACACTGTCCAAGGACATGCAGGCATAATAGAAGCCTCAATAATCAGTGTTTAGTATCATAAAACCATTAAAGTCTGTACAGTGTATAGTGTGAGTAAAATGTTTACAGATATTTATGCTCTTAATATCACATGAGTCCTACTGACATCGCCAAATTAGCATCATAATGTAAGCCATTAGTCTTTTTTGGAGATATTTTTGGCCACAGTAGGAGGGTGCAATTTGGAGTGGGTCTGATTTGGGTAAACAGACCCAAGCCCATAGCGCCCTCCTGTTGTGGTCAGCATATTTCAAAAAGGCTAACAGTAATCTTTTTGAAATGACAGGTCACCCAGCGTAGTGTTACTGGATCACTGAGGAACCACTATCCACCCATTGCCACAAAGTCATATCCATACATTCAGTTTCCCTTGTATTTTATGTTTGTCTCAGAATTTGAGTGAAGTTGATGATGAACCAATACAGTACTTGCTGTGGTTGTTATGACATCACTATCCGGGAGAAAGCAGTGGTTAGAAACCGTTGGCAAAATTCCAGTTGATTTGGTGTGTCACCACGTTAAAGGGGATGTTGAATTTCCATCTAATGAGGGAACACCAGTTAACGTGCAGCCTTATAATTGAGTCAGAAGCACTTTGGTTAAGTTCCATACCATTTTGCTGTCCTTTACCATGAGCTGCAGCCTCAAGCATTTTACCCAAAAAGCTTGGATATTTTTTAGTGATGGGTAGTCCTCCTTTGACCAGAAATGTGTTTTATATTTTCTTATGTTATCCAGAGGGTTCTTTTGGTGGGTGTAATACAGTGTGACAACTGCAAGACACTGCAGCAGTAACTCCTTGTGAATTATGTGTTTTGATATTTGGACAGAGAGCCCTCTGTTCTGGACATGGTAATGTGCATATTGGCTGAACCAAAAACTAGTTATTCACATGCCTAAATACCCCTTTTGAATTTCAAGTGAATGCTCATGTATTTATCCCCACTGTTCACAAGGCAACATCCTTCAATCCTACCCTCTACAATGTCTTGGATGTGGAATTTATGTTGGTCTAAGTCAGGTTTGACTTTGAATTCGCCATGCACCATGCTTTGAACTGTGCAATTTATAGAGGGGGTGCTTCATTCTTGTATTGTGCCGATTGATCAAATAATGTAAGGTTTAACTTTAAGAGTTGAATGGAGGTGATTGACAGTTGTTGGCTATATACATTAATCAGGTTTTGTGGATACAGTGAATATTACAGACTGTGTTTTTAGGAAGACAGCCATCTTGCTATTAAAATGTATGAAAGTTCTTAAATCCTCATATTAATTATGGTTATGTTTTAATTTAGTCAGTGGGCTTGTGGTGGCCCATATGCATTTTTGAGTACAATCTTTCAACTCTCAAACCCCTTTCAGGACAGGGCCATGGTAATCAAAAGTGTGGTGGGGGGGGGGATAGTGCCCCAAAACAATTTTGATAATGGCATTTTTTTATGTGGTATTTTAAGAGCCGGCCCAAGTATAACATCATGAGCAAATAGTTAAGAATTTTGCCTCTTTTCAGGGTGGGGTCACATTTAAAGAAAGTGTGTTTTTTTCCCCGCAAAATCTTGGTGTGGTCTCATTCAATATTGGTGAATGGTGACAAATTGAACAACTACATGTCAAATCAACTTATATTGTTCCCCTTTTAAGGTAGGTCATAGACCTGTTTTTCTAAAATAGGGGCACATCAGCACAAGTCCAAACCCAACAATCTGACCTGAAATCCAAAGAAGAATGTTGCAAACCTAACCTGTTAAAGTTTCAGCTCAGTGGACTTTTTGAGAATACAGTGAAAAAGCATTTGCAACCATATGATCACGAAACACTAGTTCGTAAATAGCACTCTTTATTCTAGAACTTCACGGGGTGTTTAGTACCAGTATGATCTTTTATCCAAGCAATTGCTTTTTGATAATAAAGGTTACTTTTGGGATAAATATAGTATGGTTTATTTATTTGAATTAAAGGCAGCCCACAGGGTGAAAACATTCCAATTTACAACAGGTATTTTAGTTAAAAAGTATTAAACATGCAATCAATACATCAAAATTGTAAATTAAAAGGTACAAATGATGACTTAAGAAATTAATTATTGTCATTACTATTAAAAACATGATAAGACAAGACATTGCTGATTAATACAGCAACAGAAAAGGGGGGGGGGACACATTGAACTTAAAATGAGGTAACAACCGCAAATGTGAACAAAATTGATGATGATTGTTACAAAACAAGCAAAAACATAAAGAGAAATACAACTCCAGCCAAAAAAATAAAAGTAAAATCATTACAAAAAAAGTAGATCACAGAGGCTAGACTCATATTGTACCCGAAATTGCATTTGGGAGTTGATTTTGGACCACAAGCCCCCTGACTATTTCACAAATACATGTACATAACCATTGGCTTATAGCTGAGTTGTATAAGTGCGGTCAGTCCTTCAGTAATTGCTCCTAGTATAGAATGGGTTTTTAATTTACTTTCTTTTGTTGTCGTTTTCATCAATTCATGACTCCTTTCATCCGTAGCCTCACCTCAAATGGAATAGATTGCAGTTATTGAACACTTGATGGAGGACAATGAAGAACTTGGAGACGTTATAACTTGCAGACGTTTCGATGGCAACACTTATTGACTGAACACTACTTCAGTTATGTGATGCTTTATTCACGGACGTAATTGCCATGGGGATCGTGCAGACGATTTTGTCGTCGTCTGCCTTCAATAAAGGGTGGCCATTGTCTTCAAACAATTGAGCTATTGTTACAGCATACTGACACATCATTGTCAGCAAGTACAACAGGTCCTAGTCTGCGTTTGTTGCACACATTTGATGATTAATTTCTACACTGTTGGTAGTCATATTTCTCACTGAGATGTTCTCATCAGAGTTCATATAAGGGTCTGTACAGGTAGTAGTCATTGGAAGGTTTGTTAAGCAGGGAGGAGATTTGTTTACTTTTACAGTATAGTTCATAATGAAATTAGTGTCTTATCAATAACAATCAAAAAGATACGTATTAATAACAACTAATCCAAAAAAGTGACAAATCATCTTCATACTTTGCAAGCTGATTGACCATTGATTGATAAACATTTTGTTGTCCTGTACGTGAGGTCCCTTGACCTTTACTTCGGGTCTACCGAAAGGTCAGATTTAGGTGAATTCAAAATACAGACAGAAGCCTCAAAGTCAAAACGAACCTAATTTCTTCCAACTGATTCAAGGGATGATGATAAAACCTATTATGAACTTGCACCCTGGTCCGATGATGTGAAAAAAATGTGACGTCATTATTACGTCGTCGGGTATCTAAATCCTAATCGATTTGAGGTCAAAATGTGAATAGCCTAGTCCACTTCGGGCCCTCTCTTACCTGCTAATTCCTACATTTGCATTATTCCTTATAAGCCGTAGGCTTTTATGCATTGTGATCAGTTTGGCATTTTCCTGAGGCAATATTTTAGATTACCGGGCACAAAGCCATTTAAACCTTTACTTCCGGTGTTTTGAATATAATTTCAATATAAAACGGAAGCATTTTACTCTTGACAAATGGATTATGGAAGTGTTGAGTGAGGAATTATGCCCAACATGGCATGATGACGTCATCACCCGAAAGGATGCCCTCTAGCGGCACATCAAATACAGTTGAACTTGCTTGAATTTAAAATTTGTTAGTGCACATTTTTTTGAAAATTGCTACTTGATATTCTTTGGACAACCGCAAGTGACTTTGCAAGGTTTCAGAATCATGACGTCATCACACCGGTAGTTATGATAGGGAGAATATGAAAATACTCAGTTTGCTTTTTTCTTTAAAATTCAGATCCGCCATTTGGTCCGTTTCTAATAATGCTTGAACCACAAAATAATGATACCCAGTACAATGTTGACCTTGGGCTTCAAAATGTTGTGATGTCATGAAAACGGAAGACAGGTGTTAATACATACACTTAAACATTATTATAATTTGCATATATTCAGAAGTTCTTTTCACCTCATGATGAAGATGTATCCTCTCTGAATCAATCAGTATTCAGTTTGCACATTTCAACTGCTGACATCGTCAAACCGGAAATAATGTGTACGTGTACATAAAATGTATTGAAATGTCTCATTTCCTAAAAGATGCCCTTTTTGTTCAAACTAAAACAAATGGTTTTACTGGAAAAAATGTTCACAACCGGGCAATGTCCTATGAAATGGTTTTCGGCCCGATTACCCAGCGTTTGTAACCCAACACACACGAATCTCTCTAGTTTTATCTTTAAATTTGGTGTGACTTCAAAACAACTTATCATCAATTTACTGTTAGGTGAAGCAGATGCGGATTCAAGCCTCAAACCATTAAATATCAGCTTTAAAAAGGTTGGACTCAAATTAATCAAGTCCAGTAATGAATGAAGGTAAATAACAACTTCAACAAAAGCCAGTGCTTTAAATGATATTCCAGTTTGATGTAAGGCCAACTCCACAGCTTAGTGTCAGTTTCTTATCCATTTGATAATGGTGAGAGGAACATGTGATTTGTTCATCCTTTACTCAGCTTGGTTCTCAATGTACCTCTGATTTGTGCTACATTGACATACTGAATACACACACATCTGTATTCCTGGCCCCCTCTGGTCAGATCCAGTAACTTGTGGAGATTGCTGTGTGTGTGCTCTGGTATCAAGATGCCCTTGTCTTATGGGCATATACATGTACATGTAGCTGTGATAATATGGCTTGGCGAATGTCATTTCCCAGTGGACATTCCTGGATGAGAGACAAGAGTGATTAATTTTCCTAAAAGTCTGGATTGGGCGTTAGGGGCAGAATACTTGGTTTTAGCTATCTGACAGTAATTGGAGGAGACAGATTAGCATTGTTTGCCAACCAGCCAAACATAGCCAAGCCCCTCTCCCATCTATTGTCTGTCTGCCAGCTTATATCAATCTTGTAACAACAGACATCGCTCAAGGCGCTTTTTGTACAATTCCAACTTTTTTGTCTCTTTTCATTAGGTTGAAATGGCAGTAAACGATTTAATTCTACTCCCCTGGGTATGCCATCGCAAAGGGCTGTGCACTGTTAACATGGATAGAATTACCCTACCATTTCATGGGAGATGAGATCATTGACTGCTAAGATTCCCGTTGCTTGTAGGCTTGGCTTACTCCAAAAAGACCTGTAATCTTACCGTCTTTCTTGATTATATTGTGTGACTTCTTTCCTCATGGGTGTCGCTGGTGTTTATTTTCAACAGGATACTGTAAAGAAAGAGTCACAATAGGCCATCTGCTGTCCATTGATGAGACTAACGACTAGAGTAAGTATTGATGCAAAACAAAAACCTTACGTGTTATGCCCAAAAAACGAAGCACTCACTGTTTGCAATAGAAGAATGAGAATTGTCTGTGGTTAAAAATATATAAAAAAATGTACAATTGTCTTTCAGCAAAGAAATATGCTTAATTTATAAGCTTCACTACCTTGCATACATGTATCTGAAATGAAAGAGCAACCGGATAGAGCCAGGCAAAGGGTAGAAAGAGGGCTGTGACAGTGTTGGCAGTGTGTTGTGTTCAGGTAACAAACAGTCTTCCCAAACTACTGCAATACCATGAGTAGATGGATATGAACACAAAGTTTACCATCAATATCACAAAGTTCAAGCCTATGTAGAGTGGAATACCCTAAGATGTGACAAAATCTTAAGTTATGACTTTATCTCAAGATGATCTAAAGGTTTGATGCTGTTGAAAAAAGGGCAAACCATGAAAAGCGTAAGTTGAAGAGATTGAACAGAGCATGAGTGATGTTGACATAACTTAAATACCGCCGTCATCACCGCCCCAATTTCTCTTGAATGGAGAGGAAAGTCAAAAGTACAGTAGGTTTTGTGCTTGGGCCAGGCAGGTTGAACTCCAATTGAACAGGCAGGAAAATGAAACGTGTTTTGTTGTTGTGTCAGTGTTGAAAGTGGTATTGGGTTTGTTTAGCTTTGCGATTGGATCCATGTGACAAACTAATAGGATAGGAAACATGAACCCTTGGGGTCTGTCAGCAAACGGCAAGCAGACAAAAGTAGGGGTTTGTGTCTGTTAATATTGCCTTGGCCTGTGATATTACCTGTCTTGTATGGCTTTATTGATGCCATCAGATTCAGTCTATGCAATCAATCAATACAAGCTCATGCTGTCTATTTATAACGGTTTTGTGGTTGATGTGGCTCTTTCAGAAGTACGGTTTGAGGTTGAGATCCTACTCATTAAAGAATGTAATGAACCTCTTCCGTATTTGTGAGAGGATAACTAAGGCAGGGGCTGGAGGATCTGCTTGGGGGATATTGTAAAGGTATATGCCACATCATAAAGTTGTATTTACATTTAGTTGCATAGTATCAGGAGGTATGGATCAGATGGTCAGGGGTGGTCACATATTGTGTGGTACTAAGTTAAGGGAATTAAAGTAACTTGAAAGTGCCCATAACTTAAATGAATTTATTTAGAATAGAATAGCACAGCTTCACTTATAGACTAAGATCATGTTACATGTGTCAGTAGTTTGGTTCCTCTGGTCTATCTAGTGGTTGATATCAATTGTTTATGATCACTCTTCATGTGTCTAATCTCTGTCTAAGATCCCATTATTGACATGTTTCACTTTATCTTCTTCAGTCTTATGTCTTCTGATCTTATCTAATCGCATCTTGAGTTATATTCATGTTTTATCTCATCTCATCTCATCATTGACTCTGGATTTATCTTTTCTCATCTAACCTCATCTTGAGTCATAGTTGCATTCGTCTCATTTCTCCTCATCTCATGATTAACTTCCCTCATCTCTCTGGTCTCATCTTATCATGCCGCACCTCACACGATCTTTTTATTAATTGTATGATCCTGCTTACATTAACTGAATTTGCTCTGTCTTATTCTTTTAAATGACTTAGTCCACAATTCTACTCCTCTACTCAACTTTTCTTTTATTTGTTTTCGTCAATTCATATCATCTTCAGTACAAAGTGACTTATCATATCTTTTCAGAAAAGTTAATCAAAACTCCCTGACAAAACCAGCTATAGTATATACAACTTTGGTATACAATACTGGGATAAAAACCGTAACTTTATTTGGAGCAACCAAACACATTTCACAATGCCTGAAAATCAACTCCCGTTTTGCTTATTATCTGAAAAGTGAGTACAGCCCAGAAAAAACCCTAAAAACTCAGTGTTTGCTAGCTTCATACTGCATGAAAAAAAGTTTCACAAAGGTGGGTATTTCCGCCTTTGTGAAAGAATATAGTGATAGAGGGATGAAGGAACATACAGAATAACTGTGGGGGTAATTTACTTTTATTTATGGACCAGACAGCAGAAAAGTAAGAATGTGTTATGCATGTTAAAAGTACTTTGAACCCAAATCAAAGCTGTAGTAGTCAGCTCTATGAAACATGTGTGTTCTTTTGTGTGTATTTATCACACCAGTCGGTGTTCAAACTCATTCTGTAGTCATGTGTCTTTCTCTTTTTATACAGATGCTTTTTGCAGTGACACATGAACAATAGGTGTATACGCACTTTCAGTTTGGATAAAGTGGAGTAGGGAACACATTTCCCATCGCAGATCCTGCAGGTAAATCAAATGTGTGGTCAACCAGCTATAGGCCCTTTAACAAGTTTTCAGCTCATGCCCACATGTAGTACCAGTAGTCTATGCATCCAAGTGGACTTAGTGTTTGAATCTGGGTTTTACTTACGTTGCACAGAGATGTTTTGGATACTGATAAATGTCCATAAAAAAGACTGGTGATGAGTGGGGATGATCTCTGATCCATTATGTCTAAAGTGATTGTATAACAACTTGAGACTTTGAAAGGAAGGTAGTAGGCCGAGATGGGAATTTATGTTCTTGAAAACATCAATTCTTCCAATAACCAGGTCACTGGTCATCATATATAAGATCAATTTTCAGGCATGTTTGGCATTTTCATCAGTCAGTTGACGGTTTAAACTTGTGTTGTTTCTAAGAAGAAGAAAAAATCATCTGATAGTGAGATTGCATATGAAATCAGATATGATTCTGTGAAATCCTTTTTATTTTGTTTTATTACTCACATTGTAAAGCATCTGGATGCATGGGGTGTACTGCCTACGATGGCCCAATTATGTGAACAACTGCAACGAAAGAGCTTGTAAATTGCACAATGGCCCATAAAGTTCACAGAGAAAAGGGAGACAAAAAGTTTTGGTAATGTGTGAATTACCAAGCTGAACGATTGACAGTTACTCCGATTATGGTGAACCTGCTTTGATTAATATCCAGGGCAAGTTAAGCAGAATAAATGGTATTATAGACACTACAGTGCAGTGTGGGGGGGTTTCTATCCCTGATTGTGTCTTGAGAAAACACCCAAAGAATCTGATATTTTCCACTTGCCCGCCTCATCAAACTGCCTGCAAGTCCCAATAGAGACCTAGGCCGTGGTGTCATTGTCAGCCAGTAACCAGAAGTGATAGCATTACTGCTAGCAAAACTGCAGAGTTATTAGGAACAAAGTTGAAGTAATCCAACCATGCAAACAGGCACAAATGAAATTCTTTCATGCACAGTTAGGCAGTATGGTCGGACATTCGTCACTGTAATGCAGTTCTCTGGGCCATGGGATGTCATCAGATTTATCAATAATATTTCATACATAAGATGCCGTGACAATAAGCATAACATGTATGTGTGGTACATTTCAAGTATTTGTTTTAATGTAGGGAGGTTAAACAAATCCTAATCCTATCCATGCACAATAATGCATTTGCTTACCTTAACTTGTGGATAATTCAGTGCCATACCAATGCAGAGAGTTTGTCACTCGTTGTAAATGTCTGGGAAAAAATGTCTATGATTCTCACAAGCAAATATGCCTTGAAAATGGTGAAGTGAGTAATTGATGTGTTTATCCCAAAGTTTCTTACTGTGAATCACAGTAAAGGTAGTGAGCACTGATCTCTGGTTCTGCAGGTAGCAAAGCGATCAGCAACTTCACCTTCCATTTGAATCTGATAATGGATGCATAACTTTACATACATGTAGGAAATATCTACATGACAGTTGTGGGGTTTATTGAATATTCAGTATCAACATATGATTTTCTTTGTAAAGTAGACAGAAAAGCTGACAAAAAGTTGAAAATTAGTGTGCATTGAAATATCAAAAGTATGGAATCCCTTTGTTGATGACAGATAATATGTAAGGTTTATTATTGTTGTTTCAGTCTGCCATTCTGGCCCTGAAATTGTTTTACAGTTATTGCGAGTTCTTGTTGGTAAAGATTTTAAGAAGTTCCACGTATTAGTTATCAATCTGTAATATTACAATCGATGAGTGAATGAAACAGCAGCACTCAGCACTACCACCCAGCAGAGTGCAACAAAACACCCTTCTTTCGCACCAGCAAATCTGTGACTAATCTATTGAACAGATTAATATTCCTGTGTTACGAAGTCTGGTGATGGGCCACAGAATACAGGCTAGGTGTCACACACCAGGGGCGTGAAACAAGCCTGGACCGCCTAGGCTTCACGTTTTTCCACCTGTGCGCTGGGCGTGAAAATACTGTCAAATGCAGTGTCAGCGCATTTAGCAACACGGGGCCAAGTGGGAATGATGATATTAAATGATAAATGGGCTACAGGAGCAAGCACAAGAACAATCATTGACAAGTCAGCTCATCAGAGTAGAATTCTCCTGGCTGTGATTTATGTGGAATTTGATACGACTTGCTTGGCTCTATCCTTTGACAAACATCCCACCGCTATACGTATAAACTCTTCCATCTACTGCGGCAAGATGGCAGTAAAAGCCCTCGGATCAAATCTAGTGAAAGGCTAGCCACAATTCCCACCCCCGTGTCCCCTCCATAGGCAACCCAGAGGGATCTGGTTTGTGTATCAAACAAATTCCCCGGTTGCATTCCCGTTAAAATAGAATAACTTGCCTCATTGGAAGTGTAGTGGATGGCTTTTAGAATGGAATGGCTTGCAGCCTCTCGAGGGGAAAAAAGAGCAGGTTCCGAGTATTTGTCTTGAGATTCATTTCATCCGTCTTGAGTACAAATTGTGTACTGCAGGAGGGGCTTCTCACATGTACTTTAACTTTGTTGCTATCGATCGGCCCGCATGGCCTATGAATTAGTAAGAACGAAGTAAAATGGTCTAATCCCATCAAACTCCGGCAATTGCCCACTCTCGGCAAACAAAACAATTAAGATGGTCACACGATAGCCTCTATCTGCAACGCACCGTGTCGTTCATCCGAGCCGAGCCTATCTTAAAGAGCGCACTCTTTTAAACCAATTAGGACCGATGCGGGGAGAAAAAAGCCCTAGCCGTCAGGAGCTGTTCTCGTCAGGCAACTGGATCATCCACTCACCTTACGTTGTCGTCTATAACCGGGCGTTGAAATTCTGCCTGGTAACAAACGGCTGAGGTGTCAGCTACAGAATGGGATGGCACAAATGAATTATCTCATTCTCGCACTTTACAACGATCGGGAGGGTCAGAGAAGAATGCACGAACCGCAAATCTGTAGCCAGCTAAATGCACTCAGCCCGACGCCAAATTGGATCATGTTAGGCATAATTCGTCGGTTTAAGTCCCTTCGCGCTGCTTCCGTGTTTGGTGTAAGGTCGTGTGTTTTTTCTCGATGGCAATGCATTGCCAGTCACAAACTGTGTTGACTTAAACAGCAAATTGAAAACGTGCGCGTAGTTTTGGTGTTAGTGTCCTTACTTAATACTACAGGCTTGAATTACATGTAGGACATACCACTTACCAACTGCTGGCAAATGTTTTGTGACTTACTGATGAAACTGGCTGTTCACTTTGCAAAATAAAAATGTTACGTGTATTTCAGGACTTTGCATTAATTACAAATAAATACCACTCTGTTTAAGCCGATCAGTAAGCTTTTCAACATTGAGTTGGCAGCTTCTCAAAAGATACAGCATTTTTCAATCACTTTCCATTGTTTGAAATGTCAAAATGATATACATTGTATCTTGATAGAAATACACTGAGAATGTCAGCCTAGTGATGTGCTTTGAATAAAAAGAAATATTTTAAACAAGTTATCATACTGTAGATATTTCAGGGCTGATTTTTGTATTGTTTGAATTTGTAAATTATTGGTGAGTGTATATGTTTGAAGTTTAGTGAAGTGGTATCATCAGACCTTTGACTGGTACTTTAAATCGTATAGTTCATACAAAATCTATTGGTATTTTTTGACCATCAAATAATCTTCCTTTGGATTAAGATATCGAGATAAGAACAAGCCTACCAGCGATGTAGACACAATCTTACGTGATCGTCCCATCACTAATACCCCACTTAAGGCACCACTGCTGAGAAAGATCGGCAAAATGTGCTTCAGGGAGATTAAAAAATTTCAGATAAGAAATTGAAAAGGGCATTGCTGTTGGCTGCGGTGTAGCAGCCCCATAACTGGCAGGCTTCTTATCGTTATGTCCATGAGTTGAAATGCCATCGCACAATCTGCCAGTCCCAGTCATCACACAAACAATCTGAGCACTGACTCTTTTTCTCCTGTGGCAAATTGGCTAGAAAATCCTTTTCAAGACACGTTGGTTGGATTAGTAATCCCCCCTTCAAAAAAAAACCTAAAAAAAATAGAGAGAGAGAGATGAAGAGAGTGCATCATTGGTCATGTCGGCACACTTTGAGTTTGCTTGTTGCCATGTTAGTGTTCCTGGATGAGTGAAGAGGGGGAAAAGATTCTGGTTTTGTGGTTATTTTTTTCTGTTTAGGATTAATCAAGAAGCAGTTGGTGTTTATTAATTACTTTGAGAGCTCCAAGGGAGATTGGCTTCAGTATTTAGAGACAGTATGATTGAAAAATGTCTGGTTTTTATGATGCCCATACCCTGCACATCTCCTGATAAAGGGAACAGCACAAAGTGTTGTTTTGTTGAGTGTAAACTGCTTCTTCCAGATAGAGTGCAGGCTACATGAATGAAGATAAACGCACTGTAGAATAAACACAAATTAAGTTTCATGCATTACTTTTGAGAACTTATTGTTTTCCAAATTACATGCCAACTTTTGTTCTTCTATCCAACTGGGCACATTTGGAACAGGATTGCATGAGAAAGTTAACCGGGAGGGATCTTTGATGGTAATGGGGCATCTGAATTGACAGTGCCAACAATTAACACATATTACAGGAGCCTGAAAAAAAGAATGATAACTTACCTTTTTTTAATAACTAAATTATGAGTATAAAGAAGACCTCGACAGAGATGAATTGTTCTAGTGAATTAGATGAAGCAGTGTAGGTCTGGTATACTGAGCTCAATAAAGCACTCCATGGTGGACTACCATGGACACACATGTATAAATTGGATGCTGTGGACTAATAATACTGTAGATATTTCTAGACTCAGACACCACTTGCAAGAGTCATAAAACTGCGGCTATGATGTTTGAGGAAAAGCAACCCCCACATAAGTTTAAATGTTGGCGTTGTTTAGACAGGTTTAAACAAGCAATTTATTTTGGCCACACAATTGATTTTAGAAACGTTACCTTACATGTAAGTTAAAAGATAGGCAAAGATAACAAAAAAATTACCCTTTTTTTGTGCTGAGAAGAGAATTAAAATGAGTGGGGAAAAAAAAGAATTAGAAAAGTTTTTTTTGTAAATAAGGTTGTATTTGTTGAGTCATGTCCTCATTTGTCATGATCGTGTTCATGACCAGAGTTAAGCATGTTGGGTTTAGAGGCTTCATGCATGTGTGTGGTTGACTTGGTTTTCTCCTTCAACTTGATGATTTTTGTGAATTTACTGCTTCCTGTGCCAGAGGTGCTGATAATCCTCTCATTCAAGGAATTCATATGATTTTAATTTAGCAAATCATAGCCATGAGCAATGGCTAATGAAGAGACCAGGCAAAATTTGAAAATTTATTTCCAAAGTTGCTAATCCAATGCAATCTGTTTCTCTCCTCCATGCCTAATCCTTCATGTCCATGCATTGGTGGTGTAGGCAACTCTAATTAAGTCTAGCCAGGAACGACTCGGGCTATATTGTGCTCATCTATACGCTATGAGGTCACTGGTAGGATTGGAGTTGTGATGGCTTCTTTTTTTCTCTACAAAAACTTTGCTGCAATCTGTTAAAAGGCTTGCACTCTGGTCATGTTGAACTAGCTGTAGAGTTCTTTTCTGGAATCATGAAGCTTTGGCAATAAGTTGGCGTACAAGATTCTTAATTATCACTTGCCTGTGGCATAGGAGAGTGCAACCTTTTAATGAGCACAAATACTCCTACATGTATCTTCTGTTAAAAAAAACCCCCAAAACAGGAGGATATTTGGTTTTCATTTTATATATTTTTAATTAAAGTCCAGATTTATTATTATACATTGATGAGTTTGTAGATTGTAGAGGGAATTTGGAGGTAGGTAAAGATTCTACAAGATTGTGTCGTGTTGAGAGTTGCCATCTTATGATGATAACCAGATTGCATTACCATCAATAAATAGCACCATCAAGCTTTCTGTGATGACTGCTTCATGTTACATTGTTGACCGCCAATGAAAAAAGTACAAAAGGCTTAAAATTATTTCCCCATGTACCCCTCCAGATTACCACCTGAATCGACTAGCCATTCGTTAGCAATTTCTGCTAGATTTCTATTCCAAATGGTGCGATGAATAAAGTGTCTTTGTTGGGCTCCGCACAAATACCAGCCATAAAGGGGACCGATGACCCAGAGTCTAGCGTCAGATGAACCCCTCATGTGGAAAAATGACTACAGATTTTTGGCCGGTTATTAGAAATAATTTCTGCAGATGGGATATGAGCGTAGTGCGACTTGTCAAGGATGTTGGGGTCAAGAGTCAGCAACGATGGGGTCTCTTTGAAAGGCGTCTCAAACGAGTGACGATAATTCGCAGCGATTGCTGGCGTGGCATT
This sequence comes from Patiria miniata, assembly GCF_015706575.1. NCBI lineage: Eukaryota > Metazoa > Echinodermata > Asteroidea > Valvatida > Asterinidae > Patiria > Patiria miniata. Next base: position 12,182,865 of record NW_024037055.1, read on the forward strand.
TGCATTAATTTCATGGAAGGAGTCCATTCAGTTATGTTGACGATGATAAAGACAGCAGAATCTAGGCCACAGGTCTCGTCCTTGCTAAAATTACCGGGAAAAAAAATCTGCTGTAAGTCAGCCAGACCCTTTTTGAGTTTACTTATAAGACCTACAAGACTGTTTGATCTAGCAGACTTTCAAGCCATAATCAAGTCCAATCAAAAACTTGGAGAGGATCCAACTTGTATGTTTGACATTTGATGAATATCACCAAGTGATACTTCGTTTGTGAGTGACTTATTAAAAAAGAAACAGGAGGAACAACAAAACAAAGAGTGGTTATGCAGATGCCAACAGATGCGAAAGAGAAACTTTGGGAAAGAATGGTGGATGTAGGAAACGGGAGAGCTGGAAAGATTTACAATATATACATAATTATGGGTCTTCCATTTTTAACACTTCAAAGTTATTTTTTTTATTTATAGGTAAACTAGCAAACAAGCAAACTGCAGTCCCCCACTAAAGTTAAATCTGTACAAATGATGACAGTCTAAAATAGTCTCATTTCTTTCTATGATATAGGTGATATTTCTTAAATTGCCTGTAATGGATGTTGCATAGAAAGTGAAGATTGAAATTGAAATTGAAGTTTTCCAGACATCCACTCTTTATTCAACAAATTAAAAAGTGGTGTTAAAAGGGCAAGTGCTGTATAATGAGGAAACTAGTCTGTAGGCGGAATTAACACTTTTTAGCAGGTCATCCTATGATAGCCATAAGTACGTGATGACAGTTCAACTTTTGACAAATCCACAGCTGCTGCACTGCCTGGCCCTTGTGCTCCTGGGGAAAATGAACAGGTTTTCTTGCTTTTGGTCGAGAACAATTTGAAAAATGCCTCTAATCCCTGACTGATGAAAGGCGACGGCTGCAGATGATGGCAAATCATCTTCGTTTGGGCCAGCGAGGCCTTGAACGCACATTACATGTAAAGATAGACGTCAGAATCAAACTATTTTCCATATTCTCCCAGCTGTCAACTTGTCTTACTCTATATCTGAAAACCATAGTGATGCATCAAAGTTTTGGCATTTATCATCATTGGCATTTTTGAATGGTGATTAAGTTGACAGTGTATGGGACCAGCTTGATTGCATTATGATCGTAATTCAATATTGCAATCATTTCAAGAAAAAAATGCATTTTTCTCATGAGTTATATTATTTTTTTGTTAGCTTAAAATGTATGTTTTAGACAGATTTCTTCCAGCAAAAGTTATCCTGGTTTCCTAAGGTTTTAATCACATGTTTAGACACGGGTAATGATTATTATCTCTGTGCACAGGCCAGTGAGGGGGCTATATACACCAAGCAACTTGTACTGTCTGCTGGTTGCTGCATTCTGATATCACAGCAAATAGTAGTTACAAGCACCTGATAATTCTACTTCTACCTTAGTTTCTGTTTTTCAAAAGAAAGTAACCGTAATCACCCCCACAGTACATGAACAGTTGACTCTCGTTAATACAAACACTGTTAATACATATTCTGGTTATAACAAACATAAAGCCTGGGTCCCAACTGCTTTATGTGCACAATGAATAGGACCGGTACTCCACTTAATACAAAATTCTGATATAACAACATTTTGGCTAGGTCCAGCTGAGTTTGTATTAACGAGAGTCGACTGTAATTCATATTGTACATGAAATCTCAGTAATTGTAATATCAAGGATTTGCAGCTGGAGAGCCACAGCTGTTATCATAAAGCAATTGCATGCAATCCCAGCAATTCAGTAGAAAGTGGCCTTAATTGTAGTCTATCTCCACTGTCTATGTCATGATTGTTTGCAGGAGCACCTGTGGCAGTTGTTTTCATGACTGTTCATTCAGGGTCAATAGAACATGGCTAGATGAGACAGGAAGAGATTCAGATTGGCTGAACAGGTTTATTTCCTTACATTTCTGTGATGGCTCTTCTGTGATGCAAAGTTACTGTCAACTATGCATTTTGGATATTTATGCCCTTTTAGAGAGCAGTTCTTCTCACACAAGATGACAAACATTGCACAATACTTTCTTATATGTATGTTCAGAAATGGGTAACTATATCTGGTATTTGGGGGTAATAACAAGGTGCTCACACAAAGTGTAGCTGTGTTGAAAAGACCAGAGAGTCACGGTGCTCTACCATGAACAGGTTACTTCTGAGTTGAGGAGATGGAAACACAAGGGTTCTAAAGCCAAAAACTGGCATGAAACCTAAAGATTCATGGTGTCATGAGGTCTTCTGCATTTTCAGTTTATCGATCTATTTGTAAGGGGTAATATCCTTTTAAAAATGAGTGTTTGGTGAATGCCACGAACGATGCACATTATAGCTTCGGACTTCAGCACACGTATGTTTTACTGGTAAAAGAGTATGTACACACATGGGATTTCTAAATGTACATAACTGTAGATATTCTATTTTGATGAACCACAGATTTGAATTTATCCAGAAAAAAACTTTCACAGAATGTAGTATGTGTCAGAGAGATTTGTTTATCGTTGGTTAGTGAGAGGAGAAACTAGAATTAGCCTAGATTTCTTCAGCTTGTAGTGGTAGTATCACAACTGACAGTGCGCCACTTGATAGTCTAGTTCATTATTTCAAGTGATGGTATTTCTATGACCTGTAAATTACTACTACAATAACCTATTAGGCAATGTTTCATTATAAAAACAGTTTTTTTAAATTTTATTTGATTAAAAAAAGTGAATTTGCACTTAAAGGGAATATACAACATATGCTTTTGCTGTAATTTTCAGAAATGGATGGATTTAGGGGGTTAGTATTTTTTATAGCAAACATTATTACACTGACTTGTTTGAAGTTTTGTTTTGTAGAAATAAAATCATATTCGTGTACTCTGGTTCCCTTTAGCTGGCTTGTACCTGTTCATAGGTGTGTAATCGATTACAAACGAAATGCGGACTAACTAAATATGGTTAACTGGGGGCAGTATTGGAAAAAAGTCAGTTTTTTCCCAGTGCTGTTGGGCCGACCAGCATTGGAAATTGATACAAAAATACCACTTTTCTTGAAAATGACAGCACACCAGGTGCCATGATTTTGCAGGATGTTTTAGACAGTCATTCACTAACAATTCAGTAAGGTATTTGATAATAATTTGATAGTTTTCTTTTTTGATGTTTGCAAATGTTGTATATTCCCTTTAACAACTCACACATACTTGTTCCGTAATTGTGGTCCCATGGTACTATGGGGACGGAAGACGCTATGGGGACAGCAGAAAGTCCCCATATAACTTGGTCCAATTTGCCTGACAATAAAAAAAACTTCCCTGTAACACGGTGATGGCCTGCCCACCCAATCTAGCATGGAGTGTAAACATTAACAGATTTGAGTCCACGGATTGAAACTTCAACAGGTTTTGTTTTTAACAGTCAATTTTAGACTTCGAGAATTGTTGAGTGGAAATTTATTGAGTGCAGTTTCATTTGTAATTAAAAAGATATATATACTTCAAAATTCTCATGTGTTTTCTGATCAGTTTTGGAGAGAAGTACGTCGTCGTTTTTTGTTTTTGAATGATAGCACATGTGTAATTGTGGACATCTTTCAACTAATAGAAACGATGTATATATCCAAGCCAAGTAATAGTGTGTAACCATGGTTCCAGCCATTTCAAAATGTAGGCTTTGGCCCAGTTTTCTGTATACACCCTGGTCACCCTGGTCTGGACAAAGAGACTGGTCAACTACCAAACTGACCGTCCATCCACCAACTGATGACAAGAAAGTAATCAAAAGAGAAATGCATGCAGGCCATTTAGCCCACAGGTCTAAATATTTAATTTGGTGCCCACTAACCTTTGGCTCTTATTTGTAAGCATAGCCATATCTATAAACTGGCCCATGTAAGGAAATGTGCACAGTGATAGCTCATTCCAGATGGGACAGAGATTGAGATTAAGCCTTCAGATATGGTTCTTAATTGTGGCAAGTTGTGGTTTTGTACTTGTGAACTTTAGATACACTTTTCCCAATTACTGGCTCACGTTCATTAAGTGGGGTTCCAACCAAAAGATCCTTATGGGAATTGCAGGCTGAAATGAAATTGAGAAATGAGGTTAAATCATCTACAGCATTTAGCCAAATTGAAAAGAAGAAAAAAAGATTGGCCTACATAAACGAGAGTGATGGAATTCTCAAAATGACTCAAACAGCTTGTACAATTGTAAGAATAATTTGTAATGCTTCAGATGAAAATGATATCCAGTGAGCTTCAGTAAGATCGATTTTGCTATGGCATATGGAATGACATGATTTGAAATAGATTTGTCATCAAAAATGTCAGCAGAGCATATTTCACATTCGGGTTGTTTGAACAAATTTTGTCCACACAAAAAGAGAGAGTGATGAAATTCAAGGGCTTTTTAATCTTACATCTCCTGGGCTTGTTAATAGACACCCGTCCAATATCGTTCTTTGAAGTCTGGAAGAAAGTAACCAGAAATAATGGAATGAATCGGACAGAAATCCTGTGGTCCCATGGCACCTGGTCATGACAATGCCCTGCATTCGCCTCACAGCATGGCGGAGAATCACTCACAAAGTGCAATTATACACCCCACTGCAGCCCTTTATGCCACCCTCCCTGCCGACCTATAAAACACCTTGCCTTAACCCTGACGCCGCCTCCTGAAATTGGGCAGGAAAGAGGGGGAAAAAACCCTGGCTTTGGTGTGACAAACACACCGACTGACACCTTTCTTGTGAAGTGTGCCGATGAAAGTGTTTAGCAGTTCAGGACCAGAGATTGTGGAAGGTGTATAGGAGGTGTTGAGGTTAAGCCACAGCGGTCCTTGCTTGAGAGTTATTGGGGAATGAGTGTTTGGTATTAACCACCAAGTGGGTTATTTCCACAGCTGTTTTAATCGATGGGATAGTGCGGCCGTTGAGTCTCGTAGAATGCTTGAACGGTTGAGGTTCCTCTTATTCCAGGCTTCACTAATTCTCTCATCGATTGCCCTGACACCTCTACATAGTGACACTGAATAACATCATGAACTTGTTCATTTCACTTCATTTGGTATCTGCATCCATGCGCCAGCAATGTCGCTCTTGTAATTGCCACATGTGCCTCAGCATGTACTTGGCTGGCCAGATTGTATACACAACACCTCGGAAGTAATGAAATGTTTATTATACACTCATACACCTCATAAAAACTGACAGCGGCTTGCGTGTGCAATCCGAGCAGAACAACATTCCGGCATCAAAAATCAATTCATCCCAAGTATCACCTGAAATTAAATTTCTGTTGGAGTCCAAGACTGATGACAAGGTTGGCAACTTTATTAAGTATTGGTGGTAGAAGGTTCACAAATTTACTTTGGATCAGAAAGCAACAAGATCAAGAGTTACAATCACTTACCAGTCACAAACATCATCGGATTCTCACATGTGTTGATCGAAGCAAGTATAGCAATACTTGATAAATGATACAATTTGTAATCATAGTTGCTTAGCTTTGCTACAAACAATTCCCATTGCTGTTTTCAGTCCTGGTACTTTTGTATTTGTGGAACATTAACAACTACGGTCATAATAATTTACTTGGATGAAATATTTTAAAGCCAATGTCAGAACTTTCTGATTTCTAGTAAGGTACATGTAGCTTACATTGCTATAGTTGTGGCTCTGAGTATGCCATCAATGTTCTCCTATGCACTTCACTGTAGAAGCTATTTATTACCCACAGGTATTAGCGGATGAGCCCTGAAAGGTTCTATTGAACAAGTAGTTCAACTACAGTGGTCTGATAACAATGCATATGCATTTATTCTATTTTTCTCAGTGATTTTATAGTGGTACATGTATGTCATATTTCTTTGCAGTCAGCTAAAAGCATGAGGTTAGTGACCCATTCATTTCCATAATATCCCATCAACTGATGCAGGAATGTTTGATATATCATGTTCAGTACACAAAATGTTCTCAGTAGCAGTATGGGGTAACATTTTTTAAATTTTAACTTATTTCACCCATACTGTCGTAAACCCACACTATCCCCCCCCCCCCACACCTCCATGTGGAATATTGCACTCATAGGACCAGGTTTCTTTGAAGAGAAGCTACAAATACGTATATTGAAATTTTGTAACAACAACATATTGTCTGTATACACATGCACAAAATTACGATAAAATGACATAATTGTACATGTGTTTTTGTTATTGCACAAGAAATAATGTGTGTATTGTTGATGAGCCATGGTTAGTTTGTCCTTTACTGCAATTAGTCAATATCAGGAACAGCTTGATTGCCTTCCCATTGTTATCTCAATGTATACCTAGTTTGTGTGTGCAGTCTAATCACGCATTGTTCTTCTGTGCACAGGCTTGGATGGGAAATTTATGGAAGCAGCAAAAATCAGACAATAAGGAATGATTGGTGGTGGGATGTGTGGTGAAGACAAGTCACAGACATGTTTGTACATGAAAACTGTCATCAATGGAGACACTGCAAAAAAACTTGTACCTCAAAGTGTCATTTGGATATTTTAAGTTTTGTCCAAGTAAAGATAATCCCTCTATTTATGGTTCCTGGTTGGCATTCATCTAAGCGTTGGCACAAAGGGCACTAGGTTGCCGAACGTGCCATTACATCACATCAACAACTTCATCTAAGCAAAGATGGTATACTGTTAGCAGAGATGGCAACATTGACAGACTGGATAGCTCAGTTGGTAGAGTGCTGGATTTATAATCCAGAGGTCCTGGGTTCAAGTCCCAGTTCAGTCAATATTTCTTTGCCATCCATATTCATTAAATTATCAGCATCCTTTTGACTGTATTGAAGTAATTTGAATTAAAATTTAAGTAACTGCAGGTCCTAACGTGATAGATTAAAGCTACAGTCCATCATTTGTAATTTGTACATTTTGTTCGTTTGAAGCAACAAAAGAGTTCAAAATCTAATGAAAGATACTGAGCAACTAACCTGATGAAGTTTCAGCTAAGCTTCAGCTGTACATTCCGAGAAAAACAGCATTCTAAGATCTCAATTTCAAATCCAAAGTTACTGAATCATGTTTTGAATTGTTTTGAATTGCAGCTATACGCGACGTCGCGCACTGATCCGACGAATTATAACAACCGCGCGCGCGTGTGCGTCGTTCCAATACTTGTGCGCGCTGCGCTGAATAACAAAACGAACTACTAATTTAAATTTTCCTACGGTGCTTCTTAAGAATCACCATTGGAAATGCCTTCTTTCGTTGATTACTTCAAAATGACAGCTTCCCAGAAAGAATAATTTCACAGGGAGTTTAGTCCCCTTACTATCTTTCAACCAAGTTTGTTTTTCAACAATAATTACGCCAGTTACTTTTCGGATGGCTGCAAATGATGGACTATACCTTTAAATGGATTTAGAATAGGTTGGTGGGTTTCTTCGTTGATTGGTTGTTTGGACGGACTACAGTATTGAGTCTTATGGGATGTTGTGCACTTTATTTTGTGCTTTGGTTGATTGTTCCAAAAAAATTATGAAACAATTTTTTTTATAAAATATAATTAATTAAAGCATGCTGTGATAAGATTAATCATTACAGTCTTTGTTGTAATTCAGCAAAACATATGATAAACTGAGACGCAACTTTCACAGTGCTAGTTCTGTTTGTTGCTGTGATATATTGCCTATTTTCTGTCAAGAGGTATTGCAAAAGTCTCTTTCCATTGAGGCAAAACTTAAACCTTAACAGAAATCATTCTCAGAAACTTGCTAATTCGTGTAGTTCAATTCAATTGACAGGCACTACTCCAGATGCAGAGAGTGCCTTTTGAATCTTTGTGTTGGCGTTTGTTGCTCATTATCACATTGAAACACTTTTTGGCTTTTCCGCCTTTCAAATCTTTTGGCTTCTGACCAAAAGGAAATGTGGCACGTGTGATTTGGTTATGTCATTATGCCAATTATCACACCTTTTTGTAGTTTATATTAACTTTGTCTGTCGACAATTGCTCAGTTAGTCCTTTATTTTTAAGGTCATGAGAACTGATTTCAATAGTCTAGCCTGAGGAGTTCAGATCATAACTGGGTCCTGAATGATGATTGTCCTGGTGATTTCCATCATGAGATGCTCCTGGCTGGAAATATTGTGTCCTGATGTTGTGTTTGTTGTTGATTAGAGCAGACATTAGGCAGTTGACTGCTGCACATTTGGAGTCTTATTTCATTAGAATGGGGGCAGTTAGTGGTGGTGGGATGAGGTGTTAAAATGAAGAATGGGGGGACAAATCTGCAAAGTGCACCAACCTAAATTACAACAGATTTTTATTTTACCATGGCTTGAGATGTGGGGCATGGGTTATTAGAAGAAAAAAAAAAAGGCTGGCATCCTACATGAACAGGTTTTTAAAACTGAAAGTGGAAGTGAGAATCGCAATACTTCAACTTCAAGACACTTTTTCTATAACTACGTTGTGGTATTTTGGAAAAGAATATTTTTTTCATACATGATGATTTCCTGCAAAGCATACTTCAACTTATATTTATAATACAAGAGCACTTTATTTGCCTTCATTCACAGGTCATTGACAAAGCCAATTTTATATATTAATTTACATTCATAATGAAAATCAATCGTATATTGATTTTTCGATGTAACTAAATTTTGTAGGAACAAATAGGTATAAAATGTATATTATAATACTAAATGATAAAACTGTTATAGTCCAAGAACTTCAGAAAGAAATCAAATCTAAAATATTCTTAGACTAAAGTTTTAATTTTAGTTATGTTTGAAATCTATTTTCTTAAAAAAAAAGATTTCTAGTTCTCTGACTCCAAAATATAATTATGGCACATTGTATGGTAGGTTTGGCATGCTTCAGCCCATGAAGACATTTTAATCCTAACTGATTTTTGTGGGTTGACCTAAGTTAAAACACAAAGGAAACTATACATTTTTGGAAGTCTACAAATGTTTTTCTAGTCCAGAATCTAAACAGTTTAAGTATTTAGTTGAGTCAAATAAAGGATTTGAAACGGGAAACTGCAGGAAGACTTCTCATAGCCGCCTTTCCATGTGCATGTTTTTCATCCTTTTAGTGTCTTTTGCATGTCTGTTGAATATTCATGCCTTATTGTAAACCTCAAGCCTCACCACACAGACACAAAGCTGACTGAAAAAAGGGCTTATGGAAAGGCGGCCGAAGAGTGGTCATTAATTTGTGGACACGGGTCACTGTTTGTGGAAATAGGTCACGTGTGTTGCCCAGAGTTTCCCTTTCAGCAAAGCCATTGATATTTCAATTTGTATATTTGATAGTCCTGAAGTAACTGGATGTGTAGAATCCATTGATTGAGTTCCTCTTTGTGTAATGTCAATCCTTCCAGCTGTGACATTGTTAGCAGTAGTGGGGTCCTCACTACTCAGCCTAAACCCACACAGAAACACTGATCACTTATGTTATCTTGAATGCTAAGTCATTGAGGTAAGAGCCTCCAACAAGGTGCTCAGCCGAGTGGAAAAACGCTCAAAATGCACTTTCCCTCCAAAAGCTTCCTAAGTATAAACGAGCATAATGCCTGGATAGATTATCCTCCTCCAATGAATATATTAAGATCCCCTACTAACAAGATCCCAAACCATTATTCTGATTCGGGGAGGCACATTGAGCCAGTGTTGTTTATGTCCACGTGTCACGCACCCAATTGAGTACCCGTGATCCCATCTACCAATTGGATTATCCAGGCTATAATACCAGATGAGGAGCAACCAGAGGTTCTCTCGTCCAGCGCCGTTCGTTATTGCCGGAGCTGAAATGAAATTAGGCTGCATGGAAATGGGATTGGATTTGGCAAGCAGGCAATGCGCAAACGTCTCGACCTTGCCGCTCAGTCCGGTTGGTCTAGCCCAATCAATTTAAAACCTTGATGGAGACAGGATCTTATGCTTGATGGCAGAGATGGCTGGCTGTGTCTTCTATCGTTGTCAAATTGAATCTTCACTTACTTTCCTGATACTAATTTCCCACAGCACATGTGCTGCTGGCTTTTGTGCTGCCTCATCCGCTAACTTTCACTCTCTTTGTCAGGTTCTTAAATGCTGTGATGGGATTTTGTGAAATCCCTGTGTTTTCAAAAACGCAATTGAATACTTTGCATGTATTTTCTTTCACAAGGGAGACATTGATCACAGCAGGTTTGGTGATCCATTTATGTTTGCTGCTGGTAACCAAAGTGATGCTTACTGCATTTTGTTAATTGGGCTTTCTACTGTATGAAATTGTCAGCCTCCCGGTAGGTCCCCAATATTGCTTACTTTCAGGTCCTGGGTTTAGCTTCGAAAATAATTAAATCTATTTTGCTTATGCTTGTGCGATCTCGTTTCTGTTGTTTTTTGTGTTTTGTTTTTGTGTTGATTTTGTGCGTTTGTGTGTGCTCTAACCTTGCATACTCTTTGTGGACCAGTGAACAAAAGAGGTCCACAGGATGCAGGAAGTGTGAACGTTGTGTGGACTTGCCCACGTCCACACTAGGTTTCCCCCCTGTGGAAAACAGGTTTAGCGCCATTTTGGGGTTAAGATTGTTTGTCGCAAAATGAAGAGGAACACTCAAGGAAATCATGATAAAAAATAATGGGTTGAAAGAGTGTTCACAGTGCTAAAAACGATTTTTTCCCCAGTTTTTCTTAATTACATGAATTCAAAGGAATGTCCACAGTAGGTATGGAATGTAAATATGTGTGGGCAGGCCGTCACTGCGTTATGGGGGAGTTTTTTATTGTTAGGCAAATTAGTTATGGGGACTTTCTGCTGTCCCCATAGCGTCTTCAGTCCCCATACCAGGGGACAACACGTGTGTATTCCCCACAGTTACAGAACAAGAATGTGTATACATGTGGCTTTACTACAGAGGACAAACACACAAAGGGAGAACAAAAGATCCTTTCAGTCCTTTGTTGTAAACGGTCCTCGATCCTATGGTTATGTGCTTAGTCTATGTGAGAGTGTTAGATTACAGGGACAAAGGGAAACACAAAGCATTGTCCTAGGGCGTATAGAAATTCATGACTGTTGGTGTGTGTGTGCGTATTCATGGTGTAAATCGAGGACACACATGTGAAGCATCATCGAGTAATTGAGGACAGGTGTCATATCAGAGACGACCTCTATTAGAAAGATGTACAAAACCAATGGGAGCTAATGTGAAAAAGAATAAACGAAAAAATGATGATGAGGAACAATAACAAATCCTTGATTTACACAATAAACAGACGTGTGTGTATGGGGGAGGGGGGGGGGTCGAGGGGGCCAACTCTACATGTTAAAAAAAGTCACTTATTCCACAGGCATAACAGATATACCATATATGATTGTACATAGACTGCACGGGGCTATAAGTAATTTGGGCGATAGTAACAGACACACACAAAATGTAAGGTTTGAAGAAAGGCTTGTGCTGCTTGAAAGTATAGACTTTTGAAGGGGCCTTTGAACTGACATAAATATTCATGTTTGTTAGTAATAGCCAAAAGGTGTCTTATCGCAAAATACATGTCATTCTGCAATTGACTCTAATTAATAAGGTTTCTCAATACAGAGGAATTGTTTTAAACAGCAATGTGTTTGTTGTTTTTCACAATTTATGGTCATTTAATTTTCACTTGTATTGATTTTTTTTAGCAGCCATTATGTGTTGCATCAAAGCAATTTCCTACAGTCCAATAACTATAGGACGAGGCTGTGAAGAATGGTAGCTGGTGGGTGATGTTTGCAGCCTCGATGCCCAATCATTGTGGTCACTGCCTCTTCATTGTGCTCAGACGATGACATTTTGCAGACAATAAACAAATAGACTGTCCCTCCCAATATTGCAATTAGATTCTTTGTATGGCAGCACTGTGCATCAGCCTGTGTCAAGGGTACTCTGCCCTTCACCGGCCCCAAAACACCCTCATAATTGATGAAAATGCAGATTTTATTTACTACAAAAGCACATCGCAATTTTCTACAATTACTCATGCAGGTGTAGTTGCTTGGCTGAACAATTGAAAGGTCTGAGCCCGATCCATACGTGTTAGCTTAGCACCATTGATCACTCAAATGTTCCAACTGCATACTCGTGAGACACTACTCAACCACAATCAACCTGTCATATTTTAGTGAAATCATTTGCAGAAATTGCATTGTTGACCCATCATGGTGGGGGGGGGGGGGGGTAAATTTAACAACCATGATGTCAATACTTGTAATGATTTGCAGTACAGTGTCTTGTACATGATACCTATTACCACCAGTCTGATATTGATCCACACACCAGTATTTCACTCATGCACATATTGGAAATAACCAGGGGCTTGTTGTTAGAATTGTATGTTTGTAGGGTCAGTGAGGATCAAAACCTGTTTACCAGCCCCCCCCCCCCCCCCACCTTCCCACCTTGCAAACTCTTCGGCCTCAGGGACATTGCAAAAACCTGAGAACTGGCTAATTGTTGAGTATGAAGTCAAGTGTGTAGTGTTATGATATCTTCACCCACTAATTGGGTGTATATTTTGTATATTTCTATGTTAAAGCACAGTCACTTAAAAACCCTTTTAGTCGGGGACTTGTCCATTACCAAGAAAAGGGCATCTGTCACCCGCATAAAATGTGATATTTGGTGGTACAAGCATCGCGCAAGATGACACAGAATGGAAGCTTGCGTCAATCAGGGCAGCGCTCCCACAAAAATCAAAGCTGCTTGGCCTGTATTGGTTTTTCACAGCGCCAAACATACATGGTACTGGATGCTTCTTTTGTCGTGGAATTCTCAAGCTTCCCGACATTTGATTAATTCTGGAAGGGAGAACAAATTTTTAAAACTGTGCCTCTTTCCTTGTTTGTTAATTCTTCAAAGCACGCTGTCAGAAAATGGGCCTAAATTGTTTCGGTTCATGAGCGAATCTTAAATCAATATGTTGGTAATGCATTCACTACGCGCATGTATGAGTATGACACCAAACAGTCATTTGAATAGAGCAAAAGCTTGACGTCATCGAAACGGTCTTGTAGCAGATGCTCCCGACGGCTTTTGTTTTGCTTCTGGCTTTTAGCAGAGGGGGACGGGGCAACTTTTTACCTCATATATTTTACAGCTGAAACATCCCTTAATTAGTTTTTGATGTTGTAGATTGTTTCAAGTATATGTAATCTTCAACATTTGCCACATTAAAGTGAATGATCTTTAAATTTGACACAATCGATGTACATGTACACCTATGCGCAGCATTGCAGTTGAGTACATTACCATGACCATGATTATGAGGATGAGTACTTTGCTATGAGTATACAAACACAAGTACCTTGCGATGAATATGAGTGTGAGAACAAGGCAATTTTTGTCCATAACAAGTATGTTTACGAATACTTTTCCATGAGTACAAGCACATGTCAATGGGTATACATGTTCCCAAGGTCTTTTTGTAGTCAAACTAGCCTTTTTGCATTCAGACTATAGGCATTAAACATAGTTGACCAACTTTGAGAGGGAATTTGTCTCAATGTGTCAATATTTGATGATATTGACCATTGCTGGGCAAGTAGTTGAGAAACAATTTACTATTTGCCCAGTCCACTTTGGGCCAATTTGTTTGGGATGTATAATGTAATTTTATGTGTTACAGCTTAATTTGTGCGTGTGCTTGTATGACTTTCTGCTTACAGCAGAACATTAAATGTAACATCATATGTTATATAAACCTTTAGTATAATACACAAATCTGTTTAATTCTGTTTTTGCCATTCAGTTTACCAGTCCTTGATACAACCATTCATCATTTTGTGATGTGCAATTAGTCCTCTGGGGTCTATTGATTGTTTGCCATTATACAGCAGAATGTAGCCATTGATTGTCACTATTATATTGTTGCTTGTTTTTACAGCATGAGATCAAAGTTACCTTCAAAGGAATAGCCTATGGAAAGTTGTTGTAGCTGGAGAGAATAGTGGTCATTGGTCTGGGTTAAGAGACAGACTCAGTCAATGTAAATGGAGTGTATTGATAAATCAATGGTGGCAGCATTTGCAAAGAGTCTCCTGATTTACAAAAATACAAGTTAATGGAATCATGTATGTGTGTGTGTGTTTGTTCTGAAGTCTGCTTTTTGAAATTATGAAATCATTTCAGACACGGAGTGGAAGAATGTTGCACTAGAAACATTTCAATGCTGTGTTTTGGGTTTTTATTGTTAATGAATATTAAGCCTTGAGCAAATTCATCACAAAAATGGGCATATCACTGCTATTATTTAAGTTGTTTAATCAAACTTGCTTATTGGCAGCTTGGAGTTGGAGTAACTTTACCAAAAATGGATGGAGGAATAATAGCAATGAGAGTATCAGGTAAATAGTGTTGTTAGCATCATTGTTATACACTACATGTGCCAAAAGACAAATGGCATAAAGTTGGCAAACAAGTTGCAAACTAGTCTAACCCACCAGCCTTCAGCACGTGGCTCATTCTGAGTTTGCTATTCTGCCAGTTGTTTGCCCAAGGCGACACATATTCAACACCTTGAAATGAAAAGGAAGAAAATAATTTTGGAACACCCTACAGGGATGCACACTCCGATGTATTACTGGAGAGGGAAAAATCAACCATGCCGGCTGAAATCATCCTGAGCGGCTGTCAATAAAAGCAGAATCAGCAGCCGTCATGGTAGACGGTATACAGCAGGTCTTACTTCTGCAGGAGATGGGCAGTGAGATGAAGCAATGATCAAGTGGGATTTAATTGCCGGCATTTCTGGATTCTGTGTGTCATAATTCCTAATCTATAGCGTGTAAGGATACTTGCCGCAGGCAGCAGTGTGCTGGGGAGAAAAGAAGTGGAAGAAAGGTGTTTGTGGAACGTAGGATTAGTGTGTATGGATGTAACATTGCCTGCCAGCTGGGGCTGGCCTTGCATACGGCTCATTGAATACACTGCAAATGTCGGCTGTACTTTTGCTGGAGCTGATCCGCACTCCTTCAGTGGGACTTGTACTTTTGAATCAGTTCCCCCTTTTCTCTTATATATCAGTTCTTTTTCCAGGTCTGTATGTCATCCATAGTAGTGAGTCCTACTTTACTTTTAAATGTTTGCCTCCAAGTCAATTGATTAAAATACAAACCAAAACTTCCTTTTGTTGGACCTGGTTTCCACCACCTATTAACATTTATTAACTCTTAACATTTTCTGTTTCTTATGTTCCCATCTTCTCCATCTTCCCTTGTATTAAATAGGAGTTGAAATGTTGTTACCCTATGAAAATACTTTTGTTTAAACAAGGTGTATTCGGTAATTCTTTAATTGTGTTTTTAGGATTATGTTTTAAGCATGACTGTACCACTCACAACCCAAACCACTACAGTCCTTTCCCCAGACCTCCATTGTTAGATCGATCCTTTGTAATGTAGCTAAATGGGGCATTATCCTGTGCCTCATCTTGCTGTCTGTTTTGGCAAGCCATTATCTGGCCAGTCTTAATCTGCATTCAGGCGGAAGTGCTACCACACAATAATCATTAGGACGTTATAATGGACAGCACACTGCAGAGGCCAATCAATCTCAATCATAAAACTCTGTGTTTTGACAGACCAGCTGGGTATACAGAGCCTTGGAAATGACAGATGATACATGGGGTGGGTTGGGAGGGGAGGGGTGGGGTTGCAGTTAGAGATCATGGGCTTGAGGGAGGGGAGATGTGCATATTTTGGTCTGTTTGTCGTTGATGGTAATTGCCAGAATCAAATCCAGTGTGATGCATCTATACGCCCACAGGTCTGAGAAGCAAAGACTTTTTGTGGAAGTTTGTTTGTTGTAATACAATGCTAGTCTTTGACAGGGTCCTCTTTCCACAAATTGTATTTAGTGATGCACTACGCACATATATAGGCCTATGTAATCTACGCACTGCTGCTACAGACCCACTGATTCAGGTGACTAACCACAATGTACTGTAATCCTAGCAACTCAAACACTGCAGGTTTTATAGGTCTGTCATAAAGTTTGATTTCTCTAAAATCTCCAACTGCATTTTGTGAAATAACATCACACAATATTGCACCACAAGGCAGCAAGACAAGGAATGTCTGTCTTGATCAAGCTTCTGTTTGCATTTTGAATTCACCAAATGAATTTGACCCTCCATTATCCCGAAGGTGAATTCAAGTGAGTCTAGTGACTTAACACTCGACCAAAAAACACCTTTCTCAAGATATGGTCTACCGGTTTAAAATAAGAATTGATTAATCGGTTGTTAAAGAATGATTTTTTTCCACCTAAAGTAGCTTGAATTTCAGTAGCAGCTGACGTCATCATGATGGCATGGTAATGCACACCATGGGATTAGGGTTGATGTTTGTTTCAAGTTTCAAGTTAATCCAATATGCCATTGTGAAGAAACTTTGTAGAATAAAAGTGATTTCAGCTGTATTATACCAGCTTAGGTCATTCAGGCATGCAAATTTTCCTCGGATCTGCTGATTTCCTCGTTTTTACTTCTCATAAATACCATTTCAAATTGAAAAACACTTCACAAAGTCTTGTGTGGTTTGGAGTTTCCTCGTTTTTTCTAAATTCCCAGTTGCATACCTGGTCATTGGTCTATAGACATGTAAGTGTTAACTTCAATACCTTTGCCACCCCCTTTAGAAATCTCCTGGATGCACCACTGGTGTTCTCAAGGAAAGGTATTGGGCAGTACCACCCCTCTCCCAAAACTGGCACAAACATACACACACAATCTAGCTCCCATACATTTTGATTACAAGTTTCAAAGAACAATTTATAATCCTGCCAAACTTTCCAATCAGTGTCCATAATTCATCCCCCTGCCAAATTTGCAAAATTTGGAAAAATCTGGTTCCTCAAAAATGAATTATTTTTCCTAAAGAATTCTCTCAGTCCCACAATATCGTCTAGGCTGGCACTAGCCACCTCTTATTAGTCTGTCCAGTAAACGTTCGTGTTGGCAGAGTGGCTGTACAGCCATGCACACAATACTGAGTGTGTCTGAGTGTCGGAAGCATGCACTAATGAATTATCGGATGCACTAATTGAACAGGAAATGTATAATGAATTAATTGATTAAGCAGGTGTTGTCAGTCAATAGGTACATTAGATAAAAAGGAAAACATCAATTGTGGACGTGATTTGGAAGGGTTTGTGGTCCTCTTGTCAATGAATTGACCAGATGAATTGACCAACTCACTGCTGGCTTCCGCATTACTTTGTGGCTAACAATAGCGCATTATATCCTGGATATTACACCCTGCTGTGATAATTCTCCTTGATCGGTGTATATAGTGGCTTACTTGAAACAGTGCAGTTCTTACCATCTGCTTTGAGTGACTGGTACAACTTCAGATGTCTCCACAGAATTTTTACCACAGTGTTTTGTGGTGCCATGTAAAATATAACATGTTTTCTGCATAAAACAATTCAAGAAGCCTATAGGGGAAAAAACTACAAAAATATTATGTCAAGGAATGAGCTTTCACTAAATCTGGTGACATCACATTTGTGGAATAGTATTCAAGTATGAAAAACATTTCTGCAAAATTGTTTCAGTTGACTTTGTTCAAAGATTGGTATTTTGGCTTCAATGCTATTAAGATGCAACTGATGTTGTAAGTGTATTTCTCCCATTTAGCCCATTTCTCAGAAAACGTACTAGATTACAAACAGTGTCAATTTGCCTTGCAAGTGCAAGCTGTTAACTAATGTGACTGCACTTAATGGTAGTTAGGAGTACAAAGAAAAACCATTAGCAAACACCACAGGACCTGCAATGCTGTAATACTTTTCTGATGTAAATCTTGTATTTATTTATTACATCCCAAGTTTATATTTACAGTTAGTGAAAGTATCTCTCAGAAACTTGTCAGAATTTTAGGAATTGTATCTCCTGAAATTGTGATGCACTTGGCAATCTGCGAGATGTGTATAGTAACATCCAGACCCACCTTATCACACCAGGGTTATGAGACTCATTAGCAATAAACCCAGGAAATAGCCTCATAAGACAATGGTTTTTGGCCATGAAGAAAAGTAGAGTGCCACATACGAAAACAAGAATTCTTGTCTGATGAGCATTGAATATTTTGCCACACGATAACAATAATCCTGAAATCAAAAGTAACAAGTTTTTCATTCAAGTCTCCATTTGATGTCAGTTCAGTGGAATCTCCTGTGCCAAACCTGTATCTATCGATTTAAGCTTGGCCATGTTTCTATCATGATCTTTACTTTAGCTGTTGGTAAACTGCCCTGCAGACCACAGCTGGGCTAACGGATGACTGGCCTGTGTAATGTGTAGCCATCCATCCCATGCTCATAACGCTATAATTCACTGCACAATCACTAGATTCAGTCTAATCAATTGATATTTCAGATTGTCAGTACGCTCATTTCTTGCCTTGACCTGTGGTATTTAGATTAGTAGGAATCAGTTTTGGTGGGAATTAAGTTTGGAACAAGCTGAAGTTGGAACGAATCTTTGACCCTGTCTGATTATTCTTCAATCCAGACTCTTGTGGAATTAACACTATCAGAGAAAACCATACCTGCAATATTCATGTATTACTTTGTCTGTCCTACAGTTTTCTCAATCAGTGTCTGTAACATTTTAAACAATGCATTTGATTATTGAGTCCCATAATGGAACTTGCATACAGACTACAGTAGTACATCACCTTTGAAAGTGATTGCAGTTCATAGTTTCCAAAAGCTGCTTATAGAGACAGTATGAACTACAAACAGTTTGTTTTCTTGACCTAAAGAAAATAAAACAAACATTTCAACAACAAAAATGTGAACATTTCTAGATATGAAGGGTGAAGGTGTTGCCAACATCTTTTATTAATGGATTCTGATGGACTCAGAACACCAACATTTTTTGCATGACAAAATTGGTGGATTTTGGCGGATTCATTCCTACTCGGTTTCCCATTGTGGTTTATTTGTAACTTGAGTTCACTAATGTTCATCTGGATCAAAACTTAGATATTTCAGTCGTTCTGAGGAAGGGAAGGACAATGAGTTCCATTCCCTTTATATATTGTTCATAAAAATTATTTCAGAAAAAAACCCAGAATATATTAAATGAAGCATATGTTTGCTTAACTGATTATCTTATTTTCTAATTGGATTTTCAATTTTCTTCCAACCAAGTACTGATATTTGATTATCCAAATCCAGAGATTAACTCCCTTTCTGTGTGTTTTGCAAAAATACATGTTTTCCCTGTATATCTGCATTGCCTGCCTTTCTGCGCATTATTCCACTTATTTGATTGTAGACCACCAAGGTTGGTTACTGCCAATCTGCAGTGATCACAACTTATTGTCACAAGGGAAATTAACGTCCAGTAGACTGACTGGCTTGAAGATATGAACTGAAGCAGATGGAAGGTTATGATATGAGCAGTGAGGTTGGGGTGTTTCTTAAAAGCGGTCTTGTGGGGAGTCAAGTGAGTGTGGTGTCCCTTGGAAGCTGTAATTCAATTGGGGAAACGGATCGGTTTCCATATTACACTACTTGAAGTTAGACTCCATTACAAGCTGTGAATTCCTCTGCGGGAGATTTGGTTGGCTCATACAGTGTGTTCATTAATAGCTACAGAGGAAGAAAGACAGATAGATAGAGGATGAGGCACTTTGATGGACATGGTCGTCGCCAGGATTTTTTCTAGACGGGGGCAAAACATTTTTTTCCAAAAAATTCCTGTTTTTCTCAACATATTCTCGATTTATCAGTTTTAGAGGGGGCAGGGACATTTTGCCCCACCCCACCCCATTAAATTTACACCAATATGACTTCCCGCCTCTTTTTCTTTTCTTTTGTCCTTTTTTTTTTTTTTTTTTTTGCTTTTCGGGGGGGGGGGGGGGGGGGGGGGTCCTCGCAATGCCCATGTTGATGGACAGAGATTTATACAAGGGGAGAGACAATGCCGGGGGGTGGGGGGGGGGGCAAAAGAAAAGGAAAATAGGCATGGCGTTAAATGTTAAAAAGATTTTGAAAGAATTTGCAGGATTAGATGGTATTCATATTTGGCCTGTTTCAAACTAAACTCTATATATAGCCCACTGATCATAGACCAAATTTTATATTGTATAAGAGTCTTGGGTTGGATAAGTTTGCCAATCTGAAAGGCTTATTGTATGCAGGTTTTGTGTCTGATCAGTTTGAATTCTTTGGCAAGGTGATCATCCAATCATATCCTTCCATTCTTCTGTTGTAAAGTCTAAATTGGATCCCACATGCAATGCCAATTACCTCAATCCACTGCTAGCGACATACACAGGCAGAAAGGAGCCATCTTGTTACTCCGATCCTGTTAGGGTGTTTGTCTGCAGACCATAATTGCGTTATCATGGAACAAGGGCAGCATTTGGGCGGATACACATGCAGTAAAAAGGCCTCGCACAATATGAAAATTGGCGGATTAGATTCACCTAATGATATTAAACCACAGTGCCCGCTGATTGAAAAAAGACTCAAGCCTTACCGGCCTGCACTTTGGATAGATAGAAAGACAGTAATGTCATTATGTACGGATGTTTGTTGTACTCATGGTCGCCTAGTGAAATTAAGCAAGTCAGTATCATATTGGATTGATTCAAAGAGAAATATTGCTGCTTATCAAATCAAGACCAATGCTTGATGTAGACTGTGCATATACATGTATAGTATAGTAAGTAATATGCCAAGTTCATGGGATGTGTGCTTCAGCAACTCTTAATACTAGCTTTCCTTCTTTGCTTTACCTCCTTGCATTATTCACGGTACTTCGGGTACATTCTTTGAACATGTATTTCTTGTTTTCCATATCGCAGATACACACTCAACTTCTCACAGCATTTACAGTATTATTTGAGCAATATGACCATAACCCGCTCTCAAGTGTGTGCTAAACTATTACAAACTGCGAGGGCGCTGTTACCAAATGAAGTAGTTTTGGTCACATTATAAGTCCAGTCTTGTTATAAATGTCTGTGAGACCTCCCAAGTTAGCAGACACTTTTCTTTTTTGTTGTATTGACAAGTGCAATTGGCAGTTGGTCATTTGTATGCATCTAGGTACATGTATTTTCACTTGGAGGGTAAAAATGTTTGAAATTTGGTTGAGGTGAAATGTCTGAAATTCGCACTGTTATTGAATTCCAGACATTTCTTTGAATGGGCATTTAGGCCTCTGTACAAATTTAAACATTCTGTTGAAGAAAGAAGAGATTTGATACATTCTGAGTTCATGGTGTTTTACATGGATGAGTGGATCCATTTTCAAATAAGGAGTTGCTTACCCATACCTATCAACCTGATTCCAGGAAAACTTTGGTACATTCTATAATTAGCTTAGAAAGAATATCTAAAAGAACAGCAATTCCAAAAGCTGCATTGCACACACTTCTCTAGTATTCAGAACTGTACTTCTCTGTCGCATTCTTCCTAAACAACTGCACAGACTCATCAGTCTTGTCCATAGTTCAAAGTATAGTATCCATTTCATCTCAGTGCTTTCTGTCAGGTAAACTTAATATCACAGCATTCTAGTAAATAGGGCAGAGTCCTATTCAAGGAGCCTGGACTACAAATGGACATGATTATTCGTATCAAATGGCAAGACTGTGATTTCAGTATTGTTCGTTTGATTGAACTCTTCCTCTAACAGTCAGGCACCACCTGCACCATGGTTTTGTTGCAGTCTTTTTTATCAACTCAAGACAAACGGCAGAGTTTTGTCGGAAACGAGACCATTATTCACAGCAAAGCGTATATCCTTTCATTTGTTTTGTCAGGCTTTGTTTGGTCCCGTCAGAAGGAAGACTACAGGAACTGGAAAGCTGAATGGATCTGTTCTCTTGGGGCATTCAATTCACCAGAAATTACAACTGTGTGTTAAATGTCAGAGCTGTGATGTGATACACGTCTTTTCTCTGAGCACTGAATGGCCAGATTGTAGGCAATGGCTCAAAATAGCAGCATGGCCAAGGTGATGAGAGTCTTATAGTAAGTTGAACAAAACCTGAATGAAGAGAAGAAGGTGGCTAATAAATGTCAGGGGTGGGCTGGGGTATCCGGAACAGCTGGCAGGAGAAAAAACAAAGAAATGCTTTCATGGCAAACCATGCTCAAAACTCAGTTGAGTTTCCAACTATCATTTTTAGTACTTTCAAGTGGTAGAGATTTCAAAACTGCCCCAATTTCTTTTACATAGGATGTAACTCCAACTACGAATGAGTCTTTTGAATCCAGTTTTTTTTAATCCTTTAATTCTTTCTCAAAAGAAGGTTAACAAAATTTCTGTTGCATCCTGAGGAACTTACACTTCCATTTTTTTGTTTAAAATCACTGCACATTTGCTTGTAGGAAATACTTAACTGGGACAGATTGTGGAACCAAATATGCCAACAGCATTGAACAAATATAATGACTACCGTCATGATTAACGAACAGGAACAATCTGAACGGTGGTCAATTCTGCACGTAAAACAGACTGTGGCAAAAAACTCCAATCTAAGACAATTTGAAGAGTCAACAGCCGGGAGGGGGGTTTAGTCAACGATTTCCTCCACAGTTACCAGTGGGCAAGTCAATACACAGGAGACAAATTGTGTTTGTTCAGAATCTGGTTGCAAAATCCATGCAAACAAAACACTGCACTGAATCAGACAAATTTAGTGTCAAGCTGTTCTATTGCTCCATCTTTTCATCTCCAATAATCCATCTTTTTTTCTTTATGGTTTATAGAACTCACATGAAACAAATTGTGTTGAAGTAAAGAAATGAATTTGTAAAGAAAAAAACCCTCAACAATTTAATTTGAAGGTACTGTATTGCTTAGTCTGCCAAATCAGAAATGTCTTCAGTATAGGCAAATTGAAGGTTATGTTGTCAATTTCAGTTAAGTTCAATAGTATCAAGATACACTCAACCAAAAACGAAAGTCCGCCATTCCAATACTTTTTGTCCAACTCAAAAACTACTGAGCACCTCTCCCTCAAGTAACGACTAATCAGTACAGAAATTCCTTAGCAATCCAGCAAGTTGTGATCCACACTCAACTTACAAAAGTGCAACTTTTTTTCCGGTATCATTTGTCATCAATTGCATATTTTCGTACACATTATCACTGTTTGGGCCAAATAAAGAGTATGGCTGGATTGCTAAGGAATTTCTGTACTGATTAGTCGTTATTTGAGCAAAAGACGCGCAGTAGTTTTTGAGTTAGACAAAAAAGTATTGGGGGGACTTTCTTTTTTGGCTGAGTGTAGAATGGTCAGGGCATAATGTTTCATTCATCAATTCATTTCACCTACTATGAAAGATAAAAGATATATGCAGGAAGTATGACTAAATTTCTTAACTGAAAAAATGAGGATACTGCAGCACTTATTCTCAAAAACGCTTTCATTTTTGTCAACAGATACTTCCATATGTGTCTCCATCATGTGGCACAGCAGGCCAGGAGTGGTGATTTCTTGTCAGGATTTGGGGGGGGGGGATGGACCTTCAGCTTGCAACATTTTGATCTAACTACAGGGGACATTATCACACATTTTGTATGCAAAGTGTAGAGTTAAATTTATGTGAAATATGTGATCGCATGGTAGGGAAAACGTTGGACGATTGAGCAAACATCGCTTATGAGAAGTTGCCATTGGCATCCCCAAGGCAAAACAAAGTACAGAAATCTGTTTTCCTGTGGCAAATGACGTGCCAAATTCTTTAATTTTGTAACCATACAGTCTGAGTCAACTCCTGTATCTATTATTTGGAAGCTAGTTCAGATACTATCGTGTCTAAGTGGATCCATTGGAGTGGTATACTACATGCTCAGAATCACGCAAATTAGTCGCATTTATAAACCTTATACATGTATCTATACATTCCTTAACTGCACATCAAATATGTATGTAGTTAGAAAACATCTCTATTTACAAATGAAACAATTTAAATTACAAAGAAATACACAAACTTCAATAAATGTACATTTACAGTTAGAATTGGTACATGTTTTTCATTCAATGGAATTGAACAGTTTTATCTTTAAATGTGTAGCAAAGAAAGTTATTTATTATCCAATATGTCAATTACTACATTTATGGTACCTTTCTATTTTACCAAATGGAATCAAGTTAAAATGAATACTTTTTCTCTGATCACTAACAAGAATATCTAGAGTCTGTTTTGTTTGTTGTAACAGTTGTATTTACGTACATGTGTTTAACAAGTACTGATATAATAAAGAGTGAAAAGTATTTTCTGCAAGAATTTCAATATTTTTTTTTGAATCCTAATAAATAGCACTCTGTTTGCATGAAGCCAAGCCTGTGTGTTTTCATTGGCCCCGTTCTTATCAAAACTGTGCACTTACAGATGAATGGGCTAGACGCATTTACAATCTTATCAATTTAAACAAAATGTTCAGTTTTTATCTCCAGTACGTATGGCTGATAGTAATATCCACCATGACTCCCCCACTTTACCATGTTGTTTTCCCTTCCAGTACGTATGGCTGATAGTAATATCCACCATGACTCCCCCACTTTACCATGTTGTTTTCCCTTCCACAGTGGAGTGCTGTGGCCTAGTGGCTGGAGCATTCAATTTGTGGTCCGTGGGTAATCCTGCAGGTTGTGGGTTTGAGTCCAGCCTGGGGTTATGGTGCGTGTGCCCTTGGGCAAGGCACTTTGTCACCCATTTCTTCTCTCCACCCAGGAGTAAATGGGTACCTGTGAGGGCAGTGTTGGTGACTGTGAGAGGTTGATTACGGCCAAGGGTGCTGAAATGGCTGCCTACTGGCCATGTATGCTCCCTAGGGAGTCGAGAAGGTTTCAGGAGTGTTTGCTCGTTGAAACAGGGAAAATAATAATTGTAAAGCGCTTTGATACCCCGTTGCGTTGTAAAAGCACTATATAAATGCCTGTTATTATTATTATTATTAAAGACTGGCAAAGTTATTCCAAGTAATCTTCAGGACCTTGTTCAATTATCGACATGTACCCTGGGACATTTCTGTCCAATGGCAGGCTTGCTTAGCGCCTACTGCTCCGCCCACTACGCACACTGCCCTGACTACCTCCAGTAGCTGGCCGTGAGCCTGATCTACCTGGGCTACCTTGCTGAGGTGACTGAAGACCACCTAGATCTACTGTGTGTATGGCTCCATTACTGCTGGCACGACTAGATGGGCTACTACGCACTGAGGAGGGGGTCCTACGTGTGAAACAAAATGGTCAAATGTGAAACCCAATGCTGCAGAAATAAGCGAGTCACAATACATGTCTAGAATGCCAACCTGGCCAGCAATGCTAGGCAAGCAATGGTAGATTTCAATTCACATGATTCTGTAGCAAATTCTTGGAGGTGTTCATGTGTGAACAAACCTGCCAGTGACATTGGTAATGTTTGCCACAGGTCACCTGATAGTCATACCAAAGTTCAGTCTTTTCACAAGGGTCAGATTTGAACAAGTCTCTGCATCTGTTATGCATCTAGGGGTTTGGCAATATTCTTGGTATGTTAACAGAGTACATGCGTCACATGCAGAGGAGAAAAGAGCCCTAGAAAAGGAGGTCCCTACAATTTAGGGTCTGATTTAAATAAATCAAGTCCATGCAATTCCTTTTAACCGAGGGAAAAAGGGGGACTCTGCAGTAGTCTGGCATGCTTTGTAGTGGTAAGAGCTGTGAAGGGAGGGATTGTAGTGGTGAAGCTATTACATATCCTGACTACTTACTTAGGTGATCCAAGGCTTGCACTGCTGCGTGCACTATATGCTGAGCCAGGCCTGGAGTAACCTCTAGCACTGCCTGTTGGTGTAGGAGGTACTTGCAAACCAGCCTGGTACAATAACACATACAAACACGAGACATTGATTCATTGGACTAGCATGTGGGTGTTTGTTCATTCATCAGAATTAGAAGCCACCATTCTTGGCGTATTGATCCATTCTTGTAAGGTTCTGCTCGTATCTTAGGCCACCCTTTGGTCAAAGGAGAATTGAGTACGAGCAAACATCCAGCACATATGTGTGGTATTACCTCAGTAACGGCTTCTAATTCTGTTTGCTGAATTAGTCTACAAGTCTTATACAGATGGTATTCAATGAGTTAGGCATGCACTCTTTCCTGGGATCAACTCATTCCACTTTTTTTCAAGATTGAAAAAAAAACCCATTTTGGACGGATAAACAAGACCTGATGATTTGCATGGTTGAGAAAAAAATGAGTAAAATATTTTGCACTAGTACCAGCTAGGCTTATCTCTTTTGTGAGTTGTACAGTTGTGACAACAACCAGTTAATGTTTCAAAAAGTGAGCTTTAATGACTTCCGTACTTCAGTACATTTTTGCGGGTAATTACTGTCTAGTAAAAGAAGTTAGGAACAATCTTATTAGAGAAAATGAAAATGAAGAACAAGAATAACACATGAAACAAAGTGAATTGAAGCCCATGCAGCTTACCTGTGAGAAAAGCATGTGTGTGGTAGGGATGACATCGGGATGACTGTGGATGACATCACCAATCTGCTTGCTGATATTCTTGTTGAAGTCTCTCAGCTCACGCAATCCAAAATCTTTCTGTTATGACAAAGAGAAGAACAACCAATGCTTAATGTTTAAATACTTTCATCAGCTTTACTCTAGGGAAAATTCCATGAGAATATGGACATGGCTGAGAAATGGAATATTTACGAAATCTTCAAAACTGCAAATATCACAGCCTCAAATGTGGTATCAAATGAAAGGGGACAACGAGAACCTTCATTTGAGTGATTTGTCTTAATTGCTAAGATTATAGATTTTAGGTAGTCATTTTGGCACCTTGTTTTCACATGCAAAATGTAAGTGATATTGTGAGTTTTTAAGGCAGAGAGAAAGGTTCACATTTTATGACTGATTATTTTTTAATAATTGAAATGGTAGTGCCTTACACCCTAATGATGTAAGGACACTAAAACGATTTTTCCATCAGTGCACAGTATGAGGAACCTTTCAAATACAGGTTTTTAATAAAAAATCTGCCATGTCCTTTTTTTGTACCCATAAAAAAACTTATTGCAAAACCAACTGTTCTTTATTTCGTTGGCCTTTTTCACTTAATTTCAAGGGATTTTCAGTGAGAAAAAATCCACCCTCAATGCTTTGACTTTATACAATAACAGCACATAGTGACGTAAGAACCCCTCTAAATGTGACGTATCCTTTATGATATATCATTGGAACCTGGCACTTGACCAGGCTGGTGACCTTGGACTGAAGTGTGATTGGTTTGTAAGGACTTGTGAAGACTTGACAACACTGAAATCCATCTAGTTTGTAGATGAGAGTATTCTTGAGAGAGACCCACCTCTTCATGAGATTCTCCTTTAACCTTCTTAGCTGTCCGTACTTCCCTGGCATAACGAGCCATCTGCTTAGAGACTCTCTCAATCTTAGCTTTCTGCTCTTCATGCTCTCGTATCATCTGATGCTGCTTGTTCTGTAGAGTCAATTAGTGGGACTTTACTAAGTCAAATTGAACATGAATGATACTAATGAAGAGGCTAGGAAATGAAATAAGTTCAAAACCAATCTTGATGATGGAGAAGTCACTCAAAGCTTTAAATGAAATGAGAAGTAAAGGAAGGGATATCTGCAAATCGTCCTAAATGGGGTAGAATGATTTAAATAACCATTCTAAATTTTAATCCATGAAACCTGTTACGTCTCGTCATGTTAAAAGCTTAGATACTGAAGAGATGATGAAGTATGAAAGCAAAACAAAATTTACTCCCAAATTTTCAAAACAGATTTTGTGCTTTGGTTGCAAAGACCACAAGATTCTACCAAAAACGACACTCAGGAGATGAATCTTTGAAGCCGAGGTCTTTTATTGTGAAACACATATCAAAGCTGACAGCAGCAATATCACTGTGTGACTTATTGGGTTGTGTATAGAAATTAATCATTTCACTTTTCAGGAAAAGGTCTTTGGCTTTCTGAAGACTTATAAAACAATATCACTCCATCAATTAAAAACCAATCTATTTCCTGCAAGCTTTTCTAGCAACTGGCCAAACTCATCCACCATGATCCTTAGGAACTCACAGCATCTCCATCTTAAACCTCAAGAGCCATAAACACAACTGTTCAATATATTTCCCGGTTACATGTAGGTTCCCATTAACTGCAACATTTTGTCATCATGATCTACACTCCTTAATGCAAAACTAGACGCAATGTGGATGTTTAAGCTCAACAGCAATTTGGCTAGGATGTGCCTTTGCTCATCCTACATCATTGCTTGCAACAGTTTGTCAGCACTGCAGTAACTTGCCCTACCTCTTTCTCTTCCACCATTTCTTCATATGCCTTCTGATCTCGCAGCAAGTTCTCCATAGTATTACTCATAGTCTGTAGGTCATCCTGCAACTCCCTGATCTGCCGTCTCTTATACTTGTATTTATCCATGGCTGCACGCAGCTGTTCATCTAATCGCTGCTTCTCCTCAAATTCTTCACCTGGTCAATTGGACACATTCATTACTAAATCATGGGATGACATCTTTTGTGTGCTGCTTAGGGACAAGTGGGTGTATTGAATCCCAATAGCTGCGTGAAAATATTCCAGGGTTTACCCCACCACTCTGAATGATTTGTCCATTTGAAAAGTTTGTCCAATAAAAAGACAAGATCCACAAGACTTAATGTTTCCTTTATATTTACTTGTTATTCTACAAACAGAAGCATTCACAAGCTTCCCAAATTAAAAAAATTAAGGGGTTTTGTGCTTTGAATAGACCTGAGACCTAATGACGTAATGGCTTTGTTTACATATGCACTTTCCTATTGGAGCGAAGTCAGGACGCCAGACAGTAGGGACCTTCTACTACATAGGAAAGCGCACATGTAAACACAGCGTGACATCATTAGGTCTCAGGCCTATACCCGGAAGATAACAAATATAAAAAGAAAATATATACAATTAAAATCCTTTCCCAAATACTGGTAATGCCCACTGAACATGTAATTTAGGAGCCTTGCGGCTAAATCACTGTATCATGTTATCAGTTTTTAAATGGCCTTTGTAAGAGGCACAAAAACAATTGAAGAAAGCAAACCAGCTAGGCCAAGATTGCCCCTTCCTATCACAAGTCACACCCCACGCTGGCTAGCTTGGCTACTTACTAGATTCAGTCACCCTGTTGAAGCTCTTGCGATATGTCTCATTGCGTCCGTTCATCAGTCTTAGTGTATTCTCCAATGCTTTGATCTCTTTCTCTGCTTTACGGATCTTAGCATCTAGCTCATCCCCTTTACGTTGCAACTCCTCCTTCTCCTGTGCTGCCTGTCAAGTCAATCAGTATGTTTCATGATATACACGGCTACATGTGATTTGACCAATTTCAAGGTGCTGCTAAGCACATGGCGTTCATCTAACAGAAGTTCAGTCCATGTCATGGAGACTGTATTAAAGCACTAACTGCAGCAGAAAGCATGCTAACCTCAAAGGCTAAATACGCTGAAAATAGCATCACATTGGAACACCAGATGCATCAATTGTTGACTGAGCACATCTATACCATAGAACATGTTTTAAGTGTTCCTGTTTATAAATAGTGAGCACAGATTTCCTGCTAACATTTAACTCACTCCCTGGTCTAGTTAACTACCGTAATTTTCGGAATTTAAGCCGCGCGGCGTATAAGCCGCAGCACGCAAAAATCTGCAAATTAAGATTTGAAGTCGGCGTATAAGCCGCACCGGCGTATAAGCCGCACCGACCGCTGCGGTTTCAATTTTGTAAGGCCTCCAAATTCTAGTCAAAATGCTCTGAACCAGTTCCATTCACACTACAGAAGCTATTAAAAGGACCACAAAAGTTATATCAAATCATTTACAATTGATACTTTTACAAACAAATATGGGAATTGATGAGAAATAAACACCGGGAACTGCTGCTGGCTGCCCCGTCATAGCCCGGCAGCCTGCGCCACGCACGCCGGTGAATGACAACATTTTCCCACAGCACGTGAGAGAGTATGAAACCCACCGTGTGTTGTCTGACTGGAGCGCTACAAATCTTGCTTTGTGGCAACAGATGCTGATTTGTTTTGTCCTAAGAATAAACAGGTCCGTTTTTACCTCAAAACTTATCAAATTGTTGCGATTAGTTGCGAGAAAAATTCAAGTTTCGATCGTAACTTTCTTTGGAAGTAGTCAAAACGAAGCCGACATTTTAATAGACGATTCCATTAATTTTGTAAGGGGTGATTTAGTCCCTCTTTTGAGTTTTACATCGTTTCTTGAATACATTTCAAGAAAACAAAATATATTGTGACGTTGAACAACTGATTATGTAATAAAAAAATGTTTCGAACGCCATAAAAATTGTAGTGGTCTTTTTTCTTTTTTTTTAAACAGCGAAAATATTGGTAATTATTGTTCCCAAGAAAGAACACCCCTTTGTTACCACAAATGGTGTGGTCCGCTGTTGGGAAAGCATGCCTGCATATCGCTGCTGCACTGTACCAGTATCACGTACGGCTGGTGTCGAAGACAGCTTTCATCACCGTACTTTTTTACCGCTCGGTACCTTTACGTGAGACGTGGTTTCGGTTTGTTAATGACTTTCTTAATTTATAATTCATTTCAGCAACATATCTCTTCTTATACCAGTACATTAAATACACATGTGAATTTCATTTTTATTCTTCAAGGCTCGGCGTATAAGCCGCCCTGTGTATAAGCCGCAGTAAACATTTTCATGGGCAAAATCAACGTATAAGCCGCGGCTTATATTCCGAAAATTACGGTAGATACAATCAGTGATTATCAGAAGAATATAAACCAGATATATTGTCGACAATGTTCATACAGTTTGTTGATAACTGATGGCTGAAAGGCTGTAAGGCGGGTAGAATCCAAGCCCACAGAAGGGGTGATATCTCCAGCAAGGAGCTCGAGAATGGAATATAGGGTAATGTAGAATTACTTGTAGTCCCAAAAAGAATACTGTGCTCAAATTTTCAAAGTATGCAAGAAACTTCTGTTGGGCCTTGACCTCAAAACTCAGCTCCAGTCATGCATTGGTAGGTAGGCGATGCTTGTAAACAAGCTTGTACAGTTTCTAAATGGAAAAGACTGCTTTTCCAATGTCTTGATTTTTTTATAGCAGAACTACTGGCAATATAACTAATACATGTGCAGACAAACACACAAATAACTCTGACAAACACTCGGGGGGTGTACCAAATTGACAGACATGACAGTGACAAGACAACTCTCATGTTTCTCACACCAACTGCAGATAAACCCTCACAGAAGTGATACAGTTTTCCAAGTTATCTTGCAACATTCTAATGAATAACTGCCCACAAGTAACAGAAGTACAGTCTCTATTTTGATCTGGGAGTAGGTCTCTCTCAAAGACGGCCATCTCTGTAGAACTGCAACTGCGTATTTTACGCAATCAAGCACGCATTGCGCAGTGTTGAAAATGTTCCAAGCACGCGCGCTTGTTGCTCGAAATGTGTTCAAAATACGACGCAGCCGATGCGCGTTATGCAAGTTGACGCACTCAAAATGCCGAGGCACGTGGCTCGTCTGTAGGAAATGACGTCATTTGAGAGAAACCTATTCATAATGGATCCATCCAAGTTGATCATTTCTCAGCTACTGCGCAACCATGTATGTGAGAGTACCTCACTCTTGATAATCATACCTTCACCTGTATTATTAACCTGTGATTCAGCTGCAGGTGTCAATGGACAGGTGGACCACCCAAACCATCTATTCCAACTCCTGACTGACTTCATGCCAGTCACAAGGAAATAACACCATCAACCATCACATACCATAAACATCTCTTGATATTGAATGAAAACACCAAACATACAAGGAAGTAATACTCACTACTCCATACATGACCAGTCACTTACCCTGATGACATAATATGCCTGAGACCTGTCCTCTTCACCTTCAGGTGGAGCCATGGAAACCATCAAGATTTCATATCTAGTCAAAATCAGTATCAAATAAATAGCAAAACTCAGCACTTTCTTCACATAGTGTAAGGTATTAACCGGGTTGCAAGAATGCCAATGTTACCACCAGTAGGGTGTTTGGCATTTCAGTGCCGTTTCCATTTGTACATAAGCACTCCTCCTACATCAATATTGTAACAACTGCCACAATGTTCTTGGACGTCCAGTGCAGATGTCGTATGTTGTTTGATTTCACGGCACATGAATCAATGTTTCAAGTGTCTTCCCTTTGTTCCTTCAGTATTTACTGCCCAAATTTCACAACCGTCAGTATTTCTGCTTTCTCTGATACAATTCCTTGCCCTACCTCTTGCGTAGCTTGTCAATCTTTGTAATGCGTTCATGCAGCTCAGCGCTAACAGTGCCACGTTCCTCTTCAGCTCCCTTTAGTTGCGCTTGCAACATCTCCTTATGAATTCCTATCTCATTGTGGCGTTCTTTCATTGCCTGAAGGGTTGGACATAAGGATAAATACATGCCTGAAATTAATGCACAGATATTGCATTTAACACAATTTTTTCAACTAGAAAACTGGCACACACAATATACCCAATTGCAACCTGTTTACATGGAAAGTATCACCACAGCATCAAGTTCTCATTGACAAACTGAGACAAAGAAACCAGCTGATAAGCTCGATATTAGCATATAATATGACAATATATCAAGCAAGAACGGGGACAAACAATAATAAAACAAAAACCTCCCAGTCCATGTACAACAATGAAAAAATAACTCTGTCTCATCAGGGAAAATAATTCTGTAATAAGTTCATCTGGGTGTCCAATTGTTTTAATTGAGGGAGGAAGCTATGAAATATGAAATATGACAACAGATATTAATTTAAAAAAATTTGAAGGCGGAAAATTCTGACCGTTTCCAGTTGTAGTCTACGATTCTCCAAGGAGAAGACATCATCAGCACGAGAATTCAGCTGGTCTCTCAAACGCTTGATCTCCAACTTCAAGATATTCTCCTCTACCATTTGGTCCTGTCAAAAATCAAACAATGAACAAAAAATAATACAAATTGAACACAAAATCAAAACTTAATGTCTACATTGTCAATCTGTCCTTGGAATGAAATGTTTTGATGAACTAAATCAATTACACTTTTGATTTAATTGAACTCATCAGCTACAGAACACCAGTCTACCAGTGCAGAGCAATGTCCTGTATGGATGTAAAGCCGACAGGAATTCTTTGTTGTTCTGTTGTATTTTAAATTAATTTCAGACTTGCATTTCATGTCAAAAGTCAAACAACTGTTGTCACATCACAGTCTAATGTTCAAATGGGCCCATGCACTTTTCCTTCATTCTTGAGTAGTTTACACAATGAGAAAGATCTCAATCACATTATGTGATCCTAAGCAATCACTTCACAGAATTTACTAATAACTACATGTAATTTGCATAAGATTTCTTGAATTGAATACCTTGTTTTTCAAAAAAATGCCTTTTCAGAACCTTTAAAATCAGATCAGAGTCAGGGCAGGCAATCTTGATCTGGATCATTAACTAGAAAATTATGATCGATGTCAGGATTCCAGTGTGTGAATACTAAATCAGTTTGCTCTCTATAGGTAAACCTGGGGTGAAGTGCAGTGTGCAAAGAACCTACATGAGTTGCAGCTGGTACCCTTTGAGAGCTCAGATAAGGGCTAAATAGTCATCATTAGCATTTTGTAACAAAGAAAGTATAATTCAAAGTTTCTGGGTTCAACGCCCTACCAGATCAAAATGTTTTATCTATTAATGTTGACTACAATCACAATGATGGCAAAAGGTTGTATTTTCTGACCTGTTTCTTGAGTTTGATGCGTCTTAGTTCTCTCTGAGAGCTATCATTATGCAGGTTGAGTTCCTCTATCTTACTGGTCAGGTCAGCTTTCTCTGTACCACTCTTGTCCAAATCTCGCTTCACTCGGCGTATGTCATCCTAAAAATATGAAATCAAGAACACAGATCGTGACATTTTATTTGATAAAAGACAACACATGGAAATAAGCATTCTATATTTTCAAACTGTTCAAAAGAAGAACTTCATTAAATCAATCACAAAAGGAAATTATGTGCATATGTAATTATAAAGTTGAACAAAGAAAGTGACTGGAGCGGGATTTGAACATAAGTCCCCTTGCAAAGCAGAATTTATTAGAAGATCAAACAATCACTCCTCCATTTGTAAATTTACCTTTGGGTAATTTAAGTAGCCTTATGACAGAAATATACTTTCACAGAAGAAATTTTGTATTTTCTGAATTAGCTTTGAATGAGCCAAAGTCTGTGACAAATTTTGTGTGCCCCTCAATTAAAATTCTCTCATATTCTCTCCAGAGACAAAGAGTCTGCGATGTATTTATTAGTAGCCTGTGAAGGAATCAGTGATAACTGAGATGTTTTTACCTCAACTGAACAAATCCCCTAACATGATATAGTAGAGCCTTCATACCTGGAGTCGTTTGAGCTGAGTATTGACTAGCTGGTAGGTATTAGTTCTTTCCTCCAGTACAGCAGTCAGTTCCTTGATACGAGCATTCAGTTGATCCATCTCCTCAGTACTACGCTCTCCCTGGATGCGAGCAATACGACGCTCCAACTGCTGAACAGTGAAATCCTGTAAGAGACATCCAAACCATCAACTAATGTCAAATTGTACAGACCTAATCCATCAGTACT
The DNA here is from genome assembly GCF_015706575.1 of Patiria miniata. Classification (NCBI taxonomy): domain Eukaryota; kingdom Metazoa; phylum Echinodermata; class Asteroidea; order Valvatida; family Asterinidae; genus Patiria; species Patiria miniata. The sequence continues at coordinate 12,217,602 of NW_024037055.1, forward strand.
GGAATACCTGCAGTCACAGAAGGAAACCTAGGGAGTAAGGCAGCTGGCAGGCCACTCTACAATCCTCCAAACCATGTGAGATTTGCTCATAAAATGGTTGGATTTTTCATGAATTCCTCCCCAAAAAGCTTCAATAAATGCAAGAGAAATCTCTTAAGATAACCCTGGGCTTATGTCTGCTTCTTTTGAACATATTTTTTGCAAAAACAATCCTACTTTCTTTTACATCCCATGCTACCATCCCTCGCTATGATAAGCACCAAAGTGTAGGCAACCGTAACGTTTTATATCTTTTTATAATAAACTTTAATCAAGGAACATTCTGCTACAGTATGAGGCAGTTTTTCATTTGTAGAAAAGCTCCTTCATGAAGTCAGGTAATGAAATTGAATACAATAGTACAAAAGGAAAGTAGCTCATGTATTGTAGTGACCTGATTGTAGATAATCTCTTGTTGCTTGAGGGAGTCATGGTCTAGCTTGTTGATGCGACTACTCAGGTTCCTGCTAGCTGCCCTAGAGCCTTGGATCTCAGCCAGAGTGTTCTTCTCAGTCGTCTTGGCTTCAAAGAGCTCCTGAGCCTTCTTATACTGGAGGTCTCGCAGTCTCTTCAGCTCCTGGTCTAACAGATGAAGACTAGTCTCTTCATCTTTCAGGATACTGTCCATCATGGCAGCTCTCTCCTCTGCTGACAAGGAGGCATCTGTGATGGCTTTGAGTTTGGCCGACAGTTCTTGACGATGATCCTTAGCATCCTCTACCCTGATAGCATGGAAAGAGTAAACGAAAAGATTTCTATAAAATACCATTGACAGGACTTCTGCTATAGACTCCCTGCAGAAGTACCCCTCCAAATAGAAAGTTGGGGGACCACTGGGAGGAACATTTGAATGCATTGCTGATGGAACCTGACGCTGACGTAAATATGCCACAACACCATACCTGCACAAACCAGTGTGTGCACTCAGCATGTCTCCCCAATGGAAGCTCTCACAAGTACTGCTGAAGTGCCATCTAGTCTCTCCAGCCTCTGACAACAGATAAGAAAATGTTGCATAGATTCCGTGCCTGAACAAGGTGGGGCGCTTTTTTACCAATTTTGAGAGCCCAGTGGATGGGGCACACCGTATGCTTGAAGTACACACAGCAGGTGTTTATTCTGAATGTGCATATCAAAAGCTCTAGCATCTTTGTGTGAGCGTCAGGTGTTGTTGGCAATGCATTGGGAATGTCATTCCTAACCGTCTCCCCCAACTCCCCCTTCCTTGCCGTTGAGGGGGTACTAATGGATGAAGCTCATACATGAAATCACTATTCAAGTAATGACATGTGAATGAATAAGCTGTCAGAGTTTGAATGGTTGGTTTAGATGTGTGAGTCAACTGACCTGTTCTTCTTGTCATCCACATCTTTCTTCAAGTCATTGACCTGTCGTCTCATACCCTCCAGGTCTGTTGCTGTTCTGGCCACAGTAAACTTCAAAGTTTCAAGCTAGAATAAAACATAATGATTGCAACAACTTGACAATTTCATGCAATATCAAAGTGATTATGATTACTGATGGATTGCTAGATCAAATTCCATTACTGTGCTATTTCTGTGTAATTGTCTGCTACCAAAGGTTGACTAAGAGTGAGATGAGAAATTTAACCTTAACAAGAATTTTGTTCACTTGTGATTAAGTTTCACGATCAAATTGTTTTGTGGGGGTTATCATGTGCATTAAGCGTCTCATATTGGTCCCTGTAAATCAAAGGCAATATTATACATTATTGATGATTTTAGAGATTTCATTTTCATAAGCTTTTGAGAGATCTTTCACTTATTCATTCAGGACCAATGACAGCAATGCTCCATGAACACTCTTGATCAGATGCCATTGGCCCACACATGAGCAATGTAGGGATCACGATGCACATTCAATCATTCACATATTTTGCTCAGGCCCAGCACTTGTTAAATCAATGTTTTCTAGTAAGTGGCACAAAGCTGTTTGTAAATTATATGAGTAACATAAGTAGGCATGAAATATTTCCGTATTCACGTGACAGAAACGTAAGATGGATATGGCACTAACTTACCATCGCTTAAAGGTACATAGTATCATTCACTTTTTGTGCATTTTTTTTTTCATTTAAAGCAACAAAATCTTACAAAGGGTACATTACAACTAACTTATTGAAGTTTCAGCTCAGTGGATACCATACATTTTGAGAAAACAGAGAAAACTTATGAACAATTTGTGGGGTCTCGTAATTGCATTTCTGTTGCTAACGCCATAAAAACTGTGCCGGTGGGCACATTTGTTTAAACTATCTTTTTTTCGAAAGATGTTTCAGGTAGAATAAGCAGGGTATTTGTACCAGTCCATCTTCACCATGTTCACTTGAGCAAGGATTTTCTTGTTAAATTGGTAGTTATGTTTCCAGGTGATTGCAAATGTTCCTGTGGCCTTTTAAATTACAACTGTCATTTTGTCACAGAGTAAGAAAAGTTCCCTATAGAACCAATACTGAAGTCTACCTCATCCTGAAACTGAATGCGTTGTGTCTCTGCATCTCTGTAGTCTAGTCGTAGCTTAGCTGCTGCCCGATCTGTCCCTTGCAACTTCTTCTGTTGTTCCTGGTTGTTTTCAATCTCATTCTCTAGGAATTGTTGCTTCTCCTTCACATTGTTCTCATGCTCAAACACTTCTGCCTTCACTTGCGTCAGATTCTAAGGTGGTTGAAATATAAACAATAAATTTACTGTAATTCAACTCATCATTTTTCTGAGCCTTCCACTGATGTGACTATGTTTGAACTTTTTCAACAGATCAATATTAGACTAACCCTAACGGTTCTGAATAGTCCAATCTTAACGTAATTGTTCACACACCGTAGGGAGTAAGGGTACTTTTCAGATGTTAAAATGATTAAGCTAAACCTTGACTCCCATGCAACCTCCCATAGTAGAGTTAGTGGAAAGTACGTTGTTGAAACAAAGCTTAGACATTACGCCCCATTCAGCTATGGTTTATTATGGTGCAAAATTTCTGTGTCACATCTTCATGAAAAAAAGGTTGAAAAGGGTACAAGACGCTTTGAAGGAAGGTGACTATTGTTCCAACTGCACTAACAGCATGTGCTGAAACTGAAATGGTTTCCAAGAAGAAATCGGTCTAACATTCTTTCAATTTTATTCAAAGGCATCTTCATGCATCAGTAGATTTTGCATTGTACTTCAGATTTGATTGTCTGCAGTAACCAATCTTGAGATAAATCTTCACCATGTCTTCAAGCTGAGACAGTACTCACATCAGCTAGCATATCCATCTCCTTATCTCGTCTCTGCATCTGTTCAATAGTTGCCTCCCACTGTCGGATCAACTCTTGACGATCATTGTGTGCCTTGCGAAACTCTTCAGCTGTCTTATCCAACTCCAACTGCAACACAGACAGTAGCATTACAATATGTTGCTATCTCAACCTAATTGCAGGATTCGTGTCACATTACCTACTACACTTTCTCAAAATAAGTAACTACAAGTATGTAAAAGTAAATTTATACACTCTTTATGTTGCAATGATTCTGTCACATTATAAGATAGAATTTTGCGTCGGGGTGATATAAATCAAATTAGGTTTTGCCCTTCACCGACGTTTAAACACTGTATACTCAGTGTGTTACCTCCCGAGTGAAAGTTGGAAAAAATCACTCGGGTGGGAATCGAACCCACGACCTCCTGCTTTCTAGTGCAGATGTCTTACCACTCGACCACCGAGCCGGTTCGAATCTAATGTCCATAGCAGCGGGTACCGCATAAACTATTATAAGATGGAATTTTGCGTCGGGGTGATATAAATCAAATTAGGTTTTGCCCTTCACCGACGTTTAAACACTGTATACTCAGTGTGTTACCTCCCGAGTGAAAGTTGGGCTTTATCAACAGTGCATCACGGGGACACGTTACCATCTATTTGTAGACAATAACAAATGCTATTCATCTTCACCTAAGTATTTCTTATTCCGCTGTAACATCCCAGGGCATTAAACTGTGCTTTAACCTTTATCAATTCATCATTAACTTCAACCGGTATTTCTAGTGCCATGGTGTTAATGGAGAATCTACAACATGCCTTTTTGCATTATTTTTTTTACTCTTTATTAGACTATTTTCCCCCCAAATATTTGTAATATCTGCTCTGTGTGTACCTGTGCAGTCAGTGTTTCTGTCATCTCATGGTCTAGTTGTTTCCTCTTCTTATGGCTTTCGTCAGTCATACGTTCCATACGCAGTGACAATTCCTGAATGAAGTAACACGTGGTAAGAAAACTATACGGTAAAACAACATGTGGCAGACAAAAAAAATATGGTAAAACAAAATACATATAGACCATAGAAGTACATTCAACTCAACTATTGATCAGTTCAGTTTGCATTTGTAACCCATAGCTGTAGAACCCAAATAAAAGTTTTGTAGATTCAGTATTGTTTGGCCAAGGATTACCTTGATTTTAGCATCATCCATCTGAGTATACTTGGTTAATGTCATGGAGTCTTCATCTTTCCTGGCGGATTCCTCCAGCCAAGCCTCTAATGCCTGCTGATCCCAATTCAACTGTGACTTCAGCTCCTCTAACTTCTGAGTGTTCTTGAAGATGGTGTTCTGATCACAACAAGTGAATAACATACAAAGGAATAAGCACTGGGATGAAAAACTGTTTAGTATCTACAAGTCTATCAAACGTATTCACCCAGAATAAAATCTCTGTTTTGCTTGTAAAGTTTTGCTTGTAAAGTGAACAAACTGTTTCTCTAGTGTACACATATTTTCAAAGGGATAATTAATGTTAAAACACTGAAAAGAGTCCTTTGAAAACATTGCCTGTTTTAAGGTAATCCATCTGAAGATCCCCAAAATTTCAATATTTGCCTTGTTTTTTGCCTTGCTACAAGCACGTAATCCTAGCTCCCAAGAATGTGTGAAGAATCATATTAAGATTGGAGATTCAAGACTGTTAGGGTTAATAACGCCATTGAATTATGAGCTTTATTGACTTCAGATGGGCACCACAAACCAATGCATACAAAATAAGTGACAGACAACATATAGTCGGACATCAAGTGCCATAATATTTGAAGTAACAGTTACAAAAAACCTCGACTGGAATCACAACTTAACCCTAAAGGCCTTTTCACACTATCTCCGTTTGGAACCTTGTTGAAACCAACCCGGATCCAACCCGGTTCAGCCCGAGTTGTTTTCGACGCAACGTTCACACTGTTCTTTACGGGAACGGCCGCTACGTGAACCGTGTAACGTTCAATCCGGCTACGGCCCCTGTGTAGTCACACTACAAATTCTCAACATGGATCGCATTCGGCATGGGGCACTGTGATGATTTTCTCAATCCCATAATACATTGCGACGCACGCGGCTGCGCGCACGAGGCTAACGGACAGGCCGGTGTGCAGCGTGTATTTACTACTCTGTGAAATACGGACTCATTGGTAGTACTGCGCATGCCTAAGTATGATAATTAGGAGAAGGATTTGTCACGTGAGAGGGCTTGACCAATAAGAGAGTAAAGCAATCCGATTTTCATGGGAGTCTGATTTCCATGTATGACACCAGCGCAGCTGTGTGCATTAATCCCAAAATGGCTCAGGTCATTTCGTTAGACGATTCGTTCTATTTAACGTTAGAAATGTACTTTTTTGGGGTACATTTTGCGGACCTAATACAAGCCCAGACTCGGTAAAGGATGCTCCGTACTCCGATACATTATTGGATGATAATTAGGGAGCGATTGTTTTGTGATCGGTGTTTGTGATGGCGATGATGGTGTATGGAAATATGCACATTGTGTCAGATTTTTGGTAGAATGTCGGCCTCAACTCAACACGGATCGGCCGCGAGTGACTCAACTCGGGGCGGTTCACACTATCATTTTTGACACGGTTCACACCGAAAAATGCAATCTCGATCCGGGTTGAGATTTTCAACCCTGGTCCCTCCCAGGGTTGATTTCGATCCGGCTAGAGTTCGCTACCCGGGTCGGAACCGGGTTGAAAGTTTAGAAGTGGGAAAAGGGTTGAAAAAAATCTCGGGGTTGGAACTGGTTCCAACCCAGAGATTTTGGACAGTGTGAAAAAAGGCCTTATCTCCCTAGCATGATTTACTAGGAACCATGCCCATCCTGGCAAATTCCAACACCATATGGGAAACTGTACACACATATTTCTTACTTCTGGAGGTGTGCCAACCCAATGTAAAAGACTGTCAGTTTAGGGGTACTGTACCCATCCAGACAGATTCCAACAAATCATGCTGTTGGGGTTTGATGGGTTGAGTTCTGTTAGGGTTAATCAAGGTACGAGTGAAAGACATCAGTGTCTTGACAAACCTTAAAGGAGTACTTGTAATATAAGCAACCTCTAACACTTTGTCGTTTCATTTCATTTTTCAAACATACATGACCAAGCCATATTTTAAGAAGTTCACATTAATTTGATTAATTGTTAAATTTGCAGCTGATAGAACTACGAGTATACAACCTTGTTACCTTAATTATCTTACTGCTCTGCATACATACCTCATGAATATTCCTGCGTTCCTTGATATCAGCCAGATCATTTTCCAGTCGTTGGATCTCCTGTTTCAAGCGTCCACACTCACGTTGAGCTACCAACATCATGTGTTTCTCTGTCTCCAACTCTCTGCCTCGAGCTCGATTCAAAGCCTGAAATTGAGAATAAAATACAAATATTTTCCTTTGGTTATGTGCTTATTTATTGTGGCACAATATAAAAGGAAACAGCTTTAGAATTAAGCCACTTTTAAAAGATATGGGTAAATAGGAATCATCTTAATGGGGAAAAGCTTTGCTTGTTGAATAAACATGGTGTAATTTGTAGCATATCACAAAAATGTGTAGAAGTGAAGAATATGCAGTTTATTATACAGTGTTTGATTGTATGATTGTCATGTAATTTGTCAAGATGTCCTGATGTATAAAATACACTTTATATTGTATACACTTTATATTGTAGTTGGTGTTTTAACGTCAGTTTATTCTATTTGAAACTCCAGAAATTCAGGATTTTGACTGTCTCAAATTCTAATACAGTCGACTCTCGTTAGTACAAACTCTGTTAATACAAAATTCTGGTTATAACAAACATAAAGCCTTGGTCCCGACTGTGCATTTATATGCACAATGAATGGGACTGGTGTTCCTCTTAATACAAAATTATGATATAACAAACAATTTGGCTAGGTCCGAACGAGTTTGTTATAACGAGACTCGACTGTACTATGTTTTCTTTTTGGAACCAAAAAGTGCCATTTTCTCCAACGTACCCTCACCAGAATTCACGATCACCATTGTTAATATTTATACCAGGTATGATTTCATGCATCAAAAGTAGTGTTTATAAGCAGGACTTTGACCTCAAGCTTGGGGGTTAAGATATTGGATACTTATAAAAGGTTCCTTGTAAAAATAGTGGGACATCAAAATCTTTCAGAAATAAGACAACTGAATAGGAATATTAGACTCTGGTATAATCCATTGTTTCTAGAATTTCAGATGGACTCAGAGTTGACATTAAAATACAACTACTCCGACCCAATGATAACAAGTGTGTATTAACATCAAAAGCTCCTGACTAGCATGTGATTGAGTTGGTTACCTGAGTCTGATTGAGTTCTTGTTGCACATTCTTCATATGTTCAGACATTGCAAACACCCGATCCTCATGCTCAGAGAGCTCAGCTTGATATCTGACTACATCCTGTTGCTTGTGCTGGACCTGTCCATTGAACAAACAGAAGAGAAATTACATCAGGCCTTAAAGTGAATGATGCTAACTACACTTACCAAGTTGATGTGGACTAGAAATTTATATAAATTCTATGTAGGCCTATAGCTTAAATTAGTGCTGCAACTGATCCTCAAAGTTCGGTTCGGTTCGGTTGCAGTTCGATTTTTTTTCTCCGAACTTCGGTTCGGTCCGGCTTCGGAAGTGCATACATAATGTACATGTCCATGGTACAATGTATTGGGCTACAATAAAAAGCAATAGGCCGTTCTCCTGTTTGAACAAACACGTGTGCACCGCGCACGTCTGACAGAAATAGGCACCGCAATTTCCACATGCTATACAACAAAAGTTGAAGTATGAATCTTATTTTTGCTGTGTAAACCAAATACCGTTATAATTTGACTATGACATTGAGAAACGAACATCGTAAATTGCTACCATGTTGTCATTGTCTTGCTTTCCACGACTGCTTTCCGCGACAACGCACCAGATGAATATTGAACCCACTAGTGGCGCCTGAAAGCGGTGTGGTACCCACATACATCGCACAATTTTTTTTCGATAATCATCACGTGATGCATTTCATTTGCATAATTGACCAAACAAGATGGACGACAGCCATTGGAACTGGATGTTTTTATGGACAAGCCGCCGAAATCGTCAACATTTTTCAAATTTTAGTTTTTTTTGTTCTGTTTGAAGTCGATTATTATTAGCTTCGTGAATGACTGCTGAATGGTATGAGTTATGTAAATGGAATTTGGGGTGAGATTATAGAGGTGAAAAGGGACAATTTTGGGGAGGCCATTCTGGAAGGGTCTCTTAAGACCACACTCTCAAGCCGTAGTTATGTCTCCAGCGTTACATGTGAATTCCTGATGAGCACGTTAGCTGGAGTTACTCAAGCTAGTTCAAATGCAAGATTTGGCATAAAAGCAGATTAAAGAAAGCTTCATATGTGAGTACTTACCACACTAAAAAGTAATATTCACAATGTGTCACGGAGGGACGATTTCACTAGTTTCAAAATGACACCGCAATGTGGCGTAGTTTACAAGCCACGTTCAGGGGTCTAGAGTTACTCAAGCTAGTTGTAGTCCAGTAAATCATGTGGTTTTTTTTTGCAAATCGGCCACATTTATGGGGCTACCTGCATGCTACTCAACTGCTAGCCCCACTAGTGTGGCCGTCGGTATGCTGCGCTGAACCTAAGGCCACACACCGTGGTCCGCGCACTACTGAGGACATTTTCATAAAAATTGCAGGGAATTTCTTAAATATGGTTGTATTCTACGATGTCCCATCTATCACTTCTGGGATGCTTAGGTGTAATGATGTTCAATTTTCCGAGATATTCTTGAATCTTTCTGGAGCCCATATGCACTCGTGAAGATCCGGTGATGGCAGCCATTTTGAATGTGACAAGAGACGACCTCAAGCTGTGACGTCGCGTTTATGCAAATCGCTTGTCGAGCGAGGGCGTGAGTTGCAAATGCGACGGCTGTTTCCTGTGTCGTAGATCCTGAATAGAGATCAGTGCACGTGGCCCCCAGACGATAAATGCATGGTACAGGAAACAGCCGTCGCATTTGCAACTCGCGCCCTCGCTCGACAAGCAATTTGCATAAACGCGACGTCACAGCTTGAGGTCATCTCTTGTCTCATTCAAAATGGCTGCCATCACCGGACGTTTCACGAGTGCATATGGGCTCCAGAAAGATTCAAGAATATCTCGGAAAATTGAACATCATTACACCTAAGCATCCCAGAAGTGATAGATGGGACATCGTAGAATACAACCATATGTAAGAAATTCCCTGCAATTTTTATGAAAACGTCCTCAGTAGTGCGCGGACCACGGTGTGTGGCCTTAGGTTCAGCGCAGCATACCGACGGCCACACTAGTGGGGCTACTCAACTGCTAGCTTGAGTAACTCCAGCTGACATGTCCCATATTCATTCACATGTGAATGAATATGGAACATGTCAGCTGGAGTTACTCAAGCTACTCAACTGCAGAACTGTGAACAGTAGTAAAAGAAATTCATTCTTCAAGCTACTTTACCTCTTCTTCGAGCATCTTATTCTCTTGGTTGGCTACGGGAACCTTCATCCCACCGTCCCATTCCATCTCGCTTATAACACTTTTCACGCTCATCTTGCCGGTTCAGTAATCAGTTGTTCGTTGACGTTTATCGACGTTATCCAGTCGACTGGTCAAACAGACTTCAGCGAAAAATGCACTTAACTGCAAAAACCTACATGTAAAACAGGTTACTTTTAGATGGATTTCTTGTTTTGCGGATGCTTATCTATAACTGAATATAATTATAAGCAATAATAAATGATTTCAAAGTAAAAACACTCAATGCAAGTTCATTTTACTGGCGAAGCAGTCACTTATTATGCGTTGTTTGCTGTGGTTACGGTATTCGCACTTTTATTTCGGGGCTGACCTTTCGTTGGTCCCTAATACATTCATACAACTTGGACACCACAGAAGCCGCGTACCATTGATGTATTTCATTTATGTACCCCTGGAGGGCGCTGTCCAGAAGGACTGTATTTTGCGTTGAGCACCGTGCGAGGCGCGGCGCGGCGCGGCGCGGCGAGGCGGCACCCGCACCACAGACAAATAATTTGCGCACCGGCACGTGTATTACAGCCGCCGCTGGGCAGCTGATCCAAGAGTCTGTTCTCCTTTGTTGCTATTAAAAACCCTGATAACTTTTTACATGGTACTCAAGATTTCTACAGGCTACTTCATCTGGGGCACGATAGGTACCCCTCCCAATCTCCCTGGCCCTATAGCCGAAACACGGCCCACGCGCGGTATGATATTGTGGCGGAACCGGGGCGCTAGCGGAACCCAGGGGACTGACCTTGTTTATCCCAGGACTCCAACCCACACCTATTATCCCACAAAAATATTTATTAGCCTAACGAACGGGTGAGCGGCTACCCAAACGAAAGGGGGGACAATTAACGAACGGTGGACTAAGCCTAGGGGCTGTTCGTTTGGTGGAAATATACCACCGTTTTGTGACTGAGTAATTAATTGAATGGAACTAGAGCAACACAGGTAGCGACAGTAGGCCTCAAGGTGAATCAGGTAACCCTCACGGCAGACCTAGGTAACCCTCAGCGAACCTGGTAACCCTCGCAGTGATCCTGGTAACCCTCACGATGAACCTGAGTAACACTCGCAGTGATCCTGGTAACCCTCACGATGATACTGAGTAACCCTCACAGAGACAAGTGATTCCAAAGACGATTATAGATGAGATTTATTCAAGAATCTTAATCACCAATGGATTTGTTCAATAATCACTACAATAATTTACACTAATATACAATGAACGAGGTGGTAAATATTATGGACGGAAATATCTCAATAACCCTCACTCGTTACCTCCAGGGTCAACTGCACCCTTTTGAAGTAACTTAGTCTAATGTAATCCTTACGTGGTCAACTGCACCACTTAACAATATAAACAGGAAGATGAACTTTATGCGGTCAACTGCACCGTGTGTATTAACTAATACAATTATAATGAAGTAGCACTAATAACCCTCACACAGGTTGAACTGTCCCTATAACTCACACAATAAAGGTAACCCTCAACCTGACTCAGCGTCGAAGCAGGTTGAACTGTGTAATTGCAATAACCCTCACCCAGGAAAGGTAAGCCTCAACACGATTACACAATATAATCTTTATGTGCAATAACCCACACACACAAAACCGGTAACCCTCACAAGTGCTCAGAACGCGGCACAGAGTAACTCGTCAGGCAAGCTATTACGGCAATGATCGCCTCAGTCATAAAACCCCACCGAATGGTGTCCAACCCACGACAAGCAATCGCAGCCCCACTAGCCTCTCAACCAAGTTCCACAACTCCTAGCCACTTATGTTCTAGCACTAATTACCCAGACAAAATAGTCAGTCTTAATTCCCGACTAAATCTTTGTCACCAATTCTCCAAGATAATAGACAGTTAATTGAGTCAATAACAAAACCTGAGAGACTCCACCAACTCACCGGTCGCACCAAGGATGTCGATCGGACGTTGTCCCTAAATCTGAATAACCCTCAGGATTTAGCACGAAATCGCAGGAATGAGTCACAATGAGGTCTCCAGTTACAGCACCGTCGCCATCTTGGAACGAAGAGGCTTGGCGGTGTCAAACACCGCTTTATAAGCGCCCCGATTTGGGCAATGCGCGCTGGTGATTGGCTTACGCGCGTTCATGCATTATTGATGCTCAAATCACGCCATATATTTCATTGCGGATTGGTCTACGCGCGCCATTAATATTAATGACCTACGCGCGCATACATAATTCATAGATTAGACTAGTCTGTAGGCACCCTGTTTCGCCACACAGGCCCCAGCAAAGCTTAATCCGTCCCGGATTAAATAGCTTAATACAATTATAAGAAACAGGGCCCATATATGTATACAATCATTATATAACTAAATTCCATGTGTGAGGTTTACCCACATGACAAGTGCCGTGTGAGACCGACATCCTTAATACAATTATAACAATGAAGCGTCCATAATATACAAGTTAACCACCGCTTGAGGTTTACCTAACCTCAGAAGTGATTTATACAATGATAAAAGATGTACACATTTGAGGTAGTTTACTAATTTACAATAATCAATGTCTTTGGAAATATACATGTTTTATTTTAACAAGCCATACGGTTGTATGGTGGTCCGCAACACTTTATAAAAAATCTCTATAAAAATAGACAAAGCGAAATCCTTTAAGCACAAAAAATATATAACACTTTGGAAAACACGGTGAGCTAATAAGTAGAATCATGCATAATTAAGCAAAATCACACAAAAAGTACACAAATTTCAGAGTCATTAATGTTCATTAAACTTCTTGTACTCCCGTTGTCCTACTTTGGTACTTCGTAGATATTGGCGTCCACCGCCTTCTTGTATTTGTGATGAGACACCTCCTCGTGTACCAGTTTCCCATCTAGGTAGGTGTTGCGGAATATGCGTTCCTCAACAACGGCCTGCCGCATCCTCTTCACCGGTGGCTCGTCGACGGCTTCCTCCAGCTCAGATCCAGCCTGTGTGATTGGGCTGAGAGGAGGCATAGATTCAGGGGTTCTGGACGTCTCTGCACCTCGTGCCTCCAACAGTTGGCTCAGGTACGCCTTGGGCTTTCCGGTGAGACGGATGATGGGTGATGATGTGCGCCCTACCAAGGGTGATATGGGACAGGGCGAGAGCGAAATAACCGCCTCTCTAGACGGACTCCTCGGCGGCCGACTCGCCGTAGCTGGGGCCGGGGCCTCTGCTTGCGGCCCGTGCCCCCACTTCCCAGGAAGCAGCTTTCTGTTGATGGAAACCGGCATCTTGATGCCTCCTTGGCGTCCCTCCATGATTCCGACTTTCTTGAATTCGGGATGGCTAACCACGCTCTGTGGATGACAGATGCGGACGTGTCGGGTTAAGTTGTCCCTTCGCTTGTCCCGGTACTCGCAATGCTCGCAGCACAGATACACAGGGGGGCCGTGCACCAGCTTGCGATGCCTCCAGAGGCCTTGCTTCGTGTTGAATGTACGCTCACACAGGAAACACTGCAAAGTCATCCTCAACCTGCCAACAAAAAACAGACAAAATGTTTGGTTAGTATCGCTCTCTGCTTGAGGTGACTAACCTATCTATACCTAACTGGAAGTCGATGTTCCCTACGGGGGTACCTTGGGGTCCTCCCAGGGCTACTTGTCACTTCCCCTTCCCCATTACTTATTTGGTCAACAGTTAGATCCTCAAGAGGTTCTTCACTTAGATCAGGCTCTACACTCAGCTGTTGCTCATGACTGAGCGTAGCCTCCGGAACCTCGGACACAGGTTCCTCAACAACAGCCACTTCGTGGCTAACTTCAGTGCAATCAGAAGTTTCTTCTGGTGTCACCAGTTGTTCCTCAGCCATGTCAGGCTCATACTTCCACGGTTTTAGGTTCTCACCAGTGTATGGCTTGAGCCTATCCCCATGAACTACAAAAGCCTTACCACCAGGCTTTATCTGAATACGGTAGGTAACATCGGATAGTCTCTTAACCACCAAATATGGTCCTACCCATCGCAGTTCGAGTTTCTGAGACCTCCCCTTCTTCTTGGCTTTGTTGTACAGCCAGGCGAACTGGCCTTGCTGCAGGCCTTCGCCATGTACCCGGCGATCGTAGTTTCGCTTCTGGTTTCTAGCACTCTGCCTCAGGCACTCCCTGGCTCTGCCATGTGCCTCTTGCAGATTCTGCCGTAACCTCTGAGCGAAATCCGTCGCCGTTGTGTCCTCTATTGTAGGACCTTCTACCAACAAATCTACTGGAAGCCTCGTCTCTCTCCCAAGCATCATCATGTTTGGAGACTCGCCAGTTGACTCTTGGGGAGTGCACCGGTAGGCAAAACTTGCATACGGGAGGCACTCGTCCCAGTCACGCTGTCTCCTCCTCGGTTCGATCATAACTGCAACCATGTTGACCAATGTCTTGTTGAAGCGTTCAACCATTCCATCGGACTTTGGGTTGTACGCCGTGGTCCTCGTCTTGGAAATTCCAAGGACCTTGCACATTTCCCCAAATACGGCCGATTCAAAGTTTGTCCCCTGATCGGAATGCAATTCCAAGGGAATGCCAAACCGACAGACAAAATCACTGACAAACTTGTTAGCCACCGTCTCTGCCTTAGCATCAGGCAGAGCGTACGCCTCCATCCATTTGGAGCAGTAGTCACCGACTACCATGACCCAGACGTTGCCACTATCGCTCCGGGGCAGTGGCCCCAGCAAGTCCACGGCCACTCTCTCCATGGGCTCGCCCACCAAATACTGTTGGAGTGGAGAAACTCTCCTTTTCACAGGAGATTTCCTCCTCCCACACAGCTCACAACGTCTGATGAATGACCTCACATCCGCTGTCATTCCCGGCCAATAGTATCGAAACTTCACCTTGGCCAAAGTCTTCTTGACACCTAGGTGACCGCTAGTCCGACCACCATGTAACTCCTGAAGTACAACCTCTCTAAATTGCTCAGGAAGTACTAGTCGCCACCTACACAACTTCCCGTCGTCGGATTCCCAGTTCCTATAAAGGACACTGTCCCGCACCTCCAACTGATCCCACTGGGACCAGAGTGTCTTGTGCGCCGAGGACGCGGCCGATACAGTCTCCCAACTGGGACGACTGCCCGACTCCTCTTTTGCCCGAACAATCCACCCAATACTAGGATCACCAAGTTGTGCTTCTCTGACTGCATTCCTAGGCAAGTGTGGTTGGGCAAAGATGCCCCTCACACTCGCCTCAGGAATCGGCAAGTCAGAGTCAACCTCATGGTAACCCTCACTGGTCTTGGTCACTTTGGCATCATCCGATGCCCCGACGGTCGCTGTCGCTTCATCAACGTCGGCACGACCGCACTGCTTGCAGGTCTTCCGGGACAACCCGTCAGCATTTCCATGCTTACGCCCAGGCCTGTGTTGAATTGTCACATCATACTCGCTGATCACCTCGAGCCACCTCGCAAGCTGACCCTCGGGGTCCTTAAAATTAAGGAGCCACCGGAGAGCAGCGTGATCGGTTCGAAGCAGAACCTTCTGACCATACAAGTACTGTCTAAACTTCTTGAGGTAGACAACTACCGCCAACAGTTCCCGCCGTGTAACACAATAGTTCCTCTCTGCCTTGCTGAGTTTACGACTCGCAAAGGCGAGGACCTTCTCCTGCCCCTCATGGACCTGAGACAAAACTGCCCCTATTCCATCTCCACTAGCATCTGTATCTACGATGTAGTCACTATCTGGAACAGGATATGCCAAAACGGGTGCAGTCTGCAGCCTCTGTTTCAACTCTTCAAATGCCTGCTGGCAGACATCTGTCCAGCGAAACTCTCGCGACTTTTCAGTCAGCGCATGCAGAGGCGAAGCAACCTCGGCAAATCCCCTGATAAACTTCCGATAATAGGAAGCGAGGCCTAAAAAGCTTCGAACTTCCTTGACACACTTAGGTGTTGGCCATTCCGCCACGGCCCGAACCTTTTCAGGATCGGTAGCCACACCTTCCGCCGACACAACATGTCCCAAATAGCCCACTGATCGCTGAAACAAAAAACACTTACTAGGCTTCAGCTTCAACCCAGCTTGCCTCAACCTGGAAAAAACAACCCGCAGACGCTCAATCTCTTCTCTCACAGTCTTGCCAAACACGATGATATCATCTAGGTATATCAGCAGGATGTCCCACTGAAGACCTGCCATCACCTTCTCCATCAACCTTTCAAACGTCGCAGGGGCGTTGCAAAGCCCGAAAGGCATGCAGCGCCACCTGTATAAACCGTTCCTCACCACAAAGGTTGACTTCTGGCTGGCGTCCTCATCGAGGGCAACCTGCCAATATCCGGATGCCAAGTCCAGAGTGGAAAACCACTCTGCACTCGCCAACGCATCTAGCGTCTCGTCGATACGAGGAACAGGGTAAGCATCTTTAATTGTTACCCTATTCAGACCTCTGTAGTCGACACAAAATCGTTTAGTCCCGTCCTTCTTCCGGACTAACACAACATTCGCAGCCCAGGGACTATCAGATGGTTCAATAACCCCTCGCTGCTGCAAACCTCCAACTTGCCTCATTATTTCCTCCTGATTACACAGGGGATGGCGCCGGGGCCTCTCCTTGATTGGCCTCGCATCGCCAGTACTGATGTGGTGCTTAACCACATCAGTCCGCCCTATGTCACCCTCACCAGAAGAAAATACATCATGAAATTCAATCAAACAAGCCTTCACCTCCTCGTGATGCTCCCCACTGAGGTTGACTTTGCTCCGGTCGTACAAATCGTGCAGGTGAGACGGCATGTCACCATAGACCTCACACCCACGATCCTCACCCGGAACTACTATCGAATCGACTTCAACTGTTGCAATAGTGCCCACAGTTGTTCCCCGCCGAACAACTCGACTCTCCTCATTCGGATTGAATATCCGCAGAGCGAGAGACTCGGGTTGTGACTGAACCAGCGACCGGGCTAGAATAAGCCCTCGCTGAGCCAACTCGCCCCCACCTTCCACAGGCTCAATGATTGCCAGCTGTCCCAATGCCTCAGCGATACTGCTAACAGTACCAGGCACAACAGCCTCATGGCCCGCAGGAATCTCTGTGGTTTCGGCCACCATCACCCTGCCAACGAACGGTTCTCCGGCACCACTTGTGCATTTTACCCGGTCCCCGTTTAACCTCAACTCAAGGCGTTGGAAATCTAAGTTACCTCCAGTGGGTAACAAGAAATCCATGCCCAATATGCCGTCATACTTGACATGAGCGAAAATAACACGCACTGGGTAAGCAGTTTTACCCAACTGTATGTCCACCCAGGCAGCGCCCATTACAGCCAGAGGACTCCCATCAACTTGTTGAATGCTGGACTCTTCCGCTTCCAGCACAGGCCTCTGTTCCTTGGCAATTCTATGGTAGACACGACTACTAATTAGTGTGTCGGTCGACCCCGAATCAACCAGGAACCTACACCTTGCTCCCCTCACAACACCATTAACAAACAGCCCATACCTAGGCCGAGTACCACTGCTTGGCCGAGTGCCTACTGGCTCTCTGCCTTCTGGTCCTCGCCTACCGGCGGCTTTGTTTGTCCCCGACTCTTGTCCTCTCTTGGGCCCTCGGAAATGCCCAGCCTGCCCGCGGGCCCACCGGTCGGCTGGCTGGCGTTTCCCTGTGCCCATTTCTCCTTACGAGGTTTGGTACATTCCCGTCTGAAATGACCGACCTCACCACACTTGAAACATTTCAACCCACCAGGCGTTTTCCTTTCAGGCTTTGGTGAATGCCTCTGAGGAAAACTCGCCTTGTTGCCCTGAGCTAGACCTTGCTGGGTTAGCCCTGTCAGGAGCTCAACCACTTGGTCTATTTTCTTTGTCTGTTGACCGGCATTTTCTTCTAACTTTAGAAGACGCCTCTCTGTGTCAGAGTCGACTGCCCTAGTAAACTTCACAGGTTTAACTTCGGCCCTTCTCTCACACTCAACCTTCTCAAAATTCTCGGTCTCAAGGGCAGCACGTATAGCTTCGTCCAATGTCTTTGGGCGATCGCGATAAACGCCTTCCCTAACGACCTGACTAGTCACGGCATCAACGAAATGATTCTTCCCCAGGCGCTCCCGTGCCTCTTCGGGGATCTCAGGGTAGGCCTTCAACGTTAAATCTCGGATTGCCTGGCCCAACTCCTGAAGTGTTTCTTTAGGCCCCTGACGTCGGTGCCTTAACTCCACCAAATAATTTTCGGCCTGTCGTCCAGGACCGAATCTCTTTGACAACACCTTCACAAGTTCACTATAAGTGAACTTCTTCGAGCCATCACCGAGAATACGAAGTGCTTCACCCTGGAGACAAGCGGCCAAGAATTCGGTCGCTTGCTCCTCACTCCACTGATTCACCTGCTTACACGCCTCAAAGTGGCGGTAATAATCGTTCCACAGAACCTTACCATTATATCGGTCGGGGGTAATTGTAGGCTTGCGAGGCCCACCACCGTGAGGTTTACCGCCCACCTCATCACCCACCAACCGTGACTCCCTTTTAAGAGGCCATGGGCCTACTCCAGGTGAGTCAACCTCATCGACAACCTTGTTGGATTTCCCCACAGCGGGACTAGTTGCAAAACTCAGCAACTCACTGTGTAAAGCTCGCTCCTTTTTAGCACAATCTTCCTTACGGTTCAAGAAGGGATTTGTGCAAGGACCTCGCGTGGGAATAGACCTCAAAGGTGTACTCTCCGCGTGCCTTGCGTCCCTTGGAACCAACTTGGGTGACATGCCAACACTGGAACGATCGCGTGCCACTGAGGCATACCCCGAGGTATCCTCCGGCAACTTCCAACTAATCTCAGAATCAACCTCAACCAGAGGCGTAGCCCGACTCTTAGGGGTAACCTCACTCACAATCTTTGGCTGTGCCCCCTTTCTGACAGCCTCTAACTCCGAAGAGAGACGAGCCCTCTCCCACTTCAGCCACTGAACCTCCATTCTTGAGCGGTTAAGCTCATCATGGACAGAGCCTTTGTCCCCCTCAACCGAGGTGACACCACCGCCCTTACTCATACTGACGTTTCCTCTTGACTAGGAAACTCAGTCTCCACCAGACTCACTACACTTGGCCACTGACCACTCGGCGATAACGGTACCTCACCAGTAAATTCAGGCTGCGGGACTACTTGTCCAGGGCCTCCCAAATTTACCAAAACCTGCGTACCGACTACCACCTGGTGGATTCTTAACAGGATTGGCAGTTGCTGTCTCGCAGTATTTCGCAAAGATCGCAACTCCGCTCGAATCCCCAACAGAATCCGCACATCAACCAACAATACAACAAACAAAACAATACCCAAAGCAGTAACGACCCAGGTTAACATAACCCGCTAACCTCGTCACCAATAATCCTCACAGTGAACCTCAATGAGGTCCACTCATTAACCAAAAAAAAATCAACTACTCTTTATTTCTCTTTATTCCAAGTTCACAACTTACAACAATTGAATTTATACAATCACAAAAGATCCCACTTCTGACACCATTTGTGGCGGAACCGGGGCGCTAGCGGAACCCAGGGGACTGACCTTGTTTATCCCAGGACTCCAACCCACACCTATTATCCCACAAAAATATTTATTAGCCTAACGAACGGGTGAGCGGCTACCCAAACGAAAGGGGGGACAATTAACGAACGGTGGACTAAGCCTAGGGGCTGTTCGTTTGGTGGAAATATACCACCGTTTTGTGACTGAGTAATTAATTGAATGGAACTAGAGCAACACAGGTAGCGACAGTAGGCCTCAAGGTGAATCAGGTAACCCTCACGGCAGACCTAGGTAACCCTCAGCGAACCTGGTAACCCTCGCAGTGATCCTGGTAACCCTCACGATGAACCTGAGTAACACTCGCAGTGATC
Organism: Patiria miniata; assembly: GCF_015706575.1. NCBI lineage: Eukaryota > Metazoa > Echinodermata > Asteroidea > Valvatida > Asterinidae > Patiria > Patiria miniata. The sequence continues at coordinate 12,237,396 of NW_024037055.1, forward strand.
CTGGTAACCCTCACGATGATACTGAGTAACCCTCACAGAGACAAGTGATTCCAAAGACGATTATAGATGAGATTTATTCAAGAATCTTAATCACCAATGGATTTGTTCAATAATCACTACAATAATTTACAATAATATACAATGAACGAGGTGGTAAATATTATGGACGGAAATATCTCAATAACCCTCACTCGTTACCTCCAGGGTCAACTGCACCCTTTTGAAGTAACTTAGTCTAATGTAATCCTTACGTGGTCAACTGCACCACTTAACAATATAAACAGGAAGATGAACTTTATGCGGTCAACTGCACCGTGTGTATTAACTAATACAATTATAATGAAGTAGCACTAATAACCCTCACACAGGTTGAACTGTCCCTATAACTCACACAATAAAGGTAACCCTCAACCTGACTCAGCGTCGAAGCAGGTTGAACTGTGTAATTGCAATAACCCTCACCCAGGAAAGGTAAGCCTCAACACGATTACACAATATAATCTTTATGTGCAATAACCCACACACACAAAACCGGTAACCCTCACAAGTGCTCAGAACGCGGCACAGAGTAACTCGTCAGGCAAGCTATTACGGCAATGATCGCCTCAGTCATAAAACCCCACCGAATGGTGTCCAACCCACGACAAGCAATCGCAGCCCCACTAGCCTCTCAACCAAGTTCCACAACTCCTAGCCACTTATGTTCTAGCACTAATTACCCAGACAAAATAGTCAGTCTTAATTCCCGACTAAATCTTTGTCACCAATTCTCCAAGATAATAGACAGTTAATTGAGTCAATAACAAAACCTGAGAGACTCCACCAACTCACCGGTCGCACCAAGGATGTCGATCGGACGTTGTCCCTAAATCTGAATAACCCTCAGGATTTAGCACGAAATCGCAGGAATGAGTCACAATGAGGTCTCCAGTTACAGCACCGTCGCCATCTTGGAACGAAGAGGCTTGGCGGTGTCAAACACCGCTTTATAAGCGCCCCGATTTGGGCAATGCGCGCTGGTGATTGGCTTACGCGCGTTCATGCATTATTGATGCTCAAATCACGCCATATATTTCATTGCGGATTGGTCTACGCGCGCCATTAATATTAATGACCTACGCGCGCATACATAATTCATAGATTAGACTAGTCTGTAGGCACCCTGTTTCGCCACAATATTTTAGGGGGGCTATCAGGGGTGGATCCAGAAATTTGTGCCGGGAGGCGTGCTGAAATATAGACCGTTTTTTTTCTCCGGACATGTGACACCCCTCCATATCTCCTGAATTCCTGAGATTCCGGTAACACAATGACCAACAAAAAAGAGAGGGGGGTGCCTCTGTCATATAATCATGCTACATACATGTATGTTCATAGGTGAGATGAGCTGCCAATGCAATGTGTTGTTGCTTATGCACAGCTTTTTGAAACTGTGGTTGAGTTTAGTGCATAATGTAGTACATTCTTTCTTTGTTTTTTTAAGAATAAATCATTTGTTGTTGATCACACGAGTTATTTACCCCGTTCGATGTTCTCATCGACCCGGCGGACGAGTTTAACCAAGCAGCTGAGGTGATTTCAGACTACATCCGCTTTTGTGAAGATATGGTAATTCCTACAAAAACAGTTAAAGTGTTTTCTAACAACAAACCGTGGATCACTTCAGAACTCAAACAGCTTTTAAATGAAAAAAGAGACTATTCAATACCGGTACAAGGGATGAACGAAAAGAAATTCAAAAAAGACTGAAACGTAAAATAAAGGAATGTAAAATGGCTTATAAAAACAAAATTGAGGTTTTTTTCAGACGACCGACACTAGGAAAGCTTGGCAAGGTCTGCAGACAATAACAGGCTACAAACCTAAGAAAAATTGTGTCTTGGTAGAGGATGAAATAAGCTATGCTAATGAGTTAAACTCGTTTTACAGTAGGTTCGACAAGTTTGATTTTAGTGCGGAACAGAATGAAGTAACGTGTGAGTTACGTAACTCTCCAGTGGAGAACATCGGTATTTCTGTTGGGGAAGTGAAAGGTCTTTTTAGAACTGTTAATTCACGCAAAGCAATGGGACCAGATTCCATCACTTCTAAGGTACTTAAGGTATGTGCTGACGAGTTAGCGATCCCCTTTCAAATGTTATTCCAAGCATCTATTGACAATGCGTCAGTGCCAGCTCTGTGGAAAAAATCGACAATTTTGTGCCAGTTCCGAAAAAAATCACGTTAAAGAAATGAATGATTTGCACCCAGTGGCTCTTACCTCAGTGCCGATGAAGTGTTTGGAAAAAATTGTATTGAAGAGATTATTGCCACTTGTCACTAATTCTCTAGGTGAGTACCAGTTTGCTTACCGTCCTCACAGGAGTGCAGAGGATGCTGTACTTACATTGCTAAATGGTATCTTTGAACACTTAGAAAAAGCAGGGGCTTTCGTTAAAGTTCTCTTTGTGGACTTCTCAAGCGCTTTCAACACCATCCAACCGCATCTTCTAGCTCGAAAACTAATGAATTTGAATGTTAAGCCCAGGCTTATTTTATGGATCAACGATTTTATAACCAATAGAAGTCAACGTGTTAGAGTGAATTCCACACTTTCTTCCGTCCAGCACACTCACACAGGTGCCCCACAGGGATGCGCTTTGTATACAAATGATCTCACTACTCTGGAAACATCACATAGAATAATTAAGTATGCCGATGACGCAGCTATTGTTGGCTTTCTGGATGGCAAACAAGAATCTCTAGATTGTTTCACTGGTGAGGTGGCACAATTTACCAGTGGTGTGATGATAGCTATCTAGAAATCAATATCAACAAAACCAAAGAGATGGTGATTGATTTTAGGAAAAAGAAATCTCCAATTACACCAGCTATTATTAAAGGCAATTGTGTGGAAGCAGTGTCTGTATACAAATACTTGGGAACTGAAATTGATGACCAACTGAAATTTGACGCATGTACCAAATCAAAATATAACAAGCTGCAACAACGTTTGTTTTTTTCTGCGCAAACTGAAGTCTTTTCACGTTGATAAAACTATTTTACAACTGTTTTACAAGTCCATTGTACAGAGTATTCTCACATTTTGTCTTGTTTGTTTTTACGGAAATATGAGGTGCCAGGATCGGATTAAGCTAGACAGAATAGTGAAGCAAGCCAGTAAAGCTATTGGTTTACAAGAGTCTCCAGAGGCATTATACAGGTCTCTTATGTGCAATAAAATTAAGACAGTTCTTTCCGACTCGCATCACGCATTACATGTCCACTTCCAAACGAACTCCAGAAGTAATCGCTTTTTACAACGAAGGATCAGGACACGGCGATACGGCAGTTCATTCGTTCCAGCAGCTATCAAATGGTACAATGAGCAACTGGAACGATGAACTGTCGTGTGGCCGACTCTGATCCCTCATTAATGTAATAATATGTGTATTATATGTAGTAGTTTGTTTTTTTACATGTAATTACTGGATTTATAAGTTTGTGGGAACTACATTGCATTTTTACATCTATTTAATTAATGATTGTATGTTTCTATAACCCGTTCTTTGTCAAGGCCATTTTAATTTCCCTCCCGAGGGATAATAAAGTTCAATCTTATCTCTTATCTTATCTTTAATTTAAAACAGAGAGAGCATCACTTCAACTTGCAATTTGCAAAAGATTTTGCAAAAATCTTGCAAAAGATTTTGAAGCTATAAGCGTATTTCAAATTTTTGTAATAGGTGGCCGGGAGTAATTTCTTTTTAATACTTACTCGCGACCCAGGCCTCACCATTTTATGAACCAGCAGCGACACCCTCAACGTAACTTCTTTCCTTTTAACACCCCATCCATGAGGACACTTCAGGAAACATTTGCATATATTGAGATTAGTCCATACACATTATGTTAGACGCCTTGTAATAACGCTCTGTTGTGCGAGATTATTTTGAGCCATACATGTCCAGGTACATTTGTCACTGAGATCATTGAGATGCATTAAAATATATATATATTTTATCCAATCCTAGATCTGTTATAGTGTTAAGGGTGGTGGTTTAATTAACCCCTTCATGTCCATGTTATTTCACCACGGACCACTTTTCTTTATCTTCAGCAAATGTACACTTTTAAAACTAAACAGTTGCAGTTAATTAATTAGCCCTAACAGTCCTTAATCCTCCAACTTCAATACGATTTGGCACAACCCCTAGGGAGTTACGGTTAAGTTGTAAAATAATTGGATACAATCAACTTTTTGAACTGTTGACAGATTGCAAGTGGTATTATTCGTCATGCATAAAAGGAACCGGGAAAATGCAAACAAATGTTGAATTTTACTTAGCCTAAAAAGATTTCATCGCGGTAAAAAACAAAAATTAAACCTTACAATACTACTGGTTTAAAAGCATTTGAAATGGTCATCTTAATGCCTTGAATTCGGCCAATAGAATTGAAGTCTAGGTGGTTTACATTGTTATTGGCTGCATCTATCTGTAGACACTCTGAATTAATTGACATGGAACTAAGGCATCATCGCAATTTGTGCATGTCAGGATTTCTAGTATTTAGTATGTCTATTTACAAAGACTGTCAGATTAACATTTGAGCAAAATGGTACTTGCTTTATGAAGGAGTATAAACCTGTATTTACCCACAGTAAATTCCAAGACGTTTATTACGTTTTATTTATGAAGTTTGTTTTTTTCTGCCAACTGAAAAATATGAAATATCAATTTCAACACAGCTGTGCAGTCAGTTCTGACATGGCAATTATTAAACAAGGCTTTCCCTTATACTAAGGATTCTGAATATTAAATTGTTGCATTAAATATTTAAGTCACATTGGAATAAACATGCACTTGGGCCATTTCAATACGTGACACAATGGTCAAGAAAGTTGTAACCATAACAACGTTTTGCTTTTGTTTGGTTTCGGTAAACATAAATAAAATAACTGGAGGAGAACATTCCAAATTCATTTTAATACAAAATAAAAAATATTGCTCATAAAATTGGTTGGGAAAAAAATAACAATTCCTCATTTTTCTTTTACTTTTCTGAGGACAACATACCATTTCTACATGTATTCAAATGACCCTTGGACACGGTAATCATCCCAGTATACATGTACATAATTATTTGCAAGATAATGCAAATCCACAGTTTCAAGCTAGCCAATGGCATCCAGAACTTAGCTTCCAGCGCTTTGCATATTCAGCATACCACAAACCTGAATAATATCAAATTGTCTTCTTTTCTTCCACATATCTTTTATACAATAGTACTTTTTTTATACAAGGTATCAAAACACTGGGGTTGGGCTTCATTTTTAACAGATAAAAAGCAACAACCCATTTTTAAATACATTTTTGTGGATTCAGAAGCAAGTTCTGTATATATGCCATGGACCCCCTTGTCTTATTTACAGTGTACACAAAATGCTAACTACTCAGTGTACATTATGTTTATTTTAAAGCAACATAGGGGTAAATGTGTTACATTAATATGCTCCACAAATCCTGCAGTAACAATGTTATGTACAATTATCGCATTAAGGATTTGAAAACAAAACCTTTAAACTGATCAGCAGAAACATAAAATCCAGCCATATTTACTGATAAACTGCAGTCAACAGCCAAAACAATCTGCCCAAAACTTCAATAAAAAAATAAATAAAAATACCAAATTTGCATTAAAATTACTGAAATCATCTGCTTCGAAGCTCTGAAATAATTTAATGGCTTAAAAACATAAAAACATTCAGAAACTGCTTCAAGAGAACAAATTTAAAATCTAACTTTTTTAAAGATAAAATACCAGTATTCAAAATGAAACAGATAAGAAACCCATGCCCTGCAAGGTAGCATTCTCCTACTTCGACATCACCCCTCCCCAAAACAAGTTCTGGCCAAAGTCTATTGAGAATATACATGCAGACCCTTTGCACCATCTTTGAGCTTTGAATTCAGTAACAATGAATGCGCAAGACGTCTATTACTCATGCCTATCCATTTACAACAAAAGCCCCCACCTCAAAGATGAGTGCAATGCACAGGTATCTCAAGACCAATAGTAATGGCAGAAGTATTGTGTCAGACTCTGCATGAGTTGGTCTATACATGAAGGTCTTCTTTGTTACGAGTTGGGACTTTGCTTATTTTGGTGTATGTTAATATCTTTGATAATGTTGTTCATGTCATTGATTTCAGGGTACCTATTACTACTACCGTATTTCACAATATTCAGAATTAAAATTGTGAAATATAACAATGAGCTCTGTTTCAATGTCAATAGTAAACGTTTACAGGAATAGAAATCCCCCCCCCCCAAAAAAAAATAACAATCAAAATCTACAAATGGTTCTGAAACAATGCAGAGTACATGAGAAATGAACATTTTGAATTTTTGTGTTTCATCAATATATCAAGTTATAGGACAGAATTTTTTTTTGTGCCCCACCTCCTGTCCACAAAAAACAAAAGACCTGAGAGCTGTGTGAAAAAAATTCATCTTGATTGTGTAGTAAGGAGCAGACAAGCTGTTATTCTTCTGAAGAAGTCAACAGCCAGAAAGGGATTGCCATCTTGGATCTCGGTAAATTATCAAACACAAAATACAACAAAATCTTTATTTCACATATTATTAATCATTGTTTCAAAACCACTTGAAGCTTTGTGCTATGTTTGTTTCTGTAAAAAGTTACAAAATATATGCAATTTATGCTGGGGGAAAAAGCATCAGATCACTACATCAAGGCAACCCAACAAAAAATACAATAAAATGAAAGCAAGACAATTAAACATAATTATAACAACAACAGCACTGCCTTGAATCTGGCTCTGTACTTTGATTCAAATAACTATTTGAGGCATCCGTATTTTGTATTAAGTGATTTCCCTCAGATTTTCAGTCAACGGGATCATTTTAGTGGGGAATGCATCATTTAAATATCAAGAAAATATTCAGTTAATCAAACTTTTTGAGGTAGGACAATTCTAAAGATTTGCAAAGTACATTCCAGTGAAACCAGTGACTGTTTATATCGATACCCGAATATTAATATTCATGTTCAGTCCGTCAGCTTTTCCCTCGTGTAATTTTTTTGATATATGAAAATCTTGCATAGCTTCTTGCTTTCTTTGTGGAGAATAGGGTCAACTCCAAAAATTCTGAAGAATGCCTTGTTTCGATAATCACTGCAGTTTGGACTGATCACTTAGTATATTTCATTTAAAATGACATAAACTGGACAATAAGGAAAAAACATCCAACAATTTTTCTGAAACCATAAAATCAGGATCTGACCAATAAAGCCAATTTACAGTCAGATTTTTTAATGTCAAATTTTAACCGAAGTTCATTATAATGACCATCATTGGTATTCAAAACCAGCAAATACAGCGCAAGGATTAAGCTGGATTCAGGATTTCACCCCTTCCTTCAGGTTTCAAGTTTTAGGATTTCCTATTTGTAGCATATTTCGTTTCAGCTTCAGAGGCAGGAAATATAGCATGCAGTTCCAAGCCTTTAACCCTTCAGTCACGGTAGGGCCTGAAACCGCCCTACCTATTACTCCCTGTAGCGCCAGAAACCACCCCAGCACTCTATGGATTTAGTGATTTTTCAGGTGCAAATGGGTTCATTGTACTTCTAGTAATTCATTGCAGCAACACTAAACACGAGGAAGGATTGTTTCTTATTTGTTTGTTTCAATTTCTATCAATCAGATTGCACACGTGTTGCCCATTACAATGCCAAATATGTGTAACTATTTTACGCTGCTTGGCTTCATTTTTAGAACCTTTATCTGAACACAATGGCCAGATCAAGCAAGTGGCTTCAAATGATTCATTGCTAAGCTTATTTTCACTTTATAGGCAAAGACACTGTAGTTTGGTTTAAATAGGAAATGTGAAAATAGAGAAGTATGATACAAGGTAACCAGATATTAATTTTATACCCAAGTCCTTTCTGCTAATTCTAACAGAAAGGAAATAGGTCCAGCTTGTGAATGTAATCATCTTGGAACAGTTTTGTTAATCTAGTCATAAGGCATCATGTCAACCAATAATTATTAAGTGGTTCGCATTTCAGGAATCGTCAGTAGTTAGTGAAATTATGACTGGTATCCCGACTCACCATAATCTATCACTCATTTCACGTAAGCCTATCAGGAGGATGCCTGAAACCTTTCAAATTGAAAAAGTTTCAAGCTGCGGAAACAAGCATATATGTTTGCTTTAGAAGCATGGGGGTTTTAAGCTTGCATGTCACCCTGCACAATTATTTAACAAACTGAAATTTTGTTACAAAATTGATACCATTTCAGCCGCACACCAATTTATCTTCATATTAAAGTTATATTTGATGAGTAAAACTTGAAACTTTCAACAAGGATGGAACACACTTGAAAACTGTATGAAACATAACAATTAAAATACCTTGACTCTCAATTTTGTCTTTCACACAAGACTATAGTAAATGACCTTGAATTTGGTTCAGGTAATCACTGTTTTTCCACACTTGTTTGAAATTTCAAGTTTTATTCCAATTGAAGTTTACCAGTTAGACAACCTACATGTACAGCCTTTTTGTACACGCGTACCTAATAAATTAGTCTTTCCTTCACAATAAAATTACAAGAAAATAGTTCTTCCTCTTTCTTTACCTGTACAGCCTACCTTCAAGTCAAATTGAAATGTTGTGGCAGGAAGAACATTATCATGATTGCCTCGACAATGTTAGGCCTCCTCGACAGGCATGTTTTGAAAGAATTCTTGGTACTTTCAAAACAGTCCATCTGATTCCTTCAACACAATATGCATGATTTTATTAATTGACCTGCCACAAAAGTTCATGACCAATTATATCAATGACCACCTTTCCTCTGCCTTCTCTTTACACTGAAACCCATCCAGTTAGATAGCTCCAAGTTTACATATTGGACCTTTTTAAAAAATCTGCTCCACAAACTTGACAGTTTGTGCTCCCGACCCCCCCCCCCCATTTATTTACAGATGAAGTCCAATTCCATTTGCATGCTTTGTTGTTTTCTTGTGCTACACTCTGATGTATTTCTGAACCAATTTTAGAGCGTATCAACAGAAACAATTTCAGTTATGTACACATTTGTACAAACAGTACATAAGTATGCCCATTTCTGTCCCTTGCTGCCATTGATAGGTGTTAGTGTTATTCAGCCTGTTTTATCCACAGTTAAAGAGTGTTCTTTTGTTTTCTATGAAATGATGAATGCCAGAGATAAAAGAATAAATGGCTGAATGAGTTGGTAATGGTTTGTCTTTTGTCTTTGTTTATGAAAGCAACACCCAAGCTTTAAACATGGCAGCCACATCTTTGTAGTTTATTACATTATTCCATTTTCCCTTGCCCGACAGCAATCTAACTGATAATTTGCATGTCCAAAGTCAAGATGGCAAAAGTTAGGATGGCAGTTGATACTGATACATGAGATGAAGATATACACATTAAACACATACATGTATATGTGCTGATGCACAGACTCTGATAAATTGTCAAAGAAACAGTCATATTGTAAGTCCTTCCAGCAGTGCGAAGCAATGGGTATGTGTTTTTGAATAGCTGCTTTGGCAACCACAAATTAACACTGAAAGATTCCAGAGAGAACCGGGGTCAGGGTAAATGATGTGATGTATGGCATTGATTTATATGGACAGAGTCCTTTGTTGAATTGGCAATGGACTATAGCATTTTTATATTTTAAATTACCAGCAACAAAGGTTCAAGTACTAGATGTTATAAATTTGCATTATGCATAGATCAAAAAGTATGGCATAAGTCTTTGTACATTTTTGATTCTAGAATCTAAGGCATGATGCAAAAGCAGAAATCATAAACATAACCTTAATTTTCTTGCCTTGCACTGTCTAATTAACAGAGGGTGCTGCAAATGTAAAACCATGACATCTACTACATGACCCAAGGTTCCTATAGTGTATTGGCAATCTCTCTATCACCCACTGGTAACCGTCTGTTGGACCAATGTTTAAAAACTGCTGGAAAAAGTGAGATTTCTTTGGTTTTTTTTGTCAGTGACTGTCAATCTCAATTTCATGTGTCAGTTAGTTACTCTTGACTAAATGCCATTTTCATTTGGTTGAACACTTATTGCTGTCAATGTAAAATATTTGGCTTATCAATTCTATGAAACTGGCCTGTTTTGAATGTTCCACCTCTGAATGTTCCAACACTGTACCTCATTTCATTGCAAGACATGATCTGATCTCTGGTAGTATGTGACCTCTCAATGCCATCACCTTTGACCTCAAGGTCAGAGGTGAGTCTACCTTACCATTTGAAATGGAACTCTACTGCTATTTCTTGAGGAGTGGTTAACTGGAGAGCACTGGATGCGTTCTATTCATTCTGCCGGTGGTTGACTGTCGTTAAAACTTGAAGCCATCACTGGGGATATTAGTGTTGGCATCAAACTCAAAGCCTTGTTGGACCACCTGTGGAGCCAACGCTGGGTCCTCGTCATCAATCTAACAAAATACAGGGTTAAAACATCAAACATACTAAGTCCAAAGAAATCAGCCTCATTCTATAGTGTTGCATACGATAGTCTTGGGCGGCATTTTTGTTATCAATACTGATTCTGAAATGTTCAGCATTGACTGTCAATTTTACCAGTCAAAAGAGCAGAGGGAAACACATCCATATTGAAATTTATACTGAATTGCTAGTCAATATCTAAAACAAGTGATAGTCAACTAGATGAATGGGTGAAGGCTGATAGCTTTTTGCTGATGTACCACATGTAACCACCACTGTCACACAAGCTAGTTTTGTGTGTTAATTAAGCTCACTTATTTTGTGAACATTTATTCCATTCAATGAAATACATGATACCTTTCATCAAGTGCATACAGTGGAAATAGTTCACTTCTCAAGAAAAGGCTTTCAAATCCTTTATTTTTTTCCTCAAAACATTACTAATGCATTTTTATCAATACTCACATCTGAGAAGTAATGTGCGATAATGTCATATGCAAGTTTGTAGACGTCATCATTCTCACTGTTTTGAAGATGTTCAATCTTATCCAGACCTGTAAAAGAAATTATTCACAATCTCTTTAGATGGAAAGTTGATTTGTGTGGGAATACTGCTACCCCACCTCAGTTAGAAACATCTGATATACTTCATTGTTATTTATATCAGGCTTCCAAGTAGTACAAATAAATCAGTGTATTGTACACTATCGTAGAACGCACCTGGATGACTACAATATTATTTTTGATACTGTATAGTCATCCTGGTATTTTATGACATACACGCGAATTTCCCTGTTTCCAACTCAATCAAAAGCTTAGTAACTCACAGTTGTCAATGTCAACCAGTCAATAGAGCATAGCGCACGGCACGGTTGCATGGGCACACACGGTATACGCACCGTTTGTAAACAACAAAAATGGCAGCTTCAGGCAGACAGCGAGATTCGCTTTGGTAAGCGAAGAATAATTTAACGAAATGAGAGAACTAAAGACACAGAAAATACCTTGAAAGCGACCAAGATGAAAGTAAATATTCTACAAGTGTATCTGGCCAAAAAGAATCTACCAACAGATTTAGAGGCACTGGAAAATTCATGCTTGCGGGTAATTTGTCGAAGTTCTAAGTTAACGTTAATGTCAAAGTGAGGACAGCAGACAGCGACAGCAGACAACAAGACAGTGTCATTCTCACTGAATTGATTTCTTTCAGATCGAGTCACCCTGATAAAAATAATATTAATATTGGATGGCTTTTTCAGGGAATACAAGAATATATTGCAACCGCTATAACAATATTGCACTTGTCTTTGACGTGCAAAGTATTCTTGTATCCCCCTCAAAGCCATCTAATATATAATTATATGCTTAAACAAGAATGTATTTGTTTCAAGTATTGCTGACGCATTCAAGGAATTCCCATTCTATGGAAATGTTCACGGTGAAGCTTCATTCTTCAACAGCTCCATCAGTGAGGTGCTGGACGATATCTGTCCAATGTCTATCCACCAAACACACGTTTGTGAGCCCAAATCATGATTCATGGACCTCCAACATCTGCCACATTGCTTCTTCCAGAACACAACATTCTAGGAACACACTACTAGTTTAGGACCTGGACACCCATTGCTCTAATAGTCAGGTACCAAATAAAACATTTGCAAAATTTAAGAGCACCCAAAGTAAGGCCCCAAGCAGCGCACACTGCTCTGTCAATTGCGTGGATCACACTTGCAATTCCCTGAGTTCCTATACATGTTGCATGCGGAGGTCTACTTAACACATGTACTGAACATAAAACTGCAAGCTAAATCCATTGGCAATTGCCAGCAAATGTATTTGAACAAACCAATTTACCAAAATGTCAGTGACTGATTCCATGTCAAGTACAAGTTAGGTTATAACAAATTATCAAGTGAAATCTGATTGTCTGAAATGGTAAGCAAGTGGAATTAATACAAAGTATTCATTGGATGAATAGCCGTTTTCTTTTTTAAATTTATATCAGAAACTGGTCATTAAAAAGTTGGATTTTACTTGGTTTGTTGATATTTTTTTAAGCATTTGAATCAGATACCTGCAACATTTAGTACACATCTTGTTGTCTATCCTAGCCCTAATGTAGAGTATTGGCTTGACTGATTGGCAGTTAAAAAATGGAAATAACAAATACAGTTAACTCCGGCAAAACCGACATCGTACAACTCGTCAAATCACTCAAGTCGGCCGTCTGACTAAAGTCCAGATTGTCTGCAATGCATTTCCATTGAATTTTTTATTTCTAAGTCAGCTTTTACAAGTCGCCATTTCGATCAAGTTGTCGTGTTACTCTCGGTCCCCTTTCCATAAAAAGCATTACAAAATCCTTTGTGTAAGTCGGCATTCAACAAATCACGCATTGGCATCGACTTCCTGTACTGCGGTTGGCAAAGTGTCGAGTGAAAAGTGGTTTCGCACGGCCTGTGATCACTGCATGCATCGGTGTCGAAAAAGGGTGTCCTACTGCATACCACTACGCGGCGCTATAGGATCTTTGCTGCATACATCGCATATGCATCGTGAGCATATCAATACCAGTACCCCCTCTAGACTGTACCCATGCGCTCTGTCCATAGTGGGGGTCGTCTTATTGAATGACTACTGCTGCATGCAGTCAATGCGTGCGTGGTATATTCCGGACCACGCCAGCATTTAATTCATTACTGTGCACGTACATATGTATCGCGGTCTCCACTATCAATACCCCAAACGTGACGAGACAATACAAGGATTAATTTGCTGGATTCAACTCGAGCATAAAGGAGATAATCCAGGGTTAATCGAAGCCAATTAGTGCAATGAATCATGTGTGCAAAAGACCATTCATGTAAGTCGGCAAAATGACGACTTATAGCATATATCGGCATTCGCGTAAGTCGTCACTTACAGTGCATAGGCCTACAGAGCAATTTTTGAAACAAACATGGCAAAAATGCATTTTGTAATCTTACTGGCAAGATTGTGTAGCATCGCTTACCTCCACACATTTCAATCAGGGTAGCAATCTCCTGGTACTTCTCCCCTGATGCCTTCAAGATGTTTAAGATGCCATCCAGACACACCTGAACTACCTGGCTATCCTTGACTACCAGTAGATTGCACAACGGTGGGATGACATGATTGTCATACAACGCCATGACTTGCTGCTTGGTGCCACTAATGGTGAGGTTGCTAATGGCCCAAGCTGCCTCTTTCTGTGTCTGGAAATCCGACTGTTGACAAAATAGACAGAGAATCCAAGTCTTTTCAGGGTGAAGGATTCAACTGGGGAGTTTACAGAAATACCATAGAAAGTGACAAACTCTTAAAAAAAAAGTATTACTCAGATATACTCAGATACCAACAAGAGGACAAAATCAAGTCGAGTAAACTCCATGTTTCTGTACCCTTATTCATTTCTTATCCATGACATATCTAGTATGTTGGTCACATGCAAAGCAAACACTTGCATTCCATGCAAGGCTACCCTGAAACTTGCAGCCTGCCACAGCTTCATTGTATTGTGTATGGCTTCAAATCCAGCCATATTTGAGGTGTGTTTTGTTTCACAGGGCTAGGCATGGGTAGCTCTTTTGTACATTCTGTGTTACAAGAGACCACAACACCTCCAAGGTGGCCGCTGAATGCAACGGTCCATAATCACTGGTATTGACATACAGTGTTTCAGCCAATGAGCCATGCAGCCGTGATTTTCACGGAAAGATTTCTCAAAAAACACGTCCAAAAGCACGGCCAAAAGTTATAAACCAAAGCCGCGCTAACCTTGTGTGATCCCATGTACAGTGTACGATATACCATGCTTTCCATGTACATGTACCTGTACATGTATACCATATGTGTACTGTACATTACTTCGATTGGTATGCATGCATGCACCCACTGACCCACACACATTTGTTTTTGTTCCTGCCTCTTCTGATAAACGCACACTCCAAGTTTCCCAGACCAGTCTGAGGCAATAGAATATGGTGCGACCCAACTGACAAGCAAAACTTTCCGCTCATTATTGTTTTTCCTCAGAAAAGCGGTCCTTTACTTTTTCTGTGTGTTGATTAATGAATACGCCCTTAAGTTTTGATCATAAGTTTTAATTCACTGAATTTTTTTTGTCTTTTTTAAAAATGGAAACACAGACAATCATTTTTGTGCCGACAGTGTTTCATTACACCGCGTACTCCACATAGGCACGTGAGGGTGGATGATCACTGTGTTATTTTTAGGCATTAACCCTAACCCCGTAGGCCCTTTTGGCTAGGAACCATCCTCAATCCTGCAAAATCCTCCAACTGCCACCATGTAAAACTTGTATTCAGCCGCAATCCACCAAAATCATCCGTTTTGTTTTGTTCAATAGAAGGGTGACCATTGCCTCAATCCTTCAAAATCCTCCAACAATCACTGTAAATGGTTCGAGGCAGTGCAGACGAAAGTCACAAGCATTGCGGATAATATCAAGCATAATGCAGGGCTCAATTATGCACGACTGAACATTAACAATGCTGGGTACAGCCTCAACTCAACAAGAACTCAACACAATGCATCTTCCAAAATCAACAGACACTTTTTGCCATTCAGCCTCAATCCTCCAAATTCCTCCCAAACCGCCCTTAGGATTTTTGAGGATTGAGAAGGCTTGGGTTAACACCAGCTGTGGGTGAAAATGACGTCTCCAAAACCAGTGGCATTGCACTGTATGAGGGCATGGAACATTGCACTCCCACATTTTTGATTTGGACTCCCAATTCCCCAATCCTGGCTGAAACACTGTTGACATACAACAGCTGGGACATGGCACAATGCTAAGGTGCAGGTTGACAAAACGTGATGAGGGTGTTAAGAGAGTTATAATGAATTGCCTTGAGAGAGAAAGGAAAAGCCCATGTTCGGAACCCATAACAACACTGGCATTCAAACATATTCATTACCAGCTGAACCTCATTTTTTACCAGCACATTTTGATAAAGAAAGTAAATCATTGACAATTTATCACCCACTTCAATCTTTAAAAAAATTTAACAAATTTTTTTTAAACTCAATTTAATTTTTCTTTGTACTGGTACTTGGCATTACAGAGAAAATGTTGACAAAAATTCAAGCCTAGATAAAATGTTAAACCGAGTGGTGATTGATTTTTTTTTCTTCAGAATGATAATCGTGCAGCTGAACTCTAAAACCTGTCAATTTTTCCTCAATAAGATGTGTTTGCACCGCTACTTGAAAACGTTCACCTATAAGGGTAATGTGGTTTCATAGGATTCTACTCCCAATATCCTTTGTGTTTTGATGGCTTTGTGAGGGATAGGGTGAAGACTACATACCCCGTCCAAATGCCTGATGATTTCTGGTAGGAGTCCTTCATCAATGACTGCTTGTACTTGTTGCTGGTTGCCTGCTGTAATATTGGACAAGAACCATACTGCTTCCTGTGGAACAAGACATACATACAAAACAAGCTATTACATTCAAAGTCAGAACATGTTTGTTTAAGTATCTAACTAAAACCCAGTTATACCGACAAGTTCAGATTTCAGGCAATCATGGTGATCAGAATCCAACTATTCTGTTGTCTGCTGGGTCCAACAGAGTCCAACTTGGCATTATTTACCAGTACCTAACAGAATCTGACTCTGAATGTATTCAGGATTGACTGGCTGTGACTGTTTATGTAACTTGAGACACTTGTGCTTTGGCTGTAGGTGATAGATATTAGACAGCTGTGCCACTAGTTTAGTGCTTTTGTCTTTTGACTGAATTTGACTAGTCAGAGTGCTTGCCAAAAAATATGATCAGACTGTTTAGCAGTGACTAACCAAAATCATGAATCATGTTTTGAGTTGGTTTGAATTGCAGCTAAACACGATGTCGCGCACTGATCCGACGAATTATACGACGATCCGACGAATTATACGCGCAGATCCGACGATCCGCGCGTGTGCGTCGTGCCAACGCTTGTGCGCACTTCGCCGAATAACAAAACGAACTACTAATTTAAATTTCCTACGGTGCGTATTAAGACACACCGTTGGAAAGGCCTTCTTTCATTGATTACTTCAAAATGACAGCTTGCCAGAAAGAATAATTTCACAGGGAGTTTAGTCCACTAACTATCTTTTAACCAAGTATGTTTTTCAACAATAATACGCCAGTTACTTTTCGGATGGCTGCAAATGATGGACTATAGCTTTAAGCAACCTTCTTTGATGATAACTGCATACTTTGATGTAATCAGAACCCCATTAAGGAGCTTACCTTGTTGATTTTTTCCTTTGGATGTGTCAGTAGCGTAGGGAAGTGTGACAATGCCTTACAGCTGAGCACAACCTGAGTCTGTTCATCTGTTCCTGTTACAATGTTACCAACTGCCCTTAATGCTGCCGTCTGTTGGCAAAAAAATCAAAAAAAAAATTCACATCAGGTCCTGATCTCTTAAGTGGTATGTCACAATAAACAGTTGGTACGCAACGTATCAAACAACTTCAAACGACACAGAAAAACTCTACTGAAAAGAACTCCCAAAATACCCAAAACAGACAAATGAATACAAAATAAGCCAAATTACCCTTAAATATTCTTTTGGATTGCTTTGTCAGTTTTTGCCTTCAATTATCCTCTTTTCTACCACATAAAGTAGGCCTACATTTTAATTAAGTTCTCCAGACACATTTGAAGCTTGCAAAAGAGCTTGTGAAAATAACCCTGAAAGTTTCCTCTGGTGGGACTCGGTCTTTGAACTGCTAATTTTTTTGCTTGTAAAAAAAAACATCACTAATTAAGAAATTTCATCAAAAGTCGATGCTCAAGTAATCAAACAGTTTATTCAATGCGGTACTTTTGACTCAGAATAAAACAAATGAATGTCAGACTCATATTGAAACAAGTCAGGTGTGTTTACAAACACAAATGCCCCGCAACCGTGACTGTTTCCATGACATAACACCACTCTTTTAACCAGGCATGCAACTGGGAAGTCACAAAAAAAGAGGAAATTCAAATATTTCCAAGTGTTTGTGCAGTGTTTTTCTATTTTTAATGGCACACATTGGAAGTGAAAAAAGAGGAAATCAGCTGATCCGAGGAAAAGTTGCATGCCTGTTTAACATCAACTTACATGTACCTTGGTCACATGGAACGTTCATTGACAGCATTAGTGTCTTCTGTAGGTTTTATATGAATTAATCCCCTAATCCCTATGATCTCAGAATAAATACCAGATTTCTATTGTTTTAGCCACTGTGACCTTGACCCTTGACCTTTCGACCCCCAATGCGATAGGCCTATTTGGATTACCAAGAACGACCCACAAACCAAATTTGAAGTTCACATGTAAAGTATTTCTTAAGTTATCGCGCTGACAAAATTTCTTTTGTTTTAGCCACTGTGACCTTGACCCTTGACCTTTTGGCCCCAAATGCAATAGGCTTCTTAGGATTGCCAAGGACAATTCACAAACCAAATTTGAAGTTCATATGTAAAGTATATCTCAAGTTATCACACTGACAAAATTTCTTTTGTTTTAGCCACTGTGACCTTGACCCTTGACCTTTTGGGCCCAAATGCAAAAGGCTTCTAAGGATTGCCAAGGACAATCCACAAATCAAATTTGAAGTTCATATGTAAAGTATTTCTCAAGTCATCGCGCTGACAAAATTTCTATTGTTTCAGCCACTGTGACCTTGACCCTTGACCTTTTGGGCCCAAATGCAATAGGCTTCTTAGGATTACCAAGAACACTGACAAAATTTCTATTGTTTCAGCCACTGTGACCTTGACTCTTGACCTTTCGTCCCCAAATGCAATAGGCTTCTTAGGATTACCAAGAATACACAAACCAAATTTGAAGTTCATATGTTAAGTATTTCTCAAGTTATCGCGCTGACAAGATTTGTCCGGACACACACACACACACACACCCACCCACCCACCCACCCACCCACCCACGGAAGGACAAGGCGGAAACAGTATGCCCCTTCGGCTTCGCCGCTGGGCATAAAAAGAATATACTGTGAATTAACATACAAAGAGGATGCATGATCATGTTTTGAAATAAATGAACTCCAAGATAACTACAACCAACCCACCCTCACAAAATATGATACCTGAAATACTAATGATAAGCCATGTATTACAATACTAGAGATTAGAATTATTGAGAATCAACTACCTGAACTTTGACTTCTTTGTGACTGAGTAGCGGTACAAGGAATGGGACCACTCCCGACAGAATGACCATCTGTATCTGTTCGTTACCTCCATCTGTCAGATAAGATAACGCCCATACTGTGTCCACCAGGATCTGTTGACAAACAAAATATTGCATCATATGTTATCATTTCCACTCCAACAACATCTGATTACACTGTGTCTTCAATAGCCCAGCCCTACCTCGTATGCGTCCTCCAAGACTAGCACTTTTAAATACTTTTAATTTATTAACCCTAACCGAACTCAACCCATCAAAGTCCAAAGCAGGTTTTGTTTAAAATCTGTTGGGGTAGGTACAGTACCCCCAAAACTGATGGTCTTTTACAAAGTCCAACAGTGTGTGTGTACGATTTCCCATGTGGGTGTTGGAGTTTGCCAGAATGGGTATGGTTCCTAGTATATCCTGCTAGGGAATTAGGTTTAATGTTTAAAAACCTTGAAATCAGGACAGCAAAACTATCAACCAGTTCAGTATGATTTTGCTAGCATTTCATTCACTGTTTATGTACACGTGGGCTTTAACAATCCGGCTTGTTAGTAAAAACGTCATACACGTGCGCGCCCAACTGATTACTAGCGCCCATTGGCTACAAACGCTCAAGCTGCGTTAACTTCCGGTTCCAATCGTGCAGAAAGCGCTAGAGGTGATGTCACACTAACGAATTACAAATGGCACATAGATTTCAGCCTTAGCTTTTTCATGCCCCTTCCTTTCCTCCCAATGTGTACTCAATTGTGTTCTTACATTTGTATCTGTGTGGTGAATGAGTGCACTTAGAGCTGGCAGTAGTTCCCGGATAGTTTCTTCGTGTGGTGGAGGGTCTTTGTTCCTACACAGGTTGACTATGACCCAGGTGACATTGCGAAGGAAGGACAGGGGAATATTGGGACGGATGAAGCTCAACAAGGGTCTGACTACACCTTCATTGATACAGATATCCCGGCACTTGGGTCCATCACCTACAGTGTCAGCAAATACAATCAAGAAAAAAAATGTGTTGAAAACACTTGTAAAATATCTTTATTTCTACCCAGAACTGAAATTATCAGGAGTCATGCAAACTTTCAGAGGTTCCACGTTTTCTTTAAAAATATATTTAATATGTCAGAAGCAATCTTAAAGATTACTTTGATACTCTGACTTTAGTCATAAACTCTCGGTGTATGCAGATACCACATCAAAAAAGAAAATGCTTTCTTTCACAGTTTGGTTCGTGGCAAGCTGATGAATAGAGTAATGTGCACTTTTCTTTATTCTTTAACATCTACATGTAAAAAGCATGAAACCATCGAATACAGTAAATGCCTTTGTGACTTCAACTGAACAAAGCAGAGCCTCCAGACTTACCAATGATATTTCCCAGAGCCCAAACAGCTTGCTCACAAACATTGGGTTGATCCGAGTTTAATAAGTTCACAAATTTGGGTACTGCATGCGCATCAACTACTGCCATAGTTTGCTTGGATGTGCCTGATGCGATGTTTGTTAATGCCCATGCTGCCTCAAATTGTAATGCAGAACTAGCAAGGAAACAAGATGGAAGAAAATTCATATATTATCAAAAGTGTTCAGTACTACATGAGAACCATTCGGAAGGAGCAAACAATGCTTTTTGTAGAAATTCAAAGAATAGGTGGTAATGTTTCTGTATTTAATGTAAACCTCCCTGATCCTTCCAACCCAAGCAGAAGGTTTTGGACCACGTTACAAGAATAATGAGGGTACAACACACGTACCATTACTCTACATGGAGTTTCATGCTCCCTGCGGTCACAAAATTGCACCAGTGGGTTCCTACACAATGGTTGATTTTAGAAGATTCAGCAAAGGAATAAACAATCCTCTTTTCCCCTCTCTTGACACAAGGAACAAGCTTCAGGTCCAATCAGTGGTCATAGTCCAAGCTGGACCAACACTATGTGTTGCTAGTTTGGTTTTGTAACCCAATCATGCCAGGTTAGTACCTGAATGTACATTTAAGTGGCTTTAAAATAGTCTTTCCATTCTGAAAGTGTGGATTTACTTATTCACCATTGAAACATTGGGCACTCAAGAGTTTTGTCAATTGTTAGGCCAATTCTCATCATGTAAAAAGTACTTTGAATGATCCTGCAGTCTCCATAGGCCTGATTCATTCAGCTATACTGAGTATTCCTCTGGTCCACATTTGAAAACTTGCATTTTGCTGTTTAGTCCAACAATTACCACCACCAAAAAGTTGAATACGTCACTTTGTACTAAATCACTACCATCCCCTCTTCCGTGTAAAAAACCTTGAAACGTAGTCAGCGTGATTATTTGGCATCTTACCTTGGGCTGTCTAGGCACTCAACCAAGACAGGGAGAATGCCTGATGCAATAAGGTCATCTATCGGTGGATTGCGGTCACTAGACAAGAGTTTACGTGCAGACTGCACAGCTGGGAGTTGTACAGCTGGGAGGTTACTGGCTGCTTTTTGCACAAGTTCATGATACGAGATTTGGTTCTGTGGAAAATCAAACATTTCCAAATCTTAATAATTACAAGTGCTGTTTCATATAAGTGCACACAACATACAGGAACACCACACTGAAAAAAGACCCTCTGGATCATATCATGACATCAAGCACCAAAATTCACAGATTGCATGACTGAAACAAACTTCAGAATGACTTTTGGAGAAACAAAAAGGTAGAATGTTAAACACAAACCTACATACAAAAACATACATTTGTGTATTTCAACTTTTCGAGCATACGAAAAATGGAAATGTAAGATTTCAAAATGGTGGTATTCTTACAACAGGTTCTTCATCAGACTCCCCTTCCAGATTGGGGACATTCCGCCTCTTCAGTAATGTCTCATCGCGCTTGTTTTTCCGTAGCTCAACAGTCACTTCATTTCTTCTCCTCCTCATCTCCTGAACAGAACATTCATAAAAGAAGTTAGCCATTTCAGTCATAGGGCTCTCACAATATGAAGCATTAATTAGGAAGTCTGTCCTCATCAGTGATGAGATTTTTAAACATACTGGACCTCACTTTTCAAAAAGTGCATTTTAAAATTTGTATTTTTCTTTTTTTCTACTAGAAAAATATAATCAAAAACAATGTTTGAAGTTAAAAAAATATCGTTACAAACAATCAAAAGTAAATCTTTCTTTCGAGTTAAATCACAAAACTTGTTCGTTTTCATGCATTATTTCAAGATATAAATGTTTACATTTCAAACATCTATCAATCAATTACAATGTGGCTGGAGTTTTAACAATAATCTCCCAACCGTGAATAGTGATTTTGTCTTACCAAAAGAAAAAAAAACAAGCCTCACAGCGCCCCTCTTCATCAACATAGGTCTTTTAATAGCTTTTGAAAATCAAAATGAAGTTTTTTTACAGATTCTCCAAGATTTAAAATATAGGCATTTGGGTAAATCTGTGTCAAATCACCCAAAAAAATTAAAAGCTTAAACCCCACTCCCTTCAAATTGGTTCATATTTCATGTAAGGTAAAATTTATACTGAAAAGGCTGAAATTTTAAGTTTTAGCCCCATCGGAGAACGGTTTTCGTGCTACCCACTTCCCATTGCTTGGCAAATTTGGTCAAAATGGGCGTGGCTGCCAATTTTCAAATGACCATATCTCATAACCTGTGGGCCAAATTTTGTTAATCTTTATTTCTTTGGAAAGGTTATATCATAAGAAATCCAAGTTTACCATTATTTTTCATGTTGGAGTAAGTTGAAGTATGATGACCTTTTGAACTTTACTTTGACCATGAATTTGACCATGTGGATCACTTGACCTTAAGACGAACTTGGATGAAAATTATGCCCCACCATGTTTTCTACAAAATGTCCCAAAATTGGGGGTATATTTTTTGTTTGGTTTCTAGCTCATCTCATAGTTGGCATACTTTTTGCAAAATGTGATATCCCTATACAGTGTACAAGTGGATTTAAAGCTAGGACTTGTTTGTCCCTGAAATGTGTTTATGTATAGGGATATCACATATTGCAACACATATACCAACTTTGAAATGAGTTTAAAAAAACGAAAAGAAAATATGTTCCCCCTATTTTTTGGATATTTTGTAGAAAACATGTTGGGGTATAATTTTCATCAAATGTCAACTCAAGGTCACATGATCCACAAGGTTAAATTCAAATTCAAAGTAAAGGTCAAAACTTCATCATACTTCAAATAACTTTGACAAGTAATGATAAATTTGGATTCCTTATGAGGTTACCTTTCAAAAGCAACTATGATCAACAAATTTGGCCGACAATTTGTGGAGATATGGTCATTTAACAATTGGCGGCCACACCCATTCTGACCAAAGTTGCTAAACAATGGCAGGTGGTAGCACGAAAAACCATTTGTTCGGTGGCGCTAAAACTTAAAATTTCTGCTTTTTCAGCCTAAGTTACCTCAAATACTAAACATTACCAAATTTGAAGGGGGTGGGGTTTAACCCATTAGGTGATTTTACACGGAATGACCAATTTTCCCACTCTTTCAATTGAAATAAGTTCCTGAAATTCCACTCTTTCTGAAAAAACCAACTGTCATAATAATGTTGTAGCCTCCTTTCAGTGTCAGTTTAGGCAAATTTTGGTAGATAAAATTATCAAAAATCTTACTTATTTTTGTGACTTTAGAAATCCCAAAAGATTTACTTTTTCTTGTGAAAAATCATGGATTGCTTGGTCTGAATCCAAAGAGCATTCTTGTTTTCTCTAGAATATAGCCCCCTCTACTGCTAAAAATTATACACTTCATGATGGATAAAGGCCCAAAAAGAAAACAGTGTCGACTGTCATTTTCAAGATGGCCGCACACCAAAACGGATGAGTGCAAAAAGTGCTGCGATAGTATTCCACATTTGTCTCGATGTTTCAATTATTGTAATCAAATTCAATTGCAATGGAAAACATTTCAATACAAGTATTGGTATTTTTACTACATGTACTTTAACTATTGTAGGGCCAATGATTTTCTACAATCGCAGAAAACGGACGGAATTCGCGGAATCTGCTCCTCGAAACGGAAAACGGAATTTGAATCTGAACAAAACAACTTCTGCAATTTCATTAATAAAAAAACACTATTTCATAAAAATGAATTGTTGATGATTGATTGAACAGACGAGCCATATAAAAAATGAGCGATGTTTATATCACGATGTTGGTGGGACAAAAACGTTCAAGATCAGAGCAATAAATATTACGAGATCATTACCGTAGTACGCGTGGTCATGGGAGTGTCAGTCCCGACACACGCCGTAGCTGTCGGCCAGCGCACGGGTGAAAATCATCACACTCACGGCATGCTCTCGCGGGTCTCTTTTGCTCCATCGGTAGGTTTATTTTTCTCTGTGCAATCAATCAACCATTCGTATAACATCTAACTTTGGCTCTATTGAAATGCATGTCGTGCTTAGGTCCAATAATCTACCGTAAACTATCCTATTTTTGTCGCTAACGTTAGCCCGAAAACAAAATGGCGGACATGAATTTCGCTTCGGCCAGCTGATGTGTGTGACGTCATGGGATTGGCCTGTACAGCTATTGCATGTTTCTCACGTTTGTGGCAGTGGCAGTGTAGTATACGACTTGACTGTGGCGAAGTTAAATACTACGTCTGTACATTGATCGGCCGTTGATAAAAAATCTTTTTGGGGGTAATTTTCCCGCGTTCCAACCAAACGACTATTTCATTATCATCTTCCAATTTTTGAATTGAATAAATGTGAAACGGAATTTTTTAGCCTAAAACGGAATTTAGGATTTTTGCAAACGAAATTTGCACTTTTCTGAAACGGAAAATCATTGGCCCTACTTTTGCCCTAAAAGAAAATTCCAATCAATTTAAGTACTCTAATGAGTACATGTAGTTTTTCACAAGGACCCTTTACACGGTTGTTTCACTGAGAAACAAAGTTGCAGCACTTTCTTGAGGGCACCCTTTATTGCATGCGAACTTGTTGAGGGCGCATGTGAGCGCGCGTCAAATCGCACGCGCGGCAATAAAATCGAATCTAGTTTTAATTCAAATAATACGCTGATTTTGTTTTGTTTTCACATTGATGTTCTTGCCTGGTTAAACGTTAACTGTATTTTGTCCATTTTCTGATCTGTTTTTGATGTGATGATATAAAGTAATTAGTTAGAGTTCGATAATTTTCTAATGCATTTGACTTTTATTTAACTCCTATAATAATGTGTACAGTTTGACCCGCATATCTTTTTTGCCGTGTTCAGCTTGTCACTTAAGCCCCGTCTGAGTCTCGTTGCACGGATTTGTTTTCCCCACAAGTGGTAACTTATTTGTACTTTTTGTATTTATTGTGTGATTCCTGGTATCAGTTAAGAATGATCTTTTTACGCAGTTTATGTCCTCTCTTAGCAGATTGATTTTGCTGCGTTGTTTATGAAAAGTTACTGTTTTATTTAAGAATTTTCATCCCTTTCTGTCAAATTCAATAATTTGACAGAAAGGGATGAAAAGATCAATCAGTAAACAATCCACCAAAACTGACAACTGTAACCATACAGCGCAACGTATTCAACGTGCCAAAACGACGTATGTACATGGGTCATTCCACGAAGTTGGGTACACAATCAATGCATCAGTGACAGTGGTCCAGTGAAAACAAAGTGCTGTTATTTCTTTTTTGACAAATTAATCACATTTTTTATCGATCCCGATTTATTGAGGATGAATGGTCGAACAAGAAAAAAATATTTTTTGGGACCTCCAATTGGTCGAAACCCAAACTACGTCACCAAAATATCATGGTATCCATGTTTATTTTAAGAATATTTTGTGACTTGAAACATACTCGGTCTTCAATGTACGATTCTGTGTTCCCAAGAGTATATTTTAAATAATGTTTTGCAAATAAAGTTGAACCAATAGACCGTTTACGATTCCCTGATTGTTATTTATTCCATGCGTCTTGCATTTCTGGAGTATCGATCACGGAAGTCTCAGCGCACATCGTAACATTTCGTGTCAGCAATGTTATGAGGTGAGACCGAAATTTACCGACATATTGTAAAATGTCAGAGTCATTTAGAAGACCCAAATAACGATTTCCACGAGAAACAGTAGCATTCCATTCGTATCCAACCAGAAATCATGAAAAAAAACTACACGATTTTTTTAAAACAACCATGGTTACTCACTGGTAGTTGACTTCGCATCCACTAAAAAATGTGACGATGTGATAATTAAATGCGATCGCGCGTGCGCCCTCTATAGATTTTCTGGATGAACGTCTTGCGATCAAAGTACCCGGATGCAACCCTTGCTTTGTTGCAAGAAGAAACCCGCGTGCTTTCGGCAACTTTTCCATCGTGGGTGCCAATAGTTTTGGCGTCATTTTGTTACGGTGTGATGTCAGTTACGAAGTAGGCCTATACCACATTCGGGGAGGACACAAGGGTTAGATTACAGATTTACCAACACGGTGCCTGGTAATCCCGAAGAAATACTCCCTGAGCGCGCGCTTGGTAACGGAATCGCACTCGGGATACGGGGACCATCGAATGTACGCTGGGCATGTAGAAGAAATCGCGTCGTTCAAACATTAAACACGATCGGAAATTTAACGTGTTCAAGATCGCGAGGGGAGCTCTCCGAAATGGACGGAAAATTTCACTTTTTTTCCGGATCGTAAGTAAACTTCAGTACAACCATCTTAATTATCGATGTCTACTCGTACCTCAGGTGGCATATCTAGTAATTTGGAGGCCGTTTTGAAGGTGAAATCTGATGTTTTTTGTTGGAAAATGTTGGTTTTTGGGACAGTGACAGGATGATGTTGTCCAGGTCGCGGTATTAGCTTGGACCCCACTATCGCCAGACCATGTCCAAATGTTAAAAAAGGCGATAAGTTGGGTCCAAGTTACTCGGACTAGGAAGAGGCTAAGCTTTCACAAATGACGCTAAATATGTGTCCCGAAACCCTAACTGAAATTGCACATCGTATGGAAATATCACGACGTGGTTTCCATGTGACGGTGTGGTACGATTATGTGTTTTGGCCTGTGCTTTTGCCTGCGTTGGATGGTCAACATCTGATCTATTAAAAATGGGGTCCTTTTCATTTATCTGTTTGAAGGGGGTTCGAAAGTTGGTGATTTTTACTGAAGTTAGTCTAAAATAAGAGGGGAAGTGTCAACATTGATTGGTCACAGGCCAGGATACCGCCAGACCATTCCATTCTCATGATGGGGGTGGAGCATCATGTGATTTTCTTTTTCTGGTTTGAATTAAGATATTTCAACATTATTTCAGACAAAAGAAACAAAACACATAAGAATAAATAGTACAAAACTAAAAAAAAATCTTCCCCTAAGAAATAAATTCATAATTTGCATTGATTTAGGCTTCAGCATGTTCAGTAAATTCATCCATTTGGGAATGGTATATCCATAGAACAATGCATCCAACAACAATGTTATGTAATGGGTAGGCCTACTAGAGGGTGGGAATGGAGTGAGGAAGGGGAGGGTGGAGTGGTGAAGGGGGGGGTGGGGTAGGGGAGGGTAGGGACGGGATACGGGAAGGATGGGGACGGCAAAATGGTTTAGGCATTACATCTTGAGATGTAATCAGAACGTTCGATAATTTGGCATCCATGTTACATGTGAAACCCAACCCTGTCCAATATGGGAGTCTCAAAGCTAAACTCTCTCACATCTTTAGCTGATGTTTCAAATTTGTTCATTTTTAATTAATATACCGGTAAATGAAGTTTTACTCATTTTTTTATCAAGTTTAAAGTTTATTACCTGATTAAGACTGAATTGTTTGTGATGGACTTATGATGGACTTGCAGGGACTTGTGATGGACTCGACTACAACACTGTTATGTAATGGGTACTAGAAGGGTGGGAATGGAGTGGGGGAGGGTGGGTGGGGTAGAGGAGGGTGGGGACGGGATACGGGAAGGATGGGGATGGCAAAATGGTTTAGGCATCACATCTTGAGATGTAATCAGAACGTTCGATAATTTGGCATCCATGTTACATGTGAAACCAACCCTGTCCAATATGTAATGGGTACTAGAAGGGTGGGAATGGAGTAGGTGAGGGTGTGGGGTGGGGTAGGGGAGGGTGGGGACGGGATACGGGAAGGATGGGGACGGCAAAATGGTTTAGGCATCACATCTTGAGATGTAATCAGAACGTTCGATAATTTGGCATCCATGTTACATGTGAAACCCAACCCTGTCCAATATGGGAGTCTCAAAGCTAAACTCTCTCACATCTTTAGCTGTTGTTTCAAATTTGTTCATTTTTAATTAATATAAATGAAGTTTTACTCATTTTTTATCAAGTTTAAAGTTTATTACCTTATAATCCATATATCGGTTTCACGTGTAACAGGACACCAATATTTTGGTGTCATTGTTACATGTGAAACCACAAAATTATTTTATATGGATACTGTCTTGTGTAAAAGAAATGGTAACATGGCAAAATAAGTTGAATGTGGGTTTGCTTCCTTGTGTTTTACACATGTTTGGTGTAGACAAACATTTTTGGAACAGACAATACAAGAAAAAATGTGTATGGAGGGCCAAATTTATATAATTTGCCCATTTCATGTGAGTGAACAACAGCTGATTTCAATAATCTCATAACGATTAGCCAAAAAATGTATGATTTTAATTAATGTACTTATCAAGCCCTTTTAAATACATTCTATACTTGGAGCATATCAATTCTATAAAATAACAATGGGAAAGGTGATTCCTCATGTTTGGTGTCCATGTTACATGTGAAACTTGCTTTGCATCTGTTAATAAACAACACTGTTAAAAATAAAACGTTTGACAAGATGTCTCAAAATGGTTTATTATTTTAGACACTACATATATGTCAGCACCTAAAAAAGTTATTTTAGTGCTCTTGACATTATTTTGAAAAACTCACCCTCATGTCACACATTCTGTACCCAACTTTGTGGAATTACCCACATGTATTATGCACTGTCGCGCAATGCAAAGCATACAATCCCCCCTCCATCCCAAATGGTCGAGCCCAGTGTAGAGTTGACCTGCTGAGGTCACGTGAAGATCAGAGCATGCGCAACGTACTTAAATTCACACTTGAACATGACCCGTGCATTCGTCAAATCAGAGACACGAGGCTGGTGAGTAAAAACTCAGATTTTCCACGCCAAAAATTGTCCCATAATCCAAATGTCAATCGTCCTTAACTCTAACACAGTCCTGAATCCTCCAATTTCAATATGATTTTGCACACCCCCTAAGGAGTTAGGGTTAAATATTTCAGAGTTATGGATCAAGCATACAAACTTTTAGGTGGATTTGTGTTTCAGAAATTAGAATTTCAGACAAACATGACAAAGGTTGGCTATTTCGTCTATCAAGGTGCATGTCCAAAATCCATAGTGTGCTGACCCCCGAAAAAGAAGCATGCCAGAAGGCTTACGAGCAGCCTTCCGATTCCAGAAGTAGGCCTAGTTCCAAGTGTGGCCCTTAATTACGGAGGAAGTCAAGTCCAGTAAATTGGCCACATTATTTTGGGGCTCTGGCTCTGCAGGGAAAATTTGTGATGTCCTAGTCCGAGTAACTTGGACCCAACTTATCGCCTTTTTAACATTCGGACATGGTCTGGCGATAGTGGGGTCCAAGCTAATCTGTATATGCCGAGCAATACAATTCTGTCATTGACCCAAAACCCAACATTGCCCTACAAAAACATCAGATTTCACCCTCAAAAAGGCCTCCAAATTACTAGATACGCCACCTGAGGTACAAGTAGACATCGATAATTAAGATGGTTGTACTGAAGTTTACTTACGATCCGGATGGAAAGTGAAATTTCCCGTTCAATTCCGTGAGCTCCCCTCGCGATCGTGAACACGTTCAATTTCCAGTTCGTGTTAATGTTTGAACGACGGATGTGGTCTTCATTCCCAGCGTACATTCGATGGTTCCCGGATACCGAGTGCGATTCCGTTACCGAGCGCGCGCGATGCATCGATTATGATAATGAGTAGACTGGATCGCGTTAGTAAACACAAGTGCATTTCGAATGGTAAAAGGGAATCGGGAACCAGCTTGAACTGGTATCCGTCCATAAAAGCTGCCCTAGTTCCCGACCTCTTAGTTTCCGGCAGCAGATGACGTATTCCCAATTTAAGACTCAATACGGGCGATTCCCAATAGTGCGCCTCCAAGAGTTTGCAGCGCGTTGGCCAATCACAATGCGCGAAATCAGTCGACCTTTTCCAAACGGGCGTTGGGTCGACAGATTTTGCGCATTGTGACTGGCCAACGCGTTGCAAACTCTTGGAGGCGCACTATTGGGAATCGCCCGTATTGAAAACTTACCTGTTTGCTACTGCATGAATGAATATTGAGTAATTATGCGCCATTATTATATGTATGATATTGTCAACACCTCTCATAATTTGCGCCAGGAGTGTCATATTGACAGATATGGCGCGGTATAAATGTTCACTATTATTATTATTAAAGCTACAGTCCATCATTTGTAATTTGTGCATTTTGTTCGTTTGAAGCAACAAAAGAGTTCAAAATCTAATGAAGGATACTGAGCAACTAACCTGATGAAGTTTCAGCTAAGCTTCAGCTGTACATTCCGAGAAAAACAGCATTCTAAGATCTCAATTTCAAATCAAAAGTTACTGAATCATGTTTTGAATTGTTTTGAATTGCAGCTATACGCGACGTCGCGCACTGATCCGACGAATTATAACAACCGCACGCGCGTGTGCGTCGTTCCAATACTTGTGCGCGCTGCGCTGAATAACAAAACGAACTACTAACTTAAATTTTCCTACGGTGCTTCTTAAGAATCACCGTTGGAAATGCCTTCTTTCGTTGATTACTTCAAAATGACAGCTTCCCAGAAAGAATAATTTCACAGGGAGTTTAGTCCCCTTACTATTTTTCAACCAAGTGTGTTTTTCAACAATAATTACGCCAGTTACTTTTCGGATGGCTGCAAATGATGGACTATACCTTTAAGATTTTTCCTTAAAATTTAGAGGAGTGATATTTTTTGTAATTAAAGGAAAAAAATATCAAAATTTTTAACTTAAAAAAAAAATCAACATTTCTAAACCTGTGTTAAAACTTCCTGATCTAGAAAGTATGGATTATATTTACAAGCAAGTTTCAAATTAAGAAAATAAGGTGAAGAAAAAAATCACTTTTGCTTCCGATTACATGCCTTTCAAAATAGCGTCGGTAGGTCGGAAAATTATTTCGCCAATTGTTTTGGCTGCTGATTGAATCATGGAGGAATAAAAACACATGATTGAATGGAGCATATTGAACAAGGAATCATGTAGTTTTGTGCCCGGATTATTTTCCTTTGCACCACGAAAATTATCAAGACTGACCATCAAAAGTGATTAAAACTTGCCTCACCTAATTAAAAATATATTTAAGGTGGTTGATTCCACTCTATGCTTAACGTACATCACGGCCCCTGGCGCCGTCAACATTCAGTCTGGCCGGCCGTACATCGCGCCGTGCACATGGCGCAGTATCAGTGTGCATTACTGCACTGTGTACGGCCCATCCCACGTGGCCGAAAATTACAATGTTTCGCCACAAGTTCGAGCTTTGCAATCTCGTCATTTTAATGGAAAATATATACACAGAAAATAAAGATCACGTTCTGTGAATTAATTTGCAGAAATTCCCTTTCTCTTTCGATGTTTGTTTGGTGTTTTTACGATCCAACTTCGGCCGACATCATCATCATGTATGCACGCACGAGGCTGTAGTCACTGGTTCCGGTCCTTCATCATAGCATTGATACTGTTAGCATGCGAAGGGAACCAGTGTACCATGCTGTATGCGCTGGGTGCTGGCGGTCGACGCAAAAGACCCGTCATCGTGTGCATTTTGACATGTTTGATCACACATGCATCAGAAATACGGGATTTTTGTCAAGATTTGCATGTCAAGATAAAATAATGGCGTATGAAACGATTATGTTGTGCAGTTTAATGGCTTGTATAATAATTATATTGTGCGTATCGGGGGCTGAAAAATGTGATCGGCATTTTTGTCGGCGTATCGGGCCACAATTCCAGCGTATCGTGTACGTGGGGAGAACCCTGGCTTGTAAACACAAGTGCATTTCGAACGATAATAGGGAGTAGGGAACTAGGGCAGCTTTTATGGACGGATACCAGTTCAAGCTGGTTCCCAATTCCCTTTTACCGTTCGAAATGCACTTGTGTTTACAAACGTGATCCAGTCTACTCATTATCATAATCGATGCATCGCGCCCACTCGGTAACGGAATCACACTCGGGATACGGGAACCATCGAATGTACGCTGGGCATGAAGACCACATCGCGTCGTTCAAACATTAACGCCAATCGGAAATTTAACGTGTTCACGATCGCGAGGGGAGCTCTTGGAATTGAACGGGAAATTTCACTTTTCATCCGGATTGTAAGTAAACTTCAGTACAACCATCTTAATTATCGATGTCTACTTGTACCTCAGGTGGCGTATCTAGTAATTTGGAGGCTGTTTTGAGGGTGAAATCTGATGTTTTTGTTGGGCAATGTTGGGTTTTTGGGTCAATGACAGAATTGTGTTGCTCGGCATTAAGGATTAGCTTGGACCCCACTATCGCCAGACCATGTCCGAATGTTAAAAAGGCGATAAGTTGGGTCCGAGTTACTCAGACTAGGGATGTCCATGTATGGAATTCTTTTCAAGAAAACTACTAACATGACATAACACTAGTAACTGAGTAGCTCTACTGAGTGGAGCGTTGAATTACGGGTACCCCTCCATACAAACGCTCCACCGATTTGGCATACTTTGATGACGGCTTCATAGTAGCATGATAGTGAACATACCCGCGCGAGGACAAAAAGACCCCCCAAAAACCGGTAAAGAGAATACAAATGAGAAAGACAGTAACCCTGGATAGATCCACACATGCATGACATTCCATTTGTTCCCAAACAGCGGACATTTTGAAAAAAAAAACCAGCAAAGTAGTCAGAAAACTTATAGCTCAATGTGTTTGCCGTGAAGCTCATACCTTGCTCCAACTTGCCGAAAGAGGGCATCTGACGTGACATTTCTGATCATTTTGAAAACATTCGTTGTGACAAAGTTGTGCCGTATTGTACTTCGAATTTCTTGACAATGACAGATCCAACACTCGCGTAAATTCACAGGAAGCCTAACAAGTAAGTGATTTACCTATGCTATGAGCAAAATTATACGTGGTTATATGTAGCGGATCAAAAGATATAACGATTTCGCTTGTATTTATGCGAGGGAAACGCGTGGCGTTGAATACAA
This sequence comes from Patiria miniata, assembly GCF_015706575.1. Classification (NCBI taxonomy): domain Eukaryota; kingdom Metazoa; phylum Echinodermata; class Asteroidea; order Valvatida; family Asterinidae; genus Patiria; species Patiria miniata. Next base: position 12,270,486 of record NW_024037055.1, read on the forward strand.
CGCCACGTTCACGGGTCTACACTCAGTAGAGCTAGTAACTGAGCAAAGAACAGTTTGTTTGGTGGGTGACTCATAACGTAGGCCTTGTTAAACGGCAATCAAAGTGACGGTACAACTATAGAATGCAGGGCCACTTTACTCTACATCCGCGCCTCCGTACGGCTGCGTGGAGGCGTGGAGCCGCAGTCGACCTACCTCCGAAAATCATGGAGGAAGGAATTATCGTGGAGTCGTGGAGCCGCAGTCGATATCTCCGAGAATTGCGCCCTCTATCGGTGCGCGTCTCTGCGACTCCACGACTTCGCGCCTCCGCCACTCCAGACAGTGCCCCGTCGCCCTCCTCCCTTCCTAATTTGCGACCTCATTTAAAATGGACTCCACGACTCCGCCACTCCAGACAGTGCCCCGTCGCCCTCCTCCCTTCCTAATTTGCGCGCCCATTTAAAATGAATACGGATGCTTCGTTCTCAAAAAAATTCCGCCGAGAATTGCGCCCTCTATCGGCGCGAGTCTCTGCGACTCCACGACTCTGCGCCTCCGCCACTCCAGTGCCCCGCGTCTCCGCGACTCTGCGACTCCACGACTCCGCGCCTCCGCGACTCCGATCGGTACCGTGCCCCCAACACATTTACAAGCACGCCCTCCCTTCCGATCCTTCATGAGAAGCTTAGAAGACAAGTGCATTTGCTGTACTTAGCACTTTTTGCAGGTTTGCATATCTACTCCATCCACGCCTCCAAGCAAAATAAAAAACCTTGCTCTGGCGTGGCCCTGCATTCTATAGTTGCTCCAAAGTGACCGCTGTTCAGCATGTTCAGCGGTAGCCCCATAAATGTGGCCTATTTACTGGACTGCCTCCGTAAACATAGGCCACACATCCACATGTACAAAAATCGTGTCGACGGAGCCAAATTTTGATTTTCACATTTAGGCTTAGTTTGTAAAATTGTAGGGTTTTTTTTGCTTTAGAAGCATACTCACCCTCTTTATAGGCTAATCAGAAAGTGCTGCCTTTTTCAGATGTATATTTTTCGTGAAATTTCCAGATTCATTTTTACACGTTTGCGTATCAAAATTTCAACATGAAATTTCACAAAAATTAGACATCTGAAAAAGGCAGCACTTTCTGATTAGCCTGTAAAGAGGGTGAGTATGCTTCTAAAGCAAAAAAAACCTACAAACTAAGCCTAAATGTGAAAATCAAAATTTGGCTCCGTCGACACGATTTTTGTACATGTGGATGTGTGGCCTATGTTTACGGAGGCAGTCCAGTAAATAGGCCACATTTATGGGGCTAGTTCAGCGGTTGCACTGCGTCACACACACAGTCACCGCGTACGGCCTAATGACAACATGGACAATGATTGGTCTGAGTGACATGCACCATTTTGCGTGAGTCACATCGCGCTCGAATGTCAACCGTATCGAAGTATATTTTCATAATAAAATTAGACTTTTTAAATACGTACCTCGGTGTCTCGCCCTTTGTTTTTAAAACTCTTGATTCTGTGGCCCACCGACCCATCGAAGTTTGATTCGATAGACATTTCTACAGGCAAAAAACACAAAGAACCAGTTGAAAGGGTTGCAAAAATGGAACTACTTCCAAAATGCCGGCGAGACAATGACGTCACGGTCGGCGGGATAAGGTAAGCTGTAAGCTGTATTTCGATTGGTCAGAATAATTTTTATTTTGAAATTACGTATGCAATTTCACCAATTAAAATGTATTGAAAATCATGGTATTATCATAAAAATGATCAATAAGTCAATTATTACATGAAGTTGCTTATTTTAATATTGTTTTATCGAAATAAGACTAACAGCGGTAGTTTGTTAAATACATATTGACTAATCACAATCACTCTTATGAAGGAGACGTATTTCCTGGTTATCGCTGGTATCCTCCATTGACTGGTGTCTGTATCTCTACATGTACATGTACATGTACATGTACTGTACATGTACATATGTACATGTACATTACATGTACAAAAAAACTGTACAATGTTCCTATGCGTGGTACGTACAAACATCTGGGTGACCGTTTTAGCTGAATTTCGGTTAAATTTGACAAAATTTTTCGAGAAAAAAAACCGAGTTGACAGAAAATGTAGCAGAATTATTTTTTTTAGCCAGATTTCTAGCAGAATTCTTTAAAATTGGTGATCGGACAGAAAATCATGGCAGATTTTAAAAAAAATATAGCTGATTAGTTTTTGAACAAAGCTTCAATTTGAGGTTCCCTGACGTGTATCAGTATCCTCGAGACACCATAATTGACGCATGTAACGCTTGCAACGCGCGCGCGTTGTCCAACGCAAGTTGAATGCGAGTGCGTCAAAACATAGCCTTGTCATTTTAGGGGGTCGGATACACAGTAAAGACCATATTGCAGTTGAATTTTCAAAGGAAAATTTTAAGATTTCTATTTTGTTTAAGGAAATTTTATAACAACTGCACTTGATGTGTAAGTGTTTATAATATATTTCGTGTAATAATAGGTGATTTAGCAGATTTTTGTTAAATCTAGCAGATTTGTGAAGTGCATCTGGCAGAACTGTGCCATCTAGTCAGGTGGCTTAGATCTAATTTTCGTCAAGATCGTGACCGACTGGTCCAAAGCACCAAACTTGGCAGATATATTCTTATAGACCTAGAGAAGATATTTAGAAGGGGTGACACCCGAAATTCTTTTGGGAAGGGTGCCTAATTTGCATAAATCGTTAATCCCTGCCGTGTAATATATTTATTCCCATATTTGGGTATATTTTAATTTTTTATTTTTTTGAAAAGTGTATTTTGGGGATTCTACTTACTTAAATAACATATTTCAAAGCATATAAGTGACTTAATAATTATGAGGACATAGTAACGATCCAAAATGGCTACTATTATGCCCTAAATTGCGCACATTTACCTTGTCCCCAGATATCATCGATTAGTCTTGCCAAACATCAGCATTGATGAACTTCAAATTCACCACGTAGCTTACTGGTACAGTTACCCTATTGAAACCTTATGCAAAATCATGCGAACAATGAGAACATTGTGATATTTAGCCCAGAAAACAAAAACTGGGGAAAAAACGAGGTGTCCATAAATTGGGCTAACAAGTAAGGTGAAGGGTTGCCTAACATGGAAGACTGGAACAAGTTCAAGGAAATTCCCAAAATTATTGTTGAGAAAACGTTTTGGCGTAGACAAAATTATTGTAAACAACAATAATCTCTTATTTGGGGGGATTTTGTTGAACTTGTTCAAGCCCCAGCGTTACCCTTCCCGTAGTAGCCCAATTTACGGACACCACATTTTCTCCCCTTTTTTGGTCATTTGGGCCAAACATCAAGATGATATCAATTTTCACATGATTTCCCACTTATTTTTGTTAGGTTAACTATGGCAGTAAGTACCTTTGTGAATTTGAAGCTCATCAATACCCACGTTTGGCGAGACTAGTTGATGATATCTGAGGAACAGGTAAATGCGCGTAACTTTAGGGTAAAATTGTAGCCATTTTGGTAATTTACTATGTCCTCGTAATTATTCAGTCACTTACATGCTTTAGAAAATGTTATTGAAGTAAGAATATGCAAGTAGAATCACCAAAATACACTTTTCAAAAAAATAAAAAAAGTAAAAATATACCCAAATATGGGAAAAAAATATATTACACGGCAGGGATTAAAGATTTATGCAAATTAGGCACCCTTCCCAAAAGAATTTCAGGTGTCACCCCTTCTAAATATCTTCTCTAGGTCTATAGGAATCTATCTGCCAAGTTTGGTGCTTTGGACCAGTCAGTCACGATTCCGACCATATGCCACCTGACTAATCACCGGAGAGAATTGAAGATACAATGATGATGAGCTGTATAGCGGCGATGTCCAGTCAACTTTCTTAGATTCTGATATTCTGAGGTCAAACCATAGAGCTGTATTATTATACAGCTCTATGGGTCAAACACATGTCTTTTTTTTTCTGGGGGATTTAGGATAAAAAAAAACCTCCAGTTTGTTCAACCGTCTAAATACTTATATAATCAAATAGGAATTCATCTGGATATCGCCAAAACAATGTGTTATGGTCTGGGTCCCAGAAAATCCGCATATTCCTTACATTTACGGGGAAAATGTTGACGTGGCTATGAGGCGCCCTTTATGACTTTATTACGAAACCAATATATATAGAACGAAACCAATATAATATATAGAACGTAACTCAAATATATATAGAACGAAACTCAAATATATATAGAACGTAAATCCAATATATATAGAACGTAAATCCAATATATATAGCACGTACCTCCAATATATATAGAACGTAACTCAAATATATATAGAAAGAAACTCAAATATATATAGAACGAAACTCAAATAATATATAGAACGAGAAAAATATATCGAACGAGAATTGTAATAATTATATAAAACGAAGCAAGTTGCAAATGGACTCAATTCAGGGTGACTGTAAGGTCAATGCCAAATTCTGCTAGATGTACTTCCAAAATTTGATTGATTAAACAAAAATCTGCCAAATCACCTATGATTTACACGAAATACATTATAAACACCTATACTCATATGCAGATGTTATTAAATGTCCTTAACCCCCCCCCCAAAAAAAAATCATAAAATTTCCTTTATAAAAAAAAATTATTATTCTTTTTTTCAATGGCTCGTGTCTAGCCTGGTTTCCAACGTCTATAGTACTTTACTGTGTTCTCGTACCTCCACGCTTAGACTGGCAAAAAAATAAAGGTTTTTTTGCAAACAAATCAGCTCTGCTATGTTTTTCCGTCCAAATCAACAATTTTGCAGAATTCTGCTAGATATCTGCTTAAAAAAATTCATTTGCTAGATTTTCTGTGAAACTTTTTTCTTCAAAAACTGCTATATTTTCCCGTCAATTTTGCAGAACTCTGCTAGAAATCTACTAGAATCAATTCAATCTGCTAGATTTTTTGTCAAACTTTTTTCCCCCAAAAAATATGTCAAATTGAGCCGAAATTCGGCTGAAACGGTCACCCTATTGAAACGTTAAATATATAAGACGAAGTGCCCTCTAAATATATAGAATCAAACGTACGTTAAAATATATGAATTGAAAATATATAGATCGAAAAAGTGAAATATATGGATCGAAGCGCCCTCTACCGTCCACCTACGGAGAGTGAACATCTGAATTCATGTGGTCTACATGTGTTGTACCAACTGATCTCTATATAAAGACTGGATAGCTAATAAAGAGCCGCACAATGCATGAATTTGACGCCATATTGGTGAGACCGGCTGGTGATCTACAAGGGACAAGTTGCCGTCTTTATAGACAGCATGATTTTTTTTGTAACGTTGTGGTTCACTTGACTTATATTTTGGCCACCACCACTTACCAACTGACCAAGGTTTACTACAATTTTTCTAACGTCGTGGTTACTTTTATAATGCAACAAATCACTTTTCGGCGTTTTTGAAATAATAATGTTGTATGCATATCCGCTATCCAGTCTTTATATAGTTGTGTATATGGAGATCAATGGTTGTACCCACTGATCTCTATATAAAGACTGGATAGCGGATATGCATACAACATTCACACAGTAGACTTTGCATATTGACCAATTCGCCCCCGGTCTCACGAAGATGGCCGCGTATAATACGAACGTTCTACGCGTAAATACGCGCGCGTTGTATCAACTGCAGTTGACGCGCATTTTGGTCACGTACACATCTTATGATGTTCGAAAAGGAACACATTTCCGTAGTGATTAATATTTCAAAAACGCCGAAAAAGTGATTTTGCGGCATTATAAAAGTAACCACGACGTTAGAAAAATTGGTCAGTTGGTCAGTGGTGGTGGCCAAAATATAAGTCAAGTGAACCGCGACGTTACAAACTTACAAAAGAAATCATGCTGTCTATAAAGATGGCAACATGTCCTTTGTAGATCACCAGCCGGTCTCACCAATATGGCGTAAAATTCATCATTGTGCGGCTCTTTATTAGCTATCCAGTCTTTATATAGAGATCAGTGGTTGTACCCATAGAAGTCTAGTCGGGCTTTTGGACTTCTATGGGTACAACACATGTAGACCACGGGAATTCAGATGTTCACTCTCCGTTGGTGGACGATAGAGGGCGCTTCGATCCATATATTTTACTTTTTTCGATCTATATATTTTACTTTTTCGATCTATATATTTTAACGTACGTTTGATTCTATATATTTAGAGGGCGCTTCGTCTTATATATTTAACGTTTCAATAGGGTGACCGTTAAAGCCGAATTTCGGCTAAATTTGACAGATTTTTTTGGGGGAAAAGTTTGACAAAAAATCTGGCAGATTGAATTGATTCTAGTAGAGTTCTGCAAAATTGACGGGAAAATATAGCAGTTTTTGAAGAAAAAAGTTTCACAGAAAATCTAGCAAATGAATTTTTTAAAGCAGATATCTAGCAGAATTCTGCAAAATTGTTGATTTGGACGGAAAAACATAGCAGAGCTGATTTGTTTGCAAAACAAACCTTTATTTTTTTGCCAGTCTAAGCGTGGAGGTACGAGAACACAGTAAAGTACTATAGACGTTGGAAACCAGGCTAGACACGAGCCATTGAAAAAAAGAATAATAATTTTTTTTTATAAAGGAAATTTTATGATTTTTTTTTTGGGGGGGGGGTTAAGGACATTTAATAACATCTGCATATGAGTATAGGTGTTTATAATGTATTTCGTGTAAATCATAGGTGATTTGGCAGATTTTTGTTTAATCAATCAAATTTTGGAAGTACATCTAGCATAACTTGGCATTGACCTTACAGTCACCCTGAATTGAGTCCATTTGCAACTTGCTTCGTTTTATATAATTATTACAATTCTCGTTCGATATATTTTTCTCGTTCTATATATTATTTGAGTTACGTTCTATATATATTGGAGTTACGTGCTATATATATTGGAGTTACGTTCTATATATTGGAGTTAAGTTCTATATATATTGGATTTACGTTCTATATATATTGGATTTACGTTCTATATATATTTGAGTTTCGTTCTATATATATTGGATTTACGTTCTATATATATTTGTTTCTCGTTCTATATATATTGGTTTCGTTCCATATATATTGGTTTCTCGTTCTATATATATTGGTTTCGTTCTATATATATTGGTTTCGTAATAAAGTCATAAAGGGCGCCTCATACGTTTTTCCATTCGTTGTCATTTGACTGCTTGTGCTTCTTAATTAAGGCAAACATCATTTAAGCGCATGCGTAAATGAAACTGAATTTATTAGCAAACCAGTCACTCAACCTCATCCCCAGTGCTTACTTGATTTCCAACCTCGTTTCCAATAGTAAGCCCTGGATAGGAAACTTTCTTCCTGTAGTCCTGATGCCGCAATTGGTGTTTATATTTCCAACGTGCATTTCGTGTTTTCACGATCATTGAGTGGTCGGGCACAACCCGACCACTGATTAGAGTTGCTACGATTAATCTTCTTTCTTTCTTTGAGTGGTCGGGCACAACCCGACCACTCTTTGGATCTGTTACGATTAATCTTTCTTTCTTTCTTTTTTTCCGTACAGAACGTTTCCGCGGTTTTTCTCCTAAACGGTTTATGATAGGAACTTGGAACTTTCAATATAGATCGACCCTCATCCTAAGTGGTGCATATTACTCTGACGTCATGATTACGTCATCGGGTGTCAAATTACAAGTGATTTTAGGTGGAAAAGTGACCAATTACTTTAACCTATGACTCTTGAACTAAATAATCAATGGTGTTTGTATTCTGCACTCAGATAGACCAATAATTGATAAACATTTTTTGTCGTGTACGTAAACTCGCTTGACCTTTACTTCCGGGTCTACCGGAAGGTAGGTGAATTCAAAATGAAGACGTTAGCCTGAAATCAAAACAAAGCAAAATTTCTTCCGAACGGTTTACGGTACAATCACAGAAACTTGTGTGAACTTGTACCATGTTACGAAAATGTTATACATTTTGTTACGTCATCATGACGTCATCAGGTATCAAATTACAAGCGATTTAAGGGCAAATTATGACAAAACAGTTTGTGCTAAATCTTTTGAACTAAATAGAGTATCGTGTTCGTTTTTTCGTGAGGTTGTAGACTATGCCGTGAGAAACATTTCTTGTTCCCGGACACAAAACCGCTTGACCTTTACTTCCGGTGTTACCGGAAGTGCAATGAAAACTGAATATAACGCAAAAGCGGAAGCATTTAACTACAGAAATGTATATTATGAAAGTGTTTAGTGAGAAATGGAAATCACAAAAAAAAACAGTGTGATGACGTCATAATCCGAAGGGCAACCCCTAGCGGCACATAAAATTGTGTTTGTTTTCTTTAATCTGAAGAACATTGGTTCAAATTTTACCAAATCGTCCCTTGATTTTCTTTGATTAACCACAGATAACTTAGCAAGGTTTCAAGTTCATGACGTCATCAGACCGGAAGTTACGTCGATGAGAATTTGAAAATGATCATATTTTAAATTGAATTCTATCTTGTGATCCATGTCGTATATCTTCGTAGCCCAAATAACGATAACATAACAATTAATGTTAATCTTTTGCTTCCAAATACTAGTGACGTCATGAAACCGGAAGTTAGGTGTTATAAATTGCGCCTCGCCAGTTTTCCTCTCATATCTGAATGCTGAAAATTAATAATTCTACAGCGTGTAGCCACAAACTTTTCTGTCGTAAACTCAGTGCAGAATTTTATTATGCCCATGCAAAAGAAAAAAATAACATAAAAGCCATTTTATGAAAAAATCAGCATATGTTCCATAAACTCCAAGGACGTTAGAGGCTCCGTCAAGTCTACCGTTGTCATAAATTCAATGCAGAATTTTATTATACCCTTGCAAAAGACCAACAACAAAAAAAACAATATAAAAGCCATTTTATCTTAAAATTAGCATAATTCTGCTGCATAAACTCCAACGACGTTAGAGGCTTCGTTAACTCTACCAATAGTCCCAACTGGTTGTATGCTTGAGTAACCATCCATGCAGCACCATATGTTTTATGATTAAGTCACTGTAAACACAAGAAAATATGCCAGCCCGACCACTTTGCGTTTGTAACAAACGCGAACCTCTAGTTGTAATTATAACGTGTACGCCTTCTAAAAAAGTACTCATTTCCGTTAAAAATGTGATATTGGCGGGATAAGAAAAAGTCGTGTTTTCGTAACTCACGGCACGACAAATTGATTCTTTTTTTAACCCCAGACACCGCATACAAAAACAAACGCTAATGTAATGCACAGGCAGGCACCATACTATTTCTTATTTGCATACCTGTTCAAAAGTCTTGCACATGCAAATGATCCAATACCAGGGTGAGAGAGAGAGCAGGTAGTGGTGGGCGCGTACTGCTCGACGCCCTGCTCGACGCCCTGCTCGACGCCTGGGGCAGCTGAAGGCCACTGCTGCCGGATTGAACCAGTTAGGCCTACATATTATGTAAATCCTTTTCAGCATCAGTATAAATTTAAATACCTTAATTTACCCAAATTGATATTTTAAAAGAATGGTCAAAGCTTATTATCATCATTCTCTAAAATTTCGTCGAAACTGCTGCTCATCTAAAACGCAGGGTGTTGTTTCTCGTACGAAACATCATGTTTGGAGCGGCGATTGTATGTTTAGCACTAATTGGCGGGGTGTCGGGCAACTTTGAGATTCTGGACTCTGGTATCGAAAATGGCCAATTGGTAAGTTCTAGTACTCTCCTTAATTTGTTCGAACACCAATCAATTTGATCACTTAACAACTTATTTGAGCATGCTTTGTAATTTCCAATTTGTGTTCAGTTTCTGTTTGTGGAATCTTGTTTGATGCGTTAACAATAAAAGATATGGCATTATCTTATATTGAATGTGAGTAAAAGTACCATTTAAAACCTATTTTCCAAAGTGGACTTTTGCACTACATTTGCAGCTGCTATTTTGATATTGGTTTCCTTTGGATTTTGTTTTTACGGTACAGCATAATGATTTTGCTTTTATTGTCAAAATGACGACGACTATGCAACAACTTATTATCATGATTATACGCTTTTTTTTTTATAGAGAACTAGAAAATTCACTACAGGAATAAAACCCGATCAAAGATGTTCTGTCCATGCCTCTTTTTGGGCGTCTGCAACCTTATGGGGAAAATATATTTTCGGTTGCTTGTGCGCACAAAGATCTGTCGCGTATATATAATACATGTATAGTCTAGTTCCTAGACTATAAATAGGAGGCGCGAAACAGTCCACCGCGCGATCACTGAATTATTGTCAAGCCGCTGATAATTCGACATTTGTAAAGAATTATTATATGAAACAAAATACTCATTCAAATCGTGATTAAGCTTTTGTTTTGGTAGTTCCCAAAATTGTCAATGTCCTTGTTCAAGGGGGGCTATAGTCAAGGGCCAAAACATGTCTATGCCATGTAGCGAAGTCACGATGCTATCAACACTAGCAATGCTGCAAACCCAGGACATAACAAACGGGGATCAGTCAGTTTTCCTTTGTGGATTATTAGAACATTTGTGATAAAAGCCGTTTCCTCTTTCGTTTTTTTCCAAATATTTTTGGGTATAGGGTAAGCTGAGGTTTAGAAGTTGACACGTGGAATATGCTAGACAAATTTGGAATAATGACTTGAATATCAGGAATGCAAGGATATGTATTTGTTTCACATAAAATGTAAAAAAACAAAATTAGAATACATTTGACTATAATTATGGAAGGTGAGTGAGCCAGCCGAGCCACCGTCATAAAATCCTTGGGGAAGCCTCTTGACTAACATGGGCGTCGCGAGGGGGGGGGGGGGAGACAAGGGGGCGCTTGCCCCCTCCCCCTCCCCCTGGACAAGCAAACAAACAAAAAAGAAGAAGAAGAAGAAAAAAAGGGGGAAAAAGCGGTGCGAAATCATATTGTTGTTAATTTAAATGGTTGGGGGGGGGGGCAAAGTCCGAACCCACCCTCGAAAAAAATTATCAATCGGGAAAATGATGGAAAATATAGGAATTTGGGGGGGGGGGAATGGCTTCGCCCGCCTTGAAAAATCCTGGCGACGCCGAGGGTGACTAATGTCTTAATAAGGGAAATAGCAACACCATTTGTCAAACTGCAAAACCTTTATTTTAAAAAGTTATGTGTTTAGTTTACGTAAATTTCTTTCGCAGATTTTTTGTCTGTATCGCAGATGTTTGTTTGTGAATAACAGGCTGTTCTTGATTTTTCAATGACAATCGTCTGAAATCACCACATTTTTCAGGGATTCTACCTAGTCAATATGACCTGTGCAACGTCAGGCGCACCGTGCCAGGCTTGCTTCCTTGCCCGCTACTTTGGAGTTAATTATCAGTGTAAGTTGTAGGTAGACAGATCCGGGGCAACGCCCCCCCCCCCCCCCGAGGGTCATTTTTGTTCACTAGTAATTAACTTAGAGGAAAGAAGACGACCTTTAAATCGATGCTGCAGTCAACCTCCCCATCCCTCTACGTGAAGTAGTAGTCCGGGAGCCCAGCGAGGGTTAATCATAATTTCGAGTGCAAAAGGTTTGAAGCGTGGGATATGTAGAAGTGACCGAGACAACTGCAAAATGGGATTTCTTAAGTTGCGCCAGTGGTGCGTTGGGAGGGGGGAGCCCCTTATAGTCCCCCAACAATTCGATTTAATCATAATCTTGAGTGCAAACCAAATTTCTTCACGGATCGAAAGTTTATCGTGTACTGAATTGTATTTGCATACTTAAGAAAAATTTGATTGGTGCTAAGTCCAATTAAGAAGCCAGATAATTAGCGCTTATTACACGTTTAATCATAATTACGAGTGCACCGATAAAATAAGTGTCAATGTTTTCTTTACACCTTGATGGAGCAAAATCCGCTACTTAAGAAAGTTTCAAGTGGTGCCATCCCTACTTAAGAAAGGGTCAAAGGTCACCAGGGGTCAATAAGCACCAATAAGAACAGTATAAGTGCAACTTGCATTCGTGTGCGGATCAACCATTTATGATGGACCAATCACTGATTACACGATTAAGACCAAGATAATTATGTAGTGCAACGTCCGATCAAAAAGAAGTTTAAGTAATTTACATGTTTAATAAATAATTAGAATGCTAATGAGGAGTAAAATGATAAAACGACCGTCAGTGTGTACTTTACCCCACGCAGGAACGAAACTCACCACCTACGAAATGTTATAAATAATTAGAATGCTAATGAGGAGTAAAATGATAAAACGACCGTCAGTGTGTACTTTACCCCACGCAGGAACGAAACACACCACCTACGAAACGTTTCAATATCACAAACAATCATGATGAATTACCTCTATACCTCCTCAATCACGAATGGATGTAATACGTAAATAATATGGGAAATGTGAGATCACCGGAGTTTATTATAATAGCATCTTAACTTCATGAGTGATGTGTACCCGGCAGAATGGCATATGCGCATAATACCCTTATGCATTGCGCGTATATCACCCAAAATGTTCCCAGCAAAAGGGCATATGCAGAAAACGACCTCTCTTTTAAGAACGTTTAAACATTTTCGTCAGAAATTAATACAGGTTGTTCCAAAAATCACGATTGATACGTGATGTTGAACGGAAATTCGTTGTTTTCTCCTTAGAAACTAATCGGTTACCAGTAAACTGCCTCGTGTGACATGGCACTACCCATTCCTACGAATAGTGTAAAATAAAAAAAAGGGAAAATAAGGCCCCAAAAAAATGTCTCCGGTTTCTGGTATGGAGCTTGCCCAAAAAGTGGTGCGGCGACGAGGCTTTTTTTTTTTTTTTACCTGATTTTTTTGCTTCAAATGTCGGCTGATGACTGCAAATGGTGCCCGACTAAACATGGTGCCCGACTAAACTTAGTGCAAATATATGGGAGTCCAGAGAGGCCACATAAAGCTTATTCTCGACCATAACCCAATCTAAAAACACGTTAAAATTGTGCAGCAGCAGGATTCCAGTCAAACCAGTGAGTTTGGCGGTTTTGAGACATCATCTTTCATTGAAAAAAAAAACTTTTTCATTTTGCCGACGCGCATGGCTAGGACGACGCGCGCGCATACCAGAAACCGAAGACTTTTTTGGGGGGGCCTAAACTGCAGTGAATTCGATTTTCTTGCAAAGAATGCACTCATATTTGACCAAACGTCGTAATGGCATAGAGACTGACGGGATTTCCTGACGAAAAATACCCATTCACGGGATCAGGAATTTGTGAATAGATGAGAAGGCGACGAGGAGGTGAGAGGAGGGGTTTTATAATCTTCCTCCGAAGACAGCTCTTCCGCCTCGTCATCAGGTGACACGTTAAAATCATCACTGCTCTAGACGCCATGGTTGTTGTCATCATCATCGCTGGGGATCTGTGGCGTAAAACTGTGCCGACGAGTGGGGGGATGGGGGATGACCAAAATCCAAAAATTGCCCGGCCGTGGAAATTCGAAAGCGGTGGGGGGGGGGGGGGGGGGGCTGGACACCATATTACACTAGGGGCGCTTTTCAGGATATCTTGCATATCAACATAGGCCTACTCGCACTCACACCAAAACTGCGCCTTCTAAAAGCTTTTGTACTTTGCTTCTCAACTTTCCAGTGCAATAAAACACATTTGGGTTGTTGGGATGTTTGAAAAACACCTCAATCCTCATTTTTTTTTTTGATCGCAAAAAGTGGGGGGGGGGATGATTCATTAGACTACCCACCCCCTCCCCGGTCTAAAAGTGGGGGATATTGCCCATCCATCGCTGGTGACTGAATCTTGAACAATCTTTTGCTCCATTGTTTTTTCCACATCCTCGCCACACAAGCAGCTTGTTTTGCATGTGGCCTCAGCTCAGCTTGACAAGGTGGAAGGCTGCTACCATCGATATCTTGGTGCTTGAGTAATGGTGTGCCGCCCTCGCTTTCGGTGCGAAGGCTTTCTCGAACATGTAAAGTCGGTACACATTTCTCGGTTGTCGTCATCATCATCGCTGGGACTTATCAACCAAACTTCGTACTTCAAAGCAGCCCATCAGCCAGTTTTAATGATATCATCACAATTAAGTTCTCAATATTGATTATTGTCAACTTTAATGCAAACCTTTTTTTTTTACTGAAAACTACTACAAAGTTAAGATTATAAACTCCGGTGATATCATATTCCCCATATTACGTAGGCCTACGATTATATCCATTCATGATTAAGGAGGTATATATAGAGGTAATAAGTTGAACTCAATTTCATGATTTTTTGTGATATTGAAACATTTCGTAGGTGGTGTGTTTTGTTCCTGCGTGGGGTAAAGTACAGACTGACGGTCGTTTTATCATTTAACTCCTAATTATCGTTCTAATTATTCATTAACCCTAACTCCCTAGGGAGTATGCAAATCGTATTGAAATTGGAGGATTCAGGACTGTTAGAGACATGTAAATTACTTAAAGTTCTTTTTGATCGGACGTTGCACTACATAATTATCTTGGTCTTAATCGTGTAATCAGTGACTGGTCCATCATAAATGGTTGATCCGCACACGAATGCAAGTTGCACTTATACTGTTCTTATTGGTGTTTATTGACCCCTGGTGACCGTTACCCTTTCTTAAGTAGGGATGGCACCACTTGAAACTTTCTTAAGTGGCGGATTTTGCTCCATCGAGGTGTAAGGAACACATTGACACTTATTTTATCGGTGCACTCGTAATTATGATTAAACGTGTAATTAGCGCTAATTATCTGGCTTCTTAATTGGACTTAGCACCAAATAAATTTTTCTTACGTATGCAAACTATACAATTCAGTACACGATAAACTTTCGATCCGTGAAGAAATTTGGTTTGCACTCAAGATTATGATTAAATCGAATTGTTGGGGGACTATAAGGGGCTCCCCCCCCCCTCCCAACGCACCACTGCATGGCGCAACTTAAGAAATCCCATTTTGCAGTTGTCTCGGTCACTTCTACATATCCCACGCTTCAAACCTTTTGCCCTCGAAATTATGATTTACCCTCGCTGGGCTCCCGGACTATAGTAATAAATCAGAACAAAGAGAACCCCCCTAAAAATTGGAGGTCCAGGATTCAGTCCCCCTCCCCCCCCCCAAAAAAAAAAAACAAACACAGACTCCATTCAGATGTCGTTTGGGAAAAGATGTCGTTCGGGAAGAAAATCGCGGCCAGCTGGTCGGTTTCCCACCAGCCCCACCCCATCCCAACCCCATTTTGCGTAATAAAAATACCACCCACAAAAACCGATAATTCCGACAATACATTTCTTTTAAAATATTTGATATTCTCTAAATATTTATCTCCCTAAAACATTTGATATTCTTACAAATTGTTTTTTTTAATAAAATATTATTATTCATATAGCAAATATTATAAATACTATATATTGTGAAACGATTATAAAATACATGTAAAGTGTGAAACAACATCGCTAACGGCTTCACGGTGAATTCAGTGAACACAAAGAATTTTGATCAATCTTTTAACATCAAGAAAATTCGCTGATAACGGGAGGGGCAAAAAAACCGCGAAAACCCTTTTGGGAGAAAACACGGGGAAGTTCCCATCCGGCTTCTTATTATTATGGCAACCAAGTTTGTTAACTCCGTAGATAAGCACATATTAAGATTTGTATAATCAGAGAAGACAGCGAAGAAATACTCACATAATTATTTGCAGAAATATACTCATTGAACATTTTACGTAGTTCAGATTTAAAAGAGGTTATAGAGAAGTCATGGTTCTCAACTGTGCATACAAATTATTCCATATGATTGTACCAGTTATCCATGGAGTATTTTTGGTTCTTGGTTCTTGGTTGGTTCTTCTCCTAAATACTCAACGAAGCCGAGGGAAAACAGAATGCTTCATAGATCACCTCGGGAGGCTAGTTTTACTACACCACTCGAGGCAGTCAATATTTGTGCAGTATCCCACTCAAAGCCATCCAATGTTATGTACATTTTCCATTTTGATAGATGCACGCATGTGCACAGCAGTGCTTGACTGATGAACCCTTCAAACAAACCCGTCAAGAAATAGGCCAACATAATTCCAACAAGTATCGAAATTGACTACCGACGGAATTAGGAGAGGTTAATCTTTTAGGAAAAAGATTTCTCTTAAAGAATGACCTTTAAGTAAGTGAATTAATTGGAGTTAAGGATACCTGCAATGTCATACTATGCACTTGGCATGGTAAGAATGGTAAGAATGTAAAGAAATTATTGTAGCCGACAACTTTAATTATGATATTTCCGAGGAAGATAATGGTACTTCCTCAAACCCTATAACTTCATGTTTTAATGTGTTCCAAATGATGCAACTTATACATTATCATACCGGCGCTACTGAAACAATCAATGATCTACTTATTAGCTCTCGCTCCCGAACTTGTAAGTGAAAGTTGTGTCTTATGTCTGTCCTTGTTACAACTGATAATGTAGTAACCAACGGATAATGTATCACCAACCGATAATGTATCACAAATTGACTGATACTGTATCACTAACCGATAATGTAGCAAAAATTGACTGATAGTGTAGTAGAATTTGTATCCGATAATGTATCACGTGTCGACGGATAATGTAACTACAAAATAACTGTATCCGATAATGTATCACCACGGAACGGATACTGTATCAACCGATAAAGTACCAAAATCAACCGATAATGTATCAAAAATCAACCGATAATGTATCAGTACGGGGAAAAGGTGTACACAAATGTTTGTTTTATGTCCTATGTATCCCGCCCCACCTTTTGACTGGGGAAAGGGGTCTGGGCTATAGTCACCCCACCCCCATTATTTTGTATTTAGAGAAAAAAGGGCAGATTTGGGGGTGTTTTTTTTTCAAACTTCCCAACCGCCGAAATGCATTAAATAGTACTGAGAAAGGGAGAAAAAGCACAAAAAGCTTGAAATGCGCTGATACATCTGTATCATGAACAGCGCCCCCAGTGTCATGTGGTCTCCAGCCCCCCCCCCCCCCTCAGTTTTTTTTATTTTACCATGGAGCTATGGGCTCCGTGCACAAGTGCCCCTTCAACGGCCAGAAACGGAGAGTTGGGGGAGGACCTAGACTGGTCCCGGTCCATCCACTGCGTATTTTGAATGATGCAAAGTTATTGGGGGAGGGAATAGTCTGTGAGACCATCGGAAGTTAAATTGAACGTATGCGCGCGCCGACGTTGCCTGACAATCATGCGAAGACGCTGCGGCTAATAGCCTTGCCACATTCTGGAAGTGGCGTTGAACTTTGCGCGCGAACCAGTACAGTACAGTTCGCACATGCTGTGTCCCGTCCATTGATTTCCATACATGGTGCTCTCAAAAGTGGTAAAACGCGCCCTCTTGGGTTGGAGCACGGAGCCCATACGGAGGCCAAGTGTCCGGAGAAAAGAACTTGTCCACATTTCGGCGCGGATGTGCGAATGCAGTTATGATAAACTTTCCCGAGTGAGCACTTATCATAGCAAAGACACTTATTAGACTGTAATTAATTTGCAATATTTCCACCTTTTCCTAGCCTTGGTCAATGCTCTCGTCGTTATTCGTCCCGTACGGTCAATCGTCGGCATTTATCCTCACGCGCTATGCACATGCATGTAAAAATACAGCGCGAACAGCGACCTCACGCGGCCACTATTTTTATGCAAATCAGTTGAAGACGATGTCGAGCCTTGGTTCAATCGTCGGCCAAAGCTTATGTTTTTCTTTACTTTGCGCTAGATTTCCAGCGCACGACCTCGTATGCGAATACAGATAATGTAGGCGGGGCTAATATGTGGAGTGTCCAATCACACCTTGGTAAATCCGGACGTCATCAAATTATTTGCATCTATTCCGGCTTTTGCGGACGTGACAGGAACCACAGTTTTTGTGCATTGGTGCCGTGTGCAGAGACACACAATGTGTACGTGTATAGGTAGCAGACCAGTAAATAAACTTCCATAGACCCACATGGTAAATGCTCCCACTTCAAAAATTCGGGAAAAATACTCACAACTCTCCAAGGTGTTCGAGACACACATCAAATTAAAGCTTATTTCATCATCTTTCATTTTCTTTTCAATTTTCGGGGGTCAACTGCTGACTTTTAGGATAAATTTCCATCTGAAGATGATCACCCCTGAAAATAGTCCTGAAGCCCATCGCCATTTTGAAAAACGATGCCTACACTCCATTGCAAAATAGAGCGCTTTTAGGGTCCAAATTACATCAAAATTACACAGAACTGCAAGCTCCCAGTCCTGTGCACGGCTTCCACCCATATTTTTTACAACCCCTCAAGTTCATGGCCCACAGCATGCTCAAATACCGAAGATTTTGAGGGCATGCAAATCGTGATTTGGCCGGCGCAGGCAATTTCGGACCGATTTACTGGTCTGCACCCGTATGGATTATGTACGGTGCCACGTTTCACTATGCAAGTTTTCACGCAACGATCGACCAATAAGAAAACGACATTTAAGGTCAGCTAAGGCTATTAACATAATGAGCACCACCCCCATAACGTCACATGGACGATTGAACCAAGGCTCGACATCGTCTCCAACTGATTTGCATAAAAATAGTGGCCGCGTGAGTTCGCTGTTCGCGCTGTATTTTTACATGCATGTGCATAGCGCGTGAGGATATATGCCGACGATTGACCGCGTACGGGACGAATAACGACGAGAGCATTGACCAAGGCTAACCTTTTCCAAATATACTGATACATTATCGGTTGATTTTTGATACATTATCGGTTGATACAGTATCCGTTCCGTGGTGATACATTATCGGATACAGTTATTTTGTAGTTACATTATCCGTCGACACGTGATACATTATCGGATACAAATTTTACTACACTGTCAGTCAATTTTTGCTACATTATCGGTTAGTGATACAATATCGGTCAATTTGTGATACATTATCGGTTGGTGATACGTTATCCGTTGGTTACTACATTATCAGTTGTAACAGTCCTGATTAGTGACCACTATCTTGTTAACGGTCTTCGTGATTGGCAAGCACTCTAAAAAGAAGGCCGTTCAATTCACTTCATATGTTTTAAAGATATAGACAATGACGCTTTTCTGCAAATGTGAGTATTTTTTCGTTGTCCTCATTGTACAAACTAAAGTCTGTGCTGATCTACGGAGTTAACAAACTTAGTTGTCATCATAATAAGGTTTTTTTTCGTGGTGTTTTCGGAAACCAGTTTGGACATACCCTGGGTAAAGAAATGTAAATTTATAAATAAAATAAATATTTATTAGACATAAACTAATCTACTTGACGGATGGTGGTTTATCTAACTTCCACCCTTCCAAAAATATTAATCTTTACTACTGACTTCGAATGATGCCATATGCTTTCTTTAGAATTAAAAGAAATAAAACGTTCATTTTAGATCACCGCAATTTCAAAAATATGGCATGATGATGATGATGAGAAGCCTATGCTACTACGAATTAAAGACTCTGTGACCTCTGCATCGCTTTATGCGATCACGTAAACAGCATTGAAACTAATAAACAAGTATGTTGCTGACGACACTTTCATCCGTGTCTCACGATCAAACAAAAATAAGTTAAATGTATCTTTTAAAGGTTCCCCCCCCCCCCACACACACACACACACAAAGGCCACGCACGTGATGTTATGGAGAGAATCCTTAACATTCATGAGGTCGAAAAACGTTCAACTAATCAGCAGAAGGAGGTAATAATTATAAACATCCTGACACTTTTCACAAAAGTGGGTTTTGGACCAAATTTACACATCAAGTGTGATTCATTCTTCGCAGGGGGTTGTCGTAACAGTTTTGTTATGTTTATTCATTGATTTCGCCAATGTAACTGTGGCTCAGGTTGCCCAATGATATTTTATTCTCGAAAACGTAGCTACATGAACATCATATACCAAACATTACTTTCAGTACCTCCTTTTGAAAGCTTCTGAGGAATAGCATCGGTATTCTTTTCATATTTATTTAAATTTCTCATTTGGTAAACGTGTACGTTTGCGCACAACACGTCTTCGAATCTTCTTCTGGCTAAAACAAAGTCATGAAAGGATGAATTTAGGCAATTGAAATGAAGACAGCATAACAACCGTAACGCCCCTAAGATAACATTCAACGTCACTTATCCCCTCCCCAAAGGTCGCCCGTTGCACGTATGTTTTGATCGGGAAGGACATGATCATGTATGCTGCCTATCGACCTAATGCGTAGCAGCCATCTTGGAGGGCAATGCCTTTGTTTTGCTGGGATATGCAGGAGTGAACCTTTCGTGCATTCATTGTTACTGAATCAAAATACCAAAAGATGCCCTCCAAGATGGTCGCTACACAAAAATGTCTATTATGCATGCTTAGTCTTGTTACACAAGTATTTTCTAATGACACATAAATTATGTCTGCTTTTAATTCAGTGAATTAATTCAAGTTTAGGTTCCATTAATGAATAATATATTTTGCCATGTGGGAACCCTACGACGTATCTAAATTGCAAATCATATCGAAAGGATTAGAAATGAGGCAACCTCGTCCCCAGTGCTTGCTTTATTTCCAACCTCGTTTCCAATAGTGAGAGAGCAGGTAGTGGTGGGCGCGTACTGTTCAATACCCTGGGGACGAGGTTGGAAACTAGGTTAAAGAAGGATACACAACCGTCTGACCGATGATTGTTTCGTTTAGGCTAGGCGCCATATTTAATGTAGACAAAAAACTTTCTCGTTTTACTTTTAAGCCTTTAATTGACAACCAACAATAAGCAGAGACAAGATTATGGAAAACCACATCTTCATATTTAACAAGTGAAATATTTCCATCTTGAATGAATGCAATATCTTTTATTAAATAAATCGTCAATAATGCAGATCTATTGCATTGCAAATTTTCGCAATAGTTTTGAGGACAAAGAACGCAATAGAAGTGAATTTTGTCTTGCCATGGGCTTGGGTGGTACGCAACAAAACCAATAGTAAAATCATTCCGAACGGCCATCAGCGGGATTTAGTCTATTCGTTGGCCTTACGGGGTAATAATATACGACAGCACCGTGCATTTAGGAATGTGTGCATATTTGCAACATAATTAACCATGCCTAACAAAATGTTTATCCAATTCATTTAGATGTGTTTGAATACAGGGACGACCCGTACTACCGGATTCACCTAACTGCACTCGGTGGAGAAGCCAACTGGGGTTTTTATTTTCTTCAGGGTAAGATTTCGTGAACACCCCCCCCCCCGCTCCCAAAAATGAATATGATGCATATTTCTAATTAATAATATGACATTTTGCGCTCCCAAAAATGAATATGATGCATATTCTAATTAATAATATGACATTTTGCGCTCCCAAAATGAATATGATGCATATTCTAATTAATAATATGACATTTTGTTCCTTGGCTATAATGTCATAAAAACCCGACAAGGCTAGGCGTGCGTGCATGTGAAAAGATAATAGGGCCTACCTATAAAGTGGCCAAGAGAAATGTTTTGCATTTTTCGCTATTCCCTCAGGCCTAATTTGCATCTTTGATGATTGTTTGGTTTATTCCTGGTATATCTATTTACATAATAGTTGATCCATCAGAGCCGTACAGATGGTGCCTCGATTTACTGGTCCCTTATGACGTCACTTTCGGCCATGATTGGAGAACCACTATTTGTTTCGAAAACAGCTTTGGTGGTTTCATGGTTCCACCTGAATGTCCGAAGCCCTTCGTCGGTGCCACTGTCGATAGCCACTTGGGTGATGAGAAAGTACGCGGCCAGCAAATCATCTACTGCCAACCATGAGAAATATTCCCCATACAAATGCCATATCTATCGGTTGAGCACATATTCTAACTTTAACCTATTCTCCTACTTTATATCTATTCAAATTTTGATTCATTACGATTAATTAATGAGGTGATTGGTAAAATTTACACTTAGTTTTGTCTATTCTTTCAATCACGTTGTCTATTTATTAAGCAGAGCTCACAGTCTCTATAGTCTTGTAATCTTCTAATCGTTCCTTTGAGTTCGCCAATGAGTATTTGAGGTATGCAGGGTAGAATTAACGTTATAAGGAACAATAATGCGTATAGAGCAGACGGACTCTTTTTGGTAGTACAACTCGGCACATTCGGGTAGTATATAGGCCATCAGCCTGGGGGTTTGGTCGGTATGAAATGAGGGGAATATTAAAAATGTTCATTGTGATTTTTGGCAGGGTATGCACCCCTGTAGTTGGAAATTATGCGATAGCATTGCAGCGGTGCCAGCTTTTTGGGTGCTATCACTATTTTAAAGAAATGGAGGCCAAAACATGCTTGTCACCATAATTAATCCGGTAGCAAGCACATTAGCGGCCATTTAAAAAAAAGATAACACACACAACTAATGCCACCTCTCAGACTGCAAAGCTATCACATATTTTCCAACTCTAGATGTGCATACCTTGCCAAATATCGCTATGAAGATTGCTTCTTTCGATCATTTGATACCGGTGACCGAAACTGATAGCCTAGAGGAGCAGTTCAAAAAATAAATTTATACACCTCATAATGCAGTCTCAAGTTTAACATTCGAGAAGAAAATTAAGGTCATAAAGATAATTTGAATTTGTTCACAAATAGTTTACATTTATAAACATCAATTTATTTGGCTATCACTTTCGGCTATCTACGTAGATGAATGCTTTACGCGATACACGATCACAGAGACCAGACAGTTATGGAACAGGTTCACTGTTTCTTGATATTAAGATTAATAATGACGACAGCCGAAGAAATGTTGTATTTAATTCATCTGCAAGCTTAGCCTTTTGCCAAGGCCATCGTGGCTTAGAGCGGCAAATAGGGGGACTGGTACCATCTTCCAACATAGGGCCGCTCTTCAAATCCGAGCATTATATGCTAACTACGCATTATGTGCCCATTTTCAGGGCGCATTGTATGGGTTTGGGGCGTGGTAATCATATTCATCGTTTGTATCAAAACTATCTATACCATGTGAAATGATTACTTACAATTAGTCACATACTTTTAGGGCAATTTCTTTTCATCTCGAGGGGGCACTCGTATGCTCGAGGGGGCACATTTATGGCTGCAAAAGGGGCACTTGGGTAAATCTGGGGGGTGGGCAACTGCCCCCAGCCCCCCCCCCCCCCCTCCGGTTCCGCAGGCTGACTGGCGTGTGTGGTCTCCCACTCCAGTCGCTTCGCCCCAATCGCTGCTTTGTTTAATGCCAGCAAGTTAAGTCACGATGGCCTTGGCAAAAGGCTACTGCAAGCTGTGCATTACTAGCCTTCACGATCAAACAAAAGAAAGAATAAATCTGAATACCATTATCCGTAATTAGATTTTGTTAAGCGATTCAATTTATAGCGTTTCGTTGCATCTAAGTTGCAAATTATAGTTTTAAAAAAGGGTAAGCCTGTCGACCACATACTGGGGGAAGTTAGGATAACCCGTTTAAAAGAATTATAAAGCCACCAACTGTATGTTTTAAATACCAAAGACCATGCGAGTCACCCACACTTTGCATATTGGGGAATCCTTGTATCTGATTGGTCAATTGAGTTTAGGCCTATGCGATGTTGTATGGCGTAAGTTGTACTCAGCCTATATAGGAGGGGGCTCAAAGTGTATAAAATGCCTTTTAGGGCTAAGATTTAGGCAGTTGATTGCATGATTCTCCAAAGACAATGATAAGGATATAAAGGCTCTTGATTAGGATGGAATGAAATGACAGATAATGAATGATTAAAGAGTGATGACCACAGTTCTTGTGGGCAGTCACCGATCACCTTATTATTATAGTGAATGTTCTAGGGTCGGCTCTACTGATTAAAGGATTCAATGGCAAAGTTCGGAGGGGGAAAAAATTGCTCCACCCTGAAGTTGCTCCACCCACATGCCTAGTCCACCCACATTCCAACTCCACCAAACATTCAAACTCACCCAACATTCCTACTCCACCCAACATTCCTACTCCACCCACATTCCTACTCCACCCAACATTCCTACTCCACCCAACATTCCTACTCCAACCAACATTCCTACTCCACCCACATTCCTACTCCACCCAACATTCCTACTCCACCCAACATTCAAACTCCACCCAACATTCCTACTCCACCTAACATTCCTACTCCACCCACATTCCTACTCCACCCAACATTCCTACTCCACCCACATTCCTACCCCACCCAACATTCCTACTCCACCCAACATTCCTACTCCACCCAACATTCCTACTCCACCCAACATTCCTACTCCACCCAACATTCCTACTCCACCCAACATTCCTACTCCACCCAACATTTCTACTCCAACCACATTCCTACTCCACCCACATTCCTACTCCACCCAACATTCCTACTCCACCCACATGCCTAGTCCACCCACATTCCTACTCCACCCAACATTCCTACTCCACATTCCTACTCCACCCAAAATTCCTACTCCACATTCCTACTCCACCCAACATTCCTACTCCACCAAACATTTCTACTCCACCCACATTCCTATTCCACCCACATTCTTACTCCACCCAACATTCCTACTCCACCCAACATTCCTACTTCACCCACATTCCTACTCCACCAACATTCCTACTCCACATTCCTACTCCACCCAACATTCCTACTCCACATTCCTACTCAGCCCAACATTCCTACTCCACCCAACATTTCTACTCCACCCACATTCCTACTCCACCAACATTCCTACTCCATCCAACATTCCTACTCCACCCAACATTCCTACTCCATCCAACATTCCTACTCCACCCAACGTTCCTACTCCACATTCCTACTCCACCCAACATTCCTACTCCACCAAACATTTAAACTCAACCCAACATTCAAACTCCACCCAACATTCCTACTCCACCCAACATTCCTACTCCACCCAACATTCCTACTCCACCCAACATTCCTACTCCACCCACATTCCTACCCCACCCAACGTTCCTACTCCACCCACATGCCTAGTCCACCCACATTCCTACTCCACCCAACATTCCTACTCCACATTCCTACTCCATCCAACATTCCTACTCCACATTCCTACTCAGCCCAACATTCCTACTCCACCCAACATTTCTACTCCACCCACATTCCTACTCCACCCACATTCTTACTCCACCCATCATTCCTACTCCACCCAACATTCCTTCTCCACCCACATTCCTACTCCACATTCCTACTTCATCCAACACTCCTACTCCGGCCAACATTCCTACTCCACTCAACATTCCTACTCCACCCAACATTCATACTCCACCCAACATTCCTACTCCACCCAACATTCCTACTCCATCCAACATTCCTTCTCCACCCAACATTCCTACTCCACCCAACATTCCTACTCCATCTAACATTCCTACTCCTCCCAACATTCCTCCTCCATCCAACATTCCTACTCCATCTAACATTCCTACTCCACCCAACATTCCTACTCCACCCAACATTCCTACTCCATCTAACATTCCTACTCCTCCCAACATTCCTACTCCACCCAACATTCCTACTCCATCTAACATTCCTACTCCACCCAACATTCCTCCTCCATCCAACATTCCTACTCCATCTAACATTCCTACTCCATCTAACATTCCTACTCCACCCAACATTCCTACTCCATCTAACATTCCTACTCCACCCAACATTCCTCCTCCATCCAACATTCCTACTCCATCTAACATTCCTTCTCCACCCAACATTCCTACTCCACCCAACATTCCTACTCCATCTAACATTCCTACTCCACCCAACATTCCTACTCCACCCAACATTCCTACTCCATCTAACATTCCTACTCCTCCCAACATTCCTACTCCACCCAACATTCCTACTCCATCTAACATTCCTACTCCACCCAACATTCCTCCTCCATCCAACATTCCTACTCCATCTAACATTCCTACTCCATCCAACATTCCTTCTCCACCCAACATTCCTACTCCACCCAACATTCCTACTCCATCTAACATTCCTACTCCTCCCAACATTCCTCCTCCATCCAACATTCCTACTCCACCCAACATTCCTACTCCACCAAACATTCCTACTCCATCCAACATTCCTACTCCACCAAACATTCCTACTCCACCCAACATTCCTACTCCACCCAACATTCCTACTCCACCCAACATTCCTACTCCACCCAACATTCCTACTCCACATTTCTACCCCACCCAACATTCCTACTCCACCCAACATTCCTACTCCACCCACATGCCTAGTCCGCCCACATTCCTGCTCCACCAAACATTCAAACTCCACCCAACATTCCTACTCCACCCAACATTCCTACTCCACCCAACATTCCTACTCCACATTTCTACCCCACCCAACATTCCTACTCCACCCAACATTCCTACTCCATCCAACATTTCTACCCCACCCAACATTCCTACTCCATCCAACATTCCTACTCCATCCAACATTTCTACTCCACCCAACATTCCTACTCCACCCAACATTCCTACTCCACCCAACATTCCTACTCCACCCAACATTCCTACTCCACCCAACATTCCTACTCCACCCAACATTCCTACTCCACCCAACATTCCTACTCCACCCAACATTCCTACTCCACCCAACATTCCTACTCCACCCAACATTCCTACTCCACCCAACATTCCTACTCCACCCAACATTCCTACTCCACCCAACATTCCTACTCCACCCAACATTTCTACCCCACCCAACATTCCTACTCCACCCAACATTCCTACTCCACCCAACATTCCTACTCCACCCAACATTCCTACTCCACCCAACATTCCTACTCCATCCAACATTCCTACTCCACCCAACATTCCTACTCCACGTTTCTACCCCACCCAACATTCCTACTCCACCCAACATTCCTACTCCACCCACATGCCTAGTCCACCCACATTCCTGCTCCACCAAACATTCAAACTCCACCCAACATTCAAACTGCACCCAACATTCCTACTCCACCCAACATTCCTACTCCACCCACATTCCTACTCCACCCACATTCCTACTCCACCCAACATTCCTACTCCACCCACATTCCCACTCCACCCACTTTCCTATTCCACCCACGTTCCTACCCCACCCACATTCCTGCTTCACCCAACAGTCAGACTTCACACACATTTCCACTTCACCCAACAGTCCGATTCCACCCACATTCCTACTCCACCCAACAGTTCGACTCCGCCCACATTCCTGCTTCACCCAACTGTCAGACTCCACCCACATCCGACTCCACCCACATTCCCACTTCACCCAACTGTCCGACTCCACCCACATTCCTACTCCACCCAACAGTCCGACTCCACCCACATTCCTACTCCACCCAACAGTCCGACTCCACCCACATTCCTACTCCATCCAACATTCCGACTCCACTGGCCCTACTTCCACCGTTCTACTGCTCCTGTCCACCGAGCGAAGGAAATAGCCTGGTGCTGTGGCCCACCACTGCAGGGATAGGACACCATCGGGACAGCACGCTACCAAACGAACCAGCCTGACGCAGGAAAGCTGGTTTATTACACGTCACATCATTTTAAGCTCCAAAACCAAGTTTATTGTTCAACTTCGGCAAGGAATAATATCAGTACAAACTAATGTTTATCTTGTCGTTAAAGTCAACCAAACCGTGTTAAAATGAGCCTTGGTCAAGACGTTCGTCATTAGGCCGTACGTGGTAAACGATCGGCGGCATAGTGGGGCTGTTAAGGTCAAATATGTGATACAGTTGTGCACCTTGTGACTAAAGCATGAAACTTCGCATGTTGGTTCTTCATGCCATGAAGAAAATTTTCAGATGTGGAGACATTTCATGTTTGACCTCTGGTGACCTTTGAGAGGTCAATGACCTTTACATACACTATTTATAATAATTGTTCTTGAAAACACCACTTTCGTATGACCCCAGTCTATATCACAGGTCTTCAGGCAATGGAAATGTAGCGGGACGGCAAAAGGAGGCCGGCCCTCTATTTAAAGAGGACGAGTGTTCCACTAAAAATATATGCCAGTAAAACTATGAACCTATGTCATGACGACGACAATGAGATGAGCTTACCGAACTTGTATTTACATTATTTCTACACAAGGGTCAAGATGATAATATTCTTTACACAAAGCAATAATCCATTATAAATGTAAGGCACAATAAAATAGAACGATAAAGGTCAAATGTCAACACACGGCTGGCTACATATGTTACAAATTACAGACGTGAATCATCCGGCCTCAAAATGAACACAATATTCTCACAAAAAGATCACATTATACACTAAAGTACTCACAGGGACGAATCTATAATACTAACCTTCCAAAATGATATAAATTTGGAGCATGGCCGGAGCCATGCTCCCTACAAAATAGAGAGAATATATGCCCCAAATTTGTGGTGGTCTTCCCTGTTCAAGTCCCACAGAAGAAAACTTGTTACAAGTTGCATTTGCGCGGGAAGCACAAAGGTCATGATATGCAAATCACTCGCGAAACTTTTGGACGAACAACTGAGGGCGCACTTGGTCTCCCTACAGGTTCCCTACTTTAAGACCACGCGACCCGAGTGGTCCCAAATAGCAAAAATACAAGGGCGACCTGGAAATGATTATATAAAATTCCCATTAATTAAGTGATCTACAACAATAACACCTTTTACATATCTCAATGCAGTACATTAAATTAAAACAGGTTCAATGTAATAATACTGCACAACATTTATAGACATGTAGCAACCCTTTAAAGATAAAGGAAAATACGACATACATGTACATATCCACTCAAGGTTTGCTATATAAACCATCAGTAAGTCTAAACTGACATAAAATACATGATGGAATTAATATTCCACAAAACCTTCCCAAGTCAGCTCAAAATCATGTAAAGGATCACATAAACCCTGTCTGAAAAATGTTCACATGTCGAGATCTGTACACAGTATAGATACACCAAGTACAATAGTGTTGCACCAAATCTCATTCCAAAATTGATACATTGTAATACAATGAGATCAACTAGGGTTAAACACAATACATGGTGAAATTATTACAGAGCACCCTTGCATGCACCATTCACTATACAATAACTCTGTGGTTTCATGCCAACAACTCTGAACATACACTCGTCCTCTTTAAATAGAGGGCCGGCCTCCTTTTGCCGTCCCGCTACAAAATGGCGTCGTAGACAGGATTGAGTGTTCCGGTTTTATTTCTCCAAGATGTCTACTCCCGCTACAGAAATAATGATCAGATGTCAAAAAAACAAATCATACTTGACCTCCGGTGACCTTTCAGAGGTCAGTGACCTATTTATGCAGTATTTATAGATATTTATAAGATTTACACTTTAAACCCCAACTTTTTCAAGAACCAACTCTAAAAATTAGGTGTTCATGCTATGAAAAGCATTTTCATATGAAGGACATTTTATATCTGACCTCTGGTGACCTTCAAGAGGTCAATGAACTTTGTATGCCCTATTTATAGATATACAAAACCCCACTTTTTTTAAATTTAATATTCCAAATGCAACTTTTTCATGACCCAAGTCTAAGTAGTTCAAAATAAGTGTATTTTAAGTATTATTCTACAGCATGTCATGAATTCAGACCCCAAGGACAATTTTATTATGACCTCTGATCTCCTTTTCCCTTTTTGAAGGGTAGACAGGGGCGCAACAGAATACAAGAGGTACATTGGACAAGAATCACACTCTAACAGTGATCAGTAGGCTTGGTAAAAAGGTGAAAAATGTGGTGACCCAAGTCCATCTAGATACCACAGAGTGTAATAAGTACACAAGAGTGACTATTGTTAGACATTTGTACATATTACATTGTAAAAAAAAGTCCAACAGTCTTCTATCCCAGTAGCAACATGTTGCGTCAGCCAATTGAAAAAGGGAAATGGAGGTCAGATGTCGCAAATTTTTTTATTTTTGGATTTGAATTCATTACATGACTGTATAATATTAGGTGCAATACCTTTCTTTTGCAATATTGAGGCTTGGGTCACGAAAAAAGGCGTTTTGACGAATAATATAAAAAATAGCGAAAAATAAGATATATTAGGCCAAAAAAAATTAGTTAGTCTCTGGTCAGCGCGCGCGTCGATTTTAACCATGCGCGTCAATCTTTTTTTTCCAAAATGTTCCGCGGTAGCTCCGACAGCGCCCTCTATTGCCGCACCTCCTCATTTTTTTTTTACCAAAGAGCACCAAAGAATGGGAAATTGCACCAAGGCTAATGATTGAGGGCACTAAGGCAAATTATGCAGGACACCAATGTACATGAGGACACAAAAAAAAAGCAAAATAGTACCCCACCTTGTCTGTACAATCCAAGCTTTAAAAAAAAAGCCAAAAAAAAAAAAAAGCCGCGTCGCCGCATCAATTCCGGAACTTTGGTCTGACAGGAGAGACCGAGTATTTCTTTTTTTGGCCTTAAGTTCATTGACCTATTAAAGGGTACCAAAGGTCATATATGATGTCCCCATATGTGAAAAAAAAAATTCATGTCACAAAGAGCCAACTTTTAGACTTGGGTCATGAAATAGTTGGGTTTTGAATAATAAATCTTATAAATATCTATAAATAGGGCATACAAAGTTTATTGACCTCTTGAAGGCCACCAGAGGTCAGATATGAAATGCCCTTCATATTGTAACGGACAGTCTATGCACACTTTTGTTGTCATTGCTTTCTAGCACTAGTGCTCCGGCGGAGGGGCTCCGGCGGCGCGCACCTGACCTGGTTTTGGGTCTGGCTAGCGCGCGCTCCGGAAATGGGTTCTACAAATAGGTTGGCTAAGTGGGGTTCTTTTGTTCAATTGCGCGGGAAGAACTTGGCTGGATTCCAGGGTTGGGTAAAGTTGCTACATTTGTATACATTTGTTCAGACTGTGTGCATGTCTATGCTGGGAATTGATCAGTTGCAGTTCTGGTAGCGGTGCGGCAAGTTGCCCGCAGAGCTCAGAGTCCGCTTGGCGAAATAAATGAGATCTTCCTTCAGAGTTAGAAATCCCGTCTGTCTGTCCCCTTTTCTTGCGTTTGGCCGGATTTGGCGGACAAGAGCCCAGTAGGATCCCGCTACAATATGAAAATGCTTTTCATAGCATGAACACCTAACTTTTAGAGTTGGTTCTTGAAAAAGTTGGGGTTTAAACAGTTAATCATAATAACGATAAATATAACAATAAATATGTATACAAAGGTCATTGACCTCTTGAAGATCACACAAGGTCAATTTATTTTTTTGCTTTCATATCTGATCTTTATTTTCATGGCCTGAAGACCTATGACATAGACTTGGGTCATAGGAAAGTGGTGTTTTCAAGAACAATTGTTATAAATAGTGTATGTAAAGGTCATTGCCCTCTCAAAGGTCACCAGAGGTCAAACATGAAATGTCTCCACATCTGAAAATTTTCTTCATGGCATGGAGAACCAACATGCGAAGTTTCATGCTTTAGTCACAAAGTGCACAATCGTATCACTTAACAGCCCCACTAGCATATCCTCGCATGTAGTGCATTAAAATACAGCGCGAACAGCGACCTCATGCGGCCACTGTTTTATGTAAATCATTTGGATCCAGACGATCGCCTTGGTCCAATCGTCCATATGAGGTTTTTGGGAGTGGTGCTCATTATGGTAATAGCCTAAGCTGACCTCAAAAGTCGTTTTCTTATCAAGTTGCAATAGCCAGCGGTACTTGCGAGACAACTGTACATATTACACACGTTGTGTGTCGATGTCTCACATTACACACTAGGCTTGATGACAAATCGTTAGATAGTCGAACTTTGTCCGTGAACTTCAGTCGAACTCTATCGGCGCGGCTTGTATAAGACTAGTACGTAATCATCCGGGTTGCGACATATCTAACGACTTGAGGATTACGTTCTCGCACCGTTATTCATAATTTTATGCAAGCAGCGCAATTCATTATGCAGTGCATGTTTGCGGTGAGATCCAATGGCACACCGCTATGCATCAAAATAATGAGGACTCATTCATTCCGTTACATGGGGAGATCTTCTCAATACGTCGGAACATGTTTGCAGATCTGGCGACGTTTAACGTCTAAAACACTCAGCTAGGTCACTTGTGTATAGAAACAAAATGTATCATTGTGATATACTTGATTTATTTGATTCGTGTATGCCCTATAGTGATTTCTGTAATGTTACACAACACTAAGTACAAACCCTATTCTATCTATAGAATTCGCTTTTCAAAATTTTCAAAATACTCCCATATGTTGTGTACATAATTGAAAACGTATTCGCCAAGTCGGTAATTGAAGATCAATAGTCAGCATCATTTGGTCTGGGAACCAGACTCCGTGCATTGCACCGATTTTTTGCATGCGTGGAACACTCAGTAACCGGTACCGTATACGCAAACAATCACCGACTTGGCACCAAGTCTAATTACACACAGCACCAATGCACAAAAATGTGGTTTCTGACACGACCGCAAAGAGCGATTAGCTGCAAATGATTTGCATCTTTGTTGTACAAAAACAGGCCAGCAACTTGACGAAACAACATGTTATTTTTGCTCGCGAAATAAGAGCTTGGACTGGTGTTCATATCTAAAAGCAGGTAATGTATGTATAATTACGTACGTACACCAATATATTTACGCTTTGTTTATGATAATATGGATGCGGATTATTCAAATCAACACTGTGTCAAGAGCTACAGATACTGACCATTCAGCGGGCGCCCTCTGTCGGGTGTTTGGTGCCATCTTTGTTGTACAAAAACAGGCCAGCAACTTGACGAAACAACATGTTATTTCTGCTCGCCATGACGTCACAATTTGTAAAGTCGACTCCGATTGGCAATCGCGCCGGTGTCGTGCCAAAAACCGTCCGGTGCCAAATAGTGTCCGCTGAGCATGCGCAGTAGGCGCCAGACACTATTTGGCATGTAATACATGCCAAATAGTGTCCGGTGCCAAATAGTGTCCGGGCGCCGTCGATCGAGCGAGAACAAGGGCGCACGTACGTCCGTCCTGCCGGACAGTATTAAGCTGGAAAATCGGACAGTATTTTGCAGGAAAAATCGGACAGTATTTTGCAAGGGGGAATCGGACAATATTTGGCAGGGCGGGGAATCGGACAGTATTTGTTGGCAGGAAAAATCGGACAACAGTTGGCAGGAAAAATCGGACAGTATTAGGTGGGAGAAACCGTAAAATATAACGTTGGTTATAATGCTACACACAGCACAGTACGTACTACACACACTTCACACGGCGTTAGGCCTACGTACGCACTGCATGCCAAACAGGTGAACTGACGCGAAAAAAAACACACAAACATTTTGCACAAATATAATGTTTAAACTATTAGGGAAACCAAGTCAAATAGTTAACAAGGAAAACGTTAAAACAGATTGTAAAAAGCAAATTCAGGTGAAAAGAGATCTTTTCTATACGATGTATTGACAGCTCGACAAGGCACGCAATAGGATGCCCGCTAAGCGCGGACACTATTTGGCAAGCGTCCGTAAACAATGTGACGTCATAGACGCATGACCAATCAGATCGCATTATGCTAATTAGCGGACACTATTTGGCACCGGACGGTTTTTGGCACGACACCGGGTCGCATTTTTTCATGCACACATGATTAATATCAGACGTTGGTGCGGAGCATGCGGGCTCCATTGGTTGAACAACAGTATGATATTCTGAGTCAGACGAAATCAAAGGTAGCAGACTTTAAACAGTATTAAAGACACTACCGTCTGCTCCGCTGGTTAAATGGAATAACTTGCATCGCAACCAGATTAGCAATTTCCGGGTTCGAAAGATATGTTCCGAATTATGTCAATCCAAACGATTACTTAAAAATAATTGGGAATATTTTTACCCGCTTCGTATTCAAGTTCCCACCATCTTCAATATAGTCTGAGTATCACCCGTTATCCATGGAGCCAAATCCTGGAGAACGTCTGACATCCCTGACATGCAAATTTATGCAAGCCGCGCGCCAGCCAATCAGGCTGTTTATCTTGGTTACACCTCTATGTTCCGACACCCCTATGTTCCGACTGCACATATTCATATTCCTAACCCTAACCCTAACCGGGAGTAACACAATCTAGGTTGTCGGAACATAGGGGTGTCGGAACATAGAGCAGTCACCGTTTATCTTTATAATGTACACGTTGATGCCGAAAAATCTATCTGGTGAGGTCGTCGCATCCAATGTGGTGTTTAATAAAAGCATGTTCTGGGTGTACAACTATTGAAAATAAAACGTTGAAGTATCCGATCTGAAGAAATTGAATGATGCAGACATTATTCAGAAGACGAAAACTGCATGCGGGATTTGAAGGTTTGTTTTTCGGTTTTTCAGATCGTATGAGCTCCTTCATTGGTATAAAGCTACAATAACCAGTGATTACAAACGTGTATTCACGTCATGAAATCCTGACCACTTGTACTCAGAATTTTGTCTCTCGCTTTCGTTCTATAGTTTTATACCTATAGAACGAAAGCGGGATTAATAATGACAACATTTTATCATCTGCAAAAACCATGAACATCTCAATTCGTGATGTTCTCTGTGACAAACTGAAGCGGTGCCCTTTGATGTCCATTCTATAAGACATGCAGCTCAATCACCGGCGGATTTAGACACTTTCCAAGGGGAATGGTTGTCCTTTGGGGCGTATTATATAGCACATGTACCGCCATTGGTAATCTTGAGAACTTTATTATAAGAGGGCGTCATCGCCTGTGTCACCTTTTTTTTTACTCTGGCCGGGGGGAGTGAGAGTCCGCGGCCAAGGGGCGGGGAGTGAGAGTCCGCAAAATATACCCGTCGATTGGCTCACTCCACGCTTGCGTAAAAAAGGGCAAAGATATCCAATTGTCCATTGTAAACCGTGGCCCTGGATCTGGACAACAATGATCTGTGCTATTCATAAGATGAATTTGCGTTGGGGTGATGTAAATCATGATAGTTTTTGCCCTTCACCGACGTATAAACACTGTATACTCAGTGTGTTGTGATCTGTCCGTTTAATTTTGTCGTTTCAATGAATCGTCCTGGCGGGCTCTATGACGGATCCCTCGAGCGTAATCGAACTGTGACAATTAATTAATCAGACAAAGGGATGTTGCCGATAAACTATAATCAGGGTTGTCGAGGGAGACGTAGAGTGCTGGACTTTGCAAAAATTTGTGGGGTCTCACTTGCCAATGGTCAAAACATTTCATCAGGGAGAAATAAGTTTGAATCGTGGGATAAGGTGGGGTGCTGAGTCTTCTGTGATAGTTTGGACTGATTCAAGTTCATGACCATTTTACCAATCACATAATATAAAAACTAAGTGCTTGAAGTGCTAATATAACGCTCCCATCCTTCAATTATTTCCTCTCCACAGAGTCTTTGCAATGTAGAAATACTGTAAGCCTTCCCGTCCACGGTAGACATACGATAAATGGGAGCCGTATCATAAGTCCAACGCCTCATAGGTCCGACGCCTCATAGGTCCGACGCCTCATAAGTCCGAAATTTCGGACTTATGAGGCGTCGGAATTAAGAGGAATAAATTCCGCCACATAGGTCCGACGCCTCATAAGTCTGACGCCTCTTAAGTCCGACAATGGACAAACGCTGTTTCGGACTTATGAGGCGTCGGAGCTATGAGGCGTCGGACTTATGAGCGGACCCCGATAAATGGCGGTTCCCATGAGTGTCTCCTTGTTGGTTGGTCTGTCTGTTTGTCTATTTACGCCATGTGCACTCCACTGCGGAATTGATTGTGTTGTTATGGATCAGTGTAATGGAGTGGGGTTTAGCCTCTCGGCTGATGATCAATTTAGCCAATACATAGTACATGGTTCACCGACTCTGTCTGATACTCCCTAAAATGGCCCACTCGGTACTCCAATTCCCTTGTTTAACTCATCAAACACGCAGACTTCACATCTGTTCAACATTATACCTAATGTTATCGCTACGTCTTGTACCTACTTGTACTAACTAGATCCAGTGGACATCGTACCAAAAGGCTTGACAGTCTGGTGCGTAGCCATCAATAGGGATTAACTTAGGCCGGTACAATCCCATTACGCGCATGACGTGAAACAAGGAGATTGAACCATGTTCAGACGGGACTGTGATATGCTCTCTTGGGAATAGACTCGGATCATTCTCGGTTGTGGATCTTAAAGTGACCCGGTCAGAGACGTGTCAGACGTCTGCTACATTGGAAACAATAACAAAGCCGATTAACTAGAAGGTTAGCTCGGACATAAACGTTTTGGTATAAAAACTCGTTCCGTTTATTAGAGTCTGGAGTGAGCCAGGAAGATCTTGCACCATCGAGGCGTCCCTCTAGGGAGGGGAAGCTATCTTATATGCACTTGCCTTCCATTGAAGGACTTCAGTGTACCTCATTATTTTAGCAAATACAAATAAAGACCCTGCAGATTTGCTACATAGTGTCACTCATGTTTGGGACCACTGGAGATAGTCCGATCGTGACCCATCACGAGGGAGGAATGAACACGTTCAGGACGTTTTGGTGGGCATAAAACAACAAATGGCACAAATACGACCAGTGGTGAAATAGGCACCAAGCTTCGTTGGAATTCGGGAACTGTCTTCGAATGGTCCGAGCAATATGTCAAAATCTCCGGGTCTAGACAGTTTGCAACAGCATAGACAGGTAACTACATGTAGTACCGATATCTCTTCTGAAAGATGTACGATCAGAAAGGATATCATTGCAGATGACTTGAATTCCTGCAGGGAGGAGGAGTGCCAGTCGGCCTCTTGGTCATCAGCAAATAGATCAGACAACAAGAGATTTGTGGCTGAATGTGTGGCAAGAGCAGGGTTATCCACGGCTAAACGGAAGCAGCGGCGGTACAGGACCACATTTAATGCCGATCAGTTGGAGGAATTAGAACGAGCCTTCTGCAAAACCCACTACCCAGATGTCTTCACCAGGTCAGTATAGGGTGGGATAACTTTTCATTTTGTCTTTGCCTTTGCAGAAAGCATGCAGAGGGGTGACGTGTATAATATAGGCGAAGACGCTCATAATTTAAAGAGTTCGTTCAACTACTGTTCCGAAATAATCAATATGCCTTTAAACCTATCATGCATAGGTGTTTTTCATTTTATAAGCATAAAGGCTATTATGGTAACATGGAATGAGTTCCATGCGTGATATCACAACAATTGTTCACGACATCATTTCGATTATTTGGAACTCAGCTTTTGGAATTGTAAGTTTCAAACCGACGTGGTTTAAGAATGAGGAAAATTCCTGCAAAATGTCCCAGACCAACAACAAAAAATATTATTATAAATTATTATTATTATAATAAGCAATTTTGGCTGCGTCTAAAACGTGTAAACTTTGGTGCAACACAGCAACTGCAGTACAAGAATCATAAATTACTAACCACGAGAAGGCTCCCATTGATAATCAAATAAAAGGTATTAATGACTG
Source organism: Patiria miniata (assembly GCF_015706575.1). Lineage (NCBI taxonomy): Eukaryota > Metazoa > Echinodermata > Asteroidea > Valvatida > Asterinidae > Patiria > Patiria miniata. Next base: position 12,308,024 of record NW_024037055.1, read on the forward strand.
TCACAGTAGGGTTAATCCATAAACGAGTCTGTCATGGGTATGCAAAATATACTGAGAAGAACATACATGTAATACATTTTTGTAACAACAAAAATAGGCTTATGAATTTAAGATTGGTAGCCAATTTACGGAACTCAAAATCACGTTGTGATTTGTTATTTCCTTTGATTTATAACCCCTTCGTTATTACAGTGATGAGATGAAAAAAAACCAAAAGTTTAAAACGTCGTTATTATAATATGACCCACTTAGATCGTTAGTTGTTAATTTTTTTTTTTAAATAATGTCTTGTGTCGACCTTCATGTAACCAGCTGTGGAAAAAAAACTCAAATGTGATACTTTCCAATTAAACTCGTCCTTGGGACCGATCTAGTATAGGATACTCCATGAGAAGATATGGCTTTTGTTCCCATGAGACGAATCAAAACTCCGGGCCTAAATCCCGACAAACACACGGCAGAGATCAGCGGCTCAGAGATTAGCCGGGCAATCCACGTTTTGTCTCCCACGGAATCAGTGTCCTCAGCCCGCTGGCGCTCGGGTGTCAAAAAATAGGATCCGACGTGTACCAGAATGGAAAAAATAGGATTAACTGAATAAATGAAGAGTAACATCCACTCTGCCGCCAAATTGGTCATTCTTAGCACATGTAATTACATGATATTTTTTGTCTGAAGATGACTGAAAGTTGTACAGGCTCAACAACTGATTCTGAACAGACTTTGATTTTTTAATTTGGACGTAAAATCAAGTGGAAAATGAGGAGCCTTGGCGATATCTCTGAAAGGAGAGATCGTTCACGAACCTAATCACTTGCATTATCTGGAATTCATTTGATAAATCCTGATGCTATTTTTAACTTTCCACAATGGTCGTACATTGAGAGTTTTGAGAGGATTGATGCGTATAACAAAATCAAAGGATAATGCGCCGACATGACGCGTGACCAATACATGTATGTGTATAAAGCGGTCAGTATAAAAAGCTGTATTTTTGTACCCGATTTTCTTAAGAAAAAATGACAGAGATATACTTCGAAAAACGTCTGTTATAAAAAGAAAAAACACGTTCTGTCTATGCTATTTTCGAGTTTCAATTGTGAATTTATTTAGAATGGCAATTTTTCTAAATGGCCCAGGTTTAGTTTTGGAATAATATACTGACGAATTTTGAATTACTTACTCGTGCAGGTTGACTGCACGGATCGAAAATGTAAGGAGCATAAAGGAATCAGTCTACCGTTGCAAAGGAAACCAAAATAAAACCGATTTCAGAGGGTTGCAGACGCCCAAAACGGAAGCTAATTTTTTTTTCATGAAGGTAAAAAAAAAAGTTGAAAATTTGCGAGAAGAAAAAACATCGTATTTGTGAAAGTTCACGAATAGTAAATCTTAGGAACTTGATAACTTATAGACCTGTAGTGACTGCAGGCCCCTTACAAGGTTGGGTGATATAAAGGTTGGGCTGGACAGATTCGAACACTTTCATCATAGTTCACATTGACAGATTCCTTGTACAGTCATTGTCAATCTCACAATGTCATTGTCTATCTCACAATGTCATTGTCAATCTCACAATGTCATTGTCAATATTACAATGTCATTGTCAATCTCACAATGTCATTGTCAATCTCACAATGTCATTGTCAATCTCACAATGTAATTGTCAATCTCACAATGTCATTGTCAATCTTACAATGTCATTGTCAATCTCACAATGTCATTGTCCATCTCATTACCTGTCACACCTGATGCATTGTGTCATCCCCGCACTTTTTGAAAACTATGAACTGTGCACCCCCCACACACATAGAACATACTTTTTAAATCCTTGTGAACATAGAAAATAAAAGCAGTTATAGAACATGATAGAGGACGTAAAACATACATTGGACAATGAACCGCCCCACCATTTTGTAAATTATGGCTTTTAATTATTACAATTTCTTTTTCTTTTTTGGTAACATAACGTTTTTCCCACATTATGTCAGAAACGTTCTACCCAACTCTGGGCCCCGGCTTGGCCCTAAAATGGTCACATGACGTGTACCGGTAAAAGTAAAATTTGAACGTCTTCAATGTTTTTGTGTCATCTGACAAAAGTGACAAGGCTGACATGTCTTTGCTCTACTCTCTCATGTGTACTTGTTAAAAATCGTAGATGCTCAGGATGACAGCTGTCCTGATTCCATCATGTACATGAATAGGGGAACCACAATTTGAAATTGTCGAAATCATTTTATCTTCTTTTCAAACAGGGAGGATTTGGCGATGCGCGTCGATCTCACGGAGGCACGTGTGCAGGTATGGCTTTATTGTGATTAGATTCCCTGTCAGTAGGTCGGGTAGGCTGTAGCTAAGATACTTGTGATCGAACAAAATTTATCACAGATCAATCACAAGACAATCACAAGCTATTCAAATGAACTGTGACAAAGGCATTTATCCTGTGTAAGTTTTCATCTCCTCAAGTTATTTGTGACTGAGTGAATTGACTTGTGATTTACTGGTGAAAGGACTTGAGATACAGTTGTGATCCATAACAACTTACCTCGACAACAACTCTGGTGTTTGACTAGCGCCATACAAAGTGCAGGCATTGATGATATAGTGTTTGACTATCATCACTGACAGTGCTGACACTGTCAATGGCCTAGGTCTAATTTCCCGGTAGCATCATCGTTTTCGTGTTGTCATTTCATTCAGGTTTGGTTTCAGAACAGAAGAGCCAAATGGCGAAAGCTAGAGAAGCAAAGTGTACGTCAGTCTTCACTCACCTGCGGTTATTTGGCACCTGTCGCCCCATCAGCTGCCCCGCATCTATTCCTTCATCCAGGTCTAAATCACCCTAGCTACGCCTTTCAACCATCATCTGACAGTGCCGGCATTCCAGCAGCTTTACTTGCTGGTTTTATTCCTAAACCAGCGTACTATCCGCTTCATTCTGGCCTCGCATCCAGCAGTGCAGCTATGCATCCGTTAGGCTTTCAACCCCCTCGCTTATCCATGTGGTGCCCGACTGTTTCGATGTTACCGAGGATGAAGTCCGAAGAGAGACTAGAACCACCTGCAAGCTTCCGAAGCCATGTGACTCCAAAACAATCAGTAGAGGTACCGACCGACAGACACTCTTTCAGTATTGCTTCTCTACGTTTAAAAGCGCACCATCACCAAGCAAGTGGAAAAGGGCGGGACAGTATTTTGTGTGATTCAGTCTGCTGATGGGTCGACTCATGCATGTTCCGTTTAAGAAGTGACCATTTTGATGCACACAGTTGGTTACCAGAACAAAACTTTATAAACCCAAATCATAATAAATCAGTGTGCAAAATAATATCCATTAGATTTATTTATGTCGGGTGGTGCGTGGGTTAGAGAAACTCGTCCTTGAGCGACGTCACTCTGAAGAGGGGGGGGGGTGGGAACAAAGGGGGCGCTTGCACCCCCTCCTCTCCCCCCCCCCCCCCACCGAGCAAAAACAACGAACAAAATGGGGGGGGGGGGAGAAAAAAAGAGGCGCGAAGTCATATTGATGTTAATTTAATGGGTTGGGGAGGGGGGGGGGGCAAATGTCCCTGCCCACCCTCGAAAATGATAACTCGAAAATATGCTGGAAAAGTACAGGGATTTCTGGGGGGAAATGAGCTTTGCCCCCCTCTAGAAAAAACTCCTGGCATCGCCCATTGACACATTCCTGGATGGTAAATGTTCAACTTTTTTAATGATTTCATTAACATAGGCCTAATTATGCGAGGTTATGTGTTCACAAATGCGACTGCGTTTTAAATGCATTTTTTTTACGATAACTATTTCGATCATGTTTGTTATACCAACAAAAAACTGAGGCCTTTTGTTTATGATCAGAAATACGAATCATTTTCGATTAAGCTGAGTAGTCCCATGGCCCCTCCGAGGAAATAAATATAGCCGATAAGAAAAAAAAACCAGCCTCAGACTTTGATCTAGCTCTTCAGCCGTAACTTCGAACGTTTCTAGACGTTTGAATGGAAGGAATTGTCCCAAATGGTAATAATTACAATCCAACTACTGACACAAAGTGTACTGTGGATAACACGGGATTCGTTTGATTTATGTTTCGACTTCCGAGTTAATTAGGCTTCCACGACATAATCACCAGTCAATTTATCAGGATTTGAATTTCCAAACCTTCATTGATTTCCAGTTGCATGAGTTCAGTTGTGTGTCTATAGGCCTACCCGTCTACAGAGCAATCTGGACACATGGATGTAGGCTTAGTGCTGGTGAAGTGTGAAATTTGGACACCGTAAAATATATGTTGTATTGCTTAACTTGCTCATTTAAAATGTGCCTATTGTGTCATGGTTTTTTGTAATTAAAGGTAACTTTGACCAGTTCTCATTTGCTTGACTCCCCAGACATCCTCCAGCTCCCACACGGTTCGGACACAATCCCCCTCCCCCATTCAGTGATCCTAAGATGGATCATTTATTACAAGCTCCCCCTCGAGGTATCGCCCACAGACTAATCCCTTACTGATCACCGACCCCAGGTGACAATGGTTTTCGATTAATTTTCATTAGACCAAAGAAAGACTCGGCAAATAGTGAAATCGATCCCTGTTGTGTCTCAACCGGTGAGCGGACACTACCCCCAAACATGTACATGTACACAACCCAGTCGTCCTTGGGCCTCAATCTTGGCTCAATGCACACACTTCTTTTCTGTAATAAACAAGGATTAGAAAATACCATTGTGGTATCCCAAAAAGGACAGGTTTCCGTCAAGATTCTGTTTTCAAACCTGTGATTCACGTTTAAACGTCGCCACTCAGTTTTTAGACGTCGTGGCTATCTTTTTCGAAAGTCTTGTTACACGCCAAGTTCACTTCGCAAACATCGTGGTTCACGGCTTCTAATTTCCACTTGCACAGCAAGGGTATGATAATGCGAGCAGTTTCGGCAATTTATTATGCAAATAGACTGCGTCTTGACCTCGAGATTCTGACCATTCTGACCATGTGAACTGTGTTAGCAAAAATGGACTGCGTCACACGGCCTGTAACAGTATGTACACGATGCATCGACGAGCCAGTCATGTGGCTTAGAATTATCATCACATACTATTTTAAAGCTATAGTCCATCATTTGTAATTAGTGCATTTTGTTTGTTTGAAGCAACAAAAGTGTTCAAAATCTAATGAAGGGTGCTGAACAACTTACTTGATGAAGTTTCAGCTCAGCTTCAGCTTCATATTCCGAGAAAAACAGCATTCTAGGATCTCAATTTTAAATCAAAAGTTGCTAAATCATGTTTCGAATTGTTTTGAATTGCAGCTTTACGCGATGTTGCGCACTGATCCAACGAATTATAGCAACCGCGCGCGCCTGTGCGTCGTTCCAATGCTTGTGCGCGCTGCGCCGAATAACAAAACGAACAACTAATTTAAATTTTTCTACGGTGCCTCTTAAGAAGCACCGTTGGAAATGCCTTCTTTCGTTGATTTCTTCAAAATGAGAGCTTGCCAGAAAGGATAATTTCACAGGGAGTTTAGTCCCCTTACTATCTTTCAACCAGTATGTTTTTCAACAATAATTACGCCGGTTACTTTTTTGGATAGCTGCAAATGATGGACTCGGGCTTTAAATAACGCTCGTAATGCGTGATGATGAGCGTTTGCGTATAGACCGCTTGCAGACGCGTTCGATAATTGACGCGCTAAGGTGAGCGACGCCATGTTATGGGACAAAATGTGCGTGAATTGATATACGCCTGTCCCACAACATGGCGTCGCGCGCCTTCGCGCGTCGATTATCGAACGCGTCTGCAAGCGGTCTATTAATACGTGCTGCATTTTGCTAACAGTTTTGATAGTCAATGTCGTGTCTAGGTTTTATTAGGTATCTACGTTCGTTGTATTACAAAATCATTGCATAAGTTGTCCAATCAACAGCGCGGTGTCGCATACATTTGCATGCTTAGATATATCAGACGTTGTACCGGAGACAGAGAGGGCTCCGTTGGACAACGGGTGATAGTCAGAGTACCTTTAAACGTGGTTCGCTTATAAAACGTTGCCCCTCACTTTTTAGAACACCAAATATCAAAGAGAAAGGAATAAATGAGCTGTATGTTCTCGTTATGATATTTTAGGCACATGTCTCTAGGACCTCGGCGAGAGAAAAGTATTCCCATTTAAATCTGGTCAAATTTGAGATAGCATCTCCTCCCTCAGACTTAACCCGAAAAATAAGTAAGGGAATAAACATGTTTTAAAACGTACTTGTTTAATATCAACCAAACAAACATTCATACCCATTCATAAATATACCTTTCGTTCACAAACTTTTTAAAAAAATCGAAAATTCACAATTTTGTAACGATTTTGTTCAACATTTTTACCTCATGTTTTGTGAAACACCCTTCTCGCCATGTTTATGTTAAGTGCCTCGCACGCAATGGAAATTGGTGCTGACCGAATTGGTGCAGGGATAAAGTGTTAAAGCCTGTTGGTGTTTTATCAACCGCTTGAAACCACGCACGTGACGGGCTCTCGACCAATATAGGAATAGGTAAACTGTCTAAGGTATTTATACATTTTTTTTAAAATGTGGGTTTTTTTTACGAATGATAGAAGCAAATAATGATGACAATGCGTGTTTTTGTTTGTTTATTTACTATATTGTGCACCGTTGGTGATGATGCAGCATAGTTCAATTTCCTGCTGAAAGTCCAGAACTTTTCTTGTAAATTTAGTTAAGGAGTCTGAATTGGTTGTCCATGCTGAATTGTACAGAACGTTATATGATTTAGCACTCGATGTTTGCGGCCCGATACAAATGGAGGCAGCTTGCATGCCAGTTCACTTCGACTAGATTAGGTCATTGAGACGTGTTATGTGCACTGCGCCACAATTGAAATGCGCCGGACTGGAAAACAGTGTTAACTAACTGAGTTTGATGGCCCAGAAAGCGATGGGGATGATCCATCTTACACTGTCTTTATTATAAAAGTAACGATCATTTGCTGACTCTAGAAAGACCAGGCAAGGGGAACTAATTTTGGCAAAACGACAAACACTAACCTTATTTACATTGTGGTTTGAGCAGAGCATAAAAAGAGACGAGACTGTGATGTTTCTGAAAGTGGATTTGCGACTAATCCTATTGTGCAGAAAAAGAAAGTTACACTTGCAAGAATGAAGAATAGAGTTTCGTAATACAGTTCACAGGGTAGCTTGCATTTAGTATGATATGAGGAGGAATGTACAAAAAGTACAATGGGAGGTATATTCTGCTATAGCTAGGCCAGAGTGTATAAAATACTGGATAAAGGTTTACAGTAGTTGCCCTCTAAACCACGGATAAAGGTCATTTCTTTAGGCCAGAATCTAACAAATTTGGTGTCGACCAAATGCACGTTACGACGAATCTATAAGGAGCCAGATGTAAAGGGCTCAAGCGAGAGAGCCAAGTGTCTTGAAATAAACAAGAGACGCCAAAAGGTGAACTATGACCGGAAGCCTTGCGTCCGAGAGAACAATTTCGTGCGGCTGTTGAACCAAGCACAGTGGTCCAGAATGCATGCAGTCAAAGTGTGCCAAAATTAAATACATGTACTCATAAAAAAGCTTGATGAAGTTCAAGTTTGAAGTACATAAGGGGTTTGCAGACCCATAGATTTCAATGGAAGCATTTTCAAATCTACGTCATCAAAACGGTGTTTTCCGATTTGCTATTGCAAGTAGTCATTGTAATAACAAGGCAGTACATTTGACGATTATTGAATCGTATAAAGGGTTTTCTTGAACTAAGGAATTTAATAAGGGAATTTTTTTATTTTCTATTACGTAAGCAATATACTGTTTTCTGATTGGTTGAATCAATTATCCAATCACAATAGCCGGGTAGATTCAATATTTAACTGATTGTTGTAACCTAAATTGGTTTGGGGAAACGTATTTGAAATACCGCACTTTGATTGGCGGGTGGAAATTATATTTTAATTCTAATGTGGACCGGGATAGGCGTAGCCAGCGGGGGTAAGGGGGTATTCCCCCCCCCCCCAATATTTTGAAAAGACTGCCCTTTTCCATTCAAATGCCCTTTGTCACCAGCGCTTACCCCCCAATATGTGTCAAGAGTGCCCTTTTTTCCTGAACAAGTGCCCTTTTTGTCCGAAAAAGTGCCTTTTTTCCCCGAGTGCCCTGTAAAAACGTAATCGTGCCCTTTTTGCTTTCATCGGCAGTTACAGGTGCCTTTTCCGAATACGACTCATTTAAAGCACGTATATTGTGCATAATCGACGGTTTTAAACAGCGCCCCCATCGGTAGAGGGTACCAGCCCCAGGCCCCCCCCCCCCCGAGCTATTTAAATCATTTGATTTGAAGCCACAATCCGTTCATGAAAAACGAAAGTTACGACCGTTCAGTTGCGTAGCTAGGATTTTGTCCGGGGGGGGGGGGGGTAAGAGGGGTCCTGGACCTCTTTTGACACTAGAGGGCGCTGCTTTTCCTTTCCAATTTGATTCACTTATTCACATTTCACTATCCGATAGGGTCAAGCGGATAAGAACTTAGTACAAAATAGTCAACTTCACTCCTCTTCATTACTCAAATATTGATACTTTTAAAACACTTCTTTCAATGTGTGTATTTATATTATATACCGATGGAAGGGTACCGGTACTATCACCACCGGTACCGTCACCACCGTCGTCTACCGTGCTTTACCGTGGCAAGGTTTACATGATTTTTTGTGTGTTATTGCTCGTTTTTTCTCACTCTATATAATTTCCTAATACTTTCCACCCATCTCCTGCTTCTACAACAAATATAGCCCACCAAACGGGGCCAAAACGACTTAACTTCCAATTTGCTTGACGATAGCCCCCACATAGCCCCATGTTATGGGCTGGCCCAGTGTAAGCTTAGGAGGGAGATGATACCACACAGCAAATTCCGTCACAGATGGATGACCAAATAAGCTGATTGCTTTTATGGTGCATAGTCGAGTCATCGACAGCATCATTTTGTCCATGAAAAACTCAATAACAATTTTCTTATTTTTTTTTACCAAGCACGATTGCTCAAAAATACCCTAAAATCGAAAAAGCTCTGTATTCTGTTCATAAACATCAAATATAGAAGGCTATAGTTTTGCATGTTTTATACTTTTGAAACTCTGCACGTGTCACTCATATACTCTGCGACCAACTGAGTCATTTATCTCCACCATGGGCCTTTTTGCAGGAAACTGCTGAACGCAAATAGCGTTTTGCCAGTTTGTACGCGGAACAGTAAAAAAAAAAAAAAAAAAAAAAACGAACAATGACTTTGGTTTGCTTATTCAAAACTTAGCGCTTAGCACATTTTATATTCCTGGCCATTCAATGAAATTGGCCTATGATTGGGTAAATCCAAATAATATATTGCTTGAGGGGAGTATTTGCAACTTATCAGTGATGTATTGTTCCTAGTTCCTACCCCCTAGTTTGCCCTGTGATATTCCGGATTGGACTTCGTTCGGAAACAAAGGTTACAAAGGCCAGGGCCGCTGCTGTTCAGATATAGTTTGCTAAGGGTCTTTAGGCCTATATTGAGTCTATTGATCACCACGCAAGCAGACAATTCTATCAGTGGGATACGTTGATTCGGATTGTCGTTGTTGAACTCGTCTACTCCTCTTGATCGAAAACAAATCTACACTTAGTGAGTATCGATACAATATGTCCATACTCTTTCTTCTTCATTCTCTCAGTTTAAGATGTGCTTTAGGGTGGCACTTGAGGCACAATTTCAAATGATTTTTATGTGAGAGATTTCCATTGAGACATCGTGCAAAATAATTCCATCACTGTTAAGGTATATACATGGACGTAGGCTAAATTGAATTTTTCGGAAGACCAACGTAGAAAATTTCATTCGTGTTTTTCATCGGTTGGTGAATATCGTTTGATGGCATTTTCGGCTTAGCATGAATATACCAAATTGTAATATCAAATAAAAAACTTACACAACAAACTGGCAGAAATGAAACACTTCAACCTCTGCTACAGTTTTCATCAAAACAATCTCAGTATTGCTGGTTACTTGTGCCGTCAAGCTAGCCGCTCAATGGAAGAGGGCATGGGATCACGCTCCTACCCGCTTGATTCCTGTGCCCCTCCTGCCTTATTCCCCTTCAACTCAGATTTAGGAAAGGCAAAATGAACCTTTTTGTTGCTAAAACACATTAGAGGTCCCCCCCCCCTGCAAATTGTACCCCACTTACGCCACTCACCTTGTAGCCACTTCATTCGATATGCCCTCTAAATCATGACCGTAAAATAAATAGGTACCAATGTAGCAAGAAATAGGACTCTATGAAATAAAGACACTTAGGTAGAATTGCGCATGCCTAAGTGAAGATAATTAGGGGAGTGACCGGTCACGTGAGAGGGTTTAACCAATATAGGATAAATTAATACAAATTATAGTCTGGTTTTTATATGATACCGACTTCAGCTTGATAATAACCTGTTAATGCCTAAAATCAATCCATGAACAAGAAATAGATATAATAACGCCAAGGAAACGAATTAAACAGCTGCCCGATCGGCCATATTGGTTCGAAACTGGCTGAAATTTTTGTTTTCTTCTGTTCAATTTATCGGCGGAGGAGAGATTGGGAACTGATATTGTATTGACCTAGTTTACAAATTAGTTCTACAAGGTGACGTGCACTGATACTATTTTGATAATTTTGTGAGTTTGTTTTTGGATCAAATATTGACCTCTGTATACACCGAGGTCTTTATAAGTGGCTGTTAAAATAGAGGGGCGACCGCTGTATAGAAGTGTACAACCTACCTATTCGAGGTACGAATATAAAAGCAGACTTGTAGCGAATGTTTTGTGTAAGAAATAATCTGCTATTGAACTTTTGTCTGCCTGACTACCATTTATTTGGATTGGTTTGGAGGCATAGGCAAACAAAACTGAATTATGAAAAATATATTTTGTTCTTTGCAAAATGTATATCTTAGCTTATTTATCTGAACGTGTATTTGATGCAAGTATAATGTTTACTTAACCAATTATTATTATGTTCTGAATGTTAAGTATTGAGCCAGTCAAATTTATTCCGTCACTAAATTTCATCATTATAGCAATAACGGTAATACAGTTATATTTCGTCAAAAAATGTTCCATATTGCTTTTCGAGACATTGGTATTTTGGCAATAGATATAATCACTGGATGGTATACCAAGCGGAAACCGTGTATGCAACTGTTTGTTTGTTGATCGGTTGATCGCCAACGTAGCGAGGTGGGTGACTCGCAAGCCAAACGAGCGAAGGGCGGCGGCTTACCCTCCCTCCCTCACTCCCCCCCCCCCCCCCCCCCCCCCCCCCCCCCCGTCGCGGGCGAGGCGAAGCTGTCGCGTATATAATACAATTCTTCCCTTTTTTCAGGTTACGGCGGGCCAATACGATGTCTCAAAAAACTGTTACCATTCTCCTACTGATAACATCTTGCATGTTGATGCCACCCGTCTACAGCACCATTGGGAAGGATCATCTCCCAGATCCCAAGACGTACAAGTTTCTGTACTTTGTCTCTATGGCGGGTGGCAGTCATTATCCATCTCTGTCCATGTCTGCTAAGGAGCTTGTGAGACAGGGTCACAAGGTGGTCTCGCTGTTCAGCAGCTCCAACCCTCCGCAGATGCACACGGCCGACGCCGACATCTTCACTACGGTGGTATTCACCTCGTCTTACACACCGCAGAGACGGGCCGATGTCATGGCCAATATCGGCAAGTTGTTCACCACGGGCGCCCTGAGGACCTTCTGGGGTCCGTTGATCGCAGGCGTCAGGGGCGACTTCAAGGAACCGAGCATCGCGGATATGTGGCTACGCGAGTGCGACGACCTGCTGGGAGATGCAGCGACCATGAAGAGGCTCCGGGAAGAGAAATTCGACATGTTGGTTGCTGATGACCACATCCCGTGTATTCCGCTCCTGGCACAGGCTCTAAACATTCCCTTCATCTACAATTGCGTTGTACACGCGGTTCCTTCAAAGCATGGAGAGTGGTAAGTACGAGATCACAATTATGGCAATTGGGACTGGCACGGGAAACGTCCACACGTATTTAGGAAGTGTAAAAAGTGTGTATACCTATAATGCACGGCCAATTGTCGGGTGTATTATTGGGCGGGCTGTTTCCCAACACCTATGTTCCCTAACCCTTGAACCCTAGCCCTTAGAGAGCATAGGTATTGGGGAACATCAGGTAGACCCTGGGCCGTCATCGCGTTATGGGGAATGGGTTTTTTTTTATTGTTAGGCAAATTAGGACCGAGTTGTGGGGACTTTCTGCTGTCCCCACAGCGTCTTCGGCCCCTGTAGTACCATAGGTCAACTCGTGTGTAGTCCCCAATTGTGTGAACTTGCTAGATTGGAGAAAATCCACTATTAATTTCAAAAAAAGTTTGTATCTTCATTTTCAAGGGCAGGGTTACCTATCGACCCATCCTACATCCCGGAGCGTGTGCTTGGACTCACAGACAAAATGACATTCTTACAGCGAGTCCAAAACGTCCTGGCGCACATCTACTACAGATTCTGGTGGTTTTTGATTTTCGACTTCAAAGGATTTGATCAGCTGAAAATCAAGTATAACATTCGAACCGAGATCAGCACCTATGAATCTAACAAGCAAGCGTCGCTGTATATGTTCCATGGGAGCTTCGCTTTAGAGTTTCCTCGCCCCATGCAGCCAAACACTATTTACGTTCTCTTCACAGCTGGTTCGACTCCTCATAAAAAGGTAAAGTGCAGTAAATTAAGCTTAAGGGATATCAATTTGTTTTCTATCCCACGTTTGTAAAATGTCGTTTCAGCTTATTTGAAAACTTGCTCAGTTTTATGGCTTCTTTGCTGTGGTGTTCTGATGACGACAAAACGGCATTGCGTCTTGACGTTTGCCCAATGTCACGATGCCTCCGCGACTTGTCATTGTTCCATCACCGATGGCACAGCGACACGATGACAATGTACGTAGGCCTGCACCAACACCGGCAGGATGTGACATCGGAATGGCTTGATGCGACAGCGCTCTGCCGGGATGCGATATCAGAGCACGATGCGATGAAACACTGACAACATGCGATAGCAGCGAAGCACGATGCAATAGCGAACGCAACGATGCGACCGCATGGTACATGACAGTACCCCGGCTATAGATACGACGGCACGACGCAACGTCAAGACACCAACTGTCGCATCGTTCCATCACTCCTACGTGCTGCCGTTTTGTCGTAACACCATATTTTCATAAACTATTTTCCCACTGTGTACGTAATTTCTTCTCATAATAGAAATTCTTACGGATTCTGTTTCACCTTCTCGGTAAAATCGTGTCAATCAAGTTTTAGTGACCGCTAAATAATTGTAGAAAAAAACTATATACCAGCCGAAAATCGTCCGCTCATCACTTCCATTATGTTGTTGAATGTGTTATCTCATTTCTTTAAGTGTTGCCACATATGGAGTATGACATATGTGGCAATTATATAGGACCTTATCAGGGAGGGTCCTGAGCCATGGACATTGATCAATCGATTATTCTTCGAATATTCCTGCTATAAATCAATAATAGCTATGACGCGTAGGTGTCTCCCACTTCCGATTATACACGATATGCGTGATGTCAATGAGAAAAACACAGCGTTAAAACAAAATTTGTGAATCATATGTTTTTTCAACCTGGTTAAATCCTGTAGTACTACCGGCAACGAATCACATTCCCGGGGAAAACGTTTTCTCTCTCTCGTGTTTTTCTTATTCTGACAACAGATTGAAGATGATGTGGTAGAATATCTGGACACAGCTCCGAATGGAGTGGTTTTATTTTCACTGGGTAGTCACGTTGGAAGCATGGAGCGAGAAAAGGCCCAAGTTCTTGCCGACGGCTTCGCCTTGCTACCACACCGGGTGTTGTGGCAGACCTCAGCTGCTTTACCTGTGGGAATTAAGCTAGCAGACAACACAAAAGTCGTCCGATGGCTGCCAATGGCACAAGTCATGGGTAGGTCTTTCTACATTTGATGTATTTTTCTGCTACCTTTGCTTCCACCCACGCCACCACGTCTGCACCCCCCCCCCCGCCCCCGCTATGGCTAAACAGTTCTGGTTTGTTGGGGTTGGTTGTTTGTGGGTTTTTTTTTGGGGGGGGGTGTTTGTTTGTTTGTTGGGTTGCTGGGGGTGTTTGTTTCTTTGTTTTCTTTTGACGTATGCTCATGAGTAACTGATAAATTAAGCATAGTTTTTTAAGGGTTGGGGTTGCAGTATTTTTAATCACTTTGGGGTAAATTTCCCTACTTAAATGATCGACACTATTTTTCGGGTTGAAACTTCAAAACAGCAAGGGAAGCGCAATTTAAGGTTCTTATTGTTAAACATTTCAATCCAGAGCACGTTCATGTTAAAGTGTTTGTGAGTCACGGTGGCGGCTTCAGTATGTACGAGGCGTTGTGGGCCGGACTGCCCATGGTAGGCCTACCGCTCTTCGAAGATCAGATGGACAATTTGGACCGGCTAGAAGACCGTGGGGTCGGGTTGACGCTAGACGTCACCACCTTGACACCGGAGATATTGAGCCAGACCATCCACAAAGTCGTGACAGAACCAAAGTAAGATTGATTTTGTGAGTTCATCAAAAAACACTAGAAAATTTGGTCTAATAATTTTTTTTGTAAATGTGGGTAAAAGGTAAATAGACAACATTGTTAGTATCAGGAAAGGAATTCTTTAAAACATTTTCGTTATTTCTGTTAAAATCAAATAAGTTCCTCCATCCGCACTAGCTCAAATTGCCCGTGTTGATGTCTCTTTTGCTGACAGATTCCGTGTCAACGCACGGCGTGTATCCCTCATCATGCGAGACTTGCAGACCATGTCACCCCCAATCAAGACGGCAGCTCATTGGATCCTTCACGTCACCAAGTTCGGCGGTGATCACCTGCGCCCGGCCGTCCAAGATCTGAATTACATGCAGAGGAATCTTCTAGACGTCTACATCTTCTTTCTGGCTGTCCTGGCTCTGATCCTAGGGGTAAACCTTTCATTGTGTTACTGCTGCTGTAAGTGTATGTGTGGCAAGGCTGGAAAAAATCATCTAAAGAAAGAATAGTACATGCAAGGCTAAATAAAGTAGTGCTTGTTTGCGGACATAACAATCTTGGTAATAGGATATAAAATTAACTGTGTGTAGTAGGCTTAAACTTTTATTTACATATATACATCAGGAATTTGCTGAAGATTTGGAACTGGGGAATATAACGTGAAACAAATAATACTATACAAAGTGTCGTTTTGATCAAAGCGATAATTTTTTTAATGATTAATTAATTTTTAATTTTCAAACAATTTTTCACAAGATATCTGTGCTGAAATGAGAAATAAATCGAACCTCTTCATTTTCCACTTCTGAATGGTCAAAGCTTGCAACCAGGAGTTTTAGCTGTCGTTGGCGAGTCTTAGTTTATCTCACATTAGGCTCTAGCTTCTTCTTTTTCTGATATTTTGTTTATTGGTTTTGCTTTCTGCCGTTGAAACCTAGGGCTCAAACGTACACAGACACTGTAGCTCTCAAGACCAAAACAACTTGAAAAAAGACCACGAAGAGTTTTTAGCATTTTAAATTACATTCCATGTAAACCCTTTTCATATTGGAATCCATTTTCCCTATAAATTTCATTCCAAAATACTGTTTTGTAAGAATTCCTGGATTTTTGTGTGTGTTGAAATCAGGGTATAGATAAATCTAATTTACTACGAAAAAGACATGGCGGCTTTCCTGGGGACACGTTTCTTCTGCAGGCAAGTAAAGTCATTTACCTCGATGCACATGCGTGAAACAAATCACATGAATGAATAAATATGTCATGTGATTTGTAATAACTTTATATAATTTAGATTAAGCGTGGCAATTATGTTGCGCGCTTCGCCAGGTCGGTGATCACAATGCTGTAGGTTGCAGGTTCGAGTCTCCGGAATGTTAAAACTGTATTCCCCCCCCCCATATGTGAAGTTTCTTTTGATCACGAAACACGATTTCGTCAACAGAACTTTTTATGTCCAACGATCATTCAATAGTTTCGAGGGGGGTTTAGTACCAGTGCGATGTTAATACAAATAAGCCTTTTGATAATAATTCGCCAGGCTACTTTTGAGATAAATAAAAATAATAATATGTCTTTAAGCGGTTTATTATTATCAGGGGGAAACAGACATCTTGCTCTTTTCTGTTAAGTATCTCTCTTGGAAAAAAATCTTCCATATTTGTGTTACAATTAAAAGGTGATGACATGAATGGGCTGTCATTGTTTCAGTTTTTTCGGATAGTTCGAAATGTTAACAAGAGTGATACATAATGCATGTAAGATCTCAACCTTATTATAGCTACTAGCTACATGTAGGCCTATCATATTCTAAGAAAACATCACTTTATTCATGATCAACTGGTTGCATGGGCGTCGCCAGGATTTTTTCTAGAGGGAGGCAAAAACATTTTTTTGCCAAAAAATGCTTGTATTTCTCAACACATTCTCGATTTATCAGTTTTAGAGGGGGGCAGGGACATTTTGCCCCCCCCCACTCATTAAATTTACACCACTTTGTCTTCGCGCCTCTTTTTTTTTTTTTTTTTTTTTCTTCCTTTTTTTTTTTTTTGGTTGCTTTTCCAGGGGGGGGGGCCCCCTTGCCCCCCCCCCTCGCGACGCCCATGACTGGTTGTGACTTTAAGTATAGTTGTGAAGTTGACACATCACCGCCTCTGACTTCTCAAGTTTTAACAACGAACGACTTGGCTATTATACAAATATTGAATGCGTCGAGTGGTGTAGTAAAACTAGCCTCCCGAGGTTATCCATGGACATCCTATATTTCCGAGGCGATAACGATGGAAACTAGAATGCTCCATGGATCACCGAGGGAGGCTAGTTTATAATCACCACGAGATAAAGCATTCAATATTTGTTTTATAACGCTTCACCCACAGATTCTGCTTGGTTTTGACATTTTAAATAAAAAATGTAAATCTGAACACAGTTAAAATAAACTTCAATTTCAATTGGACATTGGTGGGAAATGTATTTCTCTCGCACATACCACCCCTTTACGAAATGTTTGAACCCAACTTTGTGGCACGCTCTCTTGGGAAAAAATACGCGCTACGCGCAACGCTCAACGCACACACCAGCATGCATTTGCACACAAATACCGCGCCGTGGGTATAGACCGCTTGCAGACGCGTTCGATAATTGACGCGCTAAGGTGAGCGACGCCATGTTATGGGACAAAATGTGCGTGGATAGATATACGCCTGTCCCACAACATGGCGTCGCGCGCCTTCGCGCGTCGATTATCGAACGCGTCTGCAAGCGGTCTATAGTACTTTGGTTGCTAATGGTATAGTAATTTTGGCCGTGCACTGAAAGATAACAAAGATAGAAAGTACCATGTGACTTGCTCTCGGCCAATCAGACATAGAATCTGTTATAAAGTATAATACACACGTCGATGAAAAATGGGTACAGCCTACTTCAGCCTCCCTAGACTTGAGGACACAATAAGAGGGGCTATTTTGCTTTGGGTAAAGTCTTGAGTATGGACCCAAATTTACCCAATCCCAATAGCATCCCTCCACAAAAAAAGGAAGGGTTAGGCCTAAGCCTCAAGGGATTTAAAGTCATTGCCTTGTACTATCACTTCCGCAGTAACTCGGAAATACGCTTCCGTATTATTCTGTGTTATTCGTTTGCTATTCCATCGACGTAATATTATGGTATGGTATGGTGTGGTTTATTTATCCATATCATCACATTGTCGACCAAAGGTCAAATTGCATGATAATTTACAATATTAAAAACATCAAAATCATGGTGAACTTACTTAAACAAATATATATAGAGAGAAATAAACCATATAAGTTGGTTAAAATTCAAGACATATGAAACTATAGTACATTGCACATAACATGTAGATTTGTCTGCCTCAATTCTTAAAAAAAAAGAAGCTGCTCACAGAGAATAGTTGTTCAGCAAATTGATAAAAAAAGTTGAAATGGGCTGTTTTGTTATTAATCGAGTTTTTAAAGTGTGCGTAATAATCTTGCCCAGGGTTGTGGTGGCTCTTATTATAGATAAAAAAAATTAAAAAGCTGCTCACAGAGCTAGTGATTTTACTTGTTCATTAGTCAGGTTTTGGATGCCATTATGGGATGCTTGATGTATTACAACCATTGCTTCGTATGATGCAAACGTGGTTGCTACTTGCTGCCTCTAATATCAACATTTGAAAGCTTGACCGCCGATTGTGATGATTGTGATTACCCTCCGTTAATTGCACAATAAACCAACAATAGATACAACTTGACAACAGGATTGTCGGCACGACAAATGTGATCGTAATTCATTATATCATATCGATAAATATATGCAGTAGTGATTGTGTCTTAATGAGGTTGTTAATAACCAGGGTTAATTAATTACACTTGGGAGTCAACTGATAATAAGCAGCAATGCGCACAGCCTGAACAATATGCCCAATGTAAACAATGTACAACAATGTAAGTAACACACACCAATTGTAAGTAACACACACCGATACAATCAGTAGTACACACCCATATAAGTAGTACACACCAATGTAACTAATACACACCATGATAAGTAATACACACCAAAGTAAGTAGTACACACCAATGTAAGTAATACACACCAATGTAAATAGTACACACCAATGGAAATAGTACACACCAATGTAAGTAATACACTCCAGTGTTTAAAGTAATACACACCAATGTAAGTAGTACACACCAATGTAAGTAATACACACCCATGTAAGTAATACACACCCATGTAAGTAATACACACCAATGTAAGTAGTACACACCAATGTAAGTAATACATACCAATGTAAGTAATACACACCAATGTAAGTAGTACACACCAATGTAAGTAACACACACCAATGTAAGTAGTACACACCAATGTAAGTAGTACACCCCAATGTAAGTAATGCACGCCAATGTAAACAATTCATGCCAATGTAAACAATACACGCCAATGTAAGTAATGCACGCCAGGGTAAATAATACACATTTTTCAGCCTTAAAGGGACACTAGGTCCTGGAACAGCCCAATTGGGCTACATAACGCGCTTTGAACGAAATGATGTTAATCGTAAAGAACATTTAAACGTAGGATTTAAACATCCACACCACTATCCTTTAAAAACTGGGCTTCTGTGTTATTCCTGAACTATGCGTGCAAGAACGAATTTCGGGGTCCACTTTTGCGTCCCCAAAACGTCCAGCTGTTTGGGTGCTAGTTGTGATTTCATTCGTAAAGTGTTCGCCTTTTTTGGACGTCGAAGAAAATAAATTTTGTGCATTGGTGATTGGTCACCGCTGTTCCCGAGACAAACGTGTATTTCGTACAAACGGAATGACAGGAAAAACGTGTTCGTACTCCGTCATGTCCGATGTAAACAACCGGGTTTTTTGGGGGGGTTTTCAACCAGATGTTTGAAATTAAAGTAACAATCCAAAACATGAAATTTTCGGGGATTTCAGGACCTAGTGCCCCTTTAACCTGGTTAACGCTTTACTCATGCAAGCTAGCGTCATTATACACAGCGCAACTTCAGCACAGTCAGGGCTATACCAGTCATGTTGTTGCTAAGGCAAAGCGTCTGCCGTTATTAAGGAAAGCTAATCCGATTACGTACTTAGACGCTTTAGCAGAGCAGTGAAATTCATGCACCACAAAAAACATGGCCTTTTGAACGTTGTGTTTCTCACAAAGAATGCTCATTATGATTGAAATCTTAAACTATAACGAAAGAAGAAATTCTAAACTTCATGTCAGTGAAAAAAAATCTCCGTTATCGATGCCGAAACGTCCATACTGGTTACTGTTATAGCTGACCTTCAAGTCTGGAAGAAATCGTTCAAAAACGTCCCCAAAATCTATGTATTTACATCAATTTCTAGGAATTTCTCCAAATTGTTGTTTCACGAGTAGTTGATCACTTATATCGTCTAGTATATTCCGAATTTCAGCTTAATCTGTTGTTGCAAACGCTAGTGTTACAACTAGTACTATCTCCATGGGAAATGTCGACGAGGATTTTCTGCCGCCCAACCCACGTGCATTGTTCAGCAAAGCACTGTAGGTGCTACGGGTGACCGATTTCGGCCAAGCAACACAATAATGTATGGTAGATTAGCATATTCATTAGCGTCACTCGGCGTGTTTTGGCGTGGGTCTCGGTATCGACCAATGAAAGCCGGCAAAAAGGGTGATATTTATCGATCGATAACTCGTGAAGGAGGCTTTTTCCAATTTTCAACTGCACACTATAATGAATAGGAACCTTATTAATAATTGTGAGGCTTGAAAAGATTGACAGATATTGCAAACGCCAGTGTTACAGCTTTCAAAAAAGCACGAAGCCAGGCCTATTTTTCCAATTTCAACGAAAAGTAATGAACATATCACAACGATTTTTAGCACATACATGGATCATTATAATGGAAATGAAGATACGGTCTTCCAAACGGGAGAAATTAATTTTGAAACATTTCACCCGCCAACGTGAACATGTCTCTGTACATGTAGTTTCATAACAAATAAAGTGTTACGTAACCTTTAGCAATCGCCCCTAGCAACCACATGACTGATACCGTCCGCTGTCCGTTACACAACACCTCCGCGCGATCATGTGAGTACCCTTCTCGTGTACATGCAACGCTGTAAAAACACATAAGCCTGTACTTAACCTATGGGCCTTTGGCAACCAATAACGTACGTGCATTCAGTCACTGAACTCTTAAGCTCCGCCCAGTCACAAACACAATGAATTGTCACTATTGCAATACAAATGACGTAGGAAATAAACTGGCTACGAGTCCCTACACTTTCCGTTACAGTATTATGATATTTGCACATCCCATCCCACCGCACCCTGAAGGTAAAGTTAAAGTCTGCGCTTCAAGTCACACACGATGCGGTTCTACTGAGGAGGGTTGTTTAATACCACCCCACGCATGCACGAAAATAAAACTAGTTTAGCGTTTCCTATATTGGAGAATTGGCTATTAGTGTTTGCATCTAGCTATATCTGCGCTAACATTTATTGATTTTATTTACACAGCTTTCACTTTGATAACAAGAAGTAATTACATTGATTATTTTGAAATCAACAATGTAATATGTTTGAACAAGTCGACTATGTCTTGTAGTCCAGTGATTATTCTGATTCCAGTAGCCAGCAATCAAAACGTATGTAGTTT
This sequence comes from Patiria miniata, assembly GCF_015706575.1. Taxonomy (NCBI): domain Eukaryota; kingdom Metazoa; phylum Echinodermata; class Asteroidea; order Valvatida; family Asterinidae; genus Patiria; species Patiria miniata. The sequence goes on from NW_024037055.1 coordinate 12,329,350, forward strand.
CCAACATTTCCATGTCATTTGATGCTGTATACTTTTAAACAATCCACAGTTTCTACATCAAGTGATAATTTCTTCATCGTAAATTCTAGACGATTTCGGAGAAGCGGCGTTTCAACTAGGCCTATACAGATATCTACTCACCCTTGTATGTCGCCACTATACGGTGTCTCATAATTAGATTAAGATTGCCAAGCTAATAGCCGTATAATGTATCTCCGGTATATAGGAGCTTGAGTTTCCTGATCGAGATGACATGACAACTTCACGCGTTATTTTTAGTCAACATTAGCTTCTTTTCTTAATGTTTGCTTAAAGTCTGCTTTCAGGTAATCGCAAGAGACTTTGAGATAAGAAGTTATGTACTTACTCAAACTCATAATAGGTACAATCCTCTTTCGTAATCACGTATTTGTCAGCGTCAACTTGCGACTTTGTGACATTGTTAAATTGACACAGCATGTCCGCTCTTAGGTTGAAGGAGTGACACTCGGGATCCATGGAGCATGCCAGACAGCATTGCATTGGGATTTTAAAGACAGTTTCCTTGAAGGAGTGGCCGTGTAGACAATAGGATGGGGCCTGACCATGATGACTTGAATCATCAGCAGTGACTGCAAAACACCGTAGAGGAGCAGTAGCACACCTACTGCGCTCGCACAGGAACCGTCTCCTTTCGTTGAGGCAATCTTCATGAGGTTGGAATCCCCACTTTCCCTTTCCACGGATGATGGTCGAGCATCCTGCTTCCTTTATTTCCCTGTCAGGATTGAAGTTATAGTATTTGTCTTGGTCATCCCCATAGCAATTCCACGTTCCATTTGCCTGTAATCCGTAAGTGCAGCCGAGCCACATGTTGCTAGGTTTTTCTGAGGATTTGATTAGTTCGACGTGCATGTCACGTATGAAGTCATTTTCAGAGGCTGAGTTAGGTACCGCCAGGTCACTCGTAGCATCCAGGCAAACCTGACGGGCCTGGAACCAGTTGAGTGGTTTGTTGGTAATCATTGCGTAGCAAGACTTACCATACTGTCTCCAGCCTCCAGGACATTCCTTAGAGCGAATTGGAAAGACCACTTCTTGACTGATTATCGCCAGCAGGCAGCTTAACAAGAAATCCTGTACCAATGTAGAAATCATACTTTGACCCTGGATGAAACGTGCGATCGTGCTCTTGTTGATTATAAATCAGAAATTATAAGATTGCAATAATGTCTAAACATATGTGTAGGCCCTAATGCTGCAGTAAGTAGTGTTAGTGTTCGCAACCAGCGCACTTTTCCACATGCACAATTGGATATATAACTCAATGTAGGCTACCCTCTGCCATCAGCATCAGTACGAATTAATTTGACTCCCTCATAACCGTCCTCGAATTTTGATCATGGTTGCCGCTTCTGAATTAAGTTATCCATGGCAACCGTACGCGTGTCGATTTTTCTCACGGTTAAATATTTGCGTTAAATGCCCGCGGAAAAGTGTAACAATCTCGATGTCACTCAAACCTGGCACTACCTCCTATCTGCCCTTTAATTAAAAATACGTGTACTGAAATGAATCAGTACACATGGCTGATGCTGAAGGAAACATCCATGGCAACGATGTTTGCGAAGACCAAATCCAAACAAACTGGACCGCACCGTGGTTGATATTAGCGATGCATACGGTACTTGGTATTTTCGCCTATCACCCCCAAAATAGATTTGTTTTTTAACCGCCGTTTTTCGAGCAATACAAAAGTATTCAGTTTTGAATGTGGTATCGATGAAACCTTCCGCCCAATGGTACTTATGGAGTAATAACCCCCTGGAATTAGGAATTATAATGTGGCCCGACAATAATTCTCTTCTCGAAGGTTGAACTGGTTTGCGCCTGTCAGAATCAATTATGTAGGGTGGATCTATTTGTGCGCCAAAACAACAAAATAATAACCTTTTTATATAGTTGGGCCCGCATAGAAAAAAAGAAGAAGCTTGTTTTGTTTTGTTTTGGCTGTGTTGGTGTGCGTGTGCGTGTGTGTGGGTGTGCACACACACGCGTGTGACTACAAATTTGTATCCTTGTGGAGACACACACACAATAGGGAACAAAACATTGTAAAGGTCTCCACAGGGCAATTTCTATAGATGAATAGGTCTCCACAAGGTTTTCACGAAATAGATATATGGATTTTACTCAAAAACAAGGAATTTCCAAGGTGGGTTGATCAGTCGCAAATGGAAGAGTTTTAGAAAAGGGATATTCAGTCCAAATTTCAGCCAAGAAAACTAATTCTGGTTAAAATAAGAGCATTTTGAAACTTCACTTTCAAAATTGAACACTTTACTACACGAGAACAAAGGAATGTCTCCACAAGGATACAAATTTGAGAATGGGTGTGTGTGGGGTGGGTGTGTGTGTGTGTGTGCGCGAGTCTGTCTGTCGGGCTGTCGGTCGGTCGGTCGGTCCGTCGGTCGGTCCGTCAGTCAGTTGGCCGGTCGGTCTAATTCTTTGTTTGTTCTTGGGTTGTATTTTTTTTTGGGGGGGGGTAAATAAAGTATTTAACATACATGAAAATTCATGATGAAAGAAAAACTCGAAGTCGTTTAAGAGTACCAGCAGACAGAATATCTGTAACTGTCACAACATTTTGGTGAAGGAAGTTGTTTTTGACAAGGAATTTCCGGGAAATTAAAACATTCGGATATGTAGGTCGAAAAAATACATTTTTTTACCCGCTAACTGTTTTTCAGTTCTTTCTACCCAATTGAAATAGTAGACCTATCGTAAAATACCTGAAAGGTGTTGAAAGCATTACAGTAACGCTTTATAAATTAATGATAGTTATCCTATCCACTTAAGTGAAAGGGGAAGATTCCCAGATTGACATCTATCACATGAGGGCGCACTATTTTACTTTACATTGAACATTTATCTGCCCAATGTTGGTATTGCCTACTGAATATTTTGATTACGATTGGTCTATTTTGCGTGGTATTCCGAATAAGGTTGTAGCAGCCAATTTTCGAAAGAGTTTGTGGGTTTGAATTTTATATAAGTTTTTTTTTCTGGTCGCTCTCAGGCGTTCAGGCCGGAGTTTGTGTACACTACATTTTGTTTATCTCAGATTTGCGCGTTCCTCGTCCATTTGTATATCATGTAATTGGACAATATTTCACAAGCTGCGTTGACGCGATTCTAACGCGATTCTACCGCGATATGTCAGTTACAAGTCAGTGTCATATGGTAGGATCTACTAAGGACTAAGTCAAGGGCAAAGTCCAAAGGGAAATAAGGTGTTCAACCCACAATCCGACTCCGCCCATATTCCGAGTCCGCCAACATTCAAACTCCACCGACATTCCGACTCCGCCCACATTCCGACTCCACCGACATTCCGACTCCACTGACATTCCGCCTCCACCGACTGTCACATTTGATCTGTAATTGTCTTATTTTGATGTGTAATTTTCTCATTTTACCAGTAAGTTTGTACACGTTGTTCCTTTAACTGAATAAAGTTCCTTTAAGAACCAGTCTGTGTCTATTTATTTCCCCAATATCTTGATTGGCTAATAGTTTAGGCCTAATGAATATTTAATCAGGTCTTGCTCTCACATACTTTTCTTTTTCTCAGTTGAGTGAATGTACCTTATAAGGACAGATATGTGGTGTATAGTTGATTGTATGAGTGTTGCTGGAATGTGCCTTTTGTTAAGTGCCATGGTTAGTGGAGCTTGGAATTTTTGTCAGTTTTTCTTGGGGTGCGGCCTAGTCAGTTGAGACCAGAGACCGATAGCCGAAGAGTCAATATTTTGCAGGACTCTTGAGTTTTGCTTTGCCAAATGTCCAGTGTGTCATTGCCTAAAAAGTGCTGAATATTTAAACAGCCTTGTGTGACAAGCAGATTCTCTGATTTATTCGAGTGAAGAAACTCCTAACCGTAGGTTTACACAAATTTTGGTTTTATTATTCGTCACCATTTTCAAGTTGATTTATCTTTTATGTGATTGTATTAAATCTCAAAATCGTTCATCAAGACAGTGTATAATTAAGGTACTTTACGAAAACATGAAGATAAAATAATCCTGGTTTTCTTTAGGACTAAAAATACAAGGTTTCAATTTAGTGAATCGGATTTTGGTATAATATTAATTCTTTAGATGGCACGTAATTCCGGGGTTTGAAGTTGAGCTACTTTTACACCATCTAGTCACATTTAGTCACCACTATGCTAGAACTCAAACCCTGAAAAACACATCTAGTCATGTCTTCCCCCGAATCTGGAGTAGTTTGCCATCGCATGTAAGGGACTCTCTATTAATTGATTCATTCACACTGTTTAACACCCGATTATCCGCCCATTATTATGAGTGTTAAAACCTTGAGCTGGAAATAGGCCCCCCCCCCAAGTGTTTAACTCTTTTGATCTACTTTTTAATCTTTTTAAAGTAATTTCATGTGTATATTTTTCCACTGTAAACTGCCATCATTCTTTTATTTCATTGTTATTTTATTTTATATTATTTTCCTCTTTTGTGGTTAAGTTTGTTTATTTATTCATTTATTTATGTCTGAAATAATGTTGGTTTTCAGGCCTATTTTTCCGGTTGCTTATCATTTATTATTACTTGTATTTATTTTGTTATTGATACTTTTGTTGTTGCTTTTCTTGTTCATTGGATGGATATTTTTTTTGACGTAGTTTTTCTTGCATGTCAACTGTATTTTTTACTTTTCTCTATCAGGTTTTTATTGCTTATTATTATTATTTATTTTTATTTCATTGTAAATTATTTTGTTTACTGTATCAATCTTTCGTTCTGTGTTTTTATGTTGTTGTGTGGTTGTTGTTGTCTTGTCTTGTCTTGTCTTGTTTGTTTGTTTGTTTTTTGTTTTGTTTCGTCTTGTCTTGTTTTGTTTCGTTTTGTCTTGTCTTGTCTTGTCTCTTTGTCTTGTCTCTTGTCTTGACTTGTTTTGTTACATTTTGTTTAGTCTTATCCTGTCTTGTTTTGTTTCTTAGTTTGTTGGGGTGTTTGTTAGTTTTGTTTTGGCTTGTTTGTCTGTTTTTCCCCAGTCTTGTATAATCTGCAGTTGTTAGGTTTTTATGCCAGCTATTCTTGCCTTGAGAAAACTGTTGTAACTGTAATCTTTTAAATCTATTTATCTTTTTAAGTATTATTTTTAAGGCGGTCTTATTTTTCATTGAATTTTATACCTAATTTTTAATATATTTTGTATGTTACATGTACCATTCAAGTTAGGATTGACAGGCTTTCGAGTCACAGTGTTTTATTATACTTTTGTCAATCCTGGCCAGCTTGGATTGGATTGTTTTTGTTTAGTTTTGTTTACTTTTGTGAATTGCTTGTTGTACCTTGTAATTTGGCCGAATAAATAATAATAATAATAATAATAATCTCTGTTGTGCCGAGAGCTACCTGTACTTCCCCTACCGCACCGGTTAGAAGTGACGTACCACCTATATCTGATCTGTTGGACGGGAATCGGGGTGTGGCACTGCACATCTTGAAACTTGAGTTAAATTTGAAATTTAAGGTTATTGATCACATTCCGAGAAAATTTTGTTTTGGAGATTGATTGTTGATCAATGGTTTGAGACCTGAAGGTTGCAGATTGAGAATTAGTGCGAATTGATTGATATTTGAAATTCTCGTAGTTAAATTTGGAAGTGATTTGTTTTTGAGAGTATTAATTCATCGAAGCGTTGAGAAATAACAAATTTGAAGAAGTTTGCAGATTGAGAATTTATTGGAAATCTGTACCTGATTTGAATAAGTCAAGTCATAGAAATTGTTTTGGACTTGTGAAATTATAATTTTGTGAAATTTGGGGATTTTGTGTAAATAAATTTGCTTGTATATTGTATATAGAATATTGAGAAGTGTCTAGTTGGTTTTCATTCATTTCATGGGAGTGTATGGCATATTTCCTAAATTCTATTTGTCCGATGGAGTCACCAAAATTGACTGTGTAACACCGACACTCCGACTCCACCAACATTCCGACTCCACATTCCGATTCCCAATGTCCACTCCAATTCCCCTGCTCCATTGGCCTGACTTCCACCAGTCTACTGATCCTGTCAATCGAAAAGAGGGGATAGCCTGGTGCTGTGGCCCACCACTGCAGGGATAGGACACCATCGGGACGGCACGCTACCAAACAAATCAGCCTGACGCAGGAAAGCTGGCACGACACGTCACATTGGTGGCAGCAGTGGAATCCACCAGTAGAGAAACTTCAGTGGAAGCAGCTTAAGGAAGAAGACAACGGAATGGAGCAGAGAGAGCAAGCAGTGCTTACACCCGGGAGACACAGAGTGGAAGAGGTCGACTCGGGAGTGGAATTCTGGTATAGAGGCAGTGACTCATTTCAAGCGGCTGTGGGAGGTGCGGCGACAAGCGGAGCAACCAGCATCCTACAACCGGTCAAGGTAGCATCACAGCTCCAGTTCTCTCCAATGACATCCACAGGGAACCCAGAGGTGTTTCCAGGGAGATCGACGGGATGGACAACTGATGGACAGGAGTGGACGAGGAAACTAATGACGAGCAACACAGCACATCTTGAGGGGTCTCAACAGAGAACACCACATCGTTGATGAATGGGCGAGCAGGGGGAACCAGCCAGAGAAAGCCAATCTTGAATCCACTGAGCGCCTGTACTCCAGTAGGCAACTTACAGATGCCAGGAGCCAAAGTAGAGCAAACACCCAGACTACCAGTAACGATTGGGAAGATCGAAGACTGGTACTCGGGGGAGCATGAGCAAGAGAACATTCCACAAGAGATGTGAATGTTGGAGCTTCTGCACCACCAGGAGTCACTACCATCAGTGGAGCATGGCAAGCACCACCGGCGTACGGCCCGTACGTGCCACTGGTTTTCAGCACCATGACGGCAGGAATGCGGACATCCCCAGGGTATGCAGCAGCAAGGCAGTCTGCAAGCGGAGCAAGCATAAGCACGGCTTCTGCTCAAGGGAGACCGTTTAAGGCGTCCAGAGTGGGAGTTGGAAGCGAGTACAGGCCGGTTTTAAGTGAACGGTCAGGCACGTTGGGTTCAGTTTTTGCTACCAAGATAGAGTCGAGTCAATCACAGCTACCAAAGGTTTCCTCACCGATGAAGGTGGAGGGACTAGAGCAAGGGTTGGCGGGAGTGACGATTGGAAGCAAGAAACCAGAGGGGCCCACGGCGGAACAGTCTTGTGCCACAATCAACGCGTGGACCTCTGCAAAGAAAGCATTCTTCTTGGCAGCAAGCCTGAAGGGGCAGGCCCAGCAAGTACTTGTAGACGGGGTCCAGGGCGCACCATTGAGCTACAACGACCTTACTACAAGGTTGGAAAGACGATTTGGTCCCGGGGACAAGGGACAAGGGGGGTCAGTGAAGGTCTACAAGCACTCAGACACAGCATCCGAAGGCTGACGAAGTTGGCATACCCACAGCTCCCCAGAGATTCGCGGGAAAGACTCGCCCGGGGCACTTCATGGATGCCATCCCAGATGCATAAGTGCGTGCGGAAATCTTCAGGGCTCACCCCGAGTCCTTAGATGAAGCGATACGGGCGGCCCCCTTGAGACAGAATCGTTCATTAACTCTGAGAAACAGAGGCAGTGGGGACAAGGAGCAAGGGACAGGAACAGGAATGCAAGGGCCCACCGGTACGTCGAGGCGGTCTCTCGAGAGAAATTCAACTGCCATACACAGGGCATGTTGGAACAATTCAGTGCATTGGAGGCGATGATAGCTGGCCTAGCAGAGGCAATGCACAGTATGACTGCAGCTCCGATGAGAAACGAAAGAGGAGTAAATGATGCTGGGAATCAGAGAGATGGAGGAGGAAGACAACCCTGGGACAGCGAAATATGTCACAACTGCGAGGGCTGGGGATATTTCAAAAGAAATTGTCCAACTCCGAAGAGCCGAGGAAGGGCTACTGGAAACGCCATGGGATTCAGACAGCTGGTCGTGAGGAGACCGTCACTACCAGAGCGGAGCCAAGTAGCCGACACAGCGTTGACAGATAATATTCCCCAGAAGTCCAATGGTGAACATGAAAGAGATGTATGGACTCTGACTAGAAATCAAAGGTCGACGCTTGATTAGGAATTGAGGGACGCACAGCCTGCGGATTCTTCAACTGAGCCGACGAGGCGAGCCATGGAGAATGGTGAGGAGCTGGTATTGGAACCCATGTCGTCGGAATCAGCAGGTATGAAGACATACTGGGCTCCGAGGCAACAGCTACGGATCTGGAATGGTGTGTTGTCACATCAATTGAAGTCGGGGATGGAAAACGTGGCAGATGGCAGATGGTGTTACCGCCCACATTTCAAGAGAAAGTTCTCAAAGAACTACACGACAGCAAAGTGTCACGTCACCCGGCGTCTACAAATCACTGCAGATAGTGCGCCAACGCTACTACTGGTCGGGCATGACGAAGGATGTACGCACAACATCAACAAGGTGTGAGACCTGCGGCCAATGAAAGTCCCAAGGAAGGAATGGTCGTGGAGCATTCAAGAAGCACGTGGCAAAGGCGCCAAGCAAGGTTAGAGAGAACAGCAGGGGGCACGTGTGTGGAAAGTGAGGTGCTCCAACAACGTTCCAGTGCAACTCCAATGGCAGGTTCGACAACATTCTTCTGGCGAAAAGTCAGCAAGGTTCCAGCCACATTCCACTAAGACTTTGGCAACCCTCCACCGACATTCCGATCGAGTTCAAATGAGACACTCCAACAGTTATTCCGACGATAATTTCATTTCTTTAGTAATTCTTCCGACATTCCACAGCGACTCCAGCGACAAAAAAGTTCAGTGTTCTTTCAGCAAAACGAAAACAAATCACATAGGGATGTGTGAATGGTTTTCGTTTTTACCTGAAAGAACGCACACGTTTTTTGTGATCCGTGGACAGAACTTTAAAATGGTGGTTGTGTTTAAAATTCCGTAACTTGAAAAGTACATTAGTGATTGGAATTATTCTTAAACTAAAAGAAAGCTTTTGAATTGGGCTTTCATGTTCTAGATTTTGAACGTGCTACATGTAAGACTTCAATAAAAAAAAAAACCAATAGTCCCGACATTTGGATTCGTTTTTTTACTCACCCTGTATTGGAATTTGCATTAAAGATTTACCTGACTGATTTTTCATGTAAAAGATTTTCGTCTAAGTTATTTTAGCTAGAGTTGTTACCAAATTTCTTATGCCTAGTTTTCAGGGACTGAAAACTTTGGGAGGGGGATATGTGACGGAATAGGACTTATAAAGTCAATCACAACTTTGCATATTTGGAATCCTTGTTTCTGGTTGGTCAGTTGAGTTTATGCACTGTTATTATGACAATGGTAATCCTGGTATCTGATTGGTCAATTGGGTTTATGCACTGTTGTATGGCAGAGAGAAGTTGCACACAGCCTATGGGGCTCAAAGTCTATAAAAGGAGTTCCGGGGCTGAGATTTAGTCATTTGATTGTGTCACACCATGGGTCTGTTTTTCCCATGGAGGACAGTAGTGGATATATTTGACAAATTAGCAGGACAGAAAATCAAACTCCGGACGGCAAAATGTGTATGATCAAGACAAAATACTATTTAATTACGACAAATAAATATATTAAACAAACGGAAATTTACTATGTACAAATTATTTCAATTGAATTATGCCACTATATGAATTACTTATACTTTGAGTGACGGATACTCAATTATATCATGGCATTATAAGGATCCTGTATTATGTGTTACACGGCCGTTTCCAATACCCCAAAACAAATGCAATTACCCCCCCTAAACAGTCACTGTTCAAAACCTTTTGAAGGACTTGCTGTGTTCAAAGCTCACACTTGTGACACGGGTGGTCGATTTGGAGCACCAGTCACACACACAACATCCCTCCGGCGCTTTGACGATCCCACTAAGGCGGATGAACTCCGGGCTTGGGGAACTTGGGTGACCACTCCGGGCCTTGGAATCTGGCTCGATGCCTGACGGTCCACACAGGACTCGGTTCCGAATATTCCTCCTGACTCTCTCGGTAGACCGTGAGCTAGTCTTGGGAGTTGGCTAACTGTTGTTCACACAGAACAAGCTATCTGGTTCACCAAGAACCTAGGAATTCTCTATTCCCACAGGGAAAAGCCCTTTAAAAAAAAAGGTTAAACATAATTCACAGTGAAAATTAGAGTGCCTACCGACTTATGATCAAATTTACATTCGCTCCATGCTCAAGCTAAATTTCTGGAATGAAAATGGCATTCAAAATCTTCAAAAATTCTTACAATTTATCTTACTTCATCAACTATATTAATTTTAATGAAAATAAACTTGATTACCAAAGGCAATTCTATACATCAATCTCTAAAGATTAACTTCAAAATGCACCATTTCTGGACTATCACTATTCTCCCAAAATATTCATAATTTCTGTACTATGCACTTCTATTACTGAATTATATTGTATAAAGCAGGATGAAATAAAACTTACAGTTTGCAGGATAAACTGGCTTTTTAAATCATGGGCCACGCCCTGGTACACACAGTACCACTGTATATACATGTACATGTACATGTACTCACACAGGACTGCACACAGGACTGCACACAGTGAAGTCTAGAATAGCAGTGCCCTGGGGAATGCACATGGCATCCAAGTCCTAACAAAATTACTCAACCATGGCATTAATTTGCATACTGTCATTTGCATAAGAAAGATTTAGCTCTGCTGTACACTCTGGGTAGCCTCAATTCTGGATGGGGGAGAATTAAATTAACTTGTGCTAAAATAAATGTATAAGTGAAAATCCCATAATTAATTACATTAATAAACACAATGATAAATACAAAAATTGAAACATTATTTAAAAATATGAATCACACTTTGTGACATCAGCCCCTCACTTAAGATGATACACACCATTTATCATCATCTCTGGAAATCAGTAATTTACAGAACTTGTCACATACTAGTGTCTACATGTATTTACATCGTACATCTACATCACTTAAGATGATACACACCATTTATCATCATCTCTGGAAATCAGTAATTTACAGAACTTGTCACATACTAGTGTCTACATGTATTTACATCGTACATCTACTGAGGAAGTCTGGTCCTACATTTTGTGAACCTTTAATCGCTCTAATGATGAACCTATATGGTTGCAGGCTGAGGGCCCACCTCATCACTCGATTGTTGTTAACCTTGGCTTTGGTTAAGTATGACAATGGGTGATGGTCTGTCTCCAATACGAACTCTCTGCCATACAAATATATGTGAAATTTGGAGATCGCCCAAACTAGCGCGAGACATTCTCGTTCAATTGTCGAGTACGCGCGTTCACGCGGCAGCAGCTTCCTACTCGCATAGCTTACTGGGTGCTTTGTACCATCGCGCTCTTGCATCAGAACTGCGCCTATTCCTACCTCAGAGGCGTCTGCCGCAAGAATATAGGGCTTATCAGGATCTGGAAGACTCAGAATAGGCTCTGATTCTAGACGGGATTTCAGAGTTCTGAATGATTGCTCTTGCGATGCTCCCCATTGCACACTATTTGGTGCACCTTTTCTGGTCAGGTCAGTCAACGGGGCAGCAATGGCGGCAAAATTAGGCACAAATTTCCGGTAGTAACTCAGCAGTCCTATGAATGATCTTACTTCTTTCTTACTCACCGGTCTCGCAGCATGAACTATCTGTTCCACCTTGCCTGGTCGTGGTCTCAGCACTCCATTTCCAACGATGTGACCTAGAAATTCAAGAGATTTGCAACCAATGTAACACTTTGAAGGTCGTGCCGTCAACCCTGCTGTTTGCAATCTTTGCAGAACTTCCTTCAGTACCTGTAGATGTCTAACCCATGTATCTGTATAAATCAAAACATCATCAATATAATTAATGACATGTTCTTGTCCTTGTAACAGCTTTCTCATCATCCTAGAGAAGAGCGCTGGAGCGTTCACCATGCCAAATGGCAACACTCTAAACTGGTACAACCCTTCAGCTGTCACAAATGCTGTCTTCTTCTTGTCCTCGTCTGCAATCGGCACCTGCCAATACCCTTTAGATAAATCTAATTTGGAAAAGAACTTTCCTGTCCCAAGCCTTGCCATCAGATCATCAGCATTCGGGATGGGCTCTGGATCGAAAACAGTGATGTTGTTTATCTTCCTGTAATCAATGCAAAAACGATTAGAGCCATCGGGTTTTCTTACCAAAACTATAGGAGAAGCGTAAGGTGACTCCGAATGTTCAATGACTCCTAATTTCAGCATTGAGTCGATCTCTTTCTTGATGACTTCACGCGTAGCTTGGGGTGTGGGGTAGGGTTTTGACCTTATGGGAACATCTGTGGTAAGATGAACTGTATGTTCAATAATGTGAGTCTTACCTGGCAAATCAGTGAGAACCGGTGTGTACCGCTGCAGAATTTCATCAACATCGGCTCTTTGAGCATCGTCCAAGTTTTCCCCAAGATGAACATCACTCATGTCTTCCTTTGCCTCTACCGGCGGGAGAACAACTTCATCCAACCCATCTTCCTCATCTGGATCCTCCACAACAAACCCAACTCCTGCCATAGCCAACACCTCAACCTGGGTGACTTCATCAGACCGACCTCGTTCCACGTACAGCTTTAAGAGGTTGGCATGGTAGGTCCGTTCTTTGTCTCTTACCTGAATCACGTAGTCATGCTTCGCAACTTGTCTCACTACCGGGTATGGACCTGTCCACTGCATTAACAGCTTGTTGTGATCAGTTGGTCTCAAAATAAGAACCCTGTCTCCTGCTCTAAATCGCCTATCACGGGCCTTGGCATTGTAGTACCTCCGGTACCGTTTTGACGCCTTCGCCAATTCATCTCTTGCCAGCTCACAGGTAGACTGCAATCTCTCACGCATATCAACAACATACTGGTAGGTAGTTTTGATGTCTTCATCTACCGTGTCCTCTGACCAGATATCCTGTAGGATGGAGAGAGGTCCCTTCACCGACCTGCCGTACATCAGCTCAAAGGGAGAAAATCCTAAGCTTTCTTGTGGAGCCTCTCGGTACGCAAACAACAAAGCCGGAAGAAACCTGTCCCAATCCTTTGGCCTTTCTGCACACATCCGTCGCAGCATTTTCTTCAAGGTAGCGTTAAATCGCTCAACTAAGCCATTGCAAATGGGATGATAGGGGGTCGTAGTGAGCTGCTTGATCGTCAGTAGTCTTCCCACTTCCCTCATGACCTCAGATGTAAACTGGGTTCCCATATCTGTCAGTACCTCTTGTGGAATCCCCAACCTTGAATATACCTCCAGCAAGGCTTCCGCCACTCTCTCAGACTCTATTCGAGGAAGAGCTACAGCCTCGGGGTACCGCGTTGCATAATCCACCACCACCAAAATATACCTGTTACCTCGGTCGGTTATTGGATGTATGGGTCCCACCAGATCAACGGCTATACGCTTGAAGGGGGTATCAATCAGTGGCATTTCTCCCAGTGACACCTTTCCAACTCGTCCTTTTGACACTGTCCGCTGGCAGATGTCGCATGACCTGCAGTACCTCTGCACATCACCAGAAACTCCTGGCCAGTAAAAACTCAAACACAATTTATCAGTCTTCTTCTTGATACCTAGATGACCAGCTAGAGGGGAGTCATGAGCAAGCTTCAACACCTTACCCCGATACTTCTGAGGAACTACCAGCTGCTTTATGATTCTACCTCTGTCGACTTTAGGGGACTGAAACTCTCTGTACAACAGACCTCTATGCTTGACATATTTCGAAACATTAGCCTTACCAGACACACGGGGTGGGTCTTGGTTGTCAACATGCTTCCACAACTTAGCCAGAGTAGGGTCCTGTTGTTGTGCCAACAAAATCTCCTCTTTTGACACCGTCTCCCCATCAGTCTCCATCACCACTAGTGGTTGGAAAGCCCTCTCCTTCCGAACCTTCATACCACGAGTTTCCACTGCACCACCTGGTTTCTCATCTGTCACGGTCGTTGCTGTCTCCACTTTCACTCTCTGAGATGAAGGAGGCTGCCAAGACTCATCTGGACTTTGTGGATCTCTTGCTCCTGTCACATTTCCAATAATCAAATCATACAATGGATTATCCATGCATAAAGCTTCAACGTGCCCAATGAAAAAGGGAGTATTCACATCTATCTGGGCCACTGGCACTCGCCGGACTGTTCCATCTAAAAGGATACATGGTTGAATGCGACCTGTCAAGTTGTCATCACGAACTATGTCTCTACGGACAACAACTGTGCTACACCCTGTATCTCTGAGGACTGTTACAGGTAACTCACCAACTACTCCTTTCCTCACCGGCATGGATGGCTCAATGGTACATGCAGCACTGATGAATGGAAATGCCTTGTCACTAGCCTGCGGGACATCAGTCTTCTCAACTTCCTCCGTCGGCGTCACTGTCATGTTCAGGCAGGCAGCTCCAGTCTGGGATGGTTCCTTACTTTCAGTTTCCACCTTCAAACCTGCAACTTTGTTGGACTTACTGGACGGTTGGGCATTAGCTGGATTGGTTCTACAGTACTGAGCAATATGGCCAGTTTTACCACATTTGTAACATCGTCTGTTTGCATGTGAATTTTCATTTGGACTGGGTGAACTTTTGTGACTGTTACTCTTACCTGTGGTCTGGGATTGGTACCTAGGTGGGTGCGTTTTTGGTCTCACCACATCTGGTTTCTTCTTCAACCAATCATGAGCCTCCATGTAGTGGTCAGCGATGTCCGTCAGTTCGGCAAGGTCCTTCGGCTTCCGTTCTTTCACGTGGAGTGCGAGGTCCTTGTCTGCCACTTCCAGGATCTGTTCAGAAACAAAAAGGTCTACAACCTTATCGTAAGATTTCTCTATTTTCCCTAACTCTACCCACCTTTCCACGTATCCTTTCAACCGGTCAGCAAACTGAGCGTATCGCTCACCAGTTTCCCGCTTTGATGTTCTAAACTTCAGCCTAAATCCTTCCTCTGTTAGTCTGAAACGATTCAAAAGAGCAGTTTTAATCTCTGAGAAATCCTTAGCCTTTTCTACTGGTAACCTTGAAAACACTTCCAAAGCTTTACCTTTGAGAAGGGCACTAAGTGACAGGCCCCACTCTTCTTCAGGCCAACTGTTCAGTTCCGCAAACTGTTCAAATCGTCGGAGGTAGGCATCCATGTCATCTGTTTGATCATTAAAACAAGGAAGTTTGGGGGTTTTCGCAGAGCTTCGAGGGTACCTAAATGTACTTGAAGCTCCAGGGTCGGAACTAACAGGGGCATGTTCCTGCACTATTCGCAATTCGTATGCCTTCATTTCACGTTCATGTTCTCTTACCTGTTGCTTCTCCTCCCGTTCAATTCTGCGTTCTTCCCTCTCGTAGTGTTCCCGCTGTTTCTTTTCCTGTAATTGCTCTCGCTCACGAGCAAACTGGACCAGCTCCATTCCTTCAAGACCTATCTCCTGTCCTATCTTGATAAAACTCTCAAACTCCATGTTAATTAGCAACAGAGTGATCAACAGTACAGAACTACACAAGTTATGCATATGGGACATTGAACACTCTATACTTCGCCTGCGTGACACTTTCCGTATTTGCGCAGCGTCCGCGATTCGACCCTATCGAAATGATCACCAACGCAACTCTGCACCGATCAACAATTTCGAGTGAGAATGTCTACAAGCCACAAAAAAATCAAATCACTTCTGTCAATAGGAACAATTGTCCCCTTTGGTTGAATAGATCAACAATTTAGCGCAATCACACTGTGTAAAGGAAGCAAAGGGGCTAGGACATAGGTTTCTATATCAGAGACAGACCCTATCAATAGCCCATGAACAGAGTCTCTATACTCCACTTGAACCTACGCAACTTATTTACAACTAGTGTATTTCCCTGGTTAAATTTTACTGTCTACTAATTTCAGTCAAACACATCCACTACGACAAAATTCGCATTCGATTCCCGGACAAGCCCCCATTTGTCACACCATGGGTCTGTTTTTCCCATGGAGGACAGTAGTGGATATATTTGACAAATTAGCAGGACAGAAAATCAAACTCCGGACGGCAAAATGTGTATGATCAAGACAAAATACTATTTAATTACGACAAATAAATATATTAAACAAACGGAAATTTACTATGTACAAATTATTTCAATTGAATTATGCCACTATATGAATTACTTATACTTTGAGTGACGGATACTCAATTATATCATGGCATTATAAGGATCCTGTATTATGTGTTACACGGCCGTTTCCAATACCCCAAAACAAATGCAATTACCCCCCCTAAACAGTCACTGTTCAAAACCTTTTGAAGGACTTGCTGTGTTCAAAGCTCACACTTGTGACACGGGTGGTCGATTTGGAGCACCAGTCACACACACAACATCCCTCCGGCGCTTTGACGATCCCACTAAGGCGGATGAACTCCGGGCTTGGGGAACTTGGGTGACTTCTCCGGGCCTTGGAATCTGGCTCGATGCCTGACGGTCCACACAGGACTCGGTTCCGAATATTCCTCCTGACTCTCTCGGTAGACCGTGAGCTAGTCTTGGGAGTTGGCTAACTGTTGTTCACACAGAACAAGCTATCTGGTTCACCAAGAACCTAGGAATTCTCTATTCCCACAGGGAAAAGCCCTTTAAAAAAAAAGGTTAAACATAATTCACAGTGAAAATTAGAGTGCCTACCGACTTATGATCAAATTTACATTCGCTCCATGCTCAAGCTAAATTTCTGGAATGAAAATGGCATTCAAAATCTTCAAAAATTCTTACAATTTATCTTACTTCATCAACTATATTAATTTTAATGAAAATAAACTTGATTACCAAAGGCAATTCTATACATCAATCTCTAAAGATTAACTTCAAAATGCACCATTTCTGGACTATCACTATTCTCCCAAAATATTCATAATTTCTGTACTATGCACTTCTATTACTGAATTATATTGTATAAAGCAGGATGAAATAAAACTTACAGTTTGCAGGATAAACTGGCTTTTTAAATCATGGGCCACGCCCTGGTACACACAGTACCACTGTATATACATGTACATGTACATGTACTCACACAGGACTGCACACAGGACTGCACACAGTGAAGTCTAGAATAGCAGTGCCCTGGGGAATGCACATGGCATCCAAGTCCTAACAAAATTACTCAACCATGGCATTAATTTGCATACTGTCATTTGCATAAGAAAGATTTAGCTCTGCTGTACACTCTGGGTAGCCTCAATTTTGGATGGGGGAGAATTAAATTAACTTGTGCTAAAATAAATGTATAAGTGAAAATCCCATAATTAATTACATTAATAAACACAATGATAAATACAAAAATTGAAACATTATTTAAAAATATGAATCACACTTTGTGACAGATTGCTTGATTCTCCAATCATTAGAATAATTATTAGAATAATTGCTAAAGCTATTGATAAGGATGACATGACGGATATGATACTGATTAAAGGCATGACCACCGTACTCGATTACTGTCTCCGATCACCAATTGACCTATCGCCGTTTTCGAGTTAGCCACGCCCCTTAGACAACCCTATGGAGTTTTTGTACATTACATTTTGTTTGTCTCAGATTTTGCGCGTTCCTCGTCCATTTGTATATATCATGTAATTGGACAATATTTCACAAGCTGCGTTGACGCGACATTCCGACTCCACTGACATTCCGACTCCACCGACATTCCGACTCCACCGACATTCCGACCCCACTGACATTCAAACTCCACCAACATTCCGACTCCACCGACATTCCGACTCCACCGACATTCCGACTCCACTGACATTCAAACTCCACCGACATTCCGACTCCACCGACATTCCGACTCCACCGACACTCCGACTCCACTGACATTCAAACTCCACCGACATTTCGACTCCACCGACATTCCGACTCCACCCACATTCCGACTTCACATTCCGATTGCCAATTCCCTGTCCCCTTCTCTTGCTCCACTGGCCTGACTTCCACAAGTCTATACTGATCCTGTCAACTGAGAAGAGGGGATAGCCTGGTGATGTGGCCCACCACTACAGGGATAGGACACCATCGGGACGGCATGCTACCGGACAAACAAGCCTAACGTAGGAGCTCTGGCACGCACGACACGTCACAATACTCTGCTCGTACCGAGCACAGATACCCGTAATCATGGCGTGCTGTTTGACCAGTTCTTGGCGTGCTGTTTGACCATGGTCTGCAACTTGAACAGATCAGATCACAACCAGCTACACTGGTTACCGGTTAAATACAGAATTTAATTCTTGATCCTCCTCCTAACATTCAAGACACTTTATGGCTCTGCCCCTCTTTATTTAACGAACATGCTGCAACCCCGCTCTGTCAGGTCGGGTCAGTGAGGTCTTAACGATCAGTACTCTCGTTGTTCCTCCAACTCGACTAGCCAGTTATGGAGACAAAGCTTTTTGAGTATTGCCCCTCGCCTATGGAACTCAACCCCAGAGTATCTCAGACAAGAACATCATACACTTTCAACAGCATTTCAAAACATACATTTTCTCATTAGCGTTTTCATCATCATCACAAAATTGAGTTTTCTGTTATTCTCCACCTAGACCTGTGCCCTTGAATGTTACACAGATAAAGCGCGCCTTATAAATGCTATTATGTATTATTATTATTATTATTATTATTATAATTATGATATTAGGAAAACCTCCTAATGTAGTAAGGATTCACTGCTAGCTAGCTACCTGTCCCTACATTTGAAGTCCGAATGACAATAGAGGGACCAGGAATACCAATGGTCTCCCCCAACTCATATGCACGGACCCAAGTCAGATTTCGCCTGACTCCTTTAATGTGTTCTTTTAAATTGTCCTTTCATATCCAGCCCTGACCAGTTGGTGCAAGTCAGATTTCAACCGACCCCTTTAATCGTCTCCTGTGCAGTCATGCATGAAAACTAACCCAGGGAAAATTACACCGAAAGAAGCAGGAAGAGTTACTCTTGAAGTACATATGAAAATATTTTATCTATATCGTCACAGAAAAAAACTATGGCCAATTTTAAAAGTGTATAGTTTTTTTACTCGCACTGACAGAGCGGTTTCCCCGGTGTCCCTATACCATAATATTATACACACTCCTGACTATAATTGTTACCTAACACGTTCCCCCTATACTCAAACGGATTCCTGAGATTACGGGAATACAATGACCAACACAAACTAAGGGCGGAGGGGGGCCCCTTCCAAATATCTTGCTTCAAAAGTGTTTCCGTGTCATTTTGCCTCGCAACTTTTTGATTTGTATATTTCAGATCAATCAAGCCAGTAATTCAGTTTGCAACAGTTGTAATAACTTTTCATGTATCTGTGACGGTTGCGATGCGAACCCCCCCTCTATTTATATTTACATTACGTAATCGTTATCTGTTATTTAAATTGGCGAGCGCCCTCTTGGTTTTGTAAACCAGTTCGCGCGCTTTCCACATTTCGTCATTCTGTTTTCGGTCGAAGACCAAGTAACACGGTGTCTTCGTTCTTCAACAGGTAATGATCTTTTTACATTTTACCTCAATCTTTCTCATAATAATAACTTATATTAATTCACAGTTAACAGATACTGTCCTTGAGTAGATTTAGATTGCTCTTAGGTCATATTAGTTGATTTTGGAAGCATATTCAATTATTTTAGGATATTGATTGACTTGTGATTTTTCATGTATTCAAGAATTCATTTAATTATCTTATCGTAAGAGTAATAGATATTTCGATATTGTAGAAGAAATTCAGCAGTTCATTTCTTCATTATTATAATTATAAGATTGGATTAATTATCTTGTATTTATTGGGTTTTCACAGTAAAATTCAATATGGCGGACGCTGCCCGAATTTAGGCGCAAACCGCGGGATCTTGTTTAAATATTGATGAATCCTTTTTGGTATTTAGTATCTAGATTATTTCATAAGTATTTTGTACAGTCATTCTTTTGTATTTTGTATATTTGATTCTGTTTTCGGTCGAAGACCAAGTAACACGGTGTCTTCGTTCCTCAACAGAAATAAACCAGCACAAACTGAGAATCAGCCGTTCAGCCCGTATTATTTAGAAGGGTCACATTTGGTGGAGAATCCGGGTACGGGCTTACCAACGGCAGGCAACGATCACCCGACAATCCTGTACCTTGTCGACGGCCAAGACATCTATCCTGTAGACGACCGGGAAGAGGATCTCGCCCCAAGGAGTGTGACGGCAGCATCAGCCGGGGTGCGGGTAGCACCGCAGACAGGGTAGCTGCAGAGCCCTGTTCCAGGCCAACCCGTCCCCGACTCAAGACGTGAAGACGAGCCCGAGTTCCTCACCGTCCGGTAACACCAACCAACACCATCATCTGTTGCAACGGACCGCTGTGTTTCCCAAATTCCAGGACGTGAAGGACCTTGCCAAGCCATCCCCATACCGTCAGCGAGCCTTGAGCGCCAGCCTACCGGAAAAGTCAGCGAGTTGACCCGTCTACCGAATACTGTCACCCAGCCTGGAGCGCCCGTCTAACGGAAAAGTTCGTCCATCCACTAGCAGAACTGTTGGAACTACTGGCCGACGCTGACATTCACAAGTCAAGAACTATTTACCGCGAACTTTCTGAAATCGCTGATGATCGGAGTCCCATGAATATTTCCAAGATTCGAACATTCTAGTTTGTTTTCCCACGGACTCCCACTGTTTGAACATTGATACGATCGCAAAGACACGCACCATGCACCATCGTTGATCCATAGTACTTCACAACGATCAAGACTACATTGGGCTGATTAACGACGCTGTGTAAGTTACCCTAGTTACCGTTGTTATAAAAGACTACGATTTAATCCGAATACTCACCTGGTTCTTAAACCTCCCATTGTATTGTGAATTCCGATTTGATAGAAAGCTCTTTCATTAAGTAAGTCGTTGACAATCATTGATCTTGCTTTGCATTCTTGTCCAGCTAGTGTACAAATTGGATTAAGTACTTCAGTGCCTACACTTGGTAGCAGATGCTCACTGTTCTTTTGCCTTTATTGACATAATCTTGGTGCAAAACAAGGCAGCGCACACACATTTAGTTTGTGTCTGACAGTTTGATCGTTTGTGTGAATTGATTTTACCTTCTGAATTTTCAGTTGAGTTGGTAATCGAATTTCTTTTTGTGTGTGTTCTATTTGCATTGCTGAGAAATTTACTGTTTCATTCGACTTCATTTTCATTTGCTTGTGTAAGCTGGTTCTGGTGTATTGTATTTGAGTATCTTTTATTGTGTTATTCCGAATTGCTTTACCTGTTTGTGTTTCATTTTCTGATATATTTGTGCATTTGTTACAGTGATTGAGTTACATAATTGCTGTATCGTACTTACCTTCTGATTGATTGAGTATGTTGATTATCTTTTCGCTATTTTCACCCTTGAATCCGTTTCCTTATCTGATCCTCAATTCCTTTTCTCCGATTCATCTCATTTGATTTGCATTCGTGAAAATTTGCATATGATGACAATTGCTGGTGTTATTTGTGCATTTTTTCTCATGCACATTTTCCCCTTGTATATCTCCCCTTTGGACTGTTTTCTCGCAAGTTCAGATTGTCTCCTTCAAAGCAAAATGGCAGCCTCCAGAATGCATATGTCCGACGACGAAATCTTCCCATCAACCACCGCACCAATTGGTCAAATGTCGTCTCGTCGACCTCGACTTAACCTCCCTCAAGACACCAGACCCAAGGAAAGACGCATACCTCAACAGGCATCTCCCTTTCAAGAAGATCTGCGTAACATCCAGCTCACCACAGACCAAATGCTAACGCAACTGGAAGACATCGAGAGACGACTATCTCGCAGCACACCCCGACATCCAGTACAAGATTCGCATATACAGCGTTCAACCCCCATAAGGCCTACCCCCATATTGAGACGAGGTTCTACTTCAACTGGTTATCCAGTGCTTACACCACAGGATCAACACAGACCTGACCGTTCGTCTCCCATGCCTACATCTCAGCATCGTCTTCTTCCATCGCATCAGGTGAAAACTGTACCGATCTTCACTGGGCGCGACCAAGGTGCAACCATTGCCGTTGATGATTGGGTACGAGACGTGAAGTACCTCATCGAGACCACGTCTATGCCTACAGAACTCCAGTTTTCCACCATCGTCAGATACCTCGGCGGAGCCGCCAGAAAACTGGTCCTCGCTACCTCCGACACATCAGACCCCTAGCCACGCTTTCGTAGAACTCAAGGCACAATTTGGAGATGTATTTCTAACTGGTGATCCATTGGCCAACTTTTACGAGCGTGTAAGACTTCCCAACGAGGTACCGAGCATATACGCCGTCGAGCTTGAAGCAACATTGAGGATCATCGAAGAAAGATCAAGTCTTAGACGCCCATTTCCAAACAGAAACAGCATGCTCACGCAACAATTCATGAGAGGCGTCAAAGATGAAAAAGTCACGCAGAGACTGGCACCAATGAGACCAAGGGAGATGACATTTAGAGAACTCCAAGTTGAGCTTCGTCAATTGGAACGTGAATCTCGAATGGCTGCTGCTGTGAAGACAGAAGCCAAGATCCAGTCCCAGCAATCCCAGCAGATTCGTCCTCAGTACCATCAGCGTTCTTCGTCAAGCACGCCAGGTGCGACTGACCATCAACGAAACCAACTGGTGGACAATAAGCCCAAGTCCAGTACCGATCACGACGTTTTGCAAGACCTGCTCCTTACTGTACATCAATTAGCACAGAAGGTTGAGCAGATCTCTACAAGACCACGGCGATATCAGCACCCGAAGGAAGACCAACAGCCTGCTGGCCAACGGGTTTTCATCTGTCATAGATGTGGTAACGAGGGGCACATTGCCAAAGGATGTAGAAGCGTTCCTTTAAACCCCAAGGGCCCGCGGTCGATGGGCAAGCCGTCAGAGGCCAACAACCAACAAGCCCAATGAAGTCTTCTTCAAACAGCGCATCTCGACAATCAACAATATTCCAACATGGTAGCAAGCCTCACCATCAACAATTAATTGGTCCTAACAATGAAGATGTAGTCAAGATAAATGGCGTCAATTATACTGCCTTGATAGATTCTGGTTCGCAGATCACTTCAATAACAGAAGACCTTTGGAAGCGACATCCTGAGCTCCAGAACAGAGAACCCTCTCCTACAGAAGTTTCCATCGAGAGTGCGAGTGGGCATAGTGTACCTCACTTAGGCATCGTACCAGTTACCCTAGATATAATGGACGTTGTTTATGAAGATGTCCCTGCATTCGTGGTACCAACAGATAGTTACCGCAGAGATGTTCCAGTCCTCATTGGTACCAATGTGATCAGAGCTGTCAAGAGGGATCAGCAAATAGCAAAGAGTAACCAATTCACGCAACATCTTCAGACGAAGAGCTCTGCGTGGCATGCGGCATTCAGCAGCCTCACCGCTTCGGAACCTGGTAACGACCATGATGGTACTATCGGCTACGCGAAGTACATCGGGCGAAATCCCCGAGTGATATCACCAGGCCAAGAAGAAGACATCATTTGTCAAGCACCCCGTGGTCAAGGCTTTCCTTACACCGCAGTCGTCGAGAATTTTCCTCAAAGCTCTTCATGCTTGAAAGTCAGCAACCTAGTCACAGATGTTGGACCTAACTGCCAAGTACCTGTGAGACTGTGCAACATTTCTGCAAAACCCATAACCATCAGACACAACTGTAAACTGGCACAGTTATCGTCCATCTTGCGCATTGATGATCTACCACGCCATCAAAATCAAGATAAGTCACAATCTAGACGGGAAGATAAAGACCATGAATGCACCACTCCGACAGATCAGAGTCAAGTCCATGATGATCCATCAGATGTAAGATTTACACCTCCTGTAGACCTCTCCACCGCGAAATTTGACAGCGAATCACAGAAGAAACAGCTGGAAAATCTTCTTCAAGAATACTCTGATGTATTCTCATCTAGTTCACTTGACTTCGGATGTACATCAACGATTAAGCACAGCATTCCACTCATAGATGATCAACCATTTCGACTTCCTCATCGCCGAGTCCCACCTTCGCAATACCAAGCTGTCAAGGATCACCTCAAGGCCATGGAGGAAACAGACGTAATTCGTAGAAGTAGCAGTCCCTTTGCCTCGCCGATCGTGATTGCACATAAGAAAGATGGCTCATTGCGAATATGCATCGACTACCGTCGCCTGAACAGCAAAACTGTACGGGATGCTTATCCACTCCCACGCATTGACGAAGCTCTGGATGCTCTTGGAACAGCCCAAGTCTTCACCACACTAGACCTTACATCAGGCTACTGGCAAGTCCAAATGGAAGAAAAAGACATACCCAAGACAGCCTTCACTACTCCCATGGGCTTATATGAATGTAACCGGATGCCCTTCGGTCTTGCAAATGCCCCGGCCACATTCCAGCGTCTTATGATGACTTGTCTAGGAGAGCAAAACTATGTCACATGTCTGTTGTATCTCGACGACATAATCATTTTCTCTACCAACTTCGAAGAACATCTTGACCGTCTTGCCAAAGTATTCACTTGCCTGAGACAACATGGCCTAAAACTCAAGCCGTCTAAGTGTAACCTCCTCCAAGAAGAAGTAAAGTATCTTGGTCACATTGTTTCGGGCAAAGGCATCTGTAGTGATCCAGACAAAACTGTGCAAGTACAACACTGGCCAACTCCCACTAGCCGCAAAGAATTACAACGATTTCTCGGCTTCACCGGCTACTATAGGCGATTCATTAAAGGGTATTCGCACATTGCCTCACCTCTCTACAAACTCACATCCGGTGACCCAAGACGGAAGAAGAGGAAGATCAGAAAAACCTCTACATCTGTAACCCCACCATTCATTTGGACGGATGATTGTCAGATGGCCATGGATCAATTGAAACAACAGTTGACATCTCCACCGATCCTCGCCTACGCCAACTACTCACTCCCATTCATCCTGCAGACTGATGCGTCAGGAGTCGGGCTCGGAGCTGTTCTAAGCCAAGTATAGGAAGGAACGGAACGAGTCATCGCATACGCCAGTAGAGTTCTGAGCCCCGCCGAATCTCGCTACCCAGCGCACAAGCTAGAATTCTTAGCGATGAAGTGGGCAATTACTGACAAGTTTCGAGATTACCTACTGGGCAACCAATTTACAGTGCTGACTGATAACAATCCTCTCCTGTATGTCACCACCTCTGCCAAGCTAGATGCAACAGGCCAAAGATGGATTGCTGCGTTATCCCAGTTCAACTTCACCGTGAAGTACAAACCAGGCAAGAGCAACGAAGCAGCCGATGCGCTATCTCGCAAACCACATTCTGATACCTCGAGGACTCTCCTGACATTCCAGAAGGACGCCATCACCATCCCACCTCACATCGTGCAAGCCATCTGCAACAGTCACCCACTAGAACCAAATCTCTTTGTACAGCCTCCGGTAGCTAGATGTGAAGTCACGACCGAGAGTCACATGCCTGGACCAACCAATGACTTGCCTAGACTATCCAAAAAAGACATCATTTCAGCCCAGAGAAGTGATCATAATGTCGCAAGAGTCATACACTATACATGGAGAAGGGCAGAAAGCCAACCAGAGAAGAGAGAGGTTGCGAACAGCTTGGATGTCTCATCTGTTTACGACAATGGGCAACGCTCCAGATGAGGGATGGCGTGCTCTATCGTCTGAGAAACAACCAGGATGGATCAACAACAGAACAACTTGTTCTTCCCCAACAATACAGAGACACTGTCATGAGATCTCTCCACAATGACTTCGGCCACCTTGGCTTCGACAGAACGCTCGACATGGCAAGAAACAGGTTTTTTTGGCCCAAGATGGCACAGGACATCAAAACCTGGTGCGAGCACTGCAAGAGATGCTGCCTGAGGAAGACTCCCTCCACAAAAACTCGTAATTGGCAGCATAGTTTTATTCCCACTTGGATGTTTTATTCTGTTTTTGGATGGCTTTTCCCAGTCTTGCCACACATGCACCTACAGCAGCAGTAACACACGGAGAGGTTTACTCCTAGGATCAAAGCCAGTACGGCCATGATGAAGACGTAGACGTCTAGAAGATTCCTCTGCATGTAATTCAGATCCAGGACGGCCGGGCGCAGGTGGTCACCGCTGAACTTGGTGACATGAAGGATCCAATGAGCTGCCGTCTTGATTGGGGGTGACATGGTCTGCAAGTCTCGCATGATCAGAGATACACGCCGTGCATTGGCACAGAATCTGTCAGTAAAAAGAATACGCAAAAAGATTACGAAAACGCTTTTAAAGACGTCCTTTATCGAGATATGGGTTTATTAGAAATAATTTGCGTTGAATTCGGGGAAATATCTAAAGAGCGACCCATGGTACATCTTGGCACTTTTTTGCTAAGAGTCTATGGGATATTTATTTTGCACGGCTATGATGTGCGTGTAAATTGTGCAAAACTACACCGCATCTGGATCTCCAGATTTGTATTATTCAGAGGGCACGTTTTCATGATCGTGTATTCGGTATAGTGGTGTTCCCTAACGTGGCGCACTTCGACGTTCACCCGACTTTCCTCGTGTAGTGTTGCCAAACCTCTTTGTTGACATACCTCAAATTCATGCAGTAAAATTCTAGCACTTTTACCTTGTTAATGCTTGCTTTCTAACCTCTGTGAACAATTTCGGTTTCACGAAATTTAATCCAAGATTAAAAAACGGTGGCGTCTGGAAATTGGGCACAAATTAGCGGAGTGTTCCCTAACGTGGCGACCTTAAATAAATCTCGGAAAATTCCAAATTGACATTTAAGAATTCCTGTAAAGTTGATAGATTCTGATAAACCATTATTATCTCTACATAAATATTCCAACCAGAAATTTGTCAGAAATTGTGTTTCTTATTTTTCGGGGCATTTTCAAAGGGTTCACTTTGCACTTCAAAATAAAATGGGAAAATCACGCCAAAATGAATGTTTCTTTTAACTTTGTAACAGGTAGATAAACTCGCGATTTATGAACGGGAGTGTTAAGAATTTGATGAAATTTCACTTTCTGTGAAATTTCAGTTAAAACTTTTGCTCTAGCTAGGTGCTACATGCAAAAAATCAAAGTGCGCCACGTTAGGGGCCGCGCCACGTTAGGGTACATCAACAATACATAACCCGGTATTGTATGACAAAAACATGGCAGTATTCTGACCAATCAGCAGCTCTGGACGAATTTCTGCTCTAAATGACGTCACAACTTGTAAAGGCCGGCTCTGATTGGCTGGTGCGCGGAGTCGCATAAAATGTAATTGCTCGGATATGTCAGAAGTTTGTATTTTGGCTGTGAACGCGAGAACCTCTAATCATCACGCTATCACTGAAATCTGCCTTTTTCTTCATCAACAAACAAAATATTCCCGCAGTTGTTCACGGCAACTTTTAAGGGACAACACCTAGAATATTTTTTTTCTCTATGGTCCCTCCTCAAGGTATGACATATACTGTATATCAGATGCAGTTTTGTACTGTTGGATACTGGGGGCCGAGGACCACGCCCCCTCCCCCAGCCCTTTACTAACATTAAAAAGAATAGAACAAATAAATTTGTGTTATTTTGCTCTGGACCTCTTGTGACGTATCCAGCATCTGAAAATTTTCAAGAAGGCGCAAGAATCTCACAATGTTGAACAAAATGGGTACTAAAAGTAGAGCACAATGTAAATAAACTTGAAGAGTTCATTAGGTTATTCAGAGGTCCGGAACATTGCGGGAGCGTAATTTCATTTCATTCTTAAAACGGTTTTCAGAGGCAATATTATTGTCATTAAAAGTCACACATATAAAATGCAATCCAAGTAAATTGTTCTCATCCCAAAAAGAATAATAATTGTAACACAAATCTCTAAAATCATCCATTGCAACATTTCACAATTTTCTTAACTAATTCAACGGTAATTTAAAGCAGTTTTTACATTCTCCTTTTTTCCCTTTTCATTGTTTAAAACAATGTCTTTATCATAGAGCTATACACATTTTATCAGATAAGCTGATCTTATTTGGAGATTTTTAGCAACGCGCACCCCCATTTTTAAACGAACAGTAACTACGAGGGGGAAATGGAGCAAACTTCGAGGTGACTACCCAGCTTGAAAATGCATATTAGATTTTGTTGGATATATAATAACTTCTGGTAAAAAAAATGTTACTTTTACGGACATAAAAATACAAGTTTGTGCACAAACCTACGGGAATGTAGGTGCGCGTAACGCACGTTTTCCCCCACGCACTACTGCGAGTAGAGCGTCCGTGCGGGAACGGGAAAATTTGTGCACACTCTATGGCGCGTATGCACGCGCTGCCGATCTAGTCTTTTTATTCTATCGCTATAATTCGTCGATCAGTGCGCGACATCGCGTATAGCTGCAACCGGCTTCAGTGAGAACGTGTCTCGGACGCTGCATTCAGGCCCAATTCAAAACATAATTCAGCAACTTTTGATTTGAAATTGATATCATAGAATGCTGTTTTTCTCGGAATAAACAGCTGACGCTGAGCTGAAACTTTATCAGGTTAGTTGTTCAGTATCCTTCATTAAATTTTGAACACTTTTGTTGCTTCAAACGAACAAAATGCACAAATTACAAATGGACTATATCTTTAACAAAAAATTGAGTTACTCACGATCATTTCAATGATAAAAGATTACCAGGATTCTGTTACCCAGAATTTGAACTAAGTTCATTTTAACCCAGCCTTTCAACTTTGAAAAATGCTGAATTAAATTACAAATGGATTATTTTTTATTGATTTAACCCTAAATATTTTTCGGGTACCCAGAATCGGATTTAAAGATTAGCCCAGGCAATTTTTAAGTGTACTGTAGGCCTACTAGAGGGTCATTGGTGAACACCTACGCCGCGCGCTATTTGTTTTTAATGTATTTCTTTGCAATTATGTCAGTCATGGATGGCTGGTGGAGCAATGTGAGCCTATTGAACAGGGCTTTGCTTTTCAGTCAAGATCGAGGGCTTTTTTTCATCCTAAAAAGTGTATTTCTCTTATTTCTCTCTGCTTATACCCAATCACGACAAATTATCAGACGAGATTTTCCTCTGAATTTGATATGAACACAAAAATCGATCTCACTTTGGTTCTGCCACGACTTTGTGGATGGTCTGGCTCAATATCTCCGGTGTCAAGGTGGTGATGTCTAGCGCCAACCCGACCCCACGGTCTTCTAGCCGGTCCAAATTGTCCATCTGATCTTCGAAGAGCGGTAGGCCTACCATGGGCAGTCCGGCCCACAACGCCTCGTACATACTGAAGCCGCCACCGTGACTCACAAACACTTTGACATTAACGTGCTCTGGATTAAAATGTTTAACAATAAGAACCTTTAATTGCGCTCCCCTTGCTGTTTTCGAACAAACCAGGGGTGGGCCGGGGCTGCAAAGGTGATGGTGGCGTGGGTGGAAGCAAAGCTACTAGGGACCAGGAGCGTAAATCCCAGAAAGGATGGGGGCATAGCCCCCCCCCCCCCCCCCCCCCCCACACACACACTTTTTGAACGGGGAGGATGTGCTATTGGATTATTCCCATCCCCCCTCCACTTTTTCCTGATGAGAAAAAAATGCAGATCAATGGCACTGTGGTGATTTTTTTAAAGCTTTAGATGCGCCGTTTGGATGTAGGTTAAAGCTACAGTCCATCATTTGCAGCTATCCAAAAAGTAACTCGCGTAATTATTGTTGAAAAACATACTTGCCGGGTTAAAAGATAGTAAGGGGACTAAACTGTTATCGCTCAGCTGCAATCGGCGCAGTGAGAACGTGTCTCGGACGCTGAATTCAGGCCCAATTCAAAACATGATTCAGCTACTTTTGATTTGAAATCCAGATCCCGGAATGTTGTTTTTCTCGGAATATACAGCTGAAGCTGCACTGAAACTTCATCAGGTTAGTTGTTCAGCACCCTTCTTTAGATTTTGAGCACGTTTGCTGCTTCAAACGAACAAAAGGCACAGATTACAAATGATGGACTATACCATTAAGGCGCGTAAGCGCTCAAGTTAAGTATACATATAAGATGTACCTCTGCATCGTGAACAGCGCCCCCTACCGCAACTCGCCGGCACAGATTTACGCCACTGGTCGCTAGATGCAAGCTTAAAAAATACATCAAGTGTAGAAAGACCTACCCATGACTTGGGCCATAGGCAGCCATTGGACGACTTTTGTGTTGTCTGCTAGCTTAATTCCTGCAGGTAAAGCAGCTGAGGTCTGCCACAACACTCGGTGTTGTAGCAAGGCGAAGCCGTCGGCAAGGACTTGGGCCTTTTCTCGCTCCATGCTTCCAACGTGACTACCCAGCGAAAATAAAACCACTCCATTGGGAGCTGTGTTCAGGTATTCTACCACATCATCTGCAATCTGATGTAAGGAGAAAAAGAACGAGAGAGATGAAAAGGGAGTGTTTCCCGCTGTACTATGGGATTTTAACAGGTTGCAAAAAAATGATTCGCACAGTTTGCTTTGGCTTTTTTTCTTCTCCCCATTGATATCACGGATAAATCGCGTATAAATACAATAAGGAGATTCAATCTCCTTATTGTATTTATACGCGATTTATCCGTGATATCAATGGGGAGAAGAAAAAAAGAGACACTAACCCATCATACGTCTATCTATTGAATGCTAGGAATAATCGATTGCTCAATTTCCATAAAAAGATCATGTGATAACTTCCTATAGAAAAATAAGATTCACACATTACAAAAAACAAATCAGGTTGTTTGGGTTTTTTCCATTAACATCACGGATATCGCGTACAATTATAATATGGAGCCAAAATACCCACAATTTATTGGTTTCTAACGGGAATGTTCCGGGAATAATAGGCCTCTAACTGATGAAAGAGACTTTTTGATTGATCAATTTCCATGGCTTTCGATTAATGGATTATGCCTTATACATTTCTATAGAATTTCCACTGGTGTCATGCTCCAAAAGTGGCAACACTTAAAGAAATGAGATGACACATACAACAACATGAAGGAAGTGATGAGCCGACGATTTTCGGCTGGTATATCTTTTGTTTACAACTATCTAGCAGTCACTAAAATGTGATTGACACAGTTTTATTTAAAAAGTAACTACATTGTCTACTGAACAGGTGAAACAGAAACCGTAAGGATATCCATTGGCTAAAGAAAATACATTGAAGTACAATGGAAAAAATAATTTATGAAAAATATGGTACTAAGACAAAACGGCAGCACGTCGGCGTGATCAAGGGTGGCTCCAGGGGGGGGGGGGGGGCAAAGGGGGCCATCCCCCCCCAAAAAAAACCCGAAACCATTTTTTTTTTTATATATATATGACATCGCAATAAAGGCAGGCAATGAGTACAACACCATCTTTTCCTCAAAAAAACATTGGTTAAAGTGGTCAGAAATTGCCTCAGATCGCACCACAGAGCATCTAGAATCCCCGAACCCCACGCCGTAATTTTTTTTGACCCACTTTTTGTTTGGCCCCCCCAAAAAATTGTGTTCTGGATGCGCCCTTGGGCGTGATGAAACGATGCGACAGTCCATGTCTTGACCGTGCGCCGCGCGCTATAGCTATCGCATATCGAGCCATTGTGATAGCACATTTTAAGCATATATAAGCATATACATGGAACTGCAAAACACTGAACAATACAGATTATACAACACCTGAATAAATCCCCGTCATCTGATTGGTGAATTGTAGATCACGTGACATATTATTATTCGGTATAATGCACGGTGCGACCATGCGTTATACCCATGCGTTATACCGTTTCACTTTGCGCTTGTTCCATGACGCGGTATTTGCGTGCAAAATGCATGCTGGTGTGCACGTTCAGCGTAGCGCGTATTGTTCCAAAGAGCCAGCGCTACAGCGTTGGGTTCAAACATTTTCGTGAAGGGGTAGTTCAACATCTGTAAAATCAAAATAAATTGTAGTTTATAATTTACCAATCAAATGACGAGAATTTATTCAAGTGTTGTATAAAACAAATAACGAATGTTTTACGTTCGTGCGATGGAAAGAATAATTTCATTCGGTGACAGATTGAATGTTCTATTCCACTCGGCTTCGCCTCGTGGAATAGTATACAAATATTGAGTGGCTCAGCGTGGGATGGGAGGAGTGAACTGGAAAAAGCCGAGTGAACTGGAAAAGTCCAGATTTTACCGAGTGATAATATTCCTCCCATTTCACAATTTAAAGCCACTCAATATTTGTTTTATATAACTGACATATAGATCCTTGTCATTTGATACATTTGAACTCTTTTTCATTACGAAACTGGAGGAAAATCCATTTCTCTAGTCCAAACCACCCCTTCATGAAAATGTTTGAACCCAACGCTGTAGCGCTGGCTCTTTGGAACAATACGCGCAACGCAGAACGCGCACACCAGCATGCATTTGCACACAAATACTGCGGCATGATATACAAATATTGAATGCTTCGAGTGGTGTAGTAAAACTAGCCTCCCGAGGTGATCCATGGACCATTCTATTTTCCCGAGGAGAAGCCGAGGGAAAATAGAATGGTCCATGGATCACCGAGGGAGGCTAGTTTTACTTCACCACGAGATAAAGCATTCAATATTTGTTTTATAACACTTCACCCACAGATTCTGCTTGATTTTAATATTTTACATTATTTAAGTCTGAACACAGTTGAAATAAATTTCAATTTCAATACAAAATTGGTGAAAAATGTATTTCTCTCTTAAAAACTAACCCTTCACGAAATGTTTGAACCCAAGGCTGCGGCACGCTCTCTTTGGAATAATACGTGCTACGCACAACGCGCAACGCGCACACCAGCATGCATTTGCACACAAATACCGCTCCGTGGAAATAGTACTTTGGTTGCTAATGGTATAGTACTTTGGTTGCTATGCGCATAGTACTTTGGCCGTGCACAGAAAGATAGCAAAAATAGAAAGTAACATGTGACTCGCTCTCGGCCAATCAAGACACAGAATCTGTAGGTGAGGTGTTATAATCCTAACTGTTGAATAGTATTTCCCATTCCCCATGGGCGGATAGTACTTTTTGAGCCGCGGCGTGAATGGGAGCAATAACGAATGTCATGTGATGTGAGTTCCACCAATCAAATGACTAGGATATGTATGTCAGTTATATAAAACATTCAATCTGTCACCTCATGAAATTATTCTTACCATCGCACTCACAAACATTCGTTAATAACATTTGAAATATATTTAATAAAATGCCATAACAGGAGAGACAATGTTTATCCAGAACACCAAGAAATCTGGTAAACATTAGCATGTCAATTCCAAATACTGGCAGTAAAGCCAAGTAAACAGTAAGCCAAGTGTCTGTGATATGTTAACAAACCACCAAGTACAACTACATGTATGCTACACTTCTGCAGTATGCTCATATTTCACTTATGGCCAAACAAGATATTAAGAAAGTTTTTGGGGTGTTGGAGTGAACATACGGTGGTAGTACAAAACTGCCGGGCATTCCCAGCTTCCAATTTTCCTGGCTACATCAAGATCACAGCCTGTGTCAATTGCAACTGTAGCTGCTGTGGGTCGGAAGGATTTTGCACTGAAACCCCGCCCCCGTCGGTTCTAGTAGGCCACCGTTGTCGGAAACAATTTCGACTGACTTCCCCTTAACTGTGGGGAGAAACGAATGAAGTGCCATAAGTACTGCACACATTTCGCGATAATTGGAGGGCATGTTGCTCAACCTTTTGTTCCAAAAACCCGCTGCCTTTTGTTCATACATCCATGATGTCATCGGCTGAAGTCTTCCGAGCAACAACACAAAACCATTCGGGAATGTCATCAAAGCCCAAAGGCAGCAGATGTTGGAATTTCTACATTGACTGATTCATCTGGTGCCACTGTGATCTCTCCGATTGACAAGGCTAATGTGCTGAATGAACAGTTCAGTTCAGTTCAGTTCAGTTTTTTTCACGAACGAAAACCTTGACAGTTTCCCTACATTACCAGACTTGGACTTACCCGACATGCCAGAAATTCATACACATCCAATTGGGGTTGAGAAATTACTGAAAGATCTGAAACCAAGCAAAGCACCAGGACCTGATGCCATACCTCCTAGAATTTTGAAAGAGTGCGCCTCTGCTTTTGCACCAGTTTATTCTAAGATCTTCCAAAAATCACTGGATACTGGATGTTTACCTAAATAAGCTTGGCTTGAAGCGAACGTCATGCCACTTTACAAGAAAGTACGTGATAGGAAAAATCCTGGTAATTACAGACCTGTGTCGTTGACGTCTATTCCATGTATGATACTAGAACATATTTTATATCATCACATAATGATTCATCTCGACAAGCATCAAGTACTGACAGATGCCCAACATGGTTTTCGCAGAGGTCGCTCCTGTGACACCCAGTTAGATGCCTTGACCCACGTCTTGGCTGGAATTCCTAACAATAAGAGTCAAGCTGACTTAATTGTAATTGTAAAAAAGCGTTTAATTCGGTGCCTCACCAACGTCTTTTAAGGAAGCTCCACAACATCTGCATCAGGAACAATGCTCTGAAATGGATTGACTCATTTCTCACTCAACGTCACCAACAAGTTGTTTTGGAGGGCACTTCTTCAAACAAGTCTAAGGTCAATTCTGGGGGTCCACAGGGGACAGTGCTGGGTCTTCTCCTGTTTTTAGTATACATTAATGATATACCACAGAACCTCAAATCGCATAGGTGAGACCCTTTGCAGATGACTGTATCATGTACTGGGAAATAAAATCTGCAGCAGACCCTTGCATTCTTCAACAGAACATCAACACACTTGAAAAATGGGAAAAAGACTGGCACATGTCATTCAATGCCTCCAAATGTCACACCGTGAGGATCACCCACAAGAAGAACTCAGTCGACTCCAGTTATCAGATGGGTAAAACCAAACTACAAGAGGTTAAACATCATCCCTACCTGGGGATTGAACTCAGTAATGATGTGGTCCACTCACATTGATCAGATCATCTTAAAAGCCAATCGTATGCTCGGACTTCTCAAGAGAAACATCCACCACTGCAACAGTACCGCCAAGTACATTGCGTATCAGACACTAGTCAGACCAAGGCTAGAATATTGTTCCGCCATTTGGGATCCTCATCATGCACTAGTCAGACCAAGGCTAGAATATTGTTCCGCCATTTGGCCCGGGATCCACATCATGCGTCGGATAAAAAGTAATAAGAAAGCATTCAACACAGAGCAGCTAGATTTGTTATGCAAGACTACAGCAGGGAGTCAAGCATCTCAGCAATGATGAATAAACTCAAATGGGACACTCTTCAAGATTGATGGGCCACAGTTCAGTTAGTCACATCGGGCTTACACCGAGTAATATAAAAGATCACCTGAACATCGTCAACTCATCAAGGGGAGTTTCTACTAGACAGACCGGACCTTTCTCATGTAGAGTCATCACCACAAATAAGACTGCTTTCGTTACTCAATGTTACTCAATGTGTCTGCCTGATTATCACAGGCGCAATCGGGCTTGTCGTGTGGCGTCTTTTCGACCACATCGGGGCAATCCTCGTTTCTAGTGCCGATAATCTCTTCTGAATATCGTTGAGCAAAGTAACAGTGTATTCTCACAAGAATCGTGTTCTGCAATGTTACATTTTGTGACAATTTGAAGATTTTTTTACGGCATCGAAAGCCGGATCATATGGCGTGAATGTGCGATAGAACACAATACCCCGGATGTCATGACCTGAATTGTAAACGGGGCAGAGGTCATGACATCCAAGCCCACAGTGTGGGGGCGCTGTATCATTGTAATTACTGACCTACGTGTCATGGTATGCGTATCGTGTCGCTGTGCCATCGGTGATGGAACAATAACAAGTCGAGGAGGTACATGCAACGTGACATTTGGCAAACGTCAAGACGCAATGCAGTTTGTCGTCATCATCACAACACCACAGGAAGAAGATATATCACTGTCTTGACTGAGGAAGATTTCAAATAACTGACACAGCTTTCTGGAAAAGTTTAGATATTTTTTTGATACCCCTTCAGTATAAGTCGTTGAACTTTACCTTTTTAAGAGGAGTCGAACCAGCTGTGAAGAGAACGTAAATAGTGTTTGGCTGCATGGGGCGAGGAAACTCTAAAGCGAAGCTCCCATGGAACATATACAGCGACGCTTGCTTGTTAGATTCATAGGTGCTGATCTCGGGTCGAATGTTATACTTGATTTTCAGCTGATCGAATCCTTTGAAGTCTATAGTCAGATACCACCAGTATATGTAGTACGTGTGCGCCAGGACGTTTTGGACTCGCTGGAAGAATGTCATTTTGTCCGTGAGTCCAAGCACACGCTCTGGGATGTAGGATGCGTCGATAGGTAACCCTGCCCTTGAAAATGAAAAGACAGACTTTTTGTTTGGTACATACATTTTAATAATAATAGTAATAATAATATTGGAGTCTTATATAGCGCACGTTTCTACCAACTATTAGGTACTCAAGGTGCTGGAGATATGTCTATTATTAAAGAAAGGTAAATAAAGTTTATGAGAAATATGAGACCCATTATGTAGCACCTTATAAGGGTTTACAAGGTGCTGCAGCGCATATTGCAGCCACTGCCAGAAACACCGGGGCAATGCTGTATTCCCTCCACTCTTACAAGTGCGGTAATACAAATTGTCATGCATTATAGGTAATATGCACTTTTACATGGTAAATATGTGTCGATCCTGCGTGTGTCAGCCCCAATTTACCATATGAAATACATACGTACCACTCTCCATGCTTTGAAGGAACTGCGTGAACAACGCAATTGTAGATGAAGGGAATGTTTAGAGCCTGTGCCAGGAGCGGAATACACGGGATGTGGTCATCAGCAACCAACATGTCGAATTTCTCTTCTCGGAGCCTCTTCATGGTTGCTGCGTCTCCCAACAGATCGTCGCACTCGCGTAGCCACATGTCTGCGGTGCCAAGGTCATCGAGGCAAGGGCGGATCCAGGGGGGGGGGGCCAAAGGGGGCCATGGCCCCCCCCCCCCCCCCAAAAAAAAACGAAACCAATTTTTTTTTTTTTTTTGTGACATCGCAATAAAGGCAGGCAATGAGTACACCACCATCTTTTCCTCAAAAAAAAACATTGGTTAAAGTGGTCAGAAATTGCCTCAGATCGCACCACAGAGCATCTAGAATCCAAAAAATTTTTGTGACCCACTTTTTTAGGGGACCAAATTTTTTTTGGCCCCCTCCAAAATTGTGTTCTGGATCCGCCCTTGCATCGAGGAAGTCGCCCCTGACGACTGCGATAACCGGACCCCAGAAGGTCCTCAGGACGCCCGTGGTGAACAACTTGCCTAGATTGGCCATGACGTCGGCCCGTTGATGCGGCGTGATGGTCGAGTTGTATACCACCGTGGTGAAGATTTCGGCGTCGGCCATTTGCATCTGTCGTGGGTTGGAGCTGCTGAACAGCGAGACCACCTTGTGACCCTGTCTCACAAGCTCCTTAGCAGACATGGACAGCGATGAATAATGACTGCCACCCGCCATGGAGACGAAGTACAGAAACTTGTACGTCTTGGGATCTGGGATCTGATCCTTCCCAATGGTGCTGTAGACGGGTGGCATCAACATGCAAGATGTTATCAGTAGGAGAATGGTAACAGTTTTTGGAGACATCGTACGGACCCTCATGCAGTAGCCTGGAAGAAAGTAGGAATGGATTTATATATACGAGCCTTGGCCTCGGCCGCTCACCTGGCGGGAGGAGTCGCCCGCTTCGCTACGCAGTCGATCACCATATAGCAGATTATCTGCATGAGCAATTCGTGAACACACAGATAATTTGTATCCTTGTGGAGTCATTTCTTCGTTCTCGTGTACTAAAGTTTTCGAGTTTGAAAGTATACTTTAAAAATGCTCCTATTTTAACCATAATTAATTTCCTGGGCTGAAATTCTGACTTAATATCCCTTACAAAAAATACTTCGATTTGCAACACATCAACACACCTTGGAAATTCCTAAATTTTGAGCAAATAACACATATCTTTTTCGTGATAACCTTGTGGAGACAATTCATCTGTAGAAATTGCTCTGTGGAGATGTATACAATCTTTTGTTCCACAGGGTACAATGTCAGGGGCGGATCCAGGAATTTGCGGGGGAGGGCGGGTCATCAGCAACAGATTTTGAAATGTAGGCAGGTTTCTTCTCCGGACGCTTGGCCTCCGAAAATCAATAGGTGGGGTTGGTGGTGTGAAAACAAACGTGAACGAACAAGGAGACCTAGGAACGAAAATGCCGGATGTGAAAGGTCGAAAGTTCGTTTTTACGTATATCCAAGTAATTTCTCGTCATTTTTTTCTTGAGGAAAACCAAGATAAATTTCCAGAAAGAATGTTTCTTGGGATCATTATGGTTAGAAATCCTTCTGTCAAAAATTGAAGCCAGAAAAAGGGCGACCTAGTGTAAAATGCCCGTAGGCGGGTTGCACGAGGGGGCCGGAAGCTCGCCGCGTGACATTTTATTTTCAGGCTCTTATGGAGCCAGAATGTACGCCATTTTGTCGTTGAGCTTTCGGACCCCTCCGCGACCCTTCCACAGGCATTTTACTCGGGGTTGCCCTCTCACCTGCTATTCGAGGGATCCGGAAGCGCGCCACCAGGGGTCAACTTTCAGGCTCTACTGGCTATGATTTGAAACTTTGCATGGCCGCGGTAGTGTAAATAATTAGTGAGGTTTGCGGTAGCACAATGCATGTGAACAAACTCGCCCGAGGGTGTCGAGCAGTACACGTCCACTACTACTGCTCTCTAACCCTGTATTGGATCATAAAAATAATTGGCAACATTTTTGAATACGTATGCAAATGAGAATAGTCAGGTGCCCGCCTGTTCGTTACATTAGCGGGTTTTTTTAATGCGGTGTCTGGGGTGAAAACAAAATCAATTTGTCACGCCGTGAGTTACGAAAACACGAAGTCAAAATGTTACAATCTTATCCCGCCAATGTGCAGTATCACATTTCATATTATGAGCAAGTTGGAAATGAAAGGAGTATGGACGTTATAATTACAATTTACACGTTGGAAATATCAATGTTAGCCCAGATTTAGAATCTCAATTAAATTTAATTACATTATCCCCACTTATTACCCGTTGACATCTTTAAGATTATTTCAAATAACTTTGTGGTCCACAGAGACACCCTGTCTCCATTTGTGTGGTCACACTGGGCTCGGTCGTAGACCTATAAAACCACATGCTAGATTCTTAGTATTTGCTGTCCTTGGTTTAATTCACTTACAGTTACCCACAATCCATTATGTTCCATTCCTGTATTTAATCAGCCCCTCTCCCCCTCAGTCCTCACTTTCTCCTTTCACTGTCTCTCTCTCTGTCAAGCGATTTTAGTCGGTGCTCTCAATAAACACACCTGACCCTATAAATTCTAATCCTTGTCACGAGTTTTATTCCTTCAGTGAAAGTTTCTTCTCCGTCTTCAACTTAATCTTCGCTCGGGCTATACGTGCTACCAGGAGACATATCATTCTATAGACCGCTTGCAGACGCGATCGATAATTGACGCGCGAAGGTGCACGACGCCATGTTATGGGACAAAATGTGCATGGATAGATATACGCCTGTCCCACAACATGGCGTCGCGCGCCTTCGCGCGTCGATTATCGAACGCATCTGCAAGCGGTCTATACCTCCATGCTGTAACCAAGACTCTAGGACTGGTAGTCAACCACCTATGAACAAAATACTTGTGTTACAATTGGTAGCAGCGGTTTTTCACCTGCCCAAGGCATCGTCACTTCCACGTCTGTCTCCATATCTTCATCTTCATCTTCTAGCCCCTATATTCAGTAACTCTGTGTGAGTGGAACTTTTTGCTGCTGAAGAGACGAAACAGAACATCTGTTTCCCACATCCATGCAGTCGTCGTCGTCATCCTGGCAAGAACTTTCTTCATTTCGTCCATCCCTGCATTGTACGTCAGGTATAAACTGCCTGATACCCCCTACAAGTTTTTGTCGTTTGCCTGTCCGGTGTCCTGTCTTCTAGCATCCGTATCTCCACTTTTCCTGCGCCTGGTCCAGCCAACATCTTCAAACTGTTCCAGCATCTTCATATTTTCCTTGGCGACTTCTCTATTTTCCTGCTTCTCGCCGCCATCTTCAATCTGCGTCCATCCAGCCACCTTCTTCAAACTTTTCCAGCTTATAGCTACCTTCGCCCCGCTCTTCCTGAGTCTGGCTGAAGTGTTTCCTGCGTCCTCTGAACTGTGAGTGTTCCTGCTTCACACACACCAGTGCCCACATTCACACCGTTTCGCCCAGCTCTTCTTTCCTTTTCTTGAACTGTTCCTAATCGCCGACCACCATCTCATCCAGCTCTTCTTTCCCGTTCGTCACCTGTTCCTGATCGTCGAACTGTATTCCTGTCATCTTGTTCTCCTTCTCTGCTCGTCGATCTGCTCTCCTGCCGGAACGTCTGCTGGCGAGCCAAGTTGACATCTGAATAGCAAGTCACATTGTATTTTTTGTTTACCCATAGTCTTGTTGTACCATTCGATTGTTTTGCTTTGATTTGTTGTTGATTTTTCCCATATTGTATTTGTAATTTCTGTTGACGTTACTCCTTAGCTCTGTTTTATATTCAATTGTTTCACTTTCAAGATTTTGATATTTTCCATAGTGATTTGTTACTTATTTTCGCGTCCGATATACTTGTTTTTCTCCTCATTTCATTTGAAACCACGAATGTGGTGTTTTTGATTGGTTCTTAATGTGTTTTTAACTTATCTTTCATCAGTCTCTATACAGTTTAAAATGTTGTAAGATAATTTTGTGTTCTAATCAATGGAAAGGGGGGTCAATGCAGCGATAGGGGCGGGGTGATCTGTTGGTTACTCGGTTTTAATTTCTTTGTTGGTTTGGTTACACTTGAATGGTTTTAAGGTTTTAAGGCCTTTTATTTATTTTTGACGGTTTACCTTAAAATATTTAATACATTTTTTTCGCTGTAAAATTGTATGTGTAAATCTAGTTTAATCATTATAACTGTATTTTTTAGTGTTCTGTTTTGGAGCTTTCATCAATGTTTAGACATGTAAATTTTCCATTTTTATCTTTTAAATGGACAATAAATGAATTGAATTGAAATGACACTTTCCAGTTCAAATGTCCCGAAAAAGTGACTCAGACAAGTGTCATTCCGGCCCGGAAAAGTGTCGGGTTGACCCGGGTTTTGGTCGGACCTGAGCCAAGATGTTTGTGCGTACCCATCAGTGAGGCTTTAAAGAGACTTAAAGTTAAACTGAAAGTGTTTCCTTTGATTTCAGTCGAACCTGACAGCGTTATGGATATTGCACTAATGACGGGTGGGAGAGCAATAGCGGTAAATACCAAGAAAAGGGGACACTGGGATCTTGATGACGTCGTTGCCGTGGACATCCTCCAACAGCACTATATGCAACTGTGCACAAACATGGATGCACCCAGCAGGCATTACTTTG
This sequence comes from Patiria miniata, assembly GCF_015706575.1. Lineage (NCBI taxonomy): Eukaryota > Metazoa > Echinodermata > Asteroidea > Valvatida > Asterinidae > Patiria > Patiria miniata. The sequence continues at coordinate 12,370,940 of NW_024037055.1, forward strand.
TACACGAAGTTAGCGCTCTAGTAATTTAATATAGCTCTATGCTTGAAACGGAATGTATGATCAAATCTGCGAAAAATCAAGTAAATCCAGTTTGTTGTTGTTGGATGTTGGAACGTCACAGTGGCGCCTTTTCAATTGTTTTTTTGTTCATGACTTGCGATTTAATTATGTAAAACTGACAACTCTTAAGATTTTGTGTGTGGGACCTTGAGTTGTTTTCTTTGGTTTGGTTTGGTTTGGTTTGGGTTTTTATTGTTTTTTAATAGAAATGAACCATTTTTTTAAATCCGAAGTTTTCTCTAATTATTTTCATCCTCAGACCGTTCTGCCAAATCTTTGGTGGTATTATCAGACAGTCAAATACGGGTGAACAACTGGGCTGCTTTAAAGCCACCAAAATCTGAGCGGACTTTATAAGCCACTAGAACACCACCCGGGAACTCTATCGTATACACGCCCTGAAGTTCCTGGTGTATAATCTGAAGTTTCCGGAGAAACATTTAAAGATTGCATCTCCCTCTCACAAAAGTGGGAAGGAGGTATATCTTCGAGTTTTTGTTCTTTTTTTTATGTTGTGAATTGTTTAAAGGATTGCCCTGTTAAAGCTAATCGAAATTTCTTTTTAATACCGAGTTATTTTTAAGGCACCTGAAACGAAATGCAACTGTTCCTTTTTTCTTCAAAATAATGTTAAAGGTTAATTATAGTCCATCATTTGTAATGTGTGCATTTTGTTCGTTTGAAGCAACAGACGTGCTCAAAATCTAAAGAAGGGTGCTGACATTACCAGCACACTTTCCGAAAATAAGGTTCGGCCACCTTTCTATGAAAAGCCTCACTGGCTCATGGTTTTGTGCGTAAACCCTGTCAGTGGCGGACGATCACACTCAATTGACTTCGGCAAAACCGCAAGTCCCGTCATAAAGAATAAGTTAACCGGACCATTTTTTCCAAGAGTGTGATTCTAATGTAACTGAGAGAAAGATAAAGAAAGATTATATATGTAAATTGTATCAATACTCACAAAATGCAGGTTATTCTTTCATCAAGAGTAGACGAGCTCAATATGCCAGTAACAGTAAACCTGTTGCACCGAGCGAGCCTATGCGAACTATTTTGGGACACCATCAAAGATCAGCCCTGCCCTTGTTACCGGTAACCTTTGTTTTCGAACAAAGTCCAATCCAGTATGTCACAGGAAATGATAAGTACATTATAAACCGGGCGAATTTGTTGGCAGGTAGGAACAATTAATTATCGATGAAACATAGTATACAAATATAACATGGTTTGAGGGTGGACAGTCGATATTCGCTCCCCGGGGTATTTAATTGGAAGTTGATAAACTAGTTCCCGAGGCGAACACTTGTTTGTCAACTTTCAATACCGAGGGGAGCTAATAAACATGGTACGAATCCATCCAACACTGAGGGTTCATCCAACACAAGGGGTTCATCATTGTTTTCACTATTTCCGCGCAAAACCATGTTGTATTTGTTTACTTATATCTTGTTAATGTTCATCAGGCAGCTGCGGTATTTCATTGGACCATTCCATTACGTTTTTTGATCGTGCAGTATTTGGATAAAGTGAAACATTATTTAAGGAGACAAACAGAATAGAAAGTTAACTTTGTGTCATTTAATAACTTTAACATTCACACAAAACACTGGATTTATTACTACATTGTATTTGTAAAATTGCACCCAGTTCCTCCTTGGTTTAAATCGCAAAACGACCACCACCGGACGCAATTTTGATGTATGCCGTATTATAACACCTCATCCACAGATTCTTTGTCTTGATTGGCCGAGAGCGAGTCACATGATACTTTCTATTTTTGCTATCTTTCTGTGCACGGCCAAAAGTACTATACCCGTAGCAACCAAAGTACTATACCATTAGCAACCAAAGTACTATTTCCACGGCGCGGTATTTGTGTGCAAATGCATGCTGGTGTGCGCGTTGCGCGTTGCGCGTTTTATTCCAAAGAGAGCGCGCCACAGAGTTGGGTTGAAAGATTTCGCCAAGGGGTAGTTTGGAAGAGAGAAATACATTTTCCACCAATTTTGTATTGAAATTGAAGTTTATTTCAACTGTGTTCAGATTTAAATAATTTAAAATATTAAAACCAAGCAGAATCTGTGGGTGAAGTGTTATAAAACAAATATTGATTGCTTTATCTCGTGGTGAAGTAAAACTAGCCTCCCTCGGTGATCCATGGAACATTCTATTTTCCCTCCGGCTTCGCCTCGGGACTAGGCCAAGTTCGGGCAAGGACCATTAGTCGACTAGTGGTTGATTTGTGACGTACCTTACGCCTGCGCACTAATAGCAAAGTGCGAACGTCTCTAGTCGAACGCTGGTCAAAATGTCATTGCAAAACGTCTGGATCCTGGCTCCCTGCTGTACGTTATGAACGCGCGCGGCTATGGTTACCAGCGAAGCAACCAACCCCAGTAGGTTGGTTCCAAATATTATGGCCAAGTTCGGGCAAGGACCATTAGTCGACTAGTGGTTGATTTGTGACGTACCTTACGCCTGCGCACTAATAGCAAAGTGCGAACGTCTCTAGTCGAACGCTGGTCAACATGTCGGCCAAGTTCGCGCAAGGACTATAGTTGACCAATGGTTAACTAACGTTTGCCCGAACTCTGTCTAGTCGACGGTGGTTGACTACGCTAGTCGACTATTTGGAACCAGCCTACTGGGGTTGGTTGCTTCGCTGGTAACCAATAGCCACGCGCATCCATAACGCTAGCAGAGAGCCAGGATCCAGAAGTTTTGCGATGACATTTTGACCAGCGTTTGACTAGAGATGTTCGCACGTTGCTATTAGTGCGCAGGCGTGAGGTACGTCACAAATCAACCACTAGTCGACTAATGGTCCTTGCCCGAACTTGGCCCATATTGCAAAACGTCTGGATCCTGGCTTCCTGCTGTACGTTATGAACGCGCGCGGCTATTGGTTACCAGCGAAGCAAGCAACCCCAGTAGGCTGGTTCCAAATAGTCGACTAGCGTAGTCAACCACCGTCGACTAGACAGAGTTCGGGCAAACGTTAGTTAACCATTGGTCAACTATAGTCCTTGCGCGAACTTGGCCTAAGTCAACTAGCGTAGTTAACCATCGTCGACTAGACAGAGTTCGGGCAAGCGTTAGTCGACCAATGGTTATAGTCCTTGCGCGAACTTGCCCAATGTCCATGGATCACCTCGGGAGGCTAGTTTTACTCACTGATATATAAAGACTGGACAGCTAATAAAGAGCCGCACAATGAATGAATTTGACGCCATATTGGTGAGACCGGCTGGTGATCTACAAAGGACAAGTTGCCGTCTTTATAGACAGCATGATTTCTTTTGTAACGTCGCGGTTCACTTGACTTATATTTTGACCACCACCACTGACCACGGTTTACTACAATTTTTCTAACGTCGTGGTCACTTTTATAATAATGCCGCAGATCACTTTTTCTTCGTTTTTGAAAAAATAATCACTACGGAAATGTGTCCCTTCACAATAGGTGTACGTGACCAAAATGCGCGTCAACTGTTATACAACGCGCGCGTATTTACGCGTAGAGCGTTCGTATTATACGCGGCCATCTTCGTGAGACCGGGGGCGAATTGGTCAATATGCAAAGTCTACTGTGTGAATGTTGTATGCATATCCGCTATCCAGTCTTTATATAGAGATCAGTGGTTTTACTACACCACTCGACGCATTCAATATTTGTATAATAGACTGGCACAACTGTCCACACCGGAGATCTCCACGGTAGGCACATAAGTCGCATGCTTTGTTGGTAAAGAGATAACGCAGTACTGGAACAAATCTAAGGCTGCGACCCTGGGCAGTGATAGTACCTTCCTAGTTTGCGCGTCACGCGCGCGTACGAAGACGCGGGGAAATAGTAAACTATTTAGCCAACTATACTATTCAGATCCAGATGAACAAAGTCTATGGACTACAAAATAGAAAACCTCCATCCCCACTCCCAAAGAAAAAGCTGGATGACGTCATCACAATGTCATTTATATCAGAGACGATTATTTCTATTAGGCTCTACGTGGCCTCAAAATAGGTTTTATGTAAGAAAATATTCTAGTTTCTTTAGATGAAGAAATCGTTGGATGTCTCCGTCACTGTTAGCGCTTTTTACTTTATATCAGCGTGCTTTACATTATTATTACCCCTGATCATTGGGCCAATCAAACATTCCAAATACCATCTCAGCTCCCTGGGGAGTATACAGCTCGAAAGAACGAAAACAATTCACACACATCCCTATTGTTTTCGTTTTGCTGAAAGAATACTGAACTTTTTTGTGATCCATGGGGTAATTGGCAGAACCTTAAAACGGTGGTTGTGTATAAAATCCGTAACTTTAAAAGTACATGAGTGATTTGAATGATTCTTGTACTAAAATGAAGCTTATGAATGGGGCTTTAATATTCTAGATTTTGGAAGTGCTACATGTAGAACTTCACTAAAACAATAGTCCCGACATTTGGATTTCGTTTTTTTTTTTTTACTCACACTGTACAGTCCACCACGAGCTTGTTTTCCTTCAAATCATTTTCCTTAAATGTAATCATAGCAGAAGCAACCTATGTAGTCAGTAAAAAGCAAGGAACATTTCACGAATTTCCAATAGTTTTCAGACATTTCAGAGAATTTACAGTTTGCACTAAATATATTGCAGTATTAAAATAATTTCGCGTGCTATGCTCTAGCTTTCGTTAAAAATAACGATAGCTATTTGCAAACGACAAGCTCGCCAACTAATTCAAATTTACACGACAAAATGCGCACAAACGCAAGAGCAAGCAACCGTGGTTAGAAGTTCATGTACAAGCAGTTCGGTCGAATATCTCAAATTCTGTTGGTATTGTGCTGTTGGTAGAGTGAACATTTCCAAAATGATGTTGGAAAATCATCAAAAGTAAAATGATCCAGAAATTGATCCAGAAAAGATGCAGGAGTCAGCCACATGTGGATATAAAACATTTATATGGTAACGAAACTTTATGGTTAGCCTACATTATACATGTACACCGTAAGAAAACCGAATCAATCTGTACAATCATTGGTTTAGGGAATAATTAATAAGATGTCTTATTCAGAAATTTCAAAATATCAGTGGAAACATTTTTGAGAAACTTTATATCAGAATTTGTTTGTTATATCACAATATCAGATGACAAAACCAACTTGTAAAAACCATTTCATTTACAGTAAACAGTTGTGATTAATGACGTGTAAAACACCTTTGTACTGATAAATATTCCTTTTTGCCATACATTTTTTCAAACCTACTTGATTCTTGACACAAAATTGCGTTTCATGCCAGTATATACCATTTAGTGTTTTCTTCCTTTCTTCTTAAATAAAGAGATAAGTATGACGAACAGTATCTCGATTTTTTGTGTATAATATTGCCCATATTTAACATACCATTAATATAACCCATAATGCATATACATATATATATATATGTATATAAAGACACTATATAACATATAATGTCTACAAAAGATGCATTTCATTTCAGAAAAACACGGATGAGGTTTAAATATACTTTAGTTTGGGCAAAATGCATTTATGTAGCCTGATAAATACCAATTTGGAAAAATGTTAAAACTAAAGTAACACCGGGCTTTTATTGATATAGTTTTCTCCAAAAAATATTCAACAGCCAGCTGTTATTTGCAACTGTAAATTAATTGATAGGTATACAAAATATCTATTTGTCTGAGTACGTCAGCCATTATTGTGTTTTTAGCCGATTTCTACTGCAGCAAAAACAGATGGACGTATTTTTTTTTTTTTTTAAATCACCGAAGTAACCAATTGATGTATATCGGACATACACAGTTTATGTCTGACACATAGTAATATCGAAACTCCTGTCCTTAAAGAGGTTGTGGAATGCTCGAAGACATTTCCGTCATTTTTCGGATATATGTAGCCCAAGGTGTGATGAAATAAAAACGACTATTGTTTCTGTCATAAAATGAGTACAAAAGGTACTTTTGAGAGCCGTTTTTCAAGTCCTGTCATGGCTGTTTCGACCCGAACGTGCAATTTGTGTAAAAGTCGTCGTTGCGGGCAGCAAACAAAACACAGTAAATCGTGACGTAATTAACAGGACTCCCGATGCAGAGTAGCATAAACGAGTCCTGTTTATTACGTCACGATTTACTGTGTTTTGTTTGCTGCCCGCAACGACGACTTTTACACAAATTGCACGTTCGGGTCGAAACAGGACCTGAAAAATAGCTCTCAAAAGTAACCTTTGAACTCATTTCATGACAGAAACAATAGTCGTTTTTATTTCATCACACCTTAGGCTACATATACCCAAAAAATGACGGAAATGTCTTCGAGCATTCCACAACCTCTTTAATAATTTCAGACAGTAACCTTATAATCAAATATATTACAAGAAAAATATGTCAAGAGCCATATGACTAGTCGACCGGGAAGTGAAATATATGTATTTTTACTCCCCCCCCCCCTGTTTTTTTTGGGGGGGAGAGGGAGGGTTTAGCATAAGAATATTCTAACTCCTTTTAGTATACTTTGACCTCATACTTCCATCCATCTAATTCCATTCGAATGTCTGAACTGAAATGGAAAGTACAACTATGAGTCATGATTTTAAGTTGTGAGTCGGGACTTTCAACATCTTTTTATCAAGTCCATTTCACGAATCTCAAGTTTTTTCAGGATAAGAAAGAAGAAAGTTTCCTAAATATAACTGTAACAGGTCAAAATGTAAAAAGTGTTTCTGGTTAACTAAGCCTGCAAAGCCATGAATGAGACATGATGATTCAAACTGATAAAGAACAGGATTGCAGAATGTATGGTCAACGCTTCATATGAGTGATACGGAACTAGGCTACGACACAAAGCAATCGTTTCTAGTATAGTAATCATTTCAGACAGGAATTGTGCTGGTCCCAGAGTGCCAGCCTAGCATCCTCTTAAGACTTACAACCTATCTCACTGACTGACTTACTGTCACTTGAGACACTGGTTGTGGACTGGTGATGGGAGACATGTAATGCTATTGTATAGGATTACCCAGTGGGGTGCTGTGGCCCAATGGTTATGGTGTTTGTTGTGGTACATGGGTTCAAGTCCTAATGGCGAACATGGTGCATGTGCTCTTGAGCAAGGCACTTTACCATTACTGCTTCGTCCTTTGGATGGGCCGTAGAGCTGTAGGTCCCGTGCGTTGTGTAAGCATGTTAAAGAACCCAGTGACACTTGTCACTAAGTGAAGGGCTTGCCCCGTGTTTCTGGCAGTGGCTGCAAAATATGCCACAGCACCTAGTAAAAAGGTGCGACATAATGGGTCTCATATTTCACATTTACCTCATTTACCCGTCTTTAAAAATGGACATAATTACCAGCGCCTTGAGAACCTAATTGTCAGTAGATACGTGCGCTATATAAGACTCCGTTATTATTATTAGTAGCGACAATGAATAAGCTAAATCCAGCTCATTGTGCAGACGAGAAACATGTAAATACTTCAACCCATTCTGAGTCAATTAAATATCATGATGTGCGCTCTGCACAGCCTAGCCTCCTCTCTGTACCTGACTCACTGCCCTCCTAACCTGACACACTTGTGACTTACACTGGTCTAAGTTTGTTTTCCAAGACTTAGATGGGCCATCAATGAACGTTGCTGACTCATTTACTCTCGCTTGATGGTGTGGCCAAGTACCAACGTGCTCATGCCTGAGAACAGTCTGCTTAGGTCCACCTCTGAGTACTTATTCTGCCGGAGTTTCTTGTCCATGAAGTTCCTGAGACGAGAGTAGCTGTCGAGATGGTCCCTGAGGGCCATATTGGCAAAAGCTGGAGAGCGTAGAGAAATAAAGAAAAATAGAAAATATGAGACAGTCAACATAATCATGGTCCTGTGTTGGTTGTAGAGTGCCAAGTTTTCTGGCGGTCACAAGTGCTAATTCAACTTGCATCTAGTTGCAACAGATGATTTCCACATCACACATGAATGATCCTCATGCCACTCTGTAATAGGTTTCAAGCATTGCTTAATTTCCTAGATGTGATTCTCATGACTAGATGTACATATTTATGGCTTCTGAATAACACGCAACTAACTAAGTTATTAACCACATTGCGCCGGGATTATATTTGCTGAAAATTTTGCACAAGGCAAACTTTTCTAGCCAATTTCTGATATACAGCCAAAACCCATAACTACTGATTCGCAAGAGTAATTTCAACAGTAATTTGTACGAAACTTCTTGCCGAAACCTCATACATTTCAATACTCCCAGGTGTGCAATGGAGCTTAAACTGTACAATAATAGACTGTGCACAACGGCCAATTCAAGATCAACACATGGTCCGCCTCCACAGGCTTTGTGTGTGTGTACACAAGACAATCTTGACATCTTAACCCGTCAGTCGTGCCTGTGTATAAAAACAGCCAGTGCGTGTTATCACGTCCTGACACAAACTGGTTAACCTCTTGGGAGAGCCACATCATAGGGCTGGATAGCTTGGTTGGTACGGCACCAGTGGTGTTCAGAAGGTCACAGATCAAAGCTAAATTCTACAGCAGTCAATCTACTTTGGTCAATTGACAAAATTGAAGAAATAAATGAAAGTCTAACAGTTGAAATAAAACTTCATTTCAAGTTTAAAAAATGTGGCCTTAAGTAGAAAGGTACAATATCACTGATTCTTCTGATGGAAAATTCAACCTGCTATGATTTCATCTGCAAAAAAAATCTACAAAACTGCCAAATTTTCTACATGGATGATAGATTCGGATCTAGGACAAGGATGAAATGTCATCAGAAATGTGGACAAATTCCAAAATCATTTCTACGAAACATGGATGAAACAAATGTGGCTTACTCTTTTCATTCTCTGTGAGTCTTTTCATGGCTCTGTCGACATCAAAGATGGACTGGAGGAACGACATCTGATAATACAGGTCCTTGTCTGTGTACTGGAATAGCAAAAAAAAATATCACTAGAAAAATTTGGAAATACAATTGGACAACTTCATTTCATTCTAAGGATATTATCCCACATGCTTAGCACAGGAAACATTTCATTGAATACAGAAACCGGATTAAGTTCTTGTATGATTCAGTCTCAGTTTTCTTGCGTAACTACATTCATTATTGGCTATGCCCTGGAAAGTTTTGTCCGAAACTAAACTTGAAGCCGAGACATGGTTCAAAGCAAGAGGTCATGTTTATCCGGTGTAATATTCTGGCATGAAAAGTTATTACAAAAAGGTAAATTAACCCTAACCTTCCTCCATCTTTCATAATCATTCAGACAGTTTTGTAGGATTTTGGAGGATTGAGGCTGAATGGCAAAAAGTGTCAGTTGAATTTGAATGCATTGTGTCGAGTTCGCAGGCTGTACCCAGCATTGTTTATGTAAAGCCATGAATAATTGAGCCCTGCATTGTGCTTCTGGATGTCAGTGGCATTCTGCCTCAACCCATTTTGATGGCAATTTGAGGATTTTGCAGGATTGAGGATGGTTCCTAGCCAAGAGGGCCTAGGGGGTTAGGGTTAATTTCACGAAAACAATTGGAGACTGTTTAGATACTGTTGTAAATAGATTCATGCATTTAAGGGGATAAGAATACTTTAGTAATGGAATGAAATACGGGTGTCTTATTCCCTATACTACAATTTCCATGGCAATTTGATCTTGTATGTTTATACATGTACTTACATTTCACTTCAATACAAAGAAAATGATGTTTTACAACAGAATATTTTTTTTTTAATTTGTAAAATCTTACAGGAATACTTTAAAGAATGCCGATATCCTCACAATAACATCAAATTCTTACCTCTGGTTTCAGAATAGCCCTTTGGCATACTGGGCACATAAAGCCTTGCCGTTGAGGATTCAGGGGAGTTCTTCTGGTCTTGTGTGCACAGGAAGTGTCTTCACACACCATCCACCCCTGGAATGAGAATAATTGTCATCAAAATTGTAAACATTGTAATGTCATAAATGAATAATAAAAAGACATAGAAGTATCATGCGAAATAACAAGAGACCTTTGCGAGAACATCTGTATAAACAGAACTCAACCCATCAAAGTCCAACAGCAGGTGTTGTTGAAATCTGTTAGAATGGGTACAGTACCCCTAAACTGATGGTCTTTTACACTGGGGTTGGCATACCTCCAGAATCTAAGTCCAACAGTGTGTGTGTACGATTTTCCATGTGGGTGTTGGACAGAGGTGGCAGCAAGTCATTTTTTGCAAGTCTAAGTCAAGTCACAAGTCATTGTTTGCAAGTCCAAGTCAAGTCACAAGTCATTAGGTCCAGTCACAAGTCAAGTCACAAGTCATTAGGTCCAGTCACAAGTCAAGTCACAAGTCATTTGGTCTAAACACAAGTCAAGTCACAAGTATCTTTGTCCAAGAACACGTCAAGTTGCACATTATTTTGTCCAGCTGTAATAAGCTAAAAGAACCTGGCGTCAACTTACGAGTTATTTTGAACATGCCTCCTTAATTCCCCTTTTTCAATATGTTGCTATTACTATTCTTGTAGTTTATCACATATCTGTCGGATATTAGCCCTTTGTATACTTTAATAAATTGACTTTACATTGTAGAAATAAATGTTGAGATGACATGAAAAAAAGACTTCACTCACTCGATTACATGTAGTATACTAACACTTTATTGTTCAATTTTCATGTATACTAAACGCCTACCAGTGGGTTAGGCTATCCGGTATTTTACATGCAATTGACAAAGGCCTGCTTTCTTTTCAAGAAAGGTTCCTTTCAAAGTTTGTTCAACCATTACATTACGCAAGAGACTTGGTCATTGAAAACTGTGTAGTTTGTTGTGACAGTCTTATTGAAAACTTTTGAAACTAGTGGGAACTATTCATTTTACTGGATTTAGCGTCTGACTTGGGTTGGTAACAAGTCATTTTTTGCAATCCCAAGTCAAGTCACAAGTCATTGTTTGCAAGTCCAAGTCAAGTCACAAGTCAAAGCTGGTATTTACAAGTCAAGTCACAAAAATAGCGACTCGAGTCCAAGTCACATGACTCGAGTCTGCAACTCTGGTGTTGGAATTTGTCAGAATGGGTATGGTTCCAAGTAAATTATGCTAGGGAGTTAGGGTTAATTTCCAGTTTGTAGAAGTTAGTGTTAATACAGATATTTCTGACACCAGCCAAAATGTAATGTAGTCTCTGAAAACCCTAATTTTCAAACTTGAGGAAATGTTGTGTTAAAATTGAGAAAATGGCTCTTAAACCTTTGGGTTTTTGTTTTTTCTATCAGAGCCAATTCAAAATCTAATCTATGTCTGCTGTTGATGAGGTTTTGAAAAACAAAGGAATTTTCTTTTGCATTTATCCTAATTTGTTTTCAATACATGTTCACAGAAGCAATATTAATTGTTAAATATAACAAGGAAAGTATGTCATTTAATACCAATGTTGGCATGCACATTGACAAGTGGTTTAATGAAAACCAGCTGATTGATTCTATATAGCATTCAATTTTTGGTCTCAATTTACACACAAATCCAGCACATGATCACACTTCACTGTGACACCTTGGTTATAGCTGCAGCGTTGTGGCATCTACTATTTTAAACAATTACAGCAAAGATTGAGTTGTTGTCCAACAGGGGCATTCAAGCATGTGCTTAGATTTGTGAATACTGACAGCAAGACACACACAGTATCATCGTTTTCAACTTTTGCTTACAGCATAGTACTTCTGTATATATCCCCTGATGAGCAGATTCAGACGATTACACATGAGAGACCAGTGATTGGAAAGAACAGTCTTGCATTCAGGGTTACTACACTGGGCGAGGCTGCATGATATCAACTTGTCCTGTGAAAACAATGGCGAAAAATTATAGGTAAAATTAAACAGTGGCATATTAAACCCTTTGGTGCTCAAATTATTCAGATTAGATGAACAGATTATAGGTAGTCAGCGACTGCCTGTGCACCAAAAGGTTAACACACTCTACACTGTAAAATACAAAGTAATATATCAAACAATCTGCATTTAGGCTGATAATTGATATGGAATACCACAGCATACGCCAACATTTAGAATTATGTACATGGTAGGTATCACAAATTGCAACAGCTGTTTGGTTAAATATCGTAACTGCAATGTGTAATACACTGTGACTGAGTCCATACAATCGAACTGAGCATGTTGGAATGTCAGTCAACAGCCTTCTGGACCCCAAAGTTACCATATCGAATTCCCAAACCTTCCAGATGTTACAACTTTGGACTGATTATTTACTTTCCAAATTAACTTAACCCTTCAAAAACATCCTTAATAGTACCTTAAAATGCTGAATCTTCTAACTACATCAAGATGTATGACCTAATGAACAAGAACAGCTACATGAGTGGTAATACAAGGAAAATATTGTGATTCAACTATTCAAATTTAGGTCTATAGGCAGAGGTTTTGCAAGGCCAATCACAAGTCAATCCCATGTAACAGGTAATGAGCAATGACAAGCCATAGTTCATTTGAATAGCTGGCCCTTGACTTGTGAATGGAAATTTGAAGCATGCGTTCCTATTAGCTTGAAGTTTGACCTGTGACTGACTTCTGACTGGCTTGCTACCGGTATGTGACCTGTGACTGACTTATGATTGGCTTGCTATGTGACCTGTGACTGACTTATGATTGGCTTGCTATGTGACCTGTGACTGACTTATGATTGGCTTGCTATGTGACCTGTGACTGACTTATGATTGGCTTGCTACCAGTATGTGACATGTGACTGACTTATGATTGGCTTGCGATGTGACCTGTGACTGACTTATGATTGGCTTGCTATGTGACCTGTGACTGACTTATGATTGGCTTGCTATGTGACCTGTGACTGACTTATGATTGGCTTGCTATGTGACCTGTGACTGACTTATGATTGGCTTGCTATGTGACCTGTGACTGACTTATGATTGGCTTGCTACCGGTATGTGACCTGTGACTGACTTTTGATTGGCTTGCTACCGGTATGTGACCTGTGACTGACTTATGATTGGCTTGCTACCGGTATGTGACCTGTGACTGACTTATGATTTGCTTGCTACCGGTATGTGACCTGTGACTGACTTATGATTGGCTTGCTATGTGACCTGTGACTGACTTATGATTGGCTTGCTATGTGATCTGTGACTGATTATGATTGGCTTGCTACTGGTATGTGACCTGTGGCTGACTTATGATTGGCTTGCTATGTGACCTGTGACTGACTCATGATTGGCTTGCTATGTGACCTGTGACTGACTTCTGACTGGCTTGCTACCGGTATGTGACCTGTGACTGACTTATGATTGGCTTGCTATGTGACCTGTGACTGACTCATGATTGGCTTGCTATGTGACCTGTGACTGACTTATGATTGGCTTGCTATGTGACCTGTGACTGACTTATGATTGGCTTGCTATGTGACCTGTGACTGACTTATGATTGGCTTGCTAAGTGACCTGTGACTGACTTATGATTGGCTTGCTACCGGTATGTGACCTGTGACTGACTTATGATTGGCTTGCTATGTGACTTGTGACTGACTTATGATTGGCTTGCTATGTGACCTGTGACTGACTTATGATTGGCTTGCTATGTGATTGACTTGAGATGACTTGATTACTTTCCTATAATGTATTGTGAACACAACTCATTCCATACTCACACTGCCAGTGAAGACACTATCAATGATATTCTCTCTGCCACACTTTGTGTTCGGACAGGCAAACTTGAAGCGGTCAGCATTTTTGTATTTCTCCTCGTCAGCCATTGCTGCATCACCACCCAACATGGCGTCTGCTTCATCGTCATGCTGGCGCACTGCATGCCGGTAACCTGCAGGGTCTAATCCTGTCATACACATCAGACACGAAAATAATTGAAGGCATCAATAATCACATATAAAAACACTTGAGCACCTATTGACCACTCCGAGCATGCTATCAATTCTATAACGAAGGCCCCCTTGGAGGAGGCATAGTAGTAGCTGATGTTTAGATAATCTGTCATGGGGCAGTGGCTTTGTATAATAGCATGAACAATGGCAATCAATGTTGTAAAACAAAAAAAAATAGTTTTTAATAATAGCAATGTTTCATGCGCTCTCAATCTCAATACGAAAGAGGTGATATTGGATAATTTTTGACGTCCAAATGTTGTAGAAAGGCGTTTTTGGCAAGTCAAATTTGGCAGTATGGTGGCGTTTTGTTTTCCTCACGGTGCTGTCTGACTCGAATGAACAATCTCTCACAGTGGAATACTCTGGTTTCAGCGTCAACTCCAAGGCTATGTATGGATGATATGTGTGGCCGGCAGTTCCGCGATAAAGGCTGGCTAGTCTAGTCACACCTTGTAAGAAAATGCATACTGTGCTGAGGTATATAGCCCGTTACTCATGCGCATCTTGAGTCCTAACCGCGCCGCACGCAATATTACGGGAAGTTGTTACAGGAATTATGCCTGGGGACTTGAAAAAAAAAACTGCAGTCACACAAAAACAAGAAGTGGGAAAATAAAAAATGCGGAAATCCGTGGAAATTTCACATGCCTGTGTGTAGAACATTGGAAAGGTCCACAAAATCCCTTTGATGGACTTTTTGCCAACATGAAAGTGTCCATGTTGACAACCTAATATTTGGAGACTTCTGCATTGCCCCACTGGCATTAAGTCTTAATATAACAACCAAAAAGACCCCAAAAGACCCCAAACAAACAAACAAACACCCCAACAAACAAACAAACAAACAAACAAAACCCAATAATCTTAACCGAATGGGTAGAATTTGAAATAGTTGTGTTTACCAAGGCATTCAGCAATACGAGCAGCATCAGTACCCTCAATAGGATCGCACAGTCTGGAGACCACTGGATGCACCTGCTGTGACAGGTAGTACTTGGTGTCTATCTTTAAATGGTCCTGTTTCTGGACTTCACCTGGATGGTATGCACGCTGGCTGGCTGGCAGAACAGAACCATCCTGGAGGAACGGGCAATAATTATGGTAAGATTTGTATTACGATTCCCCTTTAATTCTATTTCATTAATAGGGCCTATATAATACACCACAATATGTGATAATCACAATAAAGGATGCCACAGCATAGTATCACGATGCAACATATCTGTATTCAAATATATAAGTTTTTATAAACTTTTAAGAGACAGACGATTTGGAGCATCAAAAGTCTGACTTGTGGACAAGTTTTACTGTTTAAAAATTTTTTAATTGTTAAAATTTGGTACTCCTATATACAAGACAAGAAAAGTAACTACAGCTGTTCTAACACACATGCATAGTATGACAAACAGCCTCAATGCCTACATTGCATAAATACATGTTAAACAGCTGCCACATGAATTGAGATACAATCACATCATTAAAAAGCCATTGTACTCAGTATTTAAAATGACTTCTAACTCACAGTGTACTATGCACCATATCTTATCACAAATGTTTGTGCAAATGTTTGTGCAAAAGTATAGGTAACTATACAGTTTCGTCAAGCAAATACAGTCGGCTCCCGTTATAGCGAAATCCACGGGACCGGTCAAAATGTTCGTTGTATCCGAAATTCGTAATATCCGATACAATGTTTCCCGTCCATTGTTCACCTTGAATTGGCCCTATTGTGCACGCTTGTGAACGTACGTACATGTAATGTACCCAATGATTTTTTTTCTGTTTGAAAACAATTAAGAACATGCTCTCTATGATGTGATTTGTCAAATAAAAAATAATGTTTAAAATGTATCATTGTGTAAAGTGAAAAAAAATATTAAATGTACGAAACGAAAATAAAATAAACATTACGAAGATCTGACGTTTTATTGCTTGATCATCGATGGGGAAGAAGTCAACAGCAGATGACCTGTATCACTTCGATGTTCAAAGTAAGTAATCTCTCCAGCACAAATTGTGTCATGGAGAGACATTTAATTTGTATTGTCCTTTCGTCTTGCAGATTTCAATGTGACAATGTGATAAGCGTTTTCAAGCACATGGCCGAGAGACCTTTGTCATTTACGTTCCAGATTTTCCGGTCCGTCCGTGATCCGAGTAGATTTTACAAATTGGTAGAGCGCCCTCATGAGTCGGTGTCCTAATGAGTGAAGATGTCATAATCTTACATTGTGGTTGGATATTAACGTCTGACGATTTTAACGTCATGCAAGCGGACGAGCTCATTGGCGTGTACCAGTTCATTTACCCGTATGCATAATGTCCAGCGTTGATGGTGATCAGTTTCTAATCGTCCCAGCAGGTTCCTTTTTAAAGTTACGAAATAGCTTAACGTTTTTGTGCTGGTGCTCAAATGAATAAGTTTGGACAATTTTGGCAAAGTTTTGATTATAAAAAAAAATGGGGGGGAGGGGGGGGAGCAATTTACACAGGGGTCGTGAATAATTTTGATTGAAATTACGTTTTGGAGAATTTTGGGATGGTCTAAGATTGTTTATTTTATTTTGGATTTGTAATGGGGTGCTTTGTAATTTTTGTTTAACCTTACATTTTTTTAAATAAAATTTGTGCCGGGGTGGGAGAGGGGGTAAATGGTGTTTTATTTAATTTCCAATTTTTTTTATAAGAAGTTCTATTTGGGGGAGGGGATTAATTTTATTTGCTCTGGGTAATAAGGTTATCTTCCGCTGTGACATCTTGTCTTGCTGCCTACTGGAGAGGTACTGCAGGATTGCAGCGGCGTGATCGTAGACATCGTCGTCCATGTCGGGCTGGCTGCAGAGATAGTCCCGAATCTGGTGCATTAGGCTCAGGCAGTCGGTGACATTTCTTGGCCGTTGTTCCTCCGTTGGCGGCTCCTCCTTGTCTTCTGGTTCTTCTTCAACTGCACCAGCTCTCAATTTTAGGTACAAATTGGGAAAGCCCATTCACAAAGGTCGAAGTACGTCTTGGCACAATGGGGATGTGCAAGTGGTGTGGGTGACTGGCACACGTCATTGAATACTATGATGACAGGCCTAACCGCAGCGCGAGATTAATTACCGTGTGCCGGCACGGATTAGCACCTCCATCTGAATGCATCTACGTCAGCAACATGAAACTACTCACACAAAGACACCTACTGATGACTAATACTGCTTTCAAATTGAACGAAAAAGCCGTGAGCCAGGATTATCTTTCGTTATAAATGGGTTGCTAACAATGCATTTTTACGCAACCGGTTCGCCAAAACCTTTCGCTGTAACAGGAATTTCGTACTGTCCGTTTTTGTCTTAAGCGAAATTTTCCCCATAGACATGTGCACAATTTTGTCGGGACCGAAGACATTTGTTTGTAATAACCGGAATTTCGTTCTAGATGTTTTCGCTATAACGGGAGCCGACTGTACTTGTATCACAGATTTCATGACTAAAAAACCTGCAACATTACAGAGCTTTGACGGCACACAGCAACTGAAAATCTTTGTAAATATGTGCAGGCATGCAACTTGGAATTTAGAAAACATGAGGACATTCCAAACCACACAGGACTCTACAGTGTTTCTCAATTTGTAATGGCATTCCTGAGAAATACAACGAGGAAATCAACGGATCTGAGTAATAGTTGCCTGCCTGTATGTGAATATTCATGAAGTAAAGTGTCTAGCTCAAGGACACAAGCACCTTGACATCCTGGCTCCAGCAGTTTCTACCCACATTCCATGTGATATCTACTTACCTCACACACTACATAGGAGATGGTATCCCCTGCTCCAACCTTCTTACCTCCCTGGCTATTCAGCCAGAGAGCTACGTGGACGTGAGGTAAGCTCTTCTTATCTGGGTAATCATGTGGTGCTTTTGTCAGGCTCTGTGATTGAATGGGGAACAAAACGAGATTAGGGAGCTAGTCTAAATTGAACAGAAACTGACCAGGTGCATTAGTTTTAATCATAAAGTCGAACAAAGAAATTAACTGAATAGCATTTGAACCTGTGACCTAAAGATTACTGTACCAGTGCTCCACCAACCAAGCTATCCAGCCCTATGTTGGCAGTTTCCCAATTTGTCAATGTCATTGTTCAAGGGTGCTAGCCATAAACCCGTATGTAGCCAGTGATCACACCCAAAGTTATGATGCTAGCAACATTAGTCGTGGTGCAAACCTTGGAAATAGCACACGGGGATCACTTGCAGAGGATATGGCTTTTTACTACAAAAAATGCATGACCCAACTAAACCTAACCTAACCAGATCAAATCAAACCCCAAACTAAACTATTTGTAAACCAATCCAATCTAACCACAAGTAACCTGATCCAACCCAACCCAACTCTAGCCAAACAAAACACAAATCTAAAGCTAACCTGAACCCAACATAACTCAACCCAAATGAACATCAAACAGAACCACAGGGAACACAATAGACCCCACCCCACCCAAACCCAACCACATCCACCTTGGCCCAATTCAGCCCAACCCCAGCCAAACCTACACTCAAATATAAACTCATCCCAGCCAAACCGCAGCCAAACCCAACCCTACCCTATCTATTGCCCAACATAAACCAAATCCCTATCCCACACCCAATTTATCCTGATATTCTTATCGATCAACCCAACCTAACGACGCCCATCCCATTCCAGTTTAGCCAAATCCTACACTGGATGTCCTTGGTATTGAGATTAACAATAAAAATATAAAATAATAATAATAATACCTAACCTAACCTATACCAGCCCAACCCATCGGGTTCCCCAGCCCAACCTCACTGTAAGATTGTTGTTTTGTTCAGGAGGGCACGCAAGCTTTACTAACCTTATTGATTTCATACATCTTGAGAGGCACCTCATTCTTGGCAACTTTTTCCCCGATTTCTATCAATTTGGAATGGATGTTCTCAACAATGGTCTCTCTCAGGTCAGCTGACAGGATCTGACCAATCACATAGCTGAAAAGAAAAGAATGCTCCCTTTTTATTGAAACATACTTCAGTGAGTGTGAACTTGTGCACAGATTCCATTAGTCATTGCTGTGAGATACATGTGGATCATTTCAAGCCCGGCTGTCAGTGCTGGTTGCTGCTTACAGTACTTCGATTTAGGGCCCAATGGTTTGATGATCATGTTTGTCAAGGTACAGGGAGAAGGTATGTCACGAATCAGTCTTTAGTTAACCAATGGCTTACTGTAGGAAAAAACCCAATGGCCTGAATACATCGAAACAATCTAGAGGGACTCCACATGCTGCTGTTTTGTACACCATAGAACACATTCCACGTTTTCAGAAGGATTCAATTTTTTTATTGTGATGTTAAGCAGGTTACTCATTGTAATATTCAGAAGAGAAACTTTCTTACTTTCCAGCCTCCTTGGCCAGATCACACCAGTCTCTGCGTACGATATCAAGTCCCTTCAATTCCTGACTGGTTGTTATCGTTCCATCAGAATGACGTTCCACGGAAAGCGCTGCATACCTGAACAAAAAGCAAAGGAAGAGTAAGGCACATTACTGATTGGTCCTAAGCATTGTTACGCAAAAAAATCTGCGTGGCTGTGTGAGCTCGGGCGCATTGAAGTTTAATGCGCCAGTTCAACCAGGATGTTGTGAATATTCTTAGAATTGGAATCAGAAAAGACATCTGAAAAACGAATAACATTCCTTTTGGATTTCAAAGAGCAACACCATGATTTTGTCCACCACACACAGTGGGGAAACTTGAAAAACTGGAAAACTTACTTCTTCTTTTTGAGTAGCAGCATTGACTGGAAGACGCCATCTATGTCAATCTCTAACAGACGATACAGCTTGTTCACTTCATTCTTGACCTTCAGACAAAAGGACAACCAAAAGTACAGCAGTTAAGTATTGGTGTGAAATAACAGTGTTTCCTATTTATAAAGAATTACACTGCTGTAAAGAGTGGCTGAAAATTTAAAGCAAATGTCAAAACCACTTGATTCTTCAGGGAAAGGCAAAGACTTTAACCTATTTCTGACTACAGTGATCTTGACATTTGACTGTTTGACATAAAAATATTTTACAAGAAATTTGATTGTTTGACTATGAAAAAAAGCAGGCCTCTCATGCAATTCTTTTGCGTTAAAATGATGTTTAGTTTGAAACCAGAGCTAGTCCTTCACCAACAGCACTGTATGATTAATGTTTTCCAACATCTAGTCTGAAAAGCTTCAAAATATTACCTAGGTGGGTGGGACACCAGCCCACAACCTCCTACTTACTAGTTGTGATCAAGGGCTTAACTCTTTCGCTACGGAATTTAATTTACCTATTTTGTCCCGTTTGGACGTAATAAATCGATGTGGGCGCCGCCATCTTTAAATGTATCTCCGTAAACAAACTGCTCACAATAACCTGCAGCACACCCCGGCCAGACGGGCTCAAACTAGGGTCAGAGGTTATACGATATCAATTATGTAGATAAGGCACACGTCATGGGGATACCCTGTTTATTCACAGCGACGTCAACGAGCTGCTGCCAGCGGCTTGCCGTACGACCTGTACAATTTGTGTGTGCCGCTGTCAGCGGCTCGCCGTAGCGAAAGAGTTAAGACACCTGCACTAGTAAGTAGTATGTACTGGGTTCAAGTCCAAAATATCTGAAATTTGTTTCCTCACGAGCTTCCAGAATGCACCGAACATGCACTGCTAGCAAAATAACATCAGCGGGGTAAATTGTCACAGACCCCAGGACTTGTGCACATTGGCCGGAGGAAGATGTTCACTGGTACCCCAATTGTCTCAAGTTTGTCTGGTCCAGTGCAGCATTTACCTTGTTGCCGACTTTCATGACCTGATCCAAGTCGTTGGTGTTTGTGTTTATCATGATGGAATCTGTGTCTCCATATATCACATCCAAATTCATCTGAAAATAACCAAGAAACAAAACATTCTTGAAGAAAAAAATATCAGCTACAAAAAATGAAAAAAAAAACAACCAATTTTGATGAGAATGTTCTATTTGATATGACAATACAAACAGATGCAAAAGTGAACAACTGGAGAAATCTTGCAACTACGAATGTTACATGTAATTAAATATACTCGCAGATACCTTGAAGGTTAACAAATTGGCTTTCTAAGTCATGCAATGGCTGCTACTCCAGTTGTATTTTAGTATTCTGTACAACAGGAAGAAGAATCGCTTTGTTTGAGCAGAAAATCCTACCTTTTGAACAAGCTCCTTGGTGTTCATTAGAATCTGAAAAGAGACACAAATTCACGAGTTGAACTTTTATTAACCATTTGGCTCATCAGAATCAAACACTTCTTACGAAAATAAATATGCAAAAACAAAACAATTACAGAGCATCTGATGTTTAAAATTATTCTTTCTGACCACTGGTGGATAGACGGTTTGAACAGGTTTTGCACTGTGTTCCAATGGTTAGGGATTCTGATTCCCTTTAGAGTAGATATTAAAGGCTTCAATGTATGGCTTATCATCATTCGGTTTCATACTTTCCCCACTCAGCATCCAACACTAGTGACCTTGATTCAAATCCCATCTGATAGGATTTGTCAGTTCCTACTTGTTTCGGTTATTCATAAAACAATTTCTGTGAGTTTTTCTCACATCTAAAATTGGCATTGCTTTCATTGTCTTCTCCAAAAAGGATTCACTCGCAAGGATTCTTGCTAGTATTGTGAGGTAGTTTACCTTCACAGATCCTTAGGCCAAAAAAAATAATACTTCTGCTTCCGGTTACCCGACCAACCCTATTTTTTAGGCTGCGACCCTAAAATTTTTTAGCGGCAATTCCAACAAAATAAAAAAACAATTATTGAATATAGTCACGGTGACAATAATCACGTGCGTAAACCTTGCTCAATGCAGTGACGACTGGTTCCCGCCGCGCCGCGCAGGGGCCAATTTAGAAGACATGATGAAAGTGCGGTAACCAGTCTGTCATGGCTATGCGATCGCTAGCGCTAGCATGGCTATGCATTAGGCACGTGCACTGTCGGATTCGACATCGTAAAAATGCCAAGAAAACACCGATGGAGAAAGAACATTTTTGCAAGTTAATTCACAGAATTGATCTACCTTGTCTGTGTATGTATTTTTCGTGTTCCAGAGTTCATTTTGAGATCGCACTACTCGTATTTGGAGCGATACATGCAGCGTGTTTCCCAAAATTTTCGACCGTAAAACGAGGTCTGTCGGCCGCGGGCCACACATGCACAGTGCATCACACACTTCGGAGTTTTGGCCAGCTTTCCGTCTTGACTAGCGTTGTGCATATGATGCGAACGGCCTGAATTTTCCATTATTTTTTTTTAAGAATTATCGAACGTAAATATATTGACAATAATTAAGGTAGGTTTTATTCACTTTTTGTGCCCATTTAGTGTATAGCTTTCGTAGTGCAATGGAAATAGTTCAGGCTAAAACTTCGCATATAATTGAATACCCCATTCAATCTGCATTAAAAATATTGGCAAAAAAAAAGAAATTCCGACCAACCGACCCTATTTTTGAAAGGCATGTAATCGGAAGCAGAACGATGGATGTGGTTTTGTTTTGTTTTTCTTGGAAAGGACAAGACATACTGATTTGTCTCCTCTTGGGAATGAATACGAAGTAAAAAAAAATTGCCGTTTTAACATGATACAAAAAACTAGTAGCAAGAATTACCACTTAAGCTTTTTATCAAATATGTCATATTTCCTTACAGGCTGCCTGAGCTTGTTCAGGTACATTTCTCAAGCCTATATCAAAAGTGAGATTGGAGGGGAAATGAACAATCCATGAAATAATCAGCACAGGGTTTGAGGGTTGCTGAGGGCTCCACAGCAACCTAGGGTCTTTGTATTTGCTGAAATCATCCCTTAAAATACGTACCTCTGTCTTTTGTTCTATGTAACCTTTTATAGGTAAAAATACCAAATGGATTTTTTTAAATCCTGAAATCAGAAAGAAAATCTTGTCAAAAAATGCTGAAATCAGGAAAAATTGTGACAAATCTCATCCCTGCCATACAAGTTGCACTGGCCTGGAAGTTCTGATATTACAATTCCACACAGGTAACACAGCCTATTTGTTAAAATATAATCAAGAGATTTAAAAAATCCTTCTTCAATCAAATATCTGTGCTCATCCAAATTCATAGTCTGACCTGAGTGAGGGTCTCCACCTTACCTCTCGCCCCTTGCCTGTAACCAGTGCTGCTAGCGGCTTGGCATAGAATCTAGAATGGGAGAAACCCAGACATCCGTACATACTGTTGGCTGTAAGCTTCAGAGCCTTCTGACGAATATCATACTAAGGGGGAAAAAAAACAATGACAAGCTATTAAAAGGAAATACTTGTTGACTATAAAATCCAAATCACATAGTTCAGAGACAACAAAGTTGCTGTCTAATGAAAAATACTTGAAATTCATTGAATGAACTAGATATTAGTCATTCACACACCATCCTAGGTTTGCCATTCAAACTTGTTTGTCTTTTTTTAGGAGACCAGTGTAATTTCTCTGGTCTAAAGTGTCACACGATGAGTTTGAAGAAGCATTTGAGATATCAGGGACCATTAGAAATGGTACGCGTAAATAATAATTTTGCATGATGATTTCAGCTGGCACATTATGGTTAATGTGCATTTCACATCAAAATGTTAAGATATATATATCTGGGTTATATCATACGAAATGGTGATATAACCAGCTGGTTTTACCGAGCCGCATACGTATCCCGTACGCGTACCATTTCAAATAGCACCTACTCTACACGTCATATCCTATTGCAACAAAGAACTTATTATAGATGAGATATTAAATTTCTGCCATTGCATGCTATTCTGTGTGAATTTTAAGGTTCCATGAAAATTCATTGTTGTCACTTAAATGTGCAGCATGATGTGTGTGTGCTGCATTAGCCACGACATACAGCACTGCCAATATACATAAGGTTTACAAGTCAAATATGTGGTCTGTTATGCATTACCGCAATATGGTTCATATTTTTTAATTTAGGATCCAAAGTGTGACATTTTTCTGTCTCTGTTACCAGTTCCTTGGTTTGTAGTTTACCGTCCAAATATCATTAAGAATGGCTTTATATATATTTTATTATTTGTTAGGTAGTTAGTTTACTATTTGGAGGACGACTGCATTAAGGAGTGCATCAGAATTATAACATCATAGATGTAACAGGTACAGGAAAGAAAATGTGGACACAGAATTTATAGCATGACCCATATAATAAACAAATTTTCCGTTGAGACAATGTCAGATACACATGTTATTTTGTTGGTACCTGGAGTTTGAGATCGGCATTAAGGTCTGGTTGCTTCATGAGTTGCTTGACTTGTTTACGTCTCTCTACAAGCTTTCGTATCTCTGTTGGTAGGATTCCTATCTCTAAGGAACGATCTGGCACCTCCGGCAACCAATCATCATCCACCTACAACAAATATACACATACAAATAAGGCACTTAAAACATAGCTGTCAAGTTATTGTGGAATACAGAACGATGTACAGTCAACAGACGATTTTTAATTTAAAAAATGGCTGCTGAATGCCTAAGATCAATCTGTTTTATAAGTGCTTAATTCTTGTGTAATTACCATTCCTTCAATTGGCATGAAATTTCTTTCATTTGCAAATCCTTGAAATATTCAGTTCCAAATAATTGCAGCCATGATGATGCATTCTACTGATAAAGGTCAATCACCAAGCATCTCTCTAGGTTACCCATTTATAGAAAATGAGACGCAACTGTGGTAAAAACTCCTGCTCAAGGACATACTGCTCCTCAGAAAGACCACTAATCTGATGTTTAAATCATTCCATGATGTAGTTCACAAGGACCATCTCATTGTACTATCATCTTTACCTGAACCTTTAGCTATCTAATTTTCCGCCTTTATCATTATTTTTAACACTTAATTTAATATTCATCATTACCCAGGTTAATGATGGCAAACTCAGATGATTTTCAAGCAACCCCACAATCACCTGCGTCATGTTGATAGAGGTAGGGTTCAATAATTCAATTTTCAAATATTCATTTTTCCATATGAATGAATACTTGCATATTCATTGACACCATGGTATTAAGAGGAAGATTTTCGGTAATAATAAAGCAATAACTGCGGTGATAACAATGGACAAAACTTCACACATACAAGTCTGTATGTTAACTATTTTGTTTTTCCTCTTCAAATTTATCAGCATTTCATTTCAAAATTCTGAATTATAATATTCAACGATTCAATTAAATTCAATTTAATTAAAACTAGTGGTACTCCACACAATAATAATTAGGCTATTCATAAGATGGACATTGTGATGTAAGTACATATCAACCTGTAGGTCGATAACCCATAGCAAGGCCACTTTGGCCAGTGTTGGGATTCTTGGAAGAATAAGGTGGGTGGTAGAGAACCCAGTAAATATCCCAGGAAAGGATGTGGTTTTACCCTCAAGAAGAGTTGGAAAACTTCTTCAAGGAGAAGATGTGGTCACACCACCACTGAGAGTGGGGCTGACATCTAACAATGGTTTAGGCCAAAAAAAAAAAGTCTCCGGTTTCTGGTATGCGCGCGCGTCGCCGTAGCCATGCGCGTCGGCAAAATGAAAAAGTTTTGTTTTCAATAAAAGATGATGTCTCAAAACCGCCAAACTCACTGGTTCTACTGAAATTCTGCTGCAGCACAATTTTAACGTGTTTTTAGATGGGGGTATGATCGAGAATAAGCTTTATGTGGACTCTCTGGACTCCCGTACATTTTGCACTAAGTTTAGTCGGCCACCATTTGCAGTCATCAGCCGACATTTGAAGCAAAAAAGTCGGGTAAAAAAAAAAAAAAAAGCCGCGTCGCCCCACCACTTTTTGGGCAAGCTCCATACCAGAAACCGGAGACTTTTTTTTTTTGGCCTTAGGGACATATAAAAAGTAAGGAAGGAAATTGAAGTTGTTAATCTTAACTGAGGCACCAGAGAGTGCACAACATTTTGTATAGCTCCAGAGTATGAGAATGTAGCAATAAATAGATTAGCTCCAAAGTATAGCAAGAAGTTGTCCAGTGCGAGTCCCTGATGTAGTGAACTGTTAGAAAAATTGATGTTCACCGAGGTGGACAATGTAACAGACATAATCAGGTTGATATAACCAGCGTGTAGCATTGCTGAGGTTAAGCTTTTTACAATTCCCCCCTCCCCTTTTTCTTCAGGTCAAATGTAGATGCCTACCGTTTCCTCTGGTCTTGGTGTGCGGCTGATTGTAGTAAAGCAGATGTTATACTCTTGTATGATGGATGGATAAAGGCTGTTGAAGTCCAGAAGTAGAATGTACTTGTCGTAGAACCCTGGTGGGTAAAGACATAGGAATGGTCAAGTTGATATCTGGTCTTACCACCGATGTCAATTGTGTTGTGTAGACATTTGGGAGCTCTCCCAAATATGGATGAAAAGCTGAGTTGGTAAAACTCTGAATCTTCTCTTCAAGCAAGCTTGAATCCTTGGTATTACAACCGTTTGGTATTATCCCGTACTGCACAGTTCGTATTGCATGGTATGTATCACATACTAATCTATTATATGCACACGTTTTTCTAAGTACTGCACCAATGTGTAATGGGATAACAGTTACAACATTGCTACAGCATATATGCGTTACATCTTTACTGTGCATCAAGTTTACATGGAGATAGATTTTCATTTGTGCAGCATGGAAAATGTAGTGCGTTAGTGCTCCGTGTGCCGCTATGCCTGTAGTCCATATGGGACACACGCACTACATTATTCTACGTTGCACATGTACTCATTGGCTAACTTATAGTATTCAAGACCTCAGTTTCCATTTCAGTCAATATTCCCTCTTCAACAAAAAATTGATATTTTGGTGGTAACAATCTGTGCATCTTCAGGACTGACTGACCAGAACTCTTGATGTGACAATATGTCACTGTACATATCATGACATATTTGATAACAAACCTCGTTTTGGTTCCAGTACCAAGCCTCCTGCATAGGCTGGTTTGCGACGTGCCTTGGATGAACTGGCTGGCTTCTCTACGTCCTCATTGCCTTCATCATCGTGCTGTATAAAACAAATATTTCAATATTAAGACAGTAAATGCTATGCAACACACCAAGAGCTGCCTAAATGTTAATTTATTTGCTTGTAATGCTGTGTCATTTTAAAAATGACATCCAACTGTGCAAATGCCAACTTGGAGCAGAAATTGTTCTTTTTAGATTCCCATAAATATGTGCATGGATGAACCCGTCAGGCTTCATTTCGCTAAGACGACGTTAGCATTGTGGTTATTTGACGTCGCTCTGTCTGAAGCTGGATATCCTGTCACTGCTTTGTGATGCCATCCTACTTGGGAATCAAAAACAAAATGCACAACCATCTTGTATCCAGGTTAAATTTCATGCCACAAAACAGACAACTCATTCCGGCTCAGTTGCTTATGCTTCTGTCTCTACATGATACATTTTGATACACCTGCTTGAGGTTGGGTGCTCCTTAATGAACACAAGCCTGTTTTTATTATTTTCAAATTCACAGAAACGTGGGTTTTCTTCTCTCTTGTTTACTTACAACAGTCACAGGAGCAGCTTTCTTCTTATATTCCTTGTCTGGACAGATAAAGTTCTTCTCATAGAAGGCATGAAGTAGCAGGAACTCATTTCTCTCAGATCGTCCCCCCATCAGAGTACGAGACTAGTAATGGAAGCACACACCGCAGTGGTATAGCATTTTAATTTGACACCATACAGCAGATTATGAACCAGCATGTAGTAATCTGTGGTATTTGGTACTTGACCCCCAAAGAGCCCTTAGGGGGTTAGGGTAAACACTAACAATCAGTTCCGAATCTTAACTTCAAGCATCTGAATTATTTTTAAGTGGAAGGAACTCCTCATTCTTTGCTTTGGCACTCATGAAATAAAATCTTCATAGTTCAGATATTTTTTTCCAATTTGGTATCAGTTCAAGTGACTTTTGACTTACCATGACATTACCACAGATGTTGGTGATTTGCAGCGCTAGAGGTATCACATTCAACTCACACATGATGTCAAGGATGTGTGATGCGTCCATCCAGGTGTTCTCAATGAAATACATCATGTGGCGAGATGTGCTAGAAACAAGACAGAGGAACAGCGGTTGCAATGAATATACAGCACTGCTCAACTCCTAACATTACAATCACCTTACAAAACTTTAACCATTTTTAATACTAGATGAGAGCCAATCGCACAGGTTCAATGGCATAACTTTAAAGAGAGAGTATTCTCATTGGAGACAAAGATTTGTCACGTAATCAATTGTTCAAAATCACATATCGTTTTCTTAATCTCATTTGATGCATACAATCCATTTTTCACTTAAAAAAACAGTATTTTGTGAACAGGAAGTTGAACATGTCCATCCTCAGTCCTTCTGATTTGAAAATCACAGATGTGTGGAAAAAAGCACAATTGGATTTTTTTTAGGCGTGTGACTTTTTTAGGCGTGTGATTTTCTAGGCGAGTGATTTTTCTAGGTGTGTGATTCTATGGTCCAAGCTGGGATATATTTCATAATATTCATCTTGGTTTACAATAAAGCCATTTTCTCTTCACTGACGTACTTTATTTTTCACAAATTATGAAGTAAAATTATGCTGTAAATGTATGCTGAGGTGTGCGGTATTGAGGGATTCAGGCGTGCGATTATTCGCACTTCTTGGGAAGCTTTTAGGCGTGTGATGGCGTGGGGGTGTGATTGCACGCCTCAAAACAGAAGGACTGATCCTTATTCTCATCATGATCCTCATTTAAAAGCCAGTCTTTCACATCTTTAGAATGGTCATCATCAGACAACAAAAAGTAGCAAAAAGATCTGAACCTTATTTCACGGTGCAGGTAAACAGTTACCAGACAAACTGTGCTAGACTAATAAGCCTTTTCATGCTCGCCACGTTACTTAAGTGAGTATATGGATGCTTCTAAAGTGTGTTAGAATTCATGCATATACTGCTCTGAAGTTAGCATGTGGTCTCAAGAAATGGAAAAAGACTGAAAATGAAAAAGATGAAAATGGTTTGCCATAAATTGCATTAGTCATCATGACACAATTATTTTTTAAAAATAATAACCTTTTCTTGGTCTTGACAATTATTTAACTGACGATAGACATTTTCTCCTTAGTCATTAAAAGCCTAGCGTGATGTCACCACATTAGTGCGCGAATTCGCAAAAGTTAAACACATTTGAACTCCGACGTCAAATTTACTTCGCATTTGCATTAGACCTTAATGGTTCAGCAAAGACCAGGGCCCAATTGCATGGCTCTGTTTGCGGTTAGCGAAAAATCCCTGCTTACTGTAGCAGAAAATTCCGTGCTTATGGTAATCGTATTTCACGGGTCAACAAGGAATTTTGGCTTCTGCACATGCGTACATCCTGTAATTAAGGCTTCTGTGCTTACAGGGCTAGCACAGAATTTTTTGGCTAGCGCGGTTAGCACAAAAATGGTGATCGTAAGCACGGAGTTCTGTGGTTAGCAGAGACGTGAAATTGGCCATGTCTCTGCCAAAATTGCTGCTAACTTTAGCAGACAGTTCTGCTGTAATGGCAAGCACTGTGTGTGTGAATCCATAAATCCTGTTACAAAGGATTCTGTGCTTACAAAAATGGCACAGAATTTGAGTGCTAGTGCCAAGCCATACTTTTAGTCCCTCATCATAAATAACAAAGACAACTCTTTATTTTGGATGAAATCAAACCATACCTGTACATGTTCCTGAATTCTTCATATGGTATCTGTTGTCTATCTTTCTTCAGAATCTGCTTGGTGAGCTCTGAGAGATCATAGCTTTTGCATCGGATCAGTTCCTTGGCTGAGATCTTGATGTCACTGACCATGCGTCCACATGTAGCATTCTTCTCTGAGAAGGTGCTGCCCTTTCCACCATATCCACCCTGAGACAAACCAGCATTATACAAGAGTAATGATGGGTGTTGCAACCTCAGTATGGTGACCGATTCATGTTCTTGTAGTTTTCATAAAGACAAATGCAAATCAATTTTCTTACCAAAATACTTGAGCAAATGGGTGGGTTCTCTAACAGTTACACTTTAGTGAAAATAGAATTTGTGATTAGCAGTTCCCAGATGCCACATTACAATTGACATATTACAGTTACCCAAAGAGGAAATCAGCTGATCCGAGGAAAAGTTGCATGGCTGTTCAAGGGGTCAATATTTTAAAGTAACTTATAACTACGAGTGCTGTTGGATTGCCTAACTTGGCTGCCTATAAATGGCTGTGTACATTTGCAATGGTGGAACAATGTAAAAATGATTATGTCCATTAGTCGAAGGTGATGTAATGGAACACAGTCTAGAGCAAAGTGACATCCAATGCTGATATTAACCATGAAAGCCACTCCAACATCAACACAGTGAATTCAAATGTGATTTTGAATTCAAAATGTAAAGGAGTAGGGCTGTGCTGAATGTACACAATGTTTGATCATCAACCCAATACCCCGATAATTTTTTTTCTGATTCAAATATTCCAAAACATGTGAGAAGTTTTGAGATTATTAAAAATGTCCACGATGTTTTTGAATCAAATAAGTTGTGTGGTTTTATTGTTTATCAAATGCCACACTTTTGTTGAAGGCCACATGCGCACATGATTAGAGAGCTTCCATGAGGAATATCTGGTAAATAATTCGGTAAACTCGATCAAATACCAGCCACTCCGCTACTTCTTCTTTATAGTATTTTCATAACTTCTTTTTTGATTTTCGACAAGAGCAGGCACTGGCAAATCCTGATCAATGGCCATTTTGTATAAGCTGGTGCATGTTAAACTTGACCAGTGCATTTAGAATGCTCCATCTCATGCAAGCAAGAATAATTGAATATTAAAGGATTCGGAAATGAACAGACCTATGCACAAGCTTCTGAATTCACAAATAAATCCAGAATTCAAAATGATAATCAAACTGCAAACTTTTTAATTCACAATTGTTCTTTGTCAGAGTGTGATTTTGGTAATTGATCTAGGGTTGTAGAGTCTTTTTAGAGAATTAATAAAAACGCCAAACATTTGTACAATGTCCAAATGTAAACTAACTTGTTTTGTGTGTTTTATCGATTTATACAGATTATTCATTCACAAGAGAAGTATACTTACTGTTAATTTGGGCATGTTTGTTCTCTTGAGCCGTCCAATACGAGACCAATGAGGAACCTTGTTAGCATTGATTCTATGTAGCAGGACATCCAAGTCAAACCCAAAGATATCATGCCCCTGAAATAAAAAAACAGACAATATTCAGGTATGCAACAGGGAATTTAGAAAAAACGAGGAAGTTCCAAACCACACAAGACTTTGTACAGTATTTTTCAATTTGTAATTGCATTCATGAGAAGTAAAAAACGAGGAAATAAGTGGATCCTAGGAACAGTTGCATGCCTGAATAATAAAATAAACTATCTATCTTTCATGTTAAAAGCAAGCTCATCAAAACTAAGATGGGGATTTATGTGTAAGGATGTGACTTTGCATTTACTTTTGCAAATATTTTAAATACTGTTCAAATGTTGAAGCTTTTAGCTAATTCACAAAGGCCAATACCTGTCCAATATGTCTGCAGACCGGCGTGATTAACATGATCAACAATGGTTGACATAATAAATAGCGAACAGTCATTGAAACAGTAAAAACTATGTGTACTCTGAATGTAAATCAAGCACTGGGGTTTTGTAAATTAAATTGGTTTGAAAACACTGTTAAGTATTTGTGCTAGGCATGTTTAACTCAAAGGATGATCACGTGAAAGTAGGTTCCTTTTTTTTATAATTTGGGTTTCATTTAACGTTTTGAAAATTTGTAAATGGATATAGAATTGTTTTCATTTAAACATGTAAACGTCACATCCTTATTTAAGTGGGTTGATTTAATATTCTATTATAAGAGAATGTGTTCAGCAAAAAGCAAAATTAAAAGAAGTCATTAAAATCTTTGATCATGAAACATTTGTAGAAATAGTTGCATTGATAGATCAAAATCAAAATCTAAAACACAGCTTATACATCTCAAAGCATTGTAAGCTCAGGGAAAAAATTGTTTTTGACTCACCACAATGACATCCGGGTCAATTTTGTGAATCTTTGCGAGAAAGTACCCCAATAAAGCACGCTCCGTTGGCATGATTTCCACCTTGGAGTTCTAGGGACAAAAAACACAAAATGCCTGCTAAGGTTAATATCACCTAAATTAAAAAGTCGGCAGAGTTAAGTTTTGTAGCGATGAAGTTCAAGTTATCAGGGAAAACTGAAGGAAATCTCGTACAAACCTGCTTCTTAATTGTGTCCTTCAGGTCAAAGGGAAATATACAGTCACTTGGTTTGGAAATAGCTGTAATGTGAAACAAATAAATATATCAGAATAAAATAAAGACTTGTCTAAAAATTCCTCTCGTTTTCAATCAATAGCGAACATGACAGTGGTCACTGTAAAATGACTCATCGAAAACAAGCAGTAAATTTGCAAATAAAAGAGGACTCAGACATTGACAAAATGATCTCAACAAAAATGACAGTTGTCAATAAAATTTGAGTTTGTTCATTGGATTTTTTTATCTCAATTTTCCTTGTGTCATGTTTACAGTAAATTTTAGGAGCACACATGAAGACTACCTATTGATCCATTAAGGAAAGAAATGAGATGAGGAAACTTACCACATAGATGCTGTTGGAATGGGGGCCTGGGTGGGGCTTTATCCATTGGGAATTTGTGATGAACAAGGGCAGCAACTGCTATGACCTGTAAAGCGCAAATGTTTTCAAATTATTCAATTCTACTGTGACTTTAGATCCAACGAAGAATTACTTTTGACGGAATAGATTCATATTCACACGAAGAGAGATGGAGGAAAGTGTGGCAATCTCACACCAAAATTATTGAGAAGATACTAATTTTTTTTATTTGACACTTTTGTTACCATGTTTCATATTGTATAGTATTAAATTTCAAATAGACCACAGAGGGAAACTGACTAGGTAAATTATAACGATAATCCGAAGATCGCTGCTTCAAGCCCCGCTCCAGTCATTTCTTTGTTCAACTTTTCAATTGGTATAATGAAATATTTCCACGTTTTAAATCGTTGAATAATCCACACATAGACATTAAACATAGATTTTTATGAAGAGTTGTTTCATAGTCTAACCTCATTCTGATGGGTTGTCTGATTCAGCAAGGTCCGCAAGCTAATCGTCATGACAACCAGTGGGGGTGGGGGCAAATCCTTGACAACGGTGATGTTTTCCTGTTTATTGATGAAAACTTCAATCTTACACCAACTGACTTGCTGCGATGGAACCTCTGAAATGAATTTTTAAAAATTACATTTTACTTATCATGAAAATTTCTAATTTGATTGATTTCTGGCACAGACGAGGAATATACATTTTTGGTTAGACTGACCTGGAAATGTATTCATAAATGCGGCAGCAAAGCCATGATTTAGACATTAGAAATGCAAAGAAAAATATTTGTTAACTGTCACCATTTCTTGTACGTATCATATTACAGCATTCATGTATTTTAAACATGTTAAAACTATCATTACTTGATGTCTGTATTGAAGTGCCTTTTATTACATTGATGTTCTATTGAAGGGTCACATATAACCAGGCTTGCAACTTGGAAATCACAACAAAAGAGGAAATTCCAAACTTTACAAGATCTGTAGTGCTTTTCAATTTTTAATGCCATACATGAAAAGCAGACAAGAACAAATTTTTCTCATCGGAAGACAAGTTGCATGCTGGATAAAAAGTCAACAAAATCCCAGGCCAGGACATGTCATTGTAAAACTAGCTGCAAAATCAAGACATTTCTCTTAAGAAAATGAGTTGTTGAAAACCATTTT
The DNA here is from genome assembly GCF_015706575.1 of Patiria miniata. Classification (NCBI taxonomy): domain Eukaryota; kingdom Metazoa; phylum Echinodermata; class Asteroidea; order Valvatida; family Asterinidae; genus Patiria; species Patiria miniata. The sequence goes on from NW_024037055.1 coordinate 12,404,864, forward strand.
TCAGTTGGGCCCTAAGTCATAAGGCTAAGTGCTGCCTGGCTTACGTGGCATCTTGATGTCAAGCCAACATGGACCCCTCATCTTCCTCTCCATTAGTAAATGTTCCAAGCTGGAGGTGTTAGTGCCAAATGCACAACTGAAGGTCTCTCCTTCCACATTAATCGGAAGCTGGGGGAACTCAGCCTACAAAAATGACAGGTAAATAAAACGCAAATCAATTCATTTTGTCTACGAACACAGGTGTCTTAAATGTACCAAGGGCGATATCGTGCATAAAATGGCATTGACTTAATAATATCCTTAATACAGACTGTATTCAATTCAAAATCAAATGGACATTTGAATGTAGTACGAGATGGAATTATTGAAGTTTGAAATTGGCAAAAAGTAATTTAATATGGTTTCTTTGTTATCTGTTTAGTGACCATACCTCAGGAGCGGTCCAGTCAATCACTAAATTTACTGCCTAAAACTGAGAGAAATTGGGCAGTGCACTGAATGTTTAACTGGATCATCTATATTTATGTACATACCCCATATCTGACTTCTTGATACTCCGACTCAGAGGGAATACCATCCTTCTCAAAACAGTACTGCTTGGTGACTTTCTAAAATGTCAAATAATTATACATACATTGAAGAACAGTTTGTAATATCTAAAATTTTTACTACTTGTCGAAGTACAATGGGTGTGCAAAGAGATACAATGTACCTCAAAGTTAATGAATACTGCCAACCAAGAAAAAATGAGAAATATTTTGCCGATTTAAATTAACGTAAAAGGGCAGGGCATACATTCTTGAGGGAACGAGCAATGGGCAATTTTAAGCGAAGGGGGGGGGGGGGAGTGGTTCAATCTGAAGTAAATGAAATTAAAAGAACTTTTTTGAACTGTAAACATAAAGCATAACAAGAACAAAACAAGAGTAATGACAAATTTAACATAATTCCAATTAGTCTCTTGGTGTGGTCCAAACAATAACTTCAATAACAACTTCATTGCTTGATTCTCGTTTTGTAGAAGAGAACAAAGCAGTTCAAACCAAGACCGATGAGGACTGACCGTTGTGGACAGTCTGTCATGTTATGACGCACACAAGCGGCACTTACAAGGTGTAGGATGGAGCTGAACTTTTTCAGTTCCTGAGTGGTTGGAGCGACTTCTTTGTTAGTTATACAAACCCCTCACCCATTTCCACACCCCTCCCTGCCTTCTTGAAAATCAAGAGTGGCATACATTGGACATACACACATTACACAGCATCCCTAAATTACATGAACAGATCTATCTATCACCCCTAAAAACTTCTCCTGGACAGAGAGATATTTTTAATAAAATAGAAACCAAAATGGGGAAGCCGCCTTCCCCCCCCCAAAAAAAAAATGATCAAAATGTAACCATAAGGACAACAGTGTTGACGTTACCTTGGACCTATACTTCATGATCTTGTAATGGTTAGCCAGCTTGTCAAACTCCTGATATATGTCCACCATGCTGACTTCTTCCCCAGTATCCTGTCCAGTCTTGCTGTTAATCCTCTGAAAACATTAAGCAAAAATGTGAAAATAACACCGGGCACCATGACAACTGTTCAGATCCTTTTGCAGGCCTGTCAACTTTTCAAATTCATCCATCTATTCCCAACAATTAAAAGAAATATGGATTTCTGAAAAATAGTAACAATTGTAATATAATTGTCCAAAAAGCTATCTGTGAATCCTGTAAAAGAAGACAAGAATACTAGATTTATTACAACATTGTTTTCCTTTAGTTCAGAAATATTTCTCAGCATGGACATTTAGAATATACTACTTAAAAATATTTCACTATGCTCAGTGTTATGTATATTTTCAATATACTCTCTAGTAAACTAGTAAAGAACAGTAAATGAAACAATAGTGTCAAATAGAATATAAAAGCTGGACAACATAGATATGAAGGCATTTGGCAATAAAGGGAACTTTATTACCGTCTCAAAATGTATATTTTTAAAAATATCAATGAGAGTTTCCGACCGCTGTTTGAGTTACGGCTTTTACTCAGCCAAATGTTATAAACTCACCCTTTCCCTTGGCAACAGGTATATAACTCTCTCAATGTTCTTGACAGACAGGCAGCAGCTGACGTGTGTCTTTGCAGACTCAATCCACACTCGACCAAACAAATACACGGTACCTGAAATAAGAAAATACATGTCAAAATTGCATCAAATACTTTAACACCAAGTTCAGTGGTGAGGGAGTGTAATCATTTCAATGGGTCACACAGATTTATGCCAGTTGTAAAAAATAAATAAACATGTTTTATAGTCATTTTGATGATGTCCTAGTTAAACATGAATTTTTGAAAATAAATAAATATTGTAACGTTTCTACCACTTAAATCTGTAGTTTAGAGTGTTCTTGTCATTTTCAAAGGATTTGAGTAAGAGACATCCACATATATTCCAGCTATCTCACAATTACAGTTTTAAGACCTAACATGACAGACATTGTGTGTCTTGTATTACATGTAAATACCGCCAGAACTGAATAAAGCCATCGAGCTATGAACAATAGACTAGCACCACAGATAATGCACACAAGGGAAATCAGGTCCCAATAACTCGGATCAGTTGGCCATCCTGTTACATGTATATTCTAGTTTCTCAGGATTATATTTCTTCTTTTTTATTCTGCTGGCAATCTCTTTTCAGTTGATTTTCAAAGTCTTCCTCTTCTTTTGCATTGACTTTTTTTTTGCACAAGGACACATTTGTTCTCCTAGCTACTTTCCATTCCATATCAAAAGGTAAGAAAAACAAGGGCCAAATTTCATAGCATTGCAAAGCACATGATTTTCTGCTAACTGAGCCTCTGTCCATTTCATGAAGATCATAAGCAGTTAGCACAGGAAAAGGCATACTTACCTCAGTGGAAAAGTTGCTTAAATTAGTGACTTAATAATAGAAATCTCTCTATGTGCGCAGCCGTTAGCACATCCACACCATGAAGTATTGCTAGAGGTAAGCAACATTTTCTGCTATAGTTAGCACAACTTTTCTTCTGTTAAGCAGCGTTTTGAAATTGGACCCTGCAGGGACAACCAAATCTGCAAAATTTGGAGGTGCAGTACTTCAATCATACTACCAAATGATCTTCCCAATTTCTTCCCAACTATGATTATTTTAAGAAGGTCCCAATTACCAAATCAATGGCTGGTGTGTATTTCAATATCCAAGCTCAAGCTCCAGTCCTGATAGGATTACATGTACATGTATAGTGTTAATTTTGGTTCCTATCCTATCCTGTCTGTTTTGTGCCCTGTGGCACATAAGGCCATCACGCTCTGCTTCCATTTGTGTCTATCCCGTGTGCATCCCCTAGCTTCCTTCCACGTCCTCCATCCTGCAAACTTTCTTTCCTTTTCTACTTTCCTTCTCCAAGTTGTTTTCGGTATTCCTACTTTGCACCTTCCATTTGGTTGCCAAGTTAGGGCAGTCATACAAGGGTGGTCACGTTCTTTCCTTAAAACACGCCAAATCCGGTTCCATCGTCTGTGTTGGACTTCCTGATGTATTTCCCTTGAGTGAGGTTAAGTTCTTCTATACCAATTGAAGGGCCCTCTTTAGGCATTGATAATGAATGAGTCTAGCCTATTTTCGTCAGCTTTGTTCATTTTTCATGTTTCGCAAGCACAGAGCAGTACTGGTCTGACTAATGCCTTGTATAATTTGACTTACATGTAGTGTTTCTTCCAAATTGTTTGGATCTCAAGACTGTTCAATTTTGTGAAGACAATTCTGGCTTCATATCTCTCCCCAAGCCGCCTTCTTTGTTTACAATTGCACAAGGTACATGTAGGCAAATTTGTCTACCTCCTCTGGGTCATTTTCGTCAAGCTGCATAGCATCCATCTTTTTACTATTCATTCTCAAGATCTTTGACTTCTTTTGGTTGATCTTTATTTAATACAACTTTTTTTGCCATGTCGGACAATTTGTTTGTTTTTCCTTTGCATTTGTGAGTAGTTTGTCGACAGGCGATGTCATCTGCAGAATCTAGATCTTCAGGATTGGACATAATTCGCCATCTAATTCCAGTGTTTTTGGTTGTCTTATTCATCACCCAGACATTTACAAGAAGGAAGTTCTTAACTTCATGTACATGTATTATCTGTTTATTATAGATCTTACAGTGGAACTTAAAAAGTGAACTAGATGACATTTATCACATTTTATTGAATGCTTTTATGTCAGGACAACCATTTCATTCAATTTGTCATTTTACTATTCTGTAATGTTTTTACAAAGTGTCCTTTGTAAAGGTGTGAATGTTTTTGGAGTACAGATAATCAAGATGGTTGCTTTGGCAATCATAGGCCTAGAAGAATAGCTGAACAAAGACTTTAGTTCGGAGTACATGCATACACACCAATCTCCAACCAGAAAATACTGATCACAACAACTTGATGGACAGTTTACATGTAGCTAGATACACATTTATTTGCTAAATACATATATTATTAAAACCGACCACCCCCCCCCAAAAAAACAGCCAGTCACAATTACTAAGGGAATAACAGTGTGAGGAGCCGGTCTTCGCTGCGTGATAATGACCGGGTTTGGGAGTGACCGCTGTTAATGGACCTTTTTAATGGACCTTTTTAACGAAATAAACAGTTAAAATGCTCCAATTTTGTGACTTTCTTTTGGCGATATTTCCAGACTTTTTTGTGTTCATGTTCATGGGCCATATTTTAACTTATGAGTGGTACCCTGTCTCTTCAATAAGCGTTGTTATATACACCACAGCCGGGCCCAGGCTGCGCTGGACAACGTCTTCATTGCGTACGCGTACGACGTCCAGGGTTTGGACTTCTGCTGCCGTAGCGAAACAAATTACAACAATGTTTTCATATTTTTACCTGATGGAGGAAGCTGAAATTTCGTTTACACATTCCTTGTGTCCAGAATTACAAAGATGCTTGGTTTAGGAAAGGTAAATATGTCGATGGGCAAAGTGTTTAAAGAAAATAAATCGTAGATCTACGCTTTCGTCGTAAACATCCTCAGTATACTGCACTGCTGTACTGTACGATGTCGTTTTAAAACTTCCTTACGGTACGCGCGCGCACCCATAGAAACTGTGTTGCGTACGCGCGCGTCAGTCTCACGCGAAGGTGGTTGAGCGCATGTGCAGTGCTGTATTGTTACAAGCTGCCGTATGACTGTTGTAAATTTGGCCAATCATTGCCTTCCATGGGGCTGGATCAATGCTGGTTCAGGGGCCATTTTTTCGCTTGTTCTTTGAAGCCGGTCTTTATATCACCGTTAATACACCCCCACGTGATCGAGTCTCAACCAATCAGAAACCATCAACTCTCGAAGGTATTTATTAATAATTGTTGCATTTGCGAAGGCTTTCAATACATGAGCACTATGATGACAGCCACAGCAAACTAATATAATCACATGCGTCGTTAAGAAGAAAACAAGTGTCCCATATCACAGTGGCAAAACCATTATTATTAATATTTTTTAAATTGTACCTTTATGTCAAAACAAGAACTGAATTAAATCACCAGTGAAAACTATGATTTCTTTGAGCTTTCCTGCGCAACATGAAATACTCTTTCATACGAGGCACTCTTTATCACATGCACTGTGCCTTTGTAATGCGAAGATGTGCAAGACCGTTATTGAGAAAAACAACTTTACTGTAATATCAGTAGTTTTCCGTTATCCAATTTCCATTATCTGTACTGAAACTGTTGCTTACACGTACAAGTACTTTCCCATTAGCCCAAGCTGTGGGGGGAAAAGTAACAAATTTTGAAGAAAAAAACCCAGCAAGTTTGCATGCAGTTCAGGCATTTTTGTTTCAATCAGAGTGTAATTTGTTCTATCATGTACAAAATATGTACAGGTTAACTAAGGCAGTCCATGCACAATGCCTAGAATTGAAAAATTGTCATCATTTTAAAATAGTACACAGAAATATATACAGGCATGTAACAAGTCTATTGCACCAGGATGTTTTTCAACAGAGATGTGATCACGTTTTTAAAGACCTCTTGTGTTAATGCATCTCTTTTTGCTTAGACACAATGGGCAAGCCCACTGTCATCTGAGTAACCAGCGAACAGGCTGACTATAAATAATAAACTGCCTAAAACTGAATATAACCCCTGTACCGTACCCTGGGTATGTACACTTAAAGCCTTTTGGCATATAAACAAGAAGCCTCAAATTATATCATTATTGGAATTTAATTATTCATAAGATGGAATTTGCATCGGGGTGAAGTAAATTCAATATTAGTTTTTGCCCTTCACTGACATATAAACACTGTACACTCAGTGTTACCCCCTGGGAGAAAGTGAGAATACAAATGTACATCACTCGGGTAGGACTTGAACCCACAACCTCCTGCTTTCTAGTGCACTGCAGATGTCTTACCACTCGCCCACCGAGCTTGCAGAATCGGTTGGCTAGTTCGAATCTGATGTAATAACGGGTACCGCAATGAAACTATTCATAAGATGGAATTTGCGTTGAGGCGATGTAAATTCAATATTAGGGTTTGCCCTTCAACGCCGTATAAACACTGTATACTCAGTATATTACCCCCCCCCCCCCCACCTCCGAGTGAAAGTCTATCATGACTAGTAACGTTGTGCATGTGAACAACTTAAATTCTCCAGTATTTTTAAGAATAATCAACCTTAAATATATTTTTACATTGATTTAGGCAAGATTTGATCACTTTTGGGGATCACTTTCAATAGCTTTCGTGGTGCAAATGAAAATAATTCAGTCCAGAAATACACATGATTGAATAGTTATGTCAGGACACACAAAAATTGGCAATATAAAAGATTTTCTAACCATCCGAGCATGTTTGGCAATTATGTGCCTGGTATCTTTTTTTCCGCAAAATTTCCCTTTCTTTGTGCCTTGGTCTTGTAAACTGTGTTCCGGTTCAGTAAATTTAAGAGGAACTGGCCCAGTGGTCCAGTGGACTTTTCATGAAATTTGACCCCTGAATGCACCAAAATACCGTTGAAAATGGCTCATCTTCCAGGTTTACATTAAAAAATTACATTGCATAGGCTGTTAAGTGTCTATTTTCTTTCGTTGGCTCGTACACGCCTGCATATGTTATTGAGCAATTGGACTGTGGCACAGCTGGAGTCCTCATAAGAGTCCTTGAAACCAGGAAACTGCAGCTTGGCCTGAGAAAAAATGGCCCGGAGTATGACCTCATCGAGCTTAGGGAAATCGATGTTTTGCATTAAGGGGTCTTTACTCCTTCCGGTAAGATTTCTTGTGGCTAGCTCGTGCTTAGAGAATTCACTTTTAAGTAAAGTTGCACAAAGCGACCGACATGCTTTAGCTGTGTCATCACCACTCCTCAGCCAGGAACTCCACAGGTGGTCCTCATATTTACTAATACTACGCACCATCCCCTCAACTCCACCAAGGAGAAACATCCCACGTTGGGCAGCTAGGACACAGACAGGGGTTAACTCCAATGGTACAGATGAGCTTCCTGACACATTTCCAGTTTGACTGATTGCTGTGGATGGTGGCGGAATTGCTGTGGATGGTGGTGGAATTAGCGATGAAGCAGATGGAAAATCATTGCTGTCCGTGAAAGGTATTGATGTTAACTGGTTTACAGATTCTTTGGATGGCGACTCATTCTGGCACTCTGATTTATTTAGATCAACTGGAACTGGTGTAGAAGATGGTTTGAGATCATAACCATAATCAGATTTGAGAGACAAATTTTTGGAATTGCCTCCAACTGCTTTCGTGGCCAGGAGAGGCATTTGGGAGTTGACTGTAGGTGCAGAGCCAATGCTGTGTATGGATTCGGATGGTTTGGACAATGTACTCTGTACAGTTGCTGCTGGGAGGGTGTTGAACCTGAGAGTTACTTGCTGAGAGACTTGCCCTGTTTTCAGTGCTGATGCCAGATTAGAAATACCGGTAGGGCAATCTGCTGACATTGAAACAGGACTTGCAAACCTTGATCCAGGTTGCAGCTGTCGGATGCTGTCAAGGAGTGCTTTCTGGCCATCCAAGATAGAGTCTTGCCTCTGTCTTATGCTTGTCATTTCACTCCTCATCTCTTCCATAAATGCCCTTTGTGCAGCATCATTTCTTCTCGTCTGGTTCTGCATCTCTTGGATGTTATCAACGATGATCTGTTTCATACCTTTAAAAATCTGATCTAAATCCAGAGGTTTCTGCTCCTTAAAACCTGAGAGAATCCTTGGTTCATTCTTTGCATGGTGGGATTTCTGACTGGCAGACAAACTGTTCAGGGATGATGGTGAATGTTGTTTGGATGAGGTGGGTGATGTATCTGTAGGTCTGTTCAGTTCCAATCCACTGGCAGTGAGTTGGACATCGCATGGCATTGATTCTACTGACAACTCATCATCACTGGCAGGTTGACCAGGTTCTGTTTGTGGAAACAATGTAAGTGAACAATGTACTTCCTCCTTGCCTTGACTTCACTGCATTGACCATTTCAAGTTTTTTTATTTAACATCTAGCCGCCTTTTAATCCTTGATATCTCGCAGGGAATCTCTCAGTCACCTCTTACATCACTTTTTTCCAAGGAAACTAACCACAACTCTGGTAACGCAACAAGGTACAGCAGCTGAGGGAAATGGTTGGATTGGGCACTAATGACCAGTAAACGGGAGCAGCATAATCCAACAGAACAGTGTCACTTTTGGATCCTATGGTGGCTAGAAGGTTTAAACATGTAGGCTTCCGGGCCTTCATGTAGTTGACCTGATACATATGTAGATTGTAATACCCTCAGCAAAAATGATTGTACTTTCGCATCTGTTGAATGTTGCTGAGTTTGAGCAGGATGTCTACGTATCATATTGTTCGGCAGGCATCGTGATGCGCAGCGTGACACAAGAGTACCTCGGGTTTATTGGATTAGATAGCTGATGTGTATCCAACATTGCAGGTGAAACTATGGCTAATGGTGTCGGTGATCTGCGTTGTTCAAGATCTTTCACATGTGGTTCTTTCAGGGACATGTTGTTTAGGGCAATATAGCCCAATCAATGACAGCACCCAATCTTCAACTAGAAAATTCAAATACTTGTGATCTGGTTTGCATCATGATCATGAGGCAATTACCTCGAGTTGCCCACACTTTAAGACTGCATGTATGGCCCAGTTCGGGCAAGGACCATTAGTCGACTAGTGGTCGATTTGTGACGTACCTTACGCCTGCGCACTGATAGCAACGTGCGAACGTCTCTAGTCAAATGCTGGTCAAAATGTCATCGCAAAACTTCTGGATCCTGGCTCTCTGCTAGCGTTATGAATGCGCGCGGCTATTGGTTACCAGCGAAGCAACCAACCCCAGTAGGCTGGTTCCAAATAGTCGACTAGCGTAGTCAACCACCGTTGACTAGACAGAGTTCGGGCAAACGTTAGTTAACCATTGGTCAACTATAGTCCTTGCGCGAACTTGGCCCACAGTTGACTGTGTGAATTTAATCTAGCAAATAACCTTAGAAATAATATATCAATAAGGTGCAAGTTAATTTTTTTCACCTGAAAAATTGATCAAACTTAAGTCAAATATTGGATGAAGGGAAAATTCAATAAGGAACTTTACATTATCCACTAAACCTACCTGGTTGATGGTACGGATCCTCGTAGGCATCCATCCAAAAGAATCGCAGCACTTGGTCACCGGAGTCATTGGTTGTCATGGGCAACGAAGAGCAATCAACTTGGATATCCGCGGCAACCTCATCCTTGTCCTCGGCTTCTTCTCTGATTGTTTCCCAGCCTGAGCTGGAGCAGACGTCAGGATGCACACTTGCAAAGTGATGAAAATTGCTTGGAATTAGTATCCATTTTGGTTCTCATTTGTGATCATGTCAACATGATCGAGCTGATTTGAGTTTTGTTTTTGCGTATGAATCAAAGCTCAGCTGATATAGGATTCGTATTAAAAGTTGGCTTTATTTGATACAGAATTTGTCTTTGACAGTAAGATGCAACATTTTAGTTTATGCTTTGGGTTTTGCCCTACGTCGATGAAGGGCAAAATCCCAATTGAATTTACATCACCCTGACACGAATTCCATCTTGTGAATATTTCATGGTTAATGTTTTGGAGGAACTTACTTTGGTTTCTGTGCTCTTCCTTTGTCATTAACCTCTGGCTCTTGACTTGTGTTTAACTCCTCCTTCACTGTTGCTTGGGAAATATCCTCCGAGTCGAAGTTGTCAATTTCATTGTTGTCAAAATCCATGTTTTCTACAATATGATAAAATAGTGGCCACATCTACGTAATATATTCTCACTGCTTTGTATGCTAGTGGAAATTTCAAAGGAACACTTGGGTTCACATCCCTCTGCTTGCTGTTGAATATTAAAGAAACATGCTGCTATAGACAGCCGGACACATATAACTGTACCCTCACGAGGCCCCCTTCAATGGAGAAAGCATTGTGCACGCTATTGTACTGTACAAAGCAACTGCCCCGTGATGGACTATCTGAACAACGCTGTCGCGACTGAAGGGGGACTCTGTGATAGATTTGACAGCCTGCCTGGATTAGTCTATACACTATACACCACCAACTAGTGCAACAAACACACAGTTCACAGCCCTTGAATACATGTACGCACAAGTCCCTCAAGTAAGGCCGTTTTTTTTTAATTACTTGGATTACGGAATTTTTGGGTCCCCATTTCCGGCGGCGAGCGGGAAATGAAAAAAAAAAAAAAAAAAAAAAAAAAATGGGGGCGCCCTATCATCCAACATGGCGGCGCCCATAGAGACATGAAGAAACAAAAACGGGCACGAGAATGAACAGTCACTGCATTTTCAAAACCACGGTTTCAAAGAAATAGTGACCATGGAGTGACCAGGCCAGTTCCCCCGATTTTTTTAGCATTCAAAAATCTCCTTTTCAACCTAAAGCAGACTTCTCTCAGATCAAATGACACCTTTTTGTAATTGTGAAAAACAAAATGGGATACAAATTACGTTTTTTTTAACGCGATTTTATGGGTGGTGCCGGTGCCGTGCGATCGTCATCTTTATTTTCATGTTGCGTTTTGACGTTGTCATCGTCATTTTCCCCCCAAATTTCCCTCTATTTATGACCTACCTGTATGTTCTTAAATGTCGACAACTAGTTTGGTAAGTCAAATAAATTAAAAGTGTATTTTGTTCTCTTTGAGAACCGGGCCCATACACGATCGCCATTTATAACTTTTGACAATCGGCATGATCGTCCGGACACCAGGTGCACGCGTGTTTTGGCCTCGAGCTCGTTTTCCTCGTACAAAAACATCAATGCGTAATATATAGTGTACCGCGCGTGGAAGCACTGAGAAAAAGAAAGTCGGTTGGCTGCACGTAAGATCTGCCGTACGTACTCCTGCTGGTGTGTGTGTGTACTAATACAGATATATATTTTTGCGGCGGGGTTGTCGCTACTTGAAGTATCGGCACACTCCGGAACTGGGGATTCAGTTGTCAGTGTGTACTTGTACATCGCGCATACCTAATAGTATATAGTACGTACAGTGCATGGGGAATCGCTGGTGTTCGCACGGCCGGCCGTACCGTGCGTGTGATTGATTCAGCGAGATTTTAAGACAACCCCGATCGGGCTGGGATGACATCGAAACACATTGTTAATGTGTGGAAAAACAACTGAAATCAATTATTTTAGTTGTAAATGTACACTGTAGAGTCAAAAAAATTAAACCTGGCGGCAGGATTTTAAAGCTTGGCGGGGACTTCTTAAACATGGCGGGCGCCGCAGAAAGCATGGCGGGGCGCCAGGTTTGTTCTACAAAGTTGGAGAACACTGATGTCGTTCGATCAAACCAGTACTAATACTATGGTTTACAGGCCTGGACAGCGCGCAATATAGAGTTTTTTGTACGATAGGCACATTTTTTTTTTTTTTTTTTTTTGGGGGGGTAGTCAGAATCGACAATTTCCGGCGGCGATTTTTTTAATTTTTTTCAAAATTCCGATTTTTTCCGGCGGCGATTCCGTAATCCAAGTAATTAAAAAAAAACGCCTAAAGAGATTATTTCCAAAACGTGATTTATCCATTTGAAAAAAAGTTAATGACAGTCTAAAGCATCCTGTAAAATTATGGCACTTGGTGTGAAGTCATTTTCAAGAAAATGGTATTTTTGTATAAATTTCCAACGGTGGTCGGCCGACCACCGTTGGAAAAACCTTACTATTTTTCAACTACTGCTCCAAATTTACCATTTTGTTCAGTCAAAATTTTGTTTGCTATTGGTTACATGTTCATGAACGGGTGCAGGCCAGCTAGACTGGTTCCCTGACCTAACAATTTTCCGGCATCTATAAATTGATCCATTTCATCTTTAGTGGAGTCAGGGAACCAGACTACTTGAATGTTTTTGTTTTTCTTGGTTTTTCCAGCATTTTCGAACACAAAACTTCAAACATGTCAGTGTAACAATATTTGATATATTATATACCAACCCCTCAAATAGTTCATTTTTAAAAACAACAGCAAAAGCCAATGATGTACATTCCCTTTAACTATTTGACAGCCATCAAAATTGACTTTGCGCAGCCAGGGGAGAGTGGGATTCTAAAAAGAAACAAAATGGCTTACATCACGCTTTAGAAATATACTCATAAAGTGTAAAGTGTACATGGTACTCTTACATTGTACGTTTATTGTGCCATGGACTCTGTACTCAATGGTGCTTCATGACCACTCATCAAGAGCTCCATGGGAGGGACAAAATGCATTTTGATGTAAGAAGAATGCTTAATACATTCCATTCTGACAAATCATTCTATTCAGAATGTGCACACACCCGTGTTGTCCTTGTGTGATAGCCTGTGTTGTCTTTGCAACCGAGTAAGGCGGTTTTTTTTTGGCATGGAATCCATATAATGCCCTTAACCCTAACCCTTGGCTAGAAACCCTGCCAAATGCCTGCCCAGTGTAGCAAGATCCATCAGCTCAAAAGTGTCAAGGCCAAACTGCCTCAGGTCTGTGGTCACCGAATGCAGCAGGATACAACTGTGGCATACATGTAGTTCAATGGGACTAGCTGTCTATGTCTCAGAATTGGCCATTTATGCACTGGAGTTGGTAGCTGAGTGCATCAAAAGTACACCAGACTCTTCCACCTGATGCACTGTGTTGCGTCTGGCAGGGTTAGGGTAAAAGGAGTTTCTGTACTAAAAAGAGTTGAAGACTCAAAATACCAACTTCACTCACACAAGAGGTTTAACCTACTTACCAAATCCATGGCCTTGATCTTCACTCATTTCTGAAAACTCCTCAATCTCATCTTTGGGCTCCTCCTTGATGACGACCTCTGACCTTTTGTGCCTCTTGGCTGGTTCCTCAGTCTCCGGATCCATTTCACGTTTGACGATGGTCTGACGGCCTTGGGGGCGCTGTTTAGGTATGATGGCTGGTGAGGACATGTCATAGTCCACGCTTCTAGGTTGTGATGTACTTGGGTGTGGTCGGGTGGGTGTTTTGGAAAAGGGGTTACGATTGGTGGATGGTGATGGCCTGCCAAATGGGACAACAAATTACTTGACAGTTAAAAATAAAACATTTCTGCAGTAAAATATGGGTTAAATAAGTACATCAAAAAACATTGTGAAAATGTTCAGATTTTGTAATGAATTTTGTTAATTATTAATTATGTTAATATTAACACTTTTTGACAAGTTAAAATAAATGAAAGCTATTTTTTGTGAGTTCTCAAAAATGTTTTTGGTCATTGTGTTGGTTGAGGACAATATCTGCTGCTGATATGCAATCTCCAACATTCACTCACAATAATAATTTGTTGATGTTCTTATTGTTTTGTTTTATTATTTAATTTTGACAATGGCATTAAGAAAGATGGAATAATTTCAGACTTTTTGGTAGTGTTAAATCTTAACACTAATTCCACTTTTTGTTAATAATGAGTCTGTTTGTCCTGGATAAATGAAGACAGAGACTATGCTTTTATTGCATGTGATCAATATTGTATTTACAATCAAATAACAGCACGTCTACTTACCCTGAACCTGACGTTCTCACTTTTCTCTTGATTGGTAAGGGCTTGAACACATCTTGCTTCTGAAATGCAAATTAAGTTGGGTCAATACTCACTTTACAGTAACCACATGTTTGAACAAATGTTTTAACCATAACCACCGCCACATGTGACTGTGCTGTGACCATGTTTCCAGATTTGTGTATACTACCTGCCAGGAAAAAGTGTCGAAAGTCACACAATTCACAAAAAGACCTCATGACCTTGCGCTTTGTTTACATGTGCGCTTTCCTATGAGAACGTGCCCCACCTAGGTGGGGTGCTCTCTCATAGGAAAGCACACATGTAAACAAAACGTGACATCATTATGTCCATTGCTCCTATTAGGTACAGCATGGCTCTGGGGGTCAATGTACTCACATCATTATGAAGATCAGTGAGAATGTCTCCAAGTAGTTCATCATCAGCAAGGCTAACCTCCTTCTCAGGCTTACGCTGCTTGGAGGCACCCATCTTGAACATAGACTTAATGTCATGTGACTTGGACACTGAAGGCTTCTTCACATTCTTAAGACAGAAAATAGTTTGGAATAGCATACATGACTGAAAAATGATCAAGAATGTGTTTGTTCTACAATTGGCTAGGGTTTGTCATAGGTGAAAGTATTAAGCTTGGGTCAGGATTTGAACCTGCAACTTCCACACCATCATACTGGTTGTCTACCAACTGAGCTGACTGTTCGTGTTCTCTCAATTTGTCAATGTCTTTAATTCCACAGCCGCTAGGCAGATGTCATAGCCCTGCAGGTGTCATGTGGCCAAGAGCCCAAGACACAAACCCGGGAAGTTGCAACCAATTGGTACTCAAGAGAGGATACAGCTGTTGTCTTTAAATAGTTCATTATAAAAGTTGATAACTGATAACTGGTTATTGGGCATTGATATGAGTTAATGATTTCTGGAAAGTGGCCCTTGAATAAGGGAAACCGACATAAAGTCAGACGTCGACAGCTCAGTTCGTGAAGCGTCAGTACACACTTTCAAATAGCACTCCATTCATTACAATATTGATAAAATGTTCCTAGGCCAGTCTCCCATTGTGGTTCATTTGATGTGCTGGACGCATGAAACTTAAAAACCACCAACTTAGATTTACAGTGTACCATCTACGAAGATATTGGATGAATCCACTTATTAAATGTAGTGAAATATAATAATTTGCTGTCCTCTGTTATTTGATTCAAAGTTTTATAAAGAGGTACATAATTCAGTGCATGTAATGACCAAACATCAAATGTGTATAATATGACCCACTGCACTCTAAAACCATTAAAAGATTATGTTACAAGTTAAAATAAACATCTAAATTTTGAATATTTTTGAACGTATTTAAAGTCTTACCAGTTTCTTTGAATCTTTCGGAGCGGTGGATTCTTTTCCTTTCTTCCCTGTTTAGAAAAGAGAGAGAGAAAAACGTGACACACCAATACATTTTCATATTGTTTCTAAATGTTTTAAATGTCAATGTTAATACAATCAACATGTCAGCTCTTTTTCACATTGTTAAATATTAAAGAGACTTACAAATGTTCATTTAAAGTTGAACACACAAATTCCAAGACAATTAAAATCAACAAATACCCATCGTTTACATCTACATGACGGAGGGATTCAATTTATTGCACAATTATTTTCATCCAATCAAAATGTCCTGGTCTCCTCATCTCATTTGACTGCCCCCAAACCCCTTCTCAAGGTCACAAAAATGAAGCTGTAAGGATTGTTAAAAGAAGAAATGGTGAATTATATGAACCCAATAAAAAAAATTGAAATAAAACGAAACTTTTCTGATCAGTGCAATTTGATTCACTGTAACAATGGGTACATTTCAAGGCCAAGAAAACAAATTGTCTGTAATGGTCTAAAAATTATCCAGGTAGGTAAGTTTTTTTTTCTTTAACTTACTTTATTCACTTCAGGATACCTTTAATTAACCTGTTTATTTGTTTGTTTAATTAACCAATAACACACACCAAATAAACTCCCCCAGAAAGACATTTTTATTTTCAAAATATACCTTGCTCACAAATTTTGACCAAATGTGGCAATAGAAAGTTTGAAATCAGCAATTTGCCCCCCCCCCCCAACAATTTGATGCCATTCTACTAGGATCATTAGGCATACCTTTTCCAGCTGCTTTCTCATCATCTCCATACAGGTCATCATCAAATATTTCCCTTCCATCTTCCACGTAGCCTGCACCATCTATTACACAAGACAAAACCCATAAAAATGGATATATTACTACATAGATGGCAAATATTCAAAGCAATACAACTCATGGGAAGCCCTTCTACAATCTTCTGTAAGTTGACATACATGTAGGCTTCCAAAAGTCCAAGTATACATTTTTGTCTTGGTCAAACTTAAGGTCAAAAATCTGTCAAATCTTACATCAAAATTTAATTTTGTTTGCAAATTTTCACGGTGAATGCATGGTTCAGGGAAGGCTATTGCATAAGTAAATAAATATTACTCAAAACTTTCCCTTCAACATATTTTAGGCCTCTGCTTCGTGAGTAATTTTACCAATGCATTTAAGATTATCTGTAGTCTTTTCAATGTTGGATCAATGACAATTGTTACCATCATCCACAATCCAATCGTCGTCTTGACGATCTCGGACAACTTTGGAATATTCGTCCTCATCGACCTCATCATAGACATTCTGCATGTCCTCCAGCTGAAAAGATGGAAATTGAGAACCAATTTAGACAACACAGAAATAAGAAAACCCATATTGGCAATGAAGACATGGCATGAATTGAGTAACTGTGAATGACACACACTGGATTGCTGCAATAAATGAGCAATGGGCTCTGTGAGCAAACCCAAGAGGGCGCTTTTATACCTTTTTCGCACTGGTTCGCGCCCGTTTAGCGCAATGTAAATACAACTTATTTTATTTTGAAAGTGCACAAAGCCAAAGCGTCTTTGCATGAGCATCAGGCGTTGTTGGCAATGTGTTCGCATGTCCCTCCTAGTGGTCTCCCCAACTCGCCCTTTCTTTCTGTTGAGGGGGGACTTGTGCTTGGAGTCAATGACAACGCAAAGCCTTTTTCACATTGGAATGATTTGTCTAATTGACTTGACACTGCATGACTTATGATTGGCGAGTGAGGACCTGACTACAACCCTGATAACTGCAGAATGACCTGCTTACGACCACTGAAAGATGACTACACTTTTCTTATTAATTAAACAAAGCAGACTTAAAAATATCATTTAAACATTTATCAGTTAATTGGAATTCTAAAACGTAGACAATGCCCCTGGCCAACACCGTAAAATGTTGCATTCCATGGCAACAACAAATTGAATATTTTTCTGGTCATGACTTATGCATCTAGGCCAATTTCATGGGACGCGAAAACTTGTTTTGCTTGCTGGTTACCTCCAGAATGTAGGCCCTAAAGCATGCATGTACAGTATTGGTTGCAAAGGGTTTATACAAGTGGTGTATTTTGCTTTGAACATACAATTGTTTGCAATAGTTTTGCATCTAGCATTAAAATCAGGTCCAGATCTTGGCATCCCCTTGAGACCAAATTGGGAATTTTTAATGCAAAATCTCCTTCAGATGTAAATACTAAGAAAATCAAGAATTATCATCAACAAGGTAATTTTTCCTGTCCTGCGAATAAAAGTATTTCTTTCGCCTGATACTTGCGTGGGTGTATTTCTTTTTCAATGTGCCTTGACTTTAATATCCGAAATCTCATACTTGAGAAGAACATTTATTTGTTGTCTGGGGGCCTTCTTAAATCTCCAGTTTCTAGTCTCATATGGCAAGTTACAAACCTAAAATTTCTGCCAGCTATGTAATTGCCACCATCCGTTTTCTTCTTCAAATTGGGAGCCTACCTATACTCTTTAATTAAAGGGAATGTACAACATTTGTTTTTGCTGCAATTTTCGGCTTGTAGATCATGTAAACCAATCATGCTATTGTAGTCTGGTTCCCAGCCCCCACCCTCAGAAAAAACGGAGCAATTTATAGACTTTGGGGAATTGTAAGGTCAGAGAATCAGTCTAGCAGGCTTGTACCCTTCACAGGAGTGTAATCAATTGCAAAGAAAATGCGGAATAACCAAATATGAAAAATTAGGAGCAGTTTTTGAAAAAGCCAGTATGTATAACCATGTGAAATTACATTTCCATCCAATACTTTACAATATGTAAATACTTGCCTACCAGACATTAAACTGAATCATACCTCATACTTGAATTTGGATCCTGATCCTCTCTTTGTTTCCTTCAGTCGTTCCAGTGCAGCAAGTCGACTGTTCTTCTTGTTGCTGACGGCCCGTTTGCTTCGTCTCTGTGCCAAACTGCTTGAGGCTGTAAAAACAAACCAGATGAAACCAAAAAAAGCTGAAACATGGCCTCCGATAGTAAATGTATATTAATAGTGAATATGGAATAAAACTCAAGTTACAAGTTGCGATTGAATATTTAAGGGTAACTCAAATATTCCAAGTGTCTTTGCAAGCTCTGAAGCAATATCAATTGTTGTAACTTTTCTAATCATCACTTGCAATATGTTGATAAACATGCCACTTTGAGTTGTCTTTTGCAGTTGGAGTCACCTGATTCAGACGCTCTCAAGAATGACCTTGACATGTTAAACAAGTGGCAAAGCAAATGCCTGAATTGTTTTCTTTAATTTTAACAAAAACAGGTAAAATTGGAATTCATCATTAAAGAATATTCTTGTCTTTTTCACTTTAATTATCCAATTTTTTTATAATTAAGTAAAAAAATGCAGTCATTACACTTTTGACCTCTTGTTTGTGACAAAATTGAACAGTTGCTCTTCATGCCTTACACCTGCTACTATAGCCCCATAAATGTGGCCTATTTACTGGACTGCCTCCGTAAACATAGGCCACACATCCACATGTACAAAAATCTTGTCGACGGAGCCAAATTTTGATTTTCACATTTAGGCTTAGTTTGTAGGGTTTTTTTGCTTTAGAAGCATAATCACCCTCTTTACAGGCTAATCAGAAAGTGCTGCCTTTTTCAGATGTCTAATTTTTGTGAAATTTCATGTTGAAATTTTGATACGCAAACGTGTAAAAATGAATCTGGAAATTTCTCGAAAAATATACATCTGAAAAAGGCAGCACTTTCTGATTAGCCTGTAAAGAGGATGAGTATGCTTCTAAAGCAAAAAAAACCTACAAACTAAGCCTAAATGTGAAAATCAAAATTTGGCTCCGTCGACACGATTTTTGTACATGTGGATGTGTGGCCTATGTTTACAGAGGCAGTCCAGTAAATAGGCCACATTTATGGGGCTACTGCTACTAGTACTGTTAAAATCAGGGGGAAAATATTTTTTTAAAAGGCTAGGCATGGAAAACAAACATCCTCATATAGATTAAGAACCCCGCAAAATTGTTGTCAGCACAAAACACTAATTAAGTACAAAAACGTCCATCAAAATGCAGACATTCCCCACAGAACCGCAGCACAGTTTGCCCCCAAACTCCGTACTACATCTCATGCCATACTCACGTAATATGCGCAGAACAAACATCGCTGGATTTTGTCGTTTTTTTGCGGGGTTCTTAATCTATGCTAGGAGTAGAAGCAATGCACTGCATTAGCTCTACTGAGTGGAGCGTTGAATTACGGGTACCCCTCCATACAAACCCGTAATTCAACGCTCCACTCAGTAGAGCTAGCACTGCATCACTAGAGAGGGGTGCAAGCGCATGCAGTGCAATTCAGACTTTACGACTACGAGTACGAGGCAAGAACATTTACAAGCAATGCAATCAACAAACCCATATTTTTACATTCTTAAGTATTTTTGGCTACAAAGTATCTATTCATGTTGCAAAACCTCACCATCATCTTGAGAAACATTGTCTGGATCGTCTGAAATTGGAGCCATTTCTACAGCACCTCGAATTATGAAAGTGGCGCGAAATGATGAGGTCAATACAATCTACTAGGTCGAGGTGATCGGATTCTACCATATGTATTAAGGGGTGTGTGTAATCGGGTTTTTTAATGCGTATTTCCATTTTATGCAGAAATATTGAGAAAATGAGAATAATTTTGATCATGTGTAATTTAGAATGATATGAAATTAGATAAATAATTATGTATATTTTAAAGTTTCAAATGTGAAATAGTTTAATTCACAAGTACATTTACGAATTCCTCTTAGAAAATGAAACATTCCAATACTGTAAATAACGTGAGGTCAAACCACATCGAACGATTAGTCGACTCGAGGACGGACGTGTACACGTATTTTGATATCATTTGGAGCCATAGAGCTGTATGGAGCATGCCTAAAAAGTTAAATCTTCGCGTCAAGTAAACAGCGCATCGAGCAAGTAAGTTGTAGACTACATCAAAATAAACACGAGGAATTATTTTCTTGTTTTACACATTTATGGCCTTAATGCCTACACCCCCATTTGTTCACAGTTTGAAACTCAGAGTCAGAACCGGAAGTGTACTGAAAATTTCAGTAGGCCGGGGCTAGTACAGTGAAACGAATGATCGTGCAAAGGCCACGTTGCACTTGAGCAGCTTGGAGGATAGAGCATAGTCTTAGAGCAAGAAACAGATGTCAGGCGGGCACACTTGCCACTTGCAGAATACCCCGCCACTCGGGGATTCCGCCACTCAATCTATCCACCTCGTAGCTGGCTACGGAGTCACGGTTGATTGTACAGTCGTTTGACCGGTTCCGCAATCGCAAATCGTCTGAAGCGTCTTGTGGCGAAAAAACGCGCTTTCACAGGAAGCTACCTATCTATAAATATGCGCAAATTACTCACCTACTTCATGATATGAATAGTTTTCTGTGATCGTTTGAAAGAGAAATTTGCCAGGACGTTTTGTAGAGGTCGGTGCTTTGACCGGTTCCGCAAATGTTTTCCGGTTTCGCAAACGGCGCCCTCTGCGATACTGGACTGAAAATATTCCTTGTTCACTGGCCAAATCTAGATCGTTTTTGCCCCCAAACCAGCCAAGAAAAGATGTGGATTATATTTCCCTGTGCATGAGCCAAGGTCTGCACATTATAATGCGTCCAAATTTACAAAGTGTAACTCCATGAAAATGTTATGGTTCGTTGGATTTTTTTTACGTTATAATTATTTGACTTGCTTCAATCCAATTAAATGACTTTCTTGCTTTTTGTGCATTCTGTCTATCATCTTGCAATCACTAATATTTTGCTTTTTTGTTGTCTTATTTTTATTTAGACACACTCTGACGTTGAATAGAACCAGACACAAACCATGTACCGAATTGCTCCAGTTGGTTGTTTTTTTCTCACATAAGCACAGACCAGATAATTTATGAATTTGAATTAATATTTTCTCCAGGATCATTTTTAATTCCTATGACACTTAAGGAAGTTACTGCATGGCTGGATGAATTGGAACTGAATCATTGTCTGCAGGGGAGCACTGTTTATTAATATTATTTTTTTATTTAATTATTATTATTTATTTACTTTTGTTTATTCCCTCCTCCTTTTTTTCATGTTACTTTTTTTTGTGGGGGGGGGGGAAGTGTTTCAATATGTTCAGGGTAACAACACAATATGCTTAATTTTGTGTGCACCAACATCCAGTAGGGGGAACCTGGGGGCCGGGAGGGGAGGGGGAACAGGCCTCAGCAGGCCAGATACATACAGGCCACATACATGCACATATTGTTTCACATTCAAATTAAATTTCACAAACAAATTAAAACAAATTGTTAAAAATGTCATAAATCCTATGGCTGTTTCATAGCAATGGCAATTTCTAATTATAATGTTCAGTTACTCCTCGTACGTTGTTGCACATATTAACTATGTACATGTATCATGCTTGGGCAACTGTATTAGCAAACCTCATCTACTGTTCGATGATGCTCTTAAAAGAAAATGTCAACACATTCATCACGTATATCCCGATAACCCTTTCAATATATTGACATGTGATACCTGCATGTGTAAATGTAATACAAAACTAAAGCACTCAAGAAGCTACCCCTTTTAAATCCAAAAATATACGTGTCATATAAATAAATGGTGATGAATCACAGAAATAGACATGTCCTGTGAGTTTTTCATGCAAAGTAGCATAGTTTTTCAAACACCTCACTTCTCTTTCACATGTACTGGTAAATAAAAATGTATGTAACGCCTTTAAATTTATTGCCTTTATGACACCTGCATGTCTGTTTAATTGTTATACACAAATAATTTAAGCACTCCAGAAGCTAGCACTATACAAAAAAACTTGTCACATAAATAAAATTCAAAGAAATGGTGATGAAGACACACAGCTACATGTACTTTCACTATAATATTCAACTTCTTCTTGACCTTCACAGGTAAAACTGAAAAAGATGTGCCGATGGCCTCTTATGGCCTATCAGGAGGCTGGCGTAATCTTCTTCTTTGTCTTTGGCATTGTCTGTATGAAAAAGAAATTTTATATAAAACGTTTAGTTTATGACCGATTGAGACAAAAATGAGAAATGGTTTATAGTATTTGACAAATTTTGTGCTCCAAGAAAACAATCAAAATTTGTGTCTCTGTACTGACGAGAGACTGGTCTTCATTATGAAATATGAGTGGACCTTTTTTTCTTTATGTTTAAAAGGGTAAAGAGTAAGGTTAGAACCCACCGAAAAAGGATAATTTTAAATTTACTAAATTACTGGAAATGTCCTTTGGGTTAGAAACATATTATTATGCACTATTCTTAATTGGTCCCCACAAACCTCACCTCCTAGCCTGGGCTGACTCATGCACCCTGGATGTGGAGAGTTGTAACTCTAAAATGAATTCAAACCCCTGAGGCACAACTGCTTCAACATCAAGTATGGGGTGAATTTTTTTAGAGCAAAGGAAAAGCGTTTAGTGGGAAGTATTGAGAAAGATTTTTGTATTTTAAATTTTGAAGTCCAAATTTTTTTTATCCAAAACCTACAGTGCTGTCCGGAAGCTGGACAGAAACAAAATCATTTTGTTTCAATTTAGTTTTCAATTTTTTGCACTGAACACCCAGAAATGATCATCAAATTCGACATTTTTAAAACAAGGATTAAAAATAAATAGAAATTCTCAATTCTTTGTAAGTTGTAAAAAAAGAAAGATTCATGCCAAAATAAATAAAGTGCACCGCGCTAGGGGGCCGTCATCAACAATACTTGTCAATAGCAGCACTGGTTAATACACCATGGCCAGTGTATTGTATAGGCAGTATGAATGCGTTTGCGGAACCGGCCAAACGACCAGCAGTTACTCTGGTGGGTATAGAAAAAAAAATTCAAAGACTTCAAATCTTATATTTGTATGGTGGAATAATGAATAATTTCCGAACAAGTTGCATCAATCGCCATGATTTAATTCCCCTGAACAATCGTGTAGCAGGCCGACAAACATGAAATCACGCTTCCGTGCGCGTTCCATTTCGGCAGTTCGTTAACGGCAAGTGACGGTCGTAGGGGATTTATTTTTAAATGTAAGTGAGTATCCTAAAACTAAAACCATTTTTGAAAAGTAGATTGAATAACCTTTCCATCGATACCAAAGTTTAAGTCCTTGGCGTTTTCGTCTTCCTGAAAACGAGAGCTAGTTTTCCGAAATTGCGGAACTGGTCAAATTGCGGAACCGGTCAATTGACTGTACTCCTAGAACTATGAGGCTCCACGTAGTGGAGCCTCATAGAGTCAGAAGCCCGCAAAATTGTTGTCAACACAAAACACTAATTAAGTACAAAAACGTCCATTCCAAATAAGCTATTTCCCACAGAACCGCTGCACAGTTTGCCCCTAAACTCCGTACAATACCTCATGACATACTCACGTTATGTGCACCCAACAAACATCGGTGGATTCTGTCTGTTTTAAGGCCAAAATGATGAAAAATATGCCCTTTCCGCACTGAGCCAACCTAACACTTGAAGCGAGCACGCGCGCTGATATATCGCAGTCATTTTCGGGTTCGATCGCTCGGAGCGCGCCGCGGGGGGTATGGTGTAGGAGCGGATTGCGTAATTTTTTTTCCTAGGAGAGTTAGGGGCAATGTCATGAATAATTCAGTTTTTCCTTTGAATCATTGCAAGACTTAGGTTCTCGTTCTATTTTCCCCTTAATTTAAAATTATCTCAGTGATAAATTTGGAGAAGAAAAATAGCTGATGAAAAGAGCAGCGACGACGTGGCTTCGAACCAGGGATCTCTGTATCCATAGCTCATCTCGCTATCCACTAGGCTACTGTGTGGTAGCTCGACGCCAACCGTTCTTTAAAATGCTTTAATGTATTGTCACTAGTTGAGTAACTAACAACAATGCTGTTGATGTCATTGTCCGTTCTCATTGATAAACATGAATTATTCATGACATTGCCCCTAACCCTCCTAGGAATAAAAATTACGCGAGCGGATTGATAGTACGCGCATGCGTACAAGTGCAAGTACGTACCCCCCGCACATACAAACTTATCGCGAAAATTCACCTATGCAAATTGGGGTCAACACGCCCCTCATTATGACGTCAACGTTGAGTTCGTGCTTGCGCTCATGCCATCAATTTCAGCCCGACTCACTTCAGTTTTATGAATGAAATCATTATGCATCTGAGAGTGAACATGCCAGAAATTTACAGTAGAAAAGCTCATGATATCTGCTTTCTTTTGCCGAAGAAAGCGTCAAAATCAATGAACTATTGCCTGAGTTTTGACAGTTCAAACATTTTTTAGCGTGTTTTTTTTAGGAACCAAAACTTCTTATTTTTCGACGGAGTCCATCTTTTTAATCCTAAATTTCTTTCTTCTCGAATTTGGTTGGGGAAAACCTGAATTAGTTCCATATAGAACAGGTTTTCAGCTTTCATATGGCGTGGCACATGTGGGTGGTCGGTCTGATACGGCGATGGTCGCGAGCAATATGCATAAAAATTGCTCGCTAGAACTGCCCAAAATTGCGAATGATAGTGAAGTAATCACGTGATATAAACACGTGCAACGTGCATGAGATATATATAGCTCAGTGGAAGACGGTTACGAAGATTAAAGGGATCCCGTTTGATTAAAGGGATCCCGTTTGATGAAATGTGTGTGTGTCTCTTTTTTTCTGTCCCTTTTCCCCTGTATCCCAATGTGACGGGGTTGGGCGGTGGGTTGGGGTGGGGATGGCCCGTGGGTGGGGCGGGGGAGGCCTGCAGGTGGGGTGGGGGAGGGGATGAGGGGGGGGGGGGGGGAACAAAGACACAGTGGGTGGAATATGCACATTCTTTGGGTGAAGGGCCATTGCATATATCCAAACACCTTGAGGGGCGGGGTGGGGTCCCCTGGGTGGGGGGAAAGGAACGGGAGGGGGGTACTGAGAACCAGGATAATGGAATATTTCCTGTCTTTCATTTCTTACACCTGCACCATATCAGGACCCCATGGAAGGGGAGTGCACATAAGGGGTTGCCGGTGGAGGGGGGGGGGGCGTGGGGGAGGATGCCTCGTGAGTGTAGAGGGGGGCCGGGGGTAGAGTACTCAAAACCAGGAAGCTTAAAATCTGGCGGGGGGGGGGGGGGGGGGGGGGGGGCTCAAAAGGAGGAGGGTGGAATTTCACATTTCGTTTTCTTTTTTTCGGTCCTTGCAACATATCCCGACCCTAGTGGGCGGTGGGTGGTGGGGGCCCCCACCAACACAGAAATCTTGATATGCAAATTAGGTAAACAGCGCCGCTCATTATAGCATCATCATGAAATTCTTGCTTACGCGCATGCCATCTACTTCGGCCAATTTTCGGCCAGACTCCTTCAGTTTTATGAATAATATCACTGTAGGCCTACATCGGAGGATGCACCTGCCAGAAATTTACATGCTGAAAGCAACAGAATGATGTCCGCTTCCTTTTGCCAAAGACAGCGTCAAAATTGTTAAATGAAAGGGTGAGTTTTGACGATTAAAATATTGTTTTAGCGTTTTCCTTTTTGGAACTCAAACTTCGTATTGTCCAAGGGAGTCCATCTTTTCAATCCTGTTTTTCTTCCTTCCAACATTTTGTTTGAGATCAAATGAATTAATTCCGAGTAGTTGAGTATTTTAGCTGGCGAATGGTGTGGCCTAAGTGGGTGGTCGGTTTAATAGTGCGATGGTCGCGAGCAAAATGCATGGAAATTTATCACTGGAACTGCCAAAGATTGCGAATGATTTTCAATTGATCACGCCGGCTATATCCGGCCCGCCGGCACCGCGCGCGTTCTTATAAAAACCCAAGATTAATAAAATAAATGGTTACACCTCTATGTTCCGACACCCCTATGTTAATTCCGACTGCACATATTCCTATTCCTAACCCTAACCCTAACCGGGAGTAACACAATCTAGGTTGTCGGAACATAGGGGTGTCGGAACATAGAGCAGTCACCACATGGCAGTCACCAAATAATCAAGATGTTTTGTTTTCTGATAAATGATGTGACTTTATTATTGGGAATACCACTTTCTTTTTTCCTTTCCCCTGCCCTGGATACCATATTCCGACCCTGGGGATGGGGCGGGGGGGGGGGGGGGGGGGGGGGGGGGGGGGAGCGTGGTGTTCAAACCACGCCAAGAGGGCTGAAATTGTCCAACAAGTGAAGTTTGTCTTTTAATTTGGTGCAATTACGTTCCCGACCAGACTTTCTTTTACTGCGATATCATGGACCGGGCCGGGGTTGAGGCCGGGTAGGGGTTGTCGGGGGGGGTTCCCAAAACAAAGAGGGTGGAATGTCCTTCATGTTCTTTTAGTTATTAATCTTAAGACGTGCTGCTCTTCGGGGGGGGGGGGGGGGGGGGGAGAGAGGTGGTGGGGCCGCATGAGTCGGGGGGGGGGGGGGGCTAGAGTACTCCAAACCAGGAGGGTTGAATATCCCGGGGAGCATCAGAAGGGGAGGGCCTGGAATTTCCCAATCTTCTTTTGTTTCCATCATCATCATCATCATCATCATCATCATCATCAGACGTCGTAGGCTACTGCCCGTTGACGCAACAACCGTCCACTTCTTCTGGGCTGTGTGACTGGTGAAGCCGGGGTGATTTCCTTCGCTGAAGGGTCGCCGCAGTTAGTTTATCCACACTGAGACCGCTCCATCTGGTGAGGCCGTCGATCCAGCGGAGTTTGGTCCTTGCATTATATCCCGACCCTTGGAGACAGAGGGTGTGGGCCCCGACAAACTATTCACAGAAACCTTCGTATGCAACTAGGCGAACAGCTCCGCTCATGATGACGTCATTGTCAAGTTCTTGCTTTATTACGCGCATGACATCGTCTTCGGCCAATCTCACTGGGAGTCCATCTCTTCAATCTTATTTTTCTTCTTTCCAACATTTGGTTCGAATTCAAATGAATTTATTCCGAATAGTTGAGGTTTTCAGCTGTCGAATAGTGTGCCACATGTGGGTGGTCGGTTTGATAGTGCGATGGTCGCGAGCAATATGCATTGGCATTTTTCGATGGAACAGCAAATGATTTTCAATATTGATCACGCCATCACCGCTTGCGTTCTAATAAAAAAAAAACAAGATTAATCTAAAAAGCAAGATGTTTTGTTTTCTGATGAATGATGCACCTTTATTATATTATTGGGAGTAGGCCTACCTCTTTCATTTTTCATTTCCCCTGTCCTGGATATCATATTCAGACCCCCGGGTGGGGCGGGGGGGGGGGGGGGGGCGGGGTGTGCGGTTCAAGCCATGCCAAGAAAGCTGAAATTTGTTTTCCAACAGTGATTTTTGTCTTTTTACGGTGGTGGTGCAATTATGTTCCCCGGACCAGACTTTCTTTTTTACTGCGGGATGGGACTGGGTTTGGGGGGGGGGGGGGGGTTTAGGCCGGGTAGGGGTTGGTGGGGGTCGGGGGATTTTCTTCCCGCGATTCTCAGTTCCAGATCTGCATGCCCAGTGGGTGGGTGTGGGAGTGGGCAGAGCTTGTGGATTTACCAAACAGAGGATTGCATTTTCTTCAAGGATTATTTTCAGACCTGCATGCCCGTGGGTGGAGGGGGGGGGGGACGGGTTGGATTTCCCCAAACAAAGAGGATGGAATATTATTCCTGTTCTTCCAGCGATTAATCTTAAGACGTGCTGCTCTTGGGGGGAGGGGGAGGGGGAGAGAGAGAGAGGGGGGGAGAGAGAGGTGGAGGGGTTAGAGTACTCCAAACCAGGAGGGTTGAATATCCCCGGGGGAGCCGCAGATGGGGAGGACCTGGAATTTCTCAATCTTCTTTTGATTTGGTCCTTGCATTATATCCCGAACCTTGGGGCAGAGGATGGGGGCCACGACAAACTATTCACAGAAACCTTCGTATGCTAATTAGGTTAACAGCGCCGAATTTTATGACGCGATCGTCAAATTCTTGCTTTAATACGCGCATGACATCGTCTTCGATCAATTTCGGCCACACTCGCTAGGCGTCCATCGCTTCAATCCCGTTTGTCTTCTTTCCAATATTTGGTTCAAATTCAAATGAATTTATTTCGAATAGTTGAGGTTTTTAGCTGTCGAATGGTGTGCCACATGTGAGTGGTCGGTTTGATTGTGCGATGGTCGCGAGCAATATGCATGGAAATTTTTCGAAGGAACTTCCAAAAATTTGCGAATGATCAGTATACAGAATACACGTACATGTACATGTACGTACGTGCAGCAGAGCAGAAACTACCGATGTTCCCCCCAAATCCATATGATTAGGGTTAGGGTTAGGGTTAGGGTTATATTGGTAAGGATTTCGGGGAGCATCGGTTTTGGGAACATCGGTATTGGGGAACATAGATATCCACCCGTGCAGGAGCTATGGAAGAAGCGTTACAAAGCTAGGATTCCGTTTGTTAATGGCCTTTTTCATCCCTTACGATCTTAAAGCGACGGGACGAGGTTGAGTGGGTGGGGTGGGGGAGGTTGGTGGCGGTGCACCGGGAACACTGCATGCAAAAGATAATCACATTTTTTATTGATCCTTTTGGCCTTGCCCATTATCCCGACCCCTTGGGGCGTAGCGGGGATAACATTTCCTTTGTCCCTAATTTCTCTTTTTTTCCGTGCACGGTGATTATCCAGACCCTGGGGAAGGGGGAGTTAGGGGCGGGGAGGGGCGAAAGGGGGATGGGGGAAAATGGGGGATGGGGGCCGCGTTCCCACTTCTATGCCTGTGCAAATAAGCGCGTGTGTGTGGGGGGGGGGGAGTTAGAGTACTCCGAATCAGGAGGTTGGAATATCCGATGTTCTTTTTTATTCACCCCTTGCGCTGGCCCCTGGGGCGGGATGGAATATACCATGGGGTGAAAATATCCTATTTTCATGCAATGATGTTTTGGGGTGTTTTTTTTTGGGGGGGGGGGGGCTTTATACGAAAGCTTAAAAACAGTAATCATGAAAAATATAAAATTAAAAAAATGCAAATTGCAGAAACGAATATCTCATCTCTTTTGTGAAAATGTTTTGGCTCTGAAAAGAGCCGTTTTGGTTTTTAGTTTGTTGATTCGATGATTTCTTCGAAGGCTTGGCCGACCTTTTCTTCTGCTTGCTCGATGTGATCTTGCTGCATGGCTGGCTTCTTGGCTGGCTTGAGCTTGGTTGACTTGGCTGGCATGGCTTGGTGGAGGATTTCTTGACAGATGTATATTTGACTTGGATGGCGTTTTCTTGGCAGGTTTCTTGGGTGATGACTTCTTCGGCGCGGGTTTCTTGACTTTCTTCACCATTTTGGCTTTCTTGGCTTTGCTGCAATCTTGGCTTTCATTTCCCGTTCCTTCTTGGCCTTGATTCTCTCCTTCTCCTTAGCTGCCTTAGCCTTGGCCGGCAGCCTTCTCTTTCTCCTTGGTGGTGTCAAGCTTGAACGGTGCCACCGGCTCCCTTACCTGCCATCCGAGTGAGCCTCCAACTTAATTAATTCATGTTTTATTATTTAAAAGTTTACTCTAGTATGGCTTACAAAGAAATTCTTAGGGTGGATTATCGGTGACTGCTCTATGGTCCGACACCCCTATGTTCCGACAACCTAGATTGTGTTACTCCCGGTTAGGGTTAGGGTTAGGGTTAGGAATAGGAATATGTGCAGTCGGAACATAGGGGTGTCGGAACATAGAGGTGTAACCGGATTATCTGGATCCGCACGTCCGTACCCCCGTGGGCGTACCAAACACCTCCCTTATACATTCTATAGGCATGCAAAAAGAAAACATATCTTTTTTCGCCTCTTTGGCCGACGTTCTGACTTGGTGGGTCCTTTTTCCGCAAGTTCAGAATATTTTCTCTAAAAATTGGAGCAAACTACATGTATTTGAATTGCCTTCCTTTGTCAGAAACCAACAAAATAGAAACTGCATTCTCATGTTTAGACGATACACAATAACATCAGAGGAGAATAACAATCAGTACTGAAGAACTGCTCGCTCACAAGATGCCTTTGATCACTAGTTCTCCATAATTATTTAGAGTATTTTGTATTCGGAGTATTCATCATTTTCCATCGTTTCCAATGACCTTTCAATAACATTGAACTTAAAGGAAAATCTTAAGGGCTCTGTTAAGCCTCATAGGTCAGACGCATATAGGCCCCGGCCAAGTCCGGCAAAATCTTATAATAGGCCTAATATAAAGCTCAAGTTATGGGCCTCATATTATAAGGCTCATAACTTGAGCCTTATATTAGGCGGGGGCGCGTGGCGGGGATCCGCGTTTATCATCGCCGGGAGTCGGACTTGCGATATATGGCCCCAACTTTGATAGTATAGCCTCCCATGCAGCTACGGAACAACTCGAAATTTCGGTTAATCAGGGTATAGGCTATATTATGTTGTTTTATTTCGTAATACTATGCAGTTTTCTTTGACCACGGAGGAATGGTTTGAATTTCAAGTTTTGAGTTATCAGTGTTGACTTTATCGAGATTTCGCTTATTCCAATTTGTCAGTGTTTTCACGAAGAGGTGAATCTGCCGCAATAGGTGTTAGGGTCTAATGGTTAGGGTTAGGTTTGGGGAACAGGTATAACATAATGCACCCGTTGAACTTGCAGTGGTTGTCAGAAAAGGGGTTTTAAGTTGGTCACGATTTGGAATAAACATTTCGCCTACTACTGACTAATTTTTGAAACACAGATGAAACTTCAAAGATGTACCAATTACAGAATAATGGAACAACATTATTGTGAGGTACCGGTATCGAAACTAATCCCCATAGATGTTTGTCTGGTCGTGAAAACTGAATCCCACACACTTGTTGTTTTGGCAAATTGCCGATACCCATTCCCCTTGGCACGAGTTTGTCTCTTCGTGAAAAATCAAAAGACATTCAGGTGAAGTTTTCTCAACATTGATTGTTATGATTTCGTTGATTTTATCTGATTTTGACCCAGACTTTTTTCCAAAAAAATGTTCGTTGCGTGCATTTACCAATTTCAGCCGGAACAAGAATTTTGAAAAAAGGTATGACTTTTGGACTGATAATTTAGTCCCTCCGTGGAAACGCTGAAAACTTCTTGTAATTTGATTCAAAAATTTCAAAACTATCTTTTTAAAAGACTTGTCATGCTTACTGGTTACTGCTTACTTACTTTGATTCGATTTTTAAAGAACGAGTTTTTGACTATGTATTAGCCTGGGGGGAGGGGGGAAAAGATAATCTGGAATGTTTGTTTTGCGTCTGTTCTTTGACGACTCTTTGGAATTGCCCCCATGATCTACCCCTTTTGTGAAGTTGGCATCAAGTGTATTTCCTTTTATTTTCATGCCGTTGTTGTTATAACTTCTCGACATTATTGACAAGTGGTGAACAAGTTCATATTCGTATTTCTATTAGTCATCTAAGTTAAAAACAAACACATTCTTGTCCTGGCGTAAAATCAAAGAGTAAAAACAGCATGCAAGAACTGACAACAGTATAACTTACATTTAAATTAACCTGTGAATAAAATATACCTGTAAAAACATAATAATTTTTAAAATGATAACATAAAGACTGACAGCAAAAAGACCCAATGCTTATCCGCCCTGGGCTAGCACTATGACAAAGAAATATAACTTTAAAAATATGCCCGGGAAAAAAGGGGAAAAAAATTTAAAACGATTTTTTTCCATCGTCGTAAAAACCACAGGTGCAGATTTTGAAAAGTTAGTAAACTTAAATACGATAGTGTGTTTTCCAGTGGTTAACTCACAACAAATGATGTAGGAATCTAAACGGTCTTTCATAATTGCTGTATTATTATGTTACTTTGAATATACATGTAATCCCATTGCATTTTGGTCAAAAATAAAGTGAAGCTTCAAGTCTAAGTCAAACTCCGATTTTAAAAATTGACTTGAACTTGAAGCTCGCCGATCCCTGGATCATCCAATACATGTACATACACGTATACGCATTTGTATGCAGCATGTATGCATAGTGCCTTGCCGTGGCGTGGGAACGTATCAGATTACATATCGGCCGACCGCAATATCGATCGGTTCAAAAATAGATGGTCCGCGCGGGAATTGACCTGGATTGACCCGCAAACGTTCGGGTTGTCTGTGACGTAGGCAAGTCACCGACATATTTTTCTAAAAATGACTGCAAGTGCGCAGGCGTGCAAATTCCCGCACGATGCATAGGCCAAGTTCGTATGTGCCCCGCGGCGCACTCCGAGCGATCGAACCCGAAAATGACTGCGATATCAGCGCGCGTGCTCGCTTCAAGTGTAGGTTGGCTCAGTGCGGAAAGGGCATATTTTTCATCATTTGGCCTAAAAACAGACAGAATCCACCGATGTTTGTTGGGTGCACATAACGTGAGTATGTCATGAGGTATTGTACGGAGTTTAGGGGCAAACTGTGCAGCGGTTCTGTGGGAAATAGCTTATTTGGAATGGACGTTTTTGTACTTAATTAGTGTTTTGTGTTGACAACAATTTTGCGGGCTTCTGACTCTATGAGGCTCATAGTTCTAGGAGTAGGTTGATTGCCCTCAATAAACCTTCTCAGCGCTACTTGTATAGTAATTGTAATGTACTATGCGTCATGCTCCACTGCACCCCCACTCCTAGCTGGAGTTACCCAGCCCTGAGTTTTATCATTGGGTTGTCATCTAGGGCTGGAGCGAGTTTTTCTCGTAACTTGTAATATAGGCAAAAATTTTTGGAAAATGTTCAATTTTGTCCCCGTTACACACTAATTGCAACTGCAACTCACCCCAAACTTGCCTGGAATAACCATTACACAGGTCCTTGAAGTAAAAAACGATGAAGATTCAGCCTACAATTGCAGTGAAAAAAGGAGGAATAACCGCTAACCTGACAACCTTGCAGGCATGGCGAGGACTGCAATTGGATTTGTGCACAAAAAAATTGTGTACAATGAATGGCGGTCGATTACCATGCACAGCGTGCTGGTAGTGGTACTAGTGGTTTTTGCCGGCTGCGCTGGCTGTTGGCGCATGACGTCACGCGGAAGCGTAACACCCAATGACTGTTTCATGCACTATCGGTTGCCGTTCCAGTACCGCAGCTGTGATGCGAGTGGTAAACCTCATATTAGTACGGGATACGGGGTGGACTTTAGCAGATGCGCACGCGTGTTGTTTTGGTTGAGCATCCAAGCGTGACTCCGTATCCGCGTATCCGGATACGAGGTGGAATACATGTAGGTGAGTGGCGGGGTATTCTGCAATTGTGCCACAATAAAAGAAGAATTCTTATTTTTAGGGGATGGGAAAAAAAAAACCTAAGAAATGTCGCCAGCGTAAACCTAGCTCAATGCAGTGACAACTGGTTCCTGCCATGCCATGCAGGGGCCAATTTAGAAGACATGATGAAAATGCGGTAACCAGTCTGTGCATGGCTATGCGATCTATAGCGCTAGCATGGCTATGCATTGCAGGCCGGTGTATGTATTTTCCGTGTTCAAGAGTTCATTTTGAGATCGCACTTATCGTATTTGGAGTGATACATGCAGCGTTTTTCCCGAAATATTTGACCGTTAAAACAAGGTCTGTCGGCCGCGGGCCACACATGCACAGTGCATCACACACTTCGGAGTTTTGGCCAGCTTCCCGTCTTGACTAGCATTGTGCATATGATGCGAACAACCTGAATTTTCCATTATTTTTTAAGAATTATCGAACGTAAATTTATGGACATTAATTAAGGTAGGTTTTATTCACTTTTTGTGGCCATTTTGTGTATAGCTTTCTTAGTGCAATGGAAATAGTTAAGGCTAAAACTTTGCATATAATTGAATACTCCATTCAATCTGCATAAAAAAATTTGGCCCCCCCCCAAAAAATTCCGACCCTATTTTTGAAAAGCATGTAATCGGAAGCAGAAGTTTTTTTTTTCAGCCTTACTACATCCACAAGAAAAACTTTTTTCAAACTTTGATTTATTACCGATGCAGATTGCTAGATGTCTGCAGTTGTAATCTGGTATTTGAACATGTACACAGTGGTTTGCATACTGGATGGTGTTTACAATTTACATTTCCCAGCCTTGGATTTACTAGTCTGTGTCTATTTACAGTCTGTGCCTGATGGAGGTCAAAGATTGACCTTTTATAACAATAGATTTATGCAAATTAGTCAGGCACAGTATAGTCAGCTGATGCATGAATTGCTCTCAACATTTATGTAAAGCACACTAACACAGCGTCAAAAGCTGATGGTCATGTGACTAAATGGTGTGATCAGGTGATCAAGGCATTTTCACAGTCAACAAGCTACATTATTTACCAATAAACATGTGTCAAAGTCACTGAGGTACGTGACTTGAAACCATAGAAGAACAAATGTTTGTGCATTGGTGCTCAATTGAAAGAATGTATATTGACTGTACTGATTGTACTTTGTTATTTGGCCATATTGCAACAGCTGTTCATGTGTTTATTCTGAGTCAGATAAAATTTGCTGTCAGGTTAAGTGAATTTCAGGATTGTAGATGCACGTACATGTTTAAGTCCCAGATTTTTTTAAGTTCAAAGATTGTTCCAATGAGTAAATTATTAATTTTTGGATTTGGGTTTGGTAAATTCAGAATATTTTTGTAGTTAGGATTTATATTAGACTTCGCATATGAAATGTCTTTTTCTTGTTGAGCCTCTGGACTGCCATAGATATGTTGCTGTTGTTGCATGATGTCTACAAAAGATTTATGCTTTTCCATTCTGAGGAATGTTAACATTGTATTTGAAACATGAACCTGACACATGTATACATGTACATGTAGGCCCTACATATATTATATATTTTGAACAGTAGAGATGTACATGTTTTAGAAGTACATGTTCTGGATTTTATCTCTTTGACTAGGCCTACTTATTATTTACCTTTATTTAACAGAATCAAATGTAAACGCCACATGAACTTGAGATCTGATACATTGGATTGTTGTCTCCAATGGGCACTGTTTCGGGCATGTATTTTAGCTTGCCGTACACGTACACAGAGTCAAAGAGATTATTGCACAGGTTTTCACACTAGGCCTGGGCGAGTAGTGAATTTTTCTACTTGAGTACTTGCAAGAAATTACTTGGGAGTAGTCGAGTACTCGCGACTAGTTAACCGAATTCTCAAAAATATTGAAAGAAAAATGACAGATTTGTTTGTATGATGGGAAGTTACTACAAGCAAATAGCATGCAAGTCACACCACATTCTTCAGCACTGAGACATCCCTACTGTGCCACGTTTTGGGTCATGTGCTTGAATTTTATTCTTGATGAATGGAATCCTAGGGAGAGAGAGATGGAGGAAGTGATTCCCTATTTGCAGGGGACGTACCGGTACTAAGCTATGAACCCTGAACCCTAAATTGCTACTCGCGAGTACCTGCTTCTGTATGCCAGGACGAGTACTTGAGTAGATGAAAAATCACGAGTAGCATAACGAGTAGCATAAACTACTCGCGAGTACTCGAGTAATCGAGTTACTCGCCCAGCGGTAATCCACATCAGCTGAAACTAGAACATGTAGAACAGGATGAAAGTTGACAACATGAAAATAGTGGGATGATGAGCCTTAAAGTTGATCTGAGGGCTTGAATTTAAGCCGATTAAAAAAGACTTGTATAAAAAGCAAATGTCTTCCTCCATGGTCCTATGAAACGGGGCCCTACAGGCAATTCAGAAGACAAACACAATGTCACATACACTG
The DNA here is from genome assembly GCF_015706575.1 of Patiria miniata. NCBI lineage: Eukaryota > Metazoa > Echinodermata > Asteroidea > Valvatida > Asterinidae > Patiria > Patiria miniata. The sequence continues at coordinate 12,441,109 of NW_024037055.1, forward strand.
CGTATGTGACATTGTACATTGTTTATTCTGTTTGGATAATTTAGTTCAATACATTTACATACACTGTAACTAAGATGTACATCAGCGTAAGGTAACTTAGAGAGAAAATGCTGAATGTAAACAAACACATGGTTAGAACAAATGAACTTTAATCTATTGACTGAAAATTCACACAGAGTTATGAACTTTGACCAGGGAAAGGCATGCCCGGTGCGTGCTGGCAATTTCTGTTTGTGTATTACAGATACAGATTGTATTGTATTCTGAAGTGCCACATATATCGGTACTGTACTGTAAATTCAGAGACAATTCAGAGTTTATACACCTTAGTACACACATAACATGTATAGGTGGGGGTGGGCTGATGTTTAATGTGATGAAAACATCTATTCATTTGCACACCAGTTTTCATCGGTTGCTATGTGTCACCATTCAGCACTCCAGACTCAAGAACCATTGAGTTTCAAGAGCATGTTCTGGGACCTAGATAGGCCAATTTGAAAAATTCCCGGAGGTCCATGCCCACCTATACTTGGAATATGTTCAGCTGTTCTTTTCTTAATGTACATAAACTCAAATAGTAATTATAATTTGATCATTTTTTTTGTTATTACAGGGTAAACTGGACAACAGTTGCATCACATATTGTTTGGTTTCTGCTCAGATGTTGAAGTTCAGTACTTTGAAGTTTGAAAGTCTCGACAATTATAAGACGTGGGTGAAGTGAAGTTCAACACATACAGGTAAGCGAGGTTAATATACAGAACATGCTTGTTGCTTACTTATCGTGGCTGTTATGATAGATCACATGAGCTTGAAGGTGTACAGTGGAATCAATTTTAGGCATGCTGTTTATAAAATACAACACTGATTCTATGGTGGAGTAGTGCTATACCACAATCATCAATGGCATTGTCAAAAAGTTTTTTTTGCGCACAGCTACTGTAGTTGAGCTGCTAACTCAAGTAATCGTGGTTAAAGCGTGAATTTCTGCATACAGGGTCATAATAGGACATTGTTGATTTTTTGAGTTGACACGCCTTGGATCTTGCCTATTTTTAGGGGCGGGGCTCAATTTTCCTAAAGGGGGTATGCACAAGAGCCCAACTCGGGAAATGGAGGGGGTGCCCCAAGGCAAGCAGGCATTCCCCCCCCCCCCCCCCCCCCTCCCCATTTTAACACTACACTTGCATGTACGTGTAGCCGTTTTATGGTTTGTTTTTAATCCAGTATGTTTAGACTGTAATCTAGTTGAATCTAAGAGAAGGTATAAAGAAAATACTTGAATGTTCATGGTGTAAATGTATTTTTGTTTAGACTACAGACGCAGCAAAAATGTCCGTTAAGAGGAAGCGTAACAGTCTTAATGAGAACGATATCCATGAGGATGAAGTGCCACCTAAAGTACCACGCACGGTAAGTCCAGATTTTGCACAAGTTAGATTTTGACAAGTTTAAAAAATCCTACTATAAGGGGCCTAATAGTATACAACATGTATGTTGACTTATACAGTTATGCAGAGAAGCTCAAGGTATTGCTGTTGGCTCATGTCAACTTGTATTCCATGGAACAAATTAGAGGGAAGACAATTGTGGGATTTAATTTTGGCGTAGTGTGTATTTAGGCTCCTTGAATAGTATTGCGTAATGCCTCGACACATACAGTACAGCTTGAAATTAAGTGGAATCCACTCCATGGATCCTTGCGTGGCCCTTGCAGGGCTACGCAAGGATCCATGGAGTGGATTCCATTTTATTTCAGGCTGTACTGTACTGTACTTATTATAACAGGTTTGAGTGTGAGAGACTGTAGATAATGAACTGTCTGTGCACAATACTCATAAACTAATTCAAAGACAGATTTGTTGCCATATACCTGGTGCCCAAGGGACTATGTGCACCAGCAACGCAGCCAGGGTGCTCACCATAGGGGGCAAGGGTTTTTTTTTTGGGGGGGGGGGCTGGTTGTTACAGTGGAGGGCAGGGGGCACCCAATGCTGTTAAACCGGTTAACCATGGTCACTTAGGATTAAGGGGGGACTGTGGAGTGGAAGGTGTTTTAAACGTCAACACCCCCAATGAAGGTTTTTTACAAACAATATTGAGAAAGATAGTTTCACCTTCTTTTTTTTTTTAGAGTTGCCTGAAACCGGCCATTGTAGGAGGCACTCAGGAGTCAACTAGAGAAAAAGAAAGGTGGACCTTCTACCCAGTGACCCAGGAACAAGCTAGGACTGGTGAACATGGTAAACAGCATTCTAGTCCATTAAATGTGTAACTTTTAAACGAATTTCCATTCAACGGAAAATTGTAATTGGAACGATTCCGTGCAAAGATGGCAATGGGCGTGGTGTAAAAGAATTACATCACAGCTACAAGCAAGATAGTTGTGTCAAATTATACTCTGGTAATCAAATTAAATTTCTTTTTTTTGTATGTAACCACAGCCGCTAGACCTATCAGAGTTTATGCAGACGGCATCTTTGACATTTTCCATGCTGGCCATGCGAGGGCGCTCATGCAAGCCAAGAACTGTCTACCCAATGTGTATCTCATTGTCGGAGGTAAGCCTACGTCACTACCATAGGTTTACAGAAATAAAAAAAGGAAAACATTATAAAGGGTTCTTAAACTTTAATGAAAATGTAAGAGATTTTGTTTTGTTTTAAGGAAAACAAAAAAATATCTGACGGCGAGAAGAACGATGCCAGTTTTAAGAAAATAGCCAAAAATTGATCATTTCAAAAATGTTTTCAAAACATATTTCACAGTGCCATTGCCTAATATTAGCTGGTTCTCGGTCCTTTTGCCAATCCAGTTATCATGTGTATTTGACGGGAACTTGTCTGCTCAACTGCTACACGACACGGAATCCAAAAACTTGCCGGTCGCGTCAGGGAAAAATTATACCGAATTCAAAGCTGATTTAGCAATGCTTCATGCGCTTTCAAACATCATCAATGTGAACGCAGAAATATGGAAGCGGTATTTTTTTACGAGCTTTTCAAGGCTAAAAGTTGTTTTCCAACAAGTTTTTAGGGGACAAAATCACACCATTGTTAAAAGAAAATGGTAAATCCACAGGTCTGAATAAATGTGAATCAATTGTTTATTCTGTACTTGCTGTGCTGTTTATAGGCTTTGCTACACAATGCAGTAAGACCGCACTGCTGACCAACTTGACAAAAAATGAAATAAAACTTTCCCTCAAAAAAATGCAGGATGATGTCCCCAAAAACTACTTTGGGGTGCACCATAATTTTTGAGATTTAGGTTCCACTTGGTTTTCTTGGTTGGGTGGGTGGGGTAGCCAGAAACATTTTGTTTTCTTGGCCTTATTACCATCATATGAGATGTAGCACCTTTAGAAAAAAATTCTCTTGAGCATTTCAAACTGTTTTGTCCAGTTTGCAGTGATGAGCTGACAAGGAGACTTAAAGGCAATACAGTCTTGACGGAATGGGAGCGCTATGAAGCCGTCCGCCATTGCCGCTATGTGGATGAGGTTATATTTGATGCACCATGGGTCCTCACCCCAGATTACCTTGAGGAACACAAGGTCAGAGGTCAATTCAATGTCCTTAGGTTTAGCACAAAGTGGACATTTTTGTTTGTGACTTGGGAACTAGAAATTTGTAGACCGATATTTATTAAACCTAGTTTAAGTTTTAAATGCTGGAGTTTACCAGACCTTATTCTGATTTTCGAAAGAGTTTTGTGGCATCTTCTATGTAGATGTCGTAAAAGAAGTCTCACAAAGATTTGAGTAGATAATTTGAATCTCTAAGGAAAAAAATAAGCAAAATGTCGTACAAATTTGACTGATCAGTTAATCATGAAAGCATTTGTGATGTATAGGGCAGCACTTTATGCAGTTCATGCACAAGTATGGCCTTCAGTGCTTCAGTGCTGAATGAGTGAACATTACTGGTAGGTAGTAGGTGCATCTCTGTGCCATTTTCTACTCTGCCTATGCTGGCACATATTCCTTGCATGTCAGTATTGTCTATTGAAACAAGCACAGTAAGGCAGAATGTTCAAATAGCATTGTTCAGTAGTAAATATTATTTCTATGAGTGCCCTGGTCATGCAGTATGCATTTGTTTGAATAATGTATACAAACACATTTGGCTTTATGTGTGCATTACATTTAAAGGTAGAGAAGACCATATGTCATTGGTGCAGTGTTATCGTTTGCAGCAACAAAAGTGCTTAAAATCCAAAGACGGGTGTTAAACAACTAACCTGATGAAGCATTAGCTCTGTAAATGCTGTATATTTTGAGAAAATGCAATACAGGGTAGCTCCAAAACAGTTGTGCAAGCAGATATTGTTAAATTTCTCAAAAGTCATTTTGATGGAGCATATTAATTATACTCTTGTGTATAATCAGTGAAAATGTCATGGAAACCAATTACTGCAAACCAGAGGTGTAACAGATTATAAAAGCATATGTGTGTTTCAACCATTCCAATGGGAATTACGCATTGCATTGGAAATCGCACTCTGCAATGGTTGCTACATGATGCAACACACTGAACCGACGATTCTCGCTGATAGTAGCAACCGCATGCGCGTGTGCGTGCTGTCAACGCGCTTGCACCCATTCAAGGATTTGCCCAATTACAAGCCAACTGCCAACGTAAATTTCCAAAAATTGGTCACTTGACGCATTTTTGGGAATGGCCTTCTTTTATTCTATTCTTCAAAATGACAGCATGCCAGAAGGAATCATTTCACTGAAAATTTAGTGTCATTACTATTTTTAAACCAAATAAGCTTTTATCAAAAATAATTAGGTCAGTTACTTTTTGGATAGATGCAAATGGTCTACTCTATCTTTAATCACACAGTCACTTTGCCATAGCAAAAACATTGAACAGCGTGATGGTGTAGTCATTATCTCTGGGCAAATAATTAACTATTGGCCTTTGAAGGTCTGGTCTTTGCCTAAGCGCATAGTTCCTATACAGAGCAGACATCCCTCTTATCTGAACCAGACTAAAGTGTGTATGTATGTGGCTCCATATGCAGCTTGTTGCACTGAGCAGAATAAAGGTCAAGTTGCAACCAGTTTACTGCCATTTTACCTCTGTCCATTTTTCTTCCTCTATAGATTGACTTTGTAGCACACGATGACATTCCATACAACACCCCTGGTGTGCAGATGAATGATGTCTATAAGGACATCAAGGCAGCCGGCAAGTTTATTGCCACAAATCGTACGGAGGGTATCTCAACCTCAGACATCATCGCGAGACTGGTGCGTGACTATGACATGTATGTCAGGAGGAATCTATCAAGAGGATACACAGCCAAAGAGATGAATGTTAGCTTCATTAAGGTCAGTAAGGTTGGAATGATTACATGAGATATGCGGCTTAGTGAATAGTGCTTCGTTTGGGAGGTGTTTGAGCTGGAAGGAACTGTGGATCAGGGGGGTTTTGGACCATGACACATGACGTTATGGTAGAACACAAAGACAGCATGGTTTGAGGGGAAGTAGTGGGAATTACTGGTCCCGAGGTGTAGGTCAGCTTGACTTTTCGCGTCGGGAGGTAGTCAAGCTGACCTTCACCGAGGGACCAGTAATTCCAACTATTTTCCAGAAATAAACCATGCTGTATTTGTTTTACTACACCTCATAAATATTTAGTAGCCTCACTGTCTTTTTAGTAGCCTCACTGCCTTGTTGATTACGGCCTTCATGGATTTTGCATCTTTATTCAGCTCAACATATTCAAGATCTTCGTCAGTCAATGACAGAAATCTAGTAATGATATTCGTACTCGTAGCCGCCGTTGTTGTTTCTGAGCTGCAGATTCCCGTGTGTTAATGGCAACAGGGTTGAAATAGTCTGGTGCCAACATTATTTAATGTGTCTTTACTGCAGTAGTTACAAGGACTACAACCACAGACTGGTTCCGTAAAGAGTACATGCCACCGACTACATGTTTTTTTTGCTACCAGAAAAAACACCACACGGCAGCGAGCTGAATACTCACCGAGATGACGTCACCTCGGCGCGTATCATTTTTATTTCTTGGATGCTACTCCTTAGTGCCTTCTGTTGAGATATTGAGACGTTGTATTGCTTGATCCAATTTTTTTTCCTTGGACATTTTACACTGGTTTGAGCAAACCCATGATGCTTTACCCTTCAGGATCGATGGTGGGACCACTGTCCCCTTGACACATCGAATTCCAGCATTCCACTATTGCCTCTGATTTCTTTAATTTGCTGATGCAATTTACACATCTTCATCTCCATCCTCGATTTCAGATTGATCATTATCATCTTCACTTGGAAGAGTTGAAATGACATTGCTTGTTGGAGGCCAGGACATCTGCATTTCCAATCATCAAGTGATGTTCATGCACTTAACGCAGTGGTTATTGTATATTCTGCAGTAGCAGACTCCATCAGCCATGTCAGAGTCCAAGCACTCTTGTACGATGTGAATCTTTCCAAAAGCACTCTTTCTGATGTTACCTTCGACGAATATAATAATGACAAAAGACACGGGTTTGGAAGTTTGTTGAACAATCACGATATTTTAAGGTGAAATCGCGAGCTCAATATCTTGTAGGTGGTGCGTAAATACTTTTGCATGCCAGTATACATGCAGACAATTACAAGTTGACTAAACAAGCGGTTTGTTTTAGTTCAATGGATGACCAGTCTTTCACGGAGATGGTCGAATTTAAATAATCCGCGGGTATACACACATTATCTTGCTGACACCACCCTGGTTACCCCCCTGATCAGATAATTAAGACAGACAGGCAACTGAGCTTGTTTACGGGGGTTTAGCCAATAAAATTGATTACATAGGTTAAATTCTGTATCTTTCATTTTTGATATAAAGGAGATTATTTTGTTCTTATCTTTTGTCTTATGTTTGATCAACTCAAGGAAACCAGCTTGAGTCTTCAAGACCGGGTTGATAAGGTGAAAAAGAAGGTCAACAGGGTGGAAACAAAATCCAAGGAGTTCGTCCAAAAAGTAGAAGACAAAGGTCGGGAGCTAATACAGCGCTGGGAGGAGAAGTCACGAGAAATGATTGGCAACTTCCTTGACTTGTTTGGAACAGAGGGCACGTTGGTGAGTCATATTGTCTTGATGGTCACTCTCAGTAGTGTGGACAGTAGATGGTCTTGTGTGGTCTGCATCACAAATCATACTCAGTGCATGGAAGCGTGGACTCAACTCATAAAGGTCCAAATATTAATGATGGAAACACTATGACTTATATATACAGCTGTATATGTGTCTAAAATTTTGTATTGAGAGTTCAGAGTTAACCCTACCCCCTACTAACGTGATTTACTAGGAACCGTCCTCACTCCTGCAAATTCCAACACCATGTGGTAAACTGTACACATAAACTGTTGGACTCTGCTTATTGGTGGTATGCCTAATCCCATGTAAAGCACAGTCAGTTTACTAGTGCAGTACTCACTCCAACAGATTCCAACAAACCCTGGTGTTGGAGTTTGACTGGATGGGGACTGTTAGGCCACTATAGGTAACATGCAAGCCAATTGCTTTCAAAATGGTAAATCACATGAAAAAAAGAGTACTTATTGAAAAGGAATGACTGAATTGCAGAGTGGGTAGATCTTGTCAAAGTGTGTAGGTTATGTGACAAAACAAGTTTGATATTAAGGAAATTGTAATGTGGCCACATACAATGCATGATTGACATAAACAAATGACCTCTTGATGTCATTTGCCCTTCAGAAAAAGATGTTTGTAGATGGAACCGATCGTCTCAGGAATGCCATCTCACCCCCAGCAAGTCCTACATGTAGCTCCTCACCCACACCACCAGACGAGGATGATAGCGAATCAGAAGATGTCCAAGATGAGTAGGCATTAGAACAAGCCCTCTGATTGGTTATTAATTGACGATGTTAGGCTGGGATTGGTTCTTGCCAACACATAAAATGTTGAAAATAATGCAAATGACATTTTCATTGGTAGCTTTCTATGTAATTAATATATAATTGCAAATAAGGTTTTTTTTCCTTTCTTCATATGCACGATCATTTTTGCTTTGTTGGAAAGTGCAACTCATTAAAAGCTTGTTTTGTTTAGGATATTTAAGCACAAAAGCCTCGCACATCAAAGTGTTGTGGCACATAAATTGAGTACGGCCTATATTTTGAAATGGCAGTGTCATCTATAAAATTAAACAAAAACTATTTGTTTCAAATAAGAGTTGGGGGATGTTATTTAAGATACGATGAATTTATGTTAGTATTCTCACACACAAAGCATTTGATTCGGTGCTTAAACAGACATTGTTAAAGGTAGAGTATATCATTTGTCATTTGTGCAATTTTTTTGTTTGAAGCAACAAAAGTGCTAAAAATCTAAAAAGGGTGCTTCACAACTAGCTTGATGAAGTTTTAGCTCAGTGAATGCTGTATTTTCCGAGAAAACAATATTCTAGGATCTTGATTTCAATTCAAACATTGCCGAATCATGTTTTGAATTGCACCCGAAATTAGCATCCAGGACAGGGATGAGATGTCCAGCTAATGAGAATTAGTTCATTGTGAAACTGAGGGGAACAAAAACTGGAGAAAGGAATTTGATGGATTCCATTTGAATAAAACATGTTTTGGAACATACAAAATGTTGGTTATAATTTTTAACTCCAAAAAACTTTAGTAAACATCTGAAGAGCCCTTTAACGTCCTTATCTTAAATGCAGGATTATTTACATATCAAAATTCTTCAAATATTAAAAACACTTTTTGAAGTGAATTTAAAACAACATTGATAATGTTAAAAACATGTTGCCAAGAAACATCCATTATATTTCAAAAAATTAGTCGGTATATTACTGAAAAAAGGTACATCATTTAATGATGACCGAAGTACATAGTATTTAAGTTGTTTAATTTTTATGATTATAAATTACTAAATCTGCCAAAGTAACGTAGCACAGACAGTGAGTAGAGCTTGCCGATATATAAAAACAAAATGGGCTAGGCCACGTACTGCAGTTGTCCATGTTAATATTTGTCTAGGTTTATAACAATTCAGACATGTATTTGGTGTGTGTTGAGCTAATTTTAAGTCCAAGTTTCAGATTCAGTTTAGTCAAATGGTCTTTTCTCAACCTGTAATGTTGAAGACGATGAACTGATTTTTCAATGCATGAGAATGGTGTGCTATCTAAATTAATGGAAATGTCACTTCATTTTCATCTGATTGAAATCTGATTTCAATCCACAATGTTTATCCACACACTGGGTTTTCATGAGACAATACTAACCATTCATATGTCCATCAACGGTAATAATTTTTGCTTGATTTCACTTGGATGTTTGAAAGAATTTTTTGCTCATATCACTGTTATGTTAATTGTATAGTGTGTCTATAACAATCTTACAAAGGGATTTTGTTGTTAAAGTAGGTTCACACTTCACATCAAAATGAAAACGAATTTCATGACGTCAATAATTACAATTTTATTGTAACTTTCTCTGTAATAACGAATTCGCTTCGCATCACCATTCACATGAAGTATTCATGAACAGGCCTTTACAATGATGTTTTTCCTTTTCATTAACCCTCCTATGCAAGCTCAATCAAGTGACCGTTTTCAACAGTTAAGAGCTCCCAGCCTACATCAAGCAGGATTGACTGGCTGTGACTCTTTATGTAACTTGACAAACCCTGTGCTTTGACTGTAGGTGATTGATACGACTGTAGGTGATTGATAAGTCAGAGTACTTGCTTGAAATATGATCTGACTGTTTGTGACTAACCTGTGTTAAAGGCATGGCAGGGGAAGTGGATGGACTTCTAACTGTCTGTGACTGTTTAAACAGTAGGAGGGTTAATGTATGCTCAGTGTGTAGTGGGCACCATTACAAATTTGTTCCCCAGAAGGATGTGAACCCACAACCTCCTTACTGATACCAAGATATTGTGTGCTATTTTGAGTTTCATCTCCCCCCCCCCCCCCCCCCCGCCCCCCAAAAAATCCTTTTCTAAATGACTATTTTTCTAGAAATACAAGTCATTCACTCGTACGATAGGTTGGTTCCCTCCCCACAATTAGTAGCAATAATGCACAGACTTGGGGTCTACTTGCCAAGTGGATCTGATTGTGCCCAAAACAAACTTTTTTTCCAGATGGTTGCAGAATTTCCAAAAAGGAAGAAATCAGTTTTGTGTTGGTGGGGTTTTTTTGGGGGGGGGGGATTTAAATAAAACATAAATTGAACATTTATTAGTAGAAAAAATTGTTGAAGAGCGCAGGGAATGCACCGTTATTTGTAAGGTTGAAATAAGGCTGAGATGTCATTAATGCAAACGTAGAACTGTGGCCCTGTGAAATTGTGTGGCTAAGTGAACTTCTAAGACATTTCCTTAAATATTCTCTCAGAATGAAGTGTTGAACATGGTAGACATATCGTAGAATCTATGCTATAAACTAAAGTAGTAGCAGTAACAAATTTCCGCAAAATTATATAAGGGTCTTCCAATATTGAACGTCTGTTCTGCTATGTGTCTTGTATTTTGATATTTATTGACTGGATGAAACATTTATTTTGACAAAGTGAGGGAACATACCTTTGTATGGTTTAAAAAAAATGAAATAGTGTGGTGAATTTGTATAATTTTTTCAAGCAAACATAATGATTCATAGAGGGGAAAAAGTGAAAATTTAGTGAAAATGAAAGGTAGTACTGTCCCCTTTCATTGACATTTCTAGAGAACGGATTCTTTTATATTTGATCGTGTTACAATTGGAGTGATTTTGTTCCTTTAGTTTTATTAGTTTTTGGGGTGGGAAATGTTTCAAGGTGCTTCTCTGTTAAAATGTATATGATGGTAAAATGCTTTGGTCAGCAATTAAAGATGAATATAAAGAAAACTGAGTTTCATTGCTTGTATTTTGCCCTTTTTCCTTGACATACTTCAGTTATTTTTCCGCTTGATCTACTTAAACTTTTCAACTTTTCCACTTAAAAAAAAACCCAAAAGACGAACTGGCATTCTGTTCAGAAGTTTAATTTCATGGCTATTTCTCAAATCAAAACTATTCGGTCCAAAAGTCAAAAATAAAAAAAAAATCCAACAATTTTGTTCAACAATTTTACTTTTTTCGAAACGCCCCTCTAGCTATAAAATGGAGTGTCCAACTCGCGAGTAAGATGTAAATAACTCCTTTTATGGAGATTGGCGCACGTGCTGCGCGATGCAGCGCAGATGCAGCTGTGGCAAGTGCGTTGTGAATTTACTGATTCACTGGTAGTATTGCGCATGCCTACGCGAGTTCAACAAATAAAATTATAAACGGCACTTGATTTTATGGGGGTCCAACTTTCATGTGACTCTGGAAAAGTGTTTAAGACCAGCCAGCCATGTCTTTATCTTCCGTTTATACCGGTCACGTGACGGGCTCTCAACCAATGGGAATGGGTAAACTGTCGTAGGTATTTATGATAGGATTTTAAAACTAATGAGCTCTTGGAAACTTCCCTTTACGTAAATAGGTAATAGGTCCTTCCAAAAATAGGTAAGAATTGTCAATACATATAGTTTTCATGTGTTGCCTAGAAACAGTTGAAAACACGTCCAGAGGATGCTATTGGCAGTTTCAAACTACGTGCTCCTAAGGCCGTCTCTGATGAGGTGATCAAAGGCTGACTGAACATTGTGCATTCCAGCTAGTGCAGAATGGATGGCATAGGCTATATCTCCCCCCCCCATCCCCACTGTCAATCCCCACTCCTTTGAGAAATAAAAGGACAAGAAAACATGAAGATGTACACATTAGACACGTTTACTATCTCTCTTGTTTTCCATTCATTGGCAAAGTTTTCATTGTTCGATCATTTTAGAAACAATTAAAGCACCTAACACATGTAACATCTACAATAATTCATATTGAAATTAACTAGCTCCAAAACTTCCTTAAATAAATAAATTAATAAATTATACAAAACTCTTAATGCACCAAATGAAGTATTGCATGCATGGATGCACATATATTCTACAACTCATCCAATAATGCACAAAATACAAATACTGTTTCAAACAGAGTACTGCTGCATTTCAATAGACTATAAATTAACTCTACACATCATCAATCAAATATAATGATATAATAAATATGCAGATACAACTTCTGATACTGTTGACAATAATTGAACAAGAGAGGTTTTGATCCAGCTCTTAACCTTTGGGGACGTCATTTTTAAATCCGACATTAAAACTAACAAACTTCATCTTTTACTTTGTGTTGACTTGTGACGTGCCACTCGAGTGCTGCAATGCTAAAAATAGGCTACCTTGGACTATCTAACAAAATGCTTCCAGAGCACACATTACATAAGCAGATGAAATGGTGACATGTATCTTCCAACATTCATAAAAGCCACAGACTCTCTGTTCTGATATCACTAAGGTCAATTAAAAAAAAATTAAACTTTATGATAGATTTGTTTCACATTCCATCACATGCTTCTTGCAGCGGTCATCAACTAAAATTTGGATGAATAAACTTTTGTCAATTGAACAATTTTTTTCCACATTTATTTCAATTAACGAAACTGTTGGAAGCCATATGTTCTGCTGAACAATTTTTAAAAAATATTACAGGACTTTACAATCTGAGGGTTGATAAAAAAACACCCAAAAATTCCATTTCAAATGTGCAATTCGTTAGTTGCAATATATTCCTTTTCCGAACCCCTTTTCCGAACCTCTAAAATAATGTCAAGGTGATATTAACTACATGAACATTGGGATTAACTTTTTAAAAACTACAGCCACGATTTGATAATAAAGGTTTCTTTCAACAGAGTGATTCTCTGATTCTGCAATGCCCAAATCTACTAAGCCAAAAACGTCCAAATGGTTAACACATGTTGACTGCTACCAAGGCAAATATAACCTAGAAGGCGTTCCTTATGCTCAAAAGCTGCCATACATAGTTATATAAAAACTCTATAGTTCACTGGAGACCAGCTCCACAGACACATAACACACATGCAATAACATACATGTACATGTACATACAGATTTTCTAACTCACTGTTAAGCTCTAAATGCTATAACCATTCCTTAAAAGCCATCTAGCTGCTGGTATATAACAAATAATGCAATGTGTCTTTAATAACGCAAATAATTTGATTTTGTTTCCTCATTCTTTTGTCTGAAAGAAAATTCAGAGATGAATTCTTCTGGAGAATATAGTTAATTATGAGTCTGATATGTAAGGAACTAATGTAATTTGCCTCTAACAAGTGAAATTAACTGGTTTACTGTATCAACATTTTAACTAGTCTATTTACCGGATTCTAGCCAGCCAGGTATAAAAGATGACAGGGAGACATTTTCTTGTTTACACTGCATGCTTAAGAAGTGGAGAAAAAATGTTGTTCAAGACACGTCACATGAGCCAACATGAAATATTTTGTTAGTTTTCCCAATAATCTTCAGTTGTGCCAGCGAAAAGCTGAACTAAATGAAGAGTGAATAGCTGAACTAAAAATGTAACTACTTAATAAAAACTGTTTTGTGTCAAACAACAAAACCAGATGAAAATTCACTGTGTATTTTCTATGCCCCAAGAGCAATGTCAAAAAAAGGGTCAAACAGCTAAAAAAAAAAAAAAGTATAGAAGTTTTCCGAAAGTCCTACTGAATGGCTCAGACATATCTGTTTCTAATAACATAATTTTAACCATTAACATGCTCCCAATCCACTGTTTGAGTCAATCCTCCACAAGTCCACCACAAGTCATTTCATTAAAAATCACAAGTCCTTTCACAAGTCCAGTCACAAGTAAACAGGGGGTTAACAATAAGAAGGGAATGCTTTTGTAACAATTCATCTGAATAGCTTGTGACTTGAATTGAGACTGGAGGACTTGTATGATTTGTGATGACATGTGAGAACTTTTGGTAACTTGTGAGAACTTGTGAGAACTTGTGAGAACTTGTGAGGACTTGTGAGGACTTGTGAGAACTTGTGAGGACTTGTGTGAACTTGTGAGGACTTGTGAGGACATGAGAACTTGTGAGAACTGGTGAGAACTGGTGGAACTGGTGAGAACTAGTGAGGACTTGTGAGAACTTGTGAGAACTTGTGAGGACTTGTGAGAACTTGTGAGGACTTGTGAGGACTTGTGAGAACTTGAGAACTTGTGAGAACTTGTAAGAAGTTGTGAAAACTTGTGAGGATTTGTGATGACTTGCGAGGACTTGTGAGGACTTGTGAAGACTTGTAAGGATTTGTGAGGACATGAGGCTTGTAACAACTTACGATGGACTAAAGTACATCAGTGTCCCAATCCTAAGCCACTATGCCAACATACTTTTTATCAATAATTCTAATAGAATACTTATCATAGGTGCAGGTGGCTAGCTTAAGTTTAAACGCTGCATGCAAACCAGTGTAACATCTATACAGCCACAATGTGCAATAAAGCCAGTGGCAAACGCACAAACAGTTAACCATTTACATCTCACAGGTATTCAAAATACTATCTAATATTCTGCAGTTTGCCAAACATTTCACCCAATAAATACATTATATACTCTCTTACAAATCTCTCATCAATAAATTGTTTCCCCACTATTTACACTACAGTGACTTTCCGTCAAATGTTAATCTATTTTATACAATTCAGCAAAGCACCATAATACATTAGACATCTATGATGTGGTAGATTATCATTATCTGCCCAATTATGTTTGATATAAATATATAGTTTTCCTTCAATAAACAGAGACCACAAGCACCAAGGTTGAAGGGAGTTGGCACAGTGATACTTTCACCACTGTGACCCGATTTCAAATCCCACCCAGCCTGACATGTGCAACTGGCTTTCATGCAGTTCCTACCTGATTCTGTGGTAGGGCTGTGCATCGAAACCCGGTACCCGGTATGTCAGGAACTGCTTCTAGAGTATGGGATTGGGTACCCGTAACCAACTTTACAAATTACTTAGTTACTTCTCAGACAATAAAAAAGAAAGGTGAAGTCATTTGTGGGGAATTTTCACAATAATAAAAAACTAGGCCACATGGGAAAAAAAAACATATTTTCTAATTTATGACGCTCGCGAAAGCTGCAATTTACATCATAAAGCTATAAAGCTCACTGTACACACTTGTATCTTGCTGTATTGATGAGCCGATGCGGTAGTATTTATCATGCAGACCTTTGTAAACAATCTCTACAGCAACTTCCAAAATTTGAATTTTGGCATGTTTGGCGTTGGGTTTCTTTAACGAGTACCCGGGTACCTGTGTTTTTTTCAATCGGGTACCCGGTTCCTGTAGTATCAGTAAATGCACACCGCTATTCTGTGGGTTTCCCAAAAGTATTTATCAGGGCAACCATTATATGGTAAAACGAAAGAGGGAGACCTCGGTCTAGATGGGCAGACGATCTAGTGGAAACAGGACAACCGCCTGAAAGAGATATACCATAGACAAGGAGAAATGGCATGCTATGGGACAGGCCTTTTCCAAGCAGTGGGACGATACCGACTGATGATGATGGGGATTTAAACAATCCAAGCTTTTTAAAATCCATTACCACAACTACAACTGTACTGTTGTTGTTTAACAATAAATATAAGCTAAATAAGTCATCCCTCCTTGATACTTTACACACACAAAAAGATCTTTGATTAAAACAATGGTGCAGATCTGTACTCTGTATGACAATTTGACAAGTGATTGTCTTATAAGTCTTATTCAATAAAGTTATGATTCTGATGTAAATTGCTTAAGAAGTCATGGCAAATCCTTTGCCTCCTCAAGCTAAAGCACTCTATGATTCATACAACTATTTTTCTGCATTTCGGCTCTCACATGTTAAGATATGAAGAAAAATCATTGCAGCTGATTGATTTTTTTGGGCGGAGGTTTTGTAGTACTTAAGCCAGTATTTCTATTTCTAAAAAAATGTTTAACATTGTAAGAGCTGAAATGATTTAAGAGCAGAAATGATGTAAATTTTTGGATATTGGATACATGCAGCTCATAAAATTCCAAATTTCATTTAATATATTTTTAAATGCTGGAGGTTTCATCACACATGAGCAACTCTTGTATTACACATTTGCTTAGAGTGGAGTTTAATTCTGATTTGTTCAATAAAGCGACAACTATTTGTCAACATACCTACATTGTGAAGCTGCCTGATATATTCTAAGATGCTGATATTCTACTGGCTCAAGTACATATTATTAGGTTATAATTCTATGGATAATTTTTTTTTAAATCGTTGGTAACATGGAAAAATTCTCCTTTTTCTGCAACAGACCCTGCAGGTTGTATTATTTTCCTGGAATGACATCCGATTCCAGCCTAAATTGCTCCGATGATTGCAGTCCCCAGACGTCAGGTACAGGTATGAATTTGTACCTATCAACATTTAGTTGTGTTTGGAAGAATTGCTGCCTTTTTTCCTTTGATATTTCACATTCATGGTTGGCCCCAAAAGGAGTTTTCTATTATTTAGAGCTAACTTCCTCACCTTCTAGAAATTCTAGATTGTAACTCTCAACTCTCTCAAATCTTGAACTGAGGATCCCCTTACTGACAGTATTTACCTACACGCAGGTATCATGGACCCCAGTACTACCCCGCCTGTCCACAATGGTAGGATCCACTGTCTTGGCCATGTCTAGTAACCTGACTGTCTCCTGTATCCCCTCCAAATCATCCTCAGTGTCTGTGGGCGCCATGGGGGCTGAGAAGTCATGACGATCCCTTGGGCAGGTGGGTTGCTGGAGGAGAAGGCTCTGCTCATTGGTTCCATCATCGATGTCATCATCAGATTTCTCAATCAAAGGATCAACTGTAAGGACACAGATACGAGGAACATTATACAACTATTACCTGCTTTGAGGAAGCAGTAAATACTGACTATGGACTGCTACTGACCATTGAATATTGACTAATATCTATATCAGATGATCAACAGCAAAGATTCAGATAGAAAAAAAACATTATACAACCATTTACTGCTTTGAGTGGTATAGTAAAACTATCCCCTCCGTGGAGCAATTCTTACAACAGGGCCCAATTTCATAGCTCTGCTAACCACAGAATTCCGTGCTGACGATCACCATTTTTCGATATAAAAGCGCTAGCAGAAAAATTCTGTGCTAACTCTGTAAGCACAGAATCCTTAGATATGGGATTTATACATGCGCAGAAGCCAAAATTCCTCGCAAACCTGTGAAATACGCTCACCGTAAGCACGGAATTTTCTGCTACGGTAAGCAGAGATTTTTCGCTAACGGTAAGCAGAGCCATGAAATTGGGCTTACAACTCGTCTCAAGTTCTAACATGCTTTAGAAAATAGGACGACTTTGCTAAAAACCGGCCCCTGGATCTTAACCCTTTAGACACCTGAACGACCCAAAGTTGCCCTTCCTCTTACTCCTCATACCGCCCCAAACCGCCCAAGCACTGTGAATGCCCATCAAAGAGGAAATACAAAAGTTAATGCATTAATGAGATGGTGCTGTTTAACTTTAGGAAGAAGACTGTTACTGACTGTGTTTGACATTTTCTTGTGCTGCATGAACCTCTGTAGTATGGGGCTCTGGCCGTACATGTCTACGGGAGCTAGTACTACGACTGATCCTCTTGGTGTTGTGTCGACGTTGGAACGGACGGAGGGGTGAACCCATCTCTTCTTCTTCCTCTCTCTCATCATCTGCCTCAGCGATACAGGTATCGGTGTGTCGGATACTCCTACGCCCATACCTGGTGGAGGAAGGCAGGGACAGATAGGGTGTGTCAATATACAAACTACTAGACTTCAGGACAAGTCACTAGATAGTTGTGTTTTGTCTGTTGGCGCACCCAATATATACTAGCACAGCACTGTGTAGCATATGTTTCTTATCATATGCTCGGTTCAGCAAATCTAGTGGACTGGCATTCATAAATGAGCCGAAAACAATGCATGTTCATTACATTTCCATAGGAATCTCCAATGATAGCTCACATGTACCACACATATTAAAGTTTTAACTTAACTTTCATTGTGTTTACACAGGTTTTAACAGAAAAAACAATGGCGATTTCTTATTACTACTCAATTCCTGAAAGATTTCATCACATACATACATACATGCAAAATAAACAACAATAACATGTACTGTTATGCTAAGTCCCTGCAGTTACATGATTTTCATACAAAAAAAATCATTGTGAACTGTGAACAATTTCTATGTATCATGAGGCCATGTTACGCAACTCACAAAATACTTTCAATAATGAGACTGAAAAAAATGGAATCAGACATAATTTTGAAAACAGAAAAATTTTAGACCAGTGTTTTTCCCCGATTATCTGAACTAGAAGCTTTCCCATTGACTTACCCACTATTAGATCTTGACAAGCTTCGTTGCTGGTCTGAGTTATTGGCATTGTGGTCGGCGGAGTCTGAGCTACGAACAGAGCCACGACGACGGGCGCTGTTGCGACGACTAGAACTCTGTCGACTGGAACTACGCCGAGATGTGATGGTGGCTAGATGTGAGATGAGAAGGTTGGAAAACTGCTAAAGTAGACTGCTAAAGTAGACACAGCATGCTCTTGTAGATGAAATGATTCTTGTGCAAACTCATTTATTTCTTGTCTTTGCTTCCTGTTTTGTTCTATTCTAAGTCTCTCAATTTGATATAGCCATCATGACCAATGATGAGAATCCATGTTTAATTTGTAAACGTTAGCAAAATGTTGCTGCACTGTTTAAACATTTAGCCAACACTTTAAAAAAGGCTACCGCCTGCCCCAGCACGTGTGCATCACACATAGAAGAGGCATGGAAATTGATTTTGTCCCTGTGGCATAATGAAAACGTCAAGCATAATAAATTGTCTACAATGTATGTGGCTGACTTAAAAGACAGTTGCCAATCATTGAAACATGTATTCATTCAACTTCCCGAGATGTGATAGAATACGAAGGTGTTATTAATAAAATGAAAGCAAATTGCCTCCGTTTGCTCTTTGGATGGCTGTGAGAGTAACCGGATAATTAGCATCGGCTGAAAGCCCAGTGTCCTCACGTGAAGCACACAAATGTTATTGGCTAAAAGTTAACAGCTTGTCACTTGCATGCCAGCCACCTTTTTCACCTTGGCATAATTGAGCCTTATATGGCAGTCACATGGTGTGGCCTATATTCAGCTGAAGCACTCAATACAAGCTTCAGCCAAAAGTTGGGTGACCTACAGATATTCTCATTTCTTGTGGAATAGCTGTGCGCATGATAGGGCTAGTAAGCATGGAGGGTTGCCACAGCTACGTGTCGGAAGGATCAGCATTCGCTGCGTATAAGACATTTTACCATGCAAAGGTAATAGGAATTAATGCTTTGTTAATTGAATAGGTGTGCAGGTATCCTTGTTACAAGGTATCATTTTCAAGGTTTACATTTAAACGTTTGGGAAATTCCTGAATGAATTTTGAATATTCTAGTTTAAACATAAAAATGACTAACTGTGTACTCGTCACATCCTTGAGGCAGGTTCTTACTTGGTCCCAAAAAAGACGCAAATGCATTTTGTTGACGTCAAGCCAAGTCATTGTGCTGCGAATTTGCAATTAAACTCTAGCCAATTTTACAGCAAATGTTTCCTGAAGTCAAATTCGCTTCGTATTTGCATTCCCATCAAGTATGACCCGGCCTGTTACCATGTTATGAGGGTGTTTTGATTACCTTTCCTTGTAAGACGACTGATGATAGATCCACGTTGCTGGAAGGGAGACGTTATCTCCATCTCCTCAAATACCTGAGCTCTCTGACCAGTCATGACAGCTAACTCATCCGTGAACTTGACACGGTCTGCCACAAATCAACATCAAACAAACTAGGGTCAAGATTCAAACAGCAATTAACAGCATTATCTGAGGTGGAATCAGGCACATGCCTAGATGCATTGGCTCAAAACACTTCTCAATTATTACCCCTGTTCATCATGCCATGAGATGTTTTCTGAAGCAGCTCAAGTGAGCACAATCTGGTACCTGCACATTTAGGCTCCAGGATAGTGAGAGGCAATTGCAATACAGTGTCTTGCCCAAGAACACAAATTTCATTTAAAGCAACAAAATTGCTCAAAATCTGAAGGGTGCATAACAACTGCTTGTTGAAGTTTCAGCTCAGTGGATACAATACATGCTGATAATACAGAGAAAATGTATGCACAATGGCGTCTAGTAACCCGATTTCGTTCCTAATGCATGTAAAAAGCTGTGCCCGCGGGCACATATTTTTAAACTTCCTTCAATGATTGTTTTCTTCCAATGATACCATTTCAGGCAGAATAATTTCACAGGGTATTTGGTAATTAACAGTCCTATCTTCACTTTGAGCGAAGATTAAATCGGTAGGTACATTTCCGGGTAAATGCAAATGTTCCTACTTGCCTTTAACTTGCCCGAATCAACACACCCCCCCCCCCAAAAAAAAAGGGACCAAAAAGTAATTCATTTTCAAGAATCGCATGCACCAGGCCAAATACGAACCACGACTTGGCAGACACCACCAATATTGCTTTGCGTTCGGAAAAGATACAGCCAAATGAACAAGGTCAGTTTTCAAGCAACCAACTAAATAAACATTTTCTGACTGTCAACATTAAGGGATCCATTGCTTACCTCTAGGGACAAACATATTGTCTCTGAGATGACGTAACTCATTGACTAGTTCTAGCATTGTCTCTGACTTGCATTTAGTCTGAGGTGAGTGTGTAACGCGTAGTTTCTGCCCAACGTAGCGCTGCAACATGACTTCATGATCTGTCTCGCAAATCATCCTCATCATCTGTAAGTTCAATATAAAAGGAAAAATGTATTACCATTCAGAAAAAGCGAAATTCTCATTTGCCGACCTTCCGGTTTTTATGGCGTAAAATAAAATAGATGGTGCAAAACTGCTTGCTCCATAAATGTTCTCTCCTAGATTCAAAAAGCTATTTTATTACAAACTTTTTGGCATCTGCACAACCTTACACTTTCGGATGAATTTTTTTGACTTGATAGAATTTTAGGTCATGATAAAGTAAGATTTACACCCAAAGCTTTCCAGAAGCATAAATTTCTCCAAAATCAGCAAAAAAAAATAACAAGCCTACTCACATGACCTGCTTACAAGTGCAGCTATTTAGTTACTCAAAGACCAAGCATGCTGAGGTCAGCTGGACAGTTTGAATCTGGAACAGTTACTGCAATAAATGACTTCCTTTTGGGATTTTTCAATAGAAAGATTTTTCTGACAGGATTTCAGAAAGTGCTTTCCAAGCGCTTAAGAGCTGCAACCTAATTAACCATTTTCAATTGCATCTACAGTGTTAATGAAACTACATCATTGAAGGGCAACGCAATATTAAGGTGCATGCTTTTCCACTATTTTGTTGACTATGATGAAATGATTTAATTTGTCTGATCACATATATAGACTGTTTAAAAAAGGCGAGGTTAACCTTACATTTTTTAAGAAAGATATCTGTGAAAAGACATGTTCACTCATCCTCATAGTTTGCACACACATACCATTAGTATTACCTAATTTTGGAATGTGAGACTATTTCTTTCTTTGGCTAAGCAATACGACATTTCACATCTTAGTTTTCTTAGGGACAGAAAATTGCTTACCTTGAATGCAATGAAGGGTTTAAGCATGACATACAGGGGGGTACGGACGGTAATGACAAAGTCCATGAAACTCCACAGAGCCACAGAACCTATGCATAATACAAAGGAAAATACAGAGGCAGAATTAGTTATTAGCTTTGTGACATTGCATATGAAAGATCTTAAAGTCTCCGATTACAATGTGTAGGGTAACCGTTGAAAAGTTTTCAAAAACTTGCTATTGATACAATGCCCACAGGTTTTCAGTAATAGCTCAACAACAAAAAATTACTGGATAATTCAGGCATTTGAACAGAAGGTGCAATAACTTATTTCAGCAAATTATTTTCCAAAGGTGCCATTTCTTCCAAAGTTTTCAATAATTGTTTTCTTTTTTCCATTTAAATTAACCATCCACAACGTGACAAATTGATTCACATCAAAAGTGAACTGAACACTATAAAGTTATAAAGGGCACTGCACAGCTCAGCAAGGAAAGACAATAGTTTCTTGATGCTTTTCTAAAGCTCCCCAAGCATTTCATGCACACCAAGAGCAAGTCTTGTGTCACGTACAAGGGTATTTCTAGTCAAAATGCGCAAAAGATTACAAAATGTAATGCAGGTGTACAAATGCAGTTAGGTCCATTTCCGGCTGTGATGACAAAGTGCTTAACTGAATTGAAATGTATACAAGTGTGCATACACACAACCTGGCTAAAATATAATAATAATAGCAATGTGTATAAAGCGCACGTATCTACTGGTATTAGTACTCAAGGCGCTACATCATTATAATCCTGATCATTGGGCCAATGAAACATTCCAAATACCATCTCAGCTCCCTGGGGAGTATACAGCTGGATGCTGCCATTTCAGCGCAAAGCAGCTAAAATCAACCACAATAACCATCTCTGCCCTCACAGGTACCCATGTACTCCTGGGTGGGGAGAAGCAATGAGTGACAAAGTGCCTTGCCCAAGGACGCATGCACCACAACCCCAGGCTGGACTCGAACCCACAACCTGCAGAATTACCCACAGACCATGAATTAAATTGCTCCAGACCACGAGGCCACGGCTCTCCAAAAATAGGCAAGAAATATACAAAAATTGGCGAAGGAGTCTTAGTCCTTTTAATAGCAAATACTTTCAGCTTACAGCCGAAAGCTGACTTCCTACCCATAATCTGCATCACAAGTATTCAAGTTTTTCCGTTTTAATTCCCAATTTTGTACCAGGTTTCATTTTAGTATGCTCATCTAAGTCAGGTATGGAAGTGACAACCAGACATCTACAAACACACAGCCCTTACCAAGCATTCCTGAGCCCAGCTCCTTGACAGCTGAGGCGATACGGAACCATTCACGTGATAGTTGATTCTCAAAACACACCATCATCATCTTCAGCCCTGAATGCATATCACAGAATAACCTCATTCAAAAGTTTTCCAGTATACATAAGCTGCAACTTATACTCCTTTATAGTTTGTAGTAGGTTGTAACATTTGTTGCTTGATCAGTTTGTTTTATCCCAAAATACATCAAAGTACATGTTATGCCAAAAGTATGTTCTACACAGACATTTGAAATGGACATGTTAAAAAGAGCATTTCACTTTTTTAAAGTTCTATTCTTCAATAACAGCAATATGTTGCACATTTTTAATGCCCAGAGATTTAGTTTTAGGCCAAAAAAAAAAATATTCGGTCTCTGGTCAGACCAAAGTTCCGGCATTGATGCCGCGAAGCGGTTTTTTGGGGGGGTTTTTGGCCTTTTTTTTTTTCAAGCTTGGATTGTACAGACAAGGTGGGTACTATTTTGCTTTTGTTGTGTCCTCATATACATTGGGGTCCTCCATAATTTGCCTTGGTGCCCTCCATCATTTGCCTTTGCAATTTCCCCATTCCTTGGTACAAAAATTTGAGGAGGTGCGGCAATAGAGGGTGCTACCGCGGACAATTTGAAGAAAAAAAAAGGTTGACGCGCATGATTAAAATCGACGCGCGCGCTGACCAGAGACCGACTAATTTGGCCTTACACAGACTATGGACAATCTGTTTGTGCATAAATTGCCTTTGCAATTTCCCCATTCCTTGGTACAAAAATTTGAGGAGGTGCGGCAATAGAGGGTGCTACCGCGGACAATTTGAAGAAAAAAAAAGGTTGACGCGCATGATTAAAATCGACGCGCGCGCTGACCAGAGACCGACTAATTTGGCCTTACACAGACTATGGACAATCTGTTTGTGCATATTAGGATAAAAATTTATCATACATACTTTGTGCAATGTGTGCGTAAATCACGTCCAACAGGGCGAGTCAAAAAGAAAGTGACTGAATTAGAATTTCTTCATTTTTTTTTTTTAAATATGTGGCTCGCTCTATTTCATAAAAAAATAACATGGGGAAAAAGTACATGTTATTTACTAGCAACTGCGAAAATTTCACGTAACTTGCTTACTCTATTCCCAACTTACATGTCTACTTGAATAAAAAGATAACAAAATTCAGCTGTCCACCACTGATCATTTACCGTCCTACGAACTGACGAATACCCATGTAATATAATGAAACATGGACATTTTCCCACCTCCATGAATGAACGAAAACTTGCAAAGAAAAAGACAAAACTCCCAAACAATATCAGGGGAAAAAAGGGTTGAATTGTTCCTCACATTCAAAACAAACAATCTGACAGTAAAAATAATGTTTCAGTCTTGACTCAACTGATTAAAATCTCATTTGCAAATTTCCATAAGGTTTTAATAGGGTAACTGTGCCAGTAAGCAACTTGGTGAATTTGAAGCTCATCAATACTGAGGTTTGGCAAGACTACTTGGTGATATCTGGAGACAAGGTAAATGCGCGTAGTTTTTGGGTATAATAGTAGCCATTTTGGATCGTTACTATGTCCTCATAATTATTCGGTCACTTATATGCTTGAGAAAATGTTATTTAAGTAAGGGTGAGTAAGTAGAATCACCAAAACAAACTTTTCAAAAAATTTAAAAATAAAGCATATACCCAAATATGGGATTAAATATATTTCGCAGCAGGAATTAACTATTTATGCAAATTAGGTATATTTGAGTCAATATTAAGGGTGGCATCCACCTACATTTTCTTCTCCATCCTTTGACTGATTGATCTGACATGGTTGCCTGCTATTACCACAAAGCGGAATATTCCACTTTGGCTGGTCCACTACTACATGTATGTCCCACACACTACAGCAAATGTGAGTGGCCATACAGTGTTATCTACTGTGCTTTCTTAGTGTCCATAACTCACCTAGGAATCCTGCCTCATACAGCGAGTCTGGGATGACCGAGTTAGAATCTCGGTAGGAGATACTGGTATGACTGGGTAGATCAGTCAGGGAGGAGTAATGATGCTGCTGTTTGGGGGGCATTGCCCCGCTCCTCCCTGCCTCCATACTAGGCTGACGCTTGGGTGGCAGTAAGGCGTACAGTATCATGGTCAGGGCAAATGATATGTCCGAGGGCCGAATCTTTGGTGAATCTAATGGGAAATAAAGTCAATAGATTACACCTGCAAGAAGCTAAAATCACAATTATTTTTTTTGCTTCTGAAAAAGTCCTTGCTAAGGATGAAATATCAGGCCACTCTAATTTTTTTATTTGAAAATTTCAGGTCAATCCAGTCAGTGAGCAGTTTGCAGCAGTTTAATTCATTTTCATGATCTCACAACTACTTGTTTCAATTGCCCTTAAACAAATCCTAGATACATTGTATTCCCAAATCAACCTGTAAGAATTTCTTTAACCTCCTGTTATTTAAACAGTCACAGACAGTCAAAATTCACTTCCCCTTTACCTGCTATACTTTGAACAAAGGCTAGTCACCAGCAGTCAGATCATATGTCAAGCAAGCACTGTGACTAGTCAAACTGGGTCAACAGACAAAGCAGGCAAGTTGTGATCACAGCTATTTTATCGCTCACCCGGAGTCAAAGCATAGCTGTATCAAGTTACTTAAACAGTCCCAGCCAGTCAATCCTGCTTTATGTAGGCTGTGAATTCTGAACTGTTGAAAGCAGTCACTTATTTGATTTTGAATGATAGGACTACTTGGCACAGAATGTATGTTTGCATAGGAGGGTTAAAGTTGATAATTTTACATACAGGTTTGGAAGTTATCTTTTCGCACAATTAAACATACGAAAATTGCACCCAATACCATTTCTAATGGGTCGTTAAACTCAAGGGTTATGACAAGAGATATTCAAACATGCCAGAATTTCATTTCCTCTGAAATTTGAGATAAAACTTTTGCTTATGCACAAGAGAAAAACGTAAGTGTGCCACGTTAGGAGACCTGTCACGTTATGGGCCACACCGCCAAAGTGGACATAATTCAGACCTGCTCCCACCAAACCAAGCGTTAGCAAATTTTTTTAGGTTCTGGCTTTGTATTAAATTGATAAGAACCTCAGGAATTTGAAAAATGCCAAAACCCAAAAACCAAAATTGTCCTTTTGAAAAAATGTCAGTTGTACCTTTCCTTCCACAGCCCACTCTCAGACACAGCGGAATGACCAGATACAGCAATATGGTCTCAGTCCTCTCCGCAGAGTTGAAGACAGGCGTCCCTCCAAACACTTGCTCCAAGGTGTACAGATCCTAACAAGAAATCAAGCAGCTGGCTTCTTAGATACAGCAAAGAAAACTGACATCAATTATTTTCAAAAGGGTGTTCCACCGACCAGTAATTCTCCTTGGGTTGTGTATTTATTTCAAAATTGTGCAAAAAAAAGTAAACTAAAAACTTGAATCATTTCTTTTTACCGTTTGAACTGGTGAGAAACTGGCACGAAACTGGCACAGAGAGGCACAATTTACACAAAAATCCTAACCAATGACTTTGTGATTGACATCCACATCAAAAGAACCTTCAGCTCATCTTATCACTAAAACCACACATGGTTGGTACAAATGTATGGATTCCCAAACTTGAGATTATTCAAAAAGCGCATTAGACACAGGATACAGTGTGAGAGGTCAAAGTGGTGGGAACACATGGGTGAAGACACTGCAAAGATGGTGAAGAACTGGTCAGAATATATCTTGCGTCAGACATTTTGCTGGCAGAAATTCATACTCTCTGAACTCTGAACTCTAGCTGACCTTAATTAAGAACCATTAGATATGATGTGGATATGGGAAACCTATGGGGCATGGCAAAACTAGCTGGTTATATCACCTTTGTGTGGTTATGTAACCAAACCAACAATACAGGGTGAGTAAAAAAAAAAACGAAACCCAAATGTCGAGACCATTGTTTTAGTGAAGTTCTGCATGTAGCACTTTCAAAATCTAGGATATGAAAGCCCATTTCATAAGCTTTCGTTCAGTACAAGAATCATTCAAATCACTCATGTACTTTTCAAGTTACGGAGTTTTAAACTCAACCGCCGTTTTAAGGTTCTGTCCACAGTTCACAAAAAGTTCAGTGTTCTTTCAGCAAAATGAAAACAAATCACATAAGGATGTGTGTGAATTGTTTTCGTTTTGCTGAAAGGGCGCACACCTTTTTTTGTGATCCAGAACTTTAAAACGGCGGTTGTGTTTAAAACTCTGTAAATTGAAAAGAATATGAGTGATTTGAATGATTCCTGTACTAAAAAAAAGCTTATGAATTGGGCTTTCATGTCCTAGATTTTGAAAGTGCTACATGCAGAACTTCACTAAAACAATGGTACCATTTTTTATTGTCCTATTGCTTATATGTCTGATCTTAATAAGCAGTGACCGTGGCTTTTACTTTTGGAAAGAATTCGGAAAATTCTGCTTTCATTTTTGAGGGTTTTTCCACCCAAAATCTAGTATTATTTCACACCAGTACCTAATAAGAAAAGAATTCCAATAATTGTTTCATGTACATCATTTTACATGATTTCTCCATGAAAAAGAGTTCATTTCGGGATAATTACAGCACAATAAAACTCTTGGATCAGCATGAGGTTTTCACATTGATGTCAAAATGATTTAGCACACACTTAATTGAAAATAAACATCTTCAAACCATTTTTTCAAAGCATACACAGTACACAATAGGCCTCAATCTGTAATAATCCTAAGAGTCTAATACCAATGCTAAATCTTGTAAGAAAATCAGAAGCAAACAAAATCAATCATAGAACATGCAAGGAGGTGATTTTCAAGAAATTTTCCAAGAATAAAATACAAAGGAAAGTTAGGCAAACGGTGATATCTTGTGAGTAAAAGGCTTCCCAAGAAACTCTTAAACAGAAGAAGCCCAATGTGAGCTGATCCCATAGAATGAGGCATTGAACTTAACAAATCTTTGAATTAATCACAGTTAATGTAAAAAAATGGTGTTATTTGGTATCCCATCATAGGGCTACACGTATCTGACCTGAAAAAAATCTTAGCGTAAGGCTCATTCTATAAGGTCTGGTCACAAATAAGATTTGAAATTTCCATAAATATTGGCATCTGGAAGATCTGAAAAATTAAAAGGACAATACACTATTGATTTTTAAATTGGATTTTAAGCCATGCATAGGAATTGTGGTGAGTTGGTTCAAGTGAAAGGTCAAAAGGTGCTCAATATTTTATACAAATAAAAAAAAATAAAAAAAAATTCAGTTTCAGAGGTATCTGAAGTGTGTCAAGTATTTCATTTTTTCCTGAAAAGCCTACTAAATATACATTTTCTTAGAGTGTGGTACTTCTTTCAACGAGACTACACATGTATTTAATATCCCTTTTAAGTTTTCTTTATATTGCAGGGATTTTAAAGTATTTTGCTCAGTGATAAGGCAGACCACTTGGAGCACAAAGTTGTTGACAACAAGATATGTACCGGTAATACAATTTTTTAAATATCCAAACTTGGCCCAAATTTTTCAAATGGGCCAAAAGTAACACCAGGTAAGTCATGTGATAGCTGCAGTAGGATACCATACCTTATTTGACACAACACAAACATGCACATTGTAATAAAAGAATAACATTTGAATGTAAAGAAGGAGAAAAAACAGTGATAAACCACACTGGTAAGACAGTACCAACATACACACACACACTGGCCAATATAACTAACACCGCGAGGACAAAGGCAATAAAAAAGCTGGGGTAAAAAATGGACTTTTGGGGGTTAATCCAAAGCACATGGGTAGAAGACAAATTTCTGGAATTGGGGAGGATCAACACAAACCAACTTTCACAATAGACACACGAATGCTTAGGTCACCGATAGGTCTAACAAAAAGTGTTCTCTCTCAGTTATTATTTCTCCTGCTAGTTACATGTAAGTATAGACCCTGTGCCCAAGTATTTCCTAAACAGTGACAAAGTGAGGATCAGTTGCCCATCACCCATTTGACGAGGCTACAGATTTGGCAAAGGCAGATGAAATTTGGTCGTGCAATTACTTCAAACCATATGCTTGTAAAGGTGTGTGCGCCTATGTGGGTGGTACATCCAAAATGGGGCTCTGTGACTGGCCACAAAGCGCCATATACCAGTTATGCACGAAGTCCATAATAGTGCTTACTTCAATTGTAAACTGTGTGGTTTAGAATGTCTTCTGACACTTTCTTCTGATTAACTTTGAAAGCAAACATTTAATATATTTCCTTTTGTATTTTAATGTAAGATTTTGCTTACACGTCTTGACATCTCAGCATGCCTTGCTGTATTGTGATATTTTATCCCTACCTGGTTTACATATATTGTCAAAATTCCTATGCATCACTTAGTGAGTGTTTTTAAAGTGAACATCTGACTTAGAAAGTGACATGATCAGCAAGTTGCATACCTTACAATATTTGTGTCCTGTCAGGTACCGGACACTAAGCCCAAACATTCAGGCCGAACGAATACTGGTGACTTACATACAACTAACACACAACTCATACAACTCAACAAAGAAACTCACCACGTTGTTGGAGGTTTTTGTTTTTGGTTTGTTTTTTTAAATTGGGTTTCCATATCTTTGCAAAGTTTGGTCACCGTGTTGATATCACCTTAAAATCTTTTTGTACAGCGACTCAATTTTTCTGTTGATATTTTGATCCAAACATAGTAGTAAGCTTAAAGACGAGCCCTCCAAATTTTAATGCAAACATGCAAATACGGACATCTGTATATGTTCTACATATTCATTATTAAGTATAAACAAAGAGACGTATGTGGCTTTGTTGAGGAGACATGCTCATGGTTTGCATAATTCTCACTGATCTGTCGTTTTGACAGTATGATTTGGATACATGGACTTCATTTTGCAGACACGTGGAAACCCCTTTAAGTGGAAAAACCAATTGGAAAAGAAAGATAATTTGGAGAAACAAAAGATGAGGCTGTGGAAATGGAAAATCACGAGAGAGAGAGATAAAAAAGGAGGTGAATGCAAAAAAGAGTAAAGCAATGCAAGCAGGCAGGCAGGCAGGCAGTATGGAGCATAACTTGCCTTGGATCTCATCCAGTACTGATGCTGGAGGTACATTGGGGGGATGTATACGTACGTACGCAGCAGGCACCGTTTCAGGAAGCACGCAAAACGGGAAACGAGAGACCAACGAGAAACGAGAGTCAAAGACAAGTGATGGCAACGTTAAAATGCACATGGCAGCGTGGTGTGTGATATCTTGGGTGGCCAGCTCAGGTTCAACTGGTTAATGGCACATTGCCAGTGCTGTTAATGGTCTATGCTAAACTGTTAACGCCATGTTAATACACTGGAGGTCATCCCAATTTTCCGATAAATCTTTTACTTTTACAGCCCAAAAAACACAGCCCAAAAAAGTGGTGTATTTCATAGTTTACAATGGTTTATTAAAAGCAATTTCGTTTTCTTATTCTTCTTTTTACTTCTGTGAACACCTTTTCAGAAACTGAATGAAATGACTCCTGAATAATGTGTCATAATTAGATAGACCTCATGTCAACTTTAGGGATTTGCTTTAGAAGTTAAGAAGTTTTAAACATTTATTCAGAAAAAAACTCACAAATTTCTAATTCACTTTGAGTGAAACATGGATAAGAATAAATGACTGCCAGAAAAGAAACTTTGTTATTAACAAAGATTATTGTCGATTTTTGCATCATTGTTTTGCTAATTCTAGGTTAGAAAGCAGACAAGGTATTCTTCTACACTATACAGCCTTTAACTGCGTGAACTGGGAGATAATTGATTATTCGGCTCAGGCATTTTCATTCAATTACAAAAAAAAAATTGTATTAGCAGCCTAACATTAATTCTGGACAGACTTGCAACAAAAAATTAAATAAATGCTATTTGAAAAGAAAAAAAAATCATGAACTCAAGTTATTCTACCAAAATATCAATTGACAAATTGTGGAAAAAATTCCAAGGGAAAAAATTAATCAGAAATTTTATTAGATTTTTTTGGTAACAAATTGTCTCAGCACTGAAATGACGCACCCGTGAAAAAACAAAAAATAACAAGACGTGGCTATATAAAATGTACAGTGGCACACTTCTCAATAATCAAAGCACATGATGAAATTGTAACGCATTAAACGTACGTACGGTGCGGACAAAACGTGAAACATTTGGCCAGTATTGCTGTTTCAGCAACCATGTTCATCAAAACAACACTGGACACAATATATATATTGAACTGTGTGCTGTAGACTGAGGACATTTAAACATTGGATGCATATAACAATCCCTTGTGACTTGTCTTGTACACAACATATTTAAAAAGAGATCCAGTCCACGTAATAGCCACAGAAATGTTCCATTGACAAATGCAAAGAAATGTGATGTTTTCGACATACTACTGCTAGCAGAAGTATTGCAGAAAGCGATTCACTGTTGCTTGACTGACATACTTCTTGATCAAAATTTTTGGGTCGCTGGATGAATATATTTGGAGAACAAAGTTTCGAGGAACTAACTTTCAACATTGGATACTGAAAGAAATACGGGCGATTCCCGTAATAGCCACCAAGAGGTTGCAACAGAGAGTCCATTTTTCGCAGTGCATTGTGCATTGACAAAATTGCCATGGTGCGGGACACTTAAAATTGTTAAGTTTGTCCAGTCAGTAGTTTCGTAAGAGTATGATTCAAGTATCTTTTTTTTTTCTTTTCTTTTTATCAAGATGGTGGTGTTTTTTTGTGAGGCGGCAGAATGTTATTCCCCAATCTATCAAAAAAATTTCAAGTTGTCTACTGACATTCATTCAAATCGCAGCAAGTCAGCCATGTTTTTGTCGACCCTAAAACTCTCTGTCCGTGGCAACCTCTTGGTTGTACACTGCATTGGGAATCGCCCGTATTGCAATGTTATACACAGGAATTAAAAGAGACATTCTCTGAAAAATAAAACATTCTTTGTTTTGTTTGGTTTTGATGGAACAGTGTTAGCTGCTAAACTGATACCACAAAGCAAAAAAAATCCAAGTATTTGGACGAAATGTCAAGTTATCAGCTTCTTCTTATTATGCAAAGCTTCTTGGCAGTAGTTTACTTGTACACTACTCCATATAGGTGGTGTACTCCACTTTATAACACCTCAAGTTTCAGAAAACCAAAGTCTGCTTAAATACTCAATCTAAATGAATTATAAGGCCATTATTCCACAGAAATCTCACTTCCCTACTTTTCTTCTTTTTTGGGGGGGGGGGGTCTGTGTTATTGCGTTTCCTCAAAAACACCTTTGTTCCACGATTTTTATATTATTTCTTTAAAATATGTGTAGTTAATCATATCAAAGGTTACAAATATCAATAACTCTGAAAATAAAAAAAAATAAAAAAAATCAACCCCCATTCAGTTTTTCCACTACGGCTTGTGCGCTCAGCTATGTCTCATTTTGCTAGAACACCTCACACTGTTCGGCTCTAGTAAGCACAACTCGTCTGCTAACTGTTAACCAGTTCACGACGGGATTATTTTGACAAGAACGGAACAAGACGTGGTATTACTTTTCACTCGACCTCAATCCAGGCAGGTTGAAGCCATCACCCTCAGGCAGCACACTTATATTTCCAGCCTCGCTTGCTGCGAGCAGGTCGCTGACAGATATTTCCGGCCTCACTCCCTGCGTGTTTATCAGTCATCCGTTCCGAATACCGCAAAACCTTTGCGTGTACACATGTCATCCGGCGCGAACTGGTTAAGCAGCACCATGAAAGTGGGCCCTGAAAATTGCACTGCTTATCAAAGTGTCTTTGATACATTATCTACAGACTACCTGTAGCCATTCATTTTTGTCTTCCATCTCATCACAGAAAAAAACACCTCCACTAACCTTCATGCAATGCATCTGCATTGCCACCGCTCTGACCACGGCTGAGCAGAAGACCGGTGGTGGGGTGAAGCGCATACCCCCTGATGGAGAGGACATCGTCAGCAGGGACAGACCATCCCCACCCCCAGGGGCTGAGCCATCACACAGGAGCAATGCTAGACAGATGTTCAGCAGAGACTACATGTCGGGACAATCAAGGACATTAAATCAGATCTGAATAATATGCGTGCATTATAAACAAAGAAGCCTTGGTTATGGGATGTATGCATGCTAATGTTGTACAAACCCGACCTGAAACGACTTTGGGTCGGGTCAGGTCGGTTTCTCCATCATTTCAGTCGGTTCGGGTCGGATCGGTTAGGCCATCTTGTGAAAAACCCGAAATAAACAGAAGTAAACCGAAATTAACTGAAAAATTTGAAAGTTCAAGCCGCGCAATATTTTTGTAGAGTTACTGTGCCCGGTATGACCAATGTCAAACCACCATGCAAATGAGCATGAGATTTGCGGTCTATCACGCACAGTCTATAACGTGTAGGTCCATCAATAAGTCACGTTCTGATTCTTTACCGTACTGTACGGCATGTTTCTGTTACAGAGAGATGACGATTTTCACTTGACGTTGGCAAATTGAGGTGCAAAAAGCGGACACAGTTGCCCAAACCAGATATTCATTTTTTTTCAGGTCGGTTCGGTTTCAGGTCAGTTCAGGTCGGCTTTGCTTGAATTTTTGTAGGGTCGGGTAGGATTAGGGGGGGTTCAGATCAGTTTCGGTTCGGATTGGTTTACATCTTTAAAGTTCCCGGTCAGTTTAGACTTGACAACCCGACCCAATGCACAACATTAATGCATGCACACAAGCCAAAAGTCCTTGTAGGCTACAAACAGTTCAACAGTTCTGGTAGACGGAAAAGGAGGCCATCTAGAACGACCCGCGTCACACCCTATTGTTAGAATTCCCATTGGCTTTGTATGTGTAACCTTACAAAGCCAGTGAGAATTCATTCAAGTAAGGTATGAAGCACGTTGTTCTAGTGACCTCCTTTTCCATCTACATGTACCTACGTCCAGAGCAATACAAAAATTAGGCAAACATTGAGAGCACTTTAGTTTGTAGAAAAAGTTCTCGTACCAAGATATTTCTTTTGGCTCTACTTACCGTTAACAAAAAAAATCTCTGCTGACTATAGCAAAACAATTTACAGTTAGCATATTTTGGCTTCTGCGCATGCGTACATCCCATGATTTTTCTGATAGTGCCGTAGCTCAGAATGGTGATCGTAAGCGCAGAATTCAATGGTTAGCAGAGCCATGAAATTGAGCCAAAATGGATCGAGGGTCTGGTACCTTGAGATGCGGTAGATGACTAATGATACTCTGCCTAGTCAGGGTCACATAGATTCCTTTCAGAAAGTTAGCTGCAGACTCCCAATCCATGTGACGCTGTCACCAAAATGGAAAAAAGGTTTGGTTGAATCATTGAACAATAGTAATTAGGCTTGACTGACTTGATAGGAGTTAAGGTTGTAAGGTTGAGCTGGATTTGGTTGGGTTGGGTTGGATTGGACAGACCTGGTTATATTGATAGTTACATCAGGATACATTAATCTGTAAACAACAATATCTGCATGGGACATATAAGGTTTTATCAAATTTTCAAATGAACCACAAAGGGAAACTGAGTAGGTGCATTATAACATTTTTTTTAGAATTGAACAAAGAAATTGACTGCAGCGAGATCTGAACCTGCAACCTCCAGATTCCAGTTCCAGTGCTCTACCAACTGAGCTATACAGCCCTATAATGGCGCTTTCCCAATTTGTCAGTGTCTTTTTTCAAGGGGCACTAGAGAGAAGCCATATACCTGAATATTTATGCCACGTAGCCAGGGATCATGCCAAAAGTCCCGACGCTAGCAACATTAGCAGCATTGCTAATTAGCAAAGCTGCAAACCTGGGTTAGCAGCATTGCTAATGACAGATTTGATTCCAGTTTCTGAGCTGGTCTACTCACCATGAGTGTTGGTTTCTTGTGGATCTTATTGAAGAGTTTATCCAGTCTCTTCAGGATGAGTATGAGTGCTGGCCGGAGGTCTTGGCTAGTCCAGTCAGTCTGTGGGATCATCTGAGTGATGTACATCTGCAGTCCCTTACAGCCCATGGTGATGGGGTCATGAGGGGCTACCTTCAGCAGAGTGTGAGCCACTTCAGCCAGCCTCTGCGAGGATGGAATCAAGTCCAGAAAAAAAAACGCCGTGAGGTTTTGACCAATCACAGTCATGATTAATATGTGACAAAAGTCCAACATGCAGTGTGGCAGTCAATTAAAGAAGCGCCTATGTTGTTGGCAATGTGTACAGTGCATGGGGCCTATAAATGAATTAGACAATTGAGAACAAACGATGCTGAAGGCAATGATGTTCTTTTTATTAACAAATATTGATTTACACATTTTGTGTGTGATTTATGGGCAGTTGATTTAAATCTAGCACTCAATTCTCTTGATTTATGCAATTTCTGTAAACGTAATGCAAGACAATGAATCCTTAACGTATTAAGGATATAACAGTTAACTGTTGGACCTTAAATGAAGGATTATTTGACGCTGCACTGTGGGACAGTTTGTGCCGCACAAATCTCAATTCACTATCTCACAAATGCACATGGCCTTTACTTTGTGAAAAAAATCAATCAAAAAGAATCCGAGGAAATGGCCACATTTTGGTAAAGATAATCGTGCTAATAGACTGTTCCATTCAGGCATGCAACTGGCAATTTAGAAAAAACAAGGAAACTCCAAACCACACAAGACACTGTACAGCATTTTTCAATTTGAAATGGCATTCATGAGAAGTAAAAACGAAGAGATCAGTGGATCCGAGGAAAAGTTGCATGCCTGTCCATTAAGCCACACCCTAAAGCGTTTTGACCAATCGTAGCCTTAATTCACATCTGACATGCTTGGACAAAAGTCTGACATGCTTGCACTTCCATATGATGCCCATGTTTGGAACATTCAGGGTGCCATTGGAGAAGTGCACGTTGTTTCCCATGTGTCCAGAGGGTGGGGCTTATACGTCAGCCTATCAACTTACCAAGTGGCAGCGTTGGTCTAGTAGCTCTAATGATGATGAGGAGCTGTGTTGTCTGGATTCATTGTGTGGTCGTAGTTCCTTCAATCTAGCCAGGCTATGGCAGTAGTAACCAGCAGCTATGTTCAGCAGCATATCCCGCGGCTTGCAAAACTCATTCATGGGTTCTGCATCCTCAGAATCATCCTCATACCGACGCCGGACCCGGTAATCATTGTATCTGAGACCAAAAAGAATATAATTAGTAACTTATCATCTTTCAATTGTAAAAATTGCCAAGGGCCCTCTAAAAGCCAGTTCAAATGAGAAGCACAGTTGAGGTCTTGAAACATTCGCTGCGAGTATTGCAGAGTTGAAATGTGTTCAACTTTGCATATTCGGGAATTCATATTCACCACACATTCGCATTAACGTTCACTTTTGTGTCGAGTGTTAATTGGCCTTAAGGTGTTTTGAGCATTAATGGTTTGTCCTGATATGTCCAAGCCTACTGTCGGTACATACCATCGGTCGCACCATGAAGTGACGTATCGTTTGCACAAAATCAACTCTGTGGTGCAGCCAACGATGCGTAGCACACAGTGAGTCTCATATGCAGTCACAAGACCACACAACCTAATGATCTATCCGGTGCACTAAACATAACCGTATTTATGGAAAATCTCTCTACAGACTAATTCTGCGAACTAACTTAGAAGCTATTTTGAGGTGGAACTATGTTAGTTTGCATACCGCACACGTTCTTAAAGTCAAGATGCGTGAGCATTTTGGTAACCCTATTGATTGAATGAGCCCAGAGTGCATGCATACTATCAGAGCGCAAATTGCGCAAGTCTGGGCGAGACAGGGATTTTTTTAAACTTGCTACTGACCTGAATTGGAAATCTTCCCTCATGTCTTCTTCTCCGAGGTCAGCCCCGGCAGCATTCATGGCTGACTTACGGGAAGCCTTGTGCACCGAGCTCTGCTGGGAATTATTGGAGCTCTTGAAGCTTGTTGTGGCATTGACGTTCTCTATCTTACGGCTGGGACCACTTGTGCTACTACAGACATCAAAAGAATCAAAAACAGAATAATCATGATAGTACTAGAGACATCTTTTGGGCAAAATAAAGTCTTTGTCCTTGTTCTGTCACGCCACTTGAAAATCATGTATCCAAAATGAAGCACATTCCTCGGGTAAACAGGTTATTATGTATCCTCATTTCTGTGCACAGTCAGTTGGCAATCAGTCTTTTTACCGTGGAACTAGTAAAATATCAATGGCTATCAACTGTACTTCACTCTTTCATGTAGGGCTAATAATCATCCCAATAAGCCATTTGCGAGTTAAATTTGAATAAAATCTGGAATGCTGACTTAATCCAATGCTTTGCACATTTTAACTTTGCACTCTCCCGACCAAAGAGACTGTTAAATGTATCACGTGATTCGGGGCAAGCCTTATGCTAGCAACCCCCAGCTCCGGCATGGTCTGGTGTCTTTGTGCCATTCTCACCCATTGTGAACAACGTAACTATGCAAGAGCTAGCCCCGAATCATGTTATTAGCAACAGTGTCTTTGGTCTGGAGAATTCACAGTTAAAATGTGCCAAGCATTCTGAGCAAGTCAGTGTACCAGATGTTTTTCAAATGTAAATCCCAAAGGTTAAAGGTTACTCGCAAATGGCTTATTGCTTTATACCACAGCACTGTATAATAGAAAGGACATGAAATGGCGCTGAATGTGTGCGGTCCCAGGTCTGCGGATTTTGCTGAAATTCATGGTCATACTAAGCAGAGGCAGGTTGAATATGATGTGAAAATAAGGCAAAATTGAGAACAAGGCGTGAGAAAATAATAATTCCAAGAGATTTAAGACTGACCGTGCCAATGTTTCAGCGCCTATAATGAGTGACTTGATACAGACTCCCATGCTATTGATGACAGCGGTCTCTGACTTGGCAGCGCTGGGATTGTCTCTCTTCTTGGTCTGTTCCTTGACATGTTCCAGGTAGAGAGGCACAAGGTCTGCCAGAACACTCTTTGTCAAGATGGAAAAAGGGAAAAGACATTGATATCAGTCTGAGTAGTCATGGCTTGAATAGATCCTACATGGGCTATTCAATGGTTCAAGTGACATTGGACTCAAGTTCAAATTATATGCCACTGGTTATTTCAATGCCAGTATGGAGCTGTTCAGGGGAAAAGATCTCACGTGAAGATTCCAGTTGAATTTTAAATCAGTTAAGCTGGAAATTGGTGACTGGTTTTGAGTTGGTTTAACTCAGCTTGTACCAGTTCAAAACCAGTTAAACCAGTAAAACACTAGTTCAAAACAAGTGGCCAATGTGATTGCTCAGCAATTGATGTGATTAGTAGAAATGCTGCTGAGAACCAGTCACAAGCAAGATACATGTATGTCAATGACATTTTGGCTGGTATACTATTGCACTAAGCAAACATTTGTCTGTGCTGAGCAAATTCCTGTGCTTGACTTATCTGCTACCCGTTAACATTCTGCAGTTATGATCACCATTCTATGGCTATATCTCTTGCACCGAAGTTCTGAGCAAACTCTTCAGGAACAAAGTTCTTAGAAGTACACAAGCACACAGGCAAAAATATCTTGTTAACCTATGAAAAGCATTTACAGTAAGATTATTCACCTATGCCTGGCAGAGGTATGAAATTATGCCCTTTTGAAGCTATCGTTATCATTTTCATGTTCCTAATCACTACTGTTGAAGTTAATGAGGGTGTGAACCAATGATCCCTTTGGTGTACAGACTGCCTAAGACACATTATAATCTGTGCATGTAATCAAAATAATCTGTGCATCAAAGGAAAAGCTTTTTCATGTGTGTGCTTA
Source organism: Patiria miniata (assembly GCF_015706575.1). Classification (NCBI taxonomy): domain Eukaryota; kingdom Metazoa; phylum Echinodermata; class Asteroidea; order Valvatida; family Asterinidae; genus Patiria; species Patiria miniata. The sequence goes on from NW_024037055.1 coordinate 12,479,968, forward strand.
TCTAGAATTTTTGAAATATGAAACTTGTGAACTGGTGATAAATTAAAGAATAACTGGGAGTAAGAATGAGTCATCTTACCAGCATCTGTGCACTGCGGATAGACTCAGGAGCATATGCCACTACTATGGCACACAGGCGTATTGCCTCTGCAATACTGAAGGTTGCCAAGTGATCATTACTGTAGCAGAAATCCTGTAAGATCAAACAGGAAACATTACCAATCAGTGAAAACAAATTTTCACAAAGGAACTCATATAAAAAGGGTGCGCAAAAAACAAAAAACCTCTATATCCGAGTGGATTCAACTCGGTCATCATTTGCTACGTTTTTCAAAATTTCCCATCATAAAGTCCGCATCTTTGACTTGGTGAGTCAGGTTGGCATAGTGGTACTTTCCTTAGGTTGGCATAGCAGTACTTTTTTTGCCTTCCACCTCTGTAACCAATCACCCCTGCGCCAATGTGAATATGGTTTTCAGTCCCTGCCTGATTCCATGGGTTTTCCCTAGCATATCAATCTCCTCCCATCTCCAAAACTGTAATTGCTTCTCACTGTCTCCTCTCTACATGTTTTTTTCATGCTTGCGAGCTACAGTGCCTAGGGCATTTTTGAGGAATCCTTGGTTTCATTACCAGAAATAAAATAATAATAACAAAATAATCTTTTCTGCAGGCAGGGTACGTGAAAAAGGTTAAAGTGGACTAATGCAATTATCCTGTAGGGCAGTATCCCAATCCTGTAGATTTTGTCTTGTGTGAAATGGTTTAGTCTCCCTTAAGAATGCACACGTGTAAAGAAAGCTTGACTTCATTACATCTGACATAATTATATAGGTTTGGTTTTCACAGCCAAAATAGGTTCAATAAACTTCTCCAGCATCTTTCCTTAAAAAAATTACAACACCTTGTACACATTGGCTTTACAGAGTTGCACTGAACTAAACTATGCCCAACACTGAAATGAGTTCCACACTGCAAAACAGGAGCAACTGCAAGAGCAAGATGTCAATAGATCAGCTGTTGCACTCATTCAGTATGTCATCTTGAATTCAGATGTTGCTCTAAAGTCTGCCGCACACCTTTCCGATTTTGCCGGTTCACCAGATCATAGGCACATTGCACAGAGGTGTACGCTGAAAATTCGGTCCGATGTGACTAAACAGGGCGATAGGATGAATTCAAAAATGTTTGATTTTGTCGCATCTGATTTCACCAGACCCGATTTCACTGGACGCAATATTTATGTTAACCAATCAGATTCACGAAGTCACATGGCTGTCATCATGTGACTGGTCATCATGTGACTGGTCATCATGTGACTGATCATCATGTGACCGATTAAAGGACGGAATCGTGCATGTGCGCGGATAACGTTTTAGTCTAACGCAGCTGTGAAAAAAAAGGACTGGTGATGGGATGATCCGGGAACCGTTAAAATCGGAAGGTGTGCGCCGGTCAATAGAAAATTAAAGGCATATAAGAACATTTGCATTCATACCAAAAGTAGCCTACCAAATTATTATCAATCAGCTTACTTGGATTAAAGATCTTACTGGTACTAAACATCGTGTGAAATTATTCCGTCTGGCTTGCTGTCATTTATAATGAATCAAGAAACGAGGGCGATTTCCAATGATCAATCAACGGACTGATTTTTGGAAACAAAGAGTGCTATTGATGAAATCGTATTTCATGATCAAGAGCTTGTTCATGATTTTTTCACTGTTTTCTTAAAACGTGTCATATCCACTGAGCTGAAACTTCAACCATAGGTTTTGAACACTCTTCTTTGGGTTTTGAGTGATGTTATTATCGGAAACAAACAAAATGCATGAAACGCAGCTGATTCTTGTTATATGCCTTTAAGCCATACAGTGTATTTGGCTCAACTAGAGTGCTAGCCTGAACCAGAGGTCAATGACTAATTGTCAAGAATATACTCTCTAATTTCCAAAGACTGAAACCAGAGATTAGAGGATTTAGAAAATCATTCTTATTTTAGACTAAAATACTGAAAAAAAAGAGTCCATCCAGTGGAAACTTCAGTGAAAACTCGATCTGTTAGATTGAATGAATTTCACTCTATAATGTCTGGTCCCTCGTTTCAGTCGGTGGGAGTGCATTTTCAATCTTTGGAAATGAGACAGTAGCATACCAGCGTCTTCATTGGTTTTTCACCGGTAACCAACTCCAGTATGTCCAGGGAATCCTTGCTGTCTTTCTCCATGGAAAGCAGGAGACGGAACAGGCATCGGGGAGAAATCTAACAACAGAAAAGCAAAAAAGGGGTCACCGCAAATTCTTTCAAGGATGGAGGAGAAACTGAGGGGAAAAAGTAAAACTGGAATATTGACAGAGACTTTTACTTTAACATTAAAAGAGGTAAGCATGAAGTATCTGTGTGCTCGGTGTTGTTACTGATGGGGTAGCTGTACGCATGGCCTACTCACAAAGAGATGGCAGTATTGCACGAATGTGGAACATGACCCCATAGCAAGCACCATAATGGTTTGCACTCCCTTAAAATGTAGTATTATTGTGTGTAGTGTTGAAGTTAAATCCTTTCCAATTACATAGTAGGAAACAGTAAAGCAGCAAGGTTACTGAGTACTCAGAATATAGTTTTCAGGTTCCACCAACTTCAACCAAAACAAACATGTCAGATGCACAGAAGGCATCCACTACAAAAAGGTGTGATAACAAGGGAATCAATGGTCACAATTAGATATCATGTCCGCACTGGACAGTAAAGTTTCATTCTTTTTCTTTTAGACAGTCCCTGCCTACATGCCAACCTATAGTCGACCAGCAACGGCATACAAACTTGCCTTCTGTGGGTTGATCTCTTCTTCTCCTTGTAGCAACGGGGCTGCACTCCCAAACAACTGACGAAGAAAGACATGGCAATTTTTACTTCTTGTATCTTTTACTATCAATTTAAAACAATTAAATAAAAACCAAAAATCATATTTTTAAAGTGCACATGAAATCAAAGTGTGACTTCATTAGTACAGAGGCTTATTCATGTTTTAAGGCCTGGTTTATACTTCATATGAATGTGAACGCAAAGCAACTTTGACATCATGAAACATTCACTACCACATTCCGCAGCTGGGTTCACTTTTTTGAGTATGAGCTGGCCTTTAGCCATCAAAATAAAAATGTTTGAAAATAAATTTTATAAAAGTATTACCTGAAGGACAAATGGCTTCATGTGGAGTACGTAGAACTGCCGACAGACGTACTGGATCATTAAAGGAAAGAAATTGTATTCTTTATTAACATGATAAGAAAAAAGAAAAAAGCTAGAAGATATTATACAGCACATACAATGTTGTGACAGAAAAAATGTGCCTTTCAATGGTGAAAATGGAACATGCGCTAAACATTTCTCAGAAATTTCGCTTCAGAAATTTAAAACATAAAAAGTCGGAAATATTCTGCTAACATCTGAAATGAAGGGAAATTGAAAAGAAATTAGGGACGGGGCAGTAAAACAACTCAAACCATGCAAGAGTTTGTATTCTTAACTCTGTATAGACTGCAGATAGGTCCATAGATCTTGGTTAAAAGATTACAAACACGAGTGAAGAATAGACTTGATCTGAACTGTAAAGCGAGGGAAGTAAATTGAAGTTTGTAAAAGAAATGACTTACATGCATGAACTACACGTTAACAACTGCAGGGATAATGGGTTGTCACCAACTACATGCACACCAAGAAAACCCAAGGCTTCATCGTGCAACACTGAAAACTAAGACATGGTACAACTATCACAGTGACTAAATCAGGATCATGAAATGAAATGTTCAAATTCCTCTTAAAGATGATCACAGTTCAGGGGAAAAAATGTAGCAAAATACAGCGAGCGATTGATTCATTTTTTTTCAGAATATGATATTGGACAGATCTAATAAGCAATGACTGTGAATTTAAATTAATTCACACTATCAACTAAAAGAACGATTAAACGAAATGACATTTTTAGTGTCTGGCATTCCCCAAATCTTATAAATGCGTAAATTTGATCCTTCCTTATGAAAAGAAAAGAAAAATAATTTTGAGTCCAAGACAAAATATAAAGAATTAATACACAGCACATTTTACTTTTCATTATTTGTGTCAATTGAAATGGGCAAAATAGAGTTTGAATATATGAAGAGAACTACATCGCACAACACAATACAATACCTCGATGGCTCGGCAGACAAGAGGATTGGAGTTGTGGTAATTATAGACTCGTAGGATGGTAGGCATGATGTACTGAAACCTGTAAGACAAGGATAGACATTGCAAGCAACTCCACACAACCGGGTCCACTAATCAAAACATCCGATTAATACCTACATGTATGCTTCTTCTCAGGATCACTTAACTTTAAGGGTTGTTCACTTCACAACTATTTCCGAAGTTTATACTTCAATCACTCATTGACATCATTGTGGACTGCTGTGGCCTCGTGGTCTGGAGCATTGAATTTGTGGTCTGCGGGTAATTTCACGGGTTGTGGGTTCAAGTCCAGCATGCGGCTGCAGTGCGTGTGCCCTTGGGCAAGGCACTTTGTCACGCATTGCTTCTCTCCACCAAAGAGTTAATGGGCACTTGTGAGGGCAGAGATAGTTATTGTGATTGATTCTAGCAGCATCGAGCAACAGGCAGCATCGAGCCGTATACTCCCCAGGGAGCTGAGATGGTATATGGAATGTTTCATGGGCCCGATGAGCAGGGGTAATAATAAGCGCCTTGAATCCTTTGTCTCTATTTGTATCCTTTGGCAATTTGGCGCAAGTCCAGTTATTTATTATTACCTGGGAGTCAGGTTGATGTAACGGTTCTTTCCTAACCTTCCTGTGGCCTGGCTTCAAATCCCACCCAGCCCACGATGTGATTTGTGTGGTTTTCAGTCCCTGCCTGAGCCTGTGGATTTTTCTGGAATACATTTCCAAGGTTTTCCTGCCTAGTTTAAAACGCAACATTTATTTCATGTCTCCTCCATGTAGGTTTCTCCAAACGTCCGAAACTACAGTGCTTGCATGTGCACTTTCGAAGAACCCTTGGTTTCTTAACATCAGAAAGAATTAAATAAAACAAAAAGCATCTGTTTTTAATAGACCAGTACCAGATTTCACGAAACTTACGATGCATCACAGTGATGCGACACGTCGTATCCCTAAGATGCAACGCAGCTGCGATGAGTCCTGCGATTCATTCCACAAAACGCGTCGTACGTGCGATGCGTTATATGTGTATTTATAGCACATAACCATTGATCTCCATAAGTAAGACAGTTACTTATATGTATTTATTCAGCGTACAGTAAAAAGTCGTCTCATATTCAACAAGGAGTCGTCGGATCTCCTCTAAAAAAGTGTTTAAAACGTAAACCAAAATGGCGGACGTGCGATGCCATACAAGGAGAACAAGCTCGCGGTGGATTGTTAGCTGCTTTGAAATTCCAACTGCAATATTCGAGGCTAATCCATAATTTCTTCAATGCATTTTCCATTTACAACTATACACACATTGTCTCAGTATTATAGTCTCATTTATGTCATATTTATGACAAAACACTGGCTAAGAAAAGAACCCTTCTTATTTTGCAATGACCACAAGTCACGTTGTATCTTGCGATGTGTTTTACGACGACGTCGCGATCATGCGCGCACGTCAATCACCATATAAGGAGATTGTTTACTACTACTTGCGAGAGGATATTCCATACCATAGCTAGAGGGATGTTTAAAAAAAACAATGAAGTAAAACTGTTCAACAAAATCGTTGGAAATGTATAAGTTTTGACTTGTGTCGACATTTTGACTCAAAAAGTATTTGTGAATGGGAAAACAAGTACATTTAAGACCGTATCAGGGGAATGCGCGCTGATAATGGCTCGAGCCGAACTGACCAAGCACTAATTATTCCCTTATTGTCAAAGAAGCCACATGACTGTCTATGCTGTGGAATCGTCGCAATCACACGATTTCTCAGTTTTGTGACCTGAGTATTATTTTTCTGCTTGATGCCGACGGTTCCGTCATGGCACAAGCAAATAGCAGGTCGACCTGAGGCCGGCTTTACACATCGTAACTCGGGTTGCGATGTGCCCAGCTTCGTGAAATCGGGTGCAGGATCATAACGACATACAGGTGCACTTTCTTAGGGAAGCTTGTGTCTCTCCTCTCTACCTGGCTTCCATAAGAAAGCGCACCTGTAAACAAAACGTCTGTTTACCCTTTGGTAGCAAACATCTGCTTGAAGTGCCGTGAGATATTGATAAAGGATGAAAGGCACAAACGAAGCAAGGAGATATCTTGACAGTGAAGCAACAGACAACCGTTCAGTACATTCAGGAAGAGCTGAATATCCCCACTCCAGGAGAAGTCGCTGGACATGTTCAGGAAAATGGCCGCTGTGAACTGGAAGTCCAAACAAAGCAAAAAAGCAGCATGAATTCTTGTTTTGGTTTATAGACAGAGGCAGAATTAATTGAAGGACGGAATGTGCAGTGTGTACTACCACAACCAGTGCTTCTGGGCAGAGGTTGAAACGGAGATAATATATGACCTAAACACTGAGAGTGTTTATTTCCTCCATTTTTCAGCTTTTTTGCAAATTTGTGACGCTTAATGTGTTTTTATATAGTGAACATTAATTATGTCTTTATACAGTAATTGTGCTCAAAAAGCTGATATTTGTAATGAGTTGTAGTGGTATTTTAATGCCAGATATGCTTAACCCAAAACTTTAGTAGGCAAAAGTTTGTCAAAGAGGGTCAAGTTTTCACAAATTAAATCATCAATGCAATGGAGATGATCTTGATTACAACAACATTTCAAACCCTAGTTTTTGGCCACCTGCCCAGATGAGCTTGTTTTAACAGAACACTTCACCATGTTCACATAATAGGCAACAGCCTCTCCAGAAAATGAGTCACTTGTTACTCATACACATACTTATTGATAAGCATGGTATAAGCACCGTATGCTGTCCAAGAGACTGTGAGAAACAACTGCAATGCCCACTTCTGTATCAGATTCAAAGTGGTCAGCAAATCCTAGCAAGATTGCTGTTCAGTGGTTAGGAGGTGGTTGGTTCGAGTCCCGCCTGAGGAAGCTGGTGACTGTCATCTCACAAGCACTCAAGCAGCACTGAGCATACACTGCTTAGTAAACTATATTAGTGGCAGGCAAATTGAAATTCACACCTCCTCAATGCAGAAAATCATCAAAGGTCCCATTTTTTTCGTTATTTTCAAATTTTAACCGTTTGTTTAGATAGCTCCAGTTTGAATGACTTTCAGGGAATATGCCTATATAGAACATCCCCAAAAACTTCACAGTTGTGGTACCTGGCTTCACTGTAGTGAAATCGCCACCTTTTATCTACTTTGGAAATTGACCAAAATGAACAAACCAAAAGAAACATGTATAACTAACAAAAGAAACTCTTTCCGGTCATGCTCACTCCTTTCATGAGGGGAGCTAAACAAGTCAAGTTGGCAGAGCAAGTCATACCAACACTATCATCAACTAAAATCCGCAACTCATCCAATTATCTCCACAACCCTAGCCCAGCCTAGGTCCGCCTAGTCCTGATATAAACCAAACCTGAAACTAATCCAAACAGTTTCTGACAGACTTGGGGAAACTCAACAATACTCAACACTTTAGACAGTGAGTGGCCCAATTCTAATCTTACCTTGACCCACATGTATTTATGCATGACATCTAGGCCAAACAGTTCCTGTGATGTAAAAGAACAAAACAATCTGATGATAAATTTCTCAGTTGAAGTGATGCTGAAATGATTGTGACATAACAAGAAAATGATTAACATATAAGATTTAAAGCTTTACATGGTGGAGCATCAGTATTGTTTCAGTTTGTGGTAACACCCAACTACTGTCGCTAAGTAGATATTTAGTTCCGATAAGAACTTGTCTTACTTATTATCAACTTTCCCTGAAAGTTCTAATAGAACAGTCTCCTGACGATGACAATAGCAGGCTAGTAGAAACGTTGAGACCAAAGACAAGGTTTTTTTGAACTTTAAGCAGGGCTGTTCTAAACTACTTAGCGAAAGTTGATACTAAGCGGGACAAGTTCTTATCAGAACTAAATATCTACTGAGCGACAGTACTTATTACCACATGGTGTTACCACAAACCAAAATGATTATTAAGATGTTTTACACTTCTATGATAATAAGCAAGTTTGGTATCTCAATGAGGTAGTCCAGGTCAAAGGTCTTCGCGATAAAATACATTAACGCTCATTCTATTTGCTATTAATGCGCGAGTGTCATACGACTGTCTCCTTGCGCATTTATGCACTTCAATGTGCATTCGATTATCCCGAAAGACTAGTGAACCATATCATTGTGCGCTTGCGCAGTTGAAATACCAAACAGACTGATCACACAGGGCTACCAAAATCAATCAAATAAAATTGGTGGGGTGGTTTTTTTTTTGGGGGGGGGGGAAATGGCTTTGCCATGAGACAAGATGACCCATGTCAACACATTGAACCAAGACCTGTTTTTGTTGCAATAAAGCTAAGTTATTCAAAAGACATTTACGAACATTTACCACCTAAAATTTCTCCATAAACTCACAAATTCTCTGTTTTTCCTAAAAATTCCAAAATCATATATTTTCTTCTGGAATTTTTCCCAGCATTTTCTTTTCATATTTTCACTGAAATTCAAGATTTCAATTAATTATCTCCAGCCACAGACACTTTCTTCATATGTCTACTTTTCAATTAATCTTTTTCCCATCCCAGAAAGAATATGAGAATGCCTTACCTTTCCCTGCTTAGGAATGGTATACAGGAGGAACTCAGCATCCAGTGACTTGCGTGGGAATGAAGGAAGTCTGATCAACTCATCATGCAAGAAAGTGATGTGTGAACTCATCTGAGTCAGGCAACGAGAAATAAAAAGTTGGCATTGACTGTTTTATGGATACTGCTAATCATGAGGCCATGGGCCACTGAAGGTGCTGCAGCCGATTTCATGAAACCTTTCGAAGTGGTTCAACTTTGCTTACGCCAACATTTATTGCATAAGTTGCACAACATTTCACGCTGCCGACATGTCACTTATGACACATCACGAAAGTCGGATAGTGCGTAAGTCCGCAACTTGCACAATAAATTATGGCGTAACTTGCACAATTATTTCAGGCGGTGTAACTTGTGGTGTAGCGAGTGAAAAATGACACATTTTACCAGCAAATCGGGACTGTAGTTAAGCCCGTTATTGCACAACTTAACAAGGTTGATACAAGACACTCAAAACTTTATGTTTGAAGTAAATGAATTTCTAGTTTACTGGAAACATTAGTTTTACAGTTGCCGAATGATTCCGAAGCAAGTCAGACAACAGAATTTTCAAAATGGCAGACTGAGGTGATCCAACAACTGTTTCACAAACAAACAAATTCACACACAAACAGCCGTCGTAAATGCTGTTTTTATCCTCGTCCAAGCTGTTTAAATTATTTAAAACATTGTGCAGCTACGCCAAGTTTCATGAAATCGATCGTAAGTTTATTGCGCAGCTGCACAACAAATTTGTTGCACAAGTCTTACGCATAGCACAAGCTGCACACTTTTTCGTGAAATCGGCTGCTGGCAACAAATAAGAGATTTATAATCAGAAACAAATTAAAGAGAACGAAGCAATCTCTTGATATTTCTCAGAACGGTGATAAGAGACTTTTACAGTACTTCACCATATTGATCATTCGACATACAAATGATACATGTACATATTTGATTAAGAGCAACAATGCAGATTTAGGCCTATACAATGCACAGATTTCTCAAATGTGATGCATAACCTGTAAGTATCAACTCCGCGGGAAGACAGTGCATTGTTGCTTTTTAGCAATGAGATAATGTCTTTTACTGAGTAACCTTGACAGCTGTAACACTTTTTATTTGACTCACCATTTGAGTGGGAGTACTCTTCAGTGTGGCCAGTGCAAAGTATACCCGACCCAGCTCCGCTATCTTCAATGTAAAAGCCTGTTGAAAAAGCAACTGTCTCTCTTTAGAACTCACTCATAAGTATAAACGGAAGGATTAAAATAGGTATCGCAACAAATAAATACATGTATGCATGAAATTTCCCGAAACTACAATGAACTTTTATCAAGTATCTCCTGGAGTGACCTTATTATGGCAATTGAGGGGGGAAATAAGATTAAACAATGAATTGATTAGAATGTTTGTTAGTATGAAAAAGGTTTCATATTGGTCTATAATGAAGATGCTTTTGATATCCAGATGAACAGGTCCAGTTCCCCAACCCTGCTCACTATCCATGAATACCAAAAGATTCTGCGCTAATGAAAAGAACATTTCACGGTTAACAAGGAAAATAAATCACCGCAGAGTGCTGTGGTCCAATGGTTGCGGTGTTCGACCCACGTTCCTAAAGGGGAACATGGTGCTTGTGTTCTTGGGTAAGACACTTTACTACAATTGCTGCTCTCCACCCAGAAGTATAAATGGGATAACTGTGAAGGTATAGATACGAGAATGCGCTGATCTGGGGCTGCTGCAAAAACTGGTCTCATGGCCTGATGAACAGGGGTAATAATTGTAAAGTGCTTTTAGACCTTTGGTATGAAGTGCTATATAAGCACCACATTATTATTATCCTGTAAAATGGTTCTGTGATCTGCCCACAATTCTGTGCTAATGACAATGACATACAAATCGGGCCCAGGTTCCATATATTGGCTGTAGCTCTCAGGAACGGACCTGTCTACCCAGTAAAGGCTGGCCCATACTCGGCGCTAAAGGGAATGCCAAATTTGTTGAATTGACCTAATTTTTCATGCTGTATATTAGCAAAAGTTGAAAGCATATCATCAACTACGGCAAATTTCACTGCGAAAGATTTAGAATGTCAAATTCACTTTGCAATTTCACATGAAGTATGAACCTTCTTTTGGTAGAGATTATGGCGCCACTTTGAAACAAAGACAAATGGCACATAAATATTCCACAATATATCCTTTTTCAATCCAATCATACAGGATTGAATAAATTGACCAAAAAGAGGATGAAAATCAGCAATTTAGCACACATTTCACACTGATGCACTGTGAGCTATACACGCAGAGAACATACAATTCACATATGAAGCGATTCATACGACGTCACCAGACTACACGAACCATACCTGTACTCTTACATAATTAATTAATTGACATGAATAATTAATTTGTGTCCACTACTGACCTGTTGTTGAAGTTGTTCCAGTCCCTCCATCTGGTCTAATTTCTTGAGTATGAGTTCAGGACACTGAGAGCGTTTATATGCATAGAAATCCCTCACGTAGGATTTCACATCCAGCATCTGGTCTGAAGGACAAAATGCACAATCAAGAATGCAGCTTCAAAAAAGATGCTGCGGGGACAATCAACTGCTGCGGGTTTTTTTTTTGGGGGGGGGGTTTGTGACTTGGCTTAAGTCTTATGTATAATTTGCAGTTTTGCCATGATAATGCCTGGTCAAGCAGCTGTTTTAATTGTGCATGCTACAGCATTGAGATATAGCTCCATGGCTACATGTACGTATACATGTACATGATGTACATGTACTTGCTCTACATAACCACCCCACCCCCCTGTTGAAAACGGTCCTCTGTAGTAAGTTTGTGTGCTTAGTCTATAGAAGAGTGTCACACAGACAAAGGAAAACGCAAAGCATTGTCCAAAGGAGTATAGTAAAACAAGAGTGTATGTACATGTACATCACACAGGAACTTGTAAGGGCAAGACCTCAAGATAAACTACATGCTCATCAAGCAAGAACCCTTGGTTTGCGTGCAGTGCTGCACACAAGACCTTGTGCCAGAGCTAGCTAAACATCCTGTGTGGCAAATTCAAATTTAGTCAGTTGGATCACAGAAAAAGGACTTGTACACTGTGCTGTAAGGATATGGTCTTGAATTGGAAGAACAGAAATTGTACATGGAGGTACATGTGTGGATTGTGTATGACCAAATCCATGTACACCATACATGTACGACTGCTATGTAGTTGAACAATAAAACAGATGGTGAGTATAGTTTACATTAAAGCTTTGTTGTATAGAGAACATAGTAAAATGCAATCTAATTCCTGAGACTCCAAGCTTCTTATTTCTGCATATGTCTTTGCCAATTCCCCCACTCCCCCCCCCCCCCCCCCCCCAGGTTGTAAAAATATTGTGTCCCACAATATCACTGTGGTGAGTTATTTTTTAATCCCTACTGTAGTAGTTCGTTTTTTATTCGACGAAGTGGTGCAAGCGTTGACATGATGCACACGCACGTGGTTGCTATAATTCATTGGATCAGTGCGCGACATCACGTAGCTGCAATCGGCTCAGTGAGAACGTGTCTCAGACGCTGAATTCTGGCCTAATTCAAAACATAATTCGGCAGCATTTGATTTGAAATCAAGATCCTAGAATGTTGTTTTTCGCGGAATATACAGCTGAAGCTGAGCTGAACCTTCATCAGGTTAGTTGTTCAGCACCCTTCTATAGAATTCTAGGGCACGTTTGTTGAGCACGTTTGTTGCTTCAAACGAACAAAATGCACAAATTACAAATGATGGACTGTACCTTTAAAGTAGAGTTATAATAATTCTGCGGAATTCCATGCTGCTTATTATTATTTTTGATTATCACACACAAAACAAAACCCCTTCAATGAACCACAGTATACAAAAATTCCCAGAGCATGTTTGGATAGACCACTGCACTGCAGAAAATTCAAATTCAAACGACTGACTCTGCCAATCTGTAGAACTGTGTGTCAACGGGGCATGGCCCAAGCAATGCCTGTCAGCGAGATGATATTAATTAGTGCAATTAATGTCAATTCATTAGCATATTTTCTAACTGTGTTAAACTGTGCATTAATGTACAAGATGCATTTGAAATGCCTTTTCACCATCACGTGGCAGATAATATATTTCCTGTTTACCAAAGGCGCCCGCAATATTCACGCACAGGCTAAATACGCATGCAGAGCAGGTTGTCGCACGGGCTACCCGTGTGACAGTCTAATACACATGGGCTTTACAAAGCAATCGTGGAACTGTTGCACAGGTGAAGCACGCATGCGCGAACATTGCACACGTAAATGATTAGTGTTTTCCCAAGCTCAATGTTGCCGAATTAGAGAATATTGTGGACAATAAAGATGCCTGACCTGTACTAAAGAAAACGTTGTCCACAAACAATTGTATTTACAACCGTAGTTACTGTATTGCAAACGAACTGAACTTTTCGGAGGTTGAGCAATATTATTCTTCTGGTGAGCTAGACAAGTTTCTCGTATGACTTTTTGCCCGCGTGGTGCATACTGCGGAAAATTTGGCAACTGAATAAAAATATATTTATGAGGTATATAGTAAAACAATTATTATAACATGGTTTATTTTGAGTGGACAGTCTGTATTAGCTCCCTCAGTATTGGAAGTTGACAAACTAGTTCCCGAGGTGAAACTTCCCATACCTCGGGGAGCGAATATCCACTGTCCACCCTCAAACCGTGTTATAATTGTATATTAGCTTAGCCTTCATGTCCTTAACAGCAATACTGACCTTGCTGTAGACAATGTTCACGAATAAAAACTACTTTTTGTAAGTAAACGCAAAATTCATCCAATTTCAAGAGTCACAACTAAAATGTAATTAAAATGTGCATTACACTTTATGCATACTTGCTCCTATGGTGGGAGATGATGCAACCTAGCTATATCCAGAGTTGTTTTCTTCAGTCAGTGTCAGTCGTGAGTTCCTGTCAAGAGTCTTGAGTCTTGGGGCAAAGTGTTTGGACATGAGATTGGAGTTACAAGTCTTGAGTCAGTCTCAATTCTTGTCAGGCCCAATACTTGTCAGGCCCAATACTTGTCAAGACCAGACATGATCTCTACCTCTTTTTTGAACATGTGGGGCCCTAAAAAGGGCCGGGTTTTTTGGTGGTGCCTAGAGTGGCAGATTCATTTGTAGCTTGGTGGTGGTGTAGCACAGAGATTCTTGTTGGTGGTGCTTTGACCAGCACAGATGTTCTTGTTGCTTGCCTTGACCAGCACAGATGTCCTGGTTGCTTGCCTTGACCAGCACAGATGTCCTGGTTGCTTGCCTTGACCAGCACAGATGTCCTCGTTGCTTGTCTTGACCAGCACAGATGTTCTTGTTGCTTGCCTTGACTATCACAGATGTCCTTGTCGCTTGTTTTGACTAGCACATAAGTTGCTTGCCTTGACTAGCACAAATGTTCTTGCTGCTTGCCTTGACTAGCACAAATGTTCTTGCTGCTTGCCTTGACTACAATGACTAGCACAGACACTCTTGTTGCTTGCTTTGACCAACACCAATGTTCTTCTTGCTTGCCTTGACTAGCTCATATGTTCTTGTCGCTTGTTTTGACTAGCACATGTTGCTTGCCTTGAGTAGCACTGTTGTTCTTTTTGCTTGCCTTGACTAACACAGACATGTTTGTGGCTTCATTTGACTAGCACAGACCTTCTTGTTGCTGACTTCATTTTCGCATTGATACTTAAGTCCACTGAGGCAGATATCCCTTAATTCTTAAATGGGGTCAATAATCATTAACATTTTCGCAATGAACTCATTGTTTTCTTCTGGAGTGCCTTTCACCATGTCCACATGTACTCTCCATGTACTCTTCATCACTTTTCACTAAGTCCACAATCATTCTCTTTGGGGACAAGTTGCAATAGCTAATTTTTCACTCTCATTCACACAAACAGGGATGGACCTAGCCAAAAGCGCGAGCTTTTTTTCCGACCTTCTCAAACCGTGAGGGCAGATTTTAACACCCCCCTCCCAGATCTCTGCTGTCCCATGAAACTTGGCATGCAATAAAAACATTCATTTAAGTGTGTGAAGTTACACTTCAGTTTAAGAAACGGTTCTTTGTAATGGTCGTTGAGTTTTCACAGTTCACACTCTTAATTCTGCCTGCTTGTGTATGGTGCATTAAGAGATATAGGAAAAGTTCAATTTTGTGGCCGAGCAATCTTGGAAGAGTGGACATTTCGCGGGAACGGCAGATCCGATTTTCATAACATTGGAGTAAAAATGATCGTAAGACATTAGCAGATAAAATTCTGCTTGGCACAATGAAAAAATACACTGTGTAGCAATGCACGTACATGTACATGAATTGTTGGGACGAAGGCCTTATGTACACTGTAACAAATTTTGTATCAACAGATTTTTGATATGGACATAGAAAATTCACAGATTTTTTCCAACACAGGTAGTGTTTTTCAAAAAAGGGATTAGTGCACACAATTCCAGCTTACATAAATTCTTTAAATTAAGATGTTTAAATAACCCAATACAACATTAAAACACAGAAATAAAACTTAAAAGAGCTTGGATGATAGAGTGCTAATGCAAATAAATGTTGAAATTAAACATATTAAACAAAGCTGATACAAATCAAGCAGCACAAAAACCATGACATTTTATGACATGCCCCCCATCATGTGATAAAAAGTCATGACCCGGTGCTGTTACACACAATGCACTCTACATACTACGTATGTACATTTAATAAACAATGCACTCAATCTCCAAGCTCTTCGCCTTGTGGAACTGTGTGCAAGTCATCCGTTTTTCTACTCGTAATTAATATTGATGAAAACTGGATTAATTAATGTCGCCAATTTGATAACATATACATTTGTACACACTTACATACATGTGTGTGTGCTTGCACTGCATCTATATGCAAGGTCCATGCAATTTTAGAAAAGCGTTTTTAATACAGTGACTTTCAGTGTAAAGACGAACGCTGTAAATACAGTGAACAGAAGGCCTTGCTCCCTACTATGCATTACGTACGTCGACAACGTGCCCAAAGAATGGGACTGGCGCTCCTTTAGTTTGTCCATGCAACTTACAACAAAGCAAAGGCACTCTCACACAAATACTCACATACTCACACGAATCTGACATGTCGCTTTTGATAATCTTCAAACAGGGGCTCTGCCAGGACCTCACAATTCCAATCATCATCCTCATCACCTTCACCATCCTCTCCCACTGGTTCATATTCTACATTACACAGTCCGCCCTCTGCCTCACCCACAACTCTCCCTCTGTACCATACATTCTCACCATTCTCATCCAACCACAAATACTCTATCTCCCGTCCTATCACTTCAGTCACAGTCACTTCAATCTCTTTCAAATGCCCGCTCTCCCAATCCTGTAACAATCGGTCATTTGTATACTCGTACAATACCTCATTCCCATCATACCTGAAAATATACTTCCCCTGTTGCTTCTTCACTATCACACAAACGTTCTGCTCAGTCAGTCCCTCTGTCTCAGTACGGTGCACTAACAACCTCCCAATCAACTCATCTACATCCGAGCTTACTCTTGCACGCTTTGATGTTGTTGGCCCATCTTCCTCCGTTTCTGTTTCAATGACTGCACTCTCTTCAGCCTGTCCAACCCCTTTCAATAATTCTCTCATTTGTTTCACACTCACAGCCTTGCCCCTGCTTGACAAAAGACCCTTCTTGGCACCTTTCTCTCTTTGTTCTCTTCTTGCCTTCTGCTCCTTTTTTTCTTTCATCATTTTCTCTTTTTCTTCAAACCACCTCTGTCTTCTTTCAGCCAATTCCCTCCTTTGTTCCTTCACCGAGTCACT
This sequence comes from Patiria miniata, assembly GCF_015706575.1. Taxonomy (NCBI): domain Eukaryota; kingdom Metazoa; phylum Echinodermata; class Asteroidea; order Valvatida; family Asterinidae; genus Patiria; species Patiria miniata. The sequence goes on from NW_024037055.1 coordinate 12,496,673, forward strand.
TGCCACTTTCATCATTTTTTTCTTCATTTCTGCCTCCAGTGAGTCTCTCCATTCACTAGTCTGATTTCTCCTGCACATTATGATGCCCTCAATCGCATATTCAGTTGCTCTTGGCTTTTCTCGCAGAAGCCTGTCGAACATCCCAAAATCTCTTTCAGCACCAACATTCGTCCTAGGTACACTCACCGTCTCACTCAAGGCCTCTGTACTCATCTCACTGTGCTCCCCACCACTCAACTGACTCTCCAACATCCTTTCTCCTAACTTATGAAATGCTTTGAACATACACTGCAACACATCCTTGCAGGCCCCATCATTTGCACACGGCTTTACCAAACTGTCAAAGACTTCATTCATTTCAATGGGCACATCATCATACATCTTCACCTCTCCCTGCACAACCTCGCTTGCATCTCGACTCCAATTCTCAAAGCAATTCATCATCCGTTCATACCTTTCACTCATGTCACTCATATGCTCCTTCACATTTAGCACCTTCCACAGAGGACCAGTCACTATCTTATCCATCAGACCCAACGCTCTCACACCTGTCCGATACTCGTCCACTTTGAGATCCTCATACACAGCTCTCATTAACTCATTCTCATCCTTCACTCTCTCAAAAAATTCGAGGAGATGGGGATACAGGAAGTACACTCCCGCACCATTATGAAACAAGATATTAAATCGATTGCCTCTAAACGGTGCGAGGTGTACATCACATATCCCCTTCTCGCTCTTCAAAAACACACGAAATCCCACAGGTTTTCCCGACTTCTCACACGCTCTATCCTGCACACTCTTGCACAAGGTTCGCACTAACCGCACCGTCCCACATCCACCTTCGACCGCTCCAGGCAGACTCATACTACCAACCTTTTTCTCGCCAAGCACATCTTTCTCCCACACCTTTAAGCACGCTCCTGCTTGGTTGGCTAAACCAACAACAAAATGCATACCACAAAAGAAGTTGTTCATCCTTTTCACACTTTTTTGTTCCTCCAAGCTCATTCCAGCCCATCCCTCCACAACCTTTGGCAACACAGTCGTTCTGTACTCCTTCAACATCACATTGAATTTCTTTTCAACAGCGTGACGATCGCTCATAGTATTCTTAACCGCTGCAACAATTTCATTCACAGTCTCACTACCTCCTTCACTCATTTTTGCAATATCCTTCACTACTTCTTGGAAACCATTCAATGTATGCGCTGCACTACCTGATACCATCGGTCGAAGCCCGAGCGTAAGCATCTGTCCAGATGCAAGTGATACATCATAAGTCCCGTAGTGGTAGCCCCACTTCGTTGTTCCATCTGTGCACAGTGTAGCAGAGCTACCACTTCCAGTAATTGCAGATGCACACTGCATCTGGGCCAACGCCCGGGCTTCCAGGAGCATCGTGCTTGCGAAACTACGCTTGGGCAATCTCTTCACATCCTTTGCACTCAACTTCTTTAGCACAATTCTCACAATCTTTTCCACATTATTTGCTCCCACATTCATTGTCATCAAGTCTTGATACACCTCTCTCACACAATCCACAAACTTCCCTCCCTTGAATGTACATATCTCCTCATCCTTCTCTAATTCCTCTACACGCTCCTGCACTCTCTCTTCAAAACTTTCTTCAAGCTCCATCTTCTCATACATCACCTCTCCATATGCCCGCTTTATCTCCTTTGCCTCCTTTTTAGCATCACGCACTTTTCCAGCCAAAACCTCAACCGTGTCAACCTTCTTCTTCAACTCCGATATTTTTTTCTGTGCTTTCACTTTCTTCTTCTTCTCTTTCTGCAGTGCTTCTTCTAGTCTAACATTCTTACCTTTCAGTGTCTCACACACATCCCCCAGCTCTTTCCTCACACTCTCTTCTCTTGCCTTTACTATTTCATCCATTTTAGTCAAATTCCTTTCGTTGTTAAAACACTTTGCCTGGAGCTCTTTTATCTGTCTATTCATCTGCAACATTTTCAGCATTCTCCTCTGCTCTTTTCTTTTAAAATTCTTAATCAATGCATTCCTCTTCTTTCTTCTCATTTTCAATTTCTTCATCTCCTTTTCCACTTGTTCTTTGTCTCTCACTGCTTCCTCATATTTTGCATTCAGTTCTCTATTGCTTGCATGCATTTCACACATCGCTTCTCTCATTGTATTCTTCTCCCTCTCATTCTCTCTTTCAACTTCAGCAAATCTTCTTTTCAGCTTCTCAACTTCACTCTTTCTCACATATCGTTCTGCTTCCAGTCTAACACCACTCGGGCCAGGCTCTTCCACATCGGTACTTACTGCTTCGGGCTGCACTTGCACCCCAACAAAGTCCTTCTTCAGCAACACGCAGACAGCATCATCCTTACCTTCCCTCTTACGTGCTTTCTGGCATTTTTTGTACGAGTTCTCAAGTCGATTGATCTTCATTGCAAATCCTTTCACTGGACCCTCATACCGGAAAAAATTCATTACTACATCTCGCACTTTCTCAACTTTCATCATCTTTCCGGCCTTCACATCTGTGCATTCTTTCCAAACATACCAAACAAATCCATTTTTCAGCATCTTACATTCCTTTTTCACTTCTTCACTCCAAGTCTCTCCCTCGCCCTTCGCGTACAGCTTCACCGCCTCCTCATCCAATCCAACATCCACACAAAAATCATGAAAACTCTTCATCACTCCCAAAGAAAACAAAGTCCACAAACCAAACAGAAATAAAAACCTTCAAATTCAATGGTAAAAATTGAAATTTAAAAAAGCGGGAAAAACACTGCCCAGTTGCCTTACGCTTTTTCCAGATCACAGTCAGTCACACGATGTACATGTACAGCAGGCCTACGGCTACGTTCGGCCTAAAATTACAACTCCTAAATCGGATTTTTAGTTTGGAATTTTGTTTTTCCTTTTTTGGTAATTGACTGAAACGGACAATATGAATTTAGCTTAACTTGGTGACGGTAACCTTCAGAAAATACGCACAAAAAGAAGCTCGAAAACGTCAGCGTCAGCTAGCTGAATCAAAGCAAGCGTAGCTAGATGTACGTGTAGTCTGGCCCCGCTCCATTTATTTACTGTGCGACGTGCGTTCGCGAACTAGCGAGGCGAATCACAGACTGAATCATCGGGTCAACTCCGGTCCGTAACCAACTCGGTCGGTGTCAACCCGGTCCTAAGTCAACTCGGTCTCTATGGAGATATGTACGCCAACTCGGTCTCTATGGAGATATGTACGCTTTGCGAGAACGGTCATGGGTCTAGCACCATTGAAAACAGTGTAAAATCATTGCAGCATAGTCCATCATTTGCAGCTATCCAAAAAGTGACAGACGTAATTATTGTTGAAAAACATACTTGGTTGAAAGATAGTAAGGGGACTTAACTCCCTGTGAAATTATTCTTTCTGGCATGATGTCATTTTGAAGAAATCAACGAAAGAAGGCCGTTCCTATGGTCACGTGTCTCGGACCCTGAATTCAGGCCCAATTCGTACTAAACATGATTCAGCAACTTTTGATTTGAATTGAGATCCTATAGAATGCTGTTTTTCTCGAAATATACAGCTGAAGCTGAGCTGAAACTTCATCAGGTTAGTTGCTCAGCACCCTTCTTTAGATTTGTAGCATGTTTAGCTGCTTTAAACGAACAAAATGCACAATTACAAATGATGGAATATACCTTTAAAGTTCAGGGCCAAAATACATTCAAGCCAACATCAATTAAATTATTGTCTTGTCTTTTTTCTCTTCATTTCTTTCAATTTAAGGTAGGTAAGCCAGTTACATTTTTGAATATTCACACCCAAACAAAATCATGTCCCGAAAAGTGATCCCAAGCCTGCAATGAAGCCATTTTACAAGTGGCATCCTTTCACAGGCAAGGCCCATTTTTTATCCGTATGAATTTCATCAAGCCTGCCCTCGAATGGATCATGGAAGCCCCCAAAACGGAGTTGATCCTTGGGGATATTTACGACAATTCCACCGTTTTTAAAGCCAAACGGTGTCCGTTTTCAAAAAGATGTTTTTGGGGCACTTTTTATGCCAATGACCTCGCGTAGAAATTCTCAATTGAATTAGTTCAGTTCACCCTCATGATCGTGAGTCGGACTGGTCGGACCGGTGTCGTGCCAAAAACCGTCCGGTGCCAAATAGTGTCCGCTAATTAGCACTGTCCGATTCCCCCTGCCAAATACTGTCCAATTTTTCCTGCCAAATACTGTCCGATCCCCCTGCTAAATATTGTCCGATTTTCCTGCCAAATAATGTCCGATTTTTCCTGCTAAATACTGTCCGATTCCCCCTGCCGATATTGTCTGATTCCCCTGCCACTGAATATTTTGTGTCCGATTTTCCTGCAACTGTCCGATTTTCCTGCAAAATACTGTCCGATTTTTCCTGCCAAATACCGTCCGATCCCCCCCCCCCCCTGCCAAATAGTGTCCGATATTCCTGCCAAACGCTGTCCGATTTTTCCTGCCAACAAATATTGTCCGATTCCCCCTTGCAAAATACTGTCCGATTTTTCCTGCAAAATACTGTCCGATTTTCCAGCTTAATACTGTCCGGCAGGCCGTACGTGCGTGCGACCTTGTTCTCAGTCGCTCGATCGACAGCGCCCGGACACTATTGGCACCGGTGTCACGGTCTCACTTCTCCGGCATGCTAGCTTCTCCGCAGAGGGAAATTTCGTCTCAACACGCATGCGCAAATTGGCAGTAGTGTACATTTCGCCAACTTTATTTGTGTGCTGAGTTCTTTGGGGTTGTACTGGCGAACGTGATATTTGTATGTACAAATGTATACATTACAAGGTACCAGTCGAATCCAGAATTTAATGTAAAAACGTGAATGTAAAAACGTGAAGGATACACATTTATTTTAAATCATTGGTTGCAAAAATAAAGACAACCACGAACGAGCAAGGAACACACCTTGCACAGACAAAGGAGTTCGTTCTTAATTACTCTTCCATGAACACACACACACGACGCTGGAAACACAAATCAGAGTAATTGCGCAAGACCATGGAATGACCCAGGGAATGACCATACTCCTCTCAAGCTTGACCCACAGGAAGTGTTACATAACACATTCTTGGGTGTCCCTCACTGTGTTATGGACTTGGTAGACTCCATAACACAGCCCGAGGAAAAGTAAGCACAGCGGACACATGAGCATGTATCGTGCTTATGTAACGTGCACTGTAACGTGATCAATTATCCGCCGCATTCACCCGGAGAATCCAGCACGCCGGAGAAGTGAGACCGTGACACCTGTCACTTGTATTGCGTGCCAAATAGTGTCTGGCGCCTACTGCGCATGCTCAGCGGACACTATTTGGCACCGGACGGTTTTTAGCACGACACCGGACCGGACCGGCCGCGCCGGCGCGGCATGAACCTTTGGCGGCCGGCAGTGGGCACGCGTACAGGCCGGCGGGCGGGCGCCCCGTGAAATCTCACGCTGCAGTAAACTGCAAAATGCTCAGTAAACTGCAAAATGCGGCAACAATCTCGATCACATATTTATACGTTTTCTTTCGTTCTTATTTGTATAAAATAAAGCAATAAAGAAAGCAGTGCCCATTAATTAAAAACAAGAGGTCACAAGGGCAGGTTTTTCGTATAAATATGTATCTCGGGAAACTTCAGGCAGCTGAGGATGAAATGAACATTTGGAAGGATTTCCGCTACAACTACAAAAATGCAAAATTTTGCCGATCATTTAAAAAAAATAAGGTTTGAACATTTTTCTCAAAACCAAAGGTTATGATCGATTGACGACAATCTTGCAAATTTCTGCTGAAAGATTTTTTTCGCGTGGCTCATCAGTGCCCCCTTCAAAATTGACCGTAGCGTGCATGCACGCTACGGCGCAGCCTAGCCGTGGTCATCATGGGCAGCCTGTGGCTATCAGCACTGCGAGACGACCTTGCACTTTTTTTGTAAATGATACCCCAGTTTTCGTGTTATGCCTCAATTTGCTTTTTTCACACTTCCGCCATTGGGTATGCAGAGCCTCGATCTGGCACTTCATTAGACTTCAATAAATATAGCATGAAATGTGGACTCATTGGTAGTACTGCGCATGTGTGAGTACGATACTACGCTATCGTTAGGATCGTTTCGGGAAAATGACCTGTCACGTGCGAGGGATGAACCAATAATAGGGAAATTGGGGTCCGATTTTCATAGGAGTCGGATTTTTATTAGACACCGGTTCAGTGATTCCCGTGATCACTGAACCGGCTATTTTTATTGTGTAAAGTTGCCAGATCGAGGCTCTGCATGCCTAATGGCAGAGTGTGAAAAGAGCGAATAAACAGGCTCGTTGCCTGATCGCTTCAAATCCCAAATTGAAACATGCAACCCTGGAGAGCGAAGCGGCGTGGGGTCTGGCGAGCGAAGGGTGCATGTCTTTCAAACCCCCTGAAACACCCCGACAAACGTTATGGGCCTGCAAACTCCCTGTGCGCTTTATGACGACAAAACCTGAGGCTGCATCATTTTCTTTTCTATGATCGTAATAATGTTGCATTTAAATACAATGTATCAAGATCGAGAATGTTGCCATATTGTGCAGCTTACTATTGCAGGGTGATTTACGCGTGGCGACGCCCGCCACGCAGGCCTGGCCTGATGTAAGCGCACCGCGGGCGGTGTGACCGTTCTTGCACGGCGTACATTTTCCCATAGGGACCGAGTCGACTAGGGACGAGTTGACACGGACCGAGTTGACGAGGACCGAGTTGGTTACGGACCTGAGTTGACCTGATCATTCAGTCTGTAATTAATTCGCCAGATGGATGAAAATATTTAAACCAAAGAACGTTTTTTCGAAAAGGTATGAGTTGCTCTACGACTAAGAACCTTAACTTTGGAAATTTGTGTCCTGGATGAAAAGATAATCTCGATCGAAATCTGTAGCAAAATCGCTACATCAGCGGCCAAAACAATTCAGTCTCTGTGGAAGCATTGCTTGGGCGTCTGGCCGTACTACATAGCTTGCGATAGTACTGTACGGCCAGACGCAGTCGGGCTAGATCACACCATGATTTGACAGAATAGCAAATTTGAAAAAAATTGGTACATTTGTTTAAAAAAAGCTTCAATCTTTTATTCAAACAATTCTTGCAAAATAGGACAGGTTGACTGGTCTAGGTGCTGAGGTTAACTGGCAAACAGACTTTGTCGTATAGCAACCCCTTTTTGCCTGAAATTTACGCAATTTTCATAGCATCTTTATGTGACTATGGATTATTTATAATGTAATTTGAACCATAATTAAGGCAAAAATCTGCATGTGAGTTTAAGTGTTTATAGTGTATTTCAAGTAATTCTGGGGAATTTGGCAGATTTTTTAATAAATCTGCCAGATTTTGAAGCGCATTTGGTCATGACCTTACGGTCACCCTGCAAATGTACGTACGTCTACGCTTGCATTGACTCGATTGCCGACTTTTTTGAGCTGCTTTTTGTGTGTATTTTCCGAAAGTTACGGTCACCAAGTTAAGCTAAATTTATATTGTCCATTTCAGTTAAGCACCAAACAACGCAAAACCAAATTCCTAACCAAAAATCTGATTTAGGAATTGATAGTTAATATTATATAAAAATTAATTAGGGGGGCAACAAAGTGTTAACGCGTTAATTTAATGTTGGGAGCGCAAGCTGGCAAGGCAAGGGAATCATATCATTATCATCAGGGAGTGTTTTGTTCCGCTTTTTCATAACAAATAACCAAAAAAGGGGCCTAAAGCCTGACATTAACAAGTGACTTTACAATTTACAAATTTTAATCAACTGGCATAGAGCCTATTCTTAAGTTAATTTCTGTTTGGTTTGTTTGCGTTTTATTGTGGACTTGGCCCTAGTTTTCTTTTGGAGTGAAAAAGAGTTTTCATGATTATTGTGTGGATGTTGGATTGGATGAGGAGGCGGTGAAGCTGTACGTGAAGGGCGAGGGTGAGATTTTGAGTGAAGAGGTGAAAAAAGGAATGTAAGATGCTGAAAAATGGATTTGTTTGGTATGTTTGGAAAGAATGCACGAATGTAAAGGTCGGAAAGATGATAAAAGCTGAGAAAGTGCGAGATTTTTTCCAGTATAAGTGTACAGTGGGGGGACTTACGATAAGGCTCAATCGACTTGAAGTACAAAAAATGCCGGATCAACGATAGGGTGAAAGGTACGGATAGTGTCTGCGTGTTGCTTAAGAATGAGTTTGTTAAGGTGAAGCCTGGAGAATTGAAAAGCTGAAAAGCAGATTTGCTGAAGTTCAAAGACTCAAATGTAATGAGCGTAATGAGAAAGGCGATGCGTGAAATGCGTGCGAGTAATATAGAACTGCATGCAAAATATAAGGAAGCAGTGATAAGAACAATTGAAAAAGGAGATGAACAAATTGAAAATGAGAAGGAAGGAGAGGAAAGCACTGATTCAGTGTTTGGAACAAAAAGAGGAAGAGGAGTATCCTGGCAAGATGCAAGAACCAAGATGCGAAGTCAGATCATGGAGCTAGATCAAGGAGCTCCAGGCAAGTTGTGCTGACAAAGAAAGGAAGTTGGCTAACTTAAATAGTAAAATTAAGGGAAGAGATGGCAAGAGATAAGAGCAGGGGTAATGACTAATGAGGCAAAGTGTGAGAATGTTAGACTGGAAGAAGTACGGCAGGATGAGAAGGTTGATAGTTTGTGATGTGATGGGGCAAGATCGAGAATGGTGAGAATGTATGGTACAGAGGGAGAGTGGTGGGTGAGGCAGAGGGCGGACTGTTAAATGTAGAGTATGACCCGGCGAGGATGATGATTGGAATTGTGAGGTCCTGATAGATGATTACCAAAAGCGACATGCGAGATTTGTGTGAGTAGGCCTGTATTTGTGTCAGAGTGCCCATGCTTTGTTGTAAGTTGAGTGGACAAACTAGAGGGGCCAGTGCCATTCTTTGGGCACATTGTCGCATACGTACGTAAATTTATGCATTGTACTAGGGAGCAAAGCCTCATGTTCAAACCAGAATTTGTATTTACAGAGTTTGTATTAAACTGATAGTCCACTGAAGTAAACTTTTTTTCTAAAATTGCAAAGAAGTAATAAATCAGAGTAGATCATGCGGTGCATGTGCAAGCCCGCACACATGAAAGTGTACAAAAACTGGCGACGTAAATGAATCCAATTTTACTTTTCATCAATATTAATGACAAAAAAAGGATGACTTGCACACAGTTCCGCAAGTGGCAGAACTTGTTGAGTAATTGTTTATTAAACTTGAATGTGCAAACATAACCGCACCGGGTCATGACTGACATCACATGATGGGGGACATGTCATAAAATGTCATGGTTTTGTGCTGCTTGATTTGTATCAGCTTTGTTTAAAGAGGTTGTGGAATGCTCGAAAACATTTCCGTCATTTTTGGGGTATACGTATATAGCCCAAGGTGTGATGAAATAAAAACGAACATCGGTTCAATTTGTGTAAAAGTCGTCGTTGCGGGCAGCAAACAAAACACAGTAAATCGTGACGTAATAAACAGGACTCGTTTATGCTACTCTGCATCGGGCTGGAGTCCTGTTTATTACGTCACGATTTACTGTGTTTTGTTTGCTGCCCGCAACGACGACTTTTACACAAATTGCACGTTCGGGTCGAAACAGGCATGACAGGACTTGAAAAACAGCTCTCAAAAGTACCTTTTTCTACTCATTTTATGACGGAAACAATAGTCGTTTTTATTTCATCACACCTTAGGCTACATATACCCAAAAAATGACGGAAATGTTTTCGAGCATTCCACAACCTCTTTAACATGTTTAATTTCAACATTTATTTGCTCTCACGTACATTCCATTATCCAAGCTCTTTAAAGTCGTACTTCTTTATAAGTTGTATTTGTGTATTCAAAGTTCTTTAATTTAACCCTCACCCCCAAGATTTCATATGGGGTAAAGTACCACATACTACAAAGGTACTACAAAAATGTATGCAGGTACACTCTACCAAATACTAGAAAAAAATATGAGTGCTGTGCCCACTTACAGGTGTAAGTACTGCATACAGTTTACAACTAAGTATTTTGTAGCTTTAGGTGAAGTTAAAGTTAATTAAAACACTTTTTGTATAGATGTACCCTGGAATTGTGTGCATTGGTCCTTTCTTTGAAAGACACTACATACACTGTCGCAAAAAAAGGTGAATTTTCAAGTCCATGTCAAAACGGGGGGGGGGGGGTGGTCAGAACTTTCCCTCATGCTGTGAGGTCACTAGAAAAAGAAAAAAACTGACGCTTTTGGTTGGGTCCATTCCTGCTTGTATGAATGAGAGTCAACAAGTTGCTATTGCAACTTGTCCTCAAAGTAATGCACTGAGTACATGAAGAGTAAACGTGAACATGGTGAAAGGCACTCCAGATGAAAACAATGAGTTCATTGCGAAAATGATGATTGACCCCAATGAATAATTAAGGCATATCTGTCTCAGTTGACTTAAGTTATCAAAGTGAAAATGAAGTCACCATCTAGAATGTCTGTGCTAGTCAACTCAAGGCACAAACATGTATGTGCTTGTCAAGGCAAGCAACAAGAACATCTGTGCTACTCAAGGCAAGCAACATGTGCTAGTCAAAACAAGCGACAATGACATCTGTGATAGTCAAGGCAAGCAACAAGAACATCTGTGCTTGTCATTGTAGTCAGGCAAGCAACAAGAACATCTGTGCTTGTCATTGTAGTCAAGGCAAGCAACAAGAACATCTGTGCTTGTCATTGTAGTCAAGGCAAGCAACAAGAACATCTGTGCTAGTCATTGTAGTCAAGGCAAGCAACAAGAACATCTAGTGCTTGTCATTGTAGTCAAGGCAAGGAACAAGAACATGTAGTGCTTGTCATTGTAGTCAAGGCAAGCAACAAGAACATCTGTGCTAGTCGTAGTCAAGGCAAGCAACAAGAACATCTGTGCTTGTCATTGTAGTCAAGGCAAGCAACAAGAACATCTGTGCTAGTCATTGTAGTCAAGGCAAGCAACAAGAACATCTGTGCTAGTCATTGTAGTCAAGGCAAGCAACAAGAACATCTAGTGCTTGTCATTGTAGTCAAGGCAAGCAACAAGAACATCTGTGCTGGTCATTGTAGTCAAGGCAAGCAACAAGAACATCTGTGCTAGTCATTGTAGTCAAGGCAAGCAACAAGAACATCTGTGCTGGTCATTGTAGTCAAGGCAAGCAACAAGAACATCTGTGCTAGTCATTGTAGTCAAGGCAAGCAACAAGAACATCTAGTGCTTGTCATTGTAGTCAAGGCAAGCAACAAGAACATCTGTGCTGGTCATTGTAGTCAAGGCAAGCAACAAGAACATCTGTGCTAGTCATTGTAGTCAAGGCAAGCAACAAGAACATCTGTGCTGGTCATTGTAGTCAAGGCAAGCAACAAGAACATCTGTGCTGCTCATTGTAGTCAAGGCAAGCAACAAGAACATCTGTGCTGGTCATTGTAGTCAAGGCAAGCAACAAGAACATCTGTGCTAGTCATTGTAGTCAAGGCAAGCAACAAGAACATCTAGTGCTTGTCATTGTAGTCAAGGCAAGCAACAAGAACATCTGTGCTGGTCATTGTAGTCAAGGCAAGCAACAAGAACATCTGTGCTAGTCATTGTAGTCAAGGCAAGCAACAAGAACATCTGTGCTGGTCATTGTAGTCAAGGCAAGCAACAAGAACATCTGTGCTGCTCATTGTAGTCAAGGCAAGCAACAAGAACATCTGTGCTGGTCAAGGCAAACAACAAGAACATCTGTGCTGGTCGAAGATAGTAACAAGAACATGTGCTGGTCAAGGCAAGCAGCAACAACATCTATGATAGTCAAGGCAAGCAACAAGAACATCTGTGCTTGTCAAAGCACCACCAACAAGAATATCTGTGCTACATCACCACCAAGCAGTCTGCTACTCTGGGCATCACCAAATACCCGGCCCTTTGTAGAGCCCCATATGTTAAAAAAAAAAAGAGGTAGAGATCATGTCTGGTCTTGACAAGTATTGGGCCCGACAAGAATTGAGACTGACTCAAGACTTGGAACTCCAATCTCATATCCAAACACATCGCCCCAAGACTCAAGACTCTTGACAGGAACTCGCGACTGACATGACTGAAGAAACAACTCTGAATATAGGTAGGTTGCATCATCTCCCACCCTAGGAGCAAGTATATGCATAAAGCGTAATGCACACTTTAGTTGCATTTCAGTTGTTGCTCTTGAAATTGGATGAATGTTGCCTTTAAATGTACCTTTGCATTGTAAACATTTTGACAGCGAGGTCGGTATTGCTCTAAGGACATGAAGGCGAATCTAATATGGGGGTTGGTCATTAAACCTTGCCAGTAAATGGGCAAAGGTAATAACTTTTTGTTTTAGAATTAAGCTTCTTGATTTAGCATTTCAAATGCATTTCTAACATTAATGTACATTAAGCACAGTTAGAAAATATATTAATAAAATTATGTTAATTATGCTAATTAGGCATAATATCTTGCTGAGAGGCGTTGCTTGGCCCGTAGGTGCCTGCTTAATACAGAGTTGCTGGTTGTTGAATTTGAATTCTCTGCAACCCAGCAGTCTTTCATTCATCTGCTGAGAGACTGCTCCACCTTATCAGGTTGTCCACCTATCTCTTGAGGTTGTCCACATCCTCTCCTACATGATAGTGTACACGTAGTATGCACCAGGTGCATGTCAGGTAGTTCTAAGTGCTGTCCAGTCACGCGCGAGGTGTTCCGTGTAAAGATTGAACAAGGTTGGTGAGACATCTCTGCCCGACTCTAACAGGGTTGTTGAAGGGGGCTGTCTTATGTCCCTTTCAGGTGATTGTGCAAAAGTGCTTTGTTGTAAAGATCTTCGATCAACCTTTTTACCATGTCTTCTGGAGTGTTCAGCCCTTGACAAACACTGAACAGTTTGCCACACAACAAATCATCCAGTATTGAAGGCATTCTTGCAGACTACAAATAGCATGTATGCCATGGGCATTTGACTGAAAGGTACATGTAGGTCTGGTCATGGAGGAAGTCTATTCCTTCCTCCATGGTCTGGTATATATCACTTTGACATGAAATATTACATCCACTTTCGACCTTCCTCGTATGAAACTGCATTGTTCAAAAACCTTGACTTCAAGCCTTCAACAATGGTGTCATGTCTTCGTTTGATCACATTCAGCACAATCTTACTGGGCATGAATTATCAATGTCAAGAGTACGGTAGTTTTCAGACTCGCATCCACAAGTCTTCACAAGAACCTTTGTTTCAATGTAAGCCACAACCTATTCATTCAAGAACTGTAATTACAAAGACATTATTGTCCACCCACTGTTAGTAGTGAAAGTACTTGTGAAGACAAGTGAAAAATACAAGTGAAGAAGTTCTTGTGAAGCACTCGACTATGCTGGAACTGGGCCGAAGATCACGAACCGTCCCCACGTGCAAGTGCCATACCGCACGCTATTCAGACCCTGGGACCTATGATGTATCTGACCACATTTGTGTGCAACGGGCGAACTATTCACCCAGCCATTTTACCGACTCGAGTGCAAGTCTTGGCCTCGGCTTGTAGTTGAGTTTTTGCCGACTGGTAAATGTTGCTGTTGTCATATGTTTATATTATTGCAATTAACTTTTTTTTCAGTTTGCGGCCATTAGTGCTGTAGGCCTACTCATTGCGACATGGTTTTCAGAGTAGCTTGGTTTGCAAGCACTTGAAAAAAATAAAATCAACATTTTTCCCCCCTCACATGGGTACTGTTTCTTTTCTCCATTACCATCCATGATCATTTTGTGAATACGAAATGATGTCAGAGTTTTTGAAAAAGTACATGTAACCTTACTTTCAGAAATTTGGCATGATTTATCTGGACATGTACATATATGTCAGAGTATAAATATTTTGCTGGGGTTGGTGCAATTCAATATTTGAGAATTTGCAACTTCAAAATTATGAGAGCACATGTTTGTTTATTTAATAAGAAAATAAGATAACAATGGCAATTAAAGGAAAAGAAAGGGCATATACTGCACAATTTGTGCCTATATATGCAAATACCTACCTCTGCTCACCATCTTGATTACTTGCTTGAGTAAAGGCTGATCCTCTTTCTCCTTTTATTTACTCATGCTCAGTGTGAACGAAAAAGTCTTTCTGACACGTTCCATTAATTCATTTTATCAACAGTGTATGATAAAATGCTTTATACTCAGCGAGTTCATGTTTGTTTACATGTACATGAATTCATTTGCTCTTTGCCTTAGTTTCATATACATACAAGAACACAGGCCAGCAATTTGGCGTGTTGCCAAGTCTTTGACCTAATTATCTGGATCACCTCACTCAGTTCTCCAGCCTTGCACAGCTGCACTCCATTACCATATTTGGTATGCCAGTGAGAAATTTCAATATGCAAATGATTAGAACAACTTTGAACCAATGAAAAAGTTTGTTTTGTCTTTTGTTGCTTAGTGAGGTGAATTGGCCCAAGTTGGGCTGTAAGTGGGCTGTGCTCACTTTTGTCACAGTCATTGAGACAGCAGGATCAGATTTCATTTTGTGCATTAAATTTTCTAAATATTGTTAAACTTGGGGGGGGGGGGGGTTGGGGGGGGGCCTATGTGGAGATCATTGCGAATTGATCAGAAAATAGCTTAAACTTCAAACCAAGTACATGTACGAACACTTTGCTTCCAAATGTGAGACGTTCAAATCAACCATGAAACAAAACATTCAACCTGACGAAGAAATGAAGTAGTCTTCCAACAGACTTGAACATTTACAGAAGCATGTTCAATATCGTTTCAATAAAAACCAAGCAAAATTGAAATCAAATAAGAATTGTCAAAGACAACCCTGAAGACTTCTAGGCTCTGCAAAAATCACTGTGACGCTAGAAAAACTTTCAAGTAGCCAGTGTTTGATTCAACTAAGCCATCCAAAGAGTGTCACTGGTACACCATTGTGGCACAACTAGTGTCTTTTATGTCATTGTAACTCTAGTCATTTCATCAGAAACCTCTCTGGTACCGTCTAGCCAGCCAGCTGGTATCTCTTTGTCAGCATTACCAGGGATCCGTAAAGCGCTCCAAAAGTATGTGGTTGAACCCTGCCTGGGCTCAATAGAACGCATCGGCACTCATCGGCACGCAACAGCACGCCCTGGCATCCCAAGTAATGCAAGAGAAGGGCCCTGCATCGGAACCGGGTACCAAAGTACCCGACTATTAATGTCAGGAACCGGATCTCGATTATGGGTACCCGTAACCAACTTTACAAATTACTAAGTTACTCCTCAGACAATGAAAAAGAAAGGTTTTGCATGTCATTTGTGGGGAATTGCATGTATCAAAATAAAAACCAGCTTACATGGAAAAGCAAAACATTTTGTACATTTTTGATGCTCGCGAAAGCTGCAGCATACAAAATGCCGTAAAGCTATAAAGTTCACTGTACAGTGAACACACTTAAATCTTGCTGTATCAACACACTGATGTACATGTACATGTACATGTACATAACATGTGGACCTTTACGAAAAATCTGAACAGCAACTTTCAAGATTTGAATTTTGGGGTTGGGTTTCTTTAACGGATGCTCAGGTACCCAGTTCCCATACGACAGGTAAATGCACACTCCTATGCAGGAGCCTGTGCCTTTGAGTGCAATGCGGGCAGACCCAAGAGCATGGGTATACACCCACAAGCAAGCGTGAGCACGGGTCTGCATGCACATTCCTGTTTTACTATACTCCTGAGGACAATGCTTTGTGTTTTCTTTTGTCCATGTAATATAACCTCTCCCAAAGGCTGTAAAAGCACATAACCGTACGATGGAGGATCGTTTTGAACAAAAGACCTAACGCCCGAGGACTGAAAGGATCTGTTGTTCTGCCTTTGTGTGTCTGTCCTCAGGGGTTACGTAGTACATGTGCTCAGCCACACACAAATTGGAATTAATCCATGGTCCCTAATTTTTATAAGTTTAGGGCGACTAGCTTAGGCTTTCATATTAACTTAAGAAGCAATACTTCTCTTACTAGTCTTCTTATCCACCAAGAAGTGTGCAGGGTGCTCCTGGATGGGAATATTGAAGAATTCCAAACAATCCTGATGGATCTCCTCAAACTGCATGTCCTAATGTCAGCAATTAAAGAGAAACAAAAGTATGTCTCATCATAAGCTGGATAAGCAGGATTCAGGGTTGAATACAAGTCCATCACGAGTCCCTGTCACAAGTGAATCACAAGTCATTTCAAAACATACAGATTCATGAGGCAACATCCACTGTGCACATGGAGAACATATAATGCCCCTCCATGATACCACACTGCATGTTCCAGATGAGCGTGTCATATTAAGTGCATGCATGTCAGACTGTGGTCGGCCGTCAGTCACAGCTTCGATTGGCCCCAACGTCATGGGGTAGGGCTGAATGGGTTTGTCTATTACCGTAATTTTCGGAATATAAGCCGCGGCTTATACGTTGAATTTGCCCATGAAAATGTTTACTGCGGCTTATACACAGGGCGGCTTATACGTCGAGCCGTGAAGAATAAAAATAAGATTCACATGTGTATTTAATGTACTGGTACAAGAAGAGATGTGTTGCTGAAATGAATTATAAATTAAGAAAGTCATTAACAAACCGAAACCACGTCTCACGTAAAGGTACCAAGCGGTAAAAAGTACGGTGATGAAAGCTGTCTTCGACACTTGCGACCAGCCGTACGTGATACTGGTACAGTGCAGCAGCGATATGCAGCATGCTTTCCCCCAGCGGACCACACCATTTGTGGTAATAAAGGGGTGTTCTTTCTTGGGAACAATAATTACCAATATTTCCGCTGTTTAAAAAAAAAAAAAAAAGACGACTAAAATTTTTATGGCGTTCGAAAAATTTATTTATTACATAATCAGTTGTTCAACGTCACAATATATTTTGTTTTCTTGAAATGTATTCAAGAAATGATGTAAAACTCAAAAGAGGGACTAAATCACCCCTTACAAAATTAATGGATTCGTCTATCAAAATGTCCGCTTCGTTTTGACAATTTCCGAAGAAAGTTACGATCGAAACTTGAATTTTTATCGCAACTACTCATTAGTAATCGCAACAATTTGATAAGTTTTGAGGTAAAAACGGACCTGTTTATTCTTAGGACAAAACAAATCAGCATCTGTTGCCACAAAGCAAGATTTGTAGCGCTCCAGTCAGACAACACACGGTGGGTTTCATACTCTCTCACGTGCTGTGGGAAAATGTTGTCATTCACCGGTGTGCGTGGCGCAGGCTGCCGGGCTATGACGGGGCAGCCGACAGCAGTTCCCGGTGTTTATTTCTCATCAATTCCCATATTTGTTTGTAAAAGTATCGATTGTAAATGATTTGATATAACTTTTGTGGCCCTTTTAATAGCTTCTGTAGTGTAAATGGAACTGGTTCAGAGCATTTTGACTAGAATTTGGAGGCCTTACAAAATTGAAACCGCAGCGGTCGGTGCAGCTTATACGCCGGTGCGGCTTATACGCCGACTTCAAATCTTAATTTGCAGATTTTTGCGTGCTGCGGCTTATACGCCGCGCGGCTTATATTCCGAAAATTACGGTAGTAACTGAATCAAAGGAATGCCTTTGCACTAGTGACAGTTTTTGAGGACTTACGATGGACTCGACTACAATATTAATACTACTTGGAGTCTGTGCACAACTACATGTATAACCTTAAAACATTCAAATTAGAGCCCATCTCAATTCATATCAAGGACAAGTTGCAGACATTGTATCGTGTATAAGTTGCAGGACTCTGACCAACTTCCCTGCAATCTTTCCACGATAAGGTTATCAGTGTTGGTGAGTCAAGCAGTTGCTAATAAAAATTTCTCCGGAACATGTCCAGGACAAACGCAGACTTCTTCCAGGCAAAGTGAATGATTCTACCCGCAACTTGTCTGGAACTCTTCCCGGATATGAATTGCGACGGGCCCTCAGACACTTTTGTACCATATCTGCCATGTTTCCACACTCAGGCGAAGAGACTAAAGGTTTAAGTACATTACGAGTCATGTTTGCAAGCATACCTCGCTGATGGGCAGCTGAGTTGGGATGTCTGTCTCGTTTGGTCCATGAACAATCAGTTTCTGGTGGAATTAAGTAATACAAACTATGAAAACATAAAGAAAATCAATTTAAAATAACAAAAAGTACAGAGAACGAATATTGAAAGACATATGATCATTGCTTTGGAGAATAAGCCATATCGGTACCTTAATGAAGTAGTCCAGGTCAAAGGTCATTCGGGACAAAATCGCTGAAGCAATGCTACGTGATGTTACACAAATGCCCATTCTGCTCGTAATTAACGCGCGAACGTCGTGAAATTAAGCATGTCCTTGCGTGTCAATGCACCTTCCATGAGCATTTGACTATCCCACATTACCCATGACCCATATCACTTATGCACATGCGCCTTTGTAATACCAAACTGGCTTATTAGTAATGAGTGCAAGACTGTCATTTCCGAATTGACCTATCGCCGTTTGTGAGTTAGCCATGCCCCTTAGACAACCCTATGGGAATTTTGTATGCTAAGTTTTGTTTGTCTCAGATGTTGTGCGTTCCCCGTTCATTTGTATATCATGTAATTGGACAATACTTCACAAGCTGCGTTGACGCGATTCTAACATGATTCTACCGCGATATGTCCATTGCAAATCAGGCACTTCAAAATGTATGCCTTGCATATTGCAGTTCTTGATACTGACCTTGGCACAGGGCACATTAGCACTGATTAACACAGTAGGCTGCCAAGAGAGGAAGAAACATAAAACATTTCATCAGTCATCATCAAAACTTAAGTTTTGATTCAATTAACTTAATCCTTATCATGGAGTGCTGTAAATGCATCACTGTACTAAACTTCTGTTAAATGTAACCATTGGCTCAAGTACTTTTATGAGTTAAACTCATAACAACTAGGTTGGCCTCAGGTTGATCTATGATTTGCTTGTGCTACAATATAACTAGCTTTCATCAAGGCGTTGGTTGGTAATGTCTGTGATGGTATCTGGCCGCCAAAAACATAAACACTATCCAAGTGCTATGCACTTTACGAAGCGCGAACGACGACATCGTGTAGCTTCAATATGCATATCAGTTGGCGAAGAAGGAATGTTCGCACTTGCACATTTTTAGCGGCCAGATACTATCACAGACACTATCGACGAATGCCTCGACCAAGGCTAGTTCCGTCGCAGCGCAGTCAAGGTCAACCTGAGGCCAACCGTGGGGATGTGACATTTACAGGGTTAAAATAGGAAAAGGCCACAAACTTTTCAAAGATATTCTACTATCAGTGTTGGGCAGCCGTGTTAATCGGGCAGAAACACAACTCCAAAAAGTTTACACAGAACCCAAATGTTAATGATGAGACCTTGTATTTATACAACTGTCCCTCTGGTTTCCACAAAACTGAAAATCAATGAAATCACCAAACCTGACTCATATGCAAAGTAAAATCATAGTGAGGACCATAGTATTCTCCTTTCTTGAATTTCTTTACACTCTTTGACATTCTTATTACATTATTTGCATGTATATGCCAAGATACAATTTATTGTGTTTGATGCTTTATGCACCGCACACACACTGGGACATGCTACATCCTTTGCAAAGTGTCGGCTAAATGTCAAATGGTCAAGCAATTCAAGAAAGTTTCACTGAATGTTTCCCAAATTCACATGTGGATTGCAATCCTAACTAACAAACTGAGATTTGAATTCCAGCATTTTCAAAAGTACTTAAGTCTTGGCCTGCCTGGACTTACATCACATTGTTCCTTCTTGAGTGTTTGCTTGAGATCCTTGAAGGAGATTCCTGAGACGAACGGAATGATGTGCCAAAGAACGCTCAGGGTGTTAGCGATAGCTTCATTGGCGCCCTCGTGTGGCGCACGACAATGATACACCACAAACCCAAGCTGTCAAGAACAGTAGAAAAAGTTGATACATGAAGATCATCTAGAAGAATGAGCAAGTTGTGCTTGTGCATATCATGATTTGATGATGTTCACATGGGAAATGAGTTATACCATCAAATTATTACTAAATATAGAAGACTTTCAGATGCAACCTGTTTTACAGTGTTTATCATGCTCTAACATATACAAACTGTTTCAATCTTCTGTTTGACTGCGCTTTAGTTTGGTTCAGAAAGGCTTGGAAATTTTTGTCCAAACTGAAGTTTGGCAGCAAATTTAAAATGAAACATCAAAGTCATTTGCTATGGTTGTACACCTGTCAGGCATCAGCAAACATTATACTACAGGTACCGGTATTTATAGGTACCCTGTGAATGTCATGTATCAACATGGCTAAATAAGTTGGCCAATTGAGACAGCTAGGCCCTATGGCAATTACAATTTATCAGTAAAATCTTCCATTTTCAATTTGTATGCCGTAACTTACGCAACCTACATTGTATAACAGCTGCTTTAGTGAAACCACATCATGTTGCATTAGTGCACCACTTCTTAGCACGTTTTAAGTATCATAACTGAAATGTTGCACAATTAAACATTTTTTTGTAACTTATGCAACTTCAATATAAATGGAGTTACACCACTGGAGCTAAGACTCACCAGGTAATTGAAGAGACAATGAGCAGTCTGTGCCGGCAGCTCACCGTAGTGCGATACCATCTTTTTCATCAATAAAATCAAGTCCTCCTAAGAGATATCAACACAAAAATAACACAATGAAATATAACAACTTTGGATTCAGTGATTTCAAGGCCTGTATTGCATCACACTGATTCACTTCAATTCAATTCCATTCCAGATGATTTTTTTTTAAAAACTACCAACAAATAAAGCCACCCCCAGGTTGACCTGCCATTTGCTTGCACCGCGATGAAACCATCAGCATCGAGCACAAAAGAAATACTCAGGTCACAAAACTGAGAAATTGTGTGATTATTGTGGAACAAGCGGCATCTCAATATAATTGTACAAACTAATCATGCTCATGTCACCCACAATGCGACAATGATTCCCCGGCTTAGACATGATCATGTGACTTCTTCAAAATGGTGGTGCATGTGTTGATAACAGTGACAATGATCTTCAATGGCCAGGTCTGTTCATTCAGCCACTATGATTGTCATAAAACTATGCATTTTTCCCATGCTGCTTGGCTACGCAATGAAATAAGATGATGTGGATGTGCGCCCGACATTGTACAGATCGACTGCAATGGGAGACTTTTGAGACGTTGGTGGCAGCAAACATACCGGTCCTTTTTCAATTGTTTACGTCACATTTAAGCCAAAGCGCGCATGCTCAATGTGACGCAAACAATGGCAAAACCAACTGATGCCAATCGACTTAATATCATCACAGTTACACTCTGGTCGCAAAAAGATCCACAAAAGATATGTTCCCCATGGTCATAGCTCAGGCGCAGCTTTATCCTCAAAGGTCAGTCCCCAACTGTTCGGTATCACTGCAAGGTCGATCTGAGGATGGCTTAATAAGTCGAGAACTAGTTTATACAATTTTTTTAAATACAAATATACTTTGTCTCAGGATGCACTGAATGTAATTCTCTTCACTGTCTGTTCATCCAACCTGTTTGTTTTTGGCTGTAATCTTCTCCAGTATGTAACGACATATCAGGGCCGGTTCCTCCACAAGACACGCCCACAATACCTTCTCTGCAACCTCGCACACTGCCAAGAAATTGAAAGGAAATCCAATCAAAATTTACAAAATAACATAAGCATCCACAAAGAAAACCTCTGGTTTGTGCACATTTAGAATAAGATTTGTCGTTCACCCACACTGTACGTGTCCCCCTCCCAATGGGCTATTGAAAGTAGTAAAATAGCATCATTTATAACACCTCACCCACAGATTCTTTATCTTGATTGGCCGGAGCGACTCACATGGCATTTGCTATTTTTGCTATCTTGCTGTGCACAGTCAAAAGTACTATACTAATGCATATGTATACAGGTGTGCGCGTTGCACGTTGGGCATATTGTTTCCAAGCGCTAGTGCTGCAGAACTGGGTTCAAACTTTTCTTGAAGGGGTAGTTTGGAAAAGTACACTTTTATTGTATTTAGATTAAATTAATCAGTTATTGCTTAAAATCAAGCAGAATCACTTAAAAACAAAGATAATCTCTGGTTTGTGCACATCGTTTAAAATCAAACATATTACATCGTAATCGCTTAAAATCAAGCAAATTGTTGACTGCTTTATCTCGTGGTGTAGTAAAACTAGCCTCCCTCGGTTATCCATGGAGCATTCTATTTTCCCTCTGCTTCGCCTCGAGAAAATAGAATGCTTCATGGATCACCGAGGGAGGCTAGTTGACTACACCACTCGAAGCATTCAATATTTGTAATTACTATTGTTCATCCACGGTATCCATAGACAGGCATATTAAGAGCAGTGAATTTAAAAGAATCAATGCTTTCAAAATGTTTGTAAAGACAAGTTGAAATTAACAGTAAAATATTGCTACACTGAAGGGACGCATTTTTGTCGACTAGAGCCAGTGTTGAAGTTCAGTCCATCATAAGTCCTCCTGACTCAATGCACTTCCAGTGCTATTTAAATGTACTCTGCCAAAAACATTCTTTTGTTATTGTTCATCACCTGTTACTTGGGACTGAACTTGTGAAAGTACTTGCAAGTTTCTTGTGATGCATTTGTAACGGAGTGGACCCGGCAGAAATCTGTCCAATCAAAAGCCCTGCCTAATTGTAAACTTTTAATGACTTTTCGCTAAAATAAGAACAAGGAATAATTCTTAGTTGATTCTTTTTCACCAGCACTTACGGGAAAATTCTCTCAGTGCTTTCGGTAACCATCCGGTTGCCTTTTTCAATGTGACGTTATTGTCCAGTCTCTTTCTGATTACGAGGCCATAAGTTCACCTCGTAAACCAACCAGCGCAAGCTGGTAAGCCTGGTCACGGTTCATTGACAGCTTATGGTGGTGGATGCACCTCCTGTATCTTTCGGATATAGGCAATCTACATCCGCCGCCATAAACCGTCAATGAACCGTGACCAGGGTTACCAGCTTGCGCCGGTGTACGAGGCTACCTTACAGCCTCGTTATCAAAAAGAGACAATAACGTCACATTGAAAAAGGACACCAGATGGTTACCGAAAGCTCTGAGAGAACTTTCCCGTAAATGCTGGTGACAAAGTATCAACAAAGAATTATGACTAATTCCCAGCAAAGGAATCTTCATGCTATATTAAGAACAAGGAAATTTATGCTGACCATTTAAATTTGTGATAAGTGAGGTGGAAAGACAAAAATAGACCTAATTGAGGAGACCAACAAACCTGCTACTCCTTCCTTGTTAACCTCTGAATCCTCCAACAGTGCCACCAAATGCACAATGGTGGTACAGACGCATGACGGGAAGAACACGCCAAAAGTGGGTGGGCTGTGGTGGGCACGCTCAGTGATCAGACCCTCGTCATCACCTTATTAGTATTCAGAAAGGGTCAAAGATCATATATAAAAGGTAACAGATTTGTTAGTCAGAAGTCAACCCAAAGACAAACCAGTTTCTTGTGCAAGCTCATTTCATTGGTCCTAACGGTTTTTATTTTGGGTTAAGTTATTTGTAACAAGATATGTCCCGTTGAAAGTTACTCATACTAGGTTGACGTCAAAACAGACTCGAGACTAAACAGGACGTCTTCCACTCAGATTCTTACATTTTATGACCATTCCACATGTCACATGACAAACAGTGACAGCTTAACACTGACGACGTATTCAAACACAGGACTTGCGAATTGTCACCAAGAATTCAAGGACCGTCACAAAAACCTTTACTTTAATAAGGACAGAGAATTGGAACTGAGATAGGTCAAGGACAAACTGCAAAAATAATAAATAATGAAGACTGTGGCATTATTACTGTGAATTGTGAATACAAAAGTGAGGGGATTTTTTTTTTCAAACCAATCATTCCTCCATGATTTCTAAATAAAAATGACAAAGAAAGCATGGTTAAGCACTGATGCAATCACAATGACGGAAAAACAAAAACTGGAAATGAATTAAAAGCACAACATTTATATGTAAAACAACAAAATGGTGTTAGTTGCCAACGTTACCTCTGCACCAAGGAAATTGCTTGGGGAAAAATGTCTGGGTTAAACATGCACCACAATTACCAGCAACTAGAATTATACAGACATGAGAACAATTGCTTTTTTGATTGATCAATACCAAATTCAAATTGGACTGTATCGTCTTCAGCTAGCAATAAAAAGTTAGATAAGTGTTTAGTCGAGTACTGCCGAGTACTGCCGAGTACTGCCGAGTACTGCCGAGTACTGCCGAGTACTGCCGAGTACTGCCGAGTACTGCCGAGTACTTTAGATTGCCAAGTACCATTCAAGTCCAAGTAATTTGCAAATTGAGTACAAGTACAGGTCTCAGAGTACAAGTACTTGTACTTCGGAGTACGAGTCCGAGTCCGAGTACTTTTACTCCCGAGTACAAGTCCGAGTACTTGTACTTCCGAGTACGAGTCTGAGTACTTGTATTCCCAAGTACATGTACGAGTTCGAGTACTTGTACTTCCGAGTACGAGTACTAGTCCGAGTACATTGTGCTTGAAGCCAAAAATTATATGTTAGTGACATGTGATAAAAACTACAGATTGTCTTTTTTAGCATTTTTCAACAATTTGAAATTTATTTTTTCAATCTGCAATAGCAGTTCCTAACCAAAGTTTTTACCAAGGAAATGCTACACAGCTGAAAAACAGACATGAAAGTTTAGGTAATTTAATACAATTAATCTACTATGTACATTGCATTTAAAGTCCCAAGCCTTCATGTCTTTCAAGCCCTTTGATTCCTCAGACTAAAAAAACAAGTCAAGTTCCACAGAATTTGACATTGATACTTTCTTCACAGGGTGTTTCTTCCTCATGTTTGAGGTTGTCCCAGACTTTTCGGAACTGCAAATAGTGCATGTGGAGTTCAAGTACTTTGCTGCCCAAGTACGAGTACCATTAGTTCAAGTACGAGTACTCTAAAAACAGTACTCGAGTAGTACTCGAGTATGAGGTACGAGTACCAAGTACGAGTACTACAACACTGGATATTGCACAAAGTGTTGCCATAGCAACATTGCTCCTCTGCAGAATTCTTCTAAATTGAGTTAATAAGACTCAAAAGATAACGCTGAACATGGTTTCATGAGGCCCAACTGAGAGTGCCCAAATGAGAATGGAAGAGTGGTGAAAAATGAGAATAATGGTACAATAGAAACAATTGTACATACAAGAAACTTGTAAAAGAAACTCGTTCTGTGGTCATGCTTCTTGTTTTAGCAGAACCGTATCACGCTATAAAGAGAATCATAAATGTCCCAGATGTTGAGAAAATAAAGATTAGCCATCAAACCTGGTTTGGGATGCCCCCAAATTTATTCATGTGACCGAGACTGAACACAAGTGAAAGATAAGACAGGATTGCTAAATCAATCCAGATCCAAATATCTCAATAGAGTACAAGTTTTCAAAAGCTTTGTATTGAGCGACTTAAACTTATAAGGCTTTTAAGTTTCTATATTTTAGTTCATTTCTTTTTCTAATTTCTTCCTGTCAAATTAAATGCTCTTTGACAAATTTGCTGTGAATCTGGTCACATCTTCAAAGCAAGAAAAAGTGTGCGAAAGAACTGCACCAACTGATGCTAGAAATCTTTAATGATATGGGGGTAGTGAGTATACTTAGCATGCAATGTTAGCATGATGAGTGTAATGAACTTGTGCAAAGCTGTTAGTGGCTGGTACAGAATCCTACTTACTCCAAGCAAACCATTAAATGTGAACTCCAGCAAATATGAAGGTCCCCCTTGTTTTGTCAGACGATATGACAATATTTGAACAGGCTATGGTTTACGAATGCTATGCTTTCAGCATGTGCAGCCTCAGAGTCATGTAACACATTTTAATTATTCTTGTCCTGACTGATGTCTTACTTCAAAAGATTAAAGCATTACTCTATAACCAAAGCCAGGACCAGATGGCTTGGCATGAAAAACTACATTATTAGATTGACAAAGACATTACTGGAGTTTCAGTCAAAATGAATAATTTTCACTCCTTGGAAATAAGGGAATGGTTTAATCACTCTAGGCTGCCTCATGCATTTCTGGGTCTAGCGTCTTCGCATGATCGTCGGGCATTTTCGGCAATGCATTAGAAATGTTTCCCCGGTGGTAAACACCAACTCTCCCTTTTTTTTGTTTTTGAGGGCTTTGCATCGGAGTCGGGTACCCGAGTACTGACCGCTCATGTCACGGGATCGGTATACCCGTAACCAACTTTGCAAATTACTTAGTCACCTCTCAGACAATGAAAAAGAAAGATTGAACGTCATTTGTGGGGAATTTTCAAAATGAAAACTGGGCTACATGGAAGAAACAAAACAGATTTCAAGCTCGCGAAATTCGCAGTTACACGATAAAGCTTAAAATAAAGCTCATTGTACACATTTGTATCTTGCTGCATTGACACACCAATATCGTATAATATCGTGTGGACCTTTATGAACAATCTGAACAGCAACTTCCGAGATTTTGATTTTTGGGGTTGGGTTTCTTGAACAGGTACCCGGGTACCCCTGTTTTCATTTTCAATCGGGTACCAGGTTCCAGTACAACCCGTGGATATACACCCCTAGTTGAGGGAGTACTTGTGCACAGAGCACAATTTTTTGACATGCAGCGGATCAGTGTAATGGACTATTGGATCAACAAGAGAAAAGCAGATGTAAAAGCTTGGTATGAAAGATTTAGGTA
Source organism: Patiria miniata (assembly GCF_015706575.1). NCBI lineage: Eukaryota > Metazoa > Echinodermata > Asteroidea > Valvatida > Asterinidae > Patiria > Patiria miniata. Next base: position 12,523,541 of record NW_024037055.1, read on the forward strand.
AAATCTGAGCCACAGTACACTAACAAATTTTATAGAGAGGTAACCAAAATAAATTTGGTAGAACTAGCGGGTGATTCATGTAACCTTATGACATGGCGTGGCTCCTCTTTTGCCACAGTTAATTGTATGGGGTCCGCTCATAAGTCCGACACCTCATTAGTCCGACAAAATCGCATCCCCTAACCAATTAAAGGCCCATAAGTCTGACGCCTCATCAGTCCGATGCCTCATAAGTCCAACGCCTCATAAGTCCGAAATTTCGGACTTATGAGGCGTCGGACCTCTGAGGCGTCGGACTTGTGATACGGCCCAAATTGTATATCAGGCATGAGAATGAATTTCAATGAAGAACAGGAAACTTGTGTAAAAACAGGAAAAAAAGATGTGACATCAGGCAAAACAGCCCCCAAAACAGGCTCAAAATAAATAAAACGCTGAAATTCAGGCAACAAAACAAAAACCCAGGAATTCCAGTTTAAACAGGAAGATTCTAATGCCTGGTATGTATGTAAGTTGCTCAACAATGTGTTTGCCTCATTTCATAAATGTTACATATACATGTATCTATGTAGTAGCCTGAAAGTACTGATAACACACTGATCATTTTACTAAATAACTGGTTCTCATCACAAAGTCCACACCTGTTAAACTTTCCAAGATTGATACAAGAAATTCAAAGCTTTCTTTTTGAGGGTTGCCACATGTTGATTTACTGTAGAGCAAATTTTTGATACCCATTTCCCAAGTAAGTACCACAAAACTATGTTCATAAACACAGGCAGATTCAATTCATTGCCTGTTTTGTCATGAACATGAAATTGTGAAAAAGTCATCATAAAAGCTACACATGATTTACTACATCTAAGTACTGGGATGACATACGTGCACACGAATGGCTTTTGTGGTATGCATTATACCGGTCTATGTACACGTCAGATCTGGTGAACTGCTTCAAACAGCCCCTATGGCACTCAGTAAGAAACAAGAGTTGCTCCCCATCCGAAACCTCAAAGACAATTAAGATAGTTGAAAGCAAAAACTTGGATTTCATGGCAGTTGACATGGTCAGGAAATTTTACATCACATGAAAGGACTAGAATAGTGTATATCCACGGTTACTGTGACAGCTCAAGTGTCAATTTTAATGAGTAACCTCGGAAGAGAAAATGAAAGCTTAAGAGCGTGGGTTTGTTTTGTTATGAATCAAAGAATGATTACTGGTAAATGATAGAAGTAAGGAGCATTAAGAAATAGTATAGGGTATCAGAACAAATCAAGAGTAGGCATTGACAGGTGATATGGTTCTGAACATGATATGGCAATTAAAAATGGCAGACATGACACAAAGCACCAAATAAAGAAACATAATACATGACCAGTAAATCTGAAATATGCCAGTTACATTGATATATGGAAGATTCAGGTGGGGAGGGGGAGGGGTGGGGTATGGGGAGGAGAGGGGGGTTCGATGGGAACAGACAGGCGATTAATGAGGTGAGGTGGGAGTGGACACAGACATTAGACCATATGGGATACCTGATGCGTTGCCTGTTGACGCTCCCCCAGACCAGAGAGATGCACGACGAATGGACAAATTCCGGCCCCGGTTCAGGCCGGCGGCGGCCCCCATGGTGGCCGGTGGGGCTATGGACACCCGTCGCGCTGTCATGGAAACGGTGACGGGCATGGGCGTGTCGTCTGAACATGGCGGATAAAAAACGGAAGCAGACGCGAATGGGCAGCCGGTGGGATGGGCAGGGAGTGGAAAATACATGGGATGTGGTGTGAATATGAAACTGCATGTTAGTGTGGTTATATAAATAAAAAGAAAAAAAGCTGACAAAAACACACAGTAACTGCAACGTTAAAAGCTTGATCGTATTAAAGTAGCAATTAATGTCCATTCATTACGGACGGAGGGACCTGTATTTGAGTTCCTGTTCGGTTTACAGGACAGGGTTTAATGATATGTATTATTTATTTGTACTGCTTGCCTTCATGCACTGCCTGCTTGCAGACAAGAGGGGTGAGATACGGGCCATCAAATCACCCCTCTTGACTGACTGTCATATTAATCAACTATTAGCAACGTGTGCAGGGTTAGTGATGGACGGCACAATGCATAAACAAATGCAAAGTCATGCCTTGCTTGGAATATACACTGGAAAAAAAAACCTACCATTGGAATCAACAGACCAACCTATCAAAGTTTCAGAAGTATTGAAATGATCGATGTACAGGACTCTGATACGTAATATCTGACAAATCAGGAATACTCAAAATGACAGAATAGATCTGGGTTCCTATTGGCAACTAATGCAGAAAAAGGATCAAGTTTTTACTTGGCATCATTGCTATGATATAATGCTTCCAATTTAACTACAGATGAATACTCATGACATGTACTGATGCTGTGATTTGGGATGAACATCAAGTGATGATTTTCACATGATCAACGCATCTCATGGAGTGTCAATATGAAATGGCTATGTGGAAACCTGCAGACGGTATATTCTCAAATCAATTTCAACATCATATTCCTCTTTTTTAAACCAAATTCTGTAAGGCTTTTAACATCATCGAGATCATTCATCTGCTAACTTAAATTTTTCTCACTGATGACAATTGCTTTGCATTGTCTGTCATAGTGTCAACTTTTAATCTTTTTTCCACTAAATATTTCATACTTTTCTTCATGTTCAACAAACTTTTTAGGGCGACCTGTAGACTTCCACAAACTCATTACATAGTGAAAACAATGAAATACTTATAAATAAAAGATAATGTACATGGGTGCATCAGACACTTGAATGTCAAATTATGTTGTATACAGATGCCTTCCTGACTACATAAAAACTAATACTTAACATGTATTCAACAAAACACCCATTACACTAGATATTCTACAAATAAAACATACAAAGAAACATAAAGTGACACAATGCACAACAAGTATAGATACTCAAACATTGTGTCATACAGTCTCCTGCTCACAAGAAAATAAAAGAAACAAACAAATTGTAAAATATTGCAATTTACATGTAAAAACATAGAGAAATTGTCAGAAGTCGGCCGTCCATTTTTTTCCCTTGTCAATATGAAAAAGTTCCACAGATACACATGTAGTCTTTATGTTCATAATTTAAAACACAATTAAATAAATCAAAGTACATGTATTGGGCCTGAAAAGATTAAAACAGAGAAGTTTATGTAGTTGAGAATTGTCAAACAGTGCATAACTTTCCATTACTTACCTTTTAAATGTAACTGTGCTACACATGCACATCATAAATGCCTTATCCCTAAGTATGCAAGTCAGATTTAATGCTCATCAATGAAAAGGTCGTTAACATTTTTAATTCAGAGATTTGAGCTTGATGTCAATTCTGAAAAGTAGACGGTTTACCTGGCAGTCAAATTTTTCTAGTAAATTCCTGATTCGGTTAGGGAAGTTTACAAAACTCTTAAGAGTAGTTTCAGATGAAGCCCAGACATGGTTTTGTCTGGTGCTTGACAATTTGTTCAAAACAATTTGCATGACAAGCAATTTACAAGTAAGGGAATTTTCAAATCCAGTTAGACAACATGTTCAAATGAAGTCCTGTTTAGTTGAGTTTAACGCTGCACACATTTCAAGCCAAATGTGAACATATCAAGCATTGTGTCATTAGGCAATGTCTGTACTCAAAACTCAAGTCAGAGAAGTTAAAGTCACGGAGTGTTTCACATCATGTTTCCATGAGGAAAAGTGCAAATCAACTATCATCACGTAAAATATAATGTAAATTAAGTCTCAGACCAGAGAATTTTCAGATAGAGATTCGAGCATGAAAGTTTGTTTCCTGTCCCATTATTATATCAAGTAAATAAAAAATATCTTTTTGGGACTTGAGTTACAGAGCTCGTATCAGGAGCTTGCGACAACATCACAGTGTCTTTGTCATCGGTAGCACATAAACTGTTTAACAATTTTCGCTCCCAGATGATCAGCCAGAAAGACAAGATTCCACACCTCAAGAAATGTGGCCTCGTATACCAGATGTTGTGTGATGGTTGTGAAGACACTTATATCGGGGAAACAGTTCGCACTTTGCAGACCCGATACAGAGAAAACACCAGTAGGTCAGCCCCCCCCCCACCCCCCCCCCCCCCCACAGCAGTTGGTGAACATATATTCTTCTCAGGACATAACATCTCGGTGGACAATGTTAAGATCATCGCCAGGGAGGACAACCTCTGGAAACGCAAAATCCGCAAAGCTGTGGAAATCCACAGGCACTGCCCCCATATGAACAGAGATTGAGAGTACGAGCTGGCCCACGTGTACGACCGCCTCCTGTCGTGGGACCAAGCCTAGTCACATGACAGGTCACGTGAGGGCCTCAACAATGCCAGTTGATAAAGACACCCTGATAGTGTTGCAAGCTCCTGATACGAGCTCTGTAACTCATGCCCAAAATAGTTATCTTTTATTTACTTAAGTAAAGAATCATTTCAGACTACATCAGGTCAAGAAAGATTTAGGTCAAGTGCCAATAAGTCAGGTACCAAAGTCAAGTCTTGACTTATGAACATTTCAAATCAGTTTATATTTATTTTTATATAAATGTTCTATGTTCTCTTTGGCTGCATAAGAGCTAGCAAGTCTAAGGACTATGGATAGTCTTATGGACAGAAAATTTGAAGACAAGTCAGAGAGATATGTCAAGAAAGTTTCAAGACAAGTCAGAGAGACTGTTTCAAGTCAAGTCTCAAGAAACCAAGAGAGGGAAGCTTCAAGGACCCAATCAAATGTCATTAACAGGATTATTGCCAAGAATTGCCTTATCAGTCATTCTGTAAGTCAGCTTTCAAGTGATGAAACATTGAGTTATATTTCAGGTCCAGCTTCTAGTCGAGTCTGTAAGTCAGGGATGAAATGAGTCATTAATGCACTCCAAATTTACGTCAGGAACATTTTGTGTCAATCAAACATGGGATATACATGTGTACTTGATTTAGTCTGTGATCCTCAAAATGCAAACATTTTGTCATAAATTTCTTTTGAACATAAGAAACCCTCTGGAGATATAAAAGTCAAAAGTGTAAAGTCAGTTTGGACAGTAATATAGCACACCTGGGACAACTATGGGACAACTACGTTTTGCCGTTTAGCTCACTGAGCAGTACACACTTTGGTTATTTCTTCCCACACCACAACACCTTCTACCGGTATATTATTTCAGCTGCCACACTTGTACCTTGTGTGCAATGCATCATGCCTAGGATGTGGGAAATGAGGTTGCTGCTTGTCAAAACCATTCACAGCATAGCATCGTCATTCTTTGTACAGCATTCCACTTTCAAATTACGAGTCTTTCTGACTGTTTGGTTGCAACGTAATTGCAGGACGTTCCCAAGGCGTGCATGTGGTGGCCAAAGGCTTACTACAAGAACAATTCTTGGTAACCTACATGCCCCTGTCAAAGGACATGAGTGCATAATGGCAAGGCATTCCCGAACGATCCATATCAGATTTATCTAATGCCCAAGACACTTCAAAAGACATTACATGCGATAGTTGATATCTTAAAGTGTCATGCGTACATGTATGCCTCAACACACAGTGGAACCGAAAGTATGCAATTACAGAAAACTTATTTGCATTTCAGGCTAGCATTGTTTTCATCAGGTCCTACATTACATCACTATCTGAAACTGAAGATGCCTTCCTTATTAGAGTCTTCTGTAATAAGTAACATTCTTCTGTGACAATAACTTTATAAACTTTTCAAATAAAAAAGGGAAAGTGACTAGGCGCATTAGAATAATTTCAAAGTTGAAAAAAAGACATTGGCAAACTGGGGAACCACCGACACACGGCTGGAATCTGGAGGTCGTAAGTTTAATCCCCACTCCAGTCAATTGTTTGTTCAACTTTAAAACTTAATATAAAAATTGTTTGTTGTGGCCATTGTTTTGGCCAGTTTTTAAATCCAATTTCAGACTGGCAATTCCAAGGCCACGCTGAACCAAAAAGTATCCAGAGTGACTCAAATCAACCCAAGTGACTTTGGTGCCAGTGCATTTAATTTTCCACTGTATAAAGCAAAGTCTGAAATCAAGACACCCAGGAGTCTTCTTACCGATTGCAACAATTGATTTTTTGGGCATGCACAAGTGTTACACATATAAGTCATTCCTAATCTCATGTATTACAAATTCAAACTAAATTCAAATCTAACGTTTTTCAGTCCTAAGCAGGACCTTTCTCAAAAGTCCTGATTTTGAGCAAAATGTTAATTACGCCCTCTAATTTCAGTTCAATCCAGCCAGTAAGCAATTTGCAGCAGTTTTATTCATGTTCATGTTTTAAGTCAAATGTAAGGAATAACTGAGTTCAGGAAACTCTAAAATGCCAATCTGAGCAGGTGTACCGGGTGAGTAAAAAAAAGCGAAACCCAAATGTCAGGACTATTGTTTTAGTGAAGTTCTGTCTGCATGTAGCACTTTCATAATCTAGGATATGAAAGACCAATTCATAAGCTCTCTTTTAGTACAAGAATCATTCAAATCATTCATGTACTTTTCAAGTTACAGAATTTGAAACACAACCACCTTTTTTAAGTTCTGTCCACGGATCACAAAAAAGGTGTGCGTTCTTTCAGTAAAACGAAAACAAATCACAGACATACCTATAAGATTTGTTGTCGTTTTGAAAGAACGCTTACCTTTTTGTAATCCGTGGACAGAACTTTAAAACAGTGGTTGTGTTTAAAATTCTGTAACTTGAAAATTACATGAGTGATTTGAATGATTCTTGTACTACAAGAAAGCTATGAATTGGGCTTTCATATCCTAGATTTTGAAAGTGCTACATGCAGAACTTCACTAACAGAATGGTCCTGATATTTGGGTGTTTTGTTTTTCTTGACTCACCCTGTATATATTCCTCCTAAGGTACATCTCCCTATTTAAGCAGCCAAAATGAAAGAAATTAGAACCGAGGATTGGGAGTCTTTAATACAGCAACTCTTCTCATAATGGCATCAACCAGCTTGATGTTAATAATGCTTTGAGTAATAACCGATACATACGTCCAACCCTGACTAGGTCTTACCTTCATCATCTGATGTGACATGGTGTGATGGTTCATAAGCTGCCTGGGTTAGGATGGGTACGTTGGTCATGTGGAAGGTCTCTCGAGCAGCTCTCTTCTTCTCTTGTTCACGGAGGAGTGTCTTCTTGATGTGTTCCCGTCGCTGAGTGGTACGCGACACTGCGACAGCGGCAAAGGAGCGCTGTAAGTGGAACAAAGGAATTGTTAGATTTTTCTGTCTCTCAGTATGTCACAGGAACGGAATGTAACTGCAAACAGGGTGTTACGCTGCAGGGTAAAGCAGCACAAGCCATCTGTAGTCAACTCCATCGCAAGTTTATCACGAGTCAAATCACGAGTCAGGTAATAACAAGCCAGGGATGGACAATGACAAAGGAATGTCTATAACACAGGTTATTTGAATACATTGTCACTTGATTTGTGATGACATCTTAAGACTTAACTAAAACTCCATCAATGAGGATTCAATGATCCTGAGTTGAAAGACGAACTTACTCCACAAAACAGTATCCATGTATAAAAGTCAACATCCGTCTATATGTTAAAAAAATTGTCATAATTTTACATTTTTTTTGCACACGATATGTCACTTTGTGGTGCGACCAACAAATTTAGAGGTATATCGCCATGTACTTTCAGTCTTAAGCTGTAGCATATATCAAATTCTACATGATTCAATGACCCATTCTGTATGTTTAAAAGCAAATATATAGAGCTTTGAACTTCAGTGATTATTTTTCCCACTGCCAGCAAAGACTGACAAAACTGTCAGCATGCAGCTCCAACATCATTAGTGTATGTGCTGACAAATGTTGTACTTGATTGGAGAATTGACACACTCTCTACTAATGTAACTAGGCCCTTTCACACTATCCCAAATCTTTGTGATGGACCCAGGTCGACCCCTGAGATTTCATCAGCAACCCCTCTTCACACTTAATTTTAGAGTGAAACACGACTTCAACACGGGTGTGGCACTCGGGAAAAATTTAACCTTAGTGTTGAGAGGTTGTACCCGGGTAGAAGATTTGTTAATCCATATGTTCGTGAGTCCAAAGGTTCATTAGTCAGAAGGTTTGATAATCCGAAGGTTTGATAATCTGAAGGTTCGATAGTATGAAGGTTTGGTAGTCCAAAGGTTTGATAGTCCGAAGGTTCATTAGTCCAAAGGTTTGATAGTCTGAAGGTTCATTAGTCCGAAGGTTCATTAGTCCAAAGGTTTGATAGTCCGAAGGTTCATCAGTCAGAAGGTTGAATAGTCTAAAGGTTCGTTAACCTGAAGGTTTGTGAGTCTGAAGGTTCATTAGTCCGAAGGTTCATTAGTCCGAAGGTTCGATAGTCTAAAGGTTCGATAGTCTGAAGGTTCGATAGTCTAAAGGTTTGATAGTCTGAAGGTTCATTAGTCCGAAGGTTCGATAGTCTAAAGGTTTGATAGTCTGAAGGTTCGATAGTCCGAAGGTTCATTAGTCGGAAGGTTCATTAGTCGGAAGGTTCATTAGTCCAAAGGTTTGATAGTCCGAAGGTTCATCAGTCAGAAGGTTGGATAGTCTAAAGGTTCGTTAACCTGAAGGTTTGTGAGTCTGAAGGTTCATTAGTCCGAAGGTTCATTAGTCCGAAGGTTCGATAGTCTAAAGGTTCGATAGTCTGAAGGTTCGATAGTCTAAAGGTTTGATAGTCTGAAGGTTCATTAGTCCGAAGGTTCGATAGTCTAAAGGTTTGATAGTCTGAAGGTTCGATAGTCCGAAGGTTCATTAGTCGGAAGGTTCATTAGTCGGAAGGTTCATTAGTCAGAAGGTTCGATAGTCTAAAGGTTCGTTAACCTGAAGGCTGGGAGTCTGAAGGTTCATTAGTCCAAAGGTTCGACAGTCCGAATAGACGATGAAGTGCGATAGTCCGAATTGACAATAAGTTCAACAGTCCAATTGACAGCATCGAACATTATTGTCAATTTGGACTATTGAACCTAGTGCACTTTCAGTTTAATGAACCTTTCGGACTATTGAACCCTGTTATCATTTTGCAGTTTTAATTGAACCTTCAGACTAAATTAATTAACCTTATTTTAAATTCGGACTATAGAACCTCCTGACAAATGAATTTGATTAACGAACCTTTGGACTAATGAAGCTTTGGACCATCGCATCAAATGCACGGATTAACAAACTTTATTTCATTTTTGGACTAATGAACCCTGGGTATGGGAAATTTGTGTGTTCTGACTATCCAATCTTGGAATCATGCAGTGACCTTCGGACGATTGAACCAATTTGGACTAGTATCAAGTGGACCCCATGCAAACTGGTGTAGGTGTGAACAGTACGCCTTGTTGACCCATGTTCAATTGGACCTGGTTCCACTCACAACTGTTTCATGTTTACTTCTTCACGGGTAGGTGGGAGTGTGGAAAAGGCCTACTGACAGTTTGAGTTAATAATCAACTGTGATCAGAATGCACAAAGATGAACACACATACATGCAGTGATAACAATGATGCATAATTAAAGATGATTTCTCAGTGATTAATTGTAAATGCTTTGAACACGTGATTTTTTTTAGAGAAAATTGAATTCAAATGAATCACGGATGAATATATGCACAATCCAAACAGAACAATGTCTTCTCTCTTACGTATGTACAGCATGTGTACGTACACGTATATACATTCACGCACGTATATAAATGCATACATGTACACATGCTGTATCTGAAAGGAGAACTAGCTACACGCCAATGTGACTATAGAGGTCACTGTTCATATGGGTCTGCATGACACAGCGTGACAAAAAGAGCACCGATTTAGGTGCGGTTTCGGGCACATAAGGATCGCAGTAGGGGGACAACTTATCATGGCAATCAATCGCTACATCCAGCAACTCTATGCATCCTACGAACCGCCAAAGCCGGGTGACCACCCATTTGAGATAATTTATGATGAACAAAAGTGGCGTCGGGATGCAACATTCTTTCCCCTTTTCCTGACAATGTTTCCAAAATGGGAAACAGCAACGTCTACATGTGACAAAGACTCTAGGTTTGGAAGCCTAGGTGTTAATGAAACAAATTAAACATAAGGAGGTGGCCCTCTCCCCCCCCCCCCCCCCAAAAAAAATGGTGGATTGATTCTTCCATATTCTCAACTCTTTTGAAGATACTTTTGTGTCCAAACAAGACATCATCATTTCCACCAGATTTTGAACTTTTTAAAATTCACTAGAAACTAAATAATGAAAGGTTTGCGGAAACACCACGTGCGAATAATTTCTCAACTAAAAGAATGGTTCTGAAAAAAACCAGAGGTATAAACTCGACGTTCCGGTCAGTATGCTCTGACCGGACGCTCCTGAAGACGGTCAGAGCATACTGACCGGAACGTCGAGTTTATACCTCTGGTTCTTTTCAGAACCATTCTCTTAGTTGAGAAATTATTCGCACATGGTGTTTCCGCAAACCTTTCATTATTTAGTATCTCCACCATGCAAAGCCTCAAATCTTACTCACTAAAAACTAAGACAAAATTTTACTGCTAATGTGTAATTAAAAAACAAAGAATGAAGGACGGCAGGAAAAAGGAAGCGGGTGGGGCGGTGGGGATGAGAAATTGGTTTGGTTGTTACTTGGCCTTAGAAAGCAATCCAGGCTACACAAAGCTGAAAGCTAATCTGATAAACTAATGTGATATATGTCACCCAGTGGACATGCACTAAACGTGTGACTCTCTAAACTGATGGAAACTAGAGACTAAAATAGTACAATAACAGACTTTAATCTAAAACAAAAGGATTGTTACAGGCGAAATAATGTGTAAACCAATCTTATTGAACAGCGTGTTCGCCGCAGTACTACTACCTCCCACCAAAACCGTAAACAATTGCAATACTGCACATAAAGCCAAAAAAAAAGTCTCCGGTTTCTGGTATGCGCGCGCGTCGCCGTAGCCATGTGCGTCGGCAAAATGAAAACGTTTTTTTTTCAATGAAAGATGATGTCTCAAAACCGCCAAACTCACTGGTTTGACTGGAATCCTGCTGCTGCACAATTTTAACGTGTTTTTAGATGGGGTTATGATCGAGAATAAGCTTTATGTGGCCTCTCTGGACTCCCATACATTTGCACTAAGTCTAGTCGGGCACCATTTGCAGTCATCAGCCTACATTTTGAGGCAAAAATATCAGGTAAAAAAAAAAAAAAGCTGCGTCGCCGCACCACTTTTTGGGCAAGCTCCATACCAGAAACCGGAGACTTATTTTTTTTGGCCTAAGGATGTTATGGATCTACCAAAAACATTACCAGTATGATGGACAAATGGTCATTCACTGTGTATTCTCAATTACATAAAATAACCTTGCAAACAAAAAGAATAGACATTACTTCCAGTGGCGCACCCAGGATTTGACTTGGGGGGCTCACAATTTTTTTTCTTCAAATTTTTCATAAGTTTAAGTTTTTCACAAATTTGCCACAAATTGTTGGCCGCAGCAAAAAAATTGGGATTTTCTTGGGGGTGGACTATTTTGACGTTGGTGGTCCCACTTACACCCCTATTATACTACCCGAAAACAGGCCACATACATATCATTAAGTTCAAATCGTGGGACTAAAGCCCCCCCCCCCCCCCCCCCCCCCCCCCCCGTTCCGTGTGCCACTGATTACTTCATCATAAATTGATTCCAATAGTGATGACATCAGTTACCTGTATGTACATGCAACATCTACACCTACATGATTGGCTTAAAGTCTCTGGACATAAAAATGTACATAGCTGGTTTTTAGAAAACGTTATAGAATGGAACAAGTCAACTTAATATGCCACAATTTTTTTACCAAAAATAACCTTTATTTTCTGAATGTAACGTTAAAGCAACGCTAAAGATCGTTAAGCACACAAGCCATACCGCACCACTCTCCAGGTTGCAAATAATACTGTTTTTATTTAATGTGCCTCCGCCCCCCATTTCCAGCATCAGTGCAGCTCTTACAAGTACATGTATGTGTTTGTGTCTACGTCCATGCATGATTTCATACAAGATTATAACTTTTAAATTTTCTAATTCAGTATTGCAATGTAATTTTTGTAATGCAGTCCTTGAAAATGCACATTATAGTGTCCCATTTAACCTGATTTTCAATTTTGCCATTTTTAAGGGCATTTTGCCAATGAAAATGTACATATTCATGAGCAGACGAGTGATGTCATTTCAGGCAGAAAGCTCAATGTTACAGGTGTTTCAGCATCACAATTTGCTACAATTTTGGATATTTTCCTATCTTAAATGTTCTTTTTCTTGGTGATTTGTTGTTGTTTTAGTAAATATTAGGCCAATGAGCAAAGTTTTCCCATGAATGTTTTCAATGAGCAACTTTTGGGTTCGCAATTTTAACAGAAAATGCCTAAACTGAACAGTGTCTTCCTGAAATAACATCACAGCAACAGGGCCCTTATTTGTCAAGAAAATCATGGAAAATTTGAAATGTATAAAAAAGTGAGCTTTTCAATCAAATTAACCAAAAAGTGATGTCAAATAGTTTTCATATATTTAACAGGAGTAGAAAGTTGCACAAAATATGAGCCCATGTCATGGGCCCTTTAACAAAAGACTTGTGACTCAGACCCAGACTCGGACTTGAACCAAATGACTCGAGACTCAGACTCGGACTCAACTCAAGTGACTTGACAACAACACTATATATATGACATAGGTTAAGTAGTAAATGGTTTTTAAATGATTGTTTTCTACAAACTCTACTACAGATAGACCAATTATTAGCAACAATTATTACTTCTCTTACATCTTTTCAAATAGACTAATTCAACGACAGCCATTTTCTGAGGTGGCACCAGGCTTGCGCGAGTTGCGCTCAGGTAGTAGGCACACACTCTGGGCTCCTTCATCGCGTGCTACCAAAATGCATGCACCCCTCGTCTTTTAGAATGTGTGCGGCATGAGCACGAACATGATGCTAAAAATTCTCATTTTGCTCGCTGAATTAGTCCATAAACCAAATGTACATCTCTCATGGAATTTTCCCACTCTGAGAAATGAAACTAAAGATCTATTGGGTGTATTAAAATTATACAGCATGGTTTGGGAGAGGGGGAAGAAGCACGAAAATAGTCGTGGTCCTCGGTGTTGGATGATTTCGAACACCTGCCTCCATTTCAGCACCAGTGAGTTTGCACTACTTCTCCTCAAATTGTTGGAGAGTTTGTATTTATGAATTGGTATTTTGTACATGTATAGCACACACTGTCCCACACTGCAAACAACAAACATGTATGCCTTCTCTTCATGGGTATTAAGGAAAAGGACCGTTGGGATCATCAGCATTAAAGCAGTGGTAACTCCCAGGGTAAATGACAAGATTTCAAACGGTATTAAATGTATATGGACTAGCTGTATCATTCTACAACGGAACTAAGTGACAAGTATGAACCAGCTGGCAAAAAGGAAATGAAAACAAAACAATAACCAAAACAAAAGCGAGATTCCAGCAAAGTTGTGGGGACGTACGACAGAAAACTGTTCTAAACTCTGAGCCTCTAACCCTGGGACAATGGGCTGGTTGGTCACCATGGCGGGATTGTAATGGAGAAGTATGGAAGTATATGGAGGGATGTTGGAAGTTACACAAGCCCCGTGTCAATGTGAGTCTTCATTGGAATGCTAAGAAACTGCTGTCGTTTTCATACATGAGAAAGAGTTGAGAATATGTGCAAATACTTCAAAGTTTGAAACGTCTGCTTGAAAGTACAGTTGAAAGCAACTCTTATAAAAGATTACGTACAGGGTAGGAGCAGCAAAAATTGAAGTTTTCACATATGCAGGCAATTTTGGCAGAACTTTACACTCAATTGAAGTGTCTCATTCCAAAAGGTCAAGAAATTTTTCTCATGATTATTTGTGTTCTTGACAAGGGGCTTAATATGTTGTGGGTTTACCAAGGTTACGATCTGATGTTAAAATTAAGAGTAAGAACTTACAGATAATAACCTCCAACATAATGGACCTGTGTTGGTATTAAAGATTCCCGGCTGCAGTAGTATTACAAATGATATAAAGGAAAAAATTAGTTACAGGTTCAGTGAGAGCTGTTTATTTAAATCAATAACTACGATGGTTGTGGGGATTTATTCATTCAGATCACAGCATTCTGAATTTGGTTTAACCAATGTGATAATTGCCCAGTGCATAATTCATCAATGCTTAATACATCCAATCTGACATTGCTCCTTTTAAGTGACTGTCACATATCAAGACTCAAATAAAAACCTTCATCAATTTCATTGAAAAAATGAAGCCTGGTTTTCAAGAAGGAAATTTTGCAGAATGCTAAAGTTCCCAGTAGGCATTGGGGTATACACAGTGTTACACATTGCAACATGTAACATGGTTACTGTGTTCGACTCGTATGCCATCGTACATGGGTTCGAATCCTGACCGTGAGAACATGGTGCTTGTGCTCTCGAGCAAGGCACTTTACCATTATTGCTTCGTCCTTCAGATGGAACGTAAAGCCGTAGGTCCCGTGTGTTGTGTCATGCACATTAAGGAACCCAGTAACACTTGTCGCTAAGAGAAGGGGTTTGCCCCGGTGTTTCTGGCAGTGGCTGCAATATGCCCCGCAGCACCTAGCAAAAAGGTGCTACATAATGGGTCTCATGTGTTCGTATACTTATTTACCTGTCTTTCGTTGCATTCTCCCCCAGCGCTTTGTATCCTTTGGAAAAGGCGCTATATACGGTTATTATTATTATTATTTATTATGATTACCCTGAGTAAACAGTGTTTATACGTCGGTATAGGGCAAAACCTAATATTGATTTACATCACCCGACTCAAATGTCAAGTAGCTGCCACGGCTCAAAATTAACGTGACCAAAAACCGGGCAGGATCCTGCCTGTTTCAGAAAAAGTCTGAAGTTTACGAAATACATATTGTTGACATTCGGATATGGTCGCAATAGCTCGGTATTTCTGAGAGTGAAGTAGTTTTTTTTTACCAACAAAACACCTGTCGTACTTGTTATCAGTTTTGAAAATTTTGAGTTAATAAATCCATTGCAAACATTCAAACATTTCAATGCCAGAGGAATCACCCAGTATCTGTATTAAAAGTCCAATGAAGACATTGTGCCTCAACTATGCACTCATACGATGGCCGGTCTTTGCTGAGTCAGATTCCAAGCTACCAGCCATTGAAGTCCTTCTTATCCACTAATCCACTTTAAATAATGAAATGTGGTATCCACTACTACTTCAGATAGAAACTGGCCAGCTTGACCATGCAAGCTAGTTCAGTAGTAAGATACTTACACTAGAAAAGAAAAGGTAAAGTCACACCTAAGTAAACTTGTCAATTTTTTTCTCAGAATCTCTCGGAGAGCAATATTAGAAGGGCCAAACCAAATATTAAATTACATTACTCGATGCAAGAATTCCATTTCTAGTCACTGAATAGACACTTTTTTCTATTACATAATATGTACTTGAGCTACAATCAGTTCAAATTACTAACCAAAGAAACTGTTGGAAAAAGGGTTAAATCTCACGATAAATTAGTCAATCCAAACCATGCGTTATAGAAAAAGTTAGTAATAAATTTTAGATAAAACTTTTCTACTTTACTACAGCTAAATTCTGCAAGTAGTTCAAAACCATTAGGGGAAGGAAGAAAATGAAGAGTTTATTTTCAAAACACGATATACGTCATTTTTTCCCTTTTAGAATGTCGCCCTCTCCCGGCTGCGAATTTCTTTTTCCCAAACGACATCCTCATGAGGTGAACACTATGACGTTTGGAAGTCTCTTAAAAACATGAGAAAAAATTATAAAATTAGAAAAAAAGAAATGAATTCGAACGTAATGAAATTCGGACTTATTTCCCTTTTTAAAAATCCTCCAAAGCCTCAGATTAGAAAAGTAAGAAATTGGGGTTAAAATGGTGATTCAAACCCATACCGCGTGGATCCCTCCCGGTACCAAATCACGATCCTACCCAACTGAGCTATCAAACTGCTCGCCAAATCCTGGAAATTCATGGTAATATATACTTGCATACGTATCATAAAAGTATCGTAGAGGGCGCTCAACAACCATGTAATGCGGATGTTGTTTGGGAAAATTTTTTGACACTTTCGATGGCTGTTATATAGTTTCACACGATAAAGTTTTTATTAAAAAAAGGGAAATTTAGAAACAGCTGTTATCCCCTACTGTTTTTATTCTTTAAAGTTTTATAACCGTGCACATTTTTCATTTTTCAAATTGATGTATCGTGTTTTGGAAACTCTTCAAATGGACGTGCTGTGTTATATAGGAATTAGATGCACAAACAGGATCAAACTAGCTGAAAGCGGCGATCCAGACCTGAGATTCAGTGGCAGCTCTTTTGCACAATCCTGTCAGGAAGGCCCAAGCAGAGATACCAGCTTTGCTCTACGATGTAATCAGGACATAATGGTTGAGGGAAGCAAAGCGTTGGTTAGTCCCAAGTGTTGGGTTCTTCCTCTGCTAAAAAATACTTCTACAATTAAACAAGCTGGGAGTGAACTCTACGGACTCCGTGCATGACATTTTTAAACCACTTTTGAGAGCACCATTGGAAGGGACACACATCGTGCACACAATGCCTTACATGTATACTTGTGGGGAAGACGAAAGACCTTGAGTTTGTTTCCCTTCTTTTGTTTTCCTTTGTTCCTGTTGAAATCTCAAAATCCATAGCGTTTCCCCTATGGGGAATCTAGATTTCTGAAGACTTCCTTGTGGGGTTTATTGTTCTATTGTGTTTTCTACCCCAGGAACTATGTACATGCTCACTGGTTTGCATACATGTGTACGCACAACTAATTCTATTTTGAATGAGCATAAACTGGTAATGTGTTCATGTGAGCATCATGTCATCAGCAACACATGTGACCTGTTCTGTCAAAAACAGATGCTTCTGGGCAGAGGTTGAAATTGAGATAGGGCCAAAAAATGCTGCGGTGGTGATTTTTTTCCATTTTCAAATTTCTGCATATTTGTAATCCTGAACATGTCTAAAATATACTATAAAAGTTTGAAACCCTTATTTGAACTCTAAATAAAGAAATGTCACTTGAAACAGGTCTTAAAATAGACCCCAACCTTTAACTGCCATTTTCTCCGTTTTCTACTTTTCGACATGATGAACTCTGCCCAGGAATGACCGGTTTCAAAAATAAACCACCTATTCAAAGGAAAATGTACATATTTTAACAATATGCAAAAATCTCATTTTTGACCTTATGCCTAGAACAGTCTGATTTTGACAGAACAGGTCACACATTTGTAGGTCCCTCCCAGTGGTCTCGATCCCCCAACACTCTCTCTGTAACTGATGATGGGGGTTCTAATTAGCTTGCATGCACGGACTCCATACTACATGTACTTGTACCCATAATCATGGTTATTGCTAAAATCTGCCATTTGAAAACTACATTTACAGAATGCTAGGAAATACGCTCTCAGTTCTACTTGTTTGTCAGGCACATTTTCACTATTTTGAGAAACTAGGCCCATGCACTATGAACCAAATTTCCTTTTGATAATTTCATTTGATATTGATCTTGAAAAGGGAAAAAGCAACCGCAATGTCAAATTTGGAAACTTCCCAATGTTTATCTTTCATCAGAGTCTGTCTTCATACTTGATTTTAGGTACACATATTGGCAGAAGTCGTACAATATTTTGAAGGCACCTACTTTAGAATACTTTAAGTTTACATAAAATTTTTATTAAACAACTAAAACAATTTTAAGACAGTTTATACAATGTAACCTCTGAAATGCAAAGGTTAAAGGTCCAAGTTTGGAATACTAACACATGAAAACAATATAGCGTAATGATTTCATGCTTGAAATACTCAGGTTGTATATGTAATGTTCTCCTTTTTTCTTGACATACATGTATGCAAAGCACATCATGCATTCTTCTGAATACCTACTGATGGTGTGAGGGAACAATTGTACAGTTTTTACAACAATCAACAGACAAGCACATGCAAACACATGAGACACGTTTGAATGTTTGTATGATACATGGAATCATCCTGTTCAAAATATCATCCCGTTCTAATTGAAGGTGAAATTATACGGTGGGACATTGGACATTTACCAACAATTTACCACGTTTGTCTGAACAAATTATGGACTATATTTTATGCACGTGACACCTCAATATTGATTGTGCCTGGTCTTTTTTGTCCTAGCAGTTTCTCTAATGTCTCCCCGTGGCAGTAATGCTACATTTTTGTAAACACCAAGAACAACAGAGCCATGACGCATATACAGGGTGAGTTTTAAAAAAAACGAAACCCAAATGTCGGTACCATTGTTTTAGTGAAGTTCTGCATATAGCACTTTCAAATTCTAGGGTATAAAAGCCCAATTCATAAGCTTTCTTTTAGTACAAAAATCATTCAAATCACTCATGTACTTTTCAAGTTACAGAATTTTAAACACAACCAGTGTTTTAAGGTTCTGTCCACGGATCACAAAAAAGTTCAGTGTTCTTTCAGTAAAATGAAAACAAATCACATAAGGATGTGTGTGAATTGTTTTCGTTTTGCTGAAAGAACGCACACCTTTTTTGTGATCCGTGTACAGAACCTTAAAACGGTGGTTGTGTTTAAAACTCCGTAACTTGAAAAGTACACAAGTGATTTGAATGATTCTTGTACTAAAATAAAGCTTATGAATTGGGCTTTTATATCCTAGATTTTGAAAGTGCTACATGCAGAGCTTCACTAAAACAATGGTCCCCACATATGGGTTTCGTGTTTTTTTTACTCACCCTGTTCAAATTAGTGAAAGATAACTTCAAATTTTTCCCTCCACTTTTGTTGACACTTACCGTTTCCTCTTCTGTGGACACCTTCTCTTCTAGGTCAGAGGTCGTGAATGGCATCCAGGGCGGGTCAATCACGGCAATGTTGGACATCCCAATGGTGGGTGATGGGACTGTGAAGTCAATGCTGGGTGGTGGTACCTGGGGTGAGAAGATCAGAACAGCTGGGTTAAATTGATTATTGGAAATTGCGTTTGACCGAATATTCAAAACTCAATGATAAAGTTTTAGACATGCCAGCTGCAACTGCGTGCTGCTCAGGTCAAAAGTTCCACGCAAAGTCATGAAAGTGCGCCAGTTAAAATTTGCGTGCAGCGATCAATGATGTGGGCTGGGCTGCTACAGTGTTCTGCAGTAAGTGTTTCATAATCGTCTTATGAATAGTTAATGCAGTACCCGCTGCTATGTACATCAGATTCGAACCAGCCAACCAATCCCGTTAGTTCGGTGGTCGAGTAGTAATACATCTGCACTAGAAAGCAGGAGGTCGTGGGTTCGAGTCCCACCCGAGTGATTTTTTCCAACTTTCACTCGGGAGGTAACACACTGAGTATACAGTGTTTATACGTTGGTGAAGGGCAAAACCTAATTTGATTAACTGTCTAAAGGGATGGGAACAATGAAACGCTGTTGACAAAAAAGTTGCCATCAACAAAAAAGCCGCATCTGACAATAAAGCGCCGCAACTTTACGATTAAAGTAACATCACCGTTGTATATTTAAAATGTCCGAACCAGCAAAAGCTATTCGAATATTCCGTTGATGATCGAATATTCAAGTATTTGGTATATCCGGGACAGCCCTAGAGTTTATCAATTATAGTTAAGGCCGGTTTATAGTTTCCATGTCAATGTGAATGCGATGTGAACTTGACATCACAAAGCTTTTGCTTTGTTCAATTTTGTGAATTCGCAGCGTGAAAACTTGCCCTGACATCATAAAATCCCAATCGCTTTCGCGCCGAGTATGAAACGGCCTTTATTTTACCCATGCTTTTCAACATTTGCAAGCTTTCAATTTTCATGTTTTGTTTAAAACTGAAGTACTTTGTTTTTGCTATTTTGGACGTTTTCAACGCTCTGAAACTATGCTTTTGTTTTGGTTTGCATTTGTGCTAATAGCATACAAAAAGATAGGCATGGGTTATTGTCAGGTTTAAATTTGTAAAGTAATTATTCCATAACTAAACGTGGGTGATTTTTTTTTATTGATGCCTCATTCAAAAGTGAATAACTTTGCTAGAAAACTAGCGATTTTAAAAGAACATTGTTTTTTTTCGGGGTGAGACTCGAAAACAGAAAAGGGAAAGTAACTAAAAATGTGACTGATGTTGAATTTGGAAACGGAGGGGGGGGGGGGGAGTATCTTCTTTGGACCAGCTCACATGCTATCTCACATCCGATCTCAAAACCTTTCCAGTTTGTTATTTATCTAGTGGGAGAGAGCACGCACACACAAAATAATAAATTGGAGTAGGTTTTGGAAAAAACAAAGGTAAAGAACCTCAGGTTATGTACAGTTGAACCTAGGATAGGAAATCTCTAGGTAAAGCAGTTTGTGTAGGGAAAAAGAAAATGTATGGTGGATTATGTTCTATTAATATGTTACTACTTTTTGAATTGTCATTTTCTACACGGTTTATCTCTGAACTGATAATCCTGGAATCATTTTCCACTTAATTAACTGCTCATAAAAACAGTATAAATGCAAGCTGGTCATGCAGGCAATTGGAAAAAGAAGGACTTTAACACAACACGTAAATGTAAAAATCATATAGACAGATAAAGTTGTTATGTAGGCATGGCAAGTCAAGTCACACGCTACTCAAATAAACCACGACAACAGGAATTCTTTTGATTCTGTTAATCCTTTCTTTACTTGTGACCCAACTTGTGATTTGTCAATTGATTGACTTGACAACAATTCTGTAAGAAGCTTGTTCTTACTCTGAAGATCAAGGAAGCTTTTTCCTCCATGCGTGGCCAGACTTGATGTCTGAATCGCCAGAGAACAGCAAACCTCTGGATAGCATCAGCTCGTTGGCCTGCTTCTTGATGATGCATCTCTCCAGCGATGAGTTTACTGACAGTCTCAGGGATCTTGACGGCACAGATCAGTACCATGGCAGCTGTAAAACCACACAACACAAGGCATTAGGATGCAAGCTCTATGGTCAAGTGGTAAAACCTCTGCACTAATGATGTGCATCGGGTCAGGTATTGTAGATATACAACCCAATCCAAATAGAACCCGATCTAAACTCCCTAAAAACCCGACAAAAATTCAAGCGAAACTGACCCAAACCGACCCAAACCAAACCGACTCCAAAAAACCCTGAATAGCTGACTTGGGCTACTGTGTCCGATTTTGTGCCGGAACTTACTTGCGTCGCGTGAAAATCGTCGTCTCTCAGTTAAGAACTTCATATCGTACTGTACAGTAAGACTCATAATGTTACCTACTACTGGAAAGCGCTTGAGCGCTTGACCCTACACATTATAATAGACTTTGCGTGATAGACTGCAAACCACATGAACATTCGAGTTTGCACGGTGGGTCGTACGGGGCACAGTAACTCTGCAATAACATGGCACCGCATGAATTTCTGACCTGTTTTGGGGTTTTTTTTGGTAAATTTCAGTTTAACCGACCTGACCCGAAAATCTGAAACACAAAACCGAAACCAAAACCGAAACCGATCCAACTGAAATGATGGGAAAAACAGTACACCTCATGTGTATATCTATGACTTGCTCTCACGAACGAAGATCGCGTCAGAACCTTTCAGAATTGAGACTTGTTATGGACCCCAAATTTAAATATGTTATAGACCCTGAATTGAACAATGTGATCCTGAACTTTATAACAAATCTTGAAAAGTGGGTGGCGCATTGTATTATGAATTGCTCCTATGGGCTCCGTGCACAAGTACCCCCTCAGCGGTAAGAATGGGAGAGTTGGAGGAGAAAAAATAGACTTATATTCGAATGCATTGCTGACGACGCCTAGTGGTCACATGAAGATGCTATTGCTTTATGCACATTCAGAATGAAATAAGATAACCAGTACGTGCACCTGGTGCGTCCAATCAATGGGGGCTCTCGAAAGTGATAAAAAGGCGCCCTCTCTGTTCATGCATGGAGCCCATTGTGAAAACACCAGCATGTTAAGTGGAACCTCTCTTCTGTGCACTTTGTTCCCATTTTACCAAAGAAACCACCATCGATTAATGGGCAGCTTGAATTAAGTTACCTACCTGCAGAGCCAGCAAGCTGCTGACTGCTGTCCAGTAGTAACTCCCAGGCTAATGTCAGAATATCAGCAAAGAGGTCTTCAGTCAGAATGGGTGCTGCCTTGCCAAGGAGGGATAGGGGACTGTGCCACAGGTACATTGCCTGGTGGACCCAACAAATCGCAAGGACAGGTTTAACATTCTTGGATTCTTCGTATGACAGAGTTCCGTCATGGCCATTTCATACTTCAACTGACTGACAAAAATTGTTGGTGTAAAAATGTTTCCGACTTTATCAACTGTTGACTGCTGTGATGTAGAATATGGCATACCCCAGGCCAAGCCAAGGGTGCTAGGGGGTTAAAAATGACATATCCCACGTCACAGCAGTCCTGGTAAACAGAAGTTCAATTGTACGGTCACACGGCATTGAATAAATCAAATAATGAATGTTTCACCTTTGTGCAATGGAAAGAATATTTTCAATCAGTAACAAGTGGAATTCCATCTGTCACCTAATGAAATTATTCTTACCATTGCAATAATAAGCATTCATTTTTTGTAAACCAACCTGCGTTTTGAGATATTTGAGCTGTGGCGAGTCTTCCTTCTTGGGCCATTCTAGTTCCATAGGGAAGGAGCCCCCAGTCAGAGCCACAGCCGAGTTGGTGCGGCTAGTAGACGTGGCTGCCTGATGCCTGAAGACACTGACCTGCCGGTCTAAGGTAGAGGAGGTGCTCTCTCGTCTCAGCTCTCGGAAGCTACGAAGGGTGGAATGACCCTGACCAGACTCCTGCAGTCAAGATGTGGAAATAGAAGGTTAACTTCACAACGGTATAACTGACAACCAAACAAAGTGTCTCAATGGCATCCGCTAGCCATACACATTCTCCAAGGACTTGTGAAAAATTGATCAAAAGAAAGAAAAAACAAGGAAAATAAGCAGACCCTACTTTAACTGACATATCATCACTGTTTTCACGAAGAGACACGTCAAAAATTACCATTTTTTCGATTTTGATTTGTTTTCACTATTTTGCTTTAAAACATTGTACTTAACCATTTTGACATGTTTCTGTAAGCAAAACAACTCCCTAGAATGTGTGTAAAATCACATTAAAATTGGAGGATTCAGGACTGTTAGGGTTAATTTCCAAATTACATTAATGATGCAAGGGGCAGACATCTCGATAATTGCATTTTGCGTTTATACGAAGAGACACAAACATTTTGGCCCATTGAATGCGTACAAAACGTATTGCCTAGAAAGGCGTAAAAGTAGGTCAACTGCGATTTTCGTTTTCCCAAAGAACCACATATCTTTACTAATAAATTTTCGTTAATAAACTACTTTGTTAATTCTAATTACTAGATTCCCGTAACAATTCACCTCTCATAGAATCATATGAAGGTTTCCTTACTGCAAAAAGTTGTTGAAGAGTAGTATTTTTTTGCAGTTTCAGTTTTAAGACAGGAGAAAAATCCTTTGCGATTATTTTGAAAACAATTTGTCTTCGAAAATATCTTTGTGACGATATGATGTCCATTAACCCCCCCCCCCCCCCCCCCGGGGTACACCAACCTTGCGTTTGCCTTTGCCATCCATTCGTCTCATTCTCTCATCCATGTCATCATCCCTAGGTCTGAGGAGACTCTCCTCCCCACAGATATAGCGCACTGCCTTCATCAGGCGATAGCAGTTACGTTTCTGTCTCTCAAAGCAGTTGGGATGACAGCAGCGCTGGTGGTTGCAGATGAAGTTGGTCTTGCTGGCTATCTCAACAATAATCTGGGCCAAAGATGACATACAAAAATAAGTTCATCTTACCTATATTTTAGTAGAGTGCCCATGAAGTGATTTGTTAGAAAGTCGTACAGCACGGGTAAAAAGTTCCTCAACATACTCATGTAAAACACTCTTGGGCAAAACATTCATATTCTTAAATTTGAGGCATACAAACATTAAAGGCTTCCAATCAGCATTCAAGTCCATCACAAGTCCAACACAGTTCCAGTCACAAGTAAAGGACAAAATGATGGCGCCATGGTTCATTTGAATAGCTTGTGAGTTGACTTGGGAGTGAGTCGAATTTGAATGTGACTTGAGTTGGGACTGGATGACTAGTGCCCAGTTGTTGACTTGAGTCACTGACTCGAGTCAGACTCGAGTCGCTATGTTTTTTTACTCGAGACTTGAATTGACTTGGGGAAAAAAAAACTTGAAGAAAAAAAACTTGAGACTTGACTTGACTTGAACAAATATGACTTGAGACTCGATGACTTGACTCGAATAAATTTGACTTGCTGACAATAACAAGTTTCTTAAAGTAATAAAAAACCTCTGGGCGTTCGTGTGCACTAGCATGATCGGTTGAAAAGAATGCAGATAATACATAGCAAATTAGCAACCAACACGTGATAGCTGGGCATCCTGAGCCTGCCACACGTCATGTACATGACTAGCACTATGTGCGTGTTATGGACAACGTATCATACGCAACCTCATGCGAAGTGAAGTTTGTGTCGTGCGTAGTCTGAGTACCATCCGTTGTTATAGAGCAGTCATTCAATAGAGACCATAGGCTAAAGAGTGGTTTACCGTAAGCATACTAAATGCAACTAGGGACTACACAACTAGAAAACGGCTGCTGACCCCAATCCACCATAAAGCAACAAGAATTCACATCACGTATTAAACGAAAACGTTTGAAGGACAACATTTTGTCAGACGTCCTTCAAACGTTCAACATGATGAAACAAGTTTGAAAATATTATATCAAAGTGCGTTTTTAGACTCTCCTTACATTCTGAACGCTGGCTCCGTCGTCTAACACATAAACTGGTTCCCGTACGTAGTATGTGCATCTTATATTTAAAAACAAAATGACTCGAGATTTGACTTGACTTAAAAAAAAAAATGACTTGGGACTTGACTTCACTTGTGAACAATTGACTCGAGACTTGACTTGATTTGCTAAAGTTTGACTGGGGACTTGACTTGACTTGGAAAAAAATGACTTGGTTACAACTCTGCTAGTGACTGAATTGCGATCGACTTGAGATGAACTCAACTACAATACTACTTTCAGGATAAGTCTAAAAACAAAACTCAAAGACAGGTCTCATTGTTACCGGTATCCACGGCATGTTTTTGCTGAGATCGATGTCATCCAACCCCACCGTGTCCGGTGTGGAGGCTAGCTCAGGGACATGCTCCGGTTCCTGGGGGCTGACCTGCTCACTGAAGACACTGCTAGTCTCACCGGTGGAGTCATCATCCACGGAGATAGAGCTGATCTTACGGCTCTTGACGCTGCCTGAACGACCCAGCACTGTGGAATGACAGGTAAAGGCTCAGGAGTTAGCATGCTGCACAACGAAACAATCCACTGAATAGACCCCAGGTGTAATGACGTTATGCTTTGTTTTATATGTACAATAATACAAGAAAGCACAAAATGTAAAGAAAGCATGGCGTCATTATGTCTCATCAGCTAGGTCTATTCAGAGAGGAGAGGAGAGAACGAGGGAACAGATTACACAGAGACGAGGACAAAATGATGGGGAAAATAGAAGAAAAATGGCAGACAGAAATACGAAAAAAGAAGAAAAATTACAGACTGACATACGGAAAAAGAAGAAAAATGACAGACTGACCAGGACAGCTTAACTGATTTTGTCAAAGATAGACAGCAGTAAGGGTAAGATCAGAGGAGGATAAAGTCTATCATCTTTTTTTCTTTAAAATGTCCAGGCTGTCTGGTTTTGAAAAGCTTATCCAGCATAAGAGGAATTGCATTTTTGATGTAGATTGCCGTGATTTTAAGAAATTAAGATGGGTGCAGGTTGCTTAAAAGACAAATGACTTGGTAGATGCCGTGATGGTCAATTGTCAAAAACCACCAAAATTCAAATGACCATCAAACCCATTAATTCAATATGGAGTTTGTCAGTGTACTGGACCAACTTGATACAAGATGATAATGACGTAATGATAAGTGACATTTCGCTTTTAGAAGTTCTACTGGGGTGTGAACTTACATCGAACATTTTTTTTCTTAGTTCGTTCCAAGGGTGCAAAAGTAAGTGGTCCGTGGATTAAGAGCACAGATTTTTAACTACAGATCCATACCATGAATGGATTACTTAAAACTTTTCCTGAACTGCATGCTAAGTTTATCATATAATTCGCATCCTAGTACTCAACACTGACTTAGGGATACATTTGCAATTCAGTCACCACTTCAGTTTGCTTTCACAAACAAACCTGGCTTGGCTGATGTGAAAGAACAAATTAATGTATGATAATGCGAGGTCTGATGAAGGTCAGGAGGGGGGAGGTGGGGGTGGGGGGATAACAAATCTATAGATACACATAGTTGAATCAGACACAGAAGACTGAGAGGAAAACAGACACAATGACATAGTCCCGGCATAGACACAAATTAACAACTCAAACATTTTACACTGACCTCCCCCCCCCCCCCCAAGAAGCATTTTTACACTTCAACCACGGCAAAAGCCAAAGATTTTCATGGAAATTTCAAGGGGTAATGAGAAGAAAGCGTTTTACATCTTACTAATATAGACCAGTACGTTAACGCCAGTGTTATAAAAGTGTGGTTTGGGCATAGATTCAACAAAATCATGAGTTTGTTGGACATTTTATCCAAATTTCAGGACATTTTAAGGACTGTGTGATATCCAGAACATTTTTAGCTTTTTATGATTTATACAAACCCTGGCAGTCAATTACAGAGAAATAACAGAAACAAGACATAGGAGGAATACAGCAGCCAAGACAGTAAAATATAGAGAGGAAAGACACAAGATAGAGTAACCATCACAAGAGATGGGCGTACGAACAGTGAAATACATATAGATATGGTAGTATAAAACAACAAGATTATCTTGAAAAAATTTGAACATTAGGTGGTTAGAGATAAGGTGCAAAAGATTACGATGTTGGAATCCCATATCAGCACAGAAGCTCCTGATGTAAAATCTGCTAAATATTTAGATGCAACAAAGACTGCAGTGACAACAAACAATTAAAGCTTTTTATATTCAGACTTTTGTAATCTACAGAAAAAAGGGAAATCAGGCAACTAAAAAAACACATTAAAATATTGAACACACAGACTCCGTGCAAAATACAAACAGTTTCGTTATCAAAGCACAAATTTGATTGATGATACGAGAAGCAATTCTTGAGATGAAAGCTTGCTTGACAAGAAAAGATTAGTGTTAACAATGGAGAAATAGAACTATATAATGACATTCCAATATGACAAAAGTGTGAAGCATTCAACATAAGTTAAGCACAAACAAGTTATTTTATTGCCCTTTTTAACTTTTTAAGTTAATGGGGCCCATGAAGTCATGCCTCTGACTTTTATTCACTAGTTCAATTTTTTTGTTTGGATGTTATTGTTGTGAGGTCAATTGAGGTATCTGCTGTAAAGTTTAGAATTCTCTATGAAATTAACCTAAACTTTGCTCACTATATAAGTTTGACTGTTAAGTTTGCTCTTTGACCAACTGTCATAGAAATAGTTGAAAAAGCAAACAAAAACAATTGAAGCTGACCCAGGCAAAAACCCTGGCAAACATTTTCAACAATAAACAGCTATGCCACGAAGCATGTACATGTTTCTGTGCTCACGAATATGGACATTTTATGGCAATCCGTTATGTTCATAAAGATACATGTAGCTATTAAAGTCATGAACTGTTTATTGCCAAAACATGGTTGAAAGTGATTGTGCTAAGGGTAAG
This sequence comes from Patiria miniata, assembly GCF_015706575.1. Lineage (NCBI taxonomy): Eukaryota > Metazoa > Echinodermata > Asteroidea > Valvatida > Asterinidae > Patiria > Patiria miniata. The sequence continues at coordinate 12,551,517 of NW_024037055.1, forward strand.
TTTGCATACACCATGTCACAATTCTCTTTTGTGAGGTTCTGAAAGAAGCGGGGGAACTCAATGTGTCGGAGAGTATGCTCTGCCCACCATTAGGAGAGGAATTTCCAGACGACGGACGGGCAGAGCCAACCTTGTCCCCAGGGCTTACTTTATTTCCAACCTCGTTTCCAATAGTAAGCCCTGGATAGGAAACTTTCTTCCTATATCCTGATTCGATACCGCAATGAGCAAGAACTGGATTATATATTGTGTACTTGGTGTTGTTATTTCCAATGTGTGTAACGTGTTTTCACGTTCACTGTAATTATTACGTCCACACCTACTCAACAAGAATCCTTTCCTTTCCAATTTGTTTATTTTAATGTGAAATGTGATACTGTATACTGACTGGATAAGATTGTAACATTTTAACTTTCAAAAACATTGTGTTTTCGTAACTCACGCCATGCTCACGCCACAACAAATTGATTGTGTTTACCCTAGACACCACATACAAAAAAATGTGCGGATGTAAAGCACAGGACGGCACCAGACTATTCCTCATTTGCATACGTGTTCAAAAGTTTTGCAAATGCAAATGATCTAATACCAGGGTGAGAGAGCAGGTAGTGGTGGGTGGTACTGCTCGACACCCTGGGGATGAGGTTGGGGCAGGGCATACTGTCTGAAATGTTGACTTTCCCCTGGTTCATTTCAGAGCCTCACAAACTCACAAAAAGGATTTTGTTACATGGTGCAACTGTAACATAATCTTATTGCTCACTTCACCATGCAAACCTTCAAATCTTATAAACTGATTGTGAATTGGACACACAGTAGACGTGCATTTTACAGATTCATTCACAATCATTCCAGGTAAACCAACCATGTAAATCTTTTGTTTATTTGACCAAAAATAACTAAAAATTTAATGGCAAATGTAACTAGGTTCAAATTTCTTTGTGAGATTTGAATGAAGAAATAGATTTTTACATGCAAATAACAAAACTGTCAAAAAGGGATTAGGGATTAATACATTTGTAAATAGTACCGAAGGGTAGTCCTTGCAGTGATAATAATAAAAGACTCAATGCATGTGGTCCAGGGTTCGACATCCAACATTGTCAGGGAATTTGTCGTTTCTGAACATGCCTGAATTCAAATGACAACCATGTGAGAATTGTTCCAAGGCAGGAACCCTATTAGTCAACATTCCACATTCAATGTATGTTGCTATCAAGTGCTACAACAGTAACTTATTGTTCAGAAACTAGGAATCAAGAAAAGTGAATAATGCGAGCAATTCACAATGCCGTTTACCAACACGCTAATGGCCTCACAAATGCCACTTTTTAACTTTACTGTCAACATGCTGCATGTATCATTGGCCTTTGTTAAGTTGTAGAACCACACAAGCACAAACGTTTTTGGAAGAGTCATAAATAAACTTGTTCTTATTCACGCACAAAAATTCCTTATTTGTGCATGACATGCATTAGCAAATTTAAAATGGCCAGGTCTCTGGTGTTGACATTTCCCATAATTCATTGTGAACAAGGGCTCTCGTGATGACCTCCGAGTTGGGCACTGCATTGTGAACTGCTTGATTTATCAGTGCGAAAAAGTGAATTAGGAAAAGAGAACAGGGGACGATTTCACGAAACACTAAGACGCATCTTATGAAAAAGATATTATTGCCGTTGAAAACGCGTGTCGGCTGCGCTTAGAGTTAAAGTGTCGAGGAAGAAAACGGCTGTAGAAACAGATTTGAAAAGATTTCTGATACGTGCCGGGTTGTTTTAATAAAAATGGCTTATTTACAAACTGTAATTATACGCCAACACCTAATCGACTTTTTAAAATAGAGTGATGAAACGGGGAGCAAGAATGACTCTATTGTATCTTGTGTAGAAGTACCTTGCATGTGAATTTTTCTGGTTTAAGTTCGTGTCTTATGCACGCACGCGGGAAATCGGTTTTCCAGGTTTCTTTTCAAAAAAAACTATTTCATCCAAGCGGTAAAAACAAACATGAAACAGCCATCAAATTCGTATTTTTGATGTGTCTTGCTTAAGTTGCATTTAGTGAAATTGTTCCGGGGACGCGTCTTAGCTAAGATTGATCTTAGAGAGAGAACTCATCTCAAGTCCTAAGACGAGTCGTAAGACAAGACGAGTTTCCTGAAATCGGCCCCTGGGAATAAAAAAGGAGGAATATATGGAAATGTATGTACAGGGAATTGAAAAATAATAAGGTGCGTGGAAGATTAGCAAGGAAAAAGAAATGAGATGAAAGAAAAACGGGATGTGAGTAAGGAATGGGAAATGTGGGGAGTGAGAAAGAAGTAGTGGACAGCTGATGATGATGGTGTCAAAGGAAGGAAATCTTTTACCATTGTTAGATGATGGTTGGATGGAGCCACAAACCCAGGTATGGATCCAGGATGGAATAAACAAAGGAGCAATTGGCAAATGAAGGAATGGGGAAAGGAGACACAGACAGCAAATTTGGTATAAAAAAAACAGGATGATCATATAATTTTCTCCCCGATCCATTCTTATTGATATAAAAACCATGCATTAACTATTCAAACTCTGTGAAGAACGTTAAATTGTAAAGCACATTAGTACACAAACCAAAGTGCTATGCTGAATTACCAGAGCGCTTAATCCACATTGTTTTTCTTCAACACTTTGGAATCTGCCTGTGCTAGACACAATTCGGTATCTGAATTTATCTGCTGTATTCATGAGATGGTAATAATTACTGACGGAAACAATGTTGATTGCTTAAAATGTACCAAAAATAGTAGGATTACAGATTAACGTACAAGCTTCACCCCATGAATTTTTGACCAATCACAGCCGTGACTTATGTCCTATGTGCATGCACTAAAGTCTGACATGCAGGCACACGCGTATGATGCGCACGGCTGAAACATGAACACGCGCCTCAACTTCAAGAGTGCATATGCTTTTGAGTATGCTACCACCTACATGTATGTAATGGAACCTCAGTAGTTTGCCATTAGCCTATGGACCAATTTGGCAAACAAAATTAGAGGCCATTATTTAGGTAGGCATGCACTCTGGGCTCCTTCGACCAATAGGGTTACCAAAATGTGCGCACGCCTCGTCTTTAAGAATGCGTGTGGCGTGTAAGTGGACATGGTTCCACTTCAAAAAAGGCTTCCAACGTTCGTCCAATTAGTCTATTGTGTAATCCGGCAAAACAAAATAAGATGCCATTTTTGAGGTGGTGCCACGCTCACATGCAGTCCTTCAATATAACGAAGCGTGCACTCATTTTTGGTCACCCTAGGCCTGTTGGTGGAAGGATACCGGAGTGCGTGTAATACCTGAGCACAACTAGCGTGAGCCTAGTGCCACGGCAGAAAATTGCTGTCGTTGAATTAGTCTATAGCTGAACAATATTTGTGTACATTTACACGTTTTCGAAAATTTGACGCAAATGTAAACGCCCCCGTCAGACTTTGGTGAATGTGGCAACTTTGCTCTCTAGTAATTTAACATAGCTGTTAAGTTTTTAAAGTTACTCGGTAAGCCTTCCAATGCAGTTTGTGCATTGAATAACTTCTGCAGCTAGTTCCATGAGACCACTGAGCAACTTGTACTCTCCTTATTGGGCGTTGACAGTTTCAGATAGAAATTTCCAGATTGGGCCTTGAAACTGTGATCAATTTGGCATGACAGTTTTAAATTTAAAGGGAAAATGTTTGTACCTGGTAGACTGATTAAATGAAGTACCTGCTAAGAGGTCATCATGAACTAGCCACAGAAGGAGATTTTTCCAGTTAGTGCTATAATAAGAGTTTTAAACGAATTTCTGTTCTCTATCTCAAACTACAAAACAAATTAATAAAAAGCGTTACAATACTGATCAAATCTCAGTGTACAGAACGGCATGTCAGACACAATAATCTAATGCATTGACCACTGAATCTGACATTCTATTCTGTGTACTACTATGTACAGCAGCAAGGCCCCTTGCAAAAGGAAATTGCAGAACTACTGCCTGATTGGTGCAGATGGACAAGTATGACTGCCATATCACAATGTTTGAGACATTCTGCCGAGTCTGTAGAAGTTCATCAGAGAGACAGTGCAGACTCCAGGTAGGGTCTGTAGATTTAGGGGGGCCTATGAACAAGAATCAATGAAGGGCACGATGTGCACGCATACAGGTTTGTATAAATTTGGAATGGCGCGGCATACCGGTATGCGATTCCAATTTCCAACTGATTAATGTGAATAAAACTGAAGTGTCCTGCCATAATAACTGAAAAAGGAGTGTTAATATAATTGTGTATTTTTGCACTCCTCAGGGAATGGTCATGACAAAGTCTGTAGTCTACAGTTTGCAAAAATCAGTATTGCTAGCCTGAAGGCTACAGTGTGATGTTTCAAAAAGAGAGGTATTATTGGTAAGAATTTCGATCAGCAGATTTAAGATCGAGATTTCCATCAGAAAGTCCTCAAGACAAATTCTGCAGACTGCAGAGTCAACAGAATGGCAGCAAACACTGGATATTTGAAAAGGGGCCAAATAGAACAAGCGCACGACTGTCCACACTTACAAGAAGACAAAAACGACGAAGCTAAGCCAAACACAGGGTGCTCATCTGAAAACAAGCATAAACAATTTGTGGAAGAGAGAAGCAGACATTTATATCTATCAGCAGCAAAAATGATAAAGGGAAGGAAAAAAATATGTACACTGGGCTTGCAAAATCAAACAGCCTCAGAAATAATGAGGTTCGAGAGATCCACCAATTTCTTGTGAAATCCGATATTGGAAACTGTGGTTGTAATGGGAACTTTCTAATAAGTAATTTTAAAAGTGGAGTAGAAGAAAGAACTGAAAAGGGGGTGTGACAGCTAACATATTTGGGGGAGGAATATTTTCAATTTGCCACTTGTTACTGACCAATAATTTATTGATTTTCCAAGCCCTGAGTTTTCAGCACATTCATACAATGTCTACAGAGGAACGCCTTGCCATATATACACTAGGCTATGCTAGGCAGTGGACTGGTTTTTTTTCAGTGTTGTAGTCGAGGCCTTTTCCGAGTCCTTAACCAGTCCGCGCCGGGATTATTTTGACAAGAACGGAACGTGGCGCACGATTAATTGTCACTCGACCACAAGCCAGGAGGGTTGAAGCCATCACCCTCGGGCACCCATCACCCTTGCTCGCTGCGAGCAGGTCACCGACAGATATTTCTGGCCTTGTTCCCTGTGTGTTTATCAGTCATCCGTTCTGAATACCACAAAACCTTTGCGTGTATACACGGCCTCCGGTGCGAACTGATTAAATACACTGGAATGTAAGAAACTAAAGCTAAGCACCAAAAACTGTGTTGACTCAGTTCTTCCAACGTACTTGTACAGACTGTGTACTGGGAATATTTGCAAAGGGCCTCTGACTTAAGTCTGAGACCATGACCATTTGCTGTTTTCTTGGACATTTTCTACACAGCCTTTCAGTCAAAAAAATCAGTTTTCCTACTGAAACCACTCTGTCTAGCATCTTAGACTTCACTCCTAACATCCCATTTTTTATATTTCAGTTGGACTCGGTAAAGGACTTGACTACGACATTGGCATTTCTATCTCAAACCTTCGGCAATGAAGCCTTCAGTTCCAGATAACTGACACTCACTGACCTCCAGTTTGAGAACACATACGGACCACAAGATATGAAGCTCTGTAACGTAACTCGGGACATCCCGGATACTAGGTCTGAAAGGGTTTCTCACTATTCTGTCTACAAGGTTCAGCTTTATAAAATGTGACTCTAACACTGTCTGACTAATTCAATGGAAGAGTGCTGTCTCCGCGCTATTTGTGGCCATGCTTCTATTTGTCATTTATTCTGCTGGCCATTGTCTTCTTCTAACAGTCAGCGGTCAATCAGTTGCACCCCTGTGCTTTTTCTTTTGGCTTCCAATTTGCCACAATGTTGCAGTTAAGTTTTTGCCATTATTTTACATTCAAAATAACATTCAAAATACCCTGGTCTTTTTTAATGCATTCGGGTTAAAACTTTTGTTCTTTTACTGTCAAATTTCAATTTATCAAACATAGGATGAAAATTTAACAAATGACAAATTTATCTACAGATCTACTCACAGTTTTAAAAAGAAGTGTACTGTTAATTAAAAAACACAAACCTTGCACACATTGCAGTTATGTTCTACTTCTAATGTATTCCATCTGGCATGTGTGCATTTGTGTTTGGATTATTCCACAAGACAGTGCATGCTGTGGGCGCGTGCTATGCATTTCATGGCTTGTGCCTTACCGTTAAAACAGGCATTCAAAAAGCATTGGACGGGCAAATGACAATGCTTTTGTACGACCAATATTTCAGGCCAGTTCATATGTCATGGGAATGCTAAATGATTCCTGGTGAATTCACCTGATATAAAATGCTTTCTACTTTTTCAAATTCCCAAGTGAGATCTGGTCGTGATGTCATAAAATCACGTTTGCCGTCACTTTCATGCATAGCTAACTATAAACAATTTTTTTTCTCTACAAAAAAGACAACTACCATCTTTGAATCACACAAAGCTAAATGTTGACTAACTAACATATCTACAAAATATATCCATGAACAACACTACGCAGTACATAGCGGACATATCCAATTTGCAGATTTAGGATTTGTTTTCCCAATGCAAGGAATCAAAAGAAGAAAAAAACAAATCACGAGAACAGCGGGAGGCTATATGGGCGTTAATTGGCATGTTTCTACCTGCGGGGGCGCTGTTTTCATGAGACATGCCGATGATTGTTGGTTGACTCTCGGCACTGAATTTAACATGCGGTGTAGTATCAGCCGCCGGTTGGGCCTGGGAGCCAGTCTGTGTTCCTGATGAAGGATTGGGACAAAAACCCTCAACACGTATGTATACTCCTCAATGGAAAATAAATGCAACGCAGATGTTAGCAATGAAAGCGTCTTTCAGATATGGCAGACAAAAGAAAATTGATTATAAATGCTGGGATTTTTTTTAACACATCAGAAGTTCCTTGTCCCAAAAATTGATGCCTGTTGTAACCACACAATTCAGCTGCTGAAACAAAATATATCAGAAAACAATCGAGGTATTCACAAGGTTTAAAAATAGAACTCAAACCAAATCTCAATGAACTTGACACCCTTAAAATGCAAATCCATTGAATCATCAACCTTACCTTGCAAAGCCCTATCAAACCTTCCCCTATCAATGCAAAGCCAAAATATCTAACAAAATTAAAGAACAACAATTAAACGCAATTGAACCTATAAATCCAACCCTTCCAAGCCCATCATGCAACGCAAGAAATGCCAAAGCCTAACCCAACCCAATCAAACTAACTGGAATCTACAGTCAACTGCAATGCAACCTAACCCAGTCAATGAAATTCCCAACAAACCAAACAAAATCATACTAACTCAAACAAATGGCAAACCAAACCAAAGCAATTCAAACAAACTCTGCAAAAATTCGACCAAACAAAACTGTTCAATGTTTCTAATTGGCCAAATGCCAACCTACCCAACCAACAAAACCCAAATCCAATACAAAGACAAAAAACCAATGACTGATAAACATGGACAAACAAAGCTTTCAAAACCCTGCACATCAGTTCAGTGTTATACTTATTCTAATCTATGTTTCAGATTTTAAAAGGTATTTCATTTTTATATAAAACTTTTTGTGCTTTTTTAACCCCAAAAATTAAGCCAATTATTAATTATTTAATTACTTTGATAGTGAAAAAACGTGGTATTTCTATCAATTGTTTTGTGTAATTTGAAGAAAAAAACACATTATTTTGCGCTTTGAAAAAAAAATGAGTGAAAACCAAAATCAAAAAATAAAAGATGAGAAAATTTGACTGAGTGCTTGATGTTTTTCTTTCAGCCAGAGTACATAAAAACAGACTGTTAATGTATGCAAACATATACTGCCCGTCACACAAAAAAAAACACATGAATATTCATTTCGGATTAATTAGTGAAATTTACAGCCCATGTCATTGGATAAACAAAAGATTGTATGAGCTTTGTGATATCTTGAAAACGTAACATGCAAAGTTAAATCCACCCAAATATTATTTGTGAACCTCATACATATGGTTATTAAACTGAAATTGATTGTAATGTGTAGGGAAGCAGACTTGCTGCTATGTCATTCTTAGTTTGTAGTATTACCCAGCATCACAGTGTGCAGTAGAGAATATTAAACTGCTCCTTCTTCAATCTTCAATTTTTTACATATGTATGAGGCAATATACAATTATAACATAGTCGTGTTGCATTGACAGGCAATATCAGTCTCCCTAGGTTTCACAAGCTGAGAAATACAACTTCCTTCATTGACAACTTAAGTCTGACATGTAGGGAAACTGGTATTGCCCCTGTCGTTTTTTTTCTTCTAAAACCATGTCATAATTCATTAGTTCAAAAGAAAATTGTCACACACAGTTAAGAATGCAAGTCTGTTACAAAGCAAACTTTACAGTCATATGAAGATTTCCGTACCATTGTTTTCAATACAATAAAGACGGTTAATAATTACAGATGAAAAGTGGGGATTACAAAATACAGTTCAGATAAGCAAGTCAGCAATTTTGTCCGAGCTTTATTGGCTAAGAACCATGTCCGTTTGTCAACTGCAACTGCTTCATTATCACACTCTTTGTCCTGTCTCACACTTTACCGACGTTGTGTCAAAAACACAAGGAGGGAAAACTGAATGAAATGAAATGTCGGGTGATGTACCTTCCACCACTCAGAGGATGAGAATCCATGCAATCAGATGGAAATGGTTAAACCAAAAATCACCTCATCACCATGCTTTCATGACACCTTACCGAACAAGGAATCGGGTCGGCTTCGGTGACGATTGCGGAAGCTGTGGTTGTGCTGATCCCTTGGGGCTGGGGAGGAGGGGGCGGGATGGCGGCGCAACAATCCCCCACGACTCTGCTTACGACCTGGGGTCACTAGGGCAATGAAGAGGAGAACATCTTTCAAGGTGACTGGGAACTTTGGGGGGAAATCAAACTTATTCTGGATGGGGAGCAGATGGTCCAATAATCTATTGCAAGCTACATTACTCTTCAAAGTACAAGTTGGCAATTCCGTACAATCCAACATATGTCTGATACGTACACATTAGTACCCCCTCAACGGGAGACAAGGGAGAGTTGGGGGAGACCACTTGGAGTGGCATTTGAACGCATTGCTGATGATGCCTGACGCTCACGCGGAGATGCAAAGGGTTTGAGCGCATTCAAAAAAACTCTTGCATGCGTTGTCACATCCAAGGGGCTTTTGAATGTGGTAAAAAAAGCACCCTCTCTTGTTTGCACACAGAGCATACACCATAGAGGCCATGCTATTTACTGTTATCTAATTAATTCAACTATAGATAAATGAATTACAGCATCCATGTGAAATGTTAATAAGTAGCATGTTTTAACCTTGAGACTAAGTGCATAAACCTAACATGGTTCAATACACTGAGCAAAAATTATTTGAGCTTTTTAATGAGTTACGACACTCAAGTGCAGTGCTGTAGAACTTGTACTTGGTCCTCGTACTTGAGTACAACTCTTATACTTTTTGAAAATACTTGTACTCATACTTGAATATCCAAATACATGGACTTGAATTCGTACAGTACTCGAGAAGCAAAGTACTTGGACACGATAATTAGGACTCTTGAGATGTTTGAGCCACACCTTGAACCTGTGCTAGTCAACCATACATGTAGTTGGACTAGTCTGGTCCATTGGTCAGGACCAGCCTACAAAGGTTGGTCACATCACTGGTAACCAATATAACTGCAAGCATCAAAATGAACAACACAGAGCCTGTAGCAGCCAATTTCTTGAAACAGTGCTTCACTTATGCTATGCGTAGGACTTACGCAACAAAATGATTGCGCAACTGTGCAATAAACTCAAGATCGATTTCACAAAATGTGGTGCAGCTGCGCAACAGTTTAAATAATCAAAACGTCTTGGACAAGAATATCATTTTCGACACCTGTTTATGTAGGATTTTGTCACAAAACAGTCATTGAATCACCTCTGCCTGCCAATTTGAAAATAATTTTGCCCAACTTTCTTTGGCATTGTGCGGCAACTCTATAAACTCTGTCGAAAGCAAAATAGCAATTCATGCACATCAAACACAAAGCTATAAGTAGGTGTCTTGTATTAACCTTGATAAGTTGTGCAATAACAGGCTTCATGACGATCATGATTTGCTAATAAAATAGTTCATTTTCAACTTAAGCCATCTAAAATTAGTGCGCAAGTTATGCCATAATTCGTTGAGCACGTCGCCGACTTACGCACTGAGAAACCTTTGTGAAATGTTTCATAACTGAAATGTTGCGCAGCGTGAGAAATATTGCGCAACTTGCTGTAAATATTGGTGCAAGGGGACTTATGCACTGCGTAAAGTTTCGTGAAATCGGCTGAAGGACCAAGACGTTTTGTTATGACGCTTTAACCATACTTTGACTAGAGTCGATTACACATAGGCATAAGTTAAATCCTCGATTGAACTTGTTCCTACACAGGGTGTCTCAAAATAAAGGATACCAATTTTTATATGTTCATTATCAGAAATGCACTGAATATTTCAGAAAGAGGCAACGACATGGAAAAGGCCTGGATGTCCTCTATCCAATGATATTAAATTCATTACATCAAGGCCTCTATGAAAGGGGTCGAGTTTTTACCTAGGTGGCAAAGGGCAGACAGATGTTATTATTTGCTGTTACATTAGATCCGCCTAATGTAGGTATATCTGGATATAATCAATGTCTTTATGGTACACAGATGAAGCTGATCTTCCCAAGACAGCAACGTGGAGCTTTCAGGTGGGTTTGGAGGGCTTAGGCACTGCCACACAGACTTGTTGCTGTGGGGCATCATTTGGTAGAGCTTTTGGTGACAGAGCTTTTTATTTAATTATGTCATCAAGTTGAAAGGTCCCAAGATCTTCAGATCTCACCCTTGTGACTTTTTCTTGTGGGGTCACATGAAAGACAAGGTTTTCACCACGCCCCCATGCAGCTAAAATTTAGGAGTTAAGAGCCAGGATAAAGTAGATGAGATGAATCAGCTCCAAGACAAGGAATAAGACGTGGTGTCAGAGACATGAGACAATGATGTGAGCTGTGTATTACCAGAAATGGTGGTCATGTTGAGGCACAGGACCATAAATTTACCCTGTGACTACCACACAAACGAATGAAAAGATTTAAGTGATCAGAAAGATTGTTTCATTGACGTGGTGTCAGAGACATGAGGCAACAATGTGAGCTGTGCATTTAAGGAAACAGTCAGGTCATGTTCAGGGCACAGGACAATAATTTAACCTGTAACTACCACATTAAATTAAAAGATTTTTGTGATCAAAAAGATTGTCTCATTTCATTCCTTCAATGAAGCACCTAATCATTGTCCCTGTCACCACTTTTCCATCATGTACTATTGTAACTGTGCTGATTTTGACCTCTTTCATAAAGGCCATGTTTGCTCAGTTATCTATGACAATGATGTAACAAACTTAACATCATTGGATTATTCTAAAATATTCAGTGCATTTCTGAAAGTTAACACTTAAAAATGGGTTTCGTTTTTTTGAGACATCCTACAGATGAACACAAGGATGGATACTACTGCAATGTCTACCTTTTCTCTCCTCCACTTGTTGATCCACGTTGTTGAGTTCTGTGTTGCTACTATGCTGGGAGTCATCATCCCCTCCCAAGGCAAAGCTGATCTTTCTCTCGCTAGTCCCTGCTCCGTTAACGTTACCGATCAAGAGAGCATACCAGAGATTGGGGTAAAACAGGTTAACACTTATACTACTGCATCAAGCTGGATGCTATGGACTCCGTGCATTAGTACCCCCTCGATGGCGAAAGAGAAAGAGAAAGGGGACGATGGACACTTGGGAGACATTGCTGCTATGCGCCCAAATTCAGGTACAGTACATTACTCTGTGAAGACAATACTGGGCCCAATTTCATGGCTCTGCTTAATAACTGTTAGTGAAAAATCCCCACTAACTGTAGCAGAAAATTTGTCACCATTTTTATGAACTGTGTGCACACACCTTGTGAGAACCTTTTAACTGGTGAAATTAAGACAGTTTCAGTTCGTGGAAACAAAAATGTTTGGAGTACGCGCATTCAGTACCTAGGTTTCAGTTCGTGAAAACCAGAATTATGTGATACTGTACAGTACGCCGACGTGGCGCGCACCACAGAGTGTCAGTACCACTGAGTGTCAGTTCAAGGTGTTGGTGACGAATTCTGTGCTTACGATTAGCATATTTCATCGGTTCTAGTTTGTGGGCATGCATACATCTCATAGCTAAGCATTCTATGTTTACAGGGTTAGCACAGAATTCTTCTGCTACTGCTGTTAGCACAGGATTCATGATCATGAGGTTGTGGGTTCGAGCCCCGCCGTGGCCTTGCGTGTTGTGCCCTTGAGTTAGGCGCTTTACCTCAATTACTCCTCTCAACCCAGGTGTTAAATGTGTACTGGCATTATTCAATGCTGGGAAGGTAACAGACTCACTGTGGAGGAGGTGTGGCGATCTCCCCAAAGCAGCATATGAGTCTGGCCCAATCGTTAAAGAAAGAGAGATGGGCACTCCGTTCCTGTTAACACAGGTTCGGCCTATTTACCTTTTTTTTTTACCGCTGCTAGCACGGAATGGTGATCGCAAGCGCGGAATTCTTTGGTTAGCAGCGCCATGAAATTGGGCCCTGGTCTATGCCATTCAAATGAAAAATTGGCTAGGTGCAACTAGCACCATACGTGCATGAAGCAACATTCACATAATGCAGCGTTCCACGCGCACACATGGGAGCTCATTTTAAGCCAGACCTGTGAAGTGCCTCCTACTGATACTCTTCCTGCACGGAGTCCATAAAGCAGTGGTAATCTCAAACAGAATTTGAAGACAAAGGCTTTGGGAGAAAATGCTAATGCAGCCAAACAATTTGTGGTGTTAGCAGCATTGGGGTCTGCTTAAATACATAAGACCACATACTGTCACCATTTTCACAAGAAGACAGGCATGCCAAAAACTCTTTTCTTCAAGTTTTTAAATAAATATAACTTCATTGGGAGTTGTTTCAATTAAAAAAAAAACACATACACAGAGTTTTGAAATTAAAGGCAACTCATCTATATAATCATCCAATGAGAATTTGGTACCAAGTCAATAATTATATTCAATAGTTCATCACTGGGTTTTGCCCCTCACAAAAGTAATTTATTTAAGCATGTATGCTTAGTGCTGTGGGGGGAACTCATAGAAAAGAAAAAAAAAACAAGTTATTTCCTGATGAAAAAGCTAAACATTTCTTTCCAACAATCGAAAAGCACAATGAGCTTTTTTAGCCCGTCTGTGTTACATACTGTATATCACCAAGGGACAATCAGCTGTTAGTACAGCATCCTAAGCTACATGTACCTATGGCATTATATTAGAATTAAAAAAAAAAAACACAAAAGCACAATGACCAACTTTAAGGATCTTCAGCTATATAGGACCTTTTGCATCCTTGAGGAACAGGCAACTACTTTTTTTTGAAAACAAAAGGTGCAATTAATGAAATGAAAGCAGCTTGCGCAACTAATGTTATTTACACAAACAAAGCAAAACGGTGAGACACTAAAATACATCGAAAAAATACGTTGTCAATTCTTTTTGGCATGCTCATCCCTTCCAGAAAATGGTGACAAGACATGTGGCAGGGTTCGATTAAACAAACAAGTGGATTGAGTGTGGGTGGGCTGACAGGCTCAGTACAGACACACTCCAAATTATGACCACGGACTGGACTTAGTACAGCAACATTGAGTAACGTACACTCAACATTTTCAGAACCATACCTTGCTTTGCTCGCGATTGCTCGGAAACTCCTTCCCACAGAGGCCACGGTTTGTGGGGAATTCATCCGTGTAGTTCAATTGACAAAATGACACCTCGTATTTCAGCGAGGGGGGGAAAAAGCTCGGACAAAATATGCTGACTTGTTTGCTTCGAACTGACCAGAAACCGGCTTTCACAATAAACCCTAGTGAAGAAAGGTAGATTATCTGTGGTATTTTTGCTGGACAGGAGTAATACTGTGTGCATGTACTTACCTGATGGGCTGTCTACTACAGTAGTGGGTGCACTATGTCTGGGCGGAGGTGGGCTAGATGTCACACTAGACCCGGCGCTTGCCTGGCGTTGCACCGCCGTCATGTTTGGTGCAGAGGATGACGGCAACTCTAAAAATTCAGAGTCGCGAGTCGGGGCGCGACCGAAGCCACCCCGGTCCACTTTGCGTGGCTTCGGCAGGTTCTGGTAGGTTTCCCGCAGGAAAGACGTAATCTCTAGAAGCAGCTGGCAGGCCACCATTTTCAGGGCATGAGGGCAAGCTGTTCCACTGGGATTCACGGTGGCTGTGTGATTAATTGCAAAATTATACAGATTTACAACTTTTTCCATTTGCTCTCTGGCTTGTTACAGAGGGCAAAATGACAATGCTTATAGTGGAATCAGGCGACCAGAATTAGAAGCTTTAGTGCGATGGTGTCACGCTCATGTGCATGCTGCATGCATTCCTAAAGACGAGGCGCATGCGCATTTTTATATTCCCATTGGTCGAATGAGCACGGAGTGCGTGTGTACTACCTGAGTGCGACTCCCATGAGCCTGGTGCCAGCGCAGAAAATGACTGCCGCCGGATTTGTCTATTTGTGAATTAAGCAAAGGTAAATGTATATCTAGGATAGCTTCCCAAGTAACTGCAAATGAACAGGAGTTGACTTACATGTGCAGTCGAAGGAAAAGAATGACAAAGTACTTAAATGTATTGAATAAGTTTCCATCAGTACTCAATTGTATAAACTATATATAAAAAAACAATTAAAAGCTTCATCAGAATGTAAGGTGTTGACTGAAACAATAACAGATCAGGGGAATCAATCAACGTAACGATTTTATCAGCTCAACCACTTGATTTGTTTTTACTTATTGCTTCTTACTTATGGAGGATAGGGATAGGGTGACCATGTAAGGTTTGATATCTGTTCAGTTCCTATATATTCATTTATCAAATAGCATACCGTAATTTTCGGAATATAAGCCGCGGCTTATACGTTGAATTTGCCCATGAAAATGTTTACTGCGGCTTATACACAGGGCGGCTTATACGCCGAGCCTTGAAGAATAAAAATAAGATTCACATGTGTATTTAATGTACTGGTACAAGAAGAGATGTGTTGCTGAAATGAATTATAAATTAAGAAAGTCATTCACAAACCGAAACCACGTCTCACGTAAAGGTACCGAGCAGTAAAAAGTACGGTGATGAAAGCTGTCTTCGACACTTGCGACCAGCCGTACGTGATACTGGTTCAGTGCAGCAGCGATATGCAGCATGCTTTCCCCCAGCGGACCACACCATTTGTGGTAATAAAGGGGTGTTCTTTCTTGGGAACAATAATTACCAATATTTCCGCTGTTTAAAAAAAAAAAAAAAGACGACTAAAAGGTTAATGGCGTTCGAAACATTTTTTTTATTACATAATCAGTTGTTCAACGTCACAATATATTTTGTTTTCTTGAAATGTATTCAAGAAACGATGTAAAACTCAAAAGAGGGACTAAATCACCCCTTACAAAATTAATGGATTCGTCTATTAAAATGTCCGCTTCGTTTTGACTATTTCCGAAGAAAGTTACGATCGAAACTGGAATTTTTATCGCAACTCCTCGTTAGTAATCGCAACAATTTGATAAGTTTTGAGGTAAAAACGGACCTGTTTATTCTTAGGACAAAACAAATCAGCATCTGTTGCCACAAAGTAAGATTTGTAGCGCTCCAATCAGACAACACACGGTGGGTTTCATACTCTCTCACGTGCTGTGGGAAAATGTTGTCATTCACCGGCGTGCGTGGCGCAGGCTGCCGGGCTATGACGGGGCAGCCGGCAGCAGTTCCCGGTGTTTATTTCTCATCAATTCCCATATTTGTTTGTAAAAGTATCGATTGTAAATGATTTGATATAACTTTTGTGGCCCTTTTAATAGCTTCTGTAGTGTAAATGGAACTGGTTCAGAGCATTTTGACTAGAATTTGGAGGTCTTACAAAATTGAAACCGCTGCCGTCGGTGCGGCTTATACGCCGGTGCGGCTTCTACGCCGACTTCAAATCTTAATTTGCAGATTTGTGTGTGCTGCGGCTTATACGCCGCGCGGCTTATATTCCGAAAATTACGGTAATTGTTTGATCAATTTTAAACTAAGTTGTAACATTTACAATATACTGTGAAATAATTCCTTTACAAAAACCATTAGGCCAGTGTGAAAACAACCTATTTCCAAAAGAATTGGTGATTGTATACACTACAATTTCTGCAATATGTTTGGAGGTGCTGTAAAATCTCAGTATGAGGGCATTTTTGGACTATAACAGTTAACGTATTTCACTCGTTAACAACTTTTGGCTTGTGTGCGTATGTATGCTTGCAGGGTTGGTAAAGAATTGCTGTGGTATTTATTGCAGCAAGGTCAAGGGTCGATTCAATGGAGCTTCACAACTGATTTTTGCTTAATAATGATGAGAATAATATTGTGGTGCTTATAAATACAATGCTCTTCACCAATCTCTCAAAGCACTTCACAGTTACTACCCCTGTTCCTTAGTCCATGCGAAGCATTTTTTTCTAGAGCAGATCAAGATCAACACAATCTGGTCTTGACCCTCACAGGGACCGATTTATACCCCTGGCTGGAGAAAGGCAATTGAAGTAAAGTGTCTTGCCCAAGAACACAGGCAGCATGTTTCCCGTCAGGATTTGAAAGCCATGTACCACAGCACATAAGTCGAACACCACAACCATTTGACTACAGCGCTTAGCGATTTACAGTGCATTATTTCCTGCTTAGCAACTCTGTGAAATAGTGCCCATGTTCAACTAACAGTCCACAGTGTCATACCTTCATCCAGGAAATCTTCCTGGTCATCTTGCTGTCGCAGTCTACGTTTGACGCTCTCATCCTTGATTTTGCCGATGACTATGGTGAGGTCTTTAGCTTCCTGACGTTCAATCTCCTCAAGACGTGCACCAATGGCCTGCAAGGGAGGGAGTAGCGATTCTTTTGTACAAAACTGTGCATAACGCTTCTGCCATTACTGGGGATCACCATGAGCGAACAGCAATTCATTGCAAGGACTGCATGGTCAATACTTTTCAGTAAGAATGGGTTGCACGTTATTATTACTCTCAAGTTACCCAAGTGTATACTCTGCCAATTGTGCACTTACGGGTACACTTGTTTCAGCGTAAGTATTGTTGATGTCCTCTAACCCGGCACTGCCCTTAACGTGGTGCACTTTGACTTTTCGCATCTAGTCCCTTGAACTTCTAGAGCAAACAGTTTACCTCAAATTTCTCAGTCAGTAAATAACCATCAAGTTCTAACATTTCAGTTTGTAAACTTTTTAGTTTATCTACCCATTTAATAGGTAGTATGGGGACCGAAGACGATGTGGGGACAGCAAAAAGGCCCACAACGCAGTCCCAATTTGCCCAACAATAAAACAAATAAACTTCCCCATAATGGCCCGCTCATTACATTCATTGTGTGTGTGTCAGTTATTTTGGAAACATAGAAAATGACTCAGGGAGACCATCTGCCTTTGTTGCTGATGTTCGCCAACGTTGGTGGCCAACAGTCGGCCCTTACTTGAGCAAACGTTAGCATTGCTCGCATAAGCACCGCTGATATTCCTCCCAAAAATGCACGGATGAAGGCAAGGAAGCATACCTCGGCCCAGAGGTAGAACATCTTGGAGGCCATGCGTTGCATGGAGGCATTCTTCCTGTAACACGAGCCCATATTGCGGGTGCTCATGACGTTACTGGACACACGGCCTCGCTGGTAGCCGCGGCCACTCTTCATCCATTCCGGCCAATCGCCGTGGTTACAGCGGTAGACAAAATGACAGCACTCAAGGAGCAGGGCTGCCCTGGCTACCACAGGGGCATTCTGGGTAACAAGACAAGATTTCTCATTATCACTACAATGTCAGGGCTGATTCATACTCATTATGAACACAAATGCAAAGCAAAATGAACACGAATGCCAATTTGTGATATCACGTAATGTTGTCACGCCGCAAATGAGCAAAAGTTGAACACATCTCATCTCCAGCCAAATTCAGCTGAATAATGTGAAGTATAAACCGGCCTTTAGGCCAAAAAAAAAAAAGTCTCCGGTTTCTGGTATGCGCGCGCGTCGCCGTAGCCATGCCCGTCGGCAAAATAAAAAAGTTTTTTTTTTCAATGAAAGATGATGTCTCAAAACCGCCAAACTCACTGGTTTGACTGGAATCCTGCTGCTGCACAATTTAACGTGTTTTTAGATTGGGTTATGGTCGAGAATAAGCTTTATGTGGCCTCTCTGGACTCCCATATATTTGCACTAAGTTTAGTCGGGGACCATTTGCAGTCATCAGCCGACATTTGAAGCAAAAAACTCAGGTAAAAAAAAAAAAAGCCGCGTCACCGCACCACTTTTTGGGCAAGCTCCATACCAGAAACCGGAGACTTTTTTTTTTGGCCTTATGCTTTCTTCATTTATTCAAAAACTTGAACCCAAACCCATATTTCACTCACACACCGTTGGGAAAAGCTCAATGAATTAAACAACATATTTCCTGGGCTAATTACACCAGGAATGGATGATCTCTGCATCAAGTTCCATTCCTACCTCAATAATCACCCCCACCCCCCCCCCCCCCCTTCCACATCAATGCTCACCAGATGGAATGCAGCAGCTAGCAACTCAGTATCAGGTTTCATTCCCTCATCAACCCTAACCCTGTCCTCCACCAATTAATGCTTACCAGATACAGTACAGTTGGCAGAATCTCTCCATCAAGTTCCATTCCTACCTAAAACCCTTGCCCCACTTCCACATCAATGCTTACCAGATCCAATGCAGCTGCTAGGAACTCAGCATCTGGAACGGTTCCAGGATTGCAGCAATCCATCAGTAGATTCAGCCTCTTCATCCCTGCAGCAATGACGATCCTATCGACTGGTCTCTTCTCCTTCTCTGTAGTCATGTCCAATGAGTCTGAGGCCATTTCTTCTTCGTCCTCCATTGATCTTGGTGTCTCGCAGTCTGCAGATACAACAACGATAGCATTGCAATATTGTGAATCTGACCTACGAATGCAAGTTTGGGAAAATTTAACCGGAAGGGCTTCCAACTTCTGTTGCAATAAGTGTAATAGGAGTCATTCATAGTAGCACACACTCAAGCAAAGGCGCTATGGCTTTTGCACAAATTCAGAATCAGTACGCGCACACTGTATGTCCTGTCCACAGGGCTCTCAAACTTGGTAAAGAAGCACCCGATCTTGTTCACACACAGAGCCCATAACGTACAGGCAGGAGTGGTTCCACGGCATATTCCAAATTTGTCAATTCATGGATATATAATACTGCCCAGTACTGGCACTGTATACCAAGCAAAAACAGGCATTTCTGAAAAGAGTATTAGCCTTTTTTAATAGGACATCATTTTGATTGGGAAAACTCTTTCGTTTGTTCCCAAATTTATCCACTTCAAATAATGCGCTCTTATTGTGTCTACAATATCTCACAAAAGCTTATGCCACATATTCAAGGTTTCATCAAGTGCTCATGGGAATAAACTGTCAAGTGTTTAATAGCAAAACCTATACACTCAAGTGACATTTAGCATGTCCACAAACATAGTGATGTTTCAAAATAGTTGCACAAAGTTTTGTTCATTTTTAAATTGAATTAAAAGAAATGAACATAAAAACAAGAGTGTTTATAGTGAACGTGGCATATTCGTTAATGACAGTACATATCCAGCATCTATACAATGCCTGAATAAATCCCCGTCATCTAATTTGTGAGTTGTTGATCACATGCCATTTAATTATTCGTCCCAACCCATGGCCCAGCAACACACACAAAAAACTATAGACCGCGTTAGTCTCGCACTTAAAGGTCATGATAGAATTTCCGGGCACCTCCGAGCCGCCGGATATAGGACTTTTACACGTGGTTGACTTTGTTTTTTATAATACTTTGCTTTTACGTACATAAATTATATGCGACGACCGTTTTATACTGCATATGGTCTACGCTTTAGAACGACTGGCGCGTGAACCAGAACAATGGCGAATGACGTACGTACGACGTATATAGACTTTTTTACTCTCCTTTTCCCTAATTTGATATATTGCACACATTTTGTAAATTGAAATGAAGAATAATATTTTCTTTCAGTAAAAAGAACAGTGTCAAATCAAACTATTTCAAGAAAACTACTCGCTTCACACACTGAAGCTCCTATTCGAGCTGCCCGGAAGTTTCGTTTCTCGTAAACTCTTGTACGTTCTGGGGGGCGACTTACATGCTCTATTCCACGGTAAACAGAAGTTCCATTGCATGGTCACACGATTGATTGCCCTGACCAATCAGATGACGAGGATTTATTTAGGTGTTGCACAAAACAGATCATGAATCTTTTAAATTTGTGCAATGGAAAGAATAATTTCACGAGGTGAAACCGAGTGGAATGTTCGTGGAATGGAACATTTTATCTGTCACCTAATGAAATTATTCTTACCATTGCACTCATAAACATACATTTGTTGTATACTTTTGTTGACCAGCAAAACCTGTGGTAGGAATACTTCTTTCCATGTCCGACTTACCATCTCTCTCTTCCGTGGATGATGGGTCTCGCTTGCTCTTTTTCCGAAACTTGAGAAAGAAGGAATGGTCCTCCACTTTCTTGCGGCTGCCATACACACCGCCTGTGTCCTACAATTCAAATGTCATTCATCATGGTTTTTAATGATTTTCATACCAGGCTTCTGTGTAAGATTTTACATGTACTTTGTGAATTTTTCATTGAATACTGTCACAAACCTTTGAATGTACAAAATATGATAACCTAATATGGGATCATAGAATTTTCACTACTTGAGCATTGACATTATGCTCAGAAAACCAGGCACATGTCCTGTGAACAGTGTTCTGCATCAATTAAAAAGGAATGATATCCTCAGGGGTGTTCCTTCAAGAAAACAGAGGGGACTGCTTTTCAAAAGTTTTCTAATCCCTTTTGAGGGTACCTTTCAAAAAGCGCACCTACTTTCACCAACAAAACTTGCATCTCAGTGAACTTAACAGTACAGTAAATCTAAATAACACAGTAACTCTAAATCTGAACAGACAATCCACACACAGGGCAAGGGTGCAAGAACCAGAGATGCCACAGGGTCTGCTTGAAAAAACCGGACTGGGTCTGCTTGAAAAAAAAAACGGAACGGCTGCTTAAGAAAAAACGGAACTTTGTGTGTGTGTGAAAAAGCCACTCCGAGTCCGACACAAAGTCCCTGTTGTCATCTTTATCTTGAAGCCAAGCCCAGTTCGGTTTATTTTTTAATTTTGCTTCAATGGCCTTTAAGCTGTCGGTTCGTTCAATCACTTTGACTTTTTCCATATTCCTAATATTTATGCTGCCTGACACGAAACATGCATGATTCCACAACACTGCTGTCGGGGTACATGATCCTTGCACTACGCAATGCGCTCAACGAAAACATGGTTGGTACCCGGCATTTTTTGTACTAACATAATCACTGCGATCGAAAACCACCGATAACTGAAATGATAGACTTGATTTCCAGGCTGAATGCTACGTATGCTTAGCGCACAACATGCCCATACGGGGTGAAGCACGTGCGTCGCGCCGTTGTATATTGTGTGCAAGTACGTTGGCCGCCTGTATCGCATGCAGGCTCGGCAACAACAAAGACTGTTTTTAAGACTACTTCAACCAACAACGTTGTGCCGTGCGTGTGCCTAAATGTACTAAATCGAGAGCGCTAACGAGGTAAAAATCAACGCATTTTCACAGTTTTTCTTCTCTTTTTCCGGTTCATTTTGACGGCCGGAAAAAAACTGAATTTTGTGAGATTTAAAAAAAAAACGGAATTCCGGTTAAAACCGGAAAAGTGGCATCTCTGAAGAACCAAAATCCATGTGTCTTTTTTCAACCTTTACTTTTATAGAATTGCATATAAACCCGAAACTGGCAAAACCAATAGTGAAAACACCAATATGAGACCTTTCAAAATTAGCGCTGAGTAAAAAATCTCACTCTTCAGCACGAGCACTGAAAAGGATTAGCTCAACGATCAGCATCCTACCCAGAACAAGGGTTTGCACATTTACATGAAGATTCTGTCTAATATGCTTTATACATTTTTCGCAATTCTTCCTTGCACTCTGCCTACAGAAATGTCTTCCTTTTTGAGGACCCTACATGTACAATGTCAAAGGTAATATGTGGGTAATACCTTTCATATGTGCATTTTGTTTTGCAAAAGAAGGGAGAAAAATTGAAAGAAATGAAAGAGAAGCAGCATGTAATATTTACCATATGCACCTTCTTGGCCCTGGGTGTGGTCTCGGTGGGTTCTGGTAGCTCAGGACCATCCTCTGATCCCAGATTGGAACGGATCGCTCGATTGCGCCATGTCGTCACAGCTTGGGCTTGTAGTTACCAAAATAAAATTTACTACATTTCCTTCTTCTTAACATTTAAGTCATAATATGTAGCTTTTAACATATGAAGCCGACATTATTCTAGTCTAGGGGCTAGACGTTGTTATAGTTTGATACGCAATAACCCGCCGCCACGTGAGGGCGTTATCACTGACCAACCAATGTCACCCATGAACCTGTTAGGAACAACGTCTAGGGAAATTCGTAAAATCTCCCCCCCCCCCCAAAAAAAAGGAGGAAACTGGTGCACATGCACTACTGCTGCAGGCAATTACTGTCCATTTTCAGTCCCATGCACACTACATACAACAAAAGGGCTGACCAGTGAAGTTACACAAACGTCTTGCTACATCTTTTATATTACTGGAAGAAATTTAACAGTTTGGTTCGGAACTACAACGAACGTTTTGAATGCGCTGCATATATCAGGCCAAACAGGTGCACGCGCATTACACTGCCGATATGAATTTCCCTAGACGTTGTTCCTGACAAGTTCGTCAGTGATATTGGTTGGTTGTGATAATGCCCTCTCGCAGCAGCGGGGTTATCGCAGCGGGTTATCATGTATCAAAGCATAACGTCTAGCCCCTACACTAACATTATTCATGATATCCAGTCAATAACTGTATCCAGTCAAACACCGATGACATTAGTGCCTGATCCAGCATTGTACACTCCAAGATTTGCAAGTGCAAAACTTGAAGCATGTCTAGTTCACAACACAAATTTCAAACTAGTCTATTGTACTGAACCCAAATGACCAGGTTTTAGCCAACCAGAATAAAGAATCAGCAAAAGGTACACTGTAGGTTATATTCCTTTTGGATTTGCCTCATAAGGTGCATTTAAAAAGTATTAATATTTTCGTCACGTATTTGATTCTTCTTAAAATTTCTAGAGTTTAAAATTCTAACACACTAGGAATGATACAATGTATCACAAGCTTTTTTCAATTTTACTAGAATCAATAATTTCTGAAAATTCAGTCGAAGTTCAAAAACATAAATGTGTCTGAAATCTTGGCTTTTATCAGGACATATGTTTCCAAGTAGAACACTCTACCAAATCCTTATTTGACAGATGGTAATTTTTTTCCAAATCAACAAATTAAAATGTGATCATATCATATACATGTACTTAAATATTTTTGAAGCGATTCTTTTCCTTTGGTTGTCTGGATTCACAAAAGATTTCACAGCAAAAGACACAAATTTGTGACAACTTAAACAGTGACAACTAAAATTCTTGCTTTTGGATATGGCTGTATTCATTTTTGTTTTCAAACACTTCCCCCAAAATAGATAAGTTTTTCTCACCAAACTGGAAGACACTGAAGCGTCTCTTTCCACCAGCCCCTTCAGCTAGCCTCTCATCATCGAGTGCGCAGTCTGTGCTGCGGAATTTCTTCTTGAACAGATGTCTGCGCAGGCGTGTGCCTGGGCTCACGTCACCCCCTTCCCCACCGTCTTTGCCGGGAGGGTTGGGCAGGTTTTTATCCGAGTCTGACTTGGTCTCACTGAAACTGAAAGGAAGGGGAAAAAAGGAGTTTTTCAATTTAGTTTTGCCCTTCATAGACTTTATTTTATAATCAGTGCACACTTATGCTTCCCAGAGCTTGGGAGAATATAAGATTTGAAATTTCACGGTATGGTGGGACTCACATCTATGACCCCTTATTTACTAGTACATGTACATATGTCTGAAGCACTCAAGCACTTGTCTAAATCTGACACTCCACTAGGCTCTACAATATAAATGTTACTACCCATAAAATACACACAATTGAAGCACTAATGCTTGGGTTGTTTTTCAGGATTTTCAGCAAACTCGATCTCCATGATTGAATATTTTTAACCCAGTCCTGTAATTGGCGGTTTTTTTTCTGCTGTTGGATGTGGATAATAAATAAATGTGTGTACGGTACTGTAAATGTATGTTTTTCTACCATTTTACCCTGTCTGTCATGTGCAGACTCTAGAATCTGGGGAGGGGGGGGGGGGCAAAGAAATAATCTGGGGGCAACATAGAAACAGCATCGGCTAACAAAAAAATCAAAGAGGGGGGGATGGACTGGACACCATGTGACGTTTGGGGGCACTGTTCAACACCATTCATATATGTATCTATGTACACGTAATTGTGTTTTGGGGTCATTTCCGACTGTTTCCAGTCTTAAATATACATTCAATGTGAGGTAAATTATTAACTTAGAGTCTCTACTTTGCTTGTTTCCTTTTTTTTACCTTATTTTATATTTTTTTTTCTCTTTTGTTAGATTTTCTTGGGGAGAGGGCAAACTGGGTGGGCAATGCCGACAATTGTGGGGACATATTTGCCTCCCCCCCCATGCTCCCTGTAGTGGCGCCACTGGTGATGTGCATAATGTGTACTCAAAACACTAGTAATTGTACTACCAGCTCACGTTGCTTCGCTGTAGCCAATAAATGTGGCACATACTGCATGGACGAGGCACGGAGTGCGGTGTCACGTGAGGGGTTTTAAACACTTTTCATTTTGTTTAAAGGCAGTTTAAATATTACCACCCACGTGGCAGGGTCTTATAACCAATACAAATGGTTAAACTCTCCAAAGCATTTAGGAATGAAAGTTGAAGTATTCAGTGTTCATAATGCATATTGAGGACTCACCCAACTTTGCCCGTTTTGTCTTTATCTTTTTCATCCTGCCCCTTTCCTGAGGAGTCAATCAGTCCACTCAGAGCGACCCTCCTGAACACCCCACCGTGGGCCTCTCGGATGTAATGAAGAAGCTGGCGAGCGTCACTGTACAGCGACTGAAACAATATTTGCAATTCACTTCTGCTTAATATCATAATGCCTCTGCTTAAATGCATTAGTCTAAAGTGCTATTAACAAATGCATTTTTCAAATGACTCCTTATATACACACTATGCATAAAAAACTACCTTATGTGCCTCTTACGATAGAGTTTATCATTTGCAGCTATCCAAATGTAACTGACAAAATTATTGTTGAAAAGCCTTCTTGGTTAATACTGACACAAACTCCCTGTGTTTTTTTTTTCTTTCTGGCATTGAAAACAATCAAAGAAGGTCATTTCAAAGATGGGTCAAGTGACGCATCTTTGGAAATTTCCGTTGGCAGTTGGTATGTCATTCGGCGAATCCATGTATGGATGCGCGCAAGCATTGACACATTGCACACGCATGCTGGGTTGCTCTTATTTGTAAGTTTAGTGCATGACATCGCGCAGTTGCAATCAGCTGAATGAGAAGTGTCCAGGGCACTGATTTCAGGTGCAATTCAAAACAGGACACTGCAACTTGTGAATTGAAACCAAGTTCTTAGAATATTGTTTTCTCAGAATGTACAGCATTCAGAACTAAGACCTCATCAGGTTAGTTATTCAGTACCTGTCTTTATATTTTTAGCACTTTTGTTGCTTCAAACGAAAAAAAATGTACACATGGCGAAAAACATTATTGCATTTATACTAGATGGGAAAGTAATTGTATGATCTTTCACGCTTGCACGGCACCGCTGTGAAGTCAAACTGGATGATGCCTAGCGGCGATATCCAGTCAACTTTCTGAGATTCTGAGATTCTGAGATTCTGAGATTCTGAGATCTTTAAAGATATATCACAATCTCTACAGCTTCTTATAGCTTATTACAAAATAACAGTTTTGCATCTCATAGTCACAACTTTTTATGACAGCTTTTTTTTGCAACTCAATATTGGGTAGTGTCCTTCACTGACAAAATTTCATTGGCACTGGACATCAGAGCTTGCAATAAATGCACAAGCCACTTGGGATGGACTAGTAGGCAGGAGGTCATGGGTTCAAGTCCCATCCAAGTAGCTTCAGAACTTTCTCTTACAATGCTCTCAGACAGCACCGAGTACACAGTGCTTTAGGAATTACATTGCCGAAGGTAAAACCCAATACTGAACATGTTACCTGAATACTTACCGAGTTCTCTGGGGCGTTGAGCTCCTCCCTTGAATTGGCCAGTCTAGTGACCATAGCCTTGAAGATGCTACCCACTATGGTCCCCTCAATTCCCCGCACTCCGGTGCCTGCCACACCGCTGCCAAAGTTGGTCGCAAAGCCACCCCGTGCGATACCCTCATTGGGACCGGTGCTGGGCCCTGCGTTGTAGAAAGGAGAGCCTACGCGTGTACATGCACGAATGATGTACAGAGTAGAGGGGGGGGGGGTGTGGGGCGGGGTAGGGAGGGAGAAGGGGAACACAACAAACTGATTAACTATTTAGGGAAATACTACAGGTGGTACAATACTGGCATAAGGCGAATAAAAAAAAAATTTAAAAACATGTTTAGCGTCCTGCCTTTTTGGAAAAAAGGAAGCGGGAAGCCCTTTTTTTTTCCCCTCCAAAATTTTCAAATGGCCGCCATTGGACTCAAGAAATGACATAACAGCTTTTTATGGGATAGATGCAACAGATAAAGAAGCCAAAATTATTTTTCTTTTTTTTTTGGTTTAAAAAAAAAATTAAAAAAGTAGGCGACCTCCAAAAAGGAAGCGGGCGCGGATGCTAAACAAGTTTTTTTTATTTCGCCTAATAAGGTACATACTGGAATGAAAGTAAGATTGAACTAAGTGTCCACAGGTCCAGGTACATTTACAGTTCTGTGAAACCTACAACGACAATCGGAAGGAAATGCTGGTAAAGTAACAACGCCTCAGGATAGTCAGGGGGTATTTGTGGAAAATAAGTGGGAGACACATCTCAACAACATCTGAAAATAAACCCTGTTTTACAGAAAAGCTGGAGGCTATTGCCAAAAATTGTCTTCTCTTCCAATGTCAACAAAAACCAAAAGTTGAAAAACAGAAAACTGTAACTAGACTATTTAACAAAGGACAGTGTTAACTACTAAATAGAACACAAATCCCCCCCCCCTAAAAAAATATGTATTTTTTTTTAAATAGGCGTATCTAAAAATTTGAGTGGTTTATTGTCATGTTTTAAGAAAAAATGAAATCTAAATAAACTGATGCTTTGTGACTAAAAAACACACCATTTAATTGAATGGAAAAAAGTGTGCCAAATAATGTGTCCATTGCATAGCGAGTTATGGTGAATTTACAAGTAGGTGTAGATGACATGACTGTAGAAAAATCGGGAGCCTTGCTTAACTCGAACTCCGCATACCTCAAATGTTTATCTGTTCCTTTGATATTTGACTTAACGGGAGTTTACTGTAATATGCATTGATGAATCACAAAATTATAGCATGTATCCACTCAATAAAAAAAAGGCATAAAATTACTAGAAAAAAGGGACCCTTAATACAAAGACAAAGAATTGTTAATACTCAGCTGGTCACTGCCAATAGTAAGGGCATTGCACCAAGAGAAAAAGCGCTACATACCTGGTCTGTGTGGTATCCTGATGACTGGGTCTTCACAGAAGCCCAGCAAGGCATGCAGAAAGTCCAGAATGTTCTCTAAGGGATGGGTGCTGATCATGAAGCGAAGGTAGCGACGGAACTGGGACGGGTCAATCTTGAACATACGGTTCAGGCATTGCTGGCCCATCAACCGAAGCTTGTCACCTGGAGAAAAGGAAAGGAAAAGGCAAGTGTCCAGCTATTAATTGGTGTCTTTTTAATTTCCTGATCATGTGGAGTTAAGCTCAGGCGAAGAGGTTCTATCCTTGTCTTCAACCTATGTGCGCTGGAATTGATTCCCATCGGGTCTACATGTACATAGAGCAGTGGCGGTTCTAAAATGTGTCTAGTCCCCCCCTCCCAAAAAAAAAAGCCATAAAAAAAACTTGCACTAGCAAAATGTAAGAATGTGAAGCACATGCAAACGGTGTCCCCCAAAATAAATAGTCGTGAGAAGGGTGCATAATTTGTACACTTTTAGTTAATATTGTGTGCCTGATTGAAGGATTTTATCAGCGCTCCCCATTGAAAATACGTCACGAGCCCCCCCCCCCCCCCCCCCGCCCCCCAATTGATTTTTGGAGGCCTAAGTGTCCGGAGAAAATAACCAGTCTACATTTCAGCGCCTCCCTGAAAAAAATTCAGGATCCACCCTACTAGCCCCCCAAAAATATTGGCTCTAGAACCGCGCCTGACGTAGAGTTTTCAGAGCCGACATGATTCTGTTGGTGTGCCTAAGAATGATGATCGGGGGTTTCTTTACACCTCTAGATCTACATGTACCAGAACAACAATCATTTATCATATTTTCTACACAGATTTCTTCAGGTCTGTAAGCTACTAGTGTAAAAATTAACTTATTGCACCTACATGCATGCAAACATAAATCGAGAGGACATTAATTATAATGAGCCTGAATTTACCCAAATGTTATCTCAGTTCATAGCCCACTTAGGATTGACAGCAAAAAAAACCCACAATTTTCTTGGTCTTTAATTTAAGAAGTATTATAAGGTAAGTTGGACAGAAATCTTGCGACAAATTTCTCTCCATGTTAACATATATGTACTTGCGTAATATTCTGAGCATGTATCTTATACATAAAATCTGCCTAGAAAGTCTTAAATTCTTAGCAGAGCACAATCCTTAACAATTAATGGGGTGGGAATACGCAATTACTAGGGAAAAGAGGACAAACGACTTGATATTATTATCTTGCTTCATTTCCCAATCATGTCACATATTTGTACCTCTTTAGTGTGAATGACCCAAATGCTACTGAATATGGTACTTAAATCCAAACTGGTACATACACTGTAATACCCAGCCAAGCCTAGCAGGCCAAGTGTTGAAGTGGCAAGGCATCTACACTATTAAATAAGCAAGAGGATGTCGGTTTGATTATACCCACCTTTAAATTGTGAGCTAGTTGGATCCCCCCCCCCAAAAAAAAAAGCCACGAGTATTACAAAATTAAATCAGTAAGTGGCAAATGCCACTGTAAAAATCACCATCTCCCCGGTACAAAATTCCATCAAATGTCAACATAACATCAGGTCCAGCATGCAGACATTCCAAACCCTATGTCTGTTTAGTTTTCAAGCAGACAAGCTCTGCCTTGCACTCACAGCTGACGGACACCCTGACCTTACAAACAACATGTGCACATATTAATTATGCATATTACGGGATTATTTTTTAATTTGTATTAACAATCCCCCAGGCGAGGTGCATAATTCTTCACGGTACATTAAGTCAGCCAGTGCTTCCACTACAAAGGCCAATTAACGGTACTTGTAGTTAACACTTTGATTACAAAGTCAACCTTGTTGTTATTGATTCACTTATTGACCGGTACTGTACACGAAGGACGGCACAGCACAATGGCCGAGATTTTAAGTATTGTGTTCATATTGCCAGCCCCAGCTTCAATAGATTTTCAGTTCATAACTTGCAGTAGTAAATTGCGGTTCGTTAAGTCCTGTAATCTGAGCATTTCCGTCAGGTTAAAGGCATAGGATCATTGCAAACACACAAAAATGAAACTCAGACTGCCAAAATATTATCAAATGGAACACCTGATTTACAGGTAAATAATAGTGTGAAACATATCCTGTGAAATCATTGAGCCTAGTACGCTGTCATTGCCAAGAAAAGAGGAATTTTGTATTACAATGGTTAATTGTCACCGAGGACAACTAGTTTTCTCAAGTACTACATCTTAATAGATGGCCACGAGCCAGCTATTGACTTCTTGGGCGTATTCTAAACCCTGATCTGGGGTGACCTGCGAACGGTGTTCTCGGGTGGCCGATTACGAACGCCCAAGTGCATGTGGAGTGCAGCTGGGCAAAAATTCAAGATGGCAGCTGCCGTATTAAAAGGCCGATTGAAAAGAAGGGAAAAATAACTGAATTCAAAAATAATTGAAATCCTGAAACAGGTATAAAAATTGGACAAGACAAGGCCGACAAGCCCACTCTATGACCACGTGCATGTACAATTATATTTTTTATCATTACTGCTCCTGATGAGTGCTTTTAATTTTATATACAAAAATTAAGGCAAATTCCGGTTGGGGCCTAAATCTGCCATCTTTGTTCTTGATGTTCTTCATCTACTCCCTGATAAGTAGGGAGTGAAAATCCTGTTTGCGAACATCGTTCGCGTGTTGGTTCTGGTCATTCGAAAACCCGTTCTCGTGTTCATTTAACACGAGAACGGGGTTTTGGATACGCCCCTTGTGTACACTCGGGTACACTGGGTACATATGTATGTGTATACAAAATGGACTACATGACATGTATTATCAATAAAGTAAACAATTGTACAAGTGTACAAAGTAAAATAATGTACATTCATTAAGACGCTATGTAAAGGATAATGAGACAAACCCATTATCCTTTTCACATGACTCGGCCAAACATCATGACTTGAGACCATTAGCATCTAATATCAACATTTAGGGTCACACAGGACCCCTGAAAGGCATGCATGTGGAATTTGGAAGGAATGATCATTAAAGGAGTGATGTTGTACTGTATCTTTGTAGATGTTTTCTTTTCATGCCCTTTTAATTTAAGTGGTTTTGGTGAGGGAAATTTCAGAACCCTTTTAATTTCAAGGGAAGGTTTTACCAAGAAATTTTGAAAAAAAATCAAACATAAGGTTGAACAAAGAAATGTTGGGCTTCTGCCTACAGCAACCAATGGGAAACTGTCAAGATCGGGCTGGATAGCTCAGTCAGTATAGAGTGCCATCATGATCAGGTTACATTTCTTACCTTCTTAAAATCTCATCAGTTAGTGGTTTATTTCATTAAAGCTACAGTCCATCATTTGCAGCTATCCAAAAAGTAACTGATGTAATTATTGTTAAAAAGCATACTTGGTTGAAAGATAGTAATGGGACTAAACTCCCTGTGAAAATAATTTTTTCTGGCAAGCTGTCATTTTGAAGAAATCAATGAAAGAAGGCCTTTCCAACGATGCGTCGCGTAGCTGCAAACGGCTCAGTGAGAACGTGTCTCGGACGCTGAATTCAGGCCCAATTCAAAACATGACTCAACAACTTTCGATTTAAAATCGAGATCCTAGAACATTTTTTTCTTGGAAGATACAGCATTCACTGAGCTGAAACTGAAATCTTGTCGGGTAAGTTGTTCAGCACACTTCCTTAGATTTTGAACGTTTTTGTTGCTTCAAACAAACATAATGCACAAATTACAAATGATGGACGCTACCTTTAAAAAGGAAAACAAATTGAATGACCAAATTCTTTAAATTTAAACCAAACCCTCCAAAACAAATCAATATAAAGGATTCAGCACAGTGTGTAAATGTACCTCATTATGGGGCTTGATGCAATTGACTTGACTCTGAGATTGCAGTTTTTGAGGAGCCAGAAGGCTTTTTTAATCCAAACATATGCCCACGATTATTTAGAACGATTATTTAGAGGGGAAAAAACATACTGCCTGTATTTGTGTGCATCTTGCCACTGTACAATATTCAAGCCTGATCCCTGCCTTTGCCAAGTAAACACTGTCATCCAACTAGCGAGGCAATACTTGATTGTCCATTATAAATTTACTGAACTATACAATGCTGACTAAAAGACTTACTGCTAATTGTTTTACATACATGTAAATAAAAAGAAAGTTTTGAATTTTTGAAAAGCATCTTTTGAAAGGTGTGCTGTGCACAAACAACCCACATGGGAATGCTGCAAGATGCTAACAGGCCTATGTACAGTCCAAAGTCTTCTTCTCATGGGATGCCTTCATCACTAGGCTAGAGTATGAACCTACACACATACACTTGTAATACTCTGAAGTTGAACATAGAAATTGATTGGAGTAGGATTGGAACATGTGACCTCCTTCAGCTAATGCACGTCCTATGGAAGTAGCTGCCAAGGAAAGCACACAAAACAAGTAGACAATTTTGAAATTATTGTTTTTCTTTATAAAAAAAAGAAGTCAAAATACATACAAGTATATTTTGTGTTTTTTAAAGAAAAACACTATTAAAACACAAGATTTCAGAACCACTGAAATAACTTTGAGATTTATAACTTAAACTACGGGTAAATGTAATGTGAAGACATTTTTTTGATATGTTACTTTAGTTTCATGATAAAACCTAAAGAAATAGACCTTTGAGTTGATCTTCGACATTTTGAAAGACATTTTATGGCTAATTGTCTTTGAAATGGGAGTAACGATTTAAACCTAGCCCACTTTAATTTGTAGCAAAATTCAGAGTTTAAACTCTAGGTCAATTTTCAGCCAACCATCCAACTTTATCCAATAAAGTGACAGATTACTGTAGCATGATTTATACTGTAGGACGATTGCTTTTACCAGTCTGCGTAAATGTCACATTCTTCAGAAAGCATACCGGTAGGCCTACATGTATGAATGTACAGTGAATTAATTTGGATCGTCTCTGTAAAACCAACCATACTACAAAATGGGAAGAGGAATTTACATTAATTTCTTTTTTAGATAGCAAAAGAAGAATTAAAAGCCTTTTGAGCAGATTACAAAGAAAGGGATGACAAAACTGCAAAACCAGCTCTCCAAAGAAGTGAATTGCACATGAACATGTTCAATCCGTACTGAAAACTCCAGATTTTATTTTGTTGTCTAGAAATTTAAACCTTACAGGTCTAATGTACATGTATCTTGAATTCAGTGTTGTAGTCGAGTATTTTCTTCATAGTACCAAGTACTGCCTAGTACTTAGGTTGCCGAGTACTAGTACGAGTACTTGTACTTCCGAGTACTTCTATATCCGAATACGGCCATACAGCAAATGGTTCATTGTGCGTAATTGGCCCAGGCCCAGTCAGACCGATATACCGACCCACTCACGGCTAGCTGTTAAATGTGTTTGTCCGGACATGCACAGTGGAAATTCAGGAAACTTCGATTTCTCCGCAAGCCAATCAACCCTTTTTAAAGTGAATGTATCGATAAAATAAGGTCATGGTAATAGTCAATCTATAGGGCCTACCTTTTTCTTTTCTTTTTCGAGTACTGCTATTCGAGTACGAGTACTTTGATGATCGAGTACAATTTTGACTTGTCAAGTATGAGTACTTTGCTGCCCGAGTACAAGTATTGTCATTTTGAGTACTCTAAAAAAAGTACTGGTGTAGTACTCAAGTACGAGTACCGAGTACAAATACTACAACCCTGCTTGAATGACTGGAAATCAGTGCTCGCCCTACAACAATCTACAGGTTTTTAATACATTTTCATTTCTTTTGGAAGTTGATGGTAAGGTTTCATTTGATTTCGTATGGTCACAGCAAAATATGTGTAGTTTTGAAAGAGACATACAACAATCAATATCTTGTCCATTGAACTTACAATGCACACAATTACAGATTGATTACTTGAGTGCAGTGTACATTAACCAGATTTTCTTCTGTAATAATTTATTAAACAAAAGTTGGATATAATTTCCAATTTTACAGATTTACATATAAATCTGTAAAATTGGCGTGTACATGTACGTAACATACATGTAACACATGGTTTATATTGGTTTCAGCAATAGTGCTCTATGTTTTGCAGAGTGTATCAAAACATTCTAGTTCAGTCTATTCTGCTACCAAATACATATGCATTCAGTCTATTCTGCTACCATTGGTAGCAGAATAGACTGAACTCATATGTTATAACATACATGTATGCATACAATCTAAAACATTTTCCAATTTCACATTAATAAATTTATCAAAGCAAGAGCAATATGCACTGTCCAGATTGCCACACATGCAAACAATCTCATTAAATATTGACAGCGCATGACGGAGCATGTCTGCTTTTCCAATTCACATGGCCGCTCCGACAAAATAAACCTGTGCAGGCCATTAAGAGACATTTCCCGGGGCAGAGGTTTAAAAATCTGATAAGATGCATCCTGAGCTCTATCTTCAGATAAGTTCAATATCAAAGGGAAATATTCATTTCTTCTTACTGCATGTGATTGTATAGGTTGATGGAACATGTACATGTGTATGTTAAAAAAAAACAAATGCTTAATTACAGGAAATATTGCTTCACTGCATGCTGTATTTTGAAACCGTTTTTGTGTTTGTCTTTTCTTTCATAAAATGAAGCATCTTAATATAAAGTTATGCGCTGCTCATTCATTTATTATATCTGTTTTGTATGTTTGATTGTTTGTACATTTATTACAATTGCAGAGAAATTCAAGGCTTTTTAAATTTTTATTTTTTTATTTTTCACCTTTTTATTATTTGATGAACAACAGCAGCACTTAACATGAACAATAAATACAGCCCCATATTCAAAAAAAAAAATGAGCTCTTCCGCACAGGACTATACTAACTTTTCAGCTTCACATTTTCACATAATAACTGCATGTAGTACATACCGGGGTATGTTCATGTACATGTTCTCCCAGACTAATACCGTAATGAATTTGGGGCAAGCTTTAAAGTGCCATCTGGCAAATGTCAAACTTGAATTACATTTGCTATTCAATTTCATACATGTACAGTCATGACAGTACATAGAGTTTGTAAATGTGCCTACCATTATTTTTGGCTTCTATAATCAGCGGTACTCCAATTAAAATAAATCCACATGCGGTAAACTGTGCTCGTTAAGTCTGCATTCGGTGTAAGGTTTTCCAATTATTTTTTAATGGTATTTCCTGGTATAAAAAAAAACAGTTAAAAACATTTTTTTCTAAATGTAGCTTGCTGTTATTGACTAGTAATTGTGAAAATACATGTATCACGTACATGTGTAATTTGCATACTCCATTCTTAAGCTATGTCTATTTAAAATAAACATTACAAAATTCAGCTGTCCACCACTGATCATTTACCGTTCTACGCATTGATGAAGACCCTTTCAATACAATGAAACATGGATGTTTTCTAACCTCCATGAATGAACAAAACTGTGCTCAGGAAAACAGACAAAAATCAGCATCATTATTTCAGAAGAAAAAAAAGACTTCATTTTTGCCTGATATTTGTATTTGAATGCCTGTGTGTAATCTCTGGTACTTACTCAGCTCAATAGCAAAGTAGCTTCAAATGGCATTCCATGGACAGCTCTAAAAATGGATTCTTTTAGCAAAATATTCATAACTTCTAGCCTGGATAATTTCTGTAATTCTTCTTTTTTTCTTCAGATGAGGGGAAGACCATGCTCGTTTATATGCTTCGTTGGCACGTTAAATTTAACTGCTTTCTAAGGGGAAACATTTATTCGAGGTCACCTTCTTATCAACTCACCCTGTATATTCCATCTGCTTTAGTTTCTCAAGTTTTAACAAAATTTCCCTATCCATAAACCAATTTTTGTCTTGCTATGGCCAGCAGGATCGTTACTCTGATAACCCCGTCTTTGTGTGTCTCAATGGCAAACAGAAGCAGAGAGATTGCTCCTCTACTCTGTTTTTTAATCAAGACACAAACTGAATGCAGTGAGCCGTCTCCCCTCCATGGTCCCTATAGAATGGCCGGATGGAATTTACTGGCATCAATTTATGCAGGGGGAAGAATAACAAGGGTTTATGCATAATCGGCTAGAGATACTGTCGGATAGAGGGATCCATATGGTTGAAGTATCTCACTGTCATTGAATTTATCACATAATGTTCGTTTAAGCTGGGACTTTGGATACAATGCACAAAGAAAAGCCTAGGCGCGAAATGTTTCATTTTTAATTGTTTGAAATTTAATATTATTGCAAATGGCTGCTGTGGGTGGTTTCATGAATTAACAAGCATCATTTCATACAAAAATGATTTCTTCTAACTTTGGTGTTAAATTTGCTTCCATTTTTTTCTATCTGAAGTTTTTTTTTTTTACTTAAACCGCAATTTGCTTGGATTTACAAACATGTATGATGAATTCCAATCATTTGCAACTTAATTTTTGAATATTTCTGGTTCATTGGGAGTGATCATTTTTTGTTTAAATAAAACACAGAAAGAGTAGAAAAATTTCAACTGCTGTGCCGCGGCGAAACATGTTCCCAATAGGCGGGAATCAATCGCAGTCAACCTGTGTGAAGTTTAGTGTTACGACGACGTGCATGCATCCAGATCTTCATATTATTTCATTGTGTAGCCAATAGATCTCTCTCATAGGATGCCACCTTCGTAGGAAATTTACAATTGCCATCAGGTGAGTGTACGCGCAGTTTGCAAAATGTTCTAAACTTGTGCGCATGTTGCTCGAAATTTACTTGAAATACGGCGCAGCCGATGCGCATCACGACAAGTTGACGCACAAAATGCCAATGCATGTGGCAAACTGTAGGAAGTGACATAATTTGAGAGAGACCTACATGTATTAGCATGCGGCAAAAATGGTCAAATGAAGAGACATGGCCGTGGAAGATCGTTTGATTGTTATCAACAACCGCACCACTATTTTGATCGCATGATCACGTCTATGCCGAGGAATCCTCACCTTGTCATGGGTAACGTGAGCATGGTTGCAATTATTTTGTGTCGAGATGCCACTTGTTCCACGAGAATCACACGATTTCTTAGGTTTGTGACCTTTGCATTACTTTTTGCTTGGTGCCGATGGCTCAGTCGCAGCGCAAGCAAATCACAGGTCGGCCTGAGGCCACCCTTAGACTGCCAATATAAACGTGCACACAATGTATGCCTATACGTGGATGTAGATTGGATACAAAAACAATAATGAATGGCAGTTTACAGGCCCTTATACCACTTATAAATTGTCCTATTTTCAATTACACATAATTTTGCCATTGGTCATCGATGTAAACATTTTTAGATAGATTTACATGACAAACTATGAACTAAAGATCTTGACGTGTGTTTGTGATCATGTATTTTCTGCATTTTCTCTTCACCGGCATGTGAAGAGAAAATAAAAATAATTATGACTTGGAAGCCCATTTATTAAACTACTTTTAAGTGAGTAAATTATTTCAATTGCTCTACACGTTAAAATTGTATCACTGTTTAAACAAAGTAACCCTAAAATCAGTTTCGTCCAAGAAAGTAATTTACTGTGTGGTCTGATTGTTTGGAACAACAAAGAAAATGACACTAAAATACTTGTTTCAACAACTGTACACAATTTCTTTATTAACAACCCTCCTTTTGCTAACAAAAGGATTTATAAACTTCACTTCTTTTTTAAAGACGGGCCTTCAAAAGGACTTTGTTGAATATTTTTAACTCTTAAGCTGAGGTTTTATTGCTGGTGATGTTTGAAGACAATTGTAATGACAATTCTTGAAATCACATTTTTGGACCGTAACAGATTTTAGAGTCATTTCGTTTAAATGGTGATATAATTTGAACGGATTGAGCAATTGAACATTTTTTTTTTCATCTCAAACTAGTTTATTAAATTGGCTTACCAGTCATAATTCTTTTTGGTGCTACATATTTAAAAACTTTTTTTTTTTTTTTACTCAGCCTGTTCACACAATATATGTTTCTAGTTGCTGTCCACATGTAAATGGAAAAAAAATTCAAAAGCCACAAAAACAAACAAACTTATGAAAACCAAATCGCAGATTGATTGTGAGGGATTGTCTTATAATGCCAAATTGCAAACACTTAAACACCGAACACAGACAATTTGCAAACTTGAATCGGAGACTGAACTTCTCATTATATACAGCAAATCAAAAAAGCCAGCGGAACGTGAAGCATTACGGCAGGTCGTCCATGCGTAATGCCCAATGCTGCAATTGGGTGCTCTATTATTTAATTAATCATTCATGGCTGTGTGCATCAGCAGTGAATGGTCCAGTGCTCTTTAATCTAAAATGCATTACACTGACGGACTTGAGGTAGGTGATATATGCAGCCTGTGTAATGTGTGCATCCGTCTAGAGATAAAGTGTCAGTCTGGCTGTAACACAGTACATGTATTTTAATAAAATATGCTCAATTTTACAGTCTCCTTTATCATGGCTGTTGAAATTTTTAAACAAAATTTCAACTTGAATGCTCAAGTACCGGTACACATGTAGTTCACGGTCACACATAGTAAGGTGATACACGTAGATCTGTGGGCTATTATTGTACCGGTATGAGAAAAACAACACAAGAAATATAACTGACAAAGATGATCTTAAAAATGTAGATGTTACAGAAAAACAGACAATTTAGAGGGAACAGTTACTTTGTTTTTAATGATAATCTTCAAAATGTATTTTTAAAAAATGCACTTTGAAAACCACAACACTTTGTTGAAGGTACATGTACCGGTACATTTACTCAAACAGACTTCAACGTATTTCACACAAACAAAAAATATTCCATGAATACTGAATACTGACATCTCTATTTTATTACAGTTGAATATATTATACTGTGGTCTGCAGTCTGCAGCTTCTGACCGGCGAATTATTCAACATCTGGTCAGATACAACCAAGTTTAGAAAGAACCTAAGTAATAGAATACAGCAAACGACCTATTTACCGTGTGGTGCGGGACAGCGTAATCTAATCAATCTTGATCTCTTTTTTGCACCAGTCTGTCGTATATTAAATTAAATTCTTTCGTCCCCTCCGAACATGTTTGATAAGTGGAGGGCAATAGATAGATGTGCAATATGAAAGAAATACTGCACACAAACCTGTCGTTGGTCAAAAGGATATCAGTCGGTAATTCTAATTAGGAATTTGATGTTCAGCATTTTTTAGATGCCACATCATATCTATGATAAAGATACTTGTACGAGGGAATGAAAATGGATTGATTTTTCAACGACCATTCATGCTGCCAACTATCTTCATGTCCTTTACAACATTTTATCAGCAAAGTAAATATTTGAAATGTCTATTTTATGCAAACACTTTAATTCCTGTTACAAGTTTCGCAAACTTCTGCACAGAAACTGTGTGCTCAATCTAGACCAGTAGCCTCAGCCAGATAAGCTGGTGTGCTAATTTTGAATTTATGTACATTTACATACACACAGTCATGTTCACACCGTCGATCGTGGACGTCCTATTGTCCCTCTTTTGTTTGTACTTTTTAGGAAGAGTCCCATAGGTTTTGTACACGACCCCAATCGCAGACGTATGCTGAGAATCGTGGACGATATTGTTCTCTTTTCTTCCCTGGTATTTTTCGTCCACGATTTGAATAGATGAACACGCCCACAAAACCAGACACATTTGTTTAAGGTGTAAATTGAGGATTTTCTTTTGTTCCTCTTCCCTTTTCTCATTGGTTTTGTACACGTTTTCTAATCTAGTTCGTCCTCGATTTGGTTCCTGTCCTCGATTCATCGATGATGTTGCACGTGTGTGTCCTCGATTTATACCATAAACAAACACAATCACGTTTGTTTATGGTGTAAATTGAGGATTTTTTTTTTCATCTTCCCTTTTCCTTTGTTTGTATGTTAACTTTTTTTGCAACAGCTCTCATTGGTTTTGTACATGTTTTCTTATCGAGGTCATCCTCGATTTAGTTCCTGTTCTCAATTCATTGACCTACTCACACACACACACATCTTAAACCTGTCCACAGTCTATTTCACAGTTACATCAGAAATAAAATGTAGCATTTACAGCATTATTCTATTTTCTATGAATGCCTACATGTGTATATTAAAACTGTTAGTTTTTTAATTATCTGATTTATATATGTACCAAACAGCCAACAGATAGAAAAGTCTGATTTGTTTCTCTCAGCTACTACTACATACAGTGAAGTCATGAAATTG
Organism: Patiria miniata; assembly: GCF_015706575.1. Lineage (NCBI taxonomy): Eukaryota > Metazoa > Echinodermata > Asteroidea > Valvatida > Asterinidae > Patiria > Patiria miniata. The sequence continues at coordinate 12,591,805 of NW_024037055.1, forward strand.
TACAACTGTAGATCCCATGACCTAAATTTGAATTATAAAATTTGAGATTGAAATTTGAAATCTTCAGATGAAATGATGTTGCACAACATCTTTGGACATTGTCACCATCAATGCCACTCTCTAAGTTTGTTTGTTTTTATTTGCAATAATTTGTATTTTTTTTTTCTGTAAGAGCAGAGTTGTTGCACAAAGAACTTTGAGCGGAAATTGCCCGGCCACCTTCAGGCCACCTCAATGCCTGAATCCACCTACTCCCCTCCTTGCATCACAGATTGAATTGCGGGCTTGTCCAGCTCAGGCATTCTGGCCTGTCAATTAACATACTAATGGTGTCAGTGCTGCGCTTGCCAAATTGCACCAGTCGTCTCATTTTACGCACAGCGTCGTAAGATTGGCTAGCCAATGGCAACAAAGGTATGATAAGTCGCACCTACGGATCCGCGCGCCGGGTGATGGAAATATTCATCCGCATGCACGGACTCCTCAAATTGTCTGCGATACATTATGAAGATGTCCAACCAGTGTGAATAAATGCGTTTCTGTGATACAGGGGAGTACATGTATGTCTGCATAAATTTTACCGCTCTTTGGAGGTCTTCTTGTCGAGTACAGGACATGCATACAAAAAATAGTTTACATTGATTTGATACAGCCAATTCTGTCTTTAGTCTGTGAAAGCATTCAAGGAGGATTTGTTGTCCGTTTGTGCTTCATATCTGAAATATACACAGTGAGCTTTTCTTAAAGCATTTTTATTCATGCAAAATCATGCATATATTGCAACTGTAACATAAGTATAATTGTCAATAAAAATGAAGCTATATAGAGTTATGTGCCATAGCAGGGGCTAGCACGGTCATTTTGATTGGGGGGTAAACATTTTTGAAAAGGGCACTTGCACATCCGTGGTGAAATGTGGACACCTTTTTTTCTCCGGACACGTGGCCTCCGTAAAATAAAAAAGGGGGGGGGGAGCTGGTACCAAAACCGACGATTATGCACACTAACGGACAATATCTGGTGCTTTTAAGAATTCATGCGTGAAAGTCTTTTACAAAAGGCACCAAGAACGGCCGATGTCACACAAGAGGGCACAAGTTCTTTTTAAAAGGGCACTTGGTCAGAAAAAAAGGGCACTTCGTAACCAAAAAAAGGGCACTCTTTACAAAATATTGGGGGGGGGGGGTTAAACGCTAGTGAAAAAGGGCATTTGAATGGAAAAGGGCAGTCTTTAAAAAATATTGGGGGTAAATACCCCTTACTACCCCCCCCCACCCCCCCCCCCCCCCCCCCCCCCCCCCCCCCCCCCCCCCCCGGCTATGCCTATGCATAGCTTATGCTTAATTGTTGCTGCTGTCTCTCATCAAAGGCAATCGTAAAATTCTATGACCTACCCGTTTAAATTTGCATCTTCAGTGAAATGAAAGTACTTCAAGCATAATCAATATGGATACTGAAAACAAATTGGGGGATTAGTTTGCAAAAACTGTCTAAATGGTTTTAGCATTAGGAATGGATTTCCTGAGCATAAGGTCTATTTCTGAGTCCTACAACTAAAGTGAAATACATGTACATGCATGGTGGTGTACAAATGTAGAACAAGCTCAAAACCAAACAGTGTGGTACTCAGACTTTTGTTTGTGGGTGAAAATCTGAATTTTTTTGACAAAAAGTTTTTTTTGTTCAAGCAGTTGAAAACTGCCCTCTCGCAAAAAAATATTCTTGCATGCATGTGTCATCAGACCATCTGTGCCAACACCCATATTTCTTACTTAATATTCAGTACCCAGTCAACTCAGCCTGGGTGCTAGGGCTTGATTCCTACTATCATTCTTTACTAGAGGACTTGGCAAAAAAAGATGTCAATTCCTTTTAAATCACCAATGCTGCAGAAGCCCAGAAAAATAAAAAAGCTTGAATTATACATTCACAAGAGTGGATCCAGAGAGGTTACTGCAGAGGGGGGAGGGGGGCTAAGACTGTGCTTGGGGAGGGGTGGCAGAAGAGCTCTAACAAGTGAAAAAAATGGCCTTATTTGAAAAAAGTTTGGTCACTGACGGCCCTCCTGGATCCTCGAATGATTCAACCTGATATTGAGAAATCGTCACTGCACTATCAGGGTTACTAGTATTCGGTCCAGCAATTTCAGAGAACTTGAGAAGGCTTTTAAGAACCCGAGATCTCTTGAATGTTCAAATGACTGGCTGCCTTACTTGTCACGGCAATTCCAGTACATGCACAAATTACACAGGGTGGTAAATTTGTACAGCTTGCTCAGCAGCCAATGCGAGTTCCCCTTGCGGAGTGAACGTTAGGCCAAGTGTTGGGCCGCAAGCGTCAATAGCACACCCCTTGTATTTTCCATCAGGACCAAAGCAGTGAATTTCCCCAGACCAAGGTTTTAGCACCGCTACGTAGATGAGTCCCTCCTTGTCACAGCACTCGCTGGTGGGGCCTAGGTTCTTATCCTGTTTGTGGATGTCGACATCTTCAGAAAACACCCTAATGCCATCGTAGTCAACTGCAATCAACTTTTTCCGACCGTGATTGATGTAGATGAAGCGCTGCTTGTAGGTGGTCAAGTAATCACCAATCATCGGAGCGGGTAGTGTTCTGATGAGGGTACCGTCTAGGCTGTGCAGGCATATCACCTCCTTATCCTCATAACCCACCGCTATCAGATCATTGTCGTCCACTGCAAGGCACGTTGGGGTGCTGTTGGAGCCTCTACCTGGCATGAACTCATGGAGGAGCTCATAGTCTTTCCTGTTAAAGACCTTGACAGCAAGACCGTCAAGAACAACAAGTGAGTCCTCCCTGTTCACTGAAACATGGCTAGGGTGATAGAGAGCAGTGAGTTCTTGCCTTGGTAGACTTGAATGGCTGAGTTCATCATCACCTTCCTGTGAGGGTAAAAAAGTAATCTGGCTCTTCTCAATGTCTGCAACTGCTATTTCATTATCAGAGAATGCAGCCACATCGTATGCAAAACCAAATTCTACCTGGTCTGGTTCACAGTTTACTGATTCTGTTTTCAATTCCCATTTTCTCCGAGAATTTAACGTTTCTGTTCCATCAGATTCGGAGTCCCGATCACATAGCACTAGTCGCCCAAGTGGACACTCCTGACCATTTTCAAAGTCCATGAACACCAAAGAATCAGGTACTGTCTCTGGTTGTTTGTGAGCCAACTCATTAAGGTTATGCAAGAGTTTCTGTTTGAATTCCAAGATCTCACATTGGCTTTCCTGAGCCAGGAGCCCCTTTGCCTCATCAAGCTTGTGCTGAGCCTCTGCTAACTCTTGGCCACTTGTGGCTTGTGCAGTTTCAAAGATCTTGGCTCTGTCTTTGTAGATCTTCAGCACTTCTTGCTTCATCTTCCGCTCCTCATCTCTAATCCTGGCAACCTCTCCACTGGCCCTTGCAGAGACCTTCTGTGTAACACCGGCAAACATGGCATCTAGTTTCTTGCGGGACATCTCCATTTCCACGATGGCAAGGCTCAACCGTTTCGCTCCCTGTGCAGCTTTTGCAAAAAGGTCTGCCACATGCTGTCTGCATTTTTCTGAAGCCTCAGCTATGCCACTAAGATGGTGCTCATCAGTGTCATGATCACGGAGTGAACAATTTGTGCACACTAACTGCTCACAGGTGCTGCAATACAGGCAGGCATTCTGGTCCAAATGCTCCCCACACTGATGAGCAATGCCACCACTGGATTTGGTCACTTGGACCAACACCTGAGATTTGAGCTGCGCCAGCGTGTAGATTTTGTGCGATCTCATCATTGCCAAGCGCTCGTGAGCCCTTTGACACTCTTGACAAAGATAATACCCACAATCTTCACACCTTGAAATGGCCCGATTGTCCTCATCACAGGCTTGGCATTTGACCACTGAACCTTGACCTCCTGGAAGCTGCTCCTCTAAAGCTGCCGCTTCAACCAAGGCACTTAATGTGAAATTGCTAGACAGAGAGGCAACTCCATTTTCTTTCAGTGCAGTTTCATGTCGGCATACAGGGCAGGTTAGTTTCTTACTCCGTGCATCCTGTTCTTGACTGAGCTCTTGGAGGCATTTCAGACAAAAACTGTGCATACAGTCCAGCATCTTGGGCTGCCGGAAAAAGCCGAAGCAGATTGGACATTCCAGATGCTCACGAATACTCGGACCAAGACGGGCTGATTGAGTGGCCATGTTGCTTGTCTTGTTGCCTCACAGAAGATGATTTCGGGCCTGCAAAGTGGAACAATCACTGTTAGTGCAACTTCTCTGTCAAATTGCCTGTCAAAATAACCCTCAAAAGTCACCACAAGTCCACACTATATACGATCTTAAGTGAAAGCTCCTCAAAAGCACCATGACAAAGACATATCTCCACTTACTTGGACCTTGCATGTCACGTGACATGACATGTGATTGAATTGTGATGAACCTGACTGAAACATATACTGGACACAAAAATTCTCAAACAACCATTGTTTAAGAGCATGTCACAAGTCTATCAATGAATATCAAGTCAAGTCAATCAATGTTGTTGAATGTGTACACATCAGGTCTTACAAAAATCATTTTTCTAACAAATATGTTTACCGGTACCCCACCAAAAACCCTGCATCTACCGTCTTGCATCAACTAATAAGGCAGGTGTTAGTATACTATGGAGATAGTTTCTTTATTTGTGTGCCAACTTGTGCAAAATAGGAATGATGTTCTTAATCTGCATAAACTGTTAAACAGAATGTGTGACAAAACAAAATGTATTAAAACCCCACTGGGATCTGATCCCCTCAGTTCAGTGAGTCTACATTCAAGACAACAAGTTTTCTTTTATTTTGATGGAAAACCACTTTAACACAGTGAAAATGGCATGTAATTAAGTAAGTAGAATAAGACATTTTCATCCAAGCTATGATTACCACTGATTGAGAATTATGCAAGAATCATGATATACTACATATATCGTGTTTGCCTATGATTCATATTTCCTATCCCCGACAGTTTAGTAATTTGCTACATGAGTATATACGTGTGTACATGTAGGTTACACTCCAGGTTTTGACACTCTCATGATTTAATTTTTTGGGGGAAAACTAAGCTGACTTACCTGAGTTGTAGCAGGAGACCTGAAATGTCCTGGGCAACCCAAGTACGAATTCTGAAGTAGGGTACGTGTATTGTATTTGTTGTGATAGGTTAAATCAACAGTCAACAATGGCAGCCAAGCCAGGTTGCTTTCAGTCCCGATGACACAAACTGTACTTTGGTAATTCCCAAATTCTATTTTTAGATAATGCAATATAGCTGGGTAAACGTACGTTCCAGGTCAAAAGTCATTGAACATGCTTATAAAATTCTAGGATATTATGGTGCACATGGACTTCAGGTTTCATGATGGGGGAAATCTACTACAAATGTCAAATCTGCAAAGAATATATGTATGTTGTTCGAAGATACAGGAAGACTCTTGAGCTGGGAACATGTTTGCATGTTTGTATTTGAAACTATATAGTAATGTTTGTGAATGGAGCTCTGGCAAATTATGTAAGTACGAAGATATATTCCTCAGCTTCAAACAAATGTATGTTATAAATACACAATATAAAAATGCTGAAATATACCTATCAGTGCAATTTATCTCACATATTAAAAGTTATTTCTCAGCTACAAACAAAAGGTGCACACTATAAAAAATGGAATGTAAAAACTATCAATGCAGTGTTCAAAGAAACTTGTTCCCAATAAGACATATTTGTTTGCCTCAGCACGAAGAGAAGTTGGCAAAATAATATAAATTATAGTAAAATGGAAAATATCCAAGATGCAGATGAGTTACTCGTTTGGGGATCTGCATTAGAAAGAAATGTACATGTTGTAAAAATGCAAACAATGGTTGAATTTTGGTTAAATTTTTTTTTCAGGCTATCTCTGTGTCAAACAAAAAAAGGTTGTATTTTGGTAAATCCCTAGTTCTGATATTTATGTCATCCTCATATTTGGCTTTTTTAAATCATGATCACTGCACAATTCCTCTCTGAACTGCCAAAAAAAACTCCATGTTTTACATTCACGACTTTGGAAGGTTTTGTTTTTTTAATCACTAAATCGGAATTGAAATTAAAAAGCATTTTCCCTTTGCCAAAATAACATTTAAGCCAAACAGGCAACTACACATACATGAATCCAATAACATTTTGGTTACAATCAGATGAAAAGTGGAAGTGCACGTTACAGAAACCAGGTCGGTCAAAGACCACACAGTTTCGTTATCACCCATCCTTAGTTAATCAAGCACCAGGTTAAAAAAATATCACGCAAACCAGACTTTTACAAAAAAAGTGTGCTTCCATTCAAAACCCAAAATTAAAAATTAAACCACAGTATCTTGAAAGCAGGGTGCAATTTTTCATGTATTAAGGTATATTCTAAAGCCAATGAAACGCTGTTCAGTGGAAAACAGATCTGCACTTTTGAAACAAATTCAGCTTTTTAACCTGTTTTTGTAACTGAAGTGGTACAAAAATGACATCAGAAAAAGAAACATTCTCTGCTCGGTTTGTCGATTCCTAAATGTTTGTCAAAACAATTATTTTCTTCAAATGATAGTTTTGGGCGCATTTTTAAAGGCTTTACTGTGCACTTCAAAATAAAATTGGAAAATCGTGCCAAATAAAATTTCTCGTAACTTGTACTGGGTCATGTTAGTAAACTCAAGATTTATGAATGGGAATCAGTAGGGGATCCAGAGGGGACCCAGCCAGCAGCCCCCCCCCCCCTACATTTCACCATGTTTTATTTTTCAATTTTTTTAGGAAGTATGTCGTCTTTTTTCCCTGTTTCTTCTTCTGTCAACTGGTAATTAATTACTTCAAAGACAGAAATTTTCACCCAGATGAGCAAATAGGGGCCCATATGCCCCCTTGTATGTTCTGGTTTCGCCTCCATGTTAAGCACCACCTCCCCCCTCCCCCCCCCCCCTTCCGTAAATGCTGACTCCGCCACTGGGAATGTTAAGAGCTTGATGAAATTTCACTTACTGTGAAATTTGAGGTAAAACTTTTGCTCTAACAAGGCACTTGAGTAAAAAAACAAAATGCACCTGACATCACCAATATAGCTTCAAATGGTTGTCCAAAAGAATATTCCCCAATGAAACGCCTACAGTGTCATGTGATACACAAAGATTGTCGTTTTGCATTTTGTTTAGTCCACCACTTGATGTATGATCATGGTCATGCATGATTTTGACAATTATGAAAATTAACATCTATTATAATTACTGAATATATCCATGTAGCAGTGTTTCCCCTGCCCATTCAAACATGAGGCGGCCCACCTCGCTACTTCGGGTGACCACCTCGCTCAACTGTTGCCAATATCACCACCTCGCTGTAAAGATTTACCATATAAGGAAATATATCAATTGAAAAAAATAATTTTGAGTAATTTATGATCGTTTTCCTTGACCTCCATGTATCAAGGACTCATAATTTTGATGTGTTTTTGTCCATCATTGTGCATTTTTGTCAGCGCTGCATTCTTTTCAGTTTGCAGGCTGAAAATTTTGTTTCAATCATCAAGTTGCATTGTTACCACTTCACTCAGTTCATTAGCCAGGGAAAACACAGCCATGTAGGATTATCACACAAACATTTTCATTTTTAATAATGGAAAAATAGTTGGCTCTCGTGCGTGTAGAGTACATTACACTTTCTTCTTGATTCAATATTCCTCTGCTGTTAATATTTAACAAATATTGACAGTTCTGGTCGATTTGTAAATGGTCGGCAGTTTGCAAACGACTGTTCTGTAAATGAACCCCGAGTTTATACACACAGCAGCTGTTTATGAAAAGGATGGTTTGGGGAAACACAAAGATGAGTCAAGTGGAAAAAAACTGCACATATCGTTAGTGCATGATGAATTTTTAAAAAATCAGAGAAGTTGGACAAAATACAACCACACCAATATCATCACGACATACAGGATTCCTCAAAAACCTTAGGGGGTAAAATAAATAAATAGATACACAGTAAGAATAAAATTTGATCAAAATCTGCAAAAAAAGTTGGATTCAACGCTAAAATTCTTTAAATCAAGAGAAACCTTTCTCTTTGTTCCTGCTGTTAGCGCTACTACTTTTCAGTATTTGTATATTAAGTAAAAATGCCGGAAGAAAAACCCACACAAATATTCGTCATCCAAACCTGATGGAATCAAAATGCAGGATGGAAATGAAATTCATAAATTCGTCTTGTAGGAAAAAAATGATGAAGCTATATACTCATCGGAACACTGACAAAGAAACAGTTTTTATCATGACCAGAATATTATCTCAGTGTAACTTGTGCCCCCCAAAATAGTCAAGCTTAAGACTATCCCATTCCTTTCCAGTCTTGAGCAATAGATGAAATGCAATGTCTCCAACATCGACTTGTTACATTGGTACAATTGAGAATATGCATGTATGGTGCATATTCATAAAGTCAGTTCATTTTCTGTTTTTAATGAAATATAAAAATCTCAACCTACCTGAATGTCCCCGCAGTCCCTCACCACATCCATGATGACATCCAAGAGCACGAAACACCTGAATGAGTGTCTCCATGACCAGGTTATGCACTGTCATATCCTCAAGGCTCTTAGATGCTACGTCCCCTTCCCCATCCTTGTCGGGTGCCTTGACCTTCTCTCCTTCCACCTTGATGACCGGGATCTTAGCCTGGGAGGGCTTCTCACTCTGCTTGACCACACGGAACTCCAGGATGGTCTCAATGATGTGTAAGGAGGTGTCGCAGACCTTAGCACTGGTCTCCTTGGTGATGATCTTGTGAAGTGCCTTGATGATAACACTATAATTCATCTGTCCATCCTCTTGGATGTAGTAAGTAGAGCCAGCTGCCTCTGTGATCTCTTCCTCTTCAGCGGTGTGGTAGTTGACAAAGGTATCCGATGCGCTACGGGGCAAGAAGGTAGGGATGTCTAGCCTGGACATGTTAGAGCAAGAGTCATGATGAGGTGGCCGGTCTGGCGACAAAGGTGACTGGGGAGGAGGTGGTTCACTCAGGTCCTCGGAGAGAGGGATGAGAAGAGATGCTGAGCTGACAGACGATGGTGATTTCTCAGGAAGTGGGGAAAATTCCACAGGGGAGGGAGGTGGAGATTTAGAGTTTGTCATAACAATGGGGGTAATGAGTGGTTTGGCAACCTCAAAGGTGACTCCCGTGTCGTTAGTGGGGACTGCATCAAGGGCTTGAGGGGGCGCTTCAAAGACTGGCGACTGTCGCTGGAGCATCGGGCGATTCACCACCACAGGGGCTTTGTGCTGGACTACATTGGCCTTATGAATAACTTTGGCAGGTTGCGGTTCAATTTTGATCGGCTCGTCAAAAATGAGTAGTGGCTTCTCATGCACCTCAACGGAGACTGGTTTGTGGAGGGTTATCAAATTCTTCTCTGATTTCATGGCACGGCGTTCGTACAGTTTCTCCGACCTTGTGGAAGTGGAGTTGGTGTGCTCCGAGAAGAAATCTGCTTTGGCTGTCATGACAGACGTGGATTGCACATTTGTGGTAGTTTTGGTGACCGTGAAACAGGTTGATGACTTCTCTGTTTTGATAGGTGGGATAACCATTGGGGACACCTTGGACGTTGCCCCAAAAGGTCGCGTCTGGGTTGTCACCACAGTCGGTCTATGTGCAGCATCTGCAGATACTTGGACAAATGATGGCAATTTTGTAGCAGTAGCTGAGAAGCTTTGTTGATATGGAAGTGCCGTGGGCCTTGAGACGTAGGATGGAGATGTTGTAGTAGTGCCTATGAAGGGTCTTTTGGAATCCAATGAGCCTGTTGAGTACAAAGGGGGTGTTGACGGAGAAGCTGATCTTGTGAGCTCCTCAGGACTCATCAAGGCTGGTACTGTCTTCAGCTGAACTACATCAATTTTGAATTTAAAGGGTTCCAGCTTAGGCGTTCCTGCACTAGAGCTCTTGGGTACCTCACCAAGTGTTGGTATCTTTTTGGTTGGTGAATCAACAGTTTGTACTATTTGTTCATCACTCCCAGAGCCTGTCTTGCCCTCTTCTATCTCCTCCTTGATGAGTTTGGGCATCAATGCACCCACTGTCTTAGACAGACTTGATGTGCGTCTCAGCTTTCTATGAGCTTTGTTCCCACGTCCCTGGTCTCCCAGACTGGATCTCTTCGGTGGACTGATCTTCCGCAGTGGTAATGGCTCAACCCTCTCAAATTTCATCTTTTTGGGAGATCCAACCAGTGGGTAGGAGTCCCTGTGCCTTCCTTCATCCCTGGATGGCTCAGAGCCACCCATACAGCTCATTGGGACTGAGAATTTCTTTGGCGGTCCAGGTGCAGGCGAGAACAATGATATGGTGATTTGGGGAATAGGAGAGGAGTTACTTCTTTGTCGGACCCTCTCAGCTGCCATGGTTTCATCAGCAATCTGCCGTAGTCTGTTCAGGAGATACATAAGAGCCCATTGGACCCCCTCTTCTGCCCAGTGGGGAATGAACAGGCACCGCATGACACCCACATCAAAATATGTGGCAGAGAAGACATCATTGATCCTCTGTGGAAGTCTCCGTTTCGGTAACTCCATTGGGCTGGTTGATGGTGGAGGAGGTCTTGGGACAGAGAGTGAGGCAACAAGTTCAGCATGATCGATTCCCTCATGGAGCGGAAGAATGCTCCTTTCAATGAGAGACTTGGGACGTTCCTTGGCTCTATTTGGTTTCAGTGGCTTGGTCTCATCCTCAGAGCTCGAAGAACTCATCTGTTCAAAATCAAATCTGGTCTTGGCGGCCATTTCCCCAGTAACCTTAAGGTTCCCACATCGGCAGGTGTTATTATGAGTCACCGTTGTGTTGCATACCTCACAGACTATCTCCACATTAACTGAGGGTGGGTCAGGGGTCACTGCCCCACTGCTGAATCGACTGACTTCTGAGATATCTGCTAACGGGACTATGTTTCCTGGAGGTGACTCTGGAGGGGCTTCCTCTGCCTTGGGTGGCTCCTCTGTTATCTTCTCCTCCTCCTGCTCTTGTTTCTGCTCCTCCTCCACTTCTTCCTTCTCCTCTTCCATTTTGCTGGTCATTTCAGGATCCTTCCAGATTCGACGGTTTGCTAACCGGTAGCAGCGTTTGGGCTTTACATGGGCAGCAAAACTTGATATATCTGGGAGTTTATGGTCCCACAATGACCGCCAAAGCTTCAATCCATTGCCTAGGCGGAATGTCAGATCTGATTCCTTGATGGTATACACAAGTGGAGCAAAGAGGTACACAAAGAGCTGAATGGTGGTCAGTCCATGCTCTGAGTTGCCAGGAAGTCGGAGGAAGTCCAACTGGGTGCTGTCCTCCTGCATGCACTCCTCCAAGGACTCTAGAAGCACCCAATGAAGAGTCAGCAGCAATTTGGTCTCTGCAACACCCAGTTTGTCGGCATGACCCAGCTTGGCACGATTGCTTAGGAGGGCGGCAGAGCAGTGCATGAGGTGAGGCAAGGAGGCTTGGATCAGCTGCCATCTTGTGATGCTGTTGATTGCGTCAGAAAGACTTGGAGACAAGCCGTGCAACTTGTTTTCCACAAGGACTCTTTCAAAGGACTGCAAAAGGAATAAAAAGACATAAAATGACATACTAAATTTGATCCAAAGCAGTATACAAGCAACTCACTGAACACTTATGTTTTAAAACTGACAATTGTAAATTCATACAACTCTCATTATTTGGAACAAAAATGGAGGTGTCTCACATAATAACAAGCACACATACAATGTAATGTTGGAATTCTATTAAACTGATCATCAACATGTAAAAATGGATTTTTGGAATTGTTAATTATTTGTAAGATTCAGAGTAGAAATGTGTAAAAATAACATACATTAAAATAAAATATGATGATATGTTGCTGCCAGGTAAAACACATATAAAAGTACTGTTTTGCTACATAAACCTTCTTTTGTCATAACATTATTTCAAATTATATTTTCACATTAAACAGAGTAAACACTGTAGCAAACAGGAAAGGTAATTTTGGTGTTAATTTTAAGTTTCTCAACATATTCTACAAAACAAATAAAAGGATTTCAATGTTTGAACAATTCAATATTGAACCGACTTAGAAATGTTAAATACTATAAAAATTTGCATTAAAAATTGAAATAATGCACCTCATTAAATAACCACATATAGCACATTACAGGTTTACATGCATACATGATATCCTTTTATGCTATACATGCACCTAAGGGGACAATTCAATAGTGAGTGGCCATTTAGTACACTTGAAGGATTCTATACCGTGCATTCATCACCATGGCAATACATCTTTTCTGCGTGACTAGCAAACACAGCAGGATTTAATTTCGTCCCTGCACGCAGCAAATGCCACAAATTGATGACATACATATGTCTGTTAATTTTCAGGGAATAACAGCGGGGCAGGGATGAATACTGATTTGATTTCAAGGAGATACATGTATCTGTACATGGGAAAATACATGTACAGTTGAAATGATTGATGTTTGTGCTGGGAAAACAACATTGAGTATTCCCCTAACAACATATCAATCATTAATTAAACATTATTTGCTTACAGCTTCAAGCTGTGTTAAAGTTGCATTAATCTTCTCATATTATTAATTTCCAAAAACTTGAATGGGAGTATTTTTCTTTAACATATTTTGTAAGCAAGGCAAGTTTTTTTATGGTTAGATTAAAAAAGTTTCTGTTATTTAAGCTACATCTGAAAACAAATGATGATTTTCATAATCCATCCATATTTAGTTGCTGGGTTTTCCTACATGTTGCAATTTGTTGCTTGTTTGTTCAGAGTAAAAGACATCTTTAATAGTGTAACAATTTTCGTAATTCATTATCATCACAATAAAAGATGCTGGATTTTATCACAAATATACATAATGTAAAATGAAAAAGCAGAAAGAATTTAATATCCTTACCACTTAAATTTTTTTCAGCTCAAAAGCAACCCATTCAAACCCTAATACACCAAAATCCTCCTGGGAATTTTGGAGGATTGAGGATGAAATTTTGAGAGCATGAAGATTTTGAAGCCGGGATTGAAGTGCAAAATTTTGGAGGATTTTGGAATATTGAGGACGGTTCCTAGCAAAAAAGACCAAGGGGGTTTGGGAAGGCCACAAACCTTGCAGGTAAGCTTATTTGCTTTTGTGACACTTTGAAATGACATACATTTGTACCAACTTTATGTGGGCTAGATGCAACAGACAAAGAGGCCAAAATGATGTCACTGTTTAAAATTTATCATTTTTTTTTCATAAAAAAGAGGAGGCAGCCTCCAAAAAGGAAGTGGGCGGGGACGCTAAACATGTCTTTTTTTATTTGGCCTTACCACCACTTTTGGATCAGCACAAAACAATTATTTGAACAGACAGAGAAAAAAATCAAAACATCATTGAGCTCAAGCTATTTCTGGTCCCAAGCCTTTCAGAAACTCACCACTTTCGCTAGTGTGTTTGGAGAAACAACTTTTAAATTTCAGAGAAAATCTGACTTGAGTCTATAAATGCAGAGCTCCTGAAATGTCACGGCCTGACAGGGTTTCTTGACTGACATAGGAATGCTGTTTATTAATCTGATAGAATGTTTTGTTGCTCCAGACTGTACTTAGTATCCGAGACTGAACCCAACTGCTCACAACAGAGGCAAAAAATATTCTTGAAAATGCAAGAAGGGTACATAAGGACAAAAAAATAGTTCTGCTTCAGGATACCTTACCTACCCTATTTTGACAGCCCTACCCTATTTATTGTTTTTGGGGAGGAATGAATGAGAAAAAAAACGAAATCATCAATTACCGTACTGCCACTACTACCCCTTGACTACACACAGACACTTCCATATGATCGTACACAACAATATGATTGTACCCATCAATACGATCGTACTCCATATGATCGTATACAACAATATGATCTTACCCCAAAAAAAATAAAATTATCTACCTACCAACCTTATTTCAAATGCGGAAGCAGAACTAAATGAGAAGCAGCTAACTATCTCTCTTTTTTTGGCTTAAGGACTAAGGAATATAAATATTTTATTACACTTATAAGAAAAAATCCATTGAAAAACAAAATCCTAAAATTCAATTACAATTTTTGAAAAATCCAAAAATTGTATTTGAAACATGGCTCAGGCATTGTCCCTTTTTTTTCAAAGTATTTTGATGCAAATCATTCGAGTGCAAATTAACAGTGGGATGCATGTACTTTTAATTAGAATAAAAAGCTATTTTCTTAACGATCAGCATTTTTCATCATAATGTGTAGTCTACGTGTATCAATGTCAAAATCAAATAACACTTAATAAATAGCATAAATGTACTAAAAAGTATTCTGTTACAACAAACATTTAGTACATAATTCTGAAATCTTTGCCCATTTACATTTAATGTGCATTAATCAAGATTATGGCCACCATGTTTCCATCAAATTTCCTAAATTTTATTGAGGGACAATATTAAATTCCAGTTAAGTAACCTTTGCTGACTGAAAAATTATGAAATCCTACAGTGAGACAAACTGATTAGATTTATATGGTACAATGTCATAAAACCTAATGTGAAATTAAATTACTTAACAGCAGAAAGAAAAATATTCAATAACCTGAGGTTGAATATCATTTTAAACAACACCATGATTTGTGGTTAGCAAACTGTTCTTCATTTTGCACCTTTCTAAGTGTCTGCCTAACAGACGTACAGTATCTAGCTGCCAGATTAATGGAGGCCCAATTAACATTTTAATAAGATTACAATTGCCCCCGCTAAATCACTCGCACAGGAACAGTCATTTCAACACCGGCCCGACACCCCTATGCCACATATGGTACGGAAATACGCAAGCAAAGAGAATAATCTGTCGTGTTGTTGCCGCGGCGCGGCACTCAGGCCCGGCTAGCTCGCCAGAGTGCCCTAGTGCAGGCCACGGAATCTCATAAATTATTGCCGATGATAATCACCCCTTGTATGCTTAATCAATACAGGCCTGAATCGTGTGTGCCGGGAAAGAAGGATTTGGTCATAAGGGGAGAAAAGGCTATGTGTTATAGGTGATGCAGCGTGCATCCATGGACACGAGATGACGGTGCAAGACCCTTAAGAAAGCAAAGGCAGCTGGTCGGATGGATTGACTGAATAAATCATTACAATGATTGTGGGAGGACGGATGTATGCACTTTGCCGTGCACAGATTAAATCACATCGTGTGTATTGATGAACGCGTGTGTGCAAGATTACATTAGTTATTTAGAACCTTGTTTTCATAATGCATGGCGGGGTGGACTGAATGGTACATTAAGCGTCAATTTAGCAGGATTTTATATGACCCTGCTTGCTTGGACAATTACAACATGTATATCATGTTATTTTAAATATTCAGATGATTTGTTTTATTATTAATACCATTATTGTTAATAATCAGTTTGGTGATGAAAATATAGGTTTTTTTTAACAATTTTGAAAATTCTGAGTTTTGAAAACACACAAGGATGTTTCTTTCTCACATTTACTGGTACATACATATCACATATAATACTAGGGATTATCATTAACATATTACACATTTTAAGTTCTATTACAGAAGTTGCACAAGATAGCCTAATATTTGATTTAAAGCAATGCACTACTATGCAAGCAATCATGCAAAATGCTGTCATTCAGAGAAAATTTAACATACAATGTATCGTATTCTGTAAAATAAAATGCAACAGTTGCAGTCCTGGATAGAAATTGGAATAATTTTTATCACTACGGAGTGCCACTCACTTTAAGCTATTAAATCAACTCACTTTGAAAATTGTTTCAAATGTACAATTTTTCTTCTCCATTGTGACTGACTTTTATTTAACTTCCAGAAACCATACACATACATGTAATATGGCAAGTTTAACAGGAATGACAAAAATATATTAAATAGAGCATTATAATTTTGTCTGCAGTACACATCATTTTATATCACACAATTTAACGAGCAAAGAAATTCTCTGAAAAGGGTACTTACAACACAACTGGCTTCGTAGAGTCTGCCTAGCTTTGGTCGAATGAAAGGGCTGCAATACAAACAGTCAAAATTACACATAATATGTTGGGCTAATTACTATTTTCATGTCCATGACAAACAGGACAATAAAATTCCATGACTTTCCATGACCAAATTATGAACATTCATGACCTAGTTCATCAAAATGCAGATCAAAATTGAAAAATGTGGATATCACGGGGTCAAACATTTGAAATCAGAATGCTTGTATCAGTGTAGTTTGTCACATTTTCTCAGGTATAAAGATCAGATTTCCGATGCCAAATTATGAATACATGTACACAGCTTAAAATTTAAAATAAATTGGTCCTCACAAAATTCCATGACTTGTTAATTTACAAATTTCCATGACCTCTCCAGACCTGGAAATTGAAAATTAAATTCCATAACTTTTTCAAGTTTTCTTTCTAGGCCACTGAAAACCTGCAAACAACTTTGGATCAATTAGGGTTGACCATGGAGGAAGGAAAACAGACTCCTCCATGGGTTGACTTTATCAAGCAATGAACCAAAATCAGACAAATTGTGATGTTTTCTCTTTGGTGGACAATCACAATCATAGTTGCCTAAGAGTGGCAATGTTTTGTAATAGGAGCATTTTAACATGTTGACTAATGAATCAATGGCATTAATTAAGATAGAATTAACTGCAGGCATGATTAAGATCAAGCTGATACATACATTGGCTTTTTGTCTACATACACAAATAGTTAAAGGGAATATACATCATTTGCTTTTGCTGTAATTTTCAGAAATGGATGGAATTGGGGGGTTGGAAATATACATAGCAAATATTTTAAACTGACTTTTTTGAGGTTTTGGGTTCGAAAATGCTATAAAAACCAAGAAAAACAATCATTTTCCTGTAGTCTGGTTCCCTGACTCCATTTAAGAAGAAACAGAGCAGTTTACATACATTGGGGAATTGTAAGGTCAGGGAACCAGTCTAGCTGGCTTGTACCCGTTCATAGGTGTGTAATCGATTGCAAACAAGTGCGATGGTCAACTGGGGCCAGTATTTGAGAAAAAAAAACTTTCCAACGCTGGTCGGCCGATCAGCGTTGGAAATTGATACAAAAATACCACTTTCTTGAAAATGACAGTATACCAGGTGCCATGATTTTACAGGATGCTTTACACTGTCATTCACTAACAGTCCAGCAAGGTATTTCAAAATGATTTGGTAGTTTTATTTTTTGATGTTTGCAAATGTTGTATTTTCCCTTTAAAGCAGTACCTGTATTTTTCAGTCTTCATTTCTGGCAGATTTTCATTATTTTCTGAAAAGTCCCTAGCTGTATTTCAAAGTGTACTCTCTAATTTCTGCACATTAAAAAAAAGCCAAGAACTGAATGTTTAGATTTGTTTTGTGTCTGTGTTAATACAATCATTCTTTACAATTACTACAATTACTTCTATAACTGAAATTTAACTAACTAGTGTGTATGTTATGCTGTACAGCATTGGTTGAAAAATTCCCAGACTGAAGGATTAATTGATACCCAAAATAAAATGGTGATAGATGGTATAAGTTCAAAAGTAGGCCTACTACCCTCTGAAATTTTGTATGTGTCCCAAAATATTTGTTTAAATGTAACCCATGACAAATAATTATGTACACTTATAATTTACAATTATTGAATTTGGGAGTGCAACAAGGTACAATGTACACTATGTGGATGGAGGGGAAATAACTTACACTTATCCCTTCTTTTTCATAGAGTATGAATTTGGCACAGTATGTGATTATTTCAGCCAACAATATCATGACCTGCCTGTTACGTTAATAGCATATCTTTTGTTTGCTGAGATCAAAGTAATTGAAAGTGAAAATTATAGAAAATTTAAGAGGGATCAATATTTCCAAACTATACATTCTTGATAATTGATTGACCAGGATATTATCAAAATGTAACTCATCAGTAGATCCTAGTTGTCAAAATATAAACAATGAAACTTGAAGATTACAATGTATTATAAATAAGTATTCATGCTATGGGCATGCGCTATTTATATTAAGATTTTTAAAACAACCTTGCCCCGAAACAAAATCAATGAATAGACACGATAAATACTGCTTACTCCTGTCTACACGCATCAATGTACTGTCTTAATCTTATCAAAAATATCTGTTGTAATAAATACCCGACCAAAATTTGAGCCTGCGGGATTTCAGATATGTCAAACATTCCAAACATGCGGCCAGACTAAAAGTAGCACCAGGCTAGCAGCCAGCCTTGAGACTGAAAGGGAAAAAAAAAACAAGCAGTAAGATGGACACAAACCTCGTCTGTCTCCACAAGAAAATCTGCAGCGGCAACGGCACTGACCGGGCCAGAATTTTCGGGTCGTCGTTGCAACTTTTTCGCTTGACCATCTTGGGATCTATGAGCCTCCTTTTGCGGGATGCTTCTCGATCAGTTAAATTCCATCTTGGTTGTCTCTAAAGTCAAGCTTTCTTTCAGTGGGCCACAGATTGTTGAAAAGAGGAAAATAAAATCCTCTCTCCAGGAGAATCCAGCCGGCACGTCTGCGCTGACCGGTGGTATACAAACAACGCGCGGCACATAGAAAATGCATACATCGTACGTCCCTCGATAATCAGCGCTCACAACAGCACAGTAGTACGTATATCGATGGTTGGAACGTTTCATTTCGTGTGGGGGAGGCAGTGAAGTTCGCGCGGTTAATCTCTGGCGGATTTTAGTTTTGATTTTAGCGAAATTCTGAACAATTGTGTCTGAAAGCATTATGATTCCAAGAGCCTATCGTGGAATACGTAAATTTCATTTCGTTAACTTGACTTTCAAATGGCAGCACATTACCTAAACGAGATCACCCCCAAAAAAACATAGTTAGACCCACGGTGATTTAATCTCGATGGGGGCGTGTACTCCTCCTTCCTACCCTCCCGAGTACAGTACTTCTTTATCGAATTAGATTTTTTTCGAATCTCAAAATGTTATGTTTTATTTTAATGAAAACGAACATTGCCGAGATATTTTCTCTATTTCTTACTATTCCGGGCGTCTGCAACCCTCTGAGAGAAACAGCTATTTATGAAAGGTTTTACACTTCTATAGTCTGGATATGTTTGTATTATTGAATTATTGCCGGACGACAGACCGCAAGTTTTTCGCAGTTTGTATTTTGTTGTAATTTTTCCAAATAAAAAATTGATGTCTCATTAAAAGTGAACATTTTTTGTATTGTTAGGAAAAAGCAATTTGAAACCAAATCTATTTTGGGATGGCACTTGAACCTACATTCATGTACTAAACCCTCTATTATTGTAGTTTATACCTTCGTCATGCATTGCTTTTAAGCCATAGCAAATATACATATGCCAAGACGACAAGATATAACCACCATCTGGTGGTGCTTGCATAGTATTCAGCAGAAGCAGAAGGAGATTCATTTTGAGATTATTGTGTCGTCAGCATTTCTGATAAGTTGCTGCCAAACGTACATTGTGATGTGTCCATAACTTTGTGACTCTAGGCATGCCTAGATTTAAAATTTCATACTTTTGATTCCATTGGATTTTTTCTCCTTTAAACGAACTTTCAATTTGTAGGCCTATTTTGTTTTTAAGGGGGAATAACGCCGGGGGCTAATCCCCCATTAAATACGAACGGGTTTAAACTCATAATTCACAACATTCGAACAAAAATTCGATTTTTTTTTTTTCCGCCTGCACGACTTGAGAGAATGGTGGCAAATAGCAAATGTAAACGTCGTAAAGCCTTAAACTTACTGTATGGGAATGTTAACAAAATGAGTTTCACATTCAAAATGCGCACCATCAGATTCGAATGGGTGTTGGCCACGTTTGGAGTCATAATAGAGAAAGCGGACGCTGTCAAAACTGTACTAGTATTGTCAATTTTTCTAGTTTTGAAATAATTATAGGTAGTTTTGTTATGCAAAATGTAGTTTTGTCAGGGTAAGGGTTCTAGAGTCGAACGTAATCAGTCTTTGAACTTGTATTTCTGATGAAATTAGACCCGATTGTTTTGCTCTATATTGCAATGGAGTGGACATATCTTCTTCTTCTTTTTAATGGCGATGGGTTTGAGGACTGCTTTTAGGGGTGATCATCTTTACACCCAAAAGTTATTGGTTAAACAAAAATAAATTGAACAAAAAGTAAAAGTGGGTTAAACAAGCTTAAATTCGATAAATGTCTTGGTCACCTGTGAGAGGTGTGAATATCTAGACCTGAAGCGCGCCTGAATTTTCTCACCCAAATCAGGCGCGCTTCAGGTCTAGGTTTAAATACCCTCTTTAATTATGGTTACATTTAAATAGAGGGCGCAATATCACTTAATGGTTCGTCTTCGCCGTGAAAATAAAAGGCGCCAAAAGCTTTAACGGTCCTCTTTCTTGCTTTCAAAACCTTTGTTTCGTCTTTGGCTTTGCCTCCGACAACTGAATCACTGAGAAGCCAACCAAATAGAAATATTCCAACTTTTGGCTTCATTATCAACTGATTGAATGCTCATGAAACACAACAGGCACCAAAATGTCAGTTGGGGGCCTAAGATTGCCTTAAGCAGAAGACGATAAAGCCAAGGTTTCGAAAGACTGTCACAAAAATAGAACAGAGGGCGCCATGACACACCAACGGTCCATCTTCGCTCGTGCCCCCCCCCCCCTCGCCCTGCAAAAGGGGCGCTGGGATATCTTGCAGGCCAGTAAATCTGTCCGAAATTGTCTACGCCGGCCAAATCACGATTTGCATGCCCTCAATTCTGCAGTATTTGAGCATATTGTGGGCCATGAACTCGAGGGCTTGTAAAAAAAAATAAAATAAGGATGGAAGCCGTACACAGGACTGTGAGTTTGTAGTTCTTTTCAATTTGGATGAAATTGGGGCCCTAAAATCGCTCTATTTTGCAATAAAGTGTAGGTATCGTTTTTAAAAATGGCGATGGGCTTCAGGACTATTTGAAGGGCTGATCATCTTCGGATGGAAATTTCTCCTAAAAGCCATCAGTTGACCCCCAAAATTAAAAATTAAAAAGAAAATGAAAGATGATGAAATAAGCTTTAATTTGATGTGTGTCTCGAACACCTTGGATAGTTGTGAGTATTTTTGTCTGAATTTCTGAATGGGTGCATTGTCATTGGGGTATATGAATTGGCCTGCAACCTTCACAGAATCTTGTGAAGGAAGTGGGGATGGCATTCTGGGAAACTAATCATGACCCTAGGTATAAAGCATCTGGCGGCAGCTGTTTAAGGCCGCTGTTTAGCTAATGCGCGCAAATGCTATCCGAAAACTTTCTCATAGAAATGTTCGCTCGTACACCCCCTCCCCCTCCCCCGCCCTGCAAACAGGACGCTGGGATACTCTGATGAATTCACGCTCTTATTGGTTGGATTTTGCGTGACCCGTGACCTGCGCGTCATCACGGTCATGACTCTGCAAGGTTTGAAACGGCCGTTAAGACTGATTTATTACTCTTTTATTCCAGTTTAGAGATGCTTTGTTTTCGTTGAAAAGCGTAATAATGTAGGAAATTCTGTAAAACTTATCTGTGTTGTAAATGTACAATTCCCGTCACTTGCTCTGGCTCCGTTTCGTATCACAAATGGTCGGATTGCATTATGCGACGCGCAAAATTTTGTCCACATGGTCCGCAATGAAACAGAAATCACATCCGGTATAGAATGTGCGCATTTCTAGGGGAAGTTTTCGGATAGCATTTGCGCACATTGTCTAACTGCGGTCTTGAACAGCTGCAGCCAGATGCTTTATACATAAGCCACTTCCTTCACAAGATTCTGTGAAGCTCATCAGCGTATCACAAGCGTCCTGTTTGCAGGGCGGGGGGGGGGGGGGCGGGGGGGGGGGGGGGGGTACGAGCGAAATAGAAATGCACCAACCTCGTCCCCAGTGCTTACTTTATTTCCAACCTGGTTTCCAATAGTAAGCCCTGTATCCCGAATCGATGCCGCAATTGGCAAGTAATGGATTTATATCATGTAGTTGGTGGTGTTAATTTTCAACGTGCATTACGTATTTTCACGATCATTGTAATTTTAACGTCCACGCCTTTTCAAAAATACTCATTTCCTTTCCAGTTTGCTCATATTAATATGAAATGTGATGCTGCATATTGGCGGGCCAGAATGTAACATTTTAACTTCATAAAAATCGTGCTTTTCATAACTCACGGCGCGACGAATTGATGCTGTTTTTACCCCAGACACTGCATACAAAGGTGAGAGAGCAGGTAGTGGTGGGCGCGTACTGCTCTACACCCTGGAGACGACGTTGGAAATGCACACATTCCATACCGGATGTGATTTCTTTTTCATTGCGGACCATATGGACACATTTGGAGTGTCACAAATATGCAAGTTCACCCTTCGTGAATTCGAAACGCCGAATGTTTTGGATATTAACGGTGCGTCTTAAGAAGCACCATTGGAAATTTCCGTTAGTGTTTCGGTTTTTTTTTATTCGGTTAAGTTTGCACAAGCGTTGACACGACGCACACGCGCGCGCGGTTCCTATAATTCGTCGGATCGGTGCGGGACTTCGCGTAGCTGCAATCGGCTCAGTGAGAACGTGTCTCGGACGCTGAATTCAGGCCCAATTCAAAACATGATTCAGCAACTTTTGATTTGAAATCGAGATCCTAGAATGTTGTTTTTCTCGAAATATACAGCTGAAGCTGAGCTGAAACTTCATCAGGTTAGTTGTTCAGCACCCTTCTTCAAATTTTGAGCACTTTTGTTACTTCAAACGAACAAAATGCACAAATTACAAATGATGGACTATACATTTAAATGAGAACGTGTCCCAATCCCGGACGCTGATTTCGGGCGCAATTCAAAATATGACTCGGGAACTTTTGAATTGAAATCGAGATCCTAGAATATTGGGGTTTTTTTCGGAATGTAGGTCTACAGCATTCACTGGGCTGGAACTTCACCAGTTGTTGCAGTAAGCACCTGTCTTTAGATTTTGAGCACTTTTGTTGCTTCAAACGAAAACAACGCAGAAATGAAAATGATCTACCCTACCTTTAAGGGCCCGCAGGGTTTCATCTGGCGACCTCCGGTCTTTTTAATGGGAAAAATCAGTTTTGAAAATGAGCAGATTTGGGCTCAAAAAGGTTTTTTAAAGAGACTTAATTTCATTGTGTGGAATAACATTAATAATTATGAAATAGCTCGCTTTAAAGCTACAGTCATTTTATATATATACATATATATATATACACATCATATCAAAACTGTCGCTTGACTCTCTTTCGAGATTTGCCATCTTTAGCTTGATCCATGAATTTGAGTCGTCACTAAATCAGTTCAATTCGTAAATGCCTGCGAGCGAGTGCTTGTGTTTTGCACAGCTGTAGCTGTCAACCGCCATCGCGCGGCAGCTCGTGCCGACATGACACTGAGATGTTCAATCTTTTGCCATGGGTTGCAGAACCGGATTTTAGCTTCGTGAGGTTTTGAGCAGCGTTGCTTCCCTCTTCCTGTCCCTTCCTTCTCCATTCTTCATTTTCTCTTTTGCCGACACAACTGACTAATGGGGGAGGGGATGACTCCCCCACCCAGGTGCGGTTCTAGAACCAATATTTTTTTTGGGGGGGGGGGGGCTAATAGGGTGGATCCAGAATTTTTTCAGGGAGGCGTGCTGAAATGTAGACCGGTTATTTTCTCCGGACACTTAGGCCTCCGAAAATCAATAGGTGTGTGTGTGTGTGTGTGTGTGGGGGGGGGGGGGGGGGGGGGGGGGGGGGGGGGGGGGGGGGGGGGGGGGGGGGGGCATGCAATATTTTCAATGGGGAGCGCCAATAAATTCCTAAAATCTTTCACACTATATCAACTACAAATGCACCCTTGTCACGACTATTTCTTTAGGAGGAGACCGTTCGCATGTACATCACAGTCCTTCTTTTTGCTAATGCAATTTTTTTACGGAATTTATTTTGGGCCCCCCCCCCTAGCCACCCCCCCCCCCAGAACCACGCCTGCCCCCCCCCCCCCCCCCCCCTGTATATGTAGCGACGCCCTTGGGTTAGGCAGTCGGATAAGCATTAATTGACAACGCTGCCCTTAAATCAGGGAAATAAGCATGACCAGTTTCATTGTTAGGTCCTTAAAGCTGTTTATTTGACCCTAGACTGTTAAGGTAATTTAATACCACAGTAACATTTCATGTAGATAAATATATTGTCTTGGTGGTCACAAGTTGAACGCGCCAGTCAAAATACGGTTTGACCAATGGGTGAGACCCACGGTGATTCCATTCTTGGGTAGCACCACAGCTGATAACGCACTTCTCAGAGTGTTCTCAGAGTCTTGGGTAGCACCACAGCTGATAACGCACTTCTCAGAGTGTTCTCAGAGTGTATTGTGAACCATTATGAAATTGTTCATTCAGGCAGGCAATTACAGATGTTACATCTGCTCGAATAGACCTATATCATGCTTCCACCATTTTAGACATGTTCCAGGTATCCAATAAGAGTACTGAATGATAATGTTTTGTGCACAAAGGAACCAGACTATTTTCCCCTCCAGCCTCGTTTTGGTTACATTGATTTGAATGGGAAAAAATCAAATGGCTGCAACATGATAATGGTCTATTGTATTCGTTTTTGTGCGAGCAACGAATTTGAAGCCATGTGCCCAGTGCTGTTCTGTAGCAGCTCTGGGTAGAAGTTCGCCAGGACACGATGATGACATTGGAAGCCCTTCCTGATATGCCCTGCTGTCTGAGTGTTTCCCTGACAATAGGCATGCTACCAGTCGTAGATGATCCCGCAAGGGATGCAGTCTATGATCTGAGCAAGGGAGGGAAAGTAAATCAGATTGCATTGGCATAGTAACTGGTGGTTGAACCAAAATTTTAAGCATTATTGGAAACCAAAACTGCGTATGCCTTAAAGGGACAATCAGTAACCCACGTGCATTCTCATATTCAATCTTAGTGAGAATTTTGCCCATTAGGCAAAAAGGTGAAAAGGCATAAAACCGAAACTGTTCCCAGTTCAGTGTGAATGCATCAGTATATGAAGCCCCTGGTTGTGGGTGCCATGATGCGTGTCGGCATAGCTGAGGCAAAGAAGTCAACATCGAATTTTTCTGTGAATTTTCCAGAATTTTTCTGTGATTCTTATAAAAATGCCAGGATTAAGTTTCCACTCAAGGTCGTCATGAAAATGATTGACGCAAAACTGGCCACAGAGTTTTCTGTGCCTGGTAAATGTGAGGCAGCCTGAGCCAAATTTCTCGGTCAATGCACCATTGCCAGATCTGTCTAGTCAACATATTGAGTGAATGTTGTATGTATCCCGTGGTGTTATCGGATTTCACATGAATGTGACTGTTTCTTCCACTCGAGAAAAATACCTCCAAGGGCAAGAAAACATGCCTTCAATTCTAAATAGTTAATGTGATGTGTGGCCTCGTCACGGGACCATCGCCCCGGCGGCCGGCCTAATGGCCTGTCCATTAAGGTTAGCTCCTCAGCCTTTATCTGAGGCATCGGTTTCAATCATGAACCTGGGCAACTCAGTGACGATGTATTGGAGCAAATGCAAGTGGTACATTGGTTTCCCACCAGTCTGAATCTGAATTAGCAAGATTTAACCATGACAGGGCCAGGCGCAGATCCAGAGGGGGGTTTTGGGGGTCAACCCCCCCCCCCCAGCTCCGTCAAAAAAAAATTCCATACAAATTCGTAAAAAATAAGTCGAACCCCCCCCCCCCCTTCTGTGTCACTCCAAAAAAATTATACTGGTATGATATCTGCCTGTTCAAAATACGGTACACCATTCTGTAATCTAGTGTTAATAATTGTCGGATTTGAACAGCGCCCCCTATTGAAATATGGTACCGTCCTCCCCCCCCCCCCTCCAGTTTTTGATTTCACGGAGGCCAAGTGTCCGGAGAAAAAAAACCTGTTTACATTTTCAGATTTTTTGGCTGATGAACCCCCCCCCCCCCCCCCCCCCGCGAAAATTCCTGGATCCGCCCCTGAAGGCCACGGTGGAATCATTTTCTATGACACTTCTGAATAGAGTGCAGTCTGGGACTGTTAGTTCACAAGACTCCAGCAGACCATGGAGGAAGGAATCCTCCATGAGCAGACCAATCACCTGCGCAACCTCCCGGAATTTTGGTCGGCCGACCAGCGTTGGAAATTGGTACAAAAATACAACCTTTCTTGACAATGTCAGCACATCATTGCCACGATTTTACAGGATGCTTTACACTGTCATTCACTAACAGTCCAGTAAGGTATTTCATAATCAAGCGGTAGTTTTGTTTCTTGATGTTTGCAAATGTTGTATATTCCCTTTAAGACAGTCAGGTACACCATGGAGGGATATTCCTCCATGGGTACACCAAAGTTTGATAAAGAGACCAGTGACACTATTATTACGCAATATCCTAACACTTGCGTGCGGTGTTTGTGGCAGGGCCCAGTTTTGGTTGTATATTTTTCATGTATGAAGTGTATAGTATATAGGAGTAGCTCCCCTTTAGAACAAAAAGAAATCATTTTAGTTACTCAAGATTCCCCCCCCCCCTTTCTTGGTAGTGTGTCCCCCTGGTTGTTTACTTTAGCCCACATGTTCCCCCTATATAAGCTGCCACATGGTCAAGCCACTTTAGTTCACCCAGCAGATCAGCAGAGACAAGTCACATGCATATATTTTCCTCCTAACTGGAGTGCCTGTCCTGCTTAGTTTTGTCTGCTTGTTGGAGTCATTTGCTTTGATTTCTGCCAGAAGTGTCTTTAAGCCTTAAGGTCCACTTTATACAACACTGTGTTGGTTAAATACTTTTGGTTTTTAACTCGGTTTAGGTCCTTGGTTTACGTTGGTTTTTAAGTTTCTTTAAGTCTTTGGGGTTTTTAGGTTTAAGTTTTGGTTTTTAGTCTTTGCTCTTACTTGATTTTCTTGGTCTTGGTTTTATAATTATCTGGTCATTTTGAAAGTTCTTGTAAATAAATTCTTTTTGTCTTTTTTTGTTCGAAATCTAGAATTGTGTCCCTTGTCCCTATTAATTCAGTCTCCTCGCGACTTTTCTCTTCAAAGATCCTGAGTTTAGTTTAGTTGTAGTAGTTTTAGTGCGAGTTCCCCATAGTGTGTCATTTTTCACGGTTACATGTTCATTCTGTGACTTGAACCAACATCCGTTTCCCGCCGGGGTCAATTGGTCAGCGGAAGGCTTATTTTATATGGCCGACCGGATACAAGGCAGTAGGAGATCGTGTCAGTTGGCACGTCTCTTAATTCAGGTCAATGTTATAAACAACTAAATAAAACATAAAAATGAAATAAATAACAAGTGTATTGTTTAAATCTTTGCTATTTTGTTTTGCTAGTTTTCTGCAGTGGTCAATTAATTTTTTCCCTTTTCTTTGTTGATTTCAAGAAGAGTTGCAGACCGCTTTAAAGGGGTGCATATACCTATGTTCCCCAATACCGATATCCTTACCATATAACCCTAACCCTAACCCTAATGATTTCGGGGAACATCGATATTGGAAAACATAGGAATTGGGGAACATCGGGTAGACCCAATTTAAAGAGTTGCTACATTAATGCAGAGACAATCGGGTGAACGTTTTCCACCTGAAATTGGAATTTTGAAATAGATGACCGTCCACGAATACTTATATATATTTGTATATTTTTGTCCTCTTTTTATGTCCGTAATGCATGCAGTAGAGTGACAAACCATTCCTCCATGGACAAACTGACAGACAAATCAACGATTTTCTTATACATGTACCTTCTTTGCCCCCCCCCCCCCCGAAAAAAAACCAAACTTGCCTTTTATACAGACAGTCGTGTTTAAACAACCAGTTGCATTTCGATAACTTGAACCCTTCTGTACACTACATCTACTTCCTCTTAATTATAACTCATCAACCTGTTCTGACTTTCTGGTTCCCAATACCAGTAATTGATCAAACAGAAAGTATCTTTTTACTGAAAACCGAAACCCTGTTTTTCTTTGTCGGTCTTGGGTTGCACTCCAAACGAGCTGATCATCAGATCGGCAGAACGAAAGCAGTTCCTCTTTCGGTTCGCAACTTAACAATACTAGAAAGCCATACCACTTCCGTATCTACTGTCAATAGGGTTACGTGGTGCATAAGTACGAAGCAAATAATACTCAGGGACGTGTCAATGGGGGTGGGGGAGGGGTGGGGGCGAGCCAATGCGCATATCACGCAGACAGAATTTACTTTTAATAAATTGTCAAAAAATCAAACGTACTTCTCATTAACACCTACCAGGAACAGCTGTTATGCATCGAAAGTCGATATAATACTGTGCCCTTCACCCCCGGCCACTGCGACATACTATATCAAAATTCTTCAACTAACCGGCATAAAAAGCGACCGGCAAGCATGCGCATTCGTAATACATGTAGTAGTACACGTACACTAGTACACGTACATGTACACTAAGTACACGTACACTACATGAACATGTTCACCTTATTGAAAGCGTATGTGTGCGGGGGGAGGGGGGGCCTTGCATATGCCATGCATACAGACTGTGGAGGGGAGGGGCTGCGTACGTACTTTATGGACGGAACCTTATTGATAAGGGCATGTGTGGCCGAGCGGTACGAACACATGCCTCATGATCATGAGATTGTGGGTTCGAGCCCCGCGTGTTGTGCCTTTGAGTGAGATGCTTGACCTCCATTACTCCTCTCAACCCAGGTGTTAATTGGGTACTGGCATTATTCAACGCTGGGAAGGTAAATACAGACTCACTGTGGAGGAGGTGTGGCGACCCCCCCCCCCCCCACACACACACAGCAGCAGCATTACATAGAGTCTGGCGCTGTCGCTTCGAAATAGAGATGGGCACTCCGTTCGTGTGAACGGGTTTGCCCCCTTAACCTTATTGATCCTTCACACTGTATTCTTTTAATTTGCCGTCTGGGATACGCACGTACGAGACCTCTTGGAAATCAATCGTTATTAAATTGAAATGACAAAACGCCTCAAAGATGGCTGCTAAATGCAAAGGGTCTATAGTGCACAAGCATGCAAAAAAACCCTCTTTCTTTACCTTAATAGTAAAGCCGTATGCTGCTTTGCAAATTGTGAGACAGTTTGCGCTACAATGTATAGATTTTGTACATTGCAAACTATCATGAACACTCCCGGTGCGGTGGCTATGTGGTCAAGTGCGGGTTTCCTAAACAACAATTACAATAATTACATACTAAATAACTAGAGCTACAAGATTTACACTAAATAACAATTACAAGAATTACCTACTAAATAACAATAACAAGAGTTACACAATTATAAGAATTACATTAGGAAAAACGGACTCCGTAATCCGGTCAATTATAAGTCAATCACAGGTCAAATCAAATACGAATAATTAGTAAGTTGCGATTAACAAATTACCATTACGAAAAAGCTGTGATCCGACTTAAAACAAATGGCTAGACTTGCGATGGGAGGGAGGGGGGTGCACTGCATTTTGGGTCTGGACCTTGAATGAGAAAAAGAAAAAGAAACAGAAGAGAGTACTTTAAAGGGGTATTGCAACGAATTTTTTTTGGAACACATTTTATGAAACTTTCTACTCTTCTTAAATGTATTTATTTTATTTATTTATTTATTTTGTCTTATACAAGCAAACATACAATGGTACATAAATAATGAACTTATTACATGTAAGTACAAAGTGAAGGATAACCCCAAAAGCTGTTTTTAAGACGGCTTATTTTCATCGGGGTCCTTAAAAAAAAACCATTCAAGTACATAAAAAAAAGTTCAATAAAATTACACATGAAAAGACTGATCATTAAAAACTCGGCTTTTTACAAAATTGACTGAGAAGAGAGATGATCTTTCACTGCCCTTTTAAATTGAGGATGATTGTTGGAACACTTGATTCAATTCATGAATTCCGGTATAAAAAAAATGTATTGCGCTCTTGCCCTTTTATTCTTGGAACAACAAAAATGGTGGAACTACCCCTGGTGGAATTATGCATATCTGAAACCTTCCTAAATTTATGACAGAGGTAGGGCCTAGTCTGGTGCCATTTCATGAAGAATTATCCTTGAAAATGGCAAAACGAAAATTGAAAATAAGTTATTATAGGAGTTAAAGGTGCATTTTCAAGGATTACATTAAAAATATGTATATACATTGCATGGGCCCTTTTAGGTCTGAATACACGGAATAGACGATGAGTCATTTCCCTCAACTACAAGTGAAGTATTATCACTGACTGAGGCCAGTTCAACAGGAACCGGTAGCTAGCTCATTCCTGTCGGGTTCCTGGAACTATGCCTCGGTTTCAATGTCACTTGGGTGCCGGGCACCCTTGCATCCTGTTATTGACATTCTGAGGGCAGGGTAGAGAAGATAATAGCCATTCTTTTCGTTTGATATGAGGTAAAGGCCGGTTCCTCCTTAAACGGATTTGCGAATTTGACATGTAGTATTGGCGCTGATGTGTCGCAGCACAAAAAACTTGCAGTGACGTCACAAATCCCCGCGTTCGCGCGTGTGTATCGAGTATACGTTTGCATGTATTTACAAGTTGTTTTAATGCAAAAACATAAATCATATATTGTCACAGCAGGTACATTTATTCGTCCCCGCAGATTGATGAACATTTCCTTGTTTTCTTATTGTCATATTTAATCGCATATTATTGTAAAAGTTTAGTCAGTTTTTACTAATCAGTCTAAAGTTTGTATTCTGAAAGCTTTGATCCAATGTTATTAAGTTCCATGAATATATGGCAAAAATGCTCTGCTATAAAACTAAGTTTCCTTTTCTACCGGAAAGGATTTTAAAAAGGCCCATTATCATAGAAAACCAGCATTCTTTGTTGTAAAAGAAAGACTTAGTTTTTTTCACATGAGAAAGACATTGCGCATGACATCATTTGATCACTATAAGGGGGAACACCGGTATCGAGTTCCATTACGTCACTGGTTTAGAACATCTGTCCAAAGTCTATATCAATACGCGCGTGGCGGGCCTGCATTGTGAGGGACCGCCCGATTCCGTTTCCGGGTCCTTCACGCGGTGACTACTCTATAAAGCAGGCGCTGGTCTTTGTAGTACACTCAAAAGCTGCGAAACAAGCTATTGACAAGACCCAGATAACCAGAATTTCGTGTTTTAATACCAGAGTTGGGCAGAGCGTTACATTGTATACCAGCTTCCGAAACTTCATCATCTTGAGTAAATTGTTCGAAAGTGTCAGTAGTATGACTGACATCATGTCGCAAAGCGAGTTGAAGTGGGGCATTTCGAGCGAAACAGGTAGTATGGACCAGCCGCCGGCAAAACGCCCTTTGTCACCCGACGACACCGGGAGTGCAAGCTACAAGAGCCAGAAGTCCGTATCGGATGTGCTTGGCCCCGAGATGGCCCAAATACATCTGATCGCCGGTGGGGAGGCCGCGCCAAATCATGGGGTAGAGGAGCGCGTGAGCCCTGCTCTGCTTAGCGAGGCCGCCGCGCTGATGGGCGCTGGGATGGAAACGATGAACGATGGCGAAGGACTCGATGAAATCCACGCTGAGGGTGACAGCCACCGCGTGAAAAACCTCATTCAGATATTTGAACATTCGGGCCAAGAGGAAGCGTCGCAAGAAGAGAGTTTCAACGGGTGCATTGAGGTGGAGGAGAGAATCTCCTCAAGCACTGCCACGGAGGAAGAATTCCTGCCTGGCCGCATCATCGCAAAGACTGTGCACAAAGTCAAGGAAGCGGTCAAGATCGTCGGCCATACCGTGGTAGAAGGCGTGAAAAAAGGCGTTCAGGACCTGAGACACGATTTCGAGATCGGGCTTGAAAAGTTTCATCTCCCTCAGGTATGTTTTCATATCCATTTTAATTCAGAATTTGTTGGAAAGACGGAAAATCCATTAATTTCAAAGTCGAAGTCTTAGAAGATTTGATTTTTCTTTTATTATCAAAGTGGGTCTTGGAAAGTGATAAGAAAAGACGTATAGGCTCGAAGAGCTTGGCGCGGTAGGATACTATAGAGGTATACAACAGAGCTGTGGTCAATTCCTGACAAGTCAAGTCACAAGTCCATCACAAGTCAAATCACAAGTCTATCACAAGTCAAATCACATGCCCATCACAAGTCAAATCACAAGTCCATCACAAGTCAAATCACAAGTCAATCACAAGTCCATCACAAGTCAAATCACAAGTCCATCACAAGTCAAATCACACACTATAAAAACTGTGTTTAGCAATTAAACACAATCTTGCTATCACTTTGTAAACATGTTTAGGAGCTAAACATTATGTGTTCGATTCCTAAACATCAATGTTCAATGGCCAAACACTATCCATCCTCACTCTAAACATGTTTAGGATTTAAACATGTTTACAAACTGATAGCAAGAAAGTGTTTAGAAAAGTGTTTAATTGCTACACACAGTTTTTGCAGTGCATGTCCCCCACAAGTCAAATCACGAGTCTATCACAAGTCAAATCGCTAGTCCATCACAAGTCAAAACACAACTCAAATCACAATTAATGCCATCACAAGTCAAATTACAAGTCCATCACAAGTCAAATCATAAGTCCATCACAAGTCAGTTCACAAGTATGATAACAGCTTGTGACAGGGGGACATGATTGTGATTGACTTGTGAGGACTTAACAGCAATTCTTAGGGTCCACTGCAATAAATATATCGTACGGCAATAAATAGATGTCACAAGTTTTTAAAAATCTCACAATGAAGACTACAATATTTGTATGGTAGACCTATATTATGACCCTCAAACCGATAGGAAATTCTACCGCATACCAACCGCAGATTGGAGGTTGAACGGAAATGACAAGTGAACCGTCGTTTGAACTTTTAAATACCGCATTTTGGTATGACATGTATAACAAGTTATGGGCTAGTGGACATTAGATCTCCAAAAATTGGGAGGGGGAGGAGCCGGATGAGGAGACTGCCATTATGCCACACGACAGGAAAACGCAATGCTTGAGACATTGCGTAATCACCATTTCCAGCAAACTTTCATTTCAGGTTTTGAGATCACAGCTTCCTTGTCCATGCTCCTTCTCTTTCATGCGAAACGAAACCATATAGGTCTATTTGAATGAAAAGACATGTAACCTCGCACGTGTAGAGTGTTCCAGTTCAAGCAGCAAATAAAATGGACAGTAAATAAAAGGTGTGCACCATAAAGCACAGAAAACGAAAGCGACTATACAGGGTATAAAATACACAAAGCGATACACGTGAGTAATGAAAGTTAACACATCGCTTCACGCCAGAAGCGAAAGCGAAGCGGAAATGACGGAAACAAAACCCACGTTGTTACAATGACCTTTTGCAAGCATATGTAGGCCTACATTGTAAGAACGGGCCTGAAGCAACCATCTGGTAACAAAACTTCGCAACCAATAGTTACTCGACCACTAAACTATAAAAAGCGGTTGTTCACCGAAAAAAATGACCATCGGCCTGAGCAAGTCATTTTTTTAATACTAAATCAAGCATAATCTGCGATCTCATAACCCTGCTGAATTCAGCAGGATCGATCCGTGACAGCCAAATTTTGTGTTGAGTATAAGTTATTATATGCATTGTTCACACCACCACCACGCAAAATCCAAGGAATAATGTTCAAACCCTAATGATGAACTTCCAGCTCAGTAGATATTACATCTTTTCGAGAAAACAGTGAAAACCCATGCACAATTTTTGATCACGAAAAAAGATTTTGTCCATACTATAACTCTTAATTGTTCACAGCACCTACATTTCTTGATTTCTTCTAAATGACAACAAGCATTTGGCACAGAGACCGAGTTTGAGAAAGATATTTGGTTATGGCTCTGGTAGATTTTTCCTTTAAAAAATATAGGTCGAACAACAAGCTACAGCAGCCATTAAAAAAATCGTAAATTGCTTGCTATTCTACCTATATTTGATCAAACGGCAAATTTGTGATGGCCCTATAGCCAAATATCTTTCTTAAGACATACTCGGACCGTGTGTCAAATGCCATGCTTGTATCATCAAAGGCACAATTCCCCCAAATATTTCCCCCATATCTGCCCCAGACGGAATAATTTTAGCCCAAATACGCTTTTTGGTAATTCGCTAGCTAAGGTTTAACTTTTCGGATATAAGGCACGTATGAATATTGGTGATAAATACCCAGAAATGAACCTATTTTCCCACTGAAATTAAATATACTGCGAAGATAGCGCATTAACTGTGAACGTCTGAACGAGAATCATGTCCCAAAAGCTGATTCGGGGACTGTTCATAAGTGGGTGCAATTTTGAATTGGAAGTGTTAGAAACGACACCAAAAATATTGCGGCAAGTTTTTTCCTCAAAACTTGTACAGTATCCACTTCGCTTTTTTTCACCAGGTTAGGTGTTCTGCATGTTATTCCAATTCTGAGCAATTTTATCGTTTCAAACTACACAGAAGTATTTAAACTGATCGTCACGTGTATAATTGTAATCTGAGCAATGTGAACATTTTTTGTTTCGACTATTTTAACACGATGATCACGATCACATATTGAAGGTTCCAGAAGTTGAGAGTTTTCGTTTCACATCGCGTGATCTCGAGGTCAGTTGGTGTATCGTGTGATTCTGTGTGCATGTCACAGTCACCCTCAGCTCACAGTATTTTGATTGAACGCGATCAAGGTCACGAAATGCATGCATGCACAGAATTAAGGGCAAGGCTGGTGGTATGAGGTGAGGTTCAAGTAAGTAACGGGGTTAGGATCACATAGCGCAGTATTCTGAGACCTGGGGCAAGGGTATCATTGAACTAACAATGCATATTACATCGTTCCTGACTACACTTATCTATATTGGTTTCTGTACCAAATAGACATGTACATGTATTGACTTCAGACCTTCTAAGATTTCATTGGTTGCCATATGCTCCATGATGTTTCTTCCATTCCCGCAGTCTGATTGGCCAGATTCTCACAGTCCGTAGAACGCGTGCTCTGTCTGTACCGTACCCATACTAGACACAGATATAGAATAAGAAGATGTTTTATTCCATATACCCGTACCATCTATGGTCTTTGCTTGCACGTGAATATTCGAATTAGGTTACCCCGTGACGTGTCATAATAGTTCACATAAACTGGAACCAACATCGATTCGGGTTACAGTTTCCAATCCAGACCTCAAATTTCCGTTCAACCCTTGGCTTGTTCCTGGGACTCAGCCTGCGAAACCGCATTACGGCTCCATATGGTGAAACCTACTTCCTTCAAGGGGAATATAAAAACAGAAAGCAGGATACTGAACTTTTTATTTAACGGCTCATTCAATACAAGAGGCGATAGTCTTACATTAGCTAGTTGAATTTACCGGGACAAATATAGCCGAGCGAGCATGAGTGAAGACGACACGCCGACGAATCTTGCCGCGAAGCCCACTGCGTCCACAGCGTTTGGCGCGCCTCAGCGGCCGAGGAAAAGACCGCCTTCTGCCGACCACGATGATGACAGCAGGGCGTACAAGAGCCAGCGTTCGGTCTCGGACGAGATCGGACCGGGAATTCGCCAGTTTTGCCGCCTACAAAGCAACCCAAAGTTCGGGGACTCCCATGTTGGGGAGAACCTGTTAGCGGGAGGTGGAGAGGTAGATGAAGCGATCACAATTGGACCGGGTGGGGAGGGAGTTGGACAGGGGAACAACCCGCGAATTGACCCGGGGCAAACCTTGGCAGAGCCACGCTGGGACTCGGAAGAAGAAGAAGAAGGGGAACTACCGTGTAGCCAAGGTTTCCAGCAGGTGCTTGGAGGTGGTGTAGACGTGATCGACGGAATATTCTCCGACCTGGTGCACGCGGGGAAGAAACAAGCCCGCAAGATTGTCAGGAAATTAGTCGAGCGGTTTCGCCAAGTCTTGCCGTTGCCGCAGGTATATACCTTACCAAAAAACGACCGGTATCGGTTTACAAAGGCATTTAAAACTGAACCCAAAGCGCGTTTTCCATTCCAGACAGCAACATGACTATTTAAGTCAACTCTTTATAGAAGCAACACAGTAAAAACAACCGGCGTTTCTAAATCTCCGATCCCGTGTATGAAAAACTGAATGTAGACCTGATTTGCAGTTGCACCTATTCGACCCTATAATTAGGGCCGGCTAAAATACGATCGGAGGGAAATACGACTGTTCTTCAGCCGAATCCGAATATTTTTTTCCCCACAATTATTATTAGCGTGGATTTGATTACGATTATGGTTTATACTTGTGTGACATTCTATATATGCAGAGTTCTCTGGAGCACCGCCCGGACAACAACGTGCACGTGCGGCATCCTGACAAGCTGATTGGAGGAATGGTGGGACTGGGCATGCATATTCAGAAGGACGCGAAGGGTCATCTTGTCCACAGCGTAATTCCTGATGGTTTGGCGGCCAAATCTAAACTCCAGTAAGTTTTTTCCCAATTCAGAAAACTCATATAATTAAAAACTATCACAATTAAACACAGTCAGCCTTAAGCTTGTTTTGACATTATCAATTCCATCTTATTCTGCTTGAAGTTAGTAGTTCATTCTGATGAGCATTATGAATCTATCCATCAATCGATCAACTGAATGATGCATTATTAATCTATCCACGGATAAAATCTACAAAAAAAAAATGAATTAATTGCTCTGTCATTGGAATCTATCAACAAGCTAATTAATCAATGAATGATCCATCAATTAATTTATCAATCAAACGATCAATTAAAATAACGATCAAGCAGTCGGTTGGATATTTATCTTTTGATCAGTTGATATTATAAAATGAATCAGTTGACAATAACATTCATCAGCGAACTAAATCGATCAGATTAATTCATTGATTGGCTAATAGATTGATCAAGTAATTAACTGATCATTCTATCGGACAGCCTGTCGTTAGGCTATTAAATTCAGTGATTGATCGAGTGAATTGATCACTTAATTAATAATAAACCATCTCAAACTGATATTCAAGTGGTGTAAATGGTCCATGGTTAAATGAAACCAACAAGTTTATCCCATCAAACAAAAGTGGAACAATTTAATGTTTCTGTGAAAAAACTATCAGTGTTCCCAATTGCCAAATGGCAAAACATAATAAGGAAATGATATACATGTAGGCCTACTTGGAAATTCTTTTACAGAAAAAAAAAATAAATAACTGGATAAAAAGAGGAATAATCGAGTGTACAAAAGTAGCTTTAGACTATTCTATTATCACCATGAAGTATTGGGCCTTCAAAACGATTTTTTTTGTTTTTGAACAGGGAAAACGATATCATTGTCAGCGTCAATGAAAATGATGTCACGAGTTGGGAATTCGAGGAGCTCCAGCAGTTTTTTGGCTCTTTGGAAGAAGTGGATTTCAAAATTGTAAGTACATGGAGCAGACAAGCGGTTCTAAATTAGTTTTTCATCTTTGACTTTGTTAAGTTAGACCTGACCAGAAACATCTCTGACCAACCCAGCCCAGCCCAATTCAACCCAACCCAATTCAACCCACACAAGTGTGTATTTGCCTGGGACCCCTATTGTCCCTCTTTTGTATTTGTACTCAAACTTTTTAGGAAGACCTCCCATATGTTTTGTACATGATCGTAAATTGGGGACCTTCGGGAAATTGGGGACCCTATTGCCATCTATTGTTCAACGTCCCCTACTGAATGCAGAAACAAACTCAACCAAACCCAACCCATGAGCCCAGCCCAACCCAGCCCAACCCAACCCAACCCAATCCAGCCCAACCCAACCCAACCCAACCCAACCCAACCCAACCCAACCCGGGCTTACTTTATTTCCAACCTCGGTTCCAATAGTAAGCCAATAGTAAGCCCTGGATAGGAAACTTTCTTCCTGTATATCCTGATTAGATACCGCAATTGTGGGCGCGTTCTGCTCGACACCCTGGGGACGAGGTTGGACCCAACCCAACCCCCGCAACCCAACCCAAGACACACTGCCAAGGCAAATTCATTGTAATTAATCATATCTGTTCCATTTGCGTTAACAGGTCGTCGAACGCGAACAAGAGGACGAAGGCGGTGCTTTTGTTTGTCATAAAGTCACAATATCCATCAAGATTTTACTCGAAGGTACGCAATATTTTCCATTGCACAACAATGTCACAATCTCTCAACGCAGTCCCGCATTGAGGTCATGCGTATCACCTTTGACCCCTGACGCAAAGGAAGGGTAACAATACAATACAAATCTTGTTTAGGCCAGCATGTTTACCTAAGAAAAACTTATCGGATTTGGTCACCAAAGCAAATGGATACAACCATGGTACTACTTGCCAGCTGCTTTAATGAAGGGAGTTAAAACAATTAAAAAGGGGGGGGGGCGGGGATGCACTACACCATGCATGCGAAATCCAACATTCCGGACCGTAAAAAAAAATGTTTTTTAATTCTCAAAACAGATAGGGAGGTTTTGATCAAAATGTTTTCAAAGTTAACGTGAGTTGAGTAGAGTTGGACAGGAACAGAAATTCAGGAGGACTTGCCAAGACTGGCAGGCTCAGATTGTTCTCTCTCGAGGTCTTTCATTCTACTCTTTTCTTGTTTTCTATCCGAAGGAGACCAGGTGATGGTGGATATAGACGTCAAGGTACATGTCAGCCAGTTGCAATTTAATGGCGAATCGGAACCGTACTACATCTTCCAGAACCAAAGTGACCACAGCACCAAGTACCTGATTTTGAAGAACAATTGTTTCTGCATGTCAACGGCGAACGACTTGACACCTTGTAAGATCATGCTTGGGCCAGATTCTAATCTTTCCTTTTAATATGGTTAATATTTCCATAAAAAAGGGGGAAAACTGTTTCGTGAATTTTTATCATGGGTTTTCCAGGACTTTCTGTCCGTGTTTTTTCCCCACCAATAAATTAAACAATTCCTTCACTTGTCATTTGTTCATGCTTTCGAGCTACAAGTGCCTGTCCACTCGTGAGGAACCCTTGAAAATTACCTTTGTTTTCCCAGAATATTAAAGTTTATTTGCTTTTTTTTCTCTTTTTCTTTGGCATAGGTCGCTTTAAGCGATTCTATTACTCATATGGAGCAATGGCTTTCATCAACATAAATAACAACTCACCGTTGGATCATGGGGAGCCCTCAAGAATTGTAAGTCAGCCGCAGCAAAATTTATTTTAATCTAAATGACGCTTACATCATGAAAACAAATCAGTCAACTATATTGAGTGCATGGTAGTGCGAAAAAAAGAAGACTAAACAAGACCAAGTACATGTATATGCCTGATCTGGTATACGAAAGCTTCAACTTGGAACATTATTTGTACTCGGTGACTCGTCTGTCAGTGACTCAGTTAGCCAGAGATATATTCTGGCCGTTTGGGTCCAGCAAAATGATTAGTTGAATCAGTCAGGGTTTCCGAAATCCTGGTTACGTGACTGGTTTTGGTTTCATACACCAGTTTTAATGATTTTAGTCCCCAGACTTGACTGACCCCAGTACAATGTTGTCCATTGTCTGCTGGCAGAAGTAGATAGACTAAATCATGCCACACAATGTGTATTCAATTTGGGAAATTGGGATTATTAGATTCTTATAAATCTTGGGTTGGGGACGAAGCCGAAGCTGAGAAGGGAACACAGGTTTCGGAAACACCCAAGCTAGTTCGGCTGTACATATTCTGCAGTACTGACAAGAAAGTCGAAACACTTCTTTTTTAGGGTGTGAACAGCAGCGAGTTGACAGACAAGATCAGCGAGTTTTGGACAGATGACAGGATCTTTTTCACTGGGAGGCAAGACAACACTGCTATGTATACATTCCAGTTGGCATCTCAAAAAGGTGAGTTAAAAAAAAAAAATTGGTTTGGTAGTTACTCAACTCTGTCTCAAATCAATATGCCTTATCAGGCCAGTGGATCGCATTATCTCCAGTTTCCTTGGTGATGAAAAAACTTAATCTACTCATTTCTTCAAATTTCTACTTCAATTTGTACTCCTGGGTGGAGACAGTTAAGTAGGGGTAATGGGTTGCATGAGGACACAACATATAGCCAGCAGCTGGAGTCGAACCCCGACCCTCTGATAATGAGTCAGTTTGTTTTCCCAACTGCTCCGCCTAGTATAGCATTTATAGTGTAAAGGCCTCCTACCCACTT
The DNA here is from genome assembly GCF_015706575.1 of Patiria miniata. Classification (NCBI taxonomy): domain Eukaryota; kingdom Metazoa; phylum Echinodermata; class Asteroidea; order Valvatida; family Asterinidae; genus Patiria; species Patiria miniata. The sequence continues at coordinate 12,632,071 of NW_024037055.1, forward strand.
CCAAAAGATTCGGGGTATAATATAAAGTGGGACTACATGAATATAGTATAAAAGGTATGGAAGGTGGCCGCCATCTCTCATATTTCAAAGGGAAAAAGACTGTATTTCTTTGATACTTTCGTTTGAAAAAAAAATTGGGTAAATAATACCTTCCGTACACTGTGTATGCTTTCTACATAGATGGCAATAGTTAAAAAGTGTCTTTTAAATTGTTCTTTTGATAGACTTTTATCTCACTACTGATGCAAAGGGAAATTTGACAACAACGTTCTTCTCAGACAAGGAAGCCGTGGACGCAAGTGGTCAGTTCAGCATGGAGCCTAAGTCTAAGATCGACAAGATGACGCCCTCCGACATACAGAAATACAACTCAAAGTAGCAGGGTGGTCTCCATAGCAAGAAAAAGTCCTTCAATTAGGAGGAAATGATCATCACCCAAATCCCGAGCAAACAGCCATATGGTTGCTAACCGCAAAGCATCGCTGTTGTTAGGCAAAGCCGATTACGTATTTAAAATCATTTAAAACTTTTTCTTGCCAACCCAACCCATGTGCATTGTTCAGCAAAGCGCCGTAAGCACTACGGCTGACCGATTTCGGCCCAGCACACAATGATGCGGGCATATTAACATATTCATTAGCGTCACTCTGTGTGACATGGCGTGGGTCTCGGTATCGACCAATGGAAGCCGGCGAAAAGGGTGATATTTGTTAATTAACAACTCGTGAAGGAGACTTTGATGTAATTGTTTACTGCACACCTTAATGGATAGGAACCTCATTAATATTCGTGAGGCTTGAAAAGATTGACAGATATTGCGCACGCCAGTGTTACCATTTTCAAAATTGCACGAAGCGAGGCCTATTTTTCCAATTTCAACGAAAAGTAATATACAGCATATACTTGGATCATTATAGGGAATAAATCCTGAAAGTTGCATGAAGATACGGTCTTCCAAACTGGAGGAATTAATTTTCAAAGATTTCACCCGCCAACGTGACCATGTATGTGTACATGTAGTTTCATTCAAAATAAAGTGTTACATAACTTTTAGAAATCGCCCTTCGCAACCATATGGCTGCAAAAACGAAACACAGTTATGTATTATGGTCCCGCTTACGATGTTTCTTTTTGGTCTGACTTTTGTGGTTATTGAAACACTTTATCATCTTCGCATGTTTTTTTTTATTGAGTCGGGCGGTTGCATCTCCAATAGATCTTATGTTTAGCAGCCGTCTTAGATGATCTTGCCTTTGCTTAGGCAGTGTCTTTGTTTGGAATATGCATTAGTTAGCCTTTTGTGCATGCATTGTTACTGAATTGAAATAATGTATGTATGTTAATGTATGTACCTCTGTCATTTCTGTTTTAGCCTCTGAAGAAGAACTTGCTAAGTTCGCAACGTCAGGCCACATTAATTTTTAGAATTGAAATAAGGTCTAATTGAAAATATATGTTTGAACTATTAACAGACAACACCAATAAGCTTAGTTCAATCACACACGGAGATAATAAATAGAAAACAGCATGTGCTCAGCAAAGTAAGCGGAGAACCAGTAACAGCCAGTACACACACCATGACCTTATATTAGGCTGTAACCTGTTCTTGCTTAACAATGACATTCTGTGCTAAGACGATATGTTTGCTTAGGAGCTTCATGTGAAGAGGGAGATGTAGAATTAATGTACAATATTTGGTCTATGATATGACTATTGAAAATCACACCGAAGTTGTCAATTAGGCTGACAATGATTAATTCTAAAAAGGAAAAGTGCTTACCGTTATTGTATGCAACATTATTTTCATACGTGGGTAACGTTTATGGGCCAAGGTACAAAGGTATGAGGTTTAGTTTAGGTCAGAAGTTGCGAGAGTGGTGAGTGGAGAAAATTGTACATAGTATGGCAATAAATTAATACTCAGAAAAATTACAACTAAGGATATAGCAACACTTTTACAGTATTTTATTTTAGGGCATTTGTAGTTTTGTATCTGTATTTTCACAAATTGTGTGCAAGACTGCTGTTTATCATGTTTATTAATTAAGCTTGTGTAAAATACTTTCGTTTTGGGCATTTGTAGTTTCTTTATTTCTGTATTTTCCCAATTTCTCACTGTGTGCAAGAATGTTTTTTATCATGTTTACCAAAGTGTAAAGTGCTGTAACAAAGATAATAACTTTTTATTATCAGTATTTAGATGTTAAGTAGATGAAGGACAAAACATAATAAAAATAGATCATAATGTGCAACTTTTGTATCAAGTTATCTTTTAAAAGAATAACCTATCAATATGGCATTTTGATAAAAATTATTTTACTGTGAATTTTCTTGCTAAACACGAAACAGAAGCGTCTTGCTACAAGTATTATAACATTTACCTATACGCATGAGTAATTAAGTGTAAGAAAATAATAAGACACGTTTTCTGTTTGAAGCAATAAAGTATGAGCTTGTAATTTGATGTGGGTTTCCAAAGCTACAGCTACGTCTATATTACTGCGTCCCATATTTGTAATTATAAACGATGAGATCATAGCTCTAAAAGATGAGAACATGGCTAGGGTCAGCTCAGGTAAATTTTTGCACACGCATGCACACCCAGTATCCTACACTTAAGAGGACCTCCTATTGTTTCCCCTCCCCCCTCCTCAAGGGCGGATCCAGGGGGGGGGGGGCAAAGGGGCCATGCCCCCCCCCCCAAAAAAAACAAAACCAATTCTTTTTTTTTTTTAATGTGACATCGCAATAAAGGCAGGCAATGAGTACACCACCATCTTTTTGCTAAAAAAAATTGGTTAAAGTGGTCAGAAATTGCCTCAGATCGCACCATAGAGCTTCTAGAATCCCAAAAAAAAATTTCGGGGCCCTTCAGCGGGCCCCGAACCCCACGCCGTAATTTTTTAGACCCACTTTTTTTGGGGACCAAAATTTTTTGGGCCCCCCAAAAAATTGTGTTCTGGATCCGCCCTTGCCCCTCCTTAAAAAAAGGGTTTGTACACAAATACCTCTTTTTAATAGAGGGTGCCCTTCAAAGAATTCCTTTCAAAGATCCTGAGTTTAGTTTAGTTTGGTTAGTTAATTAATCCCCATAACGTCAATTTAGTGCGAGTTCCCCGATAGTGTGTCATTTTTTCCCCAGGTTACACTTAGGAAGTTGAATGCATAGTCAAGAAAGTCTGAGTAGTCAAGGTATCCACACTATGCATTTTTGTTGGGGAAAAAACACCCACAAAAGTGGAAAACTGAAAAACATTTTTCACTGCCGTTGGCGGCGCAATGCGTGTTGTTGTTTCATAGCCGTTTTTCTCGAAATGAGGTTAGAGAAACTTGGCAGGACACTGTTAAAGTTCCCGCTTCATATCTTTGGAATAAATTAAGCTTCAGAAATAAATTTGGAATCATTGGAAAGCCAATGATTGCGCTCTAACATGCCATAGCATAATGAGCAATAACCCCCACCTTTGAAAATGATGTACGTAACGTGAAAAGTCAAAGGTGGGAATTATTTCTCATTATGCTATGGCATGTAACACCTGCAAAAACTGAATTTGAGTTAACGGTGAACATAAAGCGCGCCCTCTATCTACGTGTTATTGTTGTGCTGTCATCGTCAACACAAGTTGTGCGGTGCCACGTGCTTGCGATCGCGGGCGCAAACCACTCGACTGACGCCGCTGCAATAGTCGCTATGTACTCGCCGTCACATCACAATGCAAGGCCAGGGAAGCCGACAAACAGTTTGATCATGGAGAAATTTCTCCATGGTTTGATATCCTGCAAGCCGAAACTATAATTATTATGAAGGTAAGTCAGATTGATTTGCTAAGTTTATGAGGTTTTCGTGTTCAGTCTTCATTATAGCCGGCTCCGAACCGAGGTTGTTGCTTGGTGGAGCCATGGTGAAGCATAGGCGCACCAGAGGGTTAGGGGTAGCCATGCCTGTCATAGGTCCAGAAGATAACTTAACTTGATTATTACCAGCTGTTTACATCGGAGGAAATAACAGTGGAATTTTTCATGAGGAGGCAATTAAGTTTCCGATTGGACGCGTACTAGATGGCCAGAGCATTGTTTTATTTCTCCATGGCCAGAGGTTCTTTATTTCAGACCTGGTTTTGACAGAACTCTTGTAGTAATTTTCAAAACAACCATACCAGTTTCCATTCGGTACACTATGTTCCCGATCGGGTCATGTTTTTCGTCATCAGGGTAAAAGTAGTGCAGGGCGGAACATGTCAAGTGAAGTTTGAGGATCTATTTTGCAGATGAGGCTGGATCTACGTCAATAGTTTATTGTTTCGGTCTGCATTTAAAAACCGCAGGGGAATATCTACCACTAGGGTGAAATTCTCAGATTGCTTTAAAGTCTTTAATATAAACATGGGTCTTGCCACATATCGTATTTGTTCCTATGTTTAAGAACGGATTTTTTGTGTGACTGAGCCGTATAAATTGCCAGGGTAAGAAAATCTACATGTTTTCATGAAATTATGAAGTCGGGAAATGTCCATGTCCCGCTGTAGGTCTAACTTGCATGATTTTTTCAACAACAATTACTACTACAGGAATGCATAATTATGCAGGTCCCAACCATATAGACCTATGTTTATATAGCCTAAATGAATTGTGGAGCAAATAATCATATTTTTAGGGGGTGTGGGCAATTGAAGGTTCGATAGTCCGAATGCACAACATTTTCATAAGAGGGTGTTCGTTAGTCCGAAAAGGAAATAAGGTTCGTTAATCATAACATTCGGATGCAATAGTCCGAAGATTAATTAATCCGAAGGTTCATTAATCCGAAGGTTCATTTATCCGAATGTTCGATAGTCCGAATTTAGAATAAGGTTAATCTGGCCGAAGGTTCAATAGGCCTAGTCCGAAACGAAAATAAGGTTCAATAGCCCGAAGGTTCATTATTCCGAATTGACTCTAAGGTCCGATAGACCATGGAGACTCCATGGATAGACCGAATCGGCAATAAGGTCCGATAGACCGAATTGGCAATAAGGTCCGATAGTCCAAATCGACTCCCAATAAGTTCCGATAGTCCGAATCAAGGTCCGCCGTAGTCCGAAGTGTCACACTGACGAACCGTCAGTATCGACCGTTCGGACTATCGAACCTTATTCTCAATTCGGACTATCGAACCTTATTGTCAATTCGGACTATCGAACTCTATCGTAAATTCGGACTATCGAACCTTATCATCTATTCGGACTATCGAACGTTATTGTCAATTTGGACTATCGAACCCTCTGGTCTATTCGGCCTATCGAACTTTTTTTCGGACTAATGGGCCCTTCGGATTATCGAACCTTCGGGCTATTGAACCTTCGGGCTTTTGATCCTTCGGACTATAACGAACCTTCGGACTAATGACCCTTCGGACTAAAGAACCGTCGAACCATCGGACTATCGGGCTCATAGCATAGGTGACCGGGTCATCAGAGGAGTTTGATGTTCCTTAAGCCCTGTCCGCACTGGACTTTTTTTGGTCAAACTAACCGAGACTATGGGTACTTTTCCCATTTTAAGTCCAGTGCGGACAGCCTAGGACGTTTTCCTCTCAGTTACTTTTCCTGAGTCCAGCGGTTACTTTTACTGGCCAACTGCTGCCCAGGAAAACTTCCCACGCGCCCAGGAAAACTGACCGAGTCGCTTTTCCCGAGACGATTAGTCCAGTGCGGACAGTGCGAGTCGGTAAAAACGGCTCAGGAAAGCGTACATCCGGCCCGAGCGCCCTGTTATGCATACAGAGACCGCACGAACCTGCACGTGCAGTGGCCGAACATTTTGTAGAAACACGCTGCGGTGTATTATCAAGTCCGAGCGGTAAAATCTCGTTAAAATATATATTTCAACGGACAAATACATACACAGAGAAGAGAGATCACATTCTGAGAATTAATTTGCGGAAATTCTCTTTCTCCACCAATGTATGTTATTTTCTACGATCCAAATTCGTCCTGATACGCTACTGTAGTCATGTACGGAACATCATGGTCCGGTACCGTACGTAGGCCGTAGTCACTGGTTCCTGGCCCACATCATAGCTTCGATTCTGTAAGCATGCGATGGGAACCAACGAATACTGATGGCACTGCTGCCGCACGGAACATCGTACAGCGGCATGGCTTCGACGACGTGCATCACAAATGCGTCAGAATTATAGGCCCTTTCGTCAAGATTTAACGTGTCAAGATGAAATAATATCGCGTAAACGATTATGTTATGCATGCAAATGGCGTGTGTAATATTACTGAGCGTATCGGTGGCTGAAAATGTGATCGGCAATTTGTTTTCTGCGTACGGTGAGTCATTATACTGACACTGTGACAGCTCGGTTACTTCTCCCACGCGGTCGGGGTAAAATTTCCCGCGTCGAAAGTCCAAGTGCGGACAGTGGTCACATTTGACCATTTTTCATTTTACCATCGTCTCGGTAAAACCTTCCAAAAAAAAGTCCAGTGCGGACACGGCTTAAGAATAGGTACCGGTAAGTCTAAACACCGTGCCACGGATTCTTTACTATACTTTTGGATCAACTGAAAATTTGGTGTGTGTTGGGTTTTTTTTGGGGGGGGGGACAGCAGAAATTAATTCCACACAAGAGTTGAACAAACGAGATTGTTTCAGCGCATGGCGCCTACACTATATCATAAACACGTGTTTGTGTGTGGTGTGTTCCTTTAAGCCGTATCGCTTATAGTTGGCAATTATCTTTACAGATGGGATTATATTAACTAGCTGTTTTAGATGTCGGTGTGTTTCGTTTGGAGAAGATAGCATGAGCTTTAATTGTTTATAATGTCACTCGGTTTCTTTAGAGATGGGACGGTGTCTGATGTTTTCAAACCACTATAAAAAGCAACACTGCAAAAATATGTGTTGTTATTTCGTCAGACAAGCTATAGAAAAAAAATGTCTTGGCGATTTATTAACCAACCTTTATCGTCTGTTATACGCGCGCGGGGAACTGTTTAGTCATTCGAGGGTTAGGATGTGGTCAACTTTTGATAACATGAACCTTCTTCACCCAATCAAATTGGAAATATTTCTCAGATAAAAGAGGCGTTAAGCATTTCATGTGTGCAGTATAATAACATTCATTGAGACATTTCACAGTCTTACCATTACTTTCGAATTTTTGCTGTTGTTGCGTCTTCACACCGACTCCGTTCGTACTGGCGTGCACCGCATTTGAAGCATTTGTTTTCTTGTGAGTGTCTTCTTTTTTTTAGCTCCTTTGCCGGAGAAAGTTACTTAGTTGCCCTTCAGTTTCATGATTTCAACCCTACGCAAGTTTGCCTTGACAACACAGATTTGGCCTTATAGTTGAAAGTTCATTAGATTCTAGATTTTTTATGTTTTTCTTGTACATTTTCTTAGTATTAGAGATTGTCTTAAATTCTTGACCATGTGCTTTTTTTTTACATAGCAATTTCTTTGTTTCCCACGGTTAATTGGCCTAGTGTACAGAGTTTGGGGCCAGTGGGGTATAGTTTTATTACCTGCTAATCCTTGAGTTAGGGATTAGTGTCTCCCACTTCCTTTGTGTGAGCATGGTGTGAGTTGGAGACGAGTTTATGCATATTCATTAGATCATAATAAGACGTTTTCTCTTTTTGTATTTTCTTGTGCCAGAGTGTTCTTTTATAGGTCCACTTAATTCACTCGTACTGGTTTTAGGGTTATAGTTTTTTTTGGTTTTAATCTTGATTTTCGTGGTTTTGGTTTTATTATTTGGTCATTTTGGTTTTCTTTTGAAGTTCTTGTGAATAAATTCTTTGTGTCCCTTTTTTATTCGAAATCTAGAATTTGTGTCTGTGTCTCTATTAATTCAATTTTTTTCGCGCCCGTTCCTTTCAACGATCCTGAGTTTAGTTTAGTTTGATTAGTTAATCCCCATAGAGTCTATTTAGTGTGAGTTCGCCCATAGTGTGTCCTTTTTCCAGGTTACATGTATACACCACCCAAACAACTCCACAAAAGCAGCACATTTGTACCCCCGCCCCTTGCATTTCCTATTAAATACAGTTGGGGCGGGAAATGTTTGGACCCACTTTCTCGGGAACAAACAGCTTTGTTGGCACCCCAAAAGTTATGTTCTGGATCCAGCCTTGCTGATGACTGATGGTAGATGTAGAAATTAGTGTCTGACCGTGACGACATTCAAGTCTTGAAAAGTAGAGAAAACAAATATAAGGCACGGCCAGCTAACTTCAGATGTGAACTGTCAATTAGCAAGCTAACTGAAGTTTCATTCACTTATAAAAAGTTTTATTTTAATCTTAATTACAAACAAATCATTAAGAAACATAAATCAATTTTGTGATTACCATACTAACTTGAAATCTGTTTTTGTTATACTTGTTTTCGCAGGTGTTTAAAGAAATTTGGGAAACAACCGACAGTGCAAAAATCCTGATTTGGGTAAAGTATTAATTTATTTGGCATAGGACAGAAGATCAAAGTGGTAAGTATAGTATTAGTAGTAATGCAAGAAATGTGCACTCAGTTTATGTGTCGCCTAATTAAACGAAGTTTTGGGAGACACTTTCCGGTTCTAAATTGTGTATGACCGTACGTCCGTAGTCGAGTCCCGTAGGATTTACCGTAGATCGGTCATTGTTCAAATACACTGAAAATGTTTCTTTGTCGACAGGATTTGATGGAGTTAATGTCACTTGGATGGGGTGATCCGTGGGTGGGGTTCATCGCAACTCTTCCGAAATTGAAAGTCGAAGGTCATATCCAGGGGTCATTTGATAACACAAAACATATACATGTAGGGATCGAGCGTGGAAAAAGGCGACACATGTGGTCCGCGGACAACTTACTGTTTGACAAGAAATGGAAGCAAGTCAAGTTTTGTTATTGAGGGGTCGCGCTTATAATTTCCATGCACAAATTACAGAGGAATAAAACATACAGAAACAATGCTTTTATTCCTCCGTGGCTTATGTGACTTTGTAGGGGATAGCTCTTGACAAAATGGTATTTATAAACAATATGTATTGGCACAAACTTAGTAACTGATTTATTTCAAATTATTTTGCTTTCATTCAATATGCAGATGACAGCGGAATCGGAGACAACTGAAGCTGATTATTTTTCGTGGTTTGGAACTGCATCAAGGGTGTTTCAAAATGAGGAGTATAAAGCGTTAGGTGAGTGATTATTATTAGGGTAAAAATATTTTACAATTATAGTTCACTAAAATCGTTGTCTTGGAATGTTGAAAGGAATGTTTTTAAGTATTCACAAGCAGCATTCCATTTCTATATGGTAAGTTGAATTGTTCTTCATTAGAGTATCTCTCATTATTGGAAATGTCTTTGCTGGATTTCCCTAACAATTTTTTTATTTTCGTTGTATACAGTGAATGAGACAACCTCATAATGTATATTGAGGACATTGAGAACAGCAATGAAAGATATGAGTGAAGCAAATACTCCGAGTTAGGAGAAGGAAATGGGCACAGCACAGAGGCAGTATCCCTTGAGTTGGGGGTGAGGAGTTGGGCTGGGGTGGGATGAGGTTGGTCTGTGGGCAGTGGATCAGGGCGGATGAGGGGGGGGGGTTGCAAAATGGAAAACTCATATTATGAGATGTGGCCTGAAAAGTATTTTTCCTGTTAAAATCTGTAACATGTCTAATAAATTCGGAGTTTGGGAGGGAAGTGGGGTGGGGTGGGATAGGGTTATGTTTGGGGGCAGAGGATTTTGGGGTTGGGTGGGGGGGGGGGGTTGGAAGTGGACAAATTGAAAGTGGCCTATTATTTATTTTACCTTCAGGGGGGGGGGGGCTTGTATAAGTTGGACATAACAACAGGAGCAGATCTAGCTTAGGAAAAGGGGAGTGAAGGGGGGGGGGGAGGTGTGAGTTAAGACATGCCCTGCTAGGGGGGTCTAGGGACAATCATATTGAAATATCCGATGTTCAATTTTTGGAGTACAAATTCTAAGGCAATTTTAGAATTTAGGAACTTAGGCATTTTAGGAATTGACAATTTAGGAACTTAATTAAGCATGCATTTCATTATTTTTGGCCCCATTTTACGAGTATCATAACATTACTCAGCAGCTGAAGGGGGGGGGGGGGGGGTGCACCCCCACTCCTGATCTGCTACTGCATGAGATTTACCTTTATTCCTTGTATTCATTGTTATCTTTCTTATCACACTTCAGAAGCCAAGAAAGATGTCTAGAGTATCAGCCAAGACACACGGTAAACAACTTTACAGAGGAGAATAAACAGGTCTGTAAACATTATTCATACAATCAGTTAATAGGTTATGACTTGGAGTTAACAAGGTGTGTGTTCAAAGTTTATGAGTGGGCTACCTAAGAGAAACCAAAAATTCTATTGGCAAGGCTATAAAAGTCACCATGGATGCTATTTGGAGTGTTGGTAAACTTTTTTGTATTGATAAAAATGTACACCCAAATGAAATAGCACCTTAGTCCCTAGCTATTTCTCAAAGCTGAAGGCTGCTGAAGTATGAAGAGGCACATTACCAACAGCCAACTATTCTTCCCACAAAAGCTCCTCACTGTATAACAATACCTTACTATGTTGAAAGGATTGAACTTGTGATAACACAGGGCATGTGTTATCCTGAAAAGACAGAGAAAGTTCTGTCTTGTCAAATGAGATTGTCAACTTGACAAATTAATCTGTAACTCAAAACTCTTGTGAAATTTCGATACTATGGATTCAGTGTTGAAGAGATGCTGTTGCTCTGTGTGTTTTCCTATTGTTGTACAATGTATATCAGGATAGAAAGCCTCATTGTTTTTACTTTTCATGATTCTGTTAAGCTGCTGTGACTTCTAAAAAAGCATTTATAGCTGTTTTGTGATTTTTCTCTCAGGCATGTTTGTCAGTACAGCCGTCCAGCTAAGTGACACTTAAAGAAAAGCCAGAGCCACCTGTTCCTTATCAGAAAAACTGACCATGGATAGTCTCCAATGAAACTGACCTGCTACGTGATTGATTACCTTCAGCTAGAGCTATAGGTAAGTTGTTTCCCCTAGGTAAAGCATGGAGAAATAAAAGCGTTATTATTCCTCTATGGTAAAACTACACTCAACAAAAAAAGAAAGTCCCCCTTAATACTTTTTTGTCAAACTAAAAAATTACTGGGCACTAAGCGTTCCACAATTTATGACAAATGGTACTGAAAAAAGTTGCACTTTTGTGTAAATGCAAGGTGAGTGTGAACCACAGCTTGCATGTATACAAAAGGGCAACTGTTTTCTGTATCATTGGTCATAAATTGCATAAATTCGTACACAATATCGCTGTTCTGGGCCAAATAAAGAGTGTGGCTGGATTGCTAAGGATTTTCTGTAGTCGTTACTATTTGAGCGAGAGGTGCTTAGTAGTTTTTGAGTTACACAAAAAAGTATTGGAAAGGGGGGGGGGGGACTTTCTTTTTGGTTGAGTGTCGTCAAGCTGCAAGTTAAAGTATGGAGAAAGGAAAAAACTTCACTTGTTTTACAATAACTTTAACAATTAAGTCGCTCTTTAGAGTCTTTACAATATCTGAGATATAATCATGGAGCTATAGCTTCATGATATAATCAAGATTCATTTCTACAGACGCAGGAATAACAAATGTTCCTTCTGCTGTGCCACTAAACTATTACTGGTCATGATACAAACCAAATTTCGATGCAGCAGACCAAATTGACCCCCAACCCCCACCTTCACCCGCCATTATCCCCCCTTCCCTAATTCCTGGAATTTCCTAAGTGGTTCTTCAGTTGTTGTTGTTGTGGTCCTTTGAGTCCCTAGACAGTGCAGTGCCTGGGAAACAGAAAATAAATTTTTGTACAAACACAAAACAGTGGCAGTGAAGTGCCCACCCAAAGTTTGTTCAACCATTGTGGCTGCACATTGACCCCTTGTGCATACAGTTTTATCAGCATACAATTTAACATGACTCATCAGCCTGATGTATTGGGCAAGTGACTACATGCAACAAACATTTCATGTATCAATTCAAGGAAACAATTAATACCGGTGTGTAAAAGGTTGTTAACTTGACAGGCAGTTGGTGGTCTTCATGTCGTATATTTGCTTCTTCCCACAACAATGTCAAGAGAAAAACATGCTCATAAATTGATCAATTTATAGTGCATAGAGCAGGTAAATTAGTAAAACTTACAAAATTTCTTTGAGTCAACAATTAAGCCTTAGATGCTGAAATCGAAAAAAAAAATGTTGTGAGGACTCAAAGGTTTGAGGACTCAAAAACGAGGTCAGTTTGAATCACAGAACAGATTCTTTGTCTTTTCTTTTCTTTGACTGCTTCACAGATTAGAACTCCGACACATGATGATGGGTCAAAGAAGAGGAAGATGAGATTTAAGATGGATTCAGCAGAAAGCATCTGAGCTCCCTGATCGAGAGAGTGAATCTTCCAAGAATACAATTGTCCGATTGTTAAGAATTCTTGTGTAGGATTGACATCAACTTAAACCAAGGGGCACTCAAAGTTGATTTTCAAACAAAACTTAACTTGAAAGAAGTAGAAACACCAAAAGTTCAGTGTTCTGCCAGTTAAAAAAAAAGTGGATTAAATTGCAATGAGACTAAGTGTCGAGCAACATTCTTGATGAACCAGTCATCAAGTAGATGAAGTGATTTGATCAAGGAATATCCCTGCAAATGTCCATGGCTTGGGAGCAGCAAATGTTGTGTTACGTCACCTAGTTACAACTTGATGGTTTCCCCTGGCTTCGAGTTGGGAATGATAGATTGCATGTTTCTGTTTATTACAGTCAGAAAGAAAACTCAGATAACCTTTTCTTGATGTTTTGCTTCAGTCCTCAGAATTGCATATCAGGGAGTCAACACCTGATGATCAGAATAGTAGCATAAAAACATCTGAAGTTAAGAAGCACCAACTGTTACAATCTAGACTGAGATGGAAGATGATCTGTCATGATGGAAGGTCACAGATTCTTTGCAGACTATCGAGTGATTGAGATTCAACAACAGCACAAGAAAGTATCATGAAAAGGTATAGTGATTAAATGTTTTCCCTATGTTGATTTTGCCTCTAGTTAGAGGTTGCCCTTACATTTGTAAAACAAGTGAGGTTTCAAGACAAGTCTGTGAGGTTTTAAGAGACAAACTCACTTGCTTAGAGCTGAAACCTCACTAGTTTTCATGTGCAGGGCATTGGCAAGACAAGCAAGAGGGCAGCTTTGTGTGAGAGGTATGCCTGGCAACATGTGTTGTTGATTGAACAACACACTCACACACTCACCCACACATGAAGCTGCCCCTTTGTCTGTTTCATGAAAGAGTCACGGCGCGGCGTGCGCGCGCGTGAGTCCAAGGTTCATTGAACCGGTTTAGCTCCTCCCACTGCTCAATGGGAACCAATGAATGGCCATTGTGGTGGGCTAGCTAATTTGCATACTGTATGGGCTGATGATTAAGCACTAAAGGTGACTAGGAAAACCATCGAGCTTTGCTAACAGTGCTCTCTCGCTTTGGGCGTGAATGCTTCATAAAACATGATATTACAAGATATCTATGCAACATTAATTAGTGTTGTGAACTACATTATGTAGGATATTGCCTCCTCTGTCTGCTGATATCAAAATTATGGTTGAAAATCGATCAGATGTCTCTAACAAACCCCTTAAATAAGTTCACATTGGAAGCAGTAGTGATTTTATGGTTTCGCAGACATGTGCCATATAAATACAAGTCTCGTCGCAAAGTAAATCGTGCTAGCTTCGGCTGCACATATACTAAAATTGGAACGATACAGAGAAGATTAGCATGGCCCCTGCGCAAGGATGACACGCAAAATCGTGAAGCGTTCCATATTTTTCGTAAATTTTGACGTCGGGAAACTTACAGCATTGTTTTGGTACCATATGAGGTCATTTTGGCCTTCTTTTAGCACAGAAAATGAGGCTAGTCTGACACAAAGCCATTTTTTTTTTGCAAGCAAACAGTACAAAGCATGATTGCGCGTAAGCCCGAGGGCGCTGTCTAAGGAGGAGGAGGCGGGGCTTAGCGGGAGGGGTGCCGAACGTATCCTTAAGCACATATGACTTTTCTTATGGCAGTTTATGCAGTTCAGACTGATGACTCTCCAGACTGTCATCAGAGTTTTTGGCCAAGGTTGACGGTCTGTTCTTCGCAAAGTCTGACAGCACGAAAGCTAGAGGGCGCTGTCTAAGGAGGAGGAGGCGGGGCTTAGCGGGAGGGGTGCCGAACGTATCCTTAAGCACATATGACTTTTCTTATGGCAGTTTATGCAGTTCAGACTGATGACTCTCCAGACTGGCATCAGAGTTTTTGGCCACGGTTGATGGTCTGTTCATCGCAAAGTCTGAAAGCACGAAAGCTAGAGGGCGCTGTCTAAGGAGGAGGAGGCGGGGCTTAGCGGGAGGGGTGTCGAACATCATACCCTTGACCACATACTTTTCTCATGGCAGTTTCTTATGTAGTTTCGACTGCTGACTCGCCAGACTGTCATCAGAGGTGAAATTTTTTGGCAAAGGTTGACAGTCTGTTCTTCGCAGTCTGAAAGCACGAAAGCTAGAGGGCGCTCTTTGAGTAGAAAGAGGCGAGGCTTAGTGATAGGGGAGCTGAACAACTTTTTTTTGTGACAGTTATGCAGTCACAAATGATGGCCCTCCAGATTTTCACCAGATATGCAAGACATTTTTGGCCAAAGTTGACAGTCTGTTCTTCGCAAAGTCAGAAAGCGCGAAAGCTAGAGGGCGCTCCTTAACGAGAAAGAGGCGACGCTTAGTGATACGGGAGTTGAACATTCTGCAAACCAAATTTACTTTTCTTGTGACAGTTTTGCAGTCACAACTGATAACACTCCTGATTTTCATCAAAGGTGCAAGATCTTTTTGGCCAAAGTAGATGTCTGTTTTTCGCAAAGTCTGGAAGCACGAAAGTTAGAGGGCGCTCTCTAAGGAGAAAGAGGCGGGGCTTAGTGATAGGGGTGCTGAACGTATGTAAACCAAATTTAACTTTCCTTGTGGTAGTTAATTGTGCATTCACAACTGATGACCCTCCAGATTTTCATCAAAGGTGAACTTCTTTGCCAAAGTTGACGGTTTGTTTTGCGCAAGGATAACGCGCAAAACCATGCATGTTTTAATTACAAGCACCTTTAGTGAAGGTCTGTGCATCAGCTTGGATAAGTGTTTGACAAAAAAATGTGTTCTTTCAGAAAAAGTATTTGTTGTCAATTTTTTTGACAAACAGTGATATAAATAATTAAAATGGGACTGAGATTAAGGTGGTTATGCATTTGATGGAAGTGAGTCAATCCTCAATCAAGTGCCCTCATACACTTTTATAACTACATTATAGGCCTGAAACTAACTATAATAAGTTTGTGTTTTAAGCTTGATTAACTCCAATGTGTTTTAGTTTTGAAGGTCAGTGGCAGGAATGTTATCAAGCTTCAAATATCATCACATCAATCGGGGTAGTAAACAAGTCACAAAAGCTACTCAGGTGAGCTGTGACAAAGGCAAACATAATTATGTGATTGTTCCTATCTCAGAGAGCTGTGACTTTAAGTTTTCATGCAATTTCATTTTGTGATTGACTTGGGATTCACTTAATGCTTGTCACTTATGGTTGTCTTGCCTTTGTCTTGAGGTTGACTTGTGACAGACGGGACACTGACTCTTGATTGTCTAGTGACTGACTTACATTGATTTTGGGATTGAATTATGATTGTTCAGATGTCAATAAAAAGACAAACATGTCAGCAAGAGAAAATATAAATGTGATGGCCTCACATACTTTAAAAGATTTAACTAGTACAACTGATAAACAGACACTACACACATGCACCATACACACATAGAAAGCTGCTGGCAAAAATAATGACAATATGATCTTATTCACATCTGAAATTTCAGCTTTTTTGCATCACAGTTTCAGACAATTCTGACAGCATTTATGTATCTTCTTGAAAAGGAAAGAAGGTAATTGTTTCTTTGTTTTTTAAGTTATAAATATTTTTACTTTTCTAGAAATTTATTGACCTGTAGTTTGCCAATTTTACACAAACTCCTCACTTCAATTGTTTTTCCAAAAACAATACCAACAAAATCCACAATATTATAATTTTACAAAACAATTTTGCCCCATAAAACTATCCAGAATAGTTTACATTGTCATTAAATAAAAGTTCATCTTCCCAAAGTCATGGATGAAGAATATTAGCATATGTCCCTCTATCTCCTCTCCCCTGTCAAACTGTCCACCCTCCCTTCCCTCCCCCTCCCCCCGACCCATACCTACTCGCATCCTTCAGTCTTGTCTGGTCATACTTTTTCAATTTCCAATTTTTGTTTACTTTATGATATACATTTGCTTTGTCATTGTAGTTTTGTTCATTTGTTGGGCAAATAAATAATAATAATAATAAGTCAAAATCCGCGCCCTTGCATTCGTCATAAAATTATGAGGGCGCCCTTGCGGTTTAACGGTCTCAACTATGCCGATTGGAGCCCGATTGGAGACGGACTGTAACGAAAATACACGGGGAATAAGCAGGTGCACGCAATATGCCATCGCAGTAATATTTAAATTAGCAATTCTGGGTACTTTAAATCGTAGGGTATTGCCTGCACATGTTTATTCGGTGTAAAATTTGTTAAAAGTTGAACCGTACGCCGAGCGGCGCAGCTACCTGAGACCGTTAAATCATAAGGGCGCCCTCACTCGACGAAATCGAGCAACGGCACAAAATAAGTTTCTTTGACAGATTGAGTGACGAAGTTTTCTTCGTCATTATTGCCCCTACTGCGCCATAACAATGACGTTGGGCGTGTAACCTTATATCAATCACCTAAACACTTTTGTCCATACAGAGTGACAAATTTTCAATCAAATTTTAGCTACAATTGCAGAATAATCATGTGAGGAGTAACTCCACAAAATAATTCGTTCTCCACATGCCTCGACGGAGCATTATTATGTGGAATCATTCTCAACCAAGATTCTATTTCAAGATAAAACCTATTGCTTTACTAAAAGATTTAGGCTACATATGATTTTTACCGCCATTCTAAACCTGATCGATTCCAACTTTCATATCTTAACTTAAGTCCCCAAAGCATTTTTAAATCGACGATGAACTTGCCCTAGTCTACCAAGCAGTCCTCCAACCCCAATCTTCGACATTAAGATGGCTTTCCGTTTGGCCGGGTCCGAGAGACTTCGTCTTCTACCCTTGTCGTCGCAGACTCCCTCCTGCCGTCTGAGCGCTCGCGAGTCTGGTACGGGCGGCCTGGGCTGACACGCTCGATCGCGAGTCCCCGGAACGTGGACTGTATCCGTATGATCGCTTGCAGACTCGGAACAACCCGGCCATTAAAGTGCATCAATCGCACTGAAAGGGGTATAAATACTTATTCACTTAATTATACTTCTGTCTAGAATAAGACATGTATTTACATGCATGTACATGCCTTTACACAGTGACACACTGCTCATGCAGTGCTGCACGAAAGGTACCTTTTAACTTTCTTAGATAAAACAGAATTGTTGGTAGGCCCAACATGTACATGTACACATAATTGTCGACATAGAATTAGTATGTGTGTGTATAATGCTGCAGGCAGTTGAGGAATTTGTAGATGATACATTTATCATTTATTTGAGTCGCCAGAAAAAAATACCCCCTTTACTTCTGTGAAATGGCCCACTTACGGGCCTCCATCAGAACAACCCTTCTCTGCCCCCCTCAGACTGCGACTGGCATAAGCCACGGGGTGCAAGTGCATGGCCACCGTCATCATACTGCGAAAGGCAAACCCCGAAGCCATTTCATTGGGACAAGACTGTTGGAGAAGAAGCATGTTGTATTTTTGAAGAAAATGACCACTAGGTGACCAGTGACCTCGACACTAACAGTCATTTAAGATAGGACTCGGGTCAAGGAAGATCCTGCCAAAATTTAGCTGAAATCGGCCAAGGAATTTTGCAGAAACATGTGTAGTTGTGTGGGTTTTTTTTTTAGCGTTTGCCCGAAGAAAGAAACAAAGAAAGAAAGAAAGAAACGCGACGATCACAATACATGTTTATCAGTCGTGCGAAGTACATGGAATATACTCTAGAATATTTCTTATTTTTATTCTATTACTTTACAGATGGTACAAAGTGATACATGTACATTTTTTACTTTAATTTAACAAACACCGTTATTATAACGAAAAGGCGGAAAGTGATCAATATACCGAAAGCATCTTCCACCAATTTTAATGTAACGCTCCGCGATTTTGAGACTTACATGGAACAGGAACGATACAGGAACGTTACATGCGAATTAATTAGGTGGAAAGATACAGGCAAAGATACGCGCGAAGGTGGAAAGATACACACGATACGTGGACAGTTCGTGTGACGTCACACTACCTTTCATCGTCGCGTTGTTTTGCGAGTTTTCGCTAGATTGCAGCCGTTTCCGGTGTGTAATTCCTGACAGACGGCCCACTGTGTCTGGAGATATGGAGCTGGGCTTTCCCCGGACCGGAAAATATTCTTTTGGATTGTTCCCAAGTGGTTTTGATTGTTTTTTGGCTTGTTTATTTGCCGTTCAGGCGAGCGAACGGTTGACAACGGTTTTCGGAGCACGCCGCGGTACCAGCACCGGCATGCCGGTGTCTTCACCGACGAGAAGTGGGGCTCGAAGGACGAGGCCGTATCCCTATTATACCCTTGTCTGTTCTGATTGATTTTAATTTCTGATCAATGTCTTCAAGTTGCCTATTATTCTGAAGTCTGTCTTTGAAGTTTGCCTGTCTTTCATCTCTTTTTAAAAATCGTTGTCTGGAAAACTCTGTTTGGATTAACCTATGAATGGATGAAAGTGAAAGTTTTAAGGAGACAAAAGGTTTTAGTGCATTGGAGAGGGGATTACTTGCACCACATTTGTGGTGTGGGGACGAGGTGTACGCCGTCTTTGCCTCCAATGCACATGTGATCGTAGTGTAGGATATTTGTATGTACAATGTAGTTGTAAGAGATATGGCCAAGTCGGCTCAGAAGTGCTTGGTTTTTCATATGCTATATATATTGCCACATGTTCTGGAAATTCTAAGCCCGCTTAACGATTTTCATGTATTTGCATCAAAATATGGCAGAGAAGCCACATGTCTTTCTACATACATTGTATAATTAGTCATTCTTTCGTTGCCCGACTTTACCGGGAGGCTCAGAGAAGCCATCAATCAGTTTGTCAGTTGATTGGTGTACTCTGTTTGCAGAAGGCCATCCAGGCTTAACGCATGCTAGAATATTCTCTAGCACAGATTATTATCTGCGTGAGATGAAAAGAAGAAAATTGATGTACTGATCATTGATATGGGGACGTAGCCCAGAAATCACCCCTGCTGTCCTACTTCAGGACACGCTTCATTTTGAAGATTGCTTGAGTCCAAGGGTGTTACCCCAGGAAACATATTACTGCTGTCTGTACTAATTCAGCGTACTAAAATAACGCGTCAAGGACGGATAGATGTTGCCACATTCAAACATCGGGCCAAGTGATTCAATACTATTTTAGCTATATGGAGCTACTCAGTAGAGAATTTAAAGAAAGTTCAAATATGCCCAACAAAAAAATGAACCGTCCAAAGTACATCCTTGAAGATGGTTGCCATTTAAACCAGGAGGGTATGAACAAGTATGGTAGAGGCCTGAAGGAGATTTTGCAGATATACCAGGTGAAATTATCATTCACAGGTATACGTCTCACAGTTGCTTTATGTGGAAAGAGAGATTTGCTCATTTTGTTTGCCATATGTTAATTGTGTACTTTTGCTTGTTTGTGTAAAGAAAGTCATTCTAATCACTTTAAAGGTGACTACTTTATTTGGAAGGTGTTATGGGCGCCTCTAGAAACTGTGGCAGTATGTATACTAGGCGCGGTCTACTGAGACCTTCATTTATTACATCTGGGGATGTTTTCATCTGTACAATACTGGATCTTTATTTCGTGTATCCATCTTTGTACGGGATCTTTTCCACCGAGTGGGAGAAATTATCAACCAGCTGTCAAATTACAATGTATCTGCATTTGATTCACCCATTGTTATTCTACTGATTTCTACTCTGATTTGCTGATGTACTAGTGCCAGATTAACTTAATTCTGCCGATGATTGAGTAAATTCTCCATAAATGGCTGAAATTGAACTAAACTGGTGATTCTGTGCAATTCATCTGGACAGCCTCCAACTCACACACTTATCGTGATTTAGTTTGGGATTGACTGACTGCCTTCATGCTGTGACACCGCAGTACTGAATTCACTTCACATATACATGTGTAATACGAACCTTGTGGTAATTAAAATCCTCCCTGATCTGGATTTAGCTTGTGGAACTATGGACAGATATCTGTAGGTCTCAATCATTTTTCTTTATAAGATCATGGATATCAAATGCCTCATCAAACTTGTGTCCAATTACAAGTGATTTATATTTCATTCGCTTAATCATCTGAGCTTGATAAGTATTGCTCTTTGACCTTGAACGTAGCCATTTTTAGACTTTTTCCAATAAGTGCAAATAGTATCTTTAATATAAACTGTACGGGCGGCCATTTTGAAGTTTAAAATGACTGTTACAGTTTGGGTGTACTGTCAAGGAGGTCGGTATTGCAATATAAATGATCAAAGCATAAATGCCTCAAAGGTCGAACATTTTGTCAGTTTAATATGTGTGCCGTTTGGAAATTCAAAATGGCAACCCTAGGGGCGTTGGAAAAAATGGGACCAAGCGATTAGGTGTCCATGGGTGATCCTGAGAGTTTCAAAGAATGTATACCTGAAATGCATATGGGCTCCCGCAAACCCACTTTTGGAATATGCCCCCTTTAATGAAAAAAGGTGTCACACACCCCAAAAGGGAACAATTTTTTTAAATGATTTGACAGGTAAGCGCATTATGTCCACCCGGTTTACTGTACTGAATGGAAACAAAAACCAAAAACACCAAAATAAAGTCTATTACAGCTCGATTTTCTGTTAATGACATTTGCCCCCTGCTTTTACAAAATGTGGCCCACCCCCAAAGAGGCAAATTTTCGGATTTTTTTCATTGTGATGCTTGTTTTGGTGAGCTGTTAATGCTGAAAAAGTGAAAAGAAAGTGAAATTATCTAAATCATTTTTTCTTTTGCGCACGAAGCCCCCCACTTTGTAAAGTCATGGCCCTGCCCATAAAAGGGTAAGAACAATGGCATCAAGTGGTTTTGAACTTCTTGAGGTATCTTTGAGTGATCCTGAGAGAAAAGAATGTACCCGTTGTATATTGGAGGTCATTTTCGACCGGGGCGCGACGTCCCCGGCCGGCCGGCCGCCGCAGAGAGCTGAGCTAGCTATAGCATGCATGGTATCTGGGTCATGACCACATCGACACAACGCCGCCAGGGACGCACCTACGAGCTGCATGCTAGCTGATAGCAGGTGGCTTGGCATGCTATATGTGCCAGTGCTTTTTCTAGCTGACCTCATTCGATTGATACACACGGCAGGTGCGTTCGATCGTACACAAGAAGCGCAGCTCGTCGGACTCCACAAACATCAAATTACCAACAACTCGACATTTAATTGTTTCGACCAAAACGTTGGACTGTTCATTTACTATGGAGTCTTCACTTCTATCGGCCGCCACTCTTCCTAGCTTGGCCTTTGCTACTCTTACATTCGTCGTGTCCATCATCGTTGGGCCGATTCTGGCCCGAAAGCTTCCCACCACGGAACGCCTGGTGATGGTGTGGTTGGTGTACGACATTCTCACACATTTCACCTTGGTGAGCTATAGGCCTATTACTAGCCCCACTAGTGTGGCCGCGGTATGCTGCGGTGAACCTGCATACCGCGGCCACACTAGTGGGGCTAGCCTACTACTAGTAGTCATGGGCGTCGCCAGGATTTTTTCTAGAGGGGGGCAAAAAATTTTTTTTGCCAAAAATGCTTGTATTTCTCAACACATTTTCGATTTATCAGTTTTAGAGGGGGGCAGGGACATTTTGCCCCCCCCCCCAACTCATTAATTTACACCACTTTGTCTTCGCGCCTCTTTTTCTTTGCTTTTTTTTTTCTTTTTCTTTTCGTCCTTTTTTTTTTTTTTTTTTTTGCTTTTCCAGGGGGGGGGGGGGGCAAGTGCCCCCCCTTGCCTCCCCTGGCGACGCCCATGCTAGTAGTAGTATACTCATAATCATTTGAGTTCCATACCTGGACATCACTCATGGCGTCAGTCGGTGGGGGACAGGGGGGGGGAGACAAGTCCCCCCCCCCACACTTTTTAAAATTGGGGGGGGGGGGGCTATCATATCGTTAGACCACCTCACTTTTTCCGTCCCCTCCAAAAAAATGTCGCCTGACCATCTCCAAATGTTAAAAAAGGCGATTTGTAGAGTCCTAGTTACTTGGACTAAGCTGAGAATAGCTGATTCAATTAGCCTACTCCAAACTTAAAGGGAATATACATCATTTGCTTTTGCTGTAATTTTCAGAAATGGATGGAATTGGGGGGTTGGAAATATATAGCAAATATAGTTACACTGACTTTTTTGAGGTTTTGGGTTCGAAAATGCTATAAAAACCAAGAAAAACAATCATTTTCCTGTAGTCTGGTTCCCCGACTCCATATAAGAAGAAACAGAGCAGTTTACATATATTGGGGTATTGTGAGGTCAGGGAACCAGTCTAGCTGGCTCGTACCCGTTCATAGGTGTGTAATCGATTGCAAACAAGTGCGATGGTCAACTGGGGCCAGTATTTGAAAAAAAGCCAGTTTTTTCCAACGCTGATCGGCCGATCAGCGTTGGAAATTGATACAAAAATACCACTTTTCTTGAAAATGACAGTATACCAGGTGCCATGATTTTACAGGATGCTTTACACTGTCATTCACTAACAGTCCAGCAAGTTATTTCAAAATGATTTGGTAGTTTTATTTTTTGATGTTTGCAAATGTTGTATTTTCCCTTTAAAAATGATGTTTAAACTATGATCTTTTGCTAAACAATCTGTAAAGTGGAATTGCCTCAGATCGCGCCACAGAGCGTCTAGAATCCAAAATTTTTCCCATGCCGTTAAAGCTTCGCACTCGCATTAGTTCTGATCAACGAATGTCCCCACCATTTTTGAAAAGTGATTGACGCCCTTGACATCACTTGACATCACTTGTCACACTGTGCACAAACCATACATGAGACTGGTCTGAAAAATTCCAAGTGTTTTCTCAGTGTATGCTTCAATATTTTCCCTGCTATTTAGTTTTAGGAATAGGATGTATGTTAATCGATCTCTGCATGACTGACTGTGATAGGTATAAACTGCAGGAAATAATAGCGATGTCCATATCAATCAGCCGTGTGGAATTCTTCCCTATTTTTAGCCTTGATCGTTATCCCATTTTATTTTCAGATTGTTTAAATCATGGATAAAATTTGGTACATTATCTAACTTCTGTCTTCATTAACTTTTTTAAAAAAGTCCAGTGAATCTCTATTTCACAATTCATTATAAAAGCAAAGAAATTTGGCTTGTGTGCATTTTGAACTATGCTCAAGAAAGATTCATGTAGAATTTCTTTCCTGGATGTTCTGAATTTGTTCTGAATGCATGGTTTCTTCTTCCAGTTAAGCGCTAACTTCACAGTTGAAGACTACAGCACTTTTGGTGGGGTGTGATGCGAGAGACGGTTTAATTTTTAGTTAGAGCCCCTTTAAATGTATCGGCAGTTTAAACGGTTTTAAAGCCAACGGTGATCGTGTAGTGACTAATGTAGGGCCCCTGTTTTGATTCGATCAAATTAGAATCAAGCATCTTTTTTATTACTGACAAATGACATTGTCAACCTAAAGCAGACTTCTTTCAATGTAATTACACCTTTTTGGTAATTTTTGAACAGTTTCTTGGCATGCTTGGGGTATACGGGCCGCTTGTAGCCCAGGTGGGGCCGTATCATAAGTCCGACGCCTCATAGGTCCGTCGCCTCATAAGTCTGAAATTTCGGACTTATGAGGCGGCGGAATTATGAGAAATAAATTCCGCCTCATAGGTTCCGCCGACGCTTCAAAGGTCTGACAATGGACAAATGCTGTTTTGGATTTGGCGTTGGACTTACGCGGCGTCGAACCTATGATCAAGTGTTTATTCAAAGTAGGTACAATTCAATGAGTGTGTTCACATGTACAAAACCATGCAAGTCGAGCGTCTTAACTCTTACCTGAATAATTTTGGCATAATAAAAACGTTTGACATAGTTTTTGTTGCGCGACATTGTCGTGACAGCGTAGCTTCGCGTTTACACATACAAATATATTGGGCTTTACACGTCCTATGGTTGGCTAAATACTGGTACCTACATGCACAGCAGAGAATAACGTAAACTATACATGTAATAATGCTGAAGAGACTTGTGATGATGTTATATTATATGGTACAGAATGCCTGTCAGTAATTTGTCTATTCTTTATAGTGTCTGTATTGTGTCTGTATATTGACGACAACTGATTTCTGCATTTGTTTGCTTCAGGAGGCTATATTTGTGTACTATTCCCTGGTTGGCACAGTGCTCACAACAGATGGATTTTTTGCCGATGTATGTAAGTACACAACTAGTTAGACCAGGGAGCAGGATTTTCTCCCAGTCCCTGGCCTCTGAAATTCCAAAATCAAGGGGGGGGGGGGGGTTTGGAGGTGGGAGGGGGGATTTATCGGACAATTGGTGGCACTCTTCAACCCTGCCAATCTCCTGACATCAACTTTGCCGACAAAAAATCCCCAACCTCCCCCTACATCCTTGCATGTTGAGCACATTATTACCAACGTCACTAAAAATGTACGGGTAACAGTCTTAAGCAGCAATATTATACCTCCAAATAAATGCTGTAGATGGGGTACAATGTAACAAAATTCACAATATGAAATTTTTCATGCTGTTTAAAAATAAATAAACAATAAAAATGAATATTCATACAAACGATTCAAATATCCTATAAACATGGTGCAGTCTTTTAAAATGCAGGACAAGAACTGAACTTGAATTTTGCTGGTACCCTGTTAAAAGGAACATTTGGGCAATTCCACCGTTACTCATGTTACATTTTTTTATGTACTTTTGAG
This sequence comes from Patiria miniata, assembly GCF_015706575.1. Classification (NCBI taxonomy): domain Eukaryota; kingdom Metazoa; phylum Echinodermata; class Asteroidea; order Valvatida; family Asterinidae; genus Patiria; species Patiria miniata. Next base: position 12,657,230 of record NW_024037055.1, read on the forward strand.
TTTCCTTGGGCTGTAATTACCTTACTGAAAATGTTTAATAACTGTTGTCCCCATGGTAGATAAAGTAGACCTAGACCTACCTAAACACCAAAGATGACATCCAGAAAAATGTTTTATGTATGATAAACAAGAGGCACAAAATCGGTTACTCACGTTACGAAAATGTAACTTTTTCATGAATGATTTTACAGGATGCTTTAGACTGACATGCACTAAGGGTCAGTAAGGTATTTCATAATAATTTGGTAGTTTCGTTTTTTGATGTTTGCAAATGTTGTATACCTTTAAAGTTAAATTTGACATTTGTACAGCAGACTGTTGATAGCCGGAAAACCATGAATTCAAGATGTGCAGTTATTGTTCACAGGTGCAGGTGGAACACTGAACTGGCCAAGTCAAACAAGGCAATTTTCTCACGCAACTTGGAGGCAACCAAATAGACTATGCAAAAGAAACCCTCACAAAGAACGAATAATGATTATGGAAACGTAACATGGAATTCAAATTGGCCTTTCATTTTCTTCTTGGAGTTGGGCCAGTTGGCCAACAAGAATTTGCATTTAAATTAGCTAGTGTGCCATGGCCCTTATAGTTAAAAAACAAAATCTTGGCTCCATTTATACACACATACACTATTTCTGAATTTAGGGAATTAGTGTTGCATATCAAGAACAGATCTATGTTATTATCTTCTTGGGAGGTTTGGAACCTTATCAAGCTGCTGAAACGTCCCCAGTTTTGATTGTATGCTGTTGCAAAGGTCGAGTGTTCATACCAGTACGTATCAAAGTTTAGTGGATGTTTGCTGAGCTATTTTGAGTCTTGGGGCATTCATTCAACAAGTGTATCAGTTGCCAGCATTATGTCTGTTATTTTTAGTTATCTCAAAACGTCTGGATCCTAGATGAATAAAGTTATTAAAAACCACACCAAAAAAGAAAACGCAACCAATATTATAAGAGAGACAAAAAGGACTATTAAGAGGGACTGACGGGGGCATTCGTACTGCGGTGTGAGAGGTGAAATTCTTGGATCGCCGCAAGACGACCGACTGCGAAAGCATTTGCCAAGAATGTTTTCATTAATAAGATTTGTCCAATGATTTTGCTTTGCTCAGAATCAAAAAGTCTGGTCTAATATGGCGCTGTGCTAATAATGGCATGAACTACATGTATAAATCTTTTACATCAAAAGAAATATGCCACCCTTTTAGTTTTTGGATGTTATGCATCCATCAATGTGGGGGAAAACCCGCGGCCATATTCAGTAGCGGATCTGGGAGGGTGGTGTTGGTGGATCGCAATCCCCTTTAGCCGCTGACTAATTTAATAAAGGTATTCAAATTGGGCCAAAAAATAAATGAAGGCTAAAACTAGAATGCAGGAGAAGCATTGTAGATTAAAAAAACAATCTGGGCGTAAGCCCCTGGACCCCCTAGCAAGGCGTGCCATCAGCAACCACCTTCATATCACCCCCTCCCCCCCCCCCCCCCCCCCATTTCCTGAAAACCAGCTCCCCCTGATGTCCCTTATCGGATCTCACATTTTGAAACAATTGTTTAATTGTATTGTACCACAAGTTTCTGATGAGGATATTTTGATCATGAAAGTTATAATTTCTAACAGTTTATAGCTTCTGACTAATGCTAGTTAAACAGACACCTTGACAAAGTGGTAGACTGCAGGGCTTGTACATTTAATTTAGGGTTCTTGTATTCTGGTGGTCACAGGTTCAAATCCCAAAGTGGTCCTGCAGTCTCTCAGCTTGTCCAGATAGACTATAGATCAATCCGCTTACCCCCTCCTATGATGTTTTGCCTGATCACAGCAGTGATTAATTAAAGGGAATATACAACATTTGCAAACATCGAAAAATAAAACTACCAAGTTTTTACGAAATACCTTACTAGGATGTTGGTAAATGACAGTCTCAAGCATCTTGTAAAATTATGGCACCTGGTGTGAAGTCATTTTCAAGAAAATGGTATTTTTGTATACATTTCCAACGGTGGTCGGCCGACCACCGTTGGAAAAACCTAACTATTTTTCAATTACTGCTCCAAATTTACCATTTTTTCAGTCCAAATTTTGTTTGCTATTGGTTACATGTTCATGAACGGGTGTAGGCCAGCTAGACTAGTTCCCTTGCCTTACAATTTTCCATCATCCATAAATTGATCCATTTTATCTTTTGTGGAGTCAGGGAACCAGACTACTTGAATGTTTTTTGTTTTTCTTGGTTTTTCCAACCTTTTCAAACACAAAATGCCAGTGTAACAATATTTGATCTATTATATTAACCCCTCAAATAGTTCATTTCTGAAAACTACAGCAAAAGCCAATGATGTACATTCCCTTTAATGTCAGACATGCTTGCAAACAAGTCTGACGTGCATGGCTGCAATGTGCAGTGTGGTATTGAAGAGGCCTGTGTATTTCTACCCACATGCAAAGTGGGCGGGGCATAATTGCAATCGACATTACCATTGTAGGTGTCTCAGAAGGCGTTCTTTGTTGTTTTGAATTTATGCCTATCCAAGGGATACAAAACCATTGTCCTCTAACTTTGCCTCAAGACATTGATATTTGTCTATAATATTTGTGTGATGTCATTTAACTCCTTCTGCATTGTTACGTGTATAAGTGGGTTCATGATCTACTTGTATACATTGCATGGGAACAAATGAATTTGCAGATTTTATACTTTGAAAGCAGGGTAATCATTTGGCATTTTTGCACTTTTTTCGTTTGAAGTAACAAAAGTGCTCAAAATCTACAGAGGAATGCTTAACAACTAACCTGAAGTTTTGAAGTTTTAGATCTGTGAATGCTGTATAGTCTGAGGAAAAATATTCTAGGATCTCAGTTTCAATTCAAAAGTTGCCGAGTCATGTTTTGAATTGCGCCCAAAATCAGTGTCCAGGACACAGCTACATGTATACGATGTCACGCACTGAACCGATCAATAATACTTATGTCAATGCTTGTGCACACCATTCACAGATTTGCTGAATTACAACCTCCTACTAACAGAAATTTCCAAAAATGTGTCACTTGACTCATCTTTGGAAATGGCCTACTTTGTTTGTTTTCTTCAAAATGACAGCATGCCAGAAAGACTAAATTCACAGGGAGTTTAGTGTCATATTACTATCTTTAACCCTAACCTTCCCAACTCCATCAATATCCATCCCCCCCATTTTGGTGGATTTTGAGGGATTTGGTCCTAAATATTGATGGAGTATGATTGACTTGGGCCTGGAGGCCTAAAGCAACGCAATGCATTAGGAAGCAGTGTGATTGATGGATTTTGGCGGTCCGGTTTTTAGTAAAAGACAGTTGGGAGTTAGGGTTAAACCGAGCACATGCAAGCTTTTGTAAGATAACTTTTGGATAGCTGATCTTTGTTACATTTAAGTACAACACATTGTGACATTTTTGGTGGTTTTGATGTTCTTTTTCAAATATAGGGAAGGAGTATGCTCGAGCTGATGCGCGATGGGGTGTGTCTGACCCAACAATTGTCTCCATGGAATTGCTGACTGTAGTATTGGATGGAATCCTGGCAGTTGTGCTCGTGTACGCCATCTTAAAAGACAAGCACTACCGCCATTACGTGCAGATTGTTCTGTGTGTCTGCGAACTCTATGGAGGTAGGTAAACTTATATAATCATCTGGCAAGCCATGTGGGAGTGGATAAGTCATACCCTTTCCAGGTAATGCATTGTGGGTGATACGTCCAAATAATTGGTATCATGTACACATGTATGCATGGCACCTTTAGACTGAATTCATTATGAGAATTGATCATGAAGTAATGACTTTAGTTTCAAGTATGTAGGCCTATATTTCATTGTACATAATTTGACAGAGTACCGGCTAGATAGGGGGCACACCACAAGAAAACATACAATTGTAGATCAATTTTAGGCTTGTGGTTTTTGCTAATTGGGAGGGGGGGGGTGCAGTTGCTCATATTACAAGGACCATTTGAAGTATAAAGGCAAGTGCGGGAGACATACTCAGCTTGGAAAGTGTTTCTTAATAATGTGAAATGCATATTACACTGCAGTGCCGGATTACAGCAATTGCACCACAGTGTACCACATTTGTGTCATACTGTGATGCCAGAGAGTCTAGTTGAAAGTCACCAACGCATTAAAGACCAAGTCCATCATTTGTAATTTGTGCATTTTGTTCGTTTGAAGCAACAAAAGTGTTCAAAATCTAATGAAGGATACTGAACAACTAACCTGATGAAGTTTCAGCTCAGCTTCAGCTCAGCTTCAGCTGTATATTTCGAGAAAAACAGCATTCTAGGATCTCAATTTCAAATCAAAAGTTGCTAAATCATGTTTTGAATTGCAGCTTTACGCAATGTCGCATTATAGCGACCGCGCGCGCCTGTGCGTCATGCCAATGCTTGCGTGCGCTGCGCCGAATAACAAAACGAATTACTAATTTAAATTTTCCTACGGTGCTTCTTAAGACGCACCATTGGAAATGCCTTCTTTCGTTGATTTCTTCAAAATGAGAGCTTGCCAGAAAGAATAATTTCACAGGGAGTTTAGTCCCCTTGCTATCTTTCAACCAGTATGTTTTTCAACAATAATTACGCCAGTTTCTTTTTGGATAGCTGCAAATGATGGACTCTGGCTTTAACCACTAGTCCCGGCCCGCCTGATGTACATGTACATGTACACAAATTTAACGTTTTCTTTCTAGGATGGATGACGTTCTGCCCAGAGTGGATCACCGGTAGCCCCAACCTGGATACCAGCAACTTCCTCTATCTCTGGGTCTATCTGGTCTTCTTCAACGGCATTTGGGTCGTCCTACCTGGCGCCCTCATGTGGCAGTCCTGGGTCGCACTCCGCGAGCAGCACGCCATGGTGACTACGTTCAAAAGCCGTGCACAGGGAAAGGAGAAGTAGGTGAATAGACGGGTGCCTGAGACTAGCCACCCTGTCATAAGCAGGTACATGGACAAGGCACCAGTCCAGCAGCATACACATGGTGCTGCTTGTAGCAATAAGAAACTACGGTATTCAAATTTGGAATTGCTAATCTGAACATCAAGATTTGACATGATTCGCCTTAGGATAAATAGAGCGAAAATACTCATCAAAAGTACTAATTGATTTTGTTTGATTGAGTAATAATCTTGGTTGCAAAAAACTGCGAGAACAACACAGAGCCAACACCCAGTGTTTGGTTGTCACAATTATGACAACCATACATGGCACAGGTTGTAACCATTATGCCATTTGATATAGAATTCATGATTATTTTACATTAACTAGCTTACAGTGCACGGTGTGGTTGCTAACCAAATGCTTGCCTACTGCAATGGTGGCCAATCACGGGGAAACCGGATGGTCAAGTGGTACCTTGATGTCAAACGATCAAAACCTACATGTATAGTCTCTAGAGACAATCCTGAATCTATCAGACTCTATCAATTGCACAATGTGAGGCATGCTGAACCCATCAGAATCCAACAGGTAGATATTAGATTCAGTAGTGTATGTATACTGCAACATTTCTATATTGTCAAGTACGTGTATGGACCAAACTGAGCACGCTATCAATTCTGTCACGAAGGCCCTCTTCAGCGGCAAAAGCATGGTGCTGGCTATTGCACAGATAATCAGTCACAGGGCAGTAGCTTTGTACAGTAGCGCACACAATGGTTCCTCCATTGCAGGGGGCCTCGTGAGTGTATAGTAAATGGCTTCACATATGTACATGTACATGAAATGCAACTGTGGTCTTTCTTTCCAACCACAGAAATATTTTTAATAAAAGCTTTTAACAATGTATGTCATAATTGTATTTTGTATGACGAATTTAAAGACTTTTAAAGGGACACTGCATCCCGGAACAGCCCAATTGGGCTACAAAACGCGCTTTGAATGAAATGATGTTGATTGGAAAAAACATTTAAAAGTATATAAACATCCAAATAAAAACTGGGCGTTTTTGTGTTATTCCTATATTATGCTTGCGAGAACGACTTTCAGGGTCCACTATTGTGACCCCAAAAAGTCGAGCTGTTTGGGTACTAGTTGTGATTTCATCCGTTAACTGTTTGCCTTTTGCGGACGTGTAAGAAACCAAATTTTGGGCATTGGTGATTGATTGGTCACCGCTGTTTGCGAGCACGGTGCTGTATAGACACACCCAACTTGTATACCATACACCGACTGAAAACGAAAGGAAAAACATATTCTTCGGATGTAAACAACATGTTTTTTTTTTTTTCACGGGAACGGTAAGACATGAGGTTGGTTTCCTTTCAACCAGATGTTTGAAATAGGATAAGTAAACAATCCAAAACATGAAATTTTCAGGGATTTCAGGACTTAATGCCCCTTTAAATGTAATTGCTTTACTGATGCTGCAAACCTCTACCAAAATATTTGTATATTTATGTTAATTTGAAAAGTTTATTGAATAAACAATCAGTATCACAACTTCAAATACATGTAATTATTGTATTCATGTATAATTGATGCCATTTATAATATGGATAGTTAAGAAAATGTCATGTTTAAATGATTGAAATTGACATTATTGAAATTGACATTACACCTTAAATTTGCAACGAAAACAACATTAAGGCCAAAAAAAGAAATCTCCGGTTTCTGGTATGGAGCTTGCCCAAAAAGTGGTTCGGCGACGCGGCTTTTTTTTTTTTTTACCCTATTTTTTTGCTTCAAATGTCGGCTGATGACTGCAAATGGCATGAATGGTGCCCGACTAAACTTAGTGCAAATATATATGGGAGTCCAGAGAGGCCACATAAAGCTTATTCTCGACCATAACCCAATCTAAAAACACGTTAAAATTGTGCAGCAGCAGGATTCCAGTCAAACCGGTGAGTTTGGCGGTTTTGAGACATCATCTTTCATTGAAAAAAAAACTTTTTCATTTTGCCGACGCGCATGGCTACGGTGACGCACGCGCATACCAGAAACTTTTTTTGGGGGCCTAATAAGTGTAGTTTAGGTATTAATAAGTGAAGTTTAACAGATTTTGGTGATTTCCAATTTTGAAATACATGTACTGACCCAATGATTTTGTCGGACAATGATTTTTACCCCTCAGCCGAGAGGCTCGAGGGGTATTGTCATCGCCTAGGGCGTCCGTCCGTCCGGATGTATGTCTGTCTGTCCGTCCGTCCGTCCGTCCGGGCAGCTTAGTTTCCGGATGATAACTTGAGTTAGAAATGTTGTTTGGGGTTGTAACTTCGGTAGGGGGTTGCCCTTGGGAGTAGGCAAGTTGGGATTGGTTTTGAGGTCAAAAGGTCAAAGGTCAAGGTCACCGTGGTGAGTTAAATGTAAATGGTTTCCGGATGATAACTTCAGTTAGAAATGAGATTTTGGTGTCTAACTTTGGTAGAGGGTTGCCCTTGGGAGTAGGCAAGTTGGGATTGGTTTTGGGGTCAAAAGGTCAAAGGTCAAGGTCAGCATGGTGAGATAAAGGTAAATGGTTTCCGGATGATAACTTGAGTTAGAAATGAGATTTTGGTGTCTAACTTTGATAGGGGGTTGCCCTTGGGAGTAGGCAAGTTGGGATTGGTTTTGGGGTCAAAAGGTCAAAGGTCAAGGTCACCGTGGTGAGTTAAATGTAAATGGTTTCAGGATGATAACTTGAGTTAGAAATGAGATTTTGGTGTCTAACTTTGGTAGAGGGTTGCCCTTGGGAGTAGGCAAGTTGGGATTGGTTTTGGGGTCAAAAGGTCAAAGGTCAAGGTCACCATTGTGAGTTAAAGGTAAATGGTTTCCGGATGATAACTTGAGTTAGAAATGCGATTTTGGTGTCTAACTTTGGAAGAGGGTTCCCCTTGGGAGAAGGCAAGTTGGGATTGGTTTTGGGGTCAAAAGGTCAAAGTCAGCATGGTGAGATAAAGGTAAATGGTTTCCGGATGATAACTTGAGTTAGAAATGAGATTTTGGTGTCTAACTTTGATAGGGGGTTGCCCTTGGGAGTAGGCAAGTTGGGATTGGTTTTGGGGTCAAAAGGTCAAAGGTCAAGGTCACCGTGGTGAGTTAAATGTAAATGGTTTCCGGATGATAACTTGAGTTAGAAATGCGATTTTGGTGTCTAACTTTGGTAGAGGGTTGCCCTTGGGAGTAGGCAAGTTGGGATTTGTTTTGGGGTCAAAAGGTCAAAGGTCAAGGTCACCATTGTGAGTTAAAGGTAAATGGTTTCCGGATGATAACTTGAGTTAGAAATGCGATTTTGGTGTCTAACTTTGGAAGAGGGTTCCCCTTGGGAGTAGGCAAGTTGGGATTGGTTTTGGGGTCAAAAGGTCAAAGGTCAAGGTCAGCATGGTGAGTTAAAGGTAAATGGTTTCCGGATGATAACTTGAGTTAGAAATGAGATTTTGGTGTCTGACTGAGGTAGGGGTTTGCCCTTGGGTACAGGCAAGTTGGGATTGGTTTTGGGGTCAAAAGGTCAAAGGTCAAGGTCACCGTGGTGAGTTCAATGTAAATGGTTTCCGAATGATACCTTGAGTTAGAAATGAAATGTTGGTGTCTAACTTCGGTAGGGGGTTTCCCATTGGTACAGGCATGTTGGGACTGGTTCTGGGGTCAAAGGCCAAAGGTCAAGGTCACCACGTTGAGTTAAAGGTTAATGGTTTCCGGATGATAACTTGACTCTGGCTGAGGGGTTTCAACAGCAACGCTGTTATTTTTATACTTTGGAAAACCCACTGCCAATTTTGCTTTGTGAGTTTCCATGCAAAATTGGACACCCTGGTTTGATGGATACAAACAAAGTGGAGTCCGAATGATTTGAAATGAAGACAATATCAAGGGAAACAAAATAAAACTAGGAGTAATAATTTTGCCGAGAACTTTAGTACATCTACCCAAACTTTAATGTGGTATCAAGCCCCGTGTAAACTAAAAGTGACCAGGCTGCACCTTTCTCATGTTTCCCCTAACCTGCAAGTATATTTTGAAGGATATAGAAAGGTTAGGGTTTAGAAATGGCACAGAATTTCTTTTTTAAAGTTGTATGGGTCAGCATTCAGTCATGTGCAAAGTGCAATCAGGAACTCACAGTACTTGTTCCCCCTTTTAGTATGGCGGCTGCGTGTCCATGTCGGCACGTGCGCTCTCTAGTTTTTTAAATATAACTCTATGGCTTGCAGTTTGCACACGCACAGGTAACTTGACCCCATACTCCTCTTTGAGTGCATATATACAGGCTACATAAAAATTTCTCACAAACCTTACTTAACCATCATTGCCAGCTATACACACTATACAAACCTCTTCTCACAAATTTGTTCTATTTACAAGTATTTAATGAAGTGGTTTTTGTGATGGGCCATCACTAACTCATCAAAGAACAGCTTGCACTTCTACTTTTCTAATCTGTTCCTAATACAGTTGTATCTTGTTAATACAAACTCGATCGGACCTAGTCAAAATGTTTGCTGTATCAGAATTTTGTATTAAGAGGAGCAAGGATACCATTCATTGTGCACATAAAGCAGTCATGACCAAGGCTTTATGTTTGCTATAAACAAAATCTGTATTAACAGAGTTTATATTAACAAGAGTCAACTGTATTTATAAAGTAATTTTAAATAAATGTTAATACTAAGGCAGCAATATTCTTACACTGATGATCACACAGTCCTCCTGCAGTAATCTCAATCATAGCAATCGTGTCTGTGCATTTTGCTATCTCCAGCACTGAAACCCCCATTTTGAGTAGTATGACAATAATCTAACCAGCAGTACGTCACCAACTCCGAGCCGTCAATCTGATAGCATTATGCATCTTGTTGCTGTACAAGTGCGTGCCTTGATGAAGCTTTACCCATCTTAAGCAGGGAATCAAGTTCACTGTCATGAATCGCCAGCACCACCTTGACTCTGCTCACTGTCGAGGAAAAAAAAGAAGGGAAACACAACTTGAAAGTTATTACCAAGTTCCTGTATTTAAGACCTATTCCCATGAAATCAAGATAGGATGGCACATACATGTACATGCTGCATTCAGCGGCGTAGCCAGGGTTCTCATCCTAGGGGGGTTTGTTGGGGGGGGGGGGAGGCTTGAGGTTACAATGGAGGCGCGCCCGAAAAATTTCATCCGTGCTGAAAGGTAGACGGGTTTTTTTCACCATCATTTTACCCATGCCTATTGGTCGACGGCCTGTCACAAGGGTTGTCTTAAAAACACTGCTGAAACACCGATCATGTTTAAAACAAGATGTTGCACTCCGCGCCACATGCGTGCAGTACGCGCCACATCTGCCTTCTACAACTAAGTAGTGCTGCAACTGATCCTCAAAGTTTGGTTCGGTTCGGTTCGATTTTTTTCCATTTTCCATGCATTTTGCCCTTTCATTGCAAGCATTAGCATACCTAGCGCTGTCAACAAATACTTGCCGAACTTTCCGAACTGACATTTGGGTTCGTTCGGTTCGGGTTCGGTTCGGAAGGCCAAGTTCGGAAGGCCAAGTTCGGCTATTTTTAGTTCGGTTCGGCGGTTCGGCTGCAGCACTACAACTAGGGGCTTGAGAACCACTGTTACGATCTCCATATTTTGAGTACACTACGCATGTGCAACACGCACCATAGAAGTGGCTTGAACATAGAGTCAATTGTTGAACGAAACATTGTCGGAGTTTTGTCAATTTTTACCCCTCAGCCGAGAGGCTCGAGGGGTATTGTCATCGCCTACGGTGTCCGTCCGTATGTCCGTCTGTCTGTCGGGACGTTCTGACCAGACCACCCTTGTGGGGTGATGTTCCTTTCAGAACACATCACCCCACTTTTTACACAATGGAAAAACATCACCCCAGAAGGGAATCTTTAGGAAAAGGGATAATGGGAACACAATGCTATCACCCCACAAGTCCGTCTGGCTAGAACGGCCGTCCGGGCAGCTTAGTTTACGGATGATAACTTGAGTTAGAAATGTCGTTTGGGATTGTAACTTCGGTAGGGGGTTGCCCTTGGGAGTAGGCAAGTTGGGATTGGTTTTGAGGTCAAAAGGTCAAAGGTCAAGGTCACCATGGTGAGTTAAAGGTAAATGGTTTCCGGATGATAACTTGTGTTAGAAATGAGATTTTGGTGTCTAACTTTGGTAAGGGGTTGCCCTTGGGAGTAGGCAAGTTGGGAATGGTTTTGGGGTCACAAGGTCAAAGGTCAAGGTCACTGTGGTGAGTTAAAGGCAAATGGTTTCCGGATGATAACTTGAGTTAGAAATGAGATTTTGGTGTCTAACTTTGGTAGGGGGTGGCCCTTGGGAGTAGGCGAGTTGGGATTGGTTTTGGGGTCAAAAGGTCAAAGGTCACCATGGTGAGTTAAGAGTAAATGGTTTTCGGATGATAACTTTAGTTGGAAAGGAGATTTTAGTGTCTTACTTTAGTAGGGGGTTACCCTTAGGAGTAGGTGAGTCACTGAGTTGGGATTGGTTTTGGGGTCAAAAGGTCAAGGTCACCGTGGTGAGTTAAGAGTAAATGGTTTTCGGATGATAACTTGAGTTGTATATGATATTTTGGTGTCTAACTTAGGTAGGGGGTTGCCCTTGGGAACAGGCAAGTTGGGATTGGTTTTGGGGTCAAAAGGTCAAAGGTCACCATGGTGAGTTAATGGTTTCTACATGATAATTTCAGTTACACATGATATTTGAGTTTGGAATGTCAGTTTGCCTTTTCTACAAACTCCGGCTGAGGGGTTTCAACAGCAATGCTGTTATTTTCAACTTTTGTTTTGTTTTGAAGTTTTGGAAAGTATGTAGAATCCTGACACCACTTCTTTAGTTGTATACAAAGTCTATGGGGAGTCGAGTGAATTTTCAAAGTATTTTCTAACAAAGTTGGAAATGTTTCTCAGTCCCAGATTCAAGTTTTCAACATTTCTGCAGTGACCGACCTTCATTGAGATAATATATGATGAAAAAGTGGCGTCAGGATGCAACATTCTTTCCAATTTTTGACCAAAAAGGTATTCATGAATTGGCTTGGGCCATTATCGGCCACCAGGCTCCTAACCAGCTTGAACACAGACATTTAAAATTGCTCAACCACACTATTTTTCCCTTATTCACATCATGTGCCTTGCTTGAAGGGAACAGGGCCCAATTTAAAAATGTTAAGCACGCAAAACTATAGAGTGTTCGAGTGGTTTGGGTAAGTGCAGGGAGTAATAGGCAGGGCAGTTTGGGGCAGTACAGGGACCAAAAGGTTGAAATCATTGTGAGGTGTATCAGACATCACAAATGAACCACTAGTCAACCGATGATCCTTGATCGAACTTGATCTTTACTGATGTATGTTAGTTTTTTTGTTGACTACCAGAATAGCTTTGTCATACCTCTGTGATGGGGGCGGTTGCAGTTGTGCCTTGGGGACCTTAGCCAGTAATGCCGGGATGTCTTTCTTCTCATCGTAGCTCTTCCAGAGTTCATACAATTTCAAAATCTGCTGGGTGATCTCCAGTACCTTTGAAGAAAGCGAGGCAGAATTTGATGGGAAACTCATTGACTTAAACAGTATTTGGTGGTGTCTATACTGAGTACATGGAGGTCTTACTGTGAGGCTGTTGGGTAGTGGTCTTTCATGTTGAGCAATATCCACGTCCTTGAATTGGTTTGGCGTTGGGGCATTCCAAAATCTCATTTTCCCCCCTTCATTTCACATCAACCACGCATAACCAACTGAAACTACAGTATTTGCCTACATCTAGTCGTTCACATTGGACAACACTCCAGTCCTCCATACTGAATAACAATCTGCATAGTTCTCGGGTTGGACACACACATTTAGAGAAAGATTCCTGATCAGCAAACAAAACATAGAAATCATTTTTGCATGTGCCAACTGTGACTTCAAAGGACAGTAAAATCATAGCACTGGACCTGCACACTCGACACCTCTCCATCAACTGTTGCATTTTGCGCACACTCTGTAGGCTATTCATAAGATGAAATTTTTGGTTTGCCTACCTTGTCAACTCTTTAGGCCTTTACAAAAAAATGCGACACACAGACATCAGACAGACAGACAGCTATCACACAGACACTGAAGGATCTTTCAATAAGGATTTTGTTGTCTTTCCTAGTATCTGCGAACCCTCATTCCGACCTCTGCCTGGTTCTGTCTCATTATACCAGAACGCCTCACATATATCAAGAGTATTTAGGTGTTTAATCCAAACCACTAGAAAACAATGGTCAATAGTTGCCTACCTTGTCCAAGTCCACATTCAGCTCCGCAAACCAGTGCTTGGTGTCCTTCTGGGAAATTACGCATGCCATGTGCAGGCAAGCTGCAAAAAATCAAAAGTCCATGTCAAATTTATAACAGCAATCACTATTTCACAACCTTTTACGGACAAGTATCATTCATTCATGGGGGGAGGGCGTGGGGGAGAAGGAATTCTGGCTATATGGTTAAAATGACTTGTCCTTGAAGAACTGAATAAAACACCTACTGAAGGTATAAACATCAATTTGGGAAATGTCAATCAGTATATTATTGCCAATTAAAACTGGCTGAACAAACTTGTCTTTCAAACAATTATGCAACAGAAATTGAATACATGTACACAAACTGTTACAATTTAAATCCAGAATGGAAGAAAAGAAATGTTTCCATCCTTCCATTAATGTATATGTGTAATGCACACATCTGCTTCAAGAACTACAAACCATAAAATGCCATGTGTTTTATGATGAAGTTTTTAGAGCCTGAAGACCACATTGTAAGCCAATAATCATAGAGCCTTTGAGAGCCTTTTGGTAGTGCACTGCTGAAAACTGCGACCAAACATTGAGAAAAGTGAGTAAAAAGCAAAGCGTTTTCATTTTCTGTACTTACCTAGAGCAATGAGATATGGTGGATACAACAGGCACACGTCTGTTCTGAGACTGTCGTTGACTATACGCCTAGAACAGAACACAAAATGATTACTTGAATTCCTGGTCGAACTGAGATTTTGTGTGGATTGTTGCTAAAAAAACCCACATTAATTAACCTCAATCACTAAGGCAACAGTTTCTGAATACTGCTGGTACACTTACTGCCATCCAGCATGAAATTATGAAACACGGCAGCAAAAGAACCGATGAACTTGAAATCTCAAACTACTGAAAACATGTAAAATATTTTTCCAAAAAATTGGCGGAAAAGGCTTAGCTACAGCAATCCTTTTTTTCCCTATTTTTCCCTTGATCAATTTATGAACACACCTCCAAATTTCTTTTCAGCCAATTATGAGAATCACCTGAAATAGAGGGTAAAACCTGCATGATGTTGTTAACCAGTTCGCGCCGGAGGTCGTGTACACACGTAAACGCTTTGCAGTATTCGGAACGGATGATAGATAAACACGCAGGGAGTGAGGCCGGAAATATGAGTGTGCTGCCCGAGGGTCATAGCTTCAACACGCCTGGCATGAGGCCGCTTGAAAATAAATCCTGCGCCTCGTTCCATCGAAATAATCCTGGTGTGAACTGGTTAAGCCATAATTCTAGAATATATAAATTCTAGGAAAAAATCCAAAGAGTTTTCAGACTGAAAGGCCAAACATATTTCTGTGCTTGTAAGAACTTACCATGCTAATGGCAGCAGTATGTCCTCTTGGCCCAAGTCAGCTACATACTGCATGAGGGGTCGGTACGGATGGAATACAATCAAACAGCAGTCCTGCAAAGTAACCAACAACCAACAAGCGACATTTATTCACAATACACAAATATTTGAATAAATACTAAGGAGTCAGGTATAGCGATACTTTCCTGGCCTCTAACCTCTGTGATTCAGGTTCGAATCCCACTCGCGCTGATATGACATGTTCTGGCTGACATGAGCCATAACAGAGGTGTTACAGCCAAATGCTCATTTGAATACGTCATTACTGCAAATTTTACTGCGCGCCATTTTTTGAGAAATTAGCATATGACAGTGCAAACATTTTCCAGAATTCCGTAATCAGTCAGGAAAGATTTTGCACTTGATGGACTCATAAACTTGCTGTCATATCTGTCTTCCGTTCTTTTGAGAAAAATACAATTACATGAAAACTTTTCAAATGAAGGTGTTGACATACATATTACATGTACTGAAAAGGAAATCAACTCACCATTATTTCAAGTAGGAAAAATTCACACTCTAAGACCTGAATGTAAAAAAAAAACAAGTAACAAGTAAACAAAACTTAAAAGGAAAAAAAAACCCACCAACACCCTCTACAAGGACACAACAACTTTTAGAGCTGCCATAAACAGCCCCAATAATCACACCTTTTGCAAAAACAATTTTGTTAACTTGGGGGGAAAAAAAACCCCTGCTATAAAAGATTCTTTTATTGTTCATAATTTGTATTTGGACAGGGTGATGAAGTTTAGCTGCAAGCGTTATAAGCACTTCTTGGGAAGTGTTTTCTGTTATTTTTTAGGACAGGTGGTTATAGAGGATTTTGCAGGATTCTAGAAGTTAAAACATATCCACTATTGCTTTTGGGCCTTGATCAGAGTTGTAACAAGTCACTGATTTTTGTGAGTCGAGTCATTTTAAAGAAGTGACCCGAGTCGAATTGAGTCATTAGGTCAATTAGGTCGAGTCGAGTCACACAGGCATGCAACCGGTAAGTCACAAAAAAGAGGAAATTCAAATCTTTCCAAGACTTTGTACAGTGTTTTTCTATTTTCAATGACACACATGGGAGGTCAAAAAAGAGGAAATCAGCTGATCCGAGGAAAAGTTGCATGCCTGGTCACAGTGTGTAGTCGAGTCAAATATTTAACTCGAGTCCACTCGAGTCACGAATATTTGAACACTATGTAACAAATAAAGACTAGAGAAATTCATTTGTATTACAAACAGTTAACAAGCAGTGAAACTTAGGTCTTATAGGCTATCTGGTCTGGCTTCGGTTCTAGAACTATTTTTGCTGATCGCTGACAACATCAAAACCAACTTGCATTATACAAAACTGTTTCTGATTATTTAAAAGTGGGCATGCATCTCTTTAATTTTTTTAAAGGATGGGCATAAATTTAGCCGGCGTTCGGATTCAAGAGCTTTAGTATAAGAAATAGTCCAAAGCCTATGATCGTTCGAGAACCACAAGGTGGAGGTCTGTGACACGTTGTATGTTTGTACATGACAAGCGGCTGCTGTACTGTACTGTATTCGCAAAGTGACGTGAACATACATTTTGCACTGTAAGTCATTGCAAATATTTTTCGTAAAGTTTAGCTTTTATTTCTGGGACTCAAGTCTTACTAGCCTTCGCTCGAGTCGAGTGGAGTAATCTGATGAGGGACTCAAGTTATTTGCTCGCAGTGACTCAAGTAAAGTTGAGTCATTTACCATGAGGGACTTGAGTCGAGTCGAGTTGACTTCCTGTACAGTGTCACAGTCTCAAAGTTTCCTTGCAAAATTGCCTGGGTAGTTAGAGCTGAACTTGTGAGATGAGACTTCAGGCTTTTTTGTCGTTTATTAACTCTTTCGCTATGGCGAGCAAAAATTGTACATGTCGTACGGCAAGCCGCTGGCAGTGGCTCGGTGACGTCGCTGTGAATAAACAGGGTATCCCCATGACATGTGCCTTATTTACATAATTTATATCGTATAACCTCTGACCCTAGTTTGAGCCGCTGCCAGCGGCTCTCCGTCTCGCCGTGGTCTGCTGCAGGTTATTGTGAGCAGTTTGTTTACAGAGAGACATTTAAAGATGGCGGCGTCCACATCGACACACGGCGGAATTTCCAGCGATTTATTACCTCCAAACGTGAGTAAATCAGGAAATTAAATTCCGTAGCGAAAGAGTTAAAGATACTAACCTGATTCATTCTGAAGGGAAACTCCTGGTTTGGAATAGCATAGCCAAACTTCTTCACTGTAAAAACAACAAAAACAAATGTCATATTTCATCCATTACAGTATTTGTACATTACTGAGAATAAATCATTAAACACTTCTGGTTTTCACAGTCTAATTTGTCTAACCTAGACATGTTAGAAATTTACACTGATGGATATAATTCACACGTGTTTTTGAATGGACTGTTTGATTATCAAAAGATAGACAACATTATAATCAGAAAACCTTACCTACTGACTGGCATGCATTCATGAGCCTGCTGCTTGTTATAACACCAAACTCCTATGCAAGAGAGACAATCAAATTGAATTGTGAAACATTCATAAATCAGTCCTTCTGAATTTATCGTTATTTTGGGTAACGTTGGTTATACGATTAGTATACCTATATCGATAATTTTGACACGGGATATCCCGAGAGCATAAAAGTGACGACCAAGCCAAATTGTATAACTCTGCTAAATATATGGAATTTTGCTACCCAAGCCAACCCTAGAAAGCTTGGCGGTTGATCGATACGATGTCTGCCTTGGTTAGCAGGGCGTCGGTTTTAGTCCCATCTGAGTAAGCTTGTGATTTTTTTGGTTTTCCTCGCAAGTACTTGGACAACACCAAGTATGCAGTCAGTAGCTGGTTGGGGGGGGGGGGGGGGTGGTTGGGGCATTGGTTGGGGGGTTGGATGGGGGGGGGGGGTTTGGGAGGAGTTGCAATCTCTGTTCAGCGGGCTGACTAATGTTATGACACTAGTAAAATGACGCCAAAATTAATAAAATGAAATGCTGAAGTTCCTACCTTTTTTCCTCAAATTGCCTTGAAACGCAGGAGAATGTATATTTCAAAATTTACGGGGGGGGGGGGGGGGGGGGGGGGGGGGGGGGGGGTGATGCCCCAGACCCCCTAGCAGGGCATGCCTTTGACATGCCTTCACTCAACCCCCCACCCCCCACCCCTTCTTCATATCAACCCCTCGTTTCCTGAAAGCTAGATCTGCCCCTGGCAGTGCTTATGAAATTATGTTGATGAAGGGCAAAACCTAATATTGAATGCTGCTCTTATGATTAGCACTTTTAACCCGACCCCAGCATCTTCGGTGGTTGAGTGGTAAGACATCTATCTGCACTAGTCAGCAGGAGATCGTGGGTTCGAGTCCCATCCGACTAGTTTTTTTCTCACAATCACTCGGGACAACACTGAGTATACAGTGTTTATAAATTATGTCGGTGAAGGGCAGAACCCAATATTCAGTTGCATCACCCCGACACTAATTCCATCTTTTGAATAATTTTTCAACATAATAAATCATGGGTAACAGGATATTCACTTGCACAAAAACAAACATTTCTTTCTTATGCCAGAACCATGCTCTGTGGCAGCATCTCTATAAAATAGGGTGCTGGCCGTTACTTATTTTTAAACCAGTGTTGTAGTCGAGTCCATCACAAGTTAATTCCTGTCTCAAGCTATACAAATGAATTATACCAAAGGCATTCCTTTGTTATTGTTCACCCCCTGTTCAATGTGATTGGACTTGTGAAAGGACTGATGATTTACTTATGAAAAAAAAACATGAAAAAAAGAAAGACTGCTGCAAACTGCTTACTGACTGGGTGGACCTGAAATATATAAATCTAAAAATTAATGTGGCATGACGTTGCGAACTTAGCAAGTTCTTCTTCAGAGGCAAAAACTTGCTAAGTTCTGAAGAAGAACTTGCTAAGTTCGCAACGTCAGGCCACATTAATTTTTAGATTTAGTGATTTACTTATGAAAGGAATTGTGAACGACCCGAATACAAATGTGTGAAACTGCATCTTTGTGCATGCCCCTTTTAATAATACACCCCTTTCTACAATGAAGAAGATGATCACATCTGATTTTATCCGACATTTAGAATTTCTTCCCAATAGATTAACAGTATATACTCACCTCCACCTTGGATGCCAAGAATATACTTGTTGGGCCCACCAACAAAGGGTCGATGCTGTTAAGAGGATGTCTGCAATTAGATTTTAAAAAAAGGAGTGCATGTTGGTATCAGGCCAGAAATGATCTGATCACAAACTTAAAATCACTTTCCAGAGGTTTCAAAACTTGTTGATAGCATGTCTGCCAGACTTCAGGAGGGGGAGGTGTGTCTATGAGCATCCATTGTATTACACAACGCATAATGTACATCATAACAAGTGCGACAGACTGTCAATAAAAGTGAGCAAATATCTTGGAAATATATTTGTTGGCCATGCTAATGAGGTGTCAATCAAGAATGGAGTGAGTCTTCACTTTTTTCCGTGGCTGATCCCAAATACCTGAGAATTTTGACAGCCAAGGGCCTAATTAATAGTGAAGGTGACAATTTAATTGTATATGTATTTTGTACATGGAAAGTTCTTTTTGTTCTTGGGCAACCAGTTTTTCAGTTTTTATATGGAATAAATAACCCATAACAAAAATAATATAATCAAGGACAGGATATGCTGCTAACTCATTATTGCCAACTGCAGACAACTTCATTAAATGCAGAAAATTAAATTATCTTGTAAGTAATAGGCCTAGTACATCAAATAATCATTTCTCAATGTGACTTGCACTAGTCCTACCCGCACTCCAAGTATGATCTTACTCAATGATGTAGTTAGTTCAGATTGAGAATGACTGCCAGTGATACTCACTTGGCATAGAAGCGCTTGAAGTAGACCATGCCTGTGGCTATAACCTGCTGCCTGACTTTCAGCTGCTCTCCAATAGCCTGCATAACTGCAACCAAAATGAAAAATACAAAAAAAACAGCGTTAGGAATGAATAGATTCATCATTTAGCAATGTTGTGCCAACCCGACCCAAATTGAAACCCACCCGACCCGACCTGACACTGACTCTTGGTTGGGTTGGGATGGGTTGAGTTGAGTCCGTTTTCCATCCTCTCAGTAGGGATTGGTGCGGTTTCAGTTTTACAGACTTGCGATTTTTGGGTCGGGTTGGTTTGGTTTGGTTAAGCCATCTGGTGTCGGACAGGATGGGGGGGGGGGGGGGCACGACACTGACTTCTGGTTGGGTTGGGTTGGGTCCGGTTGGGTTGGGTCAGTTTGGTTTTGCCATCCGCTCAGTAGGGATTGGGTCCGTTTCACTTTTACGTTTGCGATTTTCGGGTCAGGTCGGTTTGGTTAAGCCATCTTGTTTCAGACAGGATGGGGGTTGGGTTGGGTCAGGTTGGGTCGGTTCGGTTTTTTATCTTCAGTCAGGATTGGGTCCGTTTCACTTTTACGTTTGCGATTTTAGGGTCGGGTCGGTTTGGTTAAGCCGTCTTGTGTCAGACAGGATGGGGGGGGGGGCGACACTGACTTTTGGTTGGGTTGGGTCAAGTTGGGTCGGTTCGGTTTTCCATCTTCTCAGTCAGGATTCGGTTGGTTTCAGTTTTGCGTTTGCGATTTTTGGGTCGGGTCGGTTTGGTTAAGCCATTTTGTGTCAAACAGGATGGGGGGGGGCGACACTGACTTTTGGTTGGGTTGGGTCAAGTTGGGTCGGTTCGGTTTTCCATCTTCTCAGTCAGGATTGGGTTGGTTTCAGTTTTGCGTTTGCGATTTTTGGGTCGGGTCGGTTTGGTTAAGCCATCTTGTGTCAAACAGGATGGGGGGGGGTGACACTGACTTTTGGTTGGGTTGGGTCATGTTGGGTCGGTTCAGTTCTCCATCTTCTCAGTCAGGATTGGGTTGGTTTCACTTTTACGTTTGCGATTTTTGGGTCGGGTCGGTTTGGTTAAGCCATCTTGTGTCGGACAGGACGGGGGGGGGGGGGCGACACTGACTTTTGGTTGGGTTGGGTCAAGTTGGGTCGGTTCGGTTTTCCATCTTCTCAGTCAGGATTGGGTTGGTTTCAGTTTTGCATTTGTGATTTTTGGGTCGGGTCGGTTTGGTTAAGCCATTTTGTGTCAAACAGGATGGGGGGGGGGCGACACTGACTTTTGGTTGGGTTGGGTCAGGTTGGGTCGGTTCGGTTTTCCATCTCCTCAGTCAGGATTGGGTTGGTTTCACTTTTACGTTTGCGATTTTTGGGTCGGGTCGGTTTGGTTAAGCCATCTTGTGTCGGACAGGAGGGGGGGGGGGGGGGGGGGGCGACACTGACTTTTGGTTGGGTTGGGTCAGGTTGGGTCGGTTCGGTTTTCCATCTCCTCAGTCAGGATTGGGTTGGTTTCAGTTTTGCGTTTGCGATTTTTGGGTCGGGTCGGTTTGGTTAAGCCATGTTGTTTCAGACAGGATGGGGGGGGGGGGCAACACTGACTTTTGGTTGGGTTGGGTCAGGTTGGGTCGGTTCGGTTTTCCATCTTCTCAGTCAGGATTGGGTTGGTTTCAGTTTTGCGTTTGCGATTTTTGGGTCGGGTCGGTTTGGTTAAGCCGTCTTGTGTCAGACAGGATGGGGAGGGGGGGGGTGACACTGACTTTTGGTTGGGTTGGGTCAGGTTGGGTCGGTTCGGTTTTCCATCTTCTCAGTCAGGATTGGGTTGGTTTCAGTTTTGCATTTGCGATTTTTGGGTCGGGTCAGTTTGGTTAAGCCGTCTTGTGTCAAACAGGATGGGGAGGGGGGGGGGCAACACTGACTTTTGGTTGGGTTGGGTCAGGTTGGGTCGGTTCGGTTTTCCATCTTCTCAGTCAGGATTGGGTTGGTTTCAGTTTTGCATTTGTGATTTTTGGGTCGGGTCGGTTTGGTTAAGCCGTCTTGTGTCGGACAGGATGGGGGGGGGGCGCGACACTGACTTTTGGTTGGGTTGGGTCAGGTTGGGTCGGTTCGGTTTTCCATCTTCTCAGTCAGGATAGGGTTGGTTTCAGTTTTGCATGTCCCTCCCAGTTGTCGTCCCAACTCTTTGTATTTGTTGACAGGGTGCACAGCATCCATCCCAATAATATGAGTTGTTGGAAATGAGAAATTTGCACGTACTGTTACAATAGAAGATCATGACTTTCTGGTACTCCTCCTCCGAAACAATGGTCAGGTCTTTTTGTCTGTCTCTCATCAGGATCTGAGGGTCTAGTATCCACTGGTGGCTGTAACAACATGGAGTAAGGGATGTGACTATGATGAAGTAAAGATAGCTTTGCAGATGAGTGACCATGTCGTAAACCAAGCCCACAGATCCCACATCAAACGTTGATAATAAAAATTGTAAGCAAATGCCAATTTTACTGCAGGCAAATGATATATAATAATTATAATAATGGCATGCACGTTAAACTATCTCCATTCCCTCAAATGTTAGCAAAAACAAAGAAAATACAAAACGTAAGCATTGGTGGTGGCATACTATGGAACAACATTTAAGTATCAACAAATCAAACTCTATCTTCTGGGACACAACATTATTTTTCAGCAACTCATTAGTTTTTCTTGTGTTGTGATATCTTGCTATGAAAAGATAGTTTAAGGCACATTATACAGAGTGATAAAAATAAAGTTTACAGAACTTTTTCACACACAGTTCTCGGAATTGGGGAGACATGTTGAAATTGTTTTAAGATATTCCTAACGTACAGCATCTTTGCGGTAGGCCTATATGGTGAAAACGGCGCTGTGCTGGAAATAAAGCCCAAATTAAGAAATGGCGATGGTTTAAAGAAAAATGGTCAAAAACCAGTTTGTCCAAACTCAAGTCTATGAGATATGGTCAACACAATAGCAGTGCATACACAAAGAACGCAAAGAACATGCATAATGTGTGGACAACTAGTTTTTGACCATTTTTATGTAAATAGCCGCTATTTCTTATTACTTGAGCTTTATTTTCAACACTGTTTCCACCATGTACCACCAAGATCTTGTAGTTTAGCAATATCTTAAAACAATTTCAATATGTCTCCCCAATTTTGAGAAATCTACCTCTTAGAAAGCAGAAGCTTTTTTGGGGACACACCGATACACCAATAGTATCCAGTTGATATGGTACACGTACGTATGTGGTAAACAGAAACTTAAGTTGCATCATATATCAGGGATTACAAAATATTTCAGTGCAACTTTATTTTTTTTAACTGTTAATCTTTTACCAGTGGGAACTCTGCCAGAAATTGCCAGCCATCTTTGATAGTGTTTCCACAGTTCGTCTAAAAGCTGCAGTCCTCAATTCCAGTCAACTGTCAATGCTTAGATCTCCTTGCGTAAGATACCCCATTGATAAAATGTATCTGCATACAAACACACACAAAAAGAGAACACAATACAGTACATGTAAGTGAAACTTGCGCGGTCCCCTTGGCATGCTGGCAGTTTTTATATAGTCAGTTAGTACTGGACACTTATCAGTGTATCTAACCACGGACCATGGTCCATGATCTATATTTCAATTCTTTTGACAATAGTGACCTGTCAGCCCCAAAAGCAATAGACTTCTCACGGATCCTACACATAAGGATCAATGACTCGGCCAAACTCCCAGTTAGACGCATGACAACGGCCCGTACTGGTGGCAAATACCATGAATACTTGTCAACAAAGACAAAGACAGCTTAGATAGTCGCTTCACTGTATTCATCGAGGAATGATGAAAGCAGAAGTGAGTGTGCTACACTACAGGTCTTAAAAATAAAATTCAAACTTCGAAAAAAAAAGGTGTTAAAATTGGATCTTGACTTTAATCAAAACAATGATTTTGGGTAACTATGCAAAACCTGTACAATGTAAGTTGATTCAATGCTGATGAAGTAGGGGTGTTTGAATGTGCTACAACATCTTCATGATCTTACACTTTGTACAGTAATTAAGTGGAATCAGGCGCGGTTCTATGGGGGGGGGGGCTAGGGGGGGCCTAGGATTGTGATGTGCATGCGAGCGGTCTCCCCCTAAAGACAAAATAGCCGTGACAAGGGTGCATAAGTTGATAGTGTGAATGATTTTAGGATATTATTGGTGCTCCCCATTGAAAATATGGCATGAGCTCCCCCCCCCCCATTATTATGTATCCAAATTATATTTTGTAAAATAAAACAATTGGGAGGTGAATTTCATTTATTTTTAACAATTTGAATTATATTTAATTTCACCGGAAATGCGAGGCTGCCCTGAAAATATTTTTTTTTCTTGGGTCAGAAAGTTAATTTTTTGCTTGGGTCCGATAATTTTTAGTCCTAATTATTATGTATCCAAATTATATTTTGTAAAATAAAACAATGGGGAGGTGAATTTTATTTATTTTTAAAAATTTGAATTTTATTTAATATCACTGCAAATGCGTGGTGGCCCTGAAAAGGACCAATTGGGTTTCAGTTAGACAGTGCAAATGTCTATTCTCTTTTGTGAAAATGTGTGGCCCTGAAAAGGGCCGTTTGGTTTTCTTTTGTGTGGCCCTGAAAAGGGCCGTTTGGTTTTTTTTGTTGATGTTGGTTGTGCTTTCCTCGTTTACAGGGCTGGTCCATGCAGATGGCTGCATGCTGCTAGGAGAGCCGACGTCTTGATTGTCCCTTGCGCGTAGTCGCCCCACAGCTTGAAGATGCAGCCCTCCAGTTGTCTTGTCTTCCAGCGCTGGTTCCTGCACATTTTCGACTCACGAACCAGAATCATCTGCAGAGTGATGAGCTTGGCCTCGGTGGGGAGCAGCGGGATAAGCTTGTAGAGCTGTAAGCCAGCTCTACCAGCTTTACAGTTGAGTCTGCGATGCCAGCCCTCGACATCGTTGTTGGTCCGGATGCTGTGCTGGAAGATGGACCAGTTGGCAGGAGGCCACACGTTGCTGTCGAGCCAGGTCTTCTGCACGTAGTCGAATAGCTGCGTAAGGAGAGGCTCGGTGATCTTGGTCTTGAGCTTGGCAAAGGTCGCTGCGATGTGTTCTTGGGGAAGAAACGGCAGGGACATCAGCTTCCGGATGCAGGCTTGGACTTCTAGATCGGTGGTGTATGGGACAGCTAAGCCAAGACTCTGGCACTGCCTCCAGATGGCCTGCGGTCAAGGTACCAGGTCTTGGCTTGGTCGAGGACTGACGACTGGGTTGGTGTCATGAAGACTAGATGCCTCTAATCGCCGACTGTGATGTCCTTGATCAGGAAGTCCGCTGGGACGAAATCCATGGCCAACTGGAACTGGAGGTTGGTGGGGTCTTGAGGGCGCTGACCTTGTCGGGCTAGGTTTGCTGTACGGACTAAGTTGGCTGGCTTCGGGAAGCTGGCGGTTGGAGCGTCAGGGGCAATGCCAGCCATTGCCTCCTCGACGATCACACCAGCAGAGCGGAAGACATCTCTCTTTGATGTGGCCTTAAAGGCCGTTGTTACTTCAACGGCCACATGAGCACCGGGGTTTGCTGAATGCGAGTATTCGGTGTGGGAACCGGCCGTGAAGGTGTCGACCGGGCAGCGATGGCTCCGACTTCGCAGGCTTCACGTCCAGGTGCGCTGTGACGAAGCGGGATTTCGCTGCCATCTCTTGGTGTACTTGTAGCCCCGGTTGTCCACGAGGATGGTTTTCCCTCGCTGGGTCCCACCTTCCAAGACCTTGTACGTGGTGACTTGATCTTGACCGGTGTCTGGAAGTACATCAGGAACGGGTGCGTCGACGATGCTGTTCTCCTCAGGTGGCTGTGGGATTTCAAAACTACGGGAGACATTGAAGGACACAGCCGACTCCTCGTTGCTAGGAAGGACTTGTGACTCGTCCACATCCATCAGGTCATCAACAACTCCAGATGGAGAAAACGCCTGAGCTGAAGCTCTGGTACTTTCTCCAACCGGAATTGGTGAATCACTGTTATGAATGGAACAGAGTTCACAATACCACAATCCTAGCTCAGATGAGTCGTCCATGAACCGTTCATAGTCTTCCGAGGAAAACCCGGTGTTACAGGACAGATGTTGCCATCTGTTGCAACGGTCGCAGAGAAGTGCCTTCTGGTTTCTACGGACAGGCAGAGAGCACACAACACAAGGGTACTGCATCTTGATCTTGAATCTTGAAAACAGGAACGTCTTGAGAACTGGAACCAGGAACGTCTTGATAGCTTGGGGTAGTTGATACAACTGATTGACTACGTTCCCAGTACTGGTTTATATAGTGAAATTTAAGAGCCAGAATGAGCTCACAACATAATACCCCTAATTGATAAAAGATACCAACAAAACTGCTACTATACTAGCGGCAAACATGAAAGCTTTAACACACCCATGTTACCATGTTTACGAAGCAATACTCCTAATAGATTAAAGATGTCCGGCGCTCGAGCGCAACATAACACGTACGCGGCGTCACAATCACACTTCAGTGATTCTAGCTGTTGGCTTTCTGAGGCAGCGGGAAAGCGCACTAGGCATAGGGTGGAGTGGACTCGGGGAAAGCACTGAAGTTAGATAACAGTTTGACATTTTTGAAATCAAGAGAAAAATAATGATGGACACGATGTTTTTTTCATCTTTTTCTACCTCGTAAAAATAGTTTTCATTTTATTCCGGACCATCGCACCAAATTAATACTGGCCATCATATATTTTGTTATGCTGCAAACAGATTTTAAATGGCTCAAAGGATAGAATTAAAAAGGAGAGGAAATGAAAATGGAGAGGGCAAGGAAGGCTGGGGAAGAACAATAATAATAAAAAAAGGAGAGAACAATTACATTGAGGCAGAATGTGCAGGGTTTGACCTCAACTTTTTTTGTTCACTAGCCAGCCGGGCTACTGGCCCACGGGCATTTCTACTAGCCCGCATTTTTTTCTTATCTGAGATACAAAATGGCGTATTTTCAAGCGCTATTCTAAGGGAATTTTGTCGGTGTTTTTGATTAACAGATCAGATAATTTAACCCTTTAAAACAGTTGATAACTAGACACAAATTAAAGGGGTTTCCTTTTTGAATTTTATGATTTTTTTTCTTTCTGTTTGTTGATCTTTGCCATATCCCAATAATTTTTCACTCGCACGCCGGCCTGGTTAAGGAATAGTTTGTCTAGCCCCGGCCGCCGCTGTTTTGACAAGCATTTGGTTAGCGGGCTATACCGCTAATTTCGAACCCTGATGTGTTATGTGTTACACCTCCATGGTTATACCAAGCATTTCAGTTGTAAACAGAAATTCCTAGGCCTACGGATGTCCCCGCGTGTCTGCTTTTTAATTGATCAATGGTTGTGAACCACAATGAAAGTTGAGTGACACTACAGGCAGTTGACAAGTCTGATCGATCTCTTTTGATTGGTTTTACGATACAAAGTGGGTGCTGAAGGATGCCGACTTCTAAACCCGCCGGTTCTTTTAGGACACCGAACCGCGAGAACAGATCCATGGTAGTCCAGAGCGTTGCAATTGGGTCAGTTTGACAATGGTGGCAATTAAATGACTGACAGGTACATTGATTAAAAAAACCCCGAATATCAGTTAGGCCTACTTTATTATCATCATTCACGGGTTCACTCCCAATCACACACAACGGTCACACACTGAACTACGGACTACCCGATTCTTCCGTCACACTATTCCCGAATTCTTCCCAACCATGCCAACCCAATCCTCGAAACCACTCCTATTTCGGCCCGCGTACGAGTTGGATCGCGTACGAGTTGTCTCGCGTACGAGTTGGCTCGCGTACGAGTTGGCACGCGTACGAGTTGGTTCACGTACGAGTTGACCAATCCGCGTACGAGTTGTCTCGCGTACGAGTTGGTTCCCGTACGAGTTGGTTCGCGTACGAGTTGACCTGTTTCCGTGTCAATGACTGTGGTCCACGGTGTGGACTGCAGAAATTTCTCAATTTTTTTTCTGACCTCCAAACTCTCCTGTCACGAAATGTTCGGCCTCAGTATTTCACAAATATTATCTTGATGTGGAAAGGTACTTCTAGGGTGAGTAGAAATTGTTAAAATGTCAAACAAAAATGTGACAATTACCAGTTTTTTGTTCATCCGGGATCACAGCAGTATGTCGCAGTCGCACACTGATCATGCCAATCGGCCGGCCGTTGCCGTCGACTGAGGGCGCTGTATTTGGTCAATGTTGTGCCCATTCTTGAAAATCACGCATTCTCGAGAATGGGCATGCACATTCTCGAGAACGGGCGCGCATTCTTAAGAATGAGCGCCCATTCTTAAGAACGAGCACGCGTTCTTAAGAATGAGCGCTCATTCTTAAGATTGGGTGGGAATATCACGTGCACAATTTATGAATTTTGCCCAATCTTAACAAACATTGCACGACATAATTATGTTAAAAAAATTGTATAGCGGTTAAAAGGGAAACAATTCATATAAAGAGGGAAGAAAATGTGCTATGCTTCTGTACTCGTATAACTACGATAATTTGAATCAAATTAAACATGTTATTATTGCTTTTTTCTGCCCACTATGGGAAGTTTTGTAATAACGGAGGACTGGGAACTAGTCTGGGAAGTGCTTTGTTTAGGCTAGACAAGTTACAAGTCCCTGCATGTATCATATGCGTGCCACGAAAAAAAACGATGTCCAGAAGCTGCCAAAATTGCTCTTTTGACTAGATAGAATCCAGCTCTGCGACGTTATGGTGGGATGTGAACAATAAATTGGTGGCAATTTAAATGGGAAATAGCATTAGCACTATGGGATGTCGCAGTATTCATTCTCATTCTTCACATTCTTCATTCCCCCCGCTTTTATTGTCCCAAAAATCAGAATTCTTTGCACTAGTATTATTATGTCTCTTATATTTTCCCGGTCCCCCCCCCATATTAATACGCTCCATGCTTATCATATCCACTCTACTTTTCAGCGCCTTGCGTTGCAACAGTATAATTATTGAGAATCAGTGAACGAGGATTCAGCTAGACTTGCCAAGCGCAGCCGGTGCTCGGCATCGACAAGACCGTTATCTTGTCGCGCATTCTCGAGAATGTGCGCTCAATCTGGAAGAGTTATTTTTTGCCAAGATTGAGCAAGGATCCAGTTGCACATTCTCAAGAATGTGCATGCCCATTCTCGAGAATGCGTGATTTTCAAGAATGGGCACAACACGAACAACCCCGCTCAGTTGATGGCGTGGCATTGTCAGACCATGACGGTGGATGTGCGAATCAGGTTGTGATCCATATAACGAAATTCTGGAAATTTCAAATTGTTGTTTGACATTGCCGTTGTGTTCTGATATCATCTCAATGCAAAAAATATAAGACATGATGAATCTGGGATTGAGAAATATTTCCAATTTTGTTAGGAATTTTCTTGACTCTCCATAATATTGTAAATTGTCATTGGCAGCACTTTCTGATTAGCCTGTAAAGAGGGTGAGTATGCTTCTAAAGCAAAAAAACCCTACAAACTAAGCCTAAATGTGAAAATCAAAATTTGGCTCCGTCGACACGATTTTTGTACATGTGGATGTGTGGCCTATGTTTACGGAGGCAGTCCAGTAAATAGGCCACATTTATGGGGCTAATGTTGCCCCAAATGACCTATCCACTTCAAGATAACACTTGTGAAGTACAAGTAGTGCTGCGTGAGAAATGTTTGAGACAAAATATCTCAAAACTTTCTTTGATACATTGGACTGAACTGCATTGATCTCTCATTAACGGTTTCCCCCAATTTTTTTATTCAGGTTCATCTGTTTGATGTGAAGACATAAAGTGAAGACATAAAGTATCGTTTTCATCATCTACATCAGCATGAAGTTGGACTTTGACGATGCTCTGGAGAAGGTGGGAGGATTTGGATTCATCCAACGCATCCACTTTCTTCTGCTCTTCCTCATGCAATTCTTCCAGACACCGTTCATTGTTCTACTGGCGTTTGTTGGGAAAGAACCAACATTCATCTGCAAGGGGCGGCGGGGGCAGCGACCCTGCAAACTTACACCACCCTGCAAGGAATACCTGTACAGCAAAAACTTTACGTCCATTGTGTCTGAGGTGATGTGTTCTAGCATGCAATGGAAAGTTTCAATACTAGACCTCCACTTATTTCAATTAATTTTCAAGGGCAAAACAGTTGCATCCTTTATGGTTATTCCCTCCACTTTCCCTTCTCTACTCTCACCCTCTCCTTTCCTTTATTCCTATTTATTAATCAGTCACTTACTTCATAGAGTTTGACATTTGGACATATTTAAAGTATTCATTGAAATAGACTAATGAATATTAATTAAACTAAATATGTATGAGAAATTACATATTCATAATGACGTATTGCACTGTCATTGGGCTGCTCATGCGTCATCGATGTCATGCGTAACGTACCGCTAGACTTCCAGTCACATCAATCACTATGGCCGGGTGCCTCCAACTATAGTTCTGCACAACTTGTGCATCCAAAATGTGCTCTATAAACACATTTTTCCTAAAAATTATTCGCATTGCCGGAGCTTCCTGGATTCGTCTTGGGTGAAATCACAAGGTGAGGTGGAAATTGATGTGTTTGGCGGGAGCTAAAGTTGAGGCCTAGTGTGGAAAACTTTCCCATACAATCAACAATTTTTGTGGTTTAGTTATTAGTTCTTCCTTGGCTGTTCTCTCTAAAAAAAAAAAAAGCTAAACATTTTGTTTTAAGTAGCCTATTAAATGGTTGCCATATTATTTTTTTACCTGAAGAAAATGGACCAAAGGCTCATGTAACATGCTGTCCTATTGGCTAACAAGCTCCAGTAAACTAGCATGTCTAGTCTTTTATAGACTTCAAACTTACAGTGTAAGTCATTTTGACTTCCAACTTAGTGCAACTTTAAAAAAAAAAACACAACTAAACTCTTCTCAACCCTAACCACCGCAACCCTTCAAAATTCAACTGCATGTTTTGTTGGAATAAGTTGGAGTGAGTACTGCACTAGTTTGATTGGGGTCAGGCATAGCACCATAATCAGAGTCAACAGGATATGGACTTAACCATGCGGTGTTGGATTTTGCAAGAGTCAGGGAGATTCCTAGTAAACCATTCAAAGGGTTAAAAAATGTGAATTGAATCTTGAAACTTAGCTGGTGAAAATGCCGAGAACTGTATTTTTGCATTATGGAAGACTGAAGAGTCAGAAAAAATGGTAAATCACTCAAGGGGTTACGATTAAACATTCAAATTGAGACTTGAAACTTTAGCTTGTGACACTACTGAGAACCTCATTTTCGCGTTATGGAAGACCGAAGAGTAGGTAAAATTAAAAATTGTTTGAACTTATTTTGCATCTTTTGCTGCACCTGGGTTTCGCTTATGAACCAAATGATCGCAATGTGTTGACAAATCTTGTTTTATTTTATCTCTACTTTTAATAGTGGGACCTTGTATGTGAGCACAAGGCAGATGCCGGCTATGCCCAGTCGGTTCTCATGTTTGGCTACCTGATTGGAGTGGTCGCAATTGGCCGGGTGTCAGACAAGTTTGGCCGACGTAGGACCTTCTTTTGGGGAACCATTGCCCTTGTGGTCATCCAGCTTGTTTCGGCTTTCACTCAGGACATTTACCAGTATGCCTTCACAAGGTGAATGGGCTATGTCTTTGTTGTTGTTTTTTTACCCTAACCTTCCCAAATCCTCTTCGCTAAAGGGAGGATTTTGCAGGATTGAGGCTATATGGCAAAAATGTGCAGGTGATTTTGCAGAAGGCACTGTGTCAAGGTCTTGGGCCAGGCCTTGTGGATATTACGTCATGCTTAACCTAACCATCCCAAATCCTCCAAAATCCTCTTTGCAAATTGGAGGAATTTGCAGGATTGAGGCCACATGGCAAAAGTGTGTTGCTGATTTTGGAGGACGCACTGTGTCAAGGTCTTGGGCAACCTCCGCACTGCTCCAGAATGTCACTGGCTCTGCCTCAACATAATGGACTGCCGGAGGATTTTGCAGGATTGAGGCAGTGGTCACCCATCCAAGGACCCTATGCAAGAAATAATGGAGGATTTTGCAGGATTGAGGCTATATGCCATTTTTACATGGAGGCAGTTGGAGGATTTTGTAGGATTGAGGTTGCACCCTAGCAAAAATGCATAGGGAGTTAGGGTTGATTATCACAACCTTAGATAATAATGATGCCTCATATCAAATTAGGTTTCAAACAAAAATCAGTTGTAATAATATTCTGATCTTTGTAGGTTTTGGGGTGGTTTCTTCTATGGAGGCGCTGGTCTTGCAGGTTACATACTGATGCTGGAGGGACTGTTGCCCAAGAAATCGGCTCTCTTCAGTAGCGTCTTCAACTGCAGCTGTTCCTTGTCTCTTCTGGTAAGCTTAAAGGCATTTTATGGGGGCTTTTGAATTTGGTACACCACTTTCATCCAAATTGTAACTTGTATTTTTCCGGTCATTCCTTTATTTTGAAAGAGTCAAACATCTCATGCTAAATTATTTGTTGAAAAACGAAAAAGAAAAGATGTTAAACCATAAATGCCACGGGGTTGCAGCTGGTAGAAAAGGTTCTAACTTTTATCTCCAATGCAGCTGATTTCATGGTGGTGTGTTCTATTGTATTTATTTACTGAAACCAAACCAACTTTATAGATAAAAAGCACGAGGAAGTAAGTTATGAAGACAATCCCATATTAAAAGATCCTACGCTGTCTGATGTCTGTCTGTCTGATGTCTGTCTGATGTCTGTGTGTCACATTTTTTGTAAAAGGCCTAAAAACTCTGGTTTTGCGCTCATCCAGTAGATGGAGGTCCATAAGTGGTATTAATATGCACTGATTTCACTGTCTTTTGAAGTCACTGTTGGTACAGGAAAAACTGACTTATTTGTTTTGTTTCACTTTTTTGGCAAATTTGTTTCTTTGAGACTTTGAATGGTTAAATATTACAACATTATCTCTCTGAAAACACTTCATAGCGCCTCTTTCTGATTTTGAATAGTTAACTATTACAACATCACCTATATGAAAACACTCCAAAACGTTTTGTATGCATTTCGAAACCTGACTGTATAATGAAGCCCTTCTCAAAAATATGTCAATTGAGGGCGCACTGAACCCGCTAGGTGTTGGAAAATAAAGTTTGCTGACACTAGCTTTAGTGACACTTAACCTAAATGGCAGTAATAGTTTGAATCACATTTTGTTTGGATTGGATTGATTTGCTCCTTAAGCCTTAGACAAGTATCCAAGCAATTTGTGGAGAATTGTTTAAATGAAAACCAGGCTGCGTGGAAACACGAAACACATCTCATGTTTATGACGCTTGCAAAAGTTGCAGTGTACACCATAATGCTAAAAAGCTCACTGTACACACATATATCATGGTGTATTGACACGCCATGTGTTAGTATTATCATACAGACCTTTATGAACAATCTGAACAGCAACTTCTGAGATTAAACTTTGGGGTTGGGGTTCTGGTACCCAGGTACCCATGTTTTTTTCACGTACCTGGTTCCCATAGTACCAGATTTTTGGGTCGGTCAGATGAGGGCAACACAACAATTCATTTTTGGCCTTAAACTTTAATGTTGATGAATAGTACCGAACCTTGGAAGGAAAGACGCCTCAAGTCATTCTTGACATCGTAGGACAGCAGAAACCCCAGGTTGACAATATTCTAAACCCTGATGATAGAGTGTGTATTTGGCAATGATACATGTTTATGTCTTCACTGATTTTGTGTGCGTTATTCTCTTAAGTATCTTGCAGCGATGGCATATTTTGTTCGGGATTGGAGACAGTTGACCTTGGTGACTTCTATACCCATGGCATCCATCATCATTGTCCCACTGTAAGAACTAAGAATTGTTCATCTCCTATATCCAATTAAATGAATGAGCTGTAGGTTTGACTAAACACGACATAGTAATTTGGATGTACCCAATATCCTTTTTTTTACTTTGCTCTTCCTCAATCTCAGAAACATTTTAATAATCACTTCAACTCCTATTGTTTGATCATTCACAGAATGTCAAACATTTCTTCCACTTCCCTTGATATGTATTTGTACTCAGGCTA
This sequence comes from Patiria miniata, assembly GCF_015706575.1. Classification (NCBI taxonomy): domain Eukaryota; kingdom Metazoa; phylum Echinodermata; class Asteroidea; order Valvatida; family Asterinidae; genus Patiria; species Patiria miniata. Next base: position 12,690,921 of record NW_024037055.1, read on the forward strand.
GTAAAACAAATCTCATTTGTGTAAACACTGACCAGTTAAATTCCATCAACAGACAACAGAGTTCACTGGTAGGTACAGATGGCATATCAATCACTTGGTGCTTGTATCCCCAAAATGGTATCAATTAACACGCTCTTCTCTTTAAAAAAATGCTATCAATTAACAAGCTCTTCACTAAAAAAATGTATGGCCAATGTTGAATTACAAGCCCCGTCCTGTTTTATTTTGTTTATTTGTTCTATTTGTAATTTTAAGGGTAATACCAGAATCAGCTCGATGGCTGGCCTCCCAGGGACGTAGGACAGAGGCAGAGGACCAGCTGCTGGGTTTCAGCAGGAAGAACGGAGTCAGGCCGTGCCCCACGGCGATCACTCTGAATGACAAGAGGGAAGACACCAAGGGAAAGACGTCAGCAGGCACCTTGGACTTGTTCCGCACTCCCGTGCTCAGACGGAGAATGATTATACTCATGATCACATGGTAAGCTAGCTATCTTGCATTGCTCCCTGTCACAAGAAATGCCTAGGAGACAATTTCATAGAGATTCTAAGCACAGGATTCTACTAAGGGTCCGTCTCGCTCATAGAGCTATATTAATAGTTACTAGAGCACTAACTTCTTGTACAAAGTAATGCCCGCCGGGTGCATCCATGTTTGTGCACAAACCTATGGAGACCTATACATTTTGTACAGCTTTTGTATGGCTATTTGCATATCTGCGTTTGTATTCCAAACCGGTGCGTTATCGAAGCCAATACACCCAAAACCGAAACGCACGATCAGCAAATGAGCGTGTCATTTTGCTCTACACAAACAGCACAACGCGTGCACGTATTTGCTGCAGATGCTTTTTGCCATCACATTTTGTTGAACCGTCAATGACGCGCTTAAGTTGTATGCGTATGTTCTACTTGCGCGTTGCATTTAGAGTACACTTTCAAAATTCAATCCATCTAATTTCATTATGTTCTACAAACATGCACATGAATTCAAAATGTCTGCACCCAGGACGGCTTCAAAGCATCTCCGCGCGCAGAATGGCGAGTTAGAGCTCTAGTAATTTAATATAGCTCTATGGTCTCACTTCATTTCTTCCAGACATTGTATCGGGTAAAAGTTGCAGGATTCTGAATAACTTCCTTGCAATCTTCCCGCAATGAAGTTATCAGTCTTGATAAGTTAAACAGTTGCGAATGAAAAGTTCCTTGGAACAAAAACAGAGTTTCTTCCGGACAAAGTGAATGATTCTACCCGCAACTTGGCCGGATATGGTTTGAGAAAAACTAATACAACTATGGGGATTCTAACCAAACTAAACTCAGGATCTTTGAAGAGAAAAGGCGCGAGGAGACTGAATTAATAGGGACAAGGGACACAATTCTAGATTTCGAACAAAAAAACAAAAGGAATTTATTTACAAGAACTTCAAATCAAAATCAAAACAAAAGATGAAGACCAAAAACTTAAACCTAAAACCAAAGACTCAAACCAACACAGTGTGTATATTAGTAGACCTTAAAGACACTTCTGGCAGAAAATCTGTAAAACAAGATAAGAGAGTAAAGAACATAATAAGAAACAGTAAACAATGCAAACAACTCAAGCTACACTAGGTCTAAAGTAATATAAACAATGCCATGTGGAACTACTATACAGTCTTGCCAAGAACACTAAAATTTCTCGTGAATACCTAATGAGCAAGATAAACAGTGGTCCCTGTCTTCTGAATGCCAGGTGGGACTAATCACCAAGGGGGTAATTCAACATTCCTGAACAGTAAACTTGAACAGGTCCAAAGCAGATAAGAATAACTAAATGAAACAGGTGGCTAAATACAAAATAAAGGAAATGCAAGTCTACAGTAAATGAACAGCTTGGACAAGTCTAACTAATGAATAAACATGGCAAACTAATCAGTAAGAAGTCTGTGGGAAAACCACTCATCTTGGCTTTATACATGTACAATAAAACAATAAAGGTAATGAAGAAAACACCATCCAAAATACTGAAATCAGATGTCAAAAGAAAAAGGCAATGCAATGCATCTATCCAAGTCAGTCCTCGGAAATTAAGTCAATGAAATAAATCAAACTTCTGACAACACAGTTTTCCTCGAAAATAACAGAACTCTAACAGCCATTCCATGTAAGGGTCATCACCAAACTCAAAAATTGAAGTGAAAGGAATAAATTTTTGTCAGTTATATTTGATAAGAGGAATATTGAAACCATCTAAATCTCAAAAGATTTTTTAAAATAAATCATTTGAATTAAAATTTCAGCCTCCTGAACATGGATGAATTTTGTGGGCGAAACGGAGGGTCAGGGGTATAAATCACAAACTGAGGAAGTAATTGAAGCTCATTCATAAGATTGTGCTTTATCTTCATACATTTGGTAGCTATTCCAGTCTATTTGATAAAACATTGAGAATTTTTCGAAATGTCTTCAGTATTTTCCCACTATTTCATCGTGAAAACACCCTCAAAAATATGTCACGCGAGTCACAAAAAAGGACTTTTTTCAGATTACTTAATAACTAGAGAGGGATTCAGCTAGTGTTTGATATTTGTAAATGAAATAGTGGTGGTCTATCAATAAAAGTATGAATATTCTTATTTGCTCTACATTCCTTGTAGAAAAAACGATCTCAAGAATGTCACGCGAGTCACACATGATGTATGTCACGCGAGTCACCAGGGGTGGATCCAGGAATTTTCGCAGGGGGGGGGGGGGTTTCATCAGCCAAAAAATTTGAAAAATGTACACACGTTTTTTTCTCTGGACACTCGCTTCCGTAAAATAAAAAACTGGGGGGGGGGGAGGGGGGGCGGGGGACGGGGGGGGGGGGCTGGTACCAATTTCAATCGGGGGCGCTGTTCAAATTCGACGATTATTAACACATTACAGAATGGTGTACCGTATTTTGAACAAGCGGACATTAGACCAGTATAATGTTTTGGGGGTGTCACGCGGGGGGGGGGGGGGGGGGGGGGGGGGGGGGGGGGTTGACCCCCTTTTTTGACAGAGCTGGGTGGGGGGGGTTGACCCCCAAAAAAAACCTCTGGATCCGCGCCTGGTCACAAGCCAGGAATGTTTCATTTACATGTAATACAAAGAAACAATGCCATAGGCCCTATTAAATTATAGAATTCGAATTAAGTCTTTAAAAGCATTAGTTATGGAACAAGAAATTGAATCAGTTTTTACAAATGTATATACAGTTGAGTCTCGTTAATACAAACTCGTTCGGACCTAGCCAAATTGTTTGTTATATCAGAATTTTGTACTAAGAGGAACATCAGTCCCATTCATTGTGCACATAAATGCACAGTCGGGACTAAGGCTTTATGTTTGTTATAACCAGAATTTTAACAGAGTTTGTACAAACGAGATTCGACTGTACTGTATACATTCCGATACAACTGCATCATTAATTGCAGCTCGATCTTACCATTTAAGGAAACTGTGACTCTACATGACCAAGAATTACAACTGTTTTCCTAAAATAATCACCCGTGGATTGATGACATCACTTCGTAACTAAAATTCCAAAACATTTTTTTCTCTCTATGTCATTGTTAAGGATATTGTGTTTAAAGGGAATATACATCATTTGCTTTTGCTGTAATTTTCAGAAATGGATGGAATTGGGGGGTTGGAAATATAAAGCAAATATAGATGCACTGACTTTTTGAAGGTTTTGGGTTTGAAAATGCTATAAAAACCAAGAAAAACGATCATTTTCCTGTAGTCTGGTTCCCTGACTCCATATAAGAAGAAACAGAGCAGTTTACATACATTGGGGAATTGTAAGGTCAGGGAACCAGTCTAGCTGGCTCGTACCCGTTCATAGGTTTGTAATCGATTGCAAACAAGTGCAATGGTCAATTGGGGCCGGTATTTGAAAAAAAGCCAGTTGTTTCCAACGCTGATCGGCCGATCAGCGTTGGAAATTGATACAAAAATACCACTTTTCTTGAAAATGACAGTATACCAGGTGCCATAATTTTACAGGATGCTTTAGACTGTCATTTACCAACATCCTATTAAGGTATTTCGCAAAAACTTGGTAATTTTGTTTTTCGATGTTTGCAAATGTTGTATATTCCCTTTAAACCAGATTTCCACCCCCAACATTTGCCAAAGTAAAGGGATAAATAGCAGTTTTCACACTCTTTCATGAGGTATTCACAGGTAAATCATTTTTATTAATATAATATTATGATTTGATTCGTTATACTAAAATTACAGTTATAATGTGAAAGTGAAAAGCTACTGTGTCACGCGAGTCACGCATTTGTGTCACGCGAGTCACATTTTCTTCAGGCCATTTCTTACAACAAGGGATATTTGGCACAATACAACTTATGCATGTATTGGGTGAGGGTATTAAGTTCTAAGTTCTGTAAGAATAATTTTTAGAACACTGGTAGATCCATAGGAAAAGCTATTTGAATCAAGGGATGTCAAAAATCCCTTTTTCTATCCTGTCATGCGAGTCACGTCAAAGAAACTGTGATACATGAAAAAATAGCGATTTTAAAGTAATCATATAAAGACTAAACCATAAATTCACAATGCCCTGACTCAAATACATGCTAATTTGAGTTGAATAAATGCCAGGTTAACAACAGTAATGTATTAAAACTTTACATTTTGTTCAAATGTCACGCGAGTCACCATGGAATGGCTGCTAACATGTCTAACGATCCTGATCAATCAAATCAAACAATACAAGCTAACTTTCTTCAAGTAATTTCTAAATAAACCCAATCTCAAAACTTCAAGTGATAATTCCTACAACTTACAAGGCTGTTCAGGAATTCTATAAAACTTGATTGTCAAAACTCTGAACAATACCAAAACAGATCAAAACTTCTAAAAAAACTTAATAATACACTTAATGAGAAAATACAAAAAACATATATCAGAACTCACCAATAACTCGAGCAGATAAACTCTCACACAGGGCAAAGCGCACCCAAGAAAATCAAGGGGGAAAGAGAGGTAATAAAATGCACGGTCCTCTCTCTACTGCCGCTGGTCTGCTACTGATCATGAGGGGTCTGTGGTCTTACAGGGTGAGCAGGGCACATGGTCTTGAGACAGGGGGAACCAATGGCATGGGAACAATTTACATACAATGTGAACTGTTACTGGGGAAAGCTAATCAGGGGGAAACACTACTATGAAAGGGTAGGGGACATCTAATAAAAAAGGTGATTCATTCAGGGGACCTACTCCTACCCTAAAACACTACAAAAAATACAGTAAAAACTACAAGTAAAACTTGGCCCTGCCACACACACAAGAGATAAATTGAGCACCGTCAGGTTATGGCCAAAATGCCATGTCGTGTATTTTGGTGTTACCTGGTGCACTGCCAATTTTTGCTTAACAAAAAACAAAGTTGCTCAGCAGTGTTGTCTGCTAAAGATGCTCCATAAAATTGTCTCAAGGAGTTTTGTGCGTTTGTGGCAGGGCCAAATTTAACTTGCATTTTTCCAATGTATTTTTGTATGCTTTAGTATAGGAGTAGCCCCCTGAGGAAATCCAGCGTTTTTATTAGATTAGATGTCCCCAACCCTTTCATAGTAGTGTTTCCCCCTGATAAGCTTTCCCCAGTAACAAGTCCACATTGTGTGTAAATTAGACTCATGCCATTGGTTCCCTTCCCCCAAGAACATATGCCCTGCCACCCTAAGACCACAGACCCCTCAGTACACCTGCAGTAGCAGACCAGCGGCAAGAGAACATTATATTTTTGAGCCTCTCTTTCCCCTTGATATTTCTTGGGTGTGCCTTGCCCTGCGTTAGTGTTTTTCTGCTAGAGTCATTGGCGAATTTTGATGTTTGGTGGTTTTTTTTGTATTTTATCATTAAGTGTATTATTTAGCATTTAAAAGTTTGAAATGCCTTGGTTTTGTTTAGAGTTTTTGACAAACGGTGTCGGTTTAAAACGGTGTCTGAACGACCCCTAAGTTCTGAAGTTTTGGGGTTTTAGTTTTAGGGTTTTAGTTGTTTGTTAAGGTTTTATTCTTTGCTTTTAGTTCTGGTTTTTGGTTTAAGGTTTTTCTGTAAATAAATTCAGTTAGGTCCTTTTGGTTTGAAATCTAAAATTGTGTCCCTTTGTCTCTATTAATTCAATTCCCTCGCGACCGTTCCTTTCAAAGATCCTGACTAAAGTTTGAGTAGTTAATCCCCATTGTGTCAGTTTTCACGGTTACATGTTCACGATTTTCCACTTTGGGATCTTTATTGGTTCTAATCTTGAACATTTTTTAGAAAACTATCTGTTTATCCCTTAATTTAACACTAACCCACCTCAATCCTCCAAAATCCTCTTGCCGTTTTGGGGGTTTTGAAGGATTAAGGATGCATGATGTTTGAGAAATATGAGGATTTTGGAGAATTGAGGATGAATGGTGTTTGAAGAGCAGGAGGATTTTGGAGAAATGAGGATGAATGGATTTTGAGAGGCAGGACTGTCTGACGATTTTGAAGTATGAGGCGCTAGATATCCTTCATTTGAATAAGTGCAACATTTTGGAGGATTTTGAAAGATTGAGGGTGGTTCCTATCGAAAAGGGCTTAGCGGATTAGGCTTAACGACATATTGAATTCACTCATTTTGAAAGAAAAGGCAGGAAACACTATTAATTTCTGCATCATTGTCGTAGTATGGATTGGAGTTGTATTAAAGTCAAAACACACTGAAAAGGTGGATTTGCAGTCTATTTTGTCCAAAACTTAAAACAAATTCATTATTGGAAATGTGACTTTAAGTTAAGACATTTTTGAACGTAGACTGGGTTCTGAAACCCATGATGCTGTTTCATCTCTGAACGTCACTGTGTTGGTCAAGATACCATAAACCCTAAAATGACTTATATCTCTTTGTTTGGTACAAAATTTCGGAGACCATTGCACGATGGCTGTTGAATATCAGATACAGCAGTATCCCAAACAAGAGATGTAGGACATTGTTGGTTTAAAACATGATGAACCTGAATCGTGCAATGCATAGTTACATCTTTATTGGTAGCCAGGGCTCGACCCATTTTTCCAATTTTTGTCTTATATGGACTTCAAGTCTGATTTTGCTGATAACATTTCCTGGAACCCAAACTTAACTACAGCACAGGTAATGAAGTAGCTCCGTTGTCATGTACAATCATTTTCAGCCATTTACTGATATTCCATTTTCTCTTTCCAGGTTTAGTTGTTGTTTGGCATACTATGGCCTAACGTTTGGTGCCAGCAGCTTAGGAGGCAGCATGTATGTCAACTTTGCACTGTCTGGATTTGTCGAAATACCTGCCAACTTGATTAGTGTATACGCTTTAAATTGGTAAGTCGGATGCTGGTGTAACTTAATAAAAAATGACACGCTATAACTGTTCAAGAAAAACATGGACCAATGCCAACTTTTGGAGGAACTCACTTAACCCTTTAAACTCAGCCCTAATTTTGAGGTTTTTGACTAAGCTGAATTCTTGGACTATTTTCATTAGTCTTCTTTATTAAGTCTTGGTAAGTTATATACCAACTGAAAGCTTGTGAGCTAGGCAATAAAACAGATTGAACAAAAGTCCAAATATGAACCCCCTCTCAATGGCGGCCATTTAAAAAACCCAAATTTTGGGTGGATTACATGTTTGTGTGTGTGGATTTTTCTGCCAAAAATGTATGAAAACAAACTGCTAGGAGACTTTTGAATGCACTACTACAAAATATGACTCTCATTTCATGAGAAAACACCTCAGAAAGCAATTGCATGCATTTATGGTTGTCATAGTAATCGACCTAAAATGACACACATAGTGTGGTTTTGGTGCAGAATTTATGAATTTTGAGGCACTTCCTTTATATTGCAGGCAATCATTTACTCACTATTTCATGAGACTGGAAATGGATTTTTTTTTATAGAAATATATGCCTTCCACTTAGTTAAATTGGAAAATGTGTCCTTGCATAGGCTTATATGGCAACGAAAAATACTGGGAAAATATTACGCCCATCAGCATTCAGAAGGTCTGCAATCGCTGTCAAGGTCTCCTTTCTCGTCATTTTCATCGCCCAAATCGAGAAGATTTAAAACATCTTTGTCAACCAATTTCCTCTTGGGTTGTTCTTTGTTATCTGTACCTTTTTTAGGAGTTTCCCCTGGCAGATTTGGGCAGGAATTAGGGCAAAAGAGGTGACAAGGAGCTTACTTGAATTCACGAATGGTCATAACCAAAAATGCTGCTTGTGTTTATGTCTTTCACATTTCAGGATAGGTCGCCGGTCCACCACGGCAGGCTCCTTGTTTGTCGCTGGTTTTGCTTGCCTAGCAGTCATGTCTTTGCACAAGTCAGATGGTACGTTGCAAATTGTTTACGTTAGAAAAGTGTGTTCTTAGCTGTTTTAAACTACATTTGATTGTAAGGAGTTGTCAATTTTTGTTTTACGGGGCTACATGTGTTAAAGTCTGTGCGACCTTGCACACATGTCGGACATAATCACGGCTGTGATTGGACAATGCATTATGGGACAGGCTTCATGGATCGGTCTGTCCTGCAACCTTATATAGGGCTCTTTCAATGACGGCCATTTCCATAGAAGTGCAACTGCGTATTTTACGCAATCAAGCACACATTGCGCAGTGTTGAAAATGTTCCAAACACGCGCTTGTTGCTCGAAATGTGTTCGAAATACGACGCAGCTGATGCGCGTTATGCCAGTTGACGCTCAAAATGCCGATGCATGTGGATGGTCTGTAGGAAATGACGTCATTTGAACGAGACCTATTGATTAAAATTGAACCTAGTCAGTTACCCTTTGTGATGCACTTGTTGATTCAGCATAAAAAGCTGCAGCCCATCTGAGTGATCACTGATTGCCATTTCTCCAACTTTCCGCTACATGTACCACTCATTGTGTCTTCTGTATTATTGATATAATAGACCTTATGCGTAGCATCCATCTTAGAGGGCAATGCCTTTGTCGTGCTGGGATGTGCTTGAATGAACCTGTCGTACATTTATTGTTATTGAACTAAGGTAACAAAAGATGCCCTTGAAGATGGTCACTTTGCATATAAGGTCTGTACTTGATTAGCATTCAGGAACATGCATCTTTCATACCGTTAACAATTTCTTGAGACACAACCACAATTGATGACATGGTGTGATTTCTTTCAACAGGCGGTACCATGTCTAGCACACAGACCTGCCTCGCACTTATTGGCAAGATGGGCATATCCATTGCATTCAACTCAATATATCTCTACTCCGCAGAGCTGCTGCCAACGGTTCTCAGGTAAGCACTTTATACAAAACCTAACTATTGACTCTGCACCTGAGCAGTAGATGCCACTCTGTAGCATTCTCATAACAGCCCCAGTAAAGTGCAGATTACATATGATTCAGAATTATTTTCATCTAAATGTGCTGGCACTTTGTATACCTCACTTTGTTCAACAACAGCCACAATAAATGTTTGCTATGTCATCAAGTGACTGTGTCGTTTGATGCCATAACATATATTTTGCCATAACATGTATTTTGCCATAACATAAGCGTTTTAAATATTTCAGAAAATGAAAACAAACAAAAATCTTTATAAACCCTGTGATTTGTACCATATGCGATTCAAATATCTGTAACATTTGGTCCCTATGATTTTCTAAAGCAACTGACCTTCATTGATATGTCATTGGAAATACAATATGGTCAAGGGGCCTGTTGTCCCACTTTTTTACATGTAGGTTTTTAAGTAAGATTTGAGGCTTTGCATGGTGGAGATACTAAATAATGAATGGTTTGCGGAAACACCAAATGCGAATAATTTCTCAACTAAGAGAATGGTTCTGAAAAGAACCAGAGGTATAAACTCGACGTTCCGGTCAGTATGCTCTGACCGTCTTCAGGAGAGCACTTCGCACATGGTGTTTCTGCAAACCTTTCATTATTTATGTAGGTTTTTCTATGAAAGCCAGGCGCGTCCCACCTGGCTCTCATACTAGAAAGCGCACATGTAAACAAAGCGTAACATCATTAGGACTTGGGTCTGTTTCATGCTACATTACAAGCAAGGACTCCACAGACAAGCTGTAAATAAGTTGTGCTATTTAGAGCTTTCCTTAAACACCATCGTTTGTTTCAAAAACTTCCATGGTTATAGAAATACAGGAGTGGGTGTGTGTTCCATGTCTGCACGTCTTGGCGGAGTCATCGCTCCAACCCTTCTTCCGTTTGTAAGCATACATTGCTCTCTTTTTTCTTCATTCTTAATACTTTACGCATTTAGGCAGAGTTAGAGGGCAGTGATTTTTATCACTAGGATACGCATGAGTATTAAAACCTTTTGTGTGGTCGTTGTTACCAAATTGAAATAAAAAATTCAGGTTTTGCCCCTCATCGACGTATTTTAAACACTCAGTGTTGTCTCAAGTGATTGTGAGAAATATTCACAAACTACTCGGGTGGGACTCAAACCCATGACCTCTTGCTTACTAGTGCAGACCACCGAGAGTTTGCAGAGGTCAGCTGGCTGGTTCGAATCTGATATAGTAGCGGGTACCGCAACCTAATTATTCATTTAGAAGGAACACCCTCTTATGAGACAACTACAGCACATAAGGTCTTTTATTTGGGGTTAAAATATAGAGCTATATTAAATTACTAGAGCGCTGACTCGATGTACAAAATGATGCCTGCTGGGTGCATCCATGTTTGTGCACAAACTGTGGAAAGCTCAAAATTTGTACAGATTTTGTACGGCTATTTGCATACATATCTGTGTTTGTATGCTAAATAGGCGCGTTATCTAAAGCCAGCACGCCCAAAAATTGAAACGCACAATCAATAAAGGAGTGCTATGGGCAAACAACACAAAGGCGTGCGTGTATCTGCTGCAGATAATTTTTGCCATGGCATTTTCATGAAGCGCTTAAGTTGTTTGCATATGTTGTACTTCCATGTTGTATTTAGAGTCCACATTGAAAAATTTACTCCATGTAATATCATTATGTTGTACAAACACGCACATTAAGTCAAAATGGCTAGACTCTGGACAGCTTCAAAGTATCTCAGCGGAGAATGAGGAGTTAGCGCTCTAGTAATATAGTGTAGCTCTATAGGTTGAGTTTTACTTGTAAGCCCTTAACAAATCTTGAACATTTGAAATCAGTGGGAACTGCCAAGACCCATGTCATGGCCACAGCTGTCATGCTGTCAAACTGAATAGTACATCAAACAAAGATTCACCTAACCTGCTTCTCGGAGGAAGCGGCTTTGCCGCCTGTCTCCCGCCTCATGGTTGAGTTGCCCTTCTTGCACGCCATCAACTTTGAGCACACAAAACCACAGAGTCATACTTTAACATTACATCTGAGGTCAAGGCATTGTGTTTCCCTTTGTTCCTACACTATAACACTCTCCATAGACACATTGTGACACACACTTTCAAATTTCAAAGTAGGTTCTCAACAAAAGATGTACATACGTTCAATACAAGAATGAGACTGTTGTTCTCTATGTGTCTTCCTGTCCTCGGGATGTTTGTAATACTTGCAACTGTGGTGATCACATGTCATCACAAGTACATCACAAGTCATCCAGCCAAGTCAACTCACAAGCTTTTTTCAAATGAACTGCCAAGGCATTCCTTTGTTATTGTTCATCTTTGGTACTTGTGACTGGAATTGTGAATTTACTTGTGACCTGACTTGGGATGTGCCTGCGATCCCTCACAACCTTTACTACATTGTCAAAGGCTGTAACAGGGAGAGGTAGTTACCTGTGTAACATTTGGAGCACCTGCCATACTAAGTGCCTTGTGTTTCTGTCTGTCCGTCCATTCTTACAGGGAGAGAAGGTGGCCTACCTAGTGTTTGGCTTGATTGCCTTATTGAGTGCCTTACTAGACCTGACCCTCCCAGAGAGCTTAAACAAGCAGCTTCCAGAGACTGTGATGGATGTAGAGAACAGCATGTCTGTACCCACGCCGCATCCAGAGAAAGCCATGCTACCTGCTGGGGATCAAGATGGGGTAATGTCTTAAGAATGACTTCAGGTTATTGCCTTTCTGAAGTGTCCTGAAAAGTTAAGGTTTTGATCAGTGTTGAAGCTAGCAAGTGTGAGATACGATACACAGATACATGTCAACGCTAGCCATGTTGGAGAAAGAAACATTGGGGGAATTTCTGGGTCTTGTTATTTTACCTGAAGTATTCCAAGCAATAAGAATATGAACTCTTATTCTAAATATCTTGGTTATGGAGTATACTTTGTGCAATTTTTTTTATGGTACTTATTATCTTTATTCAGCTCAAGAGTTGTAATGCTGTAAGATCACAATCAACAAGGCATGACAATTTGCTAAGGAATACCTTAGTCAGTTCATTTCACTAGGTTCTTCAATTGACCCGAGAGCAGCGGTGGCAGATGAAATCAGTCCCTTTGCTAAATTATAAACAATTGTCATAGAACATTTTTTGATAACAATGTTTATTGCATGATAAGGAGGTACATAAATGATCACCACTGTGACAAGTTATGCACAAACAGCAGCTGTCTGGGCACGACTGTGGTATAAAATGCAACAGGTGTTTACTTCACAAATTTCACGACACACTGTTACTCAAAAAATTATTCTGACTTTGGCATAGCTGCATGCTCAGTCACTTACAATCATGATCCCATACATGAAAGTTTAAGTGATCAGAATCATCAGTATGTAATATTGTTCAGCTGTATTGTTTTACAGTAGGGCAAGACTATAACATTTCAAAGTTGTTTTGATTGCTTGAATTTGAAGTTGAAAATGCAAGAAAACGATGGGTCTTTTAGCTTCATAGAATGAAGGGTTAAAAAATTATCCTAATTTTTTGTATGTCATTTTAAATGTATACATGAAGAACAATGCTGTTTTATTGGCTCGTGTGTTCAATCTTATGGAAACTGTATATTCACAAGGCTGAGAGATTTGACAACAGCACAGTAGAGACAGTTGTGAGGTATACTACCTCTTCAAGCCATACTTGCTAACAGTCTGTGTATTCCTACGGTACAGGCAAACAAGTTATCTGTTCTTTAGGAAATGTGGCAAATCCCTGTGTAGGCTGGATGCACTGCGGTGGAAGAGCTTGCCCACTTCACTTGGCAAAGCCTGTATTTGCATTCTTCTCTCTGCTGGAATTGCAGTTTCATAGTTTTCTTTTTCTTTATCAAGTTTTCTCTTTGGGGAGTGTGGCAAAAATACTGACAAATCCCTGTGTAGGCTGGATGCACTGTAATGGAAGAGCTTGTTTTAAGCCAAGCTTGGTTTGCCGTCTTTTCTATTTTGGTCTTTCACAATATTTAGGGTGCATAATGTGACATTTTGTTTGTGTTCGTAATACCTCTGAACTTAGTATTTTTCCATTCAAGTATCGTTATAATCAACTTCCAGCTATTTTATCAGTTGGGTTGGTACTTTGCTTACATGATCACTTTAAAAAACGTTTTGTTTTTGTTTGCTTTCTGTGTCGTACCTGGTGCTATCTCTGTTTTTCCATGCTCTTCCAGACAGCCGTTGGCACTGTTACTGTGATGTCATTTAAGGAAGACACTGAGAAAAGTTGGCTTGTTGGTGTACTGCCATGTACTGACAGATAACAACGAGTCGCCACAGAAACGACAATTTACGACAGCAAAATATGCAAATAGTGGCAACTTTTCGTGCTGAAATAACTGTAACATTGTGGGCGCTATAATTATGATGTTGGAACAACGCACTGGTTCATTTGAAAGGCAATCTTCAGGTTTCAGACCACAGCAGATACATTCTGCACGCAAGCATCTGTTGACAATTGCTGCAGACACACCATTCCAAGCCATTCTGAGGCACTGCTTGTGGTGGTTGTGGATGCTGCTGTGTGTGTGGTATGTCTATTATTAGACCAGGGCTTCTCTCTGCAGATTGAAGGAGCAGGCACCTCACTTCCCCCTCTTTTAGTGTGGCTGTATCATTCTGTGTGAGTAAAATGTAACAGTACAATGATTTAGGTTCAGTTGTTGACCAGAACAGGGGGCGTCGACGGCAAGTGATAATTATCCATTTAAAAATATCTTCCATTTCTTTTTGTGTAGAATATAAAGAAAAGCAGTCTCCACAAGTTCTTGTTATGCTATATCACTTATATGTTGCATAAGAATTCTAAAAAGCAACTTCATGCACCAACACTTAACCTACTTAGGGTTATTTACTCTGAGAAATTTCAAAATCTCCTCAAAAACCACCATAGGCCACTTTTATGCTGTCTTTAAGCTGTGTACAAAAATCTGTTTGTCACCCAGGCCCACAACTGGCTCTTCTTTTCCTTGTGCAGTGCCCAAGTACACTTGCCACAAGTACTGTGTTTTGTATGACATTTTTCCTAAATTTCATCACACGGTAATGAAGTGAAGTCCGTGGATGGAGGTAACATGCCCTAAATATAATGAGCTTACACTGTTGACTAGCAATGCATTACTATCTGCGAGTATGCCTACAATATCCCTAACAAGATTATCAACATTCGCCTCTGAATTTTCAAAAGCACTGACTAGTGTCTGAACTAGCATTTCATTCCCAAGATCAAGTGCCTCTTCAAGCACTTTGGACATGGCCATAACTGCCACAAGTCAAAATTTCACAGAATAACAGAAAATAACACTGAATAACAGAAAATAGCACTGAGATAAGTGCACCACATTTTGGAAACACTCGGCCAGTGTTTATAAAAAGCCCTTTCACCAATGGCTGCAACCTTCCTGAGTTTGAGGGGACGCAGCATAGTGGTGCAGCTCCCATCTGCAAATAACGTTGCAGCTGCAAACTTCAGGTTACCTGCCAAGATGCAGCCATAGACTGGCTGGCTCTCCCACTTGAACGTGTCAGCGTCACACGTGTTGCATTCCTGGGTTATAGACACAAAGGTGCCTACAACCCTTTCCTTATTCGTCACATTCAGTGAATGGCACGCAAAACATCTCTGAAACAAGTCGAACAATGCGGATGAAAAAAAATGAACTTCCACTGAAGGTGAACCTCCAAATTGTCAGTCGCTCTATTGCTGTCCTAGGACTGAGTCCTCTCCTCCTTTTGGGGAAAAAAACCCGTTGTGATTAAAGTTTAGGCAATTTAGAAAGTCTGTAGAAGAGATACTTCATTTCCACATTGTTTTCTCTAGAATTCACTCATTTGTTTGGGGCAATTTTTTTTTGGTCGGGTTGTTCCCTTTTCAGCTCTCTGCATGATAGTAGTAGCTGGGTCAATTCAATTTCCATTGAAGTTATATCAGTACCATTCCTAATCAGCAGATCACTGAAATGGTTACTGATGGTCTGAATCTCAGTAGTTCCAAAATCTGCTAACACTTTAATGTCATGAGGCCAGTTCGTTGGCTCAAATACTCGCAAAGCTTTTAGTACAGGGTCATTAAATGAGGCAAACCTCTGATTGAGAGCCTCTGCAGTGGCAGACACCATGCAACTGACGCTCTTTCTACATCCTCCAGAGCTGTGTCAAGTGTGTGTTGTCTTCCCCTGGAACCACCTGACTGTAGCTATAGACTCTCGCCTCTGTACATGACATCAGTCTCTGTTACAACAAGATCCTTTTCGACAAAGGATTTCAGCGTTCCCTTGGCATCAAATCGGTCGGAGGCTAACTTGAGCTGTGCAGCATGCAGGGTGGTGTACACGGTTTCCACTGATGAGTCGTTGTCCTGGAAGACCTCACTTATGGTTCTACAGATACTGAAGAACTTCAAAGCCAAACTGATACAAGTGTCAGATGGAGACTTTTTGCCTTGGTAGCAGTTCCATTTGTACCCATTGCTACCTGGGACAGATGGTTAGCCAAAGCTAGCCAGTCTAGGTCCACTGCCAGCAATGCTCTGTGTCAGTGGGGAACCACTGTCGTCTAGAAGCAGTGCGAAATAATCTAAGGGTTTTAACATACACCATCTTGGGCATGTTCTGACATTGGCCAAACTTCCCCAAAAGCTGTTGAGCATGAGTTTGGCCACTGCCCTCATGCCCTCGTTCCTCTTGACAGATGCAGGATCGAGTCTGATGCCCTGTGAATTCGTAGTCCCGGATGTAGGTGCTTTTCTTTTCATCGGTGTCGCACAACTTGAGCCATCCGCTAGCCTTCTGTTTGAGCTGGAGGAAGGCTTTAATGTAATCCTTGAACAGACCCCCTCTTTTGGTCGCCGGATTGTACCACTTTGCTTCCTCAAAGTGCAACAACTTTTCTTGTCCAATTTCGAGGATTGTGTATTCTAAAATCTCTTTTTTGGCTCAGTTGTAGAAAGCCTTGTGCCTTGAAATTGTTAACAGGGCATCTTTTAGTTTAAGTATCCATGATCGCTTATTTCCCCGCATCATAAAACTGCTGGACCATTCAAAAAATTCCTTTCTTAAATCCCATCAAGATTTGAATATTCCGTATTTATTTCTATCCAAGCGATTTGAAGAATATTTGGACAGGGACAGTAGAGTTTGTCATGATTGTACAATGCATAACCAACCACTTGTCCTAATATACATGTATGTGCATGGATGTAGTCTTTCGAAACAGCGGCTGCATCAATAGGCAATCTTGTAATGGTTGCCAAAGATCTCCATTTCTTCATGTAATGTTCAGGGCATTCTCTACAATGATCAGATGATTCATCTGTTCTGTGTTCTGTTCTGTTTCTCCTTAATACATGTCTGATGTTCTTATTTTCCTTACCTCTAAACGATTGAGGAGTTTCACAAACTCTTCTAGGAGATAATACATTGACATATGTTGGGTCAAGAGGAGCCCTCATTGTTTCAGGTTCATACGATTTTTCCAGAGTTTGATCTTAGGGATTGTTGGCATCACAGACAGGAGACTCTGATAAACCATCGTGAACACTACACGATTGTGACTTTGTAAATTTACTGTCATAGACCATGTATTTTGATTGTCATCATGGTTTTCTTTTGTGTGGATCACCAAACATGTCACTGCCTGTCTGTGCTCTCTTGATGGGGCTACATGAAGAAACACAAACATCATCATTACTGAAGTCTGACAAACCATTTTGTTATGACAATGTGCTTTCCCTTTTACTGGGGGAGAAGTGCCCCTTTTATCAATGCAGGTTTTTTCTTCAGATACTGCATCGCCGATTGTTTCATTGCAGGTTTCTTCAACATGTTCAATCCCATGTACTTTGGCATAAACGAGTGTGTACGAGCCATCATGAGTTTGATTCAGGGTAGTGCAAGTGCCGTATTGGAAACAACTCTGTAAAACCATCAAATTTGCATACATGTTTTCCTTTTGTGAAATGATAGATGCGTGTTTGTTTCATGGCAGTGAACTGTTCCTGTTGTGGTATAGCTGCTCCAAATGAGAGATAAAAGTTAACATTGTCTCTTAGGTCATCAATAACTACATAGCTGTTATCAGTTTTAACAACAGAATGGAAATGACCAAGTGTTATTATTGCCGTTAGTATGTACACCTTGAATGGGGAAGAGTCATACAGGTAATCTTGGAATTTCTCCGTTGCTGCCCATCTCAAGGCCAGAAACTCGTCTGGTGGATGGGACATTCCTTGGGCTGAGGTCACTCCCTGTCCTGTGGGGGGCGACCCTCTGTCGTTTCCCTGATGTTGCTGTGTGCTCCCATGGCGACAGTCCGGGAAAAATGATACCATCTTCCTGGCACTTCCTACTGCCCTGGCTTGTAGAGGGTCGAAGTTAGGGGAGTCGTCGTTGGGGGTGTCGGGTCGGGGCCCTTTGTAGAGATTCATTCAGGGCAGCGACCTGCGTCATCAGGGAGGCAACTCTGCCATGCCAGCTTAACATTTAGCTATCTGGGTTGTCAGGAGCCTTGGCTTTGGCTGAGGTTTCTGTGCTGGCTCACTCTCCTGCAGCTCGTTGACATTCACCAGCCTCGTAGGATGGAGTTTCTTCCACCGTTCAGCCTCCAGACTGGAACACACATTCAACTCCTCCAACAGGGTTTCGTCTGTTGACTCAGGGTCATCCAATGTGGGCCTAGCTCCACCTTGATGTTGTCACTCCTCAAATATGTGTCAGGACAGCGTGCCGGAACGTATTCTGCATTAGGGTGCAGTCATATCTTAGAGAAGACTCTGCCTCTTGACTAGCAAAGATGACCTTTTGTTTGAGGTCAGATGCCTTCAAGAGGAAGGCCTGTGATGATGACTTCTGGTCCTGAGGTAGCTGGACAAGTTGCGTGTCCAGGTTCGTGGCATTCCTTTCCTGGTAGTGGCATCAGAGGATGCGACGGAGACTCGGTAAGGTAAGGTGTTTTTACACTGCAGATTTCAACTGAGCAATTCTAGCTTGTGTTACCATCTCATCCATTGTCTTTGGATGAGACTTGATGACATGAGCTCTGAGGTTGGGCAGCAGTCGTTATAAATACCCAGATTCTCTCCTCTTGTGATTGCTTTAACTGACAACACAGTTCTCTATTTCGCTTAGGTATCTTTTGACTGCTTTATTAGGCTGTTGTCACCTGTCGGCCAGCTCTGACAATCGCACCCACTGCATGTCTTCGTGTGATGCTCTCTGTCTAACAAATTCCCAAAGTTTGCGGCATTTTACAAAGCCCTGTTTTCTTCTCATTTGTATATTTCATTATATTTATTTACGTATCCTTCAAAATGACTTAAACTATAACGTTCGTGGTCTACGCTGTGGATAACCCTATCAATTACTTGCTGCTGCCTACCATTATATTTTTGTTTAATTTCAAATTAAATATCTTGAGGACCAACAGTCTTTTTTGCCATCTCACGCTGTTCATCCCCATGTTGCTGCTCTAGGCAAGTCTCTGTACAAGTAACTGGCAGAACTAGCAAGGTATAGGGGAAAATTGCTAGCTTGTTGAACAGCAGTGCATGCTTTCTGGAAGGCATATCTCTTGTACCGGTTGATTGATAACTCAGGATCCTCAGAGTTGTACTCGGTAAACTTTGGGAGGATGGAATCCATATGTGCTGTACGTGCCAAGATTGATGAAAATTGTTGTTTCAATTTCGATCACGTTATCGTGAAAAACTCAGTGCTGAGAGAGGTACCTGGATTCTCCACTGAATATAACCTGTGAGGTTATATGGACAAAGGAAGACAGTATGAGACAAAGTTGTACTTGAGCTGAAGTGGTTTATTCGGTTGCCTGTGATGCTCTCTGTCTAACAAATTCCAAAAAGTTTGCAGCGTTTTACAAAGCCCTGTTTTCTTCTTGTTTGTATATTTCATTACATTCTTTTACGCATCCTTCTATTTGACTTAATCTATAATGTTCGTGGTCTTCGCTGTGACTGATGTCGACTAAGCAATTCTAGCTTGTGTTACCGCGTCGTCCATTGTCTTTGGATGAGACTTGATGATATGGGCTCGCAGGTTGGGCAGCAGTCCTCTTATAAATGCCTTTATTCTCTCCTCTTGTGATCGCTTCAACTGACAACACAATTTCTCTATTTCATGTAGGTATCTCTCAACTGCCTCATTAGGCTGTTGTTACCTGTCGGCCAGCTCTGACAATCACACCTACTGCATGTCTTCGTGTGGCTCATATTTCTTGAGGAAAGTTTGAGTGCCCCAAAGGTGCCCGTTGTTGCTGTAGGCAAGTCTCTGTACCAGTAACTGGCAGAACTAGCAAGGTAGAGGGGAAAATTGCTAGCTTGTTGAATGGCAGTGCATGCTTTGAAAACATATTTCTTGTACCGGTCGATCGATAACTCAGGATCCTCAGAGTTGTACTCGGTAAACTTTGGAAGGATGGAATCCATATGTGCTGTACCTGCCATGGTTGATGAAAATTGTTGTTTCAACTTCGATCACGTTATCGTGAAAAACTCAGTGCTGAGAGAGGTACCTGGATTCTCCACTGAATATAACCTGTGAGGTTATATGGACAAAGGAAGACAGTATGAGACAAAGTTGTACTTGAACTGAAGTGGTTTATTCGATTGCCTGTGATGCTCTCTGTCTAACTAATTCCCAAAGTTTGCAGCATTTTACAAAGCCCTATTTTCTTCTCGTTTGTATATTTCATTACATTCTTTTACGCATCCTTCTAAAAGACTTAAACTATAATGTTCGTGGTCTACGCTGTGACTGATGTCGACTGAGCAATTCTAGCTTGTGTTACCGCGTCATCCATTGTATTTAGATGAGACTTGATGATATGGGCTCGCAGGTTGGGCAGCAGTCCTCTTATAAATGCCTTTATTCTCTCCTCTTGTGATTGCTTCAACTGACAACACAGTTTCTCTATTTTATTTAGGTATCCTCAACTGCCTCATTAGGCTGTTGTTACCTGTCGGCCAGCTCTGACAATCGCACCCACTGCATTTCTTCTTGTGGCTCATTTTTCTTGGGGAAAGTTTGAGTGCCCCAAAGGTGCCTGTTGTTGCTGTAGGAAAGTCTCTGTACCAGTAACTGACAGAACTAGCAAGGTTGAGGGGAAAATTGCTAACTTGTTGAATGGCAGTGCATGCTTGCTGGAAAGCATATCTCTTGTACCGGTCGATTGATAACTCAAGATCCTCAGAGTTGTACCCGGTAAACTTTGGACGGATGGAATCCATATGTGCTGTACATGCCAAGGTTGATGAAAATTGTTGTTTCAACTTCGATCACGTTATCGTGAAAAACTCAGTGCTGAGAGAGGTTTCTGGATTCTCCACTGAATATAACCCGTGAGGTTATATGGACAAAGGAAGACAGTATGAGATGAAGTTGTACTTGAACTGAAGTGGTTTATTCGATTGCCTGTGATGCTCTCTGTCTAACAAATTCCCAAAGTTTGCAGCGTTTTACAAAGCCCTGTTTTCTTCTCGTTTGTATATTTCATTACATTCTTTTACGCATCCTTCTGAATGACTTGAACTATAACATTCGTGGTCAATGCTGCAACCCAATTCCCACTCTTGGTGACCATACCGTGCGCCAAGTTGAAGGTTTCTTGGCTGTATGCCATGTCAACTATCAGCGTTTGGTAATCCATCGTCTGAAAAAAATATGTAAAAATATGTAGTGGGCATGATATAGTCAAATGCATACGCCGACACAATTAATTTTTACTGGTTTAATAAACGCTTGTATATTTTGCTTGAAACCAGTGTTTTATTTCGTTTCCGGCTAAATAATGGGACAAGATTTCAAACGCTGTATGCAAATATAAATATCCTCAATAGAGGATACCTACAAATGTATATTATATAAAGAATAGAAAACCCAGGGTTCTATAATTACATTAAACAAAATAATACAATTTATACAAGGAATAAAATGGGAAACTAAAGGGGGCACAAAATTCATCCTATTACATTATTGGCTCCTTTCTGAATGTCGTCCGGACATAGAAAAAAAAATCACTATTACGCCTCTCAAATAATTTATGGGTTTTGTGACCCACAACCAACGCATTCATTTGCCAGTACCACCTTCGTAAACTCTATTTTGCGCGTAAGATGTCAATTTATATTCCTTGTATAATGTCAATTATCGCTTCAAGACACATTTCTTTCGTTCGTTCGCATGGCTTGTCTTCCAAAATAGAAAACAGAAAATTCGCTTTTTCTTTCCATTCTGGTACATGAACGATCTGGGCATTGGAGAATCCTAACCGATCTGGGGGTTTGACTTGTCGTCGCCACGTTGTGTGTCTACTGTAGCGGTTACTCCATTATGGCCCTGGTCATGTATGTTGTGCATGATCGGGCGAGAAATTATGATGATCACAAGAGGAAGCAATGAAGAATGCTTCATAGCATATATATAGCATTGTAGACTCTTTCATCAGACCACCAACTGTCACGACATCTGTTTCACCTATTAATGGAGTAAGTGGTTTTTGAATCTCCATTGGCCATTCGTGTATGGACCCTTCTGTGCTTTGATGATGCATTAATGCAGTGGCTTGAATTGTATCAGTTCCTGTGGTGAGAGAGGACCTTCTTCAGGTACCTTTCCAGCATCTTTCTGCATCTTGGCTTGTATTATACAGTTCTACACAAACATGGAATGTAGGCAGTGCCTTGGATCAACCTTCTCCATAATGTATGAATAGGGTTTCCTTTCCGCCCCTTTCTGATCTTGATCCCTCCTTTTTCTATAATCTCATTTAGTTTGTCCCGATACTGTGCTGTTGTCTTCTCAATCTCTCGCCTTTTGTCTGCTAAACATGTGGAATTTGTAAACTGGAAGAGCAGTGATAAAAATTGAAAACAAATCAGTCCTGTCATGAAATACATTTTTGTTTGGTTTACAATAAGCATGCAAGTTTGTATAATTCATAATAAATGTAGATATTGGAAAAGTACGGTAGATCCACATGTATGTACTTCAGCCATTTAATGGTTTTATGTAAGAAATATTTGACAGG
Source organism: Patiria miniata (assembly GCF_015706575.1). Classification (NCBI taxonomy): domain Eukaryota; kingdom Metazoa; phylum Echinodermata; class Asteroidea; order Valvatida; family Asterinidae; genus Patiria; species Patiria miniata. The sequence continues at coordinate 12,713,339 of NW_024037055.1, forward strand.
ACAGTAATTTGTTTTTGGAAAGCAAATTGTAAATAACGTGAGATATTTTTATTCATAAAACAATTTATATATTTTTGTGAAGAAAACCGAATATTCTCACACAGCTACGAACAGGCAGCAGATAAAGAGTAAGGGGGCGGAGGGATTAATGCCCCCCCCCCCTTATTATTTTAAATTTACTGCTACTGCTACAGCTATTTGTTGATACTGTTTGAGTTGACAGATGTGTTAAAGAGTTTGCTGTTTTAAATGTTAATCCCCCCCAAAAAAATTCTGCAAATGCCCGAATGTGTTTTTTTTGTTTAACAAAGGTTAATCATGTGTATAACTGTGTTATACCTATTAGTTATTCACAAATGTAGATGAATGTTCTGCAACATCTTTTTTTGGGGGGGGGGGGGGGAGACGGAGATACAAGTTTGTGAAAATATAATTTTTTCTCTCATAAAATCTGTAATATTTTATTATATTTCATTCTTTGATGTACTGGTACTACCAACCTATTCTCGCCCAGTTTCTGTTGTGGATCCGTCAAATTTGAATGCATTTATAATGCATTCACATTTGTGATGCGATCAAACTAAATGAATCGTTTGAATTCTTATTTGGAGATACAGGCCAAAATAGGACCACTTCTTCACATCACTTCATTGCATCTCTTGGTGTTCCAACTCTCATAAATTTTTAACTAAGGATGGTATCAGCATGCAGTTTTGACAGCAGTATTGCTGAGATTGTGCTCTTTTCAAATCTGTAATAAAAAAATGTTTTGACCAGGGTTGACAAATGACTCATGTAGCTTGATTGCATCACACTTATTTTAGAGAGGGGAGAAGGTATTTCTCTTGTTGTTAATGCCAGTTTGAAATTGCAATGTTCTTCAGTTCACAGGTTAAATATTAAAATTGTATTCCTGAGGTTCAATTAAAGCATACAGTTCATTGATTGTAGAGTGCTGGGGTTTGGGTAGCTTGAGTAATCCAGCTGACATGCTCATCAGTTCACCTGTAATGCTGGAGACAAAACTACGTTGTAAATGTGAGATATGAAAATGTTGATTATTTTGGTGGCTTCTTCAGAAAAACCGTCCAGTGCCACTGCGCTGTCATGCATGGCTAGGCTTTGTGGTGTGGTTATAGACCTTTATCATGCTGCCTTAACTTCAGTCATGTTCCCAGTATTCAAGAACAGTACTGAATGATAATGTTCTTTGTGCAAAAAGGAACCAGACTATTTTTCCTTCCAGCCTCTCTTTGGTTACATTGATTTGAATGAGAAAAAAAAATCAATTGGCTGCAACATGATAATCGTCTATTGTGTGCTTGTGATGATCAGCCAATCATTCTTGATTATTCAAGGAATAATCTGATTGGCTGATCAGCACAAGCACACTATAAAGACATAGCCATGCATGACAGTACCGGCAGCACTGGATTGTTTTTCTGAAGAAGCCACCGAAATCATTAAAATTGTTCATATTTTAGTGACTTTTGTTCTGTTTCAAGTCGATCATTAGCTTCATCAATGAAGGAGTACAAATTAGGAAGTATATGCATGTTTAATGGAATCTGGGTTGGGATAATAGAGGGGAAAGGACCATTTTATCATGTTTATGGAGGCCACTTTTTAGGGTCCCTTACAATCTCACATTTACAACGTAGGTCTGTCTCCAGCGCTACAGGTGAATTCCTAATGAGCATGTCTGCATAGGGTTTGGGTAAGGTAGGGTTTTGGGGAGGCAGTAAAGGACGATCATGATGGAACGCACTGGAATCATTCTTTAAAATGTAAACTGAGGGTCTAAAAAGTATGCAACTCTGTTGTAAAATCGAGCATTGATTTGCATGCAAAGTTCATGCCTCTTTGATTACAAACGTCAGCATTATCCTTGAAGCTTTCACTGGCACAAGCTGTTGTGCATCACATTGCAATTTGAATGGTTTGTATTATAGTTCAACTATTTCCATTTGTCTTCCGTGTCTTAAAGTACATTTACTTCAGTGTTATGTTTTGATAAATGTCCATCAAAAGTTCAGGTTTCATTTCTTGTGTTCTATAATTATTTGTTTTGTACACTTTTGTCTTAAGAGAAGATACAACATTTGCAAACATCAAGAAACAAAATGGTCAAATTTTCACGTATTAACCTTACTGGATGTTAGGGAATGACAGTCTTAGGCATCCTGTAAAAATCATGGCTCCGGTGGTTGTGCCGACATTTTCAAGAAAAATTGTACTTTTCCAACGCTGGTTGGCCGACCAGCATTGGAGAAAACTGGCTTTTTTTCAAAAACTGCTCCTATTTTCTTCATCTTAAAGTTGGGTCAGGGAACCAGAGTTCAAGAACACAATTGGCTTTCTTGGTTTTCTAGCCATCTACAGGCCCAAAATGTGAAACAAGTCAGTTTAACAATATTTGCTACAACATACTGATCTTCTAAATCCATCTATTTCTGAAAATGGCAGCAAAAGCAAATGTTGTACATTCCCTTTAAGATTGCCAAAATTTAATGTTTTATTTTTCTAAATACACCATTTTGTTTATGCCTATATTTCCAGCAATGACTAAAGCCATCGACCTTTAAGCAAATCTGTCAACATCAGCCTGATACCGCAGAAACGTGTTACCATGCATTTAATTGGCAAAAGCTATTTTATTTTAATTTTCTTCCTGACAAGTTCCAATAATAGATAAAATTAACTTTCTACTTGTACAGTGTTGTAGCACCTTGAATGTGATACTTATGGTGGATTATTTGAATTTTGCTCTGACAGAAAAGACATTTACAAGGCTGTGTAGTTTTAACTATTTTATTTTGAACAGGGTGTAATAAATACAGCAAGAAAACCAACAATAAATATTGTAAATACATGTAGCGTTATTCATTGTCTGTAGGAGGTTTATACTAGATGGAAATCGAAACCAAATCTGAATTGATTAGAGCTTAACCCCATGCGCTCGGGAAGTGGTCATCCTCATTGGAATGCAGTTGCCAGCTGTGGTATGCCGTGGCACAGGGCTAGTGGGTAGTTCCACAGCTGCTGCTTTTGTGCAGTCCCGCTACCACACAAAGGCTGTGCAGTCATGCGGGCCACTTGCTCTATGTGTGGAGGAATGTCCCCATTATAACCCGTGCTTAAGGGGTTAAAGGTGATGTTCAACATCTACCAAATTATCATGAAGTGCCTTAATTATCTGTATGTGAATAATAGTCTCAAGCATCCTGTGAAATCATGGCACCTGCTGTCATTTTCAAGAAAAGCAGAATTTTTGTATCTATTCACTAACGATGGCAACCATCAGAAAAATTGGTTACACATCCCTGAATGGGTGCATGCTGGCTAGTCTGGTTCCTTGACCTGACAGTTTGCTGATCTATAAATTGCTGTTTCATCTGAAGTAGGGGCAGGGAACCAGACTGCAAGAACAATTTTTTTCCAGCATCTATGAACACAAAACTTTCAGTGTAACAATTGTTTTGCAATAAAATACTAAAGTACCCCTAATGTACATGTATTCTGGTTTCTCACACCATGACTTGCCGAAAACAAATCTGGTCTGAACATCACAGACATGAAACGATATTTTACCATTTTACCATATACATTTACATACAGTATAAAACAATATATTTTTAAAAGCTATTCCAGAATATAAAGCTCTACTTGATCAGGTCTTTCACAACGGAGTTTATTTATAGGATCAATAATTGATGAACTGATTGTAAAACGTGAAGATCCGCTGTCCACAAAAACACATTTTCAACTCAAACATTATGACCAACAACAAGCATGTAGTGAGCGTAACTTATAAACTGGGGAGGTTTCCTAGCTCTCAGGAAATATAAGGGGTGGGGGTGGGAAATCGGTACCCCCTCCCCCAGAAAAATTTGAAAGCTACGCGCGAACCAGTACAGTACGCCCACGCTGTGTGTCCCGTCCAAGGAGCTCTAAAAAACAATTAAAATGTGCCCTCTTTTGTTGGTGCATGGAGCCCAGCAATTTGAGAATACATTTAGGAACTTTGGTATTCCATTTACTACAAATTTTGACGCCATTTTACAGATCGTAACATTAGTCAGTTGCTGAACAGGGGATTGCGAACCCCCCCCCCCCCCTCTAGATCTGTTTCTGTTAACTCCATCTTAGGTCGTCTGCTAGTACCAGTGAGTCATTCAAAGTCGCAACAGAGCCACAACAAATTCGGCAACATACTTGTAAATATTTCATAACAAACATTAATCAAATTGCAGCGTTTGTCATGTTTGTCAAACTACAACCATTCGCTATACGAAGCCAGTATGATGGTGTAGAAATCTTTGCACTGGGCATTTGGAGAAAACAAATCTCTGAACTTGAATTCTTCTCAGAATTGGAATACATCCTTTTGTCTTGGAATTTAAGTAAAAACATCAGACAAGTCTTTATGCATCTACATTTTGACCTTTTAAGTGACTAGAAGCCTCCAATCCTGAATCTAATAGAATGATAAGCTTTGGCCATCTACTGTTATGATGAAGAATTGTACTTCTTGACAACTTCTGCAATTTTCTGTACATCTTCAGGCCTTGAGCCGCAGCAACCACCGACATAACATGCCCCTAGCTCTATCCATCTGGGCACCATGCTCTCCAAGTCAGGGACTTTGTACTCCCCAAGTTTCCTAGCAGTAAGAAAAAATAGATTAAGTAATAGCATTGCAGGTTCACTGTTGTCTAACAAGTGAGAAAAGTCACAAACTTTCTCAGGGACTCATGACATGGATAAAATCGTTCACATGGATACAATCTTTTACTATTCACTACTCAATTTCTTTTGCATTTTTAGCATTCATTACATGCATCTCAAATCTAAAAACCAGCTGGACTTGGGCTTCATTGATGGCTATACAAGGTTGAAGTCCCAGTCCTGAGAAATATTCAAGGTTTTGCACCAGTACTGTCTTTTACCCAAGGAAATTTTTTTGTATATACAATTTCAGATTTGGCAAACATTTTTATAGTCCTTGATCACAAAATATCTGTCAGGAGGTATGCTGTGCTTGAAAATTGCAACTTAAATCTTCATGAAAAAAAAGCACTAAATACCTTCCATCCAGAAATTCCTTCCTCTTATCTGGGTAGACAACAAACGGCTTGGCACCTATGAAACCCTTGGCACTCTCAAGGAGTGCTGTTACGCTATTTGGATTGCAGCAGTTGCAGCCTACGGCGATGATCTGATCAGAATCAACGACTGCCTTGACGCCGTCAGCAAAAGTCTCACCGTACCAAATGTGCTTGTCATCCTACAACCAATAAAATGAGTTGCCCCAAGTCATGACAAGTCAGGTCACAAGCCAGGTAAGAAGTCTTGTCATAAGTCATGTCATAAGTCATGTCAATTAGTCATGTCCCAATTAGTCACGTCCCAATTAGTCACGTCCCTATTAGTCAGGTCCAAAGTCAAGACTCAAGTCAGGTCCCAAGTCGGGTTCCGAGTCAGGTCCCGAGTCGGGTCCCGAGTCAGGTCCCGAGTCAGGTCCCGAGTCAGGTCCCGAGTCAGGTCCCAAGTCAGGTCTCAAGTCAGGTCCCAAGTCAGATCCCGAGTCGGGTCCCGAGTCAGGTCCCAAGTCAGGTCCCAAGTCAGGTCCCAAGTCAGGTCCGGAGTCAGGTCCCGAGTCAGGTCTCAAATCAGGTCCCAAGTCAGGTCCCAAGTCAGGTCCCGAGTCGGGTCCCGAGTCAGGTCCCGAGACAGGTTCCGAGTCAGGTCCCGAGTCAGGTCCCAAGTCGGGTCCCAAGTCGGGTCCCGAGTCAGGTCCCAAGTCGGGTCCCAAGTCAGGTCCCAAGTCAGGTCCAGGCGTTTTTTTACTAAGGGAATAAATGTGTGCTCGAGAGGTTTTTATCACTCTGTTTAATACCGCTTAGAGTCTGGGTGCTGATAATTACCCGAGCCGGAGCTGATAATTACCCGAGCCGGAGGCGAGGGTTATTATCAGCACCCAGACTATTAAACAGAGTGATAAATACCGACCGAGCACATATTTATTCCCATTCATAAATACCTTATCCGTAAAAAAATCAAATAATTTGTTCACAAAATCCCGATTTTGTTCAACAAGTTCACTTCATGCTTTATGAAACATCCCTCTAGCAAAATAATGGAGTATTCAGCTGGCGATTAAGATGTAAACAACCCTTTTATGGAGATTGATGCCCGCGTAGCATGTTCTGCGCGATGTCACGCAGAACGCACCTGGGGCATTGCGTTTTGAATTTAGAACTATAAAATTCTGACTCGCATGTAGTGTTGCGCATGCCTACGTGAGGATTGTGAACGTTCAACCAATGAAACGGTAAGAGGCACTGGATTTTTAGGAGTCCACATTTTGTTGTGACACTGGAAAAGTGTTTAAGATCAGCTAGCCATGTCTTTATCATCCGTTTAAGACCGGCCACGTGACGGGCTCTCGACCAATAGGAATAGCTAAACTGTCTGAGGTATTTATGAATAGCGGTTCAAAACCACCCACATTATAGGCACTCACCAAATAGGAATGGGTAAATTGTATAAAGTATTTATAAATATGTATTACAGGTGCTAATGGGTTAAAGGTAGAGTAGATCATTTGCAGCTATCCACACACTAACTGACAAAATTATTGTTGAAAGGCTAAAAACTGAAGTCCCTGTTAAATTATTCTTTTTAGCATGCTGTCAGTTGTTTAAACTTTGAGCACTTCTGTTGCACAAATAATATACTCTACCTTTAAAGATATAGTCCATCATTTGTAATTTGTGCATTTTGTTCGTTTGAAGCAACAAAAGTGTTCAAAATCTAATGAAGGATACTGAACAACTAACCTGATGAAGTTTCAGCTCAGCTGCAGTTGTGTATTCCGATAAAAACAGCATTCTGGGATCTCAATTTCAAATCAAAAGTTGCTGAATCATGTTTTGAATTGTTTTGAATTGCAGCTATACGCGATGTCACGAATCATTGCAACCGCGCGCGTATGTGTCATGCCAATGCTTGCGCGCGCTTCGCCGAATAACAAAACGAACTACTAATTTAAATTTCCTACAGTGCATCTCAAGACACACCGTAGGAAAGGCCTTCTTTCGTTGATTACTTCAATATGACAGCGTGCCAAAAAGAACAATTTCACAGGGAGTTTAGTCCCCTTACTATCTTTCAACCAAGTATGTTTTTCAACAATAATTACGCCAGTTACTTTTCGGATGGCTGCAAATGATGGACTCTAGCTTTAATACATGAACCAGTGGAAACAAACAGAAGCACTGACCTTGACTGAGTAACTGAGCCATGCCTTGGTCTCAGGAAAGTCCTTGAGTAGTTCCACGAGAGCCTCTGCCTCTACTTGACATGGAATGGTTTCCATGGCAATCAGGTCCAACCCAGATTTCACCATGGCCTCCAGGTGTGGCCTGTGCCATTCTTTCAGTTCCTGACGACCAAGTTGAACAATTGTAATTCAGTTGTAGCCATTTATAAAGATTTTAAAAAAAGGAGAAATAAACAAGAACAAGGAACTGTGAACACTAGGGGCTTGGGAAATGTTTCAGTATTTCTGACCCATTTCTCCTCCCCCCTGCTGGCTGAAATGCTCAGGGAACTGTAATATTTCAAAATGAATGACTTCAAGGTTTTGTTGGACTATTCGAGCTAGACAACTGGTGGTGCAATGCAAGCATGATTTATTTGACCTTTTTAGTGACCTTATCAATGGAGCGCCTAGTAATACAAAATAACACTAGTGATCTTGCATGGAATGGAATGCCTTTGATACGAAGTGAATGGCAATGAGTACTACAGGAGCCATGCAGTTTTGTGATCAGTTACTGGAAAGTCCAGCCCAGTGGAACACTGAGCCTGTGACAGTAACGTACAAGAATATCTACTGATTTCATCAGGAAAAATCAGCACACCAGATTGTGTACCCCAGATGCATGAAAAGACTTGCAGTGGATAGCCATTCTAGATCAACTGAACAGAAGCTTGTGTGCGTTAGGTTGCCTTATTTCACTAGTCCGATCACGCATTTTGAAAGTTGTGTTGCCATGATGATGTGCAAAGCATACAAATACATACCTCTTTTGTTTTCGTATCTGCGTAAACACCGCTGTATTCAGAGCTGTCATGCTGACTGGCACCGTACGGGCCCAGGGAACCAGCTACGATTGGTTTCTGTCTCCCTGAAAGAGAGGACGTCATCATGACATCATTGCTGGTATGTAGCAATCAATTTTTACGGGGGGGGGGGGGGGGGGGGGGGGGGGGGGGGGGGGGGGGGGGGGGGGGGGGCTGGCTGCTTTACATGGTACACATTTAAATGTAGTGTACATTTAAATGCATACATTTTTGTATGCATTTAACACTACTTAGCAACATTTTTTACCAATATGTGACCTACTGAGGCAAAATAAGGAATGTCACCCAAAACCTTGTTTTAGTAATCGACGCCTAAAGTATGATACATACTAGAAAAATCATGTCAAAATCGATATTGATTGTTTGGTATTTTGGAGTGGCCAAGGTATCCAAGATTCACACTATACATTTTTGTTGGGAAACAATACACACAAAAGTGGAAAACTGAAGGAAAAAAAAAGTTCTTCACTGACGTTGGCGGCGCAATGCGTGTCTTTTTTCAAAGCCGCTTTTTCTCGAAATGAGGATAGAAAAACTTGGCAAGACACCATTGAAGTTCCTGTGTCATATCTTTGGAATAAATTAACCCCCGTAAGATCTCGGCCATCAATTGACGAACAATTTTGAAACTCGGTACATGCATAGAGCAACTCTTCATGAACATACCCAAGAAATTTCATGACTATTGGTCAAAAGGTTTTGGAATTATGATTAATTAATTATTCATATACGAATGATAATCCTGGTCTGTGTACACGACTTATATGGGAAAATTCAGTTTTCACGGCGCGTAGCGCCAGAAAATTTTTCGCTGCGCAACAACCCCTGGTCCGATTTTTATATTTTTGGTGTCAAAAGATGTGCAAGGCTCGAGGCTAAAAAGTCATTACACCTCGGGTCGTGGAAATTTTTTTTTAAAGGCTATTGCGGAAAAAGGCTGCCCCCCCGGCCCTTTTAGGGTTAAGCTACAGAAATACATTTGGTATCATTGGAAAGCCAAGGATTTGCGCTTTAATATGATGTACATTTATACCCGAAATGTCAAAGGTGGTGGTTATTCCTCATTATGCTATGGCAGGTCATACATGTATTTAACTGACGAAAAGTGGCACACCTCATAAATTGTCAGTCGCACGAAAATATGACTTAACCCACCCTTGAGGTACCTGGCATGCCCTGAATTTGTGACTGCCCTTGACTGTAACAGTAAGAATTTAATGAGCAGGGGCCGATTTCATGGACAATTCTAAGATGCGTCTTTGGGAGGGGTAACCCCTGTTAACTCATCATTCGTCCCATTATTGATTTAAGAAGCTTAAATGCATGTTCCATGCATCCTGAGTTCTTTAGCAATGCCGTTAAACTTCTAACCAACTTCTGACTTTATGCAAAATATAGTAGGCCTACCCTTTTAGGTCTACACCTATGATCAACTTGTTCAAATAAAATACTCCCGGTTCTTGAAACAGAGTGACAAAATGAGGAGCGAGTTGTTTAGTCATGTGTGTGGGAAATTTAATTAGCAGAGAATTTTTGCACATTTTGCACAAACACTCTGTTTCGTCAAGGGATAATAACAAACATGATACAGCCGCCAAACTGGCAATTTGGATGAATCTGGCTCAAGATGTATTTAGTGCAATTGATCTTAGGATGCATCTAAGCTAGGGTCCATCTTAGAGCAGGGTTCTGGTCTCAATAATAATATGGTGCTTATATAGCGCCTTACACCAAAGATGTCAAAGTGCTTTACAATTATTACCCCTAATAAATGAAAGGTTTGCGGAAACACCATGTGCGAATAATTTCTCAACTAAGAGAATAGTTCTGAAAGGAACTAGAGGTATAAACTGGACATTTCGGTCAGTATGCTCTGACCGTCTTCAGGAGAAAATTGTCAGACGGTCAGAGCACACTGACTGGAACGTCAAGTTTATACATAATTTTTTTTCAGAACCATTCTCTTAGTTGAGAAAATTATTCGCACATGGTGTTTCTGCAAACCTTTCATTTATTAGTATCTCCACCATGCAAAGCCTCAAATCTTACTAATCATTACCCCTGTTCATCAGGCCACAAGAGCACTAGTGTAGCAGCTCAATATCAGCGCATATGGCCCGTACCTTCGCAGGTACCCATTTACAATGTACTCCTGGGTGGAGAAAAGCAATGCGTGACAAAATGCCTTGCCTAAGCTAACGACACATCACCATAACCCCAGACTGGACTTGAACCCACAACCTGCAGCTTTACCTGCAGACCACGAATCCATGCCCTTAACCACGAGGTCACAGCACAAGTCCTGAGATGCTTCGGAAGATAAGATGACTTTTGTGAAATGGAAATGGACAGTTAGATATTTGCTATGTTGCTTCATTCTTACCTACCTGGGTCTTTGTCTTTGTTTTCAGCCCAGAACTCTTCCACGGCTTCTACAGCCACTCTGGTTGCAACTGCAAACAATTCAAGAGCGCCCTCTCTCGACAAGCCAACAGATTCAATGAAGCCCTGAATACTTGCCTAGATATAGTACATCAAAATACAAAATGTACAAGCATTGAAGTCAAAATGATGAGATTCAATATCGACGTGTCCGTGAAACAAGGTCGTATCTCCTTAAATGGGTCATACGTGAAACACGAGTTTCGGAATGTCAAAAAGGGGGTATCTCACTTAAAATAACCCGGATGTACACACACAGCCAATGGACGTCAAGATACGACCTTGTTGCACGGAGCGTATTCATGTGAGATACGTACGACTTTGTTGCGGAATGGACCTTGTTGCACTGACGCGACGATATGCATAGCCAAAATATTTATTACACTTAGCCTCAAAAAAGCTCACTCTCACAGCATCTGGGCGAACGGCCTGGGCATTGTTGTCGTAATGACCACTGATGTGGGTTCAACCCATCTCACTATCCACATACACACTATTACTTTTTTACTAGGCAATTTGCTAAACATAATTTCAGAGGTCCACATGTATGTATGACATGAGTTTAGGTCTCGAGTCTAAATTACACTTATCAACTGATATTATGTTAATTGTAATGCATAGTATACTAAGTGCTTTTTTGAGAGCTTAGGAGACAAAAGTTGGCTCCTGTATTCTGTGATACTTCTGAGTGTTATTATAAGTGCAACTGCATGAGATCTAGATTAGGATATTACCTGATATGTAGCAGTAATAATGATGTCTGATCCACTCTCAAGGAAACTTTAAAAAGAAAAGAAAAGTTGAAATCAATACACATAATGAATACTGAAAGTGCAGCCCTTTAAGGAGCATCTCAAAAGTCGGAACGCTTGGAAAGTTACACCAGGGAACATCACCTGTTCCAATTAGAAACATGCCTTGTTCCTACTGGGAACAGCTAGCCCAGGAATGTCAGGTGGTCCGGCATGGGAACATCGGTCTATGTGCGTTAATGCTTTCTCGGGAATGGCCTGTTCCAGTTGGGAACATGTTGGAAACACAGCGTGTTCCTGATACCTGATGGGCATGATAGGAAAGCGCAGTGTTCCTAAAACTTAAAGAAACATTCCATACAAAAACAGGAACGCTCCGACTTTTGAGACGCTCCCTTGCAATGACACAGATCAGTCAGCGACTGACTTTTCAGGATCAAGCTCTGCCTGAGCTACGACCGTCGGGAACAAACTAGTCGCCGATTAATTTTGTGATACCTGAGTGTAACTGCGACGATATTAAGACGACCGGTATCAGTCAGCGCTCAATAATCAACAGTCACAAGAGTAGAACAATTTTAACTTCTGTGATGTGCTCCCAATAGGCGGGAATCAATCACAGTTGTGTAACCAATCTGTCACATGACTATCTATGTCGTGGCACCGTCGTCCCATCGTGGTAGACATGAGCATGGTTGCGATTATTTTGTGTCGACATGCCGCTTGTTCCACGAGAATCACATGATTTCTCAGTTTTGTGACCTGAGCACTACTTTTCTGCTTGATGCCAATGGTTCCGTCACGGTGCAAGCAAATTGTGTGTCGACCTGAGGCCGGCTTTATTCATGTACAGTCGACTCTCGTTAGTACAAACTCTGTTAATACAAAATTCTGGTTACAACAAACATAAAACCTTGGTCCCGACTGTGCATTTATGTGCACAATGAATGGGACTGATGTTCCTCTTAATACAAAATTCTGATATAACAAACAATTTGGCTAGGTCCTAACGAGTTTGTATTAACGAGACTCGACTGTACATGTATACATCTCATTAAAAGGTATACAGGATTTTTCTTCCAGTCACGTGCCTCCGTAAAATCACAGAAAGGGTGGTGGGGGAAGGGGGCTGGACACCATCTTACTACAGGGTGCGCTGATCCATGCGCATAATTATGGACACTGTTGGAAATAGGTTTCGCTTTTCATCCCTGTACTTTTGTAAACGGACACACAATTTTGCGAACTGGAGGATTTTGCAAATTAGATGTCTGTTTGAAAACAGAACACAGGGCTTTTTCGCATTTTGTAAATGTTTATGCAATGTTTGTCCTTTGCAGTCACTTTTGAGAGTGTTTAATATAGTTAAAAGGCTGTTCACAATGCTTAGAATAATTCCAAAAATAAAGCTTTATCACATGACCTGCGATGACGTCATCTTGAAAACCCTCCTCAATGCACATTTTGTCATTGTGGTCTTGGTTTGAACCAAGTTTACAGTCAATCCGATGAAAGGAAGTGTGCAATTTTGGAAGCAGAATAAAATTATAGGCCCTAATTATTAAAAAAAAATCATAAAACATCAACCGATGACATCATCGTGATGTCACTTCAGACTTTGCAAACTAGTACCATTATCTACCTACCCACCAAGTTTCATGACGATTGGACCTTTTCTTATATGTGTTTTGAAAAATCGCATTTTTGACGATGTCATGATGACGTCACACATTTTTCAAAATTTTATGCAAATACCTATTACCTAACAAACCAAATACAAAAACAATTTGGAATTTTGCATGTTGCGTTAGTGAGGTATGGCTAAAAGGTCCAAAAATTAAAATATTCATATAAAATCGCGTAATGACGTCATCATGACGTCACCTCATTTTTAATCTATAACACATCTCGGTCTACCCACATACCAATTTTCATCCCAATCAGACTTACTGTTCTGCAGATATAGGACTTCAAAATATGCACGTTTGTGATGACGTCACATGACTCCTGATGACGTAATCATGACGTCACTCTGACGTAATCATGACGACGCCATAAGGACAAAGCATATGCTAAATTTGAATGATGTATGACAAAGTTCAATGCCAAAAGTGGCGTGTACTAAAATCGTGCACAAAGTCTATGGGATTTTTTGCACAAAAAGAAGAACCACCCCCCCCCCCCAAAAAAATCAGAACAAAAAGAAAGGCTTTTTCGCAAATTGTGAAAAAGCCAACAACGACAATTAATGGGGTGTTATATCCCCAAAATTTCCCTCTGGTGACATTCACGGGTACATACACATCCCGAAAATTTGAACAGGTCCACATGTTTTACATATCCTTTTCAGAAATCGGCTACCTTTTTTTTTTTACAATTGTGTCCCTCCACCACAAGGTTTTTTTTCTGGCAGAAGATGCTAATGTGTATATATTTGTATCCAAAGTAATATCAACAATATTATTTCATCATCATCATCATCATCTTTGGTCAGCTGCAGCACAAGCGACTGTAAGCCACCTCCAGCTTGTCTTCTCACTTGTGAGGTCAACAGTCTAGCAGGGGTGATCAGACCATTTGGTTGTTCCAGCAGCTTCTCAACGTATTGAAGATAGGATGCTCGCTGACGTCCTGGCCTGTGTCTACCATGAGGTGGGTTGTAGGGTCTAGAGAGCACATGGTCTTGCCGGCTCGTCCTTCAGGCGCCCAGGAACTGTAACTGCCTTGTGCGTGCTTACTCAATCAGTGTTCATTGCAATCAATGAGCACAAGTTTGATGTACACAACATTATAGTGAAAGCATTGATCCTTTCTTCCAATATTTTTCACCAGACAACAGCTCCAACTGGGTATCGATTGTCCATCACCCATTTCATGTACAAATAGAGTGTACTGCAGGGACTAGGGGTACATGTTTGAACAGTGCCCTCTACATAGACACAGATGGCTTCCAGGCAATGTACATGGACATGAATATGCTGAATCTTACAAGGCAAAAAAAGCAATAGCACATACTTATGATATCCAGCATAATCGTTAGGTCACTGTCCCGAGTCTATAAAAAAGTCAATAATTGCCAATTCAGGATAAAGGTGACTGTTTTTTTGTTACCTCTTATGTACTGCCTTGATCACATCTGGACCAGTTATTAGACGCCGAGCACTCCAGAGTTCATCTTCCTGAGAATATGACCAAAAAGGGGGTAAATTCAGCCAAACATTCAGTCACTGTGCATGTTGCACACACTTGATGACTCGATCACCCTGATTGCAGTTATGTTATTTTGTGGGTACATGGCTCAACCTTTTCTTATTAGCAAAATGGTAGCCACCCCATGAAATAAGGTTACTGCATGCATGCGATTACATCAAGTGTGTATGCAACGTTCGTGGTGTCGAAAGGCTGTCGAGTAATAAAAAAAAAACACCTCGACTCTTATTTTATTGAAACTAAACAGGGGCCCTACACTACACAATCACCAAAATTCTAGGCTGTGATAGCGATACGTGGGCATTTGCTTGTAAATTAATAGACATGACGGAAATGGAAAATATCGGCCCAAAAAACGTGACCATAACCTGACCATGGTGACATCCGCATTCTAAGTAGGCCCCTATGGTCAGTAATTCCAGCTTTACTGCCACTGGCGAATCTCCCCAGATCATGAGCTTAGAAGAAAGCTGGAAATGTCAAGCTATCCTGTACTGTGTCTGTGTGTCACCTGTCCTGGTCATTCCCCTAGAACTATATGGGGCTTGGAAAGCCTTCCCATATCTCATCTGACCCAAAGGTGCACAAACCGTTTGAGATTGGTCTGGAAATTTCTGTTTTCTTAGTAAATACTTCAATAGTTTCCCAGCTAAATTTTACTTTTTAGGACATGTTATCACTTTCTGATAGCTGATAGGTCACTGAAGGGAAAAAGTAGTGATGGCCAGATATGGGGATCTTTCCCTGGGGCTCTGCTCGACAAGAGCCCATACTCAGTGTTTCTGGTATGGCATGTATGTATGGTCACTAGTCATCACCACCCTGCACCCTAGCCTTGGTCAATTAAGGCTCTCATTTTTTCCCCCCGTCCGTACGCGGTAATCAATCGGCGGCATATACGCCCTAAACCAATACGCCCAAAACGCACGATCAGCAAATGAGCGTTTCATTTTGCTCTACGCAAACAGCGCAACGTGTGCGCGTCTGCTGCAGATGCTTTTCACCGTGACGTTTTTTGAACCGTCAGACACATGCAAGTTGATTGTGTATCTTCTACTTGCGCATTGCATTAAGAGTACACTTTTAAAATTAAATCCATCTATTTTGATCGTGTTCTAAAAACAAGCACATAAATTCAAATGTCTGTGCCCAGAGCGGCTTCAAAGCGTCTCCACGTGCTAGAATGAGGAATCATCAATTAGCGTTCTAGTAGTAATTTTATATAGCTCTGTGGTGCATTGGTGCCGTGTGCAGAGACACAACGTGTGTGTATGTATTATGTACAGTGCTGTGTTTTACAGCTATTCAAGTTTCCACGCAACGATCAACCAATAAGAAAACGACATTTAAGGTCAGCTTAGGCTATGCACCACCCCAATGGCCCAAAACCCAATAATATGGACGATTGAACCAAGGCTCGATCTCGATCGGGTCCAATTGATTTGCATAAAATAGTGGCCGCATGAGGTCGCTGTTTGCGATGTATTTTTACATGCACTGCATAGCGCGCAAGGATATAGGTAGCATAAAAAGGTTCCAGAGTAGAGCGGGTAATGAATATGCATACATGACCTCATCACAGCCATATTCGTGTCGTCACACTCGCACGAAAAAAAAATGATCATCGGTAATTAAGTGGGGCGACGCTAGTGGGTGGCGGCACGACAGTAGAAAGAGGACTTGTTAAATGCGATGATCATCAGTAAGTGGGGCGACAGTAGAGGGTGGCGGCCCGGCAGTAGAAAGAGGACTTGTTAAATGTGATGATCATCGGTAAGTGGGGTGACACTAGAGGGTGGTGGCGCGACAGTAGAAAGAGGACTCCGCTAAATGCGAATACAAACATTAAGTGGGGCGACAGTACATGCACAGTTTAATTTTATTTCTTTCGGGGGGAGGATGGTCTCACACCGTCCCAACACCCCTATTCGGTTTCCCGAGTCTTTGACGCTCACTGTTGGTCTGGGCTCCCCCCCCCCCCCCGGCCCCCGACCCCCGCCCCTTATAAACCACTGAACAGGGGTTTTGCTCGTTTTTGTCCTAACTGAACTCTGTGCTGGCCGTAAACGATGAACACGATGCATGCAGTACATAGAGTGCATCTATACACGTACCGTGATATATTATTACTCATGAGCTTCTAGTGACGTCATAGTCATGCATATTCATTACTCGCTCTACTCACGAACCTTTTCCTGCTTGCTACCGAGGATATATGCCGCCAGCGTAACTTTTATTTACACCGGCCGATTGCCACATATACATACGAACGAACAAACGACGAGAGCTTTGACCAAGGGCAAGGCTACCGGCATACATGTATGTTCGGTGGCCCACAACTGTCACGGCAAAAGCAAAAGCGCCGCGGCAAGCGCAACAGCACCACGGCAAGCGCAACAGCGCCACGGCAAGCGCAAAAGCGCCACGGCAAAACAAAAAGCGCCGCGGCAAAAGAAAAAGCGCCGCGGCTAAACAAAAAGCGCCGCGGCAAGCGCAAAAGCGCCACGGCAAAACAAAAAGCGCCGCGGCAAGCGCAAAAGCGCCACGGCAAGCGCAAAAGCGCCACGGCGAAAGCAAAAGCGCCACGGGTTTATTGGGAAGGGGCGTAATCATACATGCCGCTACTACATCAAAAAATAAAATGGGAAGGAGAATGGCCGCCACCAGGAATTCTTATAAAGCACAGAATTTAATTCTTTGAAAAGTGATTTTATGGCTGAGAAAATAGCAAGGAAAACCGGTCAGTGAAGCAACGTTCAGGGACTGATAAATCGTCGATATTAATTTGTTGTAGGATGATTCCAAGAGAGTTCCTGCCGTGAATCAGAGTTTATAAAGGAGAGGGAAAGTAGGACTCGCTATATCAGCACCATCAGGGCCGTTCCTCATTTCTTTACATTTCGTGGGATGCAAACAATTACGAGGACGGGAGGCTCTGTGAGCTGATGCATTTTTGAAGACATTTTTTTCCCTTCCGGCTAGCATGCAGAGAAGAGTTCCGTTAATTTGAGCCTTTTTTCACAGGTGTGTATACCAGTGTAGGCATGCAAGTGAGCTGCCCAGAGTGTATGAGTTAAGTTTTTTTTTTCTTTTTCAGTATGTCATACACATCTAGGAAGTCGATTAAGGCTCTCCTGCAGGGCTGCGGCAGTGGGTGGGTAAGGCTTGTCAACACGTAACTCGCCCGCGGGCCCATTAGGTTAGAAATTCCCAGAGGGTGGGAATTTCAAAACTCTTTCCTTGCTATTTTCTCAGCCATAAAATCACTTCTCAATTCATGGTGGCGGCCATACTCCTTTCCATTTAATTTTAGATGTAGTGGCGGCATATATGATTATGCCCCTTCCCAATAAACACGACTGAGTTGAAGATAACTCACAAATCGAGAAATGGATCGTTCTATTAGACAGTTGCAACGCTTTCGACAGAGGAGGTTAGGTCGTGGATTTCATGTAAGGAACGTAACACAGGCGAAGACTTTGGATATAGAATAAGAAAGAAATAAATTAACTTAAAAAGGGGGGGGGGGTAAGGGAGAGACACTAAACAAAGGAGAAGTGTTATCGTTCAGATGCACATGCAGTTCTAAGCTCTTCTATTGACGATTTGGTGGCTCTGAAAAGAGCCGTTTGCTTTGTTTCGAGTGAATACGGAACTATTTGATGCCGGAAACAAGCCCTCTTTCTGCCCTGCAGGCTGATTCTGCGATGATGTGAAAGACTGTCCACAGGGCAACTCATCATCGCTATCGCTAAGCATCATGAGGTCTTGTTCGGCTTGTTAGTTTCTTGAGCCGGGGGTGGGTGGGCCAATGAGTTCTAGGTTCTAAGGTAATTTCTTTCTTTCTTATTCTAACTATATCCAAACTCTGGGCAGCTCAATTGTGTGCCTACACTGGTATACACACCGGTGAACTCATGGGCGTCGCCAGGATTTTTTCTAGAGGGGGCAAAACATATTTTTCCCCAAAAATTCTTGTATTTCTAAACAAATTCTCGATTTCTCAGTTTTAGACGGGGGCAGGGACATTTTGCCCCCCCCCCCCCAACTCATTCAATTTACACCACTATGACTTCGCGCCTCTTTTTCTTTTTTTTTCTCTTTTTTTTCCCTTCCTTTTTTGTGTGCTATTCCGGGGGGGGGGGGGGGGGGGGGGGGGGGAGCGCCCCCTTGCCCCCCTCGCGACGCCCATGGGTGAACTAAGTCTCAAATTAACGGAACTCTTCTCTGCATGCTAGTCGGAAGGAAAATAACTCTTCAAAAAAATGCATCAGCTCACAGAGCCTCCCGTCCTCCCTAACTGTTTGCATCCCACGAAATGTAAAGAAATGAGGAACGGCCCTGATGGTGCCGATAGTGAGTCCCACTCCTTTATAAACTCTGATTCACGGCAGCAACTCTCTTGGAATAATAATTATCCTACAAAGTACAACAAATTAATATCGACGATATATTTCCTGACCGGTTTTCCTTGGCCTTGCTATTTTCTCAGCCATAAAATTACTTCTCAAAGAATTAAATTCTGTGCTTAATAAAAAATTTCTGGTGGCGGCCATTCTCCTTCCCATTTTATTTTTTGATGTAGTAGCGGCATGTATGATTACGCCCCTTCCCAATAAACCCGTGGCGCTTTTGCTTTCGCCGTGGCGCTTTTGCGCTTGCCGCGGCGCTTTTTGTTTTGCCACGGCGCTTTTTCTTTTGCCGCGGCGCTTTTTGTTTAGCTGTGGCGCTTTTTCTTTTGCCGTGGCACTTTCTTTTGCCGCGGCGCTTTTTGTTTTGCCGCGGCGCTTTTTGTTTTGCCGCGGCGCTTTTTCTTTTGCCGCGGCGCTTTTTCTTTTGCCGCGGTGCTGTTGCGCTGGCCGCGGCGCTGTTGCGCTGGCCGACGCGCTGTTGCGCTGGCCGCGGCGCCGTTGCGCTGGCCGCGGCGCCGTTGCGCTGGCCGACGCGCCGTTGCGCTGGCCGCGGCGCCGTTGCGCTGGCCGCGGCGCCGTTGCGCTGGCCGCGGCGCCGTTGCGCTGGCCGCGGCGCCGTTGCGCTGGCCGCGGCGCCGTTGCGCTGGCCGCGGCGCCGTTGCGCTGGCCGCGGCGCCGTTGCGCTGGCCGCGGCGCCTTTGCGCTGGCCGTGGCGCTTTTGCTTTTGCCGTGACAGTTGAGGGCCACCGTACATATGGCACCCACGGCCACACACACTACAGTTACTTAACATACAATGCTGACAAGACCCGTGTATTGAAGCTCACTTCCCAGTCCTCCGTCCAACACTTTCACACTCATTGTTCTCTTAATTCTCCTGGCAACTCCGGGGACCCTCAAAACATGCAAAATATCACTTCTGCAGATCAAAAGTTTCAGACCTCGAAGTATCATCACACACTACGCACTGCATGCACGTGGACTTGGCTCGTGTGGTGTATCCATATTGCGCACATGTGCTCGAGCGCCCTCATGTTTCTTCGCTCAAATACAAGTCACCTGACCGGTCAGGTGATCACCCATAACAACACAATTTTGGAGAAAATGGGAGCGGGACGACTTTTGCCGATTCTTCTCCTTATTTCATCATTTTGTCTGTCCAAAGGGAAAATCCCAATGTATAAACTAGACCCTTGGTGGCCAGGTTTCCCATCAGTTTTCACCGGGCCAGTTTACAGCGCTGCAGTAGATGATCAAAAGGGAGAAATATACGTTTCACAAGTGAGCTTTATTAACATGATTAACCCTGTTATTGTTAACAATATTATTCAATAGTGGATATTTTGCCGGAGGTAATGACGGCAAACTAACGTTTACTAAAGGTTTGCCGGCGGCAATCCATATCAACAGAGGGCGCTGTACTCTTTTAAGATAGGGCTGAATTATAAGATGTATTAAATTCCCACCAAAAGTTGTGAAGCACGTTTGGTGTAGTTCCGTGGTTATGCAAAAAAAGCTCTAGTAAGCGGGATGACTCGGGTTCGATCCCGATCCCCGCCACATTTTAAAGTGTTTTTTTTCCCATCCCCAAATAAATAAGAATACTCTTCTTTTATTATTTCAACATGTCTCAAACATTTTATTGCAGAGTATTACATTTTCTTTTTCCGATTTGTGGCTCTGGAGGATTTTTTTTAAAAGGGAAATAAAGTCCGAAATTATAAAGTGGTCTGAATCCCATCTTGTGAATACGAGGTTACAACGATAATATTGGCATGGAGCCAGACTAAAATTTGTCACCGGAAAATGTTCAAGTAAAAAAAAACAGTAACTGCGCATGTTCAGTGCATATCCGGCAAACTAACATTTACTAAAGGTTTGCTGTCTCCGGCAAAATATACACTGCCTTAATTTAACATAATATTATAATGTCATGCAGTCTTTGTTAAGATTGCGCAAAATTCATAAACTGCGCAAGTAATTTCCCACGCAATCTTAAGAATGGGCGTTCATTATTGGTAGTGGATATTTTGCCGGAGGTAACGCCGGCAAACTAACGTTTACTAAAGGTTTGCCGGCGGCAATCCATATCAACAGAGGGCGCTGTACTCTTTTAAGATAGGGCTGAATTATACAGGGGTGTGAAATCTCAGCTTTTTAGCTGATTTCAGCTTTTTTTGGTTTGGATTTCAGCTTTTTCCCCTCACTTGCTGTGTACAAAAGTATAGGAGATTTCCAAAATTCAGCTTTTTTACACCTTTTTCAGCTGTTTTCAGCTATTTTTATCAGTGGTCACTCACACCCCTGATTATAACATGTATTAAATTCCCACAAAAGTTGTGTAGCACAATTGATGCAGTGGTTAAGCAATGGCTCTAGTGAGTGGGATATCCCAAATTCGAATCCTGATCCCCGCCACAATTTAAAAAAAAAATTTTCCCATCCCCAAATAAATAAGAATATTCTTCTTTTATTATTTGTCTCAAACATTTTTTTGCAGAGTATTACTTTTTCTTTTTCAGATTTGTGGCTCTGGAGGATTTTTTTTAAAGGGAAATAAAGTCCGAAATTATAAAATGGTCTGATTCCCATCTTGTAAATACAAAAATACAACGATAATATTGGCATGGAGCCAGACTAAAATTTGTCACTGGAAAATGTTTAAGTACAAAAAAACAGTAACTGCGCATGTTCAGTGCTTATCCGGCAAACTAACATTTACTGAAGGTTTGCCGTCTCTGGCAAAATATCCACTGCCTTCATTATTAAGAATGCGCAAATTGCAAGAAAGTGCACAACATCCCCAACTTATGCCTTTTTAACATTCGGACATGGTCTGGCGATAGTAGGGTCCAAGCTAATCCAAGCTAGTCCAAGCTAATTGTGTTGCTGAGCAACACAATTCTGTCGTTGACCCCAAAACCCAACATTGCCCAACAAAAACATTAGATTTCAACCTCAAAACAGCCTCAAAATTACTAGATACGCCACCTGAGGTACAAGTAGACATCAATTATTAGATGGTTGTTCTGAAGTTTACTTACGATCCGGATGAAAAGTTAATTTTCCTATGGATGCTGAAAATTAAGAATTGCAATTTTTTTGTTTCGTTGAATGACTCAATCACAGTTCTTTTTTTTTTCTTCATCACCCTTAGCGTGGAGTTAATGTTCCTCCAGTCTTGGTCTTCACTGTACACGGAGAATACCTGAGATCATTCCCGTATGACCCTAATGTAATCAATATGGTCCACGGAATGCGGATGTTTCATAATGCAACATCAGGCCAGACTAGTCTCTGGCTTACAGATGTTGGCAATGGTAAGCATTGTTCTCACATGTAAGTTGTATCTTTTCAGAATTCAGTGCTCGGCTCTGTCCTAAGAGCCAACTGTAAGGACAAGGAAAGCGTTTAATCCTACATGTATATTAAAAGATCATACGGTGTCTGTCTGATGTAGGATGTCTGTGTTTCATGTATTTTTGTAAAATGCCTAAGAGTGTACAGAAGCACAAAATGCAACCGTTAATGGAGAGGTATGCAGGTCTTATGCTAGGATTTCACTGTCATCTGAAGTCAAGGTTGGCATGTGAAACAAATAATTTCTTCATCTAGTTTTGCTTGTTTCGCAAATTTGTTTCTTGCAGACTTTGAATACTTAAACATTACAACATGATTTCTATAAAAACACTCCAAAACATATCGCTTTTATGCAAAAACGTAAACGTCCATGATGAAAAAGTTGGCAAAATTGCTGAACCAAGGTTTACCACACCTTGGGGTCAACATGCAAATTGAGGTCAAGGTAATTGGTATATGACTCCACCCCAACCTTGTCCCCAGTGCTTACTTTATTTCCAACCTCATTTCCAATACGGGCGATTCCCAATAGTGCGCCTCCAAGAGTTTGCAACGCGTTGGCCAATCACAATGCGCGAAATCAGTCGACCTTTTCCAAACGCGTATTGGGTCGACAGATTTTGCGCATTGTGATTGGCCAACGCGTTGCAAACTCTTGGAGGCGCACTATTGGGAATCGCCCGTATTGTAAGCCCTGGATAGGAAATTTCTTCCTGTATCCTGATTCTAGTAATGGTTTTATATCGTGTATTTAATGTGTTGTTATTTCAATGTGCATTATGTTTTTTCACGATCATTGTAATCAATGCATATAGCAGGTGCTGCATGTAGTGCGGCATCCCACTAGTTCATTAGTTTAGCTTAAAAATATAAAAGGTTTAGTGCAGGATGATTGGGTAACTCAGTTATGGAGGAAGGGATACTTGAAGCTCTGTGCTGCAGATTGGAACCAAATGCACCATTACTGTCTGAAGATTTACCTTTTGATCAAAGTCGATACATTTGTTACTTTTCATTCTTTCTTCTTCATCTCTTGGAGTACTTCGGTGCTAGGTCTGATAAAATGAATAACGTGTTTAGTCAGATTGGTCAACAGATTGGTGGTTCAAGTCCAGCCAGTGAGGTTGCTGTCGTGGCTTTGTTGAGTGCTTGGGGAAGACAGTATGTCACTAATTGATCTTCCTAGTGGAGACCCCTCATGCAGTGTTGCCAAACCTCTTTGTTGATAATCTCCATATTCATTCAGTTAAATACCATTTGCTGTAAATTACTTGCTGTTGAAACCTTCTAAACTATCTTAATGTCATGAAATTTGGTCCAATATTCAAAAACGGTGGCATCATAAAATTAAGGCACAATAGTTCCCAAACCTGGCACACTTAAACAATTAGATCGAAAACATTCTCAAGTGAACATTTAAGAGTTTCAATGTTGACAAATTTTCCAGGCACATCTAACAACACATTCCAAAGATGTTTTCGCTGCGCAGCATTCTGTGGTCCGATTATTATATTTTTGGTATCAAAAGATGCGCAGGGCTCGAGGCTAAAAAGTCATAACAGCTCAGGTCGTGGATTTTTTTTTTTTTCAAGGCTATCACAGAAAAAGTTGAGAGAAGGGGGGGGGGGGCGGATTACCCAACCCTTTTAGGGTTAAGGTTTTTGAACAGGATTGTTTAGAGTTTGATGAAATTTCACTCGCTGTGAATTTTGAGGTAAAACCCACCTTTGCTCTTAAAAGGTACTAGAGGCGAAAAATACAGATGCACCATGTTAGGGGCGGCGCGACGTTAGGGGACATCAACAATACTCCATCGGGAGTCGAGATGGTCTAAAAGAGGTTTTATAGGCCTAATGAACAGGGAAGTCTAAGTGCTCTATGTTCAGGGATGATAGCGTTCTTTGACTGATTTCTCTTTTCTCCCTCTTCATCTTGTTTCTTTTTAAATTTTTTTTGAAGGTACCCTTGGACACACCGTCAAGAGCTTCTCTCCCACAGGCACGGTGGAGCATGTCCTTGGTACAGCAGGCAAGGCTGGCCCTGGATTGGCCCCACTACAGTTTGACCAGGTAGCTGACATTGCTCTGAACAATGACGGCGATATGTTCATTGTTGATGGGGACGGTGGTGTCAATAACAGACTCATCAAACTTCACAGAGGAGGTGAATGGAGTTCTTGAAATACAACCTTAAGTAACCCTAACTCCCCAGCATGATTTACTAGGAACCATACCCATCCTGGCAAATGCCAACACCATAATGGGAAACTGCACACTCATATTTCTGACTTTGATTCTGGAGGTGTGCCAACCCAGTGTAAAACACTGTCAGTTTTGGGATACTGTACCCATCCTTACAGATTCCAACAAAACATACCTTTGGGGTTTGATGGTTTGAGTTCTGTTTGTGTAAATAGACATTTTATGATGCAATCTTGTCCCATCTAACTTTATGTCAGTCTTCAAGTTGACATATAGGCCTTTCTTTTATTTGTAAACATTGGCGCCATTTTGTATGGGCTGCCGTAAGAGCATAAATTGAAGCCGTGGTTGGCAACATATTTTTCCAAAAAAGTCCTCATAACGCGATCAACACATAGTAAAAAGGCATATGTAGGAATTATTTTGTAGCTTTGTTGAAAATGTTGTATTTTCAAGTATCAAATAATATTTTGGTGATCTGTAATAATTCTTCTTCATTTTTGCAGTGTTGGACCTTCCATAGTTTTGCAGGCCGTGGTTGGCAAAAATGCAGTTTGCCAACCAAGCGCAGAAAGGTCTTTTCAAGTGGTGTACATGCCCACAAGAGGGCTCACTATAGACACAACACGGTTCAAAATTGGATTTGGATATAGACCTCTCTATAGTTTTTATTCGTTAAGCGCCATTTTATATGGACTGCCACAGGGGCGTAAATTGAAGCATGTTTGGCAACATATTTTTCCCCAAAAAGTCCTCATAACACCCTCTTTACAAAAAAATTAAAAGCATGTTTAGGAAGTTTTTTCTAGCGGTTGTTGATTATTTTGCATTTTCAACAATCAAATAATATTTGTGTAAACATCAGTGACTATTCTCCATTTTGTGGTGTTGGGCCTTCCATAGTTTTGTAACTCGTGGTTGAAAATGTGCGTCGTAGATAGAAAGAAATGTACATGTAGGTGTTTTGGTTTTTTTTGGCAGGTTTTTTTTTTGGGGGGGGGGGGGAGGGGACAAATTTCATCCTCTGCATAATCAGTGCTAATAACTACATCTTCATTTTACTATCAAAGATTTCAAGCTAGCCTGGCACAAGGGCATGAATGGGACAGCTAGTGGGCAGTTTCACATACCACACAGTGTTGAGCTGGATGGAGTTGGGCGTGTGTGGGTTGCAGACAGAATGAACGGCAGATTACAGGCATTCAGCGAAGATACAGGGGACTTCATCGGAGAATGGACGTTGTGCTTCAAAAATGGGGAACCATACTCAGTCGGGTACTGTGGCATTCTAGATAATGACTGGAGAGATTTATGTGAAGCATGTGTGAGATTCGGAGACTTTATTTTGTGTAATAGTCCCAAAAAGTATGGGTCAGGTTTGCCTACAGGTAAACACAGTGCAAAGTCAAACGTGAAATCTGGCACACATGCGTTTTTCTGGCTACATTTGCACTATAAAAAAAATACCAAAAGAAGTGTTGAACTATTGAGGTTCAAGCCATGTGCTTATATACTTGTGATCAGAAGAACTTAATTATTTTAAAAAAAAAAGCATTCCAAATCTCAGATCAAGGAATTTTAATTTTTTTTTACAACATTTGTGTGCATTTATAGGTGAGCCATTTGTTTTGAAGTTACCCCATGTTAAGCCTGGTTCATACTTCACGCGAATGCGAATGCAAAGCAAACTTGACGTCGCGAAGCATTCACTGCATAATTCGCCCGAGTTGAAACATGCTCAACTTTACGAATTTGCACCGCGAATACTTGCCAGGACTTCACAAATTCGCATTCGCTTTCGCTTTCGCGCTGAGTATGAATCAGGCTTCACTTGTAATTCGTGTGGTTATTGATTTTAACCAACTCCTGAATTTTTATGATTGACTCGGCTAAACTCTGATTATCTTAAAGGTAGAAAATATAATGTGTCATTCGTACATTTTGTTTTGGTTTGAAGCAACAAAAGTGCTCAAAATCTAAATAAGGGTGCTTAACAACCGGATGAACTTTTAGCTCGGTGAATGCTGTATATTCCAAGAAAATAATATTCTAGGACCTTGATTTCACTCAAAAGTTGCTGAGTCATGTTATGAATTGCGCCTGAAATCATCGCTCGGGACACATTTTCATTCAGCTGATTGCAGCTATTTGATGTCACGCACTGAACCAACGATTAGCATCTGTGCGCTTGTGCGCCGTGTCAATGCCTGCACCCACCCATTTACGGCTTCGCCGAATTAAAAACGAACTGCTAATGGACATTTCCAATTAGATGCATCTTTGGAATAGTGACCTTCTTTCATTGTTTCCTTCAAAATGGGAGCATGCCAGGAGCAATAATTTCACAGGGAGTTTAAGTGCCTGATTAAAACAAGTATGCTTTTCAACAGTAATTTGGTCAGTTTCTCTTTGGATGCAAGGACTTCAATGAAAACAATCCATTACACAAATGAACTTGACAGCTTTATTCACAATTGACGTCTGATGTATTGTTCTTTTTTTGTGGCAGGCTGAGTGCAAGCCACACCCACTTTATTGTCACCCAACTTCAAGCCAATCGGATTCTCTTCATTGAATCACCGAGGCAACCAGGGTCGATTGGCAACTGCACTGTGCTAGACAGCATTCAATTAGCAGAAGACATTCAGCCACATCTTGTGGCAGTCAGCCAATCAGAGGGAGCATTCTATGTGGGCGAGCTGGGATCCAAGGCGTGCCAAAAGTTTGTGCCTGTTTCCTGACTGAGCAATGCTTTGGATCAAGTTTTTCATTTTTTTAAAAATTTTTGTACTTTGGTTTGTTTTTTTCTTCATTTTATTTTTTAGTCTCATTCAAACAAATTGGAAAGTTGGTCTATAAATAATATTGTCATTAGAAAAATGACTAGAAATACATGTACATTTGACTTAATTGAAATTATAGTTCAAATTGCTCCATTTACCGCAAGTACATGTAATTGTTCCCATTAAATCTTTCATAATGTGGATTAAACTGCCCTTCTACATGTATTTCAGTTGCCACATTAAAAATATTATTTCAAGGGATTTTATAGTTTGATAGTTTGATATTTTTATAACGAAGGGTTACGGTTTATATTGCCTCCTTGGTGAAACACTTGAGAAAGATCTTGTGGTCATTTTGCCTCTTCTCAAGAGACGGTACTGAAATGTTCTCTTTTTGGATAAGTTTAAAATTTAAGCTTCATGCTTACACCTGGCATGAAAGTAATGTCTTTTGAAATGCATATTTTTCCTTGCATCATGAAATTTGATAATTTGATAGCCTAAGTCATATCTAAAATAAATATACACTTGGTTAAATAAAGAAACTTTTGTAAGAAACCGGCTTGATTGTTTGTTAAAGGTGTTGTTGGGTTTTTTTTGGTTTTTTTTGTGCGTCAAATTGTACACCGGGCTGGGGTGAAACTATGGGAGCGACAAGTTAAAAGGGCAAACTATTTTGCTGCAAAAAGTAAAGATTAAAAGTTGTTTGTTGCTGCATATTCCTCAAATATACGTGCAGTTGTTTTAACTCCCTCCCCCCTTTAACATAATTCGATCTCTTCATGTATATGTTGAGAACATTTGATACACTTTTTACTTCCATTTTGCAAGGAAAGCTTTGTAAAGCTGTGGATTTCTGACGCTTGCTTTAATAATCAACTATGTGAGGGAAACAAGCAGCTGCTCTGACCACGCCGCCACGCCCGCCCGCGTAATTTTTTTCCTAGGAGGGTTAGGGGCAATGTCATGAATAATTCAGTTTTTCCTTTGAATCATTGCAAGACTTAGGTTCTCGTTCTATTTTCCCCTTAATTTAAAATATCTCAGTGATAAATTTGGAGAAGAAAAATAGCTGATGAAAATGAGCAGTGACGACGTGGATTCGAACCAGGGATCTTTGTATCCATAACTCATCTCGCTATCCACTAGGCTACTGTGTGGTAGCTCGACGACAACCGTTCTTTAAAATGCTTTAATGTATTGTAACTAGTTGAGTAACTAACAACAATGCTGTTGATGTCATTGTCCGTTCTCATGGATAAACATGAATTATTCATGACATTGCCCCTAACCCTCCTAGGAATAAAAAGTACGCACCCGTACCCGCCCAGTCAGAAACCAACTTTTTATGAATACCGCCCTCTATTGCTCGAAGGTCAATGACCGTCGCGACATGAGGAAATAGCATTCATTGGCATTGGCGGGAAAAGACGGTACCAAGTCTCGTACGTGTCAAAAGAAGGTTGGTGCTTTTGCTCTTTTACCGCATTTTACCACAAATTGTATATTTAAAAGTGACAATTATGGTTGGATATAGCATCTTAAGGAAAACATGAAAAATGGAATTACAAACATCGATGTATTTAACCGTTGACTTTCAATAATTTACACCATAAAACCGGAAAACTCTGGCTCTTTAGTCTTATGTATGGTAACGGCTAGCTTGAGTGACTCCAGCTGACATGCTCATATTCATTCACAATGTAGCTGTCACGCCCCAACTATCGCATCGGTCCCAACTATAGTTGGGACTGTCCCAACTATAGTGCGGCAGTTGGGTCGGCCCAACTATAGTTAGGACTGGAGTTGCGCCGGATGCTTCATGCTTGATAGATCTTGTTGGATTAAATGTTCCGCGGCGCTGGCACCGTGTATTCGTCGTGCATGCATGCCGCAAGGCTGGCCGGTCACGTGGTACTGCCTAGTTGGATGAGTTGTCCAGCTCCAGCTGCTGGGTTGATTGTCCAGCAACATTTTGCAAAATTCAAAGATTGCCATGGCCGGCCAACTAGTATAGATGGGCCCCACCCATAGCTAATGTCAAAGGTCCCAAGTAAAGTCGGACAGTATGTAACATAGCCCCATAATGTGGCCAGTTTACTGGACTGCCTCCGTAAACATAGGCCACACGTCCACCATCTTGGAATCTGACTCGCCGAAATTTTGAAAGTGATTTCCACATTGCGACTTCAAACCCAGTTCATTTATGCTTTAAAAATACACTTACCCTCTTAATAACAAAATTAGAACCTGCTGCCAGTGTCAGTTGCCCAGTCAAAAGATTCTGACTATTCCTAGGATCAGGAATAGTCAGAATATGTTGGTCTGGGAACCGGACTACCACTGGGCCTGCGGCGTGCGTCCTGCACGCGTGATTGACAGGTGAACGATCTGCGCGAGGGCATTGTTCAGTTGGACCATGGAGATAGCTCCACGGTTGGATCAAGTTGCCAAGAATGGTCCAGAAAATGTCGTAAATTACGCAGCAGCTGGGCAACTGACACTGGCAGCAGGTTCTAATTTTGTTATTAAGAGGGTAAGTGTATTTTTAAAGCATAAATGAACTGGGTTTGAAGTCGCAATGTGGAAATCACTTTCAAAATTTCGGCGAGTCAGATTCCAAGATGGTGGACGTGTGGCCTATGTTTACGGAGGCAGTCCAGTAAACTGGCCACATTATGGGGCTATATGTAACAGAGCTGTAGGGAATGTTTTATAGTCGTCGTACATCAATGTAAACTATAGTTGGGACCGCCAAATAAAAATATTGCGGTGGCCCAACTACAGATGGTCCCCACCCATAGATAATTTCATTGGTCCCAAGTAAAGTCAGATGTGTATTAGAGTTGTAGGGAATGTTTTATAATCGTACAACAATTAAATGTACACTATAGTTGGGACCGCAAAATAAAAAGATTGGAGTGGCCCAACTATAGATTCGCCCCATCAATAACTAATTTCAGTGGTCCCCAGTAAAGTCAGACGTGTATCAGAGCTGAAGGGAACGTTTTACAGTTGTACATCAATGTAAACTATAGTTGGGACACCGCAAAATAAAAAGATCGGAGTGGCCCAACTATAGATGGGCCAGCCCAACAATGGAACTTACAGTTGGGACCGTCCCAACTATAGTTGGGACAGGCCCAACTATAGTTGGGACCGATGCGATAGTTGGGGCGTGACATAGCTACATGTGAATGAATATGAGCATGTCAGCTGGAGTCACTCAAGCTAGTAACAGCCCTCACGCGCACGGCCTAGACTACCATAGATCTAGAAGCCCGCAAAATTGTCTGCAGCACAAAACACTAATAAAGTACAAAAACGTCCATCAAAAAGCAGACATTTCACACAGACCCGCTGCACTACTCCTAGAACTATGAGGCTCCGCGTGAGCGGAGCCTCATAGATCAAGAAGCCCGCAAAATTGCCTGCAGCACAAAACACGTCCATCAAAATGCAGCCATTTCACACAGAACCGCTGCACAGTTTGCCCCTATACTCCGTACTTTATCTCTTGACATACTCACGTATCTTGTGCGGAACTAACATGGGTGGATTCTGTCGGTTTTTCGGCCAAAATGATGAAAAATATGCCCTTTCGGCACTGAGCCAACCTGACACTTGCGAGTTTTTCTCGTAACTTGTAGTATAGGCAAAACATTTTGGAAAATGTTCAATTTTGTCCCCGTTACACACTAATTGCAACTGCAACTCACCCCAAACTTGCCTGGAATAACCATTGCACAGGTCCTTGAAGTAAAAAACGATCCACGATGAAGATTCAGCCTACAATTGCAGTGAAAACAGGAGGAATAACCGCTAACCTGACAACCTTTCAAATTCAGGCATGGCCAGGACCGCAATTGGTTTGTGCACCAAAAAAATTGTGTACAAACTACAATGAATGGCGGTCGATTAACAGGCACAGAGAGCGATCGCTGTCAACTACTCGTTTTTGCCGGCTGCGCTGGCTGTTGGCGCATGACGTCACGCGGAAGCGTAACACCCGACGACTGTTTCATGCACTAATATAAGGCCAAAAAAAAGAATAGTTCTGCTTCCGGTTACCCGACCGACCCTATTTTTAGGCTGCGACCCTAAAAATTTTATCGGCAATTCCAAAAAAAAAAAAAAAAAAAGATTGAATAAATAAAAATAAAAACCTTATGTCTTGTCTGTCTTCACAAAATACCTCTAAACAACCCTTTTGCATCAAAAAATGCTTGTATTTATTGTTTTCTTACTTACATTTGCTATTTTTTCAAAAGAAACCTCCGTTATTTTTACAAATTCGCTGCGCGATTCAACTACTTCGCAATTCGATGTCTATAATCACGTGCGTAATAAGCGCAATGCGGCGACGACTGGTTCCCGCCGCGCCGCGCAGTAGCCAATTATGAAAATGCGGTAACTAGTCTGTGTTCGGCTATGCGATGTTAGCGCTAGCATGGCTATGCAGGCGCAGGCACGTGCTCTGTCAACTGGTCGGAATCGACATCGTAAAAATGCTGAGAAAGACATCGTAAAAATGCCAAGAAAACACTGATGGAGAAAGAACATTTTTGCAAGTTAATTCACAGATTTGATCTAGCTTGTCTGTGTATGTATTTTCCGTGTTCAAGAGTTCATTTTGAGATCGCACTACTCGTATTTGGAGTGATACAATGCAGCGTGTTTCCTGAAATGTTCGACCCGTTGGCCGCGGGCCACACATGTACATGTACAGTGCATCACACACTTCGGAGTTTTGGCCAGCTCCCGTTCTTGACTAGCGTTGTGCCTATGGTGCGAACGACCTGAATTTCCCACAATTTTTTTTACGAATTATCGAACTTAAATATATTGACAATAATTAAGGTAGGTTTTATTCACTTTTTGTGGCCATTTTGTGTATAGCTTTCGTAGTGCAATAGAAATAGTTCAGGCTAAAACTTCGCATATAATTGAATACCCCATTCAATCTGCATACAAAAAAATGGCAAAAAAAAAATTTTTTCCGACCGACCGACCCTATTTTTGAAAGACATGTAATCGGAAGCAGAACTATTTTTTTTTTTGGCCTAAGGTTTACCACTCGCATCACAGCTTTGGTACTGGAACCGCAACCAGTAGTGCATGAAACAGTCATTGGGTGTTACGCTTCCGCGTGACGTCATGCGCCAACAGCCAGCGCAGCCGGCAAAACGAGTAGTTGACAGCGATCGCTCTCTGTGCCTGTTAATCGACCGCCATTCATTGTACACAATTTTTTTTGTGCACAAACCAATTGCGGTCCTGGCCATGCCTGAAAGGTTGTCAGGTTAGCGGTTATTCCTCCTGTTTTCACTGCAATTGTAGGCTGAATCTTCATCGTGGATCGTTTTTTACTTCAAGGACCTGTGTAATGGTTATTCCAGGCAAGTTTGGGGTGAGTTGCAGTTGCAATTAGTGTGTAACGGGGACAAAATTGAACATTTTCCAAAATGTTTTGCCTATACTACAAGTTACGCGAAAAACTCGCTCCAGCCCTAGATGACAACCCAATGATAAAACTCAGGGCTGGGTAACTCCAGCTACGATAACCCCATCGTAGATAGACAAATCAGGTATAGTCGGACTCCCTATTAATATCGCGGCATCCCTATTATTATCACGGCATGGGAAATTTCTCTTTTTGCATTGCCAAAACTCCTTCAAGTGGCAATTTTTTTCAAGTTCACCAATCACCAGTCATTAAGGACTTTTTGCCAAGTTGTATAAAAAGGACGAATATTTTTTTTGGTGTCTTTCGGGACTTTTAACGATTTTTAATAAATAATAAATAACGTTTTCTAAAACTTGCACATTTTCCCTCACCGTGTCTGCTAAAAGGTACCGTCTATATTTTAACATAATTCTTTAATGGTGCTCTGTCCATGGAAGTTCCATTGCCTGTTTCCCATTCTTCAGCTGCAAATGTAAAATGAAGTCGAAGGACGATATTTGCACCGCGAAATCGTAAAAACTTTTACGGGATCAAAATAAGCATAGCGCGTTAACAAAAATAAAACGGCACACCGTGTAAAGTGAATGACGCCCCCAATCACCAATCAGTAGACGTGCCTCAGTGAGTTGTGTTCTCCTTTCGGGGGAAGGGCAAGGTCTTAGAAATCATCCTGCAGATATAATACTAGTTTTTAATCAACTTGAACTTGCAGGGAAAATATCAGACTTTATTCAGGGGGTGTTTTGGTCAAACATTAACCATGAATAAAAAAGTTGAGATCATTATAAAAACCACTTCCCGCATACCGCGATAATAGGGAGTCCACCTCCGTTCGCACACTCCGAGCATGTCTATTTTCACCGGCATCGTACACGGAATAAACCACACCACCGTCGGAATTTTTTATATCAATTTGAAAAGGAAGAGTTATACTACATATAGACAGGACAGTTCAGGAAGGTTAGTGGGGAATTTCTATTCCGAACGAGAAACGTGATAAGTACCGTGATAATATGGCAACCCATCCTACCAACTTAAAGAGGAAGACATCATCTTTTCAGTGTCATATGTGCGTTTGTCATTTTTTGAAGGGGGGAGATTTCATAACCTACCAAAATGTCTTTCCCCAAAACAAGCAGAAATGTCACATCGTCACTGACACCACGAAGTAACACTCTACAGCTCTACCGTGTTAAAGCATTTTTTTTCTTCGATTTTCAGTTTTTTTAATTTTTAAACATTATTCATCAAGGCCTACCATTGCACGAAGTTTCAAAGCTTCAAGAGCTTTACTTTAATAATTACGCTAAGTATCCATGGCAACTTTTGCGCAAAAGTGACAATTTTCGAATTTCGTTTTCATGAAGTAACACTCAAGTTCCATTTTCCATTGCAATGCATGGCGCGCACTCTGCTCATAAGTGAGCAAAAACGTTTTCACAAAGTAACACTCTTCTTGGCCTTGGCCTCGAGGCTTGAGGGCAAAAGCCTTGGCCTTGGCCTTGAGGGTTCAGGGCCTTGCAATTTTGAGTCAAGGCTCTTCAGGACCCATAGATTTTTGCATTTTCCAGATAAATCTGTTCGAAATGTTGCTGTTACCATTTTGATCGTATTACCATGGAGGAGGGAAGCATCCTATAGATTTGTGTGTTGGGCACACTTCTATTTTTGTAGCATCACATTTTGTAACCATTGTAGTAGATTTGCTGCAAAAATATTCCGTACACTTGTGGGGCTAATGTAGGGCCAATGATTTTCCGTTTCAGAAAAGTGCAAATTCCGTTTTCAAAAATCCTGAATTCCGTTTCAGGCTGAAAAATTTTGTTTCACATTTATTCAATACATAAAAAGGCATTTAAACATATACCATGTACACAGTAAATAATTCCAAGACGATAATGAAATAGTCGTTTTGTTGGAGCGCGGGAAAACTGCCCCAAAAAGATTTCTATTTTATCAACGGCCGATCCATGTACAGACATAGTATTTAACTTCACTACAGTCAAGTCGTATACTGCACTGCCATTGCCACACACACAAGAAACATGCAATAGCCGTACAGGCCAATCCCATGAAGTCACACACATCAGCTGGCCGAAGCGAAATTCATGTCCGCCATTTTGTTTTCGGGCTAACGTTAGCGACAAAATAGGATAGTTTACGCATGGAGGAATAAGAACACACGGTAGATTTTGGACCTAAGCACAACATGCATTTCAATAGAGCCAAAGTTAGATGTTATACAAATGGTTGATTGATTGAACAGAGAAAAATAAACCTGCCGCTGGAGCAAAAGAGACCCGCGAGAGCGTGCCGTGAGTGTGATGATTTTCACCGTTGCGCTGACCGACAGCTATGGCATGCTTTGGGACTGTCACTCCCATGACTACGCGTACTATTACTACTACGGTAATGATCTCGTAACATTTATTGCTCTGATCTTGAACGTTTTTGTCCCCCCAAAATCGTGATATAAACACCGCTCATTTGTTGTATGGCTCGTCTGTTCAATCAATCATCAATAATTCGTTTTGTACTCAATAAATTTAACGAAATTATGTTTTTTTATCAATAAAATTGCAGAAATTATTTTCTTCAGATTCAAATTCCGTTTTCCGTTTCGAGGAGCAGATTCCGCGAATTCCGTCCGTTTTCCGCGATCGCGGAAAATCATTGGCCCTACTAATGAGATGATCACTTTAATTGCATATAACTATGGAATAGATCTGATTGGTTGTATATGTCTCCCTGATAAGTGCTAAAGATTTGCATGTATCTGTTTTAGATAATGCTGATATTTCTGACCATGTTGGGCCAGCAAGTAAAAAATTCCCAAATCAGTTTCTTGGATCCCACTTTTGTTACACTTGGGAGAATTGTGTGTCAATATAGAAGTAAATTGTTATTTTGTGTAGTTAAACCATATTGAAGACCTGAACTTATACTTTACTAGATACAGTGCAGTCATAAAACGGTGTAGGCCTATGCGAGCATGTTGATTGCAATTAAAGAAATGTTGTTCTTCGTAACGAGCAATTCGTGATGATAAGGGCGGATCCAGGGGGGCCAAAAGGGGTCATCCCCCCCCCCAAAAAAAACCCCACGAAACCATTTTTTTTTATGTGACGTCATAATAAAGGCAGGCAATGAGTACACCATCATCTTTTCCTCAAAAAACATCGGTTAAAATGGTCAGAAATTGCCTCAAATCGCACCACAGATCATCTCGAATCCAACATTTTTTCGGGGCCCTTAAGCGGGCCCCGAAAAAATATAGCCCATAGCCGTAATTTTTTGACCCACTTTTTTGGGGGGGACCAAAATTTCTCTGCCCTCCCCCCCTCCCAAATTGTGTTCTTGATCCGCCCTTGTGTGATGATGTGTCACTCATGTGACTATAATTAGTTCTATATCAGTGGTCATTTCATAAAACATGGCCTTGGCCTTGAGGGTTAAGCCTTGGCCTCGAGGCTTGAGGGTCAAAGCCTTGGCCTTGAGGGTCAAAGCCTTTGCTTTAACACTGGTATAAATGCACATATATCATGTTCATTATCGTAATGAAAGTCAAGCTCTCTGCGCTGCGCTGCTGTCCATGGATCGTAGCACCGCGACGTGCTGCATAGAGACAAGGTATGGGAAGGGCAACGACATTCTTTCAAGATCGTTTTTGTTTTTTGTGAAATCTAAAATGAGTTTCTAATTAACTAATAAATCATAAAAAACAATTACTACTTGCAATTAATGGACAACAAGCTGATTTCATACCAAAGCGCACACTTTATTTTTTGCTTTCAAATTGGGTTCTTGTTCAGTTGGTTGTGTGCAAAATGCTTTTGTTTATTAATTAGATAGAAGTTATTAATTTGTATAGTCGCACACACTTAATCAGTGTAATGTCAAGAGTAAATTGCTGCACACGTTCACATAAAAACACTGCCCAAATTTGGTGGATTAAAACAACTGTCTCTTTAAGTCAAGGTAGTTTTAAATATTAAAGTTCATTTGCATACATTTACATACATAATTAATACAATATAAGCCAGTTTCAAATAAATATTAGCGGTGGGGTTGTTTATCACTAGAGGAACACACCAGAGCCAAATTTCAGGCCTGGAGCTCATACACACCTCAAGTTACCGGTATGACAATTTTGCATATCAATGAGGTCAAATTTGCATAATTTGGACTCAAAAATTTAAGATTTTCCCTAAAAGTCTGATTTTGTGGTCCTGTATCTCATGAAATGTGTAACCAGTGACTGTGAAACTTCATAGATGACAAAAACCATGAAAACCCTGTAGAATCTTTCAGCTCTGCAAAAATAAAATAAGGAATGCATTAATTTCTAAGTTATTGTCCAGTACATTTAAAAAAAACCAGGAATTTTCCATCGGTGTTTTACTCTAAAAATTGCATGTTCCTCCTTCATAGATTGTACAAAGTGTACAAAGTAGTTTCAAAACCTTCAAATTGCTATAATTTTGAATATATAGTGTCACAAAAGTCGTAATTAATTACTTTTCACAAAATATTTTGTCCAAAAAATAGTCAATATTTGGCACTCTTTCTTTAATCGTAACTCAAAACGGCTAGTTAAAATTCTATCAAGTTGTACATTTTTGAAAAGCACTCAATGAGATCTATCCAACTGTAGCTGTTTTGAAACGAGACCCTTTTACCAGATGTAGTAGGTGATGGCACTAGTTCGTTTTTGTGCAGTAAGTCCCATAGCAAGGCCTGTCAGCGCCATCCCGCATGGCTCTCATGTATCGCAGTCTAAAAGTACCTTAACATGGACAGTTCTGGACAAACTTTATACTGTTGGAAAGCAGATGAATGGGCCAGCCAGCATGCAAATCGGCAGGGCTCTAGACCTGAAACTTTTGGAGAAAACCGCAGATGTAGTAGGTGATGGCACTAGTTTCATTTTTGTGCAGTAAGTCCCAAAGCAAGGCCTGTCAGCGCCATCCCGCATGGCTGTCATGTATCGCAGTCTAAAAGTACCTTAACATGGACAGTTCTGGACAAACTTTATATTGTTGGAAAGCAGATTAATGGGCCAGCCAGCATGCAAATCGGCAGGGCTCTAGACCTGAAACTTTTGGAGAAAACCGCAGATGTAGTAGGTGATGGCACTAGTTTCGTTTTTGTGCAGTAAGTCCCATAGCAAGGCCTGTCAGCGCCAACCCGCATGGCTCTCATGTATCGCAGTCTAAAGGTACCTTAACATGGACGGTTCCGGACAAACTTTATACTGTTGAAAAGGGGATCACCGGGCCAACAAGCATGCAAACGGCAGGGCTCTAGACCTGAAACTTTGGTAATGTCCGGCCTACTCTTAACACTAAAGCTTTGTTTAGTACCTTTGTAATGATTTCTCATGGTTCAATAATTTTCCCATCAGATTTCATCCAAAATGGCTTAACAAGACGAGATGATGCCAACACAAGATGCTGAGAGACAGGGGCAGGTTGCTGATGGAGACTGTGCAGAGACTCAGGACCAAGCACTGGCCTTGAGGAGACCAGGCAATCAGGACCAGACAACAGGTGAGCAATAAACCCTGGCTGTAAGCAAACCGTATGCACGTTGATTCCTGGAGACATTTCACTGTTGACTTGTTCAGCTTTACAGTGTGTACAAAGATAAGAATGCAAACCAACTTTTCAAATTAAGAAATGTGTATTGAAGTGCAAGGGGACTATATATTCACTTTCTTTACTTCTTGACTTCATTGATTTTTACAAATAATGGTTATGACATATATGAGTGCAGTGGTAATTAAGTGTAATTCCATCTGTCACCTCAGGAAAACTATTCTTTACATTGCACAAATGTGAAACATTCACTATTTGTTTTATACACTGCCTGAATAAATCCTTGTCATCTGATCTACCAATCAAAAGGTAGAACACTAATAATTAATGATACACAATCTCTATTTTGGCATCCTCTCCTATTTGCTTATTTCTGGATCAGTTTAATTTATTCCATGTTTGATTGAAATGGGTTTCTGGTGAAGCTTTCAAGATAATAAGTCAAAGTGGGAGCAGGACCTAAATATTGTTGAATCATGAGCATAAACAAGACAAATAGTTTGTCTGTTGTTTGTGTTGTGAAGCATAGGCTGCATCCAAATCAGCTGTCTAGAGCTTGGTCTAGGTCTGCGCCCATTGATGTACAGTGATGTAGTTGCTGCCATTGAATATTAGCCAGTTGGCAACTTACTGCAAATTTGTACAGTTCATCAAAGCAGAGAACCTTGTGTTGCTTTACCAACCATTGGCCTCAACTAAGGATGCGTTACTGCAATGAAATGAAATCGTTTATAAAAAATAATTTCAATAAATACATGCACCTGCATTATGTAGCACACTTGCAAATTGTAAGCATTAACCCTCCTAGTCTTCTTCACTTTGGCTGGTACAGTTATCACCCCTACTTCAAATTTGTTTGCTTTGTGTCAGTTTGGATAACACTTCAAATTACAGCGCAATTGTTGTGTGTGGTGAAGCTTATTTTAGGCAAGAATGTAGATTCTGTCACGCTTCATGGATGTTGACACACAGCTGTGTTTTTGTGAAGTGGCTATTATATTTGTGTGCATGTATATGACACAGTTACTTTTACACTTCATATCCCTTCACTTGAAACTGACTTTCAGGGTTTTAAAGGGTTGACTTCCCACGAGGAGGGCCAATTCCCTAATAAATGATAATGTGCTTGTCTCCTTTTTTGACAATAAACAATTATCCTTCTCGTATTGTTTTGATTGAAGATGATGCACATGCATCACACCACTCTGGTCATCCATCAGTTGACATATCAGAGAATCCACCAAGTACATCACAGCAACCACCAACACCACATGTGGCCTCAGGTGCACAAGGTAATTATCAATGAATGTACCAACTCCAAACCAGATGTAAATGTAGTCATTCCTTACAGACTAGAGAAACACTTGTACAGGGTGAGTAAAAACAAGCGGAACCCAAACCTCAAAAAAATATATTTTATTAAAAAAAATATGTAGCACCAAACATAATAATGACTGGAAAGCCAATTTCGTAAGCTACTTTTAGATGACAAAATTACTGAAATTGCTCACTCTGTTCAAAGAATATCACCATTTAAACGTAATGACTTTCAACCTGTTTCGTCCAAAAAAGCAGTTTATTGTGTATGCTGACTGTTTGAAACAACAAAGAAAATAACACAGAATACTTGTTTCAACAACTGTCAACAACTGCAGGACACAATATCTTTATTAACAACCCTGGTTAGGCAAACAATCTGATAATTTATAAAATCCACTTTTTTTTTAAAGACGGGCCTTTAAAAGGACTTTGTTGAATATTTTAAACTGAGGTTTCATCGCTGGTGATGTTTGAAGACAATTGTGACGACGATTCTTGAAATCACATTTTTGGGCCATTGTGTTTAAATGGTGATTTTTTTTTTAATAGATTGAGCATTTTCAGTAATTTTTTCATCTAAAAGTAGTTAATGAAATAAGCTTTCCAGTCATTATTATTTTTGGTGCTACACATTTTTTTAAATATGAAATTTAATTTTGGGGGTTTATGTTCCGCTTTTTTGACTCACCCTGTAGTTGCTTGTAGTCAATTTATAACCTTGCTGGGGAGCGGAGATACATTTAATTACCACCCTCCCCCTCCCCACCTCACCTGAAGATGTTTTGATACAGCCTGGTGTGGTATGTCATGTACTTATTTATCTATGAGCGGTCAGATTGAAAAAAACAAACATTTGTCTTCCAAGAACAGATGACAAGTAGAGATGGAATCAAGCACATGCATGCATCATTTTGTCGGTCGTTGTTTTAACGATGGTGTTATTCCTGCTTCTGATTGTAGATTCCCCACAACGAACTGGAACCATCGGAACCATCGGCACAATCAGTGGCAGTTACAATCCTGTCATTGTTGGTTCAAATGCCGTTAATATTACTTACAACTTACAAGGTAAATAATAACCTTGTTCGTTAAGATGGAAGTAATTTGATATGAAATGTCAATATCTATATATATATTTTTTCCTTTTTTTTGGGGGGGGGGGGAGACTCAAATCCTCGAGCGAGAGTCACCAATTATCTTTGGTACAACTATAAACCAAGTCAAAATATGGTTGA
The DNA here is from genome assembly GCF_015706575.1 of Patiria miniata. NCBI lineage: Eukaryota > Metazoa > Echinodermata > Asteroidea > Valvatida > Asterinidae > Patiria > Patiria miniata. Next base: position 12,754,269 of record NW_024037055.1, read on the forward strand.
CACAATGGAGGGTGCTTTATATAGCGGTTAAGTCTTGTAATTTTTTGGAATGATTAAGTTTTTAAATAATAACAGGCATTTATATAGCGCTTTTCAACGGGGTATCCCTTTACAATTATTATTACCTTCTCAATTCCCTGGGGAGCATACACGGCCGGTAGGCAGCCATTTTGATGCTCTTGGCCGTAATCAACCTCACACAGTAACTATCTCTGCCCTCACAGGTACCCATCTACTCCTGGGTGGAGTGAAACAATGAGTGACAAAGCGCCTTGCTCAAGGTCACATGCACCATGACCCTATGCTGGCCAGGCAGACCACAAATTCAATGCTCCAGACCACTAGGCTATATATTTGTGCCACATTTGAAAAAGGCTTGACCTAAGTCCCACATTATTTTTGCATTGATCAGGCTTTCAAGTATTTCTATTTTTCCTATTTTTGCCTATTTTTTTTACCTTTCTCCGACTTTTCCTACTTTTTCTAAAAAGTTCCTACTTTTTCCCACTTTTTTATGTCCCACAACTCCGAAAAATGAAATCTCACTGAACATTTTTCATAACGGTGTTACACACTGTCATATGTAAATCACACAATGAAGGGCTTGGGCGCAGTAGTACTGCAACGTACCTCCAAGAGCTTAGTAAGGATGGAGTGCATGTTTCAACACCTTGAAAATATAGACCCCGTTCCCACTTGATCCACCAATTGGGGGATCTGATCCACCTTTTACCAAATTGCCGGATCAGATCCCCCAATTGGTGGATCAGATCCGGCAATTGTGTGAAGTGGGAACGCTAACTGTTATAAGGTGGATCAGGATCAGATCCACCTTTTTTGATCCACCTCTAGACCAGGATACAGATCGGGCAATTGGTGGATCAGATCCGGCAATTGGCAGATCAAGATCAGATGGGAATGCAAAAGGTGGATCTGATCCGGCAATTTGACCTGTCAACATCCTCCCGGCGCAGGAGTGGCGCGAAAATGTTGCGGTTTCATGAACGAAGAAACACGTTTCGGGCATGCAGCTCATGTGAAAATTTCCAACGTACACAACATGCACAATAAACAACTGCTGAACTACGGGCTAGCACCGCGCATGCACGATGCATGCATATCGCATGCATGCAGCGCACGTGGTATATCCTAAAACTACGGTATATACAATTTTCGTTGCGTATTCGTCCATTTTCTAAACCATTTTCATTCGTGAAATTTCACTTATTTTTCCAGCCATAAATGTTTGAAAAGGTGGATCAAGCATAAGTGTAAACGCGACTTGCGGTTTCGTTGCGGTAAGATAACGATCACACCAAAATGCCCGATCTTGATCCACCTTTTCCCAATTCAAGTGGGAACACGGTGATAGTTTACAATGAAGTCGCTGTGAAACTTTTTTACACTGCCAAGTAAGCTCATTTTCACGTTGCCAAACTGGGCCCCTCAGCAGGGGATAAGCTCACTGCAGTTTCATGGTGTTTTTACATGGGTCCAAGGGTCTATTGTTATTCATAACTGCACAGCAGGTCCAGCTTCACTCCACTGAAGGTGTGAAAACCACAGATTAATGGTCTGAGTGATTACGGGATTAGTGTGATTGACAGCTACACTTACTACCCGATGCCCACTGCCCAAGTACACAAAAGCTACAAAGTGTCCTCCTACAAGTATCCAACACCCTGTTTATTGTGATCACCTAATTAAGATTGACAGGCAATGTACCTTTTTATGACGAGGATTAGGCCCCAAAGTTGATAAACTGCTCAACAGATTAACGCAACCACAAAGTTAATGCACTGCATTTTCAAGGTGTTTTTACTTGACCTTAACATGTCCTGGTCATGTGATGATTTTCAGGGCGATTTCACCAGATACTTCGCAATGACATAGTCGTGAAAAAAAACTTCACGGTGAATTCATGTCAAATTATATATTTACTCCAAATTCATGGTGTTGAAATTCATAATTGTGAGTACAGAACATGCCAATCGAGGCTTATGATGCTGTGGACATGGGTGAGTATCAATGAAAACTACTCCTGAAAGCCCACAAAAGTCCTATGTTATCCTGATTTTGTCCTCCAATGTCCTATTTCTGTCCTGTTTTGGTTTCCTTAATTTTGATGTTATTTTTCTTCTCATGTTTTCCTGGATCTGCTTGAAAGCTTGATTTATGCATGAGTGAATGGAATAATGGGTTGTTTGGGGGAAAAAATGAATAATCATGGTTGGTAACATGAGCTGTTGGGCAAAGCAAATTTTGTTGTGGGTTCGTACATTGCGATTGACTTCAACTTATTACTTCAATCGTTGCTTATTTCTGGATAGGGCTGCAAAAATGACTTCTGGTTCTGGTTACCAACTGACACTGATTGTTATGACCCGACCCCAAACAAGTCATTTGTTCAAATGTTATCTTACCGTAACGAAACGGCAAGTCGCGTTCCCACTTATGCTTGATCCACCTTTTTGAACGGAAATTTTGAGTCCGAAAGGTCACTGAATTCGGTATTTAGCTTGCTGAGCGCGCGCTATGTGGGAGTACGAGTGTTGCATGCTAGGACAGGTAAATTTTCAAGCAGCGATATCAAAATTCACCGACATAAATTACGCGAATTCACCGACATAAAATCACGGATCCGTTTAGAGGAGCCATGCATAAATTTAACTGGTGAAATCGAACAGCACCGCTTATTGTGTGATGTCACATTTGCGGGGCAGAAGCCAATGCATCGATAAGGGATTCCCTGGTTCTGAAGCTTCTCATTTGGTAAAAATGGTCACATGATGTACTACAAGGTCATTTTCCAATTTTCTGTCAATACTACAGATTTGTCACCTCAGTTCGTACTGCGTTATTGGCTATATTCTCATCGCATACTCATAAGCTTTTCCATGATTCTGTGCAAAAGTAACGTGTTTTGGTGAGTGCGGACTTTACACTAATGTGCCTATCAATTGTTTCACATGAGCTACATGCCTAAACACGTGTTTCTTCATTCATAAGACCCCAACATTTTCGCGCCACTCGTGCAGCGGGCGGATATTGACAGGTCAAATTGCCGCATCAGATCCACCTTTTGCGTTCCCATTTGATCAGGATCTGCCACTTGCCGGATCTGATCCACCAATTGGGGGATCTGTATCCTGGTCTAGAGGTGGATCAAAAAAGGTGGATCTGATCCTGATCCACCTTATAACAGTTAGCGTTCCCACTTCACACAATTGCCAGATCTCATCCACCAATTGGGGGATCTGATCCGGCAATTTGGCAAAAGGTGGATCAGGTCCCCCAATTGGTGGATCAAGTGGGAACGGGGTCATATGTTGCCGCTCCCACCAAATATTAGACAATAGGCCGTATAGGTTGGTATTAAACTTCATGTAGATTTGACCTTGTGTTGCTTTTAACTGTTGACTTCAACTAGAGATGCGTTACTTTATAAATAGTGCACTCCCAATTAAACAGTGACCCTCCTAGTCTTCTGCACTTTGGCTGATAGAGTGCGCACACCACTTCAAATTCGATTGTGGTAATCTTATCTATGCGTTTGGATAACACTTCAAATCAAAGCACAATTCTTTTATGTTAATCTTAATTAGGACAAGAATGTAGATTCAGTCACTGTTCACTGCTCTCCGCACAGTGCTTTTTGTGTGTGCAGTGAATGTGTGACACAGTTACTTTGACATTTCACATCCCTTCACTTGAAACTGAACTGCAGGGTTCGTGTAAAGGGTTTGTTTATGATTATTGTCTTCCCACTAGGAGGGATGATTCCCAGATAAATGATTATGAGCTTCTATCTCCTTTTCTGGCAATAAACAATTATCCTTCTCATATTTGATTTGATTGAAGGTGGTGCCGGTGCACATGCATCACACCACTCTGGTCATCCATCAGTTGACATATCAGAGAATCCACCAAGTACATCACCTCAACCACCAACACGGCATGTGGCCTCAGGTGCACAAGGTAATTATCAATGAATGTACCAACTCCAAACCAGATGTGAATGTATACATTCTTTACTCACATTGGTATGATGGGAATACAGGGTTTGTTCTAGTTGTTAATGTACAGAATTATTAAAAGCACAGCATCTTTTTGCCTCCAAAGAGTTTGAGAAAGTAAGACTTTTTTCATGAAAATAAATGTATCATCTGTCATTAATAGCCTTGCCCCATTGTGTTCTGACCAATCACAGACTTATAATGACTTATTATGTCTGACATGTATGCATAAAAACCCAACATGCATGCAGGCACCTATGATGCGCGGCTGGAATATGCAGTGTGGCCTTAGAGAGGAGCACATGTTAATTGCCTACGTGCACAGTGGGCGGGGCTTACTGGATCGGTCTATTGCAGAGCTTTTGCTACACTTTGTTGTGTGAGTGATTAGGATTCATGCATCACTGAGCAGGAGGTTATTTCAATCCTGTCACGTTTTTGCCTCCCACACTCACAAAGCAACAAGCTTCAGTGCTTTAACTTTTTGCATATGCAATGAGCCAATATTTTAGCTCAAAATGGCACCTTCTACAGACATTAATTAAGGGGCCACTTTATTGCTTGGATGCCACAATGCATTGCATGGTTAAGTCATTCAACTCTATGGTCATTTCAATATTGTAGGATGCAGCGCCCCCAAAAAGATGAAGCTTGACAGTCCGGCCCAAGATGCTGCTGATTGTTGTGAAGGTGAACTGAAGTCCTACTACAGGGGGAAAGGTAGCTTTGTTAAGGTACTTCCATGGGAGGGTGATGACAGGAAACACATTATGGAAATCTACACAAAGTTACAGTTGATACTCGGTAAGGACAGAGTCATGCTGACATCATATGACAATATATTACAACTTAAGACAAAAGAGGGAGAACTGATCCTAATAGCTGTTTTAACTGGGTTGGCTGGTAGAGGAAAGACCACACTGTTTGACAAAATGGCATATGATTGGGCAGTTGGTTCTAGTCAGGTACTACAGAAGTATAAACTTGTCTTCCTGTTGAAAATGCATGCACTGGAGCAGAGTTCAGATCTTGTTGATGCAGTTTTTGACCAACTGTTGGCTAAAGATACAAGTATTGAAAGAGGTGCCCTGGATATGTTTATCAAGAAGAGTCCTGGAAAAGTCCTTGTTTTACTAGATGGCTTTGATGAGCTCATGACTACCTCCTTGTGTGAATCCTCATTTGGTTCCATTCTGGAGATCCTAAGTGGTAAGGTGTTGAGGGGTTGTACTGTACTTGTAAGCACCCGCCACTCACACATTGACATACTTGTATCAGACAAACTGGTTCAGGAACCATTCACACTTGTTGAGGTCATGGGTTTCAGTCGGAAAGATGTCACCGAGTATGTTAATAAATTTTTCAAGGGTGAACCTGACAAGGCCAAGGGGCTTCGTAAAAAGATTACATCATCATCCCTTCTGTCTGACTTAGCTGCAAGTCCAATGCTTCTTCTTTTGATGTGTGTACTTTGGAAAGAAGACTGCACACTCCCAGAAACAATGTCACGTCTGTATTGTGATGGAGTTTTATACATTTTCAAAAGAAAAGGATTGGACTCAAAAGGTGAAGTACCAAAAGTTATGATTGAAATTGGCAAGGTTGCGTTGCATGGTCTTCTTTCTCCAGATCAGTCACTCTCTTTCAAAGAAAGTGACTTTGAGCCAAGTGTGCTTGAGCTGGCTCTGAAGGCAGGTATTCTGACCAGACAGAGAGTCCGCAAGAGACTACAGACTCACAACAGTTTTCAGTTTATTCACAAGACATTCCAGGAATTCTCTGCTGCTGCTTACTTGCAAAGCTTGTTAGAAGCAGACCCAGAGGAGTTTCAGAAGATTTTGAATGAAATTATGTCAAAGGGTGCAATAAGGTTTGAGTATCTTTTGCATTTTTGTTGTGGTGACAATGAGGCATGTACATATGAGATTCTGAAGGTATTTCAGGTGAGGTGTCAGAAGAAGTTGTCATTCAAATCAAAGATGGGTCAGTTGGCGCTTCATTGTTTCTTTGAAGGTCAATCCAAACGTTTGCCTCCAGAGGAATTCATACAATCATTCATAACAGATGAAATTCGCATTCATAGGCATGACAGGCATTGTCTGAACTCAGTCATATACTTTGTGAAATGTGTTGCTGAACAGACAAAAGGCAGTGGCAACAAATACCTTGCTAAGGTACGCAAATTATATGTACACTTTTGCAAATGGACATGGTTTATTGAGGAGTTGGGTGTTACCATGTGTGCAATGACAAATCTTAATGCTGTAGATTTCAGGGATGTTGAAGATATTGCTAAGTTGCTCAAGGATCTACCCAACTTGGTACGTGAACTGAATCTTTCCGGTAATAACCTGGGTGGTACAGCAGCATTGTGGTGCATGCATTTACAACAGTTCAAGTCCCTCACAAAGCTGGGCTTGGGTATCTGCTCACTGAATGGACAGGACATCAAACATGTTGCTGAGTCACTCAGGGATCTTCCCAACTTGTTTGAATTGAATCTTTTTGGTAATAAGCTGGGTGGTACAGCAGTATTGTGGTGCACTGATTTAAAACAGTTGAAGTCCCTAACAAAGCTGGCCTTGCATGACTGTTCATTGAATGGACAGGATATCAAACATTTTGATCTACCCAACTTGGTTGAATTGAGTCTTTCTGGTAATAACCTTGGTGATGATACAGCAGCAATATGGTGCATGCAGATAAAGCAGTTGAAGTCCCTCACAAAGCTGAAGTTGGTTAACTGCTCATTGAATGGTCAGGACATCAAACATATTGCTGAGTCACTCAGGGATCTACCCAACTTGGTTGAATTGGATCTTTCTCATAATGACCTGGGTGGTACAACAGCATTATGGTGCATGCATTTGAAGCAGTTCAAATCTCTCACAAAGCTGGACTTGCGTGGCTGCTCATTGAATGGACAGGACATCAAACAAGTTGCTCAGTTACTCAGGGATCTACCAGTACCCAACTTGGTTGAATTGGATCTTTCTGGTAATAACCTGGGTGGTACAGCAGCATTATGGTGCATGGAGATAAAGCAGTTGAAGTCCCTCACAAAACTGGTCTTGAATAGCTGCTCATTGAAGGGACAGGACATCAAACATGTTGCTGAGTCCCTGAGGGATCTACCCAACTTGGTTGAATTGAATCTTTCTCATAACGACCTGGGTGGTACAGCAGCATTGTGGTGCATGGAGGTAAAGCAGCTGCTGCACCTGAGGCTGAACCTCGGATACTGTAACCTAACAAAACAAGACAAGAAACATTTATTAAAAAGTAAATGAGTGACCTGAAGAAGAATAGATAGTCATTGACATCCTATCTTAATAGATCCTATGCTGTCTGTCTGTCTGTCCAGAAAGTGACCTTAAATTATGATTAAGGTATTAAGTGTTGTGAAGGAATGCATGTAATTTTATCTGCCTGTTCTTTGCACAATCGAAATAATGCAAAAGTTATTATATGAATAATAAGTTTTGTCATTGCTTTGGTTGTGAATGAAGTTTGTGGTCAAAGAGTTTTTTGGGTTTTTTTTTTCGTTACGAAGTTTGAAGCAAAAATTGTAACAGCAGTTATTTGAGTTAACAGAGATTTCCTCAGTGTGGCTCCTTCATTGGAACCTTTCAGAAATTCTCAAAGATCTTTCTATTAATTAAGCTGCACATCACAGCACATTGACAGCTAAAGACGTGAAGCATAGACACTGTAGGCGTGGCACTGATGGGTATGTAGGACTTCTGCCTCAATTGATCAGATTGCTGAATCTTTTCTTCATTATACACAAGACATAGTGACTCAGCAACATCATGCAAGTCCAGTACACTTCTATCAGTCAACTGTGTTATCTGTGTTGTCACCCATTACAAAGCTGGAAAGGTTACTATCTGGTTGTAAGATTCTGTTCAGCAATCTGCGATTGTTGTCTTGTGAAGCCGTCTATATTATTTGTGAAGGCTTGTTTTCTTTCACGTCTGAGTGGTTCCTACACTTTCTGTTTCCCCTCTTGGGGGGAGGGGGACTGGAGTTCCAACCATCTACCACCCTCTGACTTAACACATTCTGTTGTAAAGTCACCAGCTGTGAGGGGATCTTTCATTGACATTTTCATTTGAGTGTTTATTACACTTTGTGTTTTCCTGCCTATCAGCTGTGAGTGTATCTTTCCTTGAACATGCCTCTGTCTATCTCTGCTGGTTTGTGTTTCCCTGGGGGAGTGAGTCCCAGTCATCTACCACCCTCTGACTGACACATTCTGCCTATCAGCTGTGAGGGGATCTTTCCTTGAACATGCCTCTGTCTGTCTCTGCTGGTTTGTGTTTCCCTGGGGGAGTGAGTCCCAGTCATCTACCACCCTCTGTCTGAACACATTCTGCTTATCAGCTGTGAGGGGATCTTTCCTTGAACGTGCCTCTGTCTATCTCTGCTGGTTTGTGTTTCTCCTAAGGGAGTGAGTCCCAGTCATCTACCACCCTCTGTCCGACCACATTGCGCCTATCAGCTCCACATGTGTCTCTCTGTTTCTGCTGCTGTGTTTCTTTCCTGTACTGCCTCTCATACATTTGAAGATCTTGTACTGACTCCGAGCCAATTCAATCACCCTCATCAACTGAAAGTCAACATTCCTTTGTCCCCTTAATGTCTCCCTGGCCCATACAGAAAGTCCCTTGGCCTTGTCAGGTTTGAACCCTTAGCTGCATCAACTGACTTGAACTGTCTGCTCAGATTAATCATTACAGTCAAATTTGGACCTTCCCACATTGATGGGGAAATATCCAGCACAAAGTGCTGGTTAGTGGTGACATTTTGTGAGTCTCATTGTCAAGTTCTGCGAAAACACTTCTAAAGATCTGCCCAAGCAAATGATTTCTGTATTGGATAGTTTAACTGCACCTTGCACATTGTACAGATGTAACAGTTGTAATTACATGTAGTGTGGTCATTACTCTAAAATATGATGATTGGGGATAACATGTACATGTAGAAATACAACCAGCCATTCTCATTAACTGTAATAATTGTACATTACATGATAAATTGTTTGTAAATATGCAGAGGTAATTTATATTTTTATATTTTTGCTATTTTTGTATCAATTGTTAAATGAATATTGCTGCAAATTGCCTACTGACCTGATTGACCTGCAGTGTACAATCATTTCTGTAAAAATGTCTGAAATACCTGTGTTTGTAAGTACATTGTATTAAAATTCGTCGTCTGTTTCGCAAATGCACTTTTCTTATGAGTTTTACTGTGCTGAACATTATTTAATAATTTGTAATGTATGCAGGGCCCCAATGGAAGTTTTTTACAACTGTTTGGGCACACCCTGGGTATAAAGAAATGGAACAAATAAATAAAAGAAATCAAGTGAGATGGCTTGACTTTTCAATCCTAGTAGGGTCTGTCTCAAATGCAAACAAAACTATGTGAATATTTGATATTGCTCATCTGAAGATTGGGCAAAGTGAGCCAGATTGTTCTATTTTTATAACTTCTATTTTGTATTAATATGTATAGTCTGATGTACATTTTACAGCAGCCAACTTCCCTTGTTTTTGTACCAAGTCATAAGAATCATGAAACTTGCCATCATTGGATCCAGTACAACCCAGATTTGTTATCTTTTTAATATCAATATCTTTTTAATTGTATAGTGTTTACAATGGGTCAGATGTTTGTTATTTCCAGATGAATGTTGCCTTTATTATGCACTGAATGCCCGCATCATTAGCGTAATGCTGACATAGCAGGCTGACATAGTCTAGTGTGGGGTTTTTCTCTTTGTCTTGTGTCACTAACAATTGAGCAAAGGGTTTGAGTTAATGATACACAAGGTTTTCAAGCAAATCAATAGAATTCTTTTCTCAGTCATTTTTGGCTGTCAGTGTAAATCTCTGACTTTAGAAAAGGCTACACCAAGTTAGGACACAACATACATGTACATGTATGTGAAATTGTCTCATGTATTATTGTAAGTTTTCTGTCATATATTCCGCATGAGACAGCCATCACGGATTTGATCCAATCTTTCAAAATGAGGATTGCATTGCTGCTTTGTTTTAGTTGTCACACTTTGAATATTCATAAAGGTTTGGAAATGATAACTCAAAGGATCCTGATGTTTGGCAGTATAATATTGTTTTATTTCTAAAGGTTGTTTGTTACTTCCTTGCTGCAATACTCCAGAAAGATTTTTAGTGGTAATTTTCCTTCATCTCAAAAGACAGTACTGAAACCTCCTCCTTAACTTACTTTGTATTTATAGATAAGTTTCCAGTGAAAGTAAAGCTTCATGATTATTCCTGGTATGAAGTTATAAAAAAATTCAAAATACATTTTTGTTCTTACATCATGTATTTTGGTTTTTGAACTAAGCTTACATCTTTTAAGTTGCATCTAAAATTGATGGGATTGTTGTTGTATGCCGATGTAGTTAAATAAAGACTCTTTGTAACTGATTGCTTGTTTGTTAACAGCTGTGTGGTTTTTTTTTTTGTGTGTGTGTGTCAAGTTCTAAACAGCGCTGGGTGAAACTGTGGGAGAGACAAGTTAAAAGGGGAATTATTTGGTTGAAGAAAAAGATACATTAAAAGTTGCTTGTTGCTGCATATTGCTCAATGTATAGTTTTACTTAATGACCATCCCCCCCTCTTTATTCAATGAGAATTGGGAGGTATAAACATTATTAATATTCCTTTCATTTTGCAGGCAAAAAGTTGTAAAGTGATGTAAAGTGGATTTTTTTAGGCTTGGTTTGATCAGTTAATATAATGTGAGGGAGACAAATCACATAACACCACAATACAGAGGACCCCAAAGCCCAACCTCGACCCCAAAGCCCAACCTCGTCCCCAGTGCTTGCTTTATTTCCAACCGCGTTTCCAATAGTAAACCCTGGATAGAAAACTTTCTTCCTGTATCCTGATTGGATACCGCAATTGGCTAGTAATGGATTTTTATCGTGTACTTGGTGCTATTATTCACAACGTGCAGTACGTGTTTTCGCGATCATTCGTCCACGCCTTCTCGAAAATACTAAATTCCTTTCCAATTTGCTCATATTAATATGAAATATGATACTGCATGTTGTCTCGATAAGATCGTAACAGTTTGATTTCAAAAATCGTGTTTTCATAACTCACGCCGTGCTCGCGCTGCTACGAATTGACTCTGTTTTTACCCCAGACACCGCATACAAAAACAAACGCTAACGTGTAACGCATATCCAGGCACCAGACTGTTCCTTATTTGCATACGTGTGCAAAAATCTTGCACATGCAAATGATCCAATACCAGGGTGAGAGAGCAGGTAGTGGTGGGCGCGTACTGCTCGACACCCTGGGGACGAGGTTGCCCAAAGCCCTCCTGTTTTGACCCCGCCCAGTCCGAAAGTCCGAAACCAACTTTTTTGAATACCGCCCTCTATTGCACCGAGGTCAATGACCAACACCAGGAAATAAATCTGACGGCTCATCATCATCATCAAGCGATCGACAAGATTGGGTCAAGATTCTTGGCTCGCTAAAGAAGGTTGGTAAATTTGTTCTTTTACCACATTTTACTATATTAGTTATATATTTAAAGTGATAATTATGGTTGGGTATCGCATCGTGACAATTTTGATTCTTTTTAAAGATACAATCATTGATTTTTTAGAGGTTTTTCTTTCCAAAAAAAAGGGACCAACTTCCCAACCTCCAACTTCCCAAGACTAGCCTAGCTGGAGTTACCCAGCCCTGAGTTTTATCATTGGGTTGTCTATTAGGGCTGGAGCGAATTTTTCTCGTAACTTGTAGTATAGCCTAGGCAAAATTTTTTGGAAAATGTTCAATTTTGTCCCCGTTACACACTAATTGCAACTGCAACTCACCCCAAACTTGCCTGGAATAACCATTACACAGGTCCTTGAAGTAAAAAACGATCCACGATGAAGATTCAGCCTACAATTGCAGTGAAAACAGGAGGAATAACCGCTAACTTGACAACCTTGCTGGATTGGCCAGGACCGCAATTGGTTTGTGCACAAAAAAAATTGTGTACAATGAATGGCGGTCGATTAACAGGCACAGAGAGCGATCGCTGTCAACTACTCGTTTTCGCCGGCTGCGCTGGCTGTTGGCGCATGACGTCACGCGGAAGCGTAATACCCGATGACTGTTTCATGCACTATTGGTTGCGGTTCCAGTACCAAAGCTGTGATGCAAGTGGTAAACCTTATATTAGTGCATGAAACAGTCATCGGGTGTTACGCTTCCGCGTGACGTCATGCGCCAACAGCCAGCGCAGCCGGCAAAAACGAGTAGTTGACAGCGATCGCTCTCTGTGCCTGTTAATCGACTACGGAAGCTTGAATTGCCTTCCGAGATACCGCCATTCATTGTACACAATTTTTTTTTGTGCACAAACCAATTGCGGTCCTGGCCAATCCAGCAAGGTTGTCAAGTTAGCGGTTATTCCTCCTGTTTTCACTGCAATTGTAGGCTGAATCTTCATCGTGGATCGTTTTTTACTTCAAGGACCTGTGTAATGGTTATTCCAGGCAAGTTTGGGGTGAGTTGCAGTTGCAATTAGTGTGTAACGGGGACAAAATTGAACATTTTCCAAAAAATTTTGCCTAGGCTATACTACAAGTTACGAGAAAAATTCGCTCCAGCCCTAATAGACAACCCAATGATAAAACTCAGGGCTGGGTAACTCCAGCTAAGACTAGCCCCATAAATGTGGCCAATTTACTGGACTACCTCCGTAAATAAAGGCCACACCTCCACCAAGGGTAAAATTTCCGTACTGGATCACTAGCTTGAGTAACTCTAGCCCCATAAATGTGGCCTATTTACTGGACTGCCTCCGTAAACATAGGCCACACATAAGCCACATCCACATGTACAAAAATCGTGTCGACTTTGCCAAATTTTGATTTTCACATTTAGGCTTAGTTTGTAGGATTTTTTTGCTTTAGAAGCATACTCACCCTCTTTATAGGCTAGTCAGAAAGTGCTGCCTTTTTCAGATGTCTAATTTTTGTGAAATTTCATGTTGAAATTTTGATATGCAAACGTGTAAAAATGAATCTGGAAATTTCACGAAAAATATACATCTGAAAAAGGCAGCACTTTCTTCATTTATGGGGCTTACGGAGGCAGTCCAGTAAATAGGCCACATTTATGGGGCTAGAGTAACTCCAACTCCAACAATATTCAATGAAAATGGAGCATGTCAGCTGGAGTTACTCTAGCCCGACTGCGTCTGGCCGTACAGTACTATCGCAAGCTCTGTAGTACGGCCAGACGCCCGATGCTTCCACAGAGACTGAATTTTGTTGGCCGCCGATGTAGCGATTTTGCTACATCTTTCGATCGCGATTATCTTTTCATCCAGGACACAAATTTCCAAAGTTAAGGTTCGTAGTCGTAGAGCAACTCATACCTTTTCGAAAAAACGTTGTTTGGTCTCAATATTTTCATCCATCTGGCCACAAGACGAATTTCAGTCATCAGATTCCACAAATATCGTCCCCCATGCGATCCCCCATGCGATTTCAAAATGGCGGCCGCGCTGTAATGTATGCAATATGCAGGCGCGCCCGCGCAAAGTCATGAATATGCATAACAGTCTGTGACGTATGACCTCGTGTTTTTGGACGTGCGTGCGGCGGGGCCGTACGTCCAAAAACACGAGGTCATACGTCACAGACTGTTTATGCATATTCATGAGTTTGCGCGGGCGCGCCTGCATATTGCATACATTACAGCGCGGCCGCCATTTTGAAATCGCATGGGGGATCGCATGGGGGACGATATTTGTGGAATCTGATGACTGAAATTCGTCTTGTGGCCAGATGGATGAAAATATTGAGACCAAACAACGTTTTTTCGAAAAGGTATGAGTTGCTCTACGACTACGAACCTTAACTTTGGAAATTTGTGTCCTGGATGAAAAGATAATCGGGATCGAAAGATGTAGCAAAATCGCTACATCGGCGGCCAACAAAATTCAGTCTCTGTGGAAGCATCGGGCGTCTGGCCGTACTACAGAGCTTGCGATAGTACTGTACGGCCAGACGCAGTCGGGCTAGAGTTACTCAAGCTACTGGATCACCACTTTTTTTCAATTAATTTTCAAGCGCCAAAAGTTGCATCCTTTATGGTTATTCCCTCTACTTTCCCTCCTCCACTCTCACCCTCTCCTTTCCTTTATTTCTATTTATTGTTTTGTGCAAATATAACTTAGTATAACGCGTAAGCTGTAACGTATTATTGTTTCGACTTTTGAACCCACTTTGGCACTAGCCAAATGCTAGTCAAAACAGCGGCGGACTAGTCAAACTAGCCCGATTGGTGTGTCAAAAATGACGGGCTACGGCAAAGATGAAAAGACAGGAAGAAATATATCATCAGTTACATTAAGAAAGCAAATCTTTGTATTTGAGTGGTCGGGCACAACCCGACCACTCTTTGGATCTGTTACAACTGACATGTACAATTAATCTTCTTTCTTTCTTTCTTTCTTTCTTTCTTTTTTTCCGGACAATACGTTTCCGGGGGTTTTCTCCTAAACGGTATATGGTATGAACTTTCAATATATATCGACCCTCATCTGACGTGGTGCATATTACTCTGACGTCATGATTACGTCATCAGATGTCAAATTACAAGTGATTTTATCTAAAAAAGTGACCAATTACTTTCACTTATAACTCTTGAACTAAACATTCAATGATGTTTGTATTCTGTAATCAGATAGACCATTAATCGCTAAACATTTTTTGTTGTGTACGTAAACTCGCTTGACCTTTACTTCCGGGTCTACCGGAAGGTCAAAGTTAGGTGAATTCAAAATGAAGACGTTAGCCTGAAATCAAAACAAAGCAACATTTCTTCCGAACGGTTCAGGGTATGATCCCAAAACCTTGTGTGAACTTGTACCATATTACGAAGATGTTGCAAATTTTGTTACGTCATCACGACGTCATCAGGTATCAAATTACAAGCGATTTAAGGGCAAATTTTGACAAAATAGTTTGCGTTGTATCTTTTGAACTAAATAGAGTATCATGTTCATTTTTCCGAGAGGTTGTAGACTATGCCGTGAAAAACATTTCGTGTTCCCGGACGCAAAACCATTTGACCTTTACTTCCGGTGTTAAAAATTATCCTCTCCGAACTCTATCAGTATTCACTAACCGTTTTTGACTGATGACGTCATCAAACAAGAAATAACTTTTTGGTGCACATAGATTGTTTACTGAAATTTATCACACCGTTAAAGATATCTTTTTGAAATATTGATTGTACTTGAAGGGATTTAATTTTGTGATCCTTTTTTGTACATATATTCCTAACTTAACTGGGCAGTGTATAATGAAAAGGCTCTCCGCCCGACCACTCTGCGTTTGTAACTAAACAAACACGAAACTCTAGTTAGGTGTTGGGCTTTAGCCCAAAACCTATTGTTTTTGCTAGGGTTTTTAGGGTTTGTTTTTCTTCTATACACATTCCTTCTCCAGAACTGTGTGTCATAAAATGAAAACATATATGAACTTCAATTGTCAATACATGAATGCACAACCTACTGCAGATGTGCTTTTTTGCAATTACGTAATCATGACGTCATCATGGGTCACATGAAGTCACTTCAAAAAATAATAAATTTAATCTTTGAAATTCAATATAAAATCAACCCTGAGAGACCGGAACTTGAATTTTGCGGGAATCGACATGAATCTTGTGCGCGTAAAATCGCGTGACCCTTCCTTCGGTCGAAACCGGAAGTGCCTAATAATTTGAAAGTGGAAAAAGATATGAACTTGCTTTCAACAATATTGGGGTCTGGCTGGATTGACCTTTCCAAAAAAGTAATGGGTGACGCCATGAAGAGTTGGAGCGCCCTCTAGCGGCAGGTTAAAAAACGTCAAAAACGCATTTTCACTTGATATCTATGGCGAAGTTTGCGGTATTCGCTTCAAAATTAGTGTTCATGATGACTTTAATGCAGACAACACCTGTACGCGAAAAAAAAGATTAGGTCATCAGACCGGAAGTTACAATAAAAAGACCTTTAAACCTATTTTGCTAGTTTTACACACCATTTTGGACCTCTGTTGGTAGCCCCTGGGGAGCCCTTATGTAAACCAAACTCCACTCCCTGCTCCACAGTCCCAGCGAGATAATGACTTGTGGTTAAATGAAATACCACCTGTTAGCCACACTGCTTTCTGGAACTATACTTTCTAATGAAATGTGGTTTTATGCTAGCATAACAGTAACAGATCGTTCTCAGCCATTTATTCATGGATTTTCACATTTCAACATATAAAACAAGTTAACATTTCAGGTATGTCATTAATATAATACTTTTGTTGGCCGACAGATTAAATTTAGCAACCAAATATTATGCTTGAAATCTCTCAGGCAGAGTGACCTTCGCTCCTTTTAGGAACCAATTATAGGATAAGTGCTTATAAATATCTTAATCCCTTAGGGCAGGCTCTCCAAAATGGTGTGTTCCAACCCGAGTTGCCTATATGGTTGGTCGGGTTGGTCTTAGGACGAGTGTTAACGTCATGCCGGCCACACACATCAACTCAAAATATGCATGCTTAAATCCATGTTTCACTTTTTCAACATGCCGCCAGAGGGCGCTCTAACATTTGATAACGTCACCTGTAATTCTTTTGTACAGTACTGCCTAGGCAGACACTCATATCGTTGAAAGCAAGTTCGCATCTTCTGCCAATTTCAAATTATAAGGTACTTCCGGTTTCGGCCGGAAGGAAGGATCAAGTGATTTTGCACTTAATACCAAAAATGAAGACCCTGCAATATTGTATCGATTGCCATAAAAAAACAAAATTAAATCTGTAGCATTTGATTTTATATTGATTTTCAAAGATTAAATCTAGAAATCTTTGATTGCTTGCAATATGATACTTGATGACGTCATTGTGACGTTATTACCAGAAATTTCAAGAGCTATTTCAACTGTGCTATAGCCCAATCTTGATTATATCTATCACGGTTGATATTTGAAGGTTTAAAGGTCTTTTTATTGTAACTTCCGATCTGATGACGTAATCAATTTTTTTTCGCGCATATGTCTTGTCTGCTTTAAGGTCATCATGTACATTAATTTTGAAGCGAATACCGCAAACTTCGCCACAGACATCAAGTGAAAATGCATTTTTGACGTTTTTTTAACCTGCCGCTAGAGGGCGCTCTGACATTTGATGACGTCACCTGTAATATATTTCTGAAGTACAGCCTAGGCAGACACTCACATCTTTGAAAGCAAGTTCGTATTTTCTGCCAATTTTAAAAACTAAGGTACTTCCGGTTTTAACCGGAAGGAAGGGTCACATGATAGAAACTGATGGTGGTCAAAAGGTGAAAAGTAAAAGTTAAACAGAAGGACAATATTAATCTTAGGGTTTAACACTTTTGGAATAAATTTAGAATTATGAGCTTTTAAGAAAAAAAATTGAAGTGATAGCTGATAAGGACTGCATTAAAGCAAGCCCGACTAAATCTAGAATCCATCAGCGGTAGGTAGATACATCTTCGCGTTGTACTGAATAAGGATAAGATTTGTTGGGTGTATAGCCAGTATGAATTAACATGCAATACTGGCCTGAGTTTGACAAGCTAGGAAAGCAACATGTGATGGTGTGCCAACGTGTGTTCACGGTGGCCATTAAGTTAGCGCGCATGCACATGAAAGGTAAACCTAGTTACACATAGCAAAAAAAGTGATCTAAGGTTTCGCACCCTAATTTATGTAAATCTTTTTTTTGCTGGATAAGTTACATTAAAAGTGAGGAAAGTATCGTTGAGTGTTCAGAGCACATTTAATGAGCACATTAAGGCTAAATTATCGCTTATTGTTTAATTTCTAAGCGATTCGGCTTAAAAATGTTGTATAATAATCTTACGACACTCTTATTTCGATGAATTGTTTGAGTTTCGTGAAACAAAAGTCGGTGTATATTTACTCAATTTTCTAAGTGAGAATCTGTTTTTGTTTTCAAATTATGGTTCCTTGATTTATTACAAGCATACAAAATTAAGCAAAATTAAGAGTGAACCATATACAGTGATCTCAGGTTACAAATAGCAAGTCCCTTGGACCATTGGAAAGGCTAGTAGTTTGGTAACCTGTTGAACTTTCAGCTATGTCACTTTCTTGTATCGGTGGTACCACATGGTACCGAGACTCAAACACGGATGTGTGTGCAAAAATCATGTTGAACAAAAACAGATCAACATGCCACGGATGTCACAGAGGCAAAGCGAACTGATCCCGGATGAAGAGTGAAGCATATACAGTGATCTCAGGTTACAAATAGCAAGTCCCTTGAACCATTGGAAAGGCTAGTAGTTTGGTAACCTGTTGAACTTTCAGCTATGTCACTTTCTTGTATCGGTGGTACCACATGGTACCGAGACTGAAACACGGATGTGCATGCAATAAAATGTTGAACAAAAACAAATCAACATGCCACGGATGTCACAAAGGCAAAGTGAACTGATCCCGGATGAAGAGTGAAGCATATACAGTGATCTCAGGTTACAAATAGCAAGTCCCTTGAACCATTGGAAAGGCTAGTAGTTTGGTAACCTGTTGAACTTTCAGCTATGTCACTTTCTTGTATCGGTGGTACCACATGGTACCGAGACTGAAACACGGATGTGTGTGCAATAAATCATGTTGAACAAAAAACAAATCAACATGCCACGGATGTCACAGAGGCAAAGTGAACTGATCCCGGATCCAGGAACGTTCACTTTCACTCTCGACCCAGTGCTTTATAATTTATTTAGATTTCCCATATTAAACTATTCAGTTCTAAACTGGGGTAGTTCCTCAGTAAATTTTGACAAAATTTTATTGCTACAAAAGAGAGTATACGTTCGCATCATTTCTAATGCTGGCCACCGTGTGCATACTGCCAACATATTTGCAAATCTAAAACTGTTAAAAATTAAAGCATATAAGTACATGAATCATGCATTACTGGTTTAGCTCATGCTTTATGTTGTCATCAAACGTACATTCACACAATACTCAAAGTGCTTCCAGAAAAAAATATCCATGTTTGTTACAGTCGAACGTCATTGTTCAAAACAGTCTTATTAAACGTGGTGTAAATTTCTGGAACAATCTGTGTGAATCTATAAAAAAAAAAAAACCATCACAGGCTCTTTTTTGTCAAAAAAACCTACAAAAATAAAAATAAAACAAAATTAATCCTGATGCATATTAATATTAACTGTAATGTTTAATTTATTTCGTATTTATTACATTTCTTTTCCCAGGGTATTACTTGGTAAAGAAAGTTACGTTATGTCTTAGTACCTGCATTCACACTCATATGCTGGTGTAGTCCTTTGTCCTGTCTGTCCCTAGGTTAGGGTACAAAAGCCTTTTTGCTTCACCCAAACCTAAATGTTGTCCTTTGTGTAATATTTTGATATTAAATGTGTACTATTTGATATTAAACATAACCTGTAATATTGTATTTCAACTTATTGTAAATCTTTGAAAATCAATATAAAATTGCTACAGATTTGATTTTGTTTTTATGGCAATGGATACAATATTGCAGGGTCTTCATTTTTGGTATTAAGTGCAAAATCATGTGACCTTTCCTTCCGGTCGAAACCGGAAGTGTGAGTGTTTGCCTAGGCAGAACTGTACAAAAATGTTACAGGTGACGTCATCAAATGTTAGAGGGCCCTCTGGCGGCATGATGAATAAGTCAAACATGGATTTAAACATGCATTGATGTGTGTGGCAAAGTTATCCATGGCCCAACACTGTGTGGTTGTTCCTACAACCTCTAGTTGTGACTGATTTTATTAACTGTTTAGCGTTAAAATAGCCGCAACTAGAACTGTTTTCGTCCAAGTGTCTTTCCTTTAAGAAATTAAGCTTAAGACCTTATAAGCCCACTTGTTTGTCATGTTGATTATGAAATTGAATTATTTTTAATCCACAGACAATGATTTTGTACTACTTGGTACTTGTACTTGGTACTTGGTTGGTTTCCTCCTGAAACATCCTCTAGGGATCTTGACTAGGAGGTCACGGGGAAGTGTCGGCACCTAGGTCGCGGTCATGATGTGGTTGTAGTAGTTGTCCCTAAAGGTCTTGTGCGTCAAAGAGTCAGTGATGTGTTGGGGCAGGCCATTCCATAATTTAATTGTCCTTGGGAAAAAATGAGTTCTTGAATACAGTTGAGGATGTTTGCACTATGTTAAATTGGTTGTTGTTCCCCCTCCTGGATCTCTGTGTTTTTGGTTGAAGATAGTCTGAAGCATCAATGTCAATGGTGTGAGTGATGATCTTGTAGAGTTGAGTGATCTGGTGGGTTTCCCTTCTATCAGTTAACTTCTCCCATTCAAGAGACGATAACATGTGGGAGACACTGCTCTGTCTGGTGTAATCTCCATGAACGAAGCGTGCAGCTCTGCGCTGAATTTTCTCTATCTCAGACTGATGACTGATTTTATAAGGGTTCCATGCTGCTACACCATATTCTAAGAGTGGCCGGACGAGTGTGAAATATAACCTTTCCTTAACGCTTTTAGAGCTCATGTAGAAATTTCGTTTGATGAAGTTGAGGACTCTCGTAACTCTCGCCTTGGTAACGGCATGCTGCGTCTGATTTTCCCATCCCAAGTCGTGTTGGATTTTTATGCCTGGTACGTGGATTCCTTAGTTGCTTCAAGACCCACTCCATCTCATAGGCAGGTTCACCAGGGTTGCGTTTCCGAGAGACTCTCATCGATTTACATTTGCTCGCATTAAATCGCATACCCCACATAGTAGCCCATCCAGTGAGGTAGTCTAGGTCAGCCTGGAACAATTTCTCATCTTCATTGGAGTTGATCTGATGATATATGAGGCAGTCGTCGGAAAATAGCCTGATAATGCCCCTCACAGTAGCCTTGACCAAGGCGTTGGGCTTATCGATTCGCCGATAAAAAAAAAATCGCCGATAATAAAATCCCTAATCAACTTGGCAAGGCATAATTAAGTGCACATATCAATGCCCGTGCGCTGCTAGTGAGAAAGTAACTTGTACCATACAGCAAGGCTATGCTTGTACATGTACGTACGCACGTACACACACGTACTCATACAACAGCCATGCACACACAGCACATGCATGAGCTAGTCTGCGTAACCCAATGCCTTGATGGTTTTAAGTTGACCCAGCAAAACCTATTACGGTAATGAGGTACCACCCCCCGCGTATACTGAATTCTCATTGGTCAGCTAACAAACACGTCGCATCCGCGAAGAAACGCTGCAATGGCGGCCCGTTGCTGTGGGTGAAAGTCGTTCAGTCCCAGTCTGTCCGAAGCAGTACTGAAGGCTCAAACGAATTCTGCAGGTAATGCTGTCATTAGACGATCGTTGCCCACTCAAATGGATTCATTACACGAGCCGAAAAACTCGAATCAATGTCAAATTGTTGAAAAAATTGACGAACATTTCGGTCTCGCTAAAAAAGACGCCATGATGACTAATGCATTATGCATGCCGCGCGACGTCACATGATTCTTGTGAAGCTTACGATTGGTCAGCTTCAAAATGAATTAATCATACTATTGGGAAGGTTGTTTCATGTGATTGGTCCAAGACGAATCTACATAATCATCACGGCATACCCGCATATCCTGAAGCCCGCCCATTTTCGTCCAAAACTGGATGAAAAAGTAAAGAAAGACATTAAACCCGGAAAGTTGCAGACCCAACAAGGCGGTCGTTCGACAGGCCACGCGGCGCGTATATCCCCCACACGTACGTACGTACACCCACACGCAGAACATAGTAGGCCTACATTTACTGCCTTACACCATGCGTACAGTCCGTACTCACGTGTGTGTGCTTGCTGGTTGTGTTAGTACCGAACCGTTCGTACGGACAAGGGTCGGTGGTACACGCACGTAGCCGCGTTGATTGTGGGTGCAGGGCCCGATTATCTCCCTTCGACAAAAAGCCGAGAGACCGCATTGAACAAGGCTACCCTCACAGCTAATTGAATGTCGTTGATGAAAAGGAGGAACAAGTGTGGTCCCAACACAGTCCCCTGTGGCACACCGCTGAGAACTTTATGCCAGCTGGACAATTCACCGATGACAACAACCCTCTGTATCCGGTTGTTTAGGTATGCAGAGATCCAGTTTTTAATCTTTCCACTGATGCCATAATGATCAATCTTCTGAAGGAGTTTCTGGTGTGGTACTGTGTCGAACGCCTTTGAAAAGTCCAACACTGCTACATGTATATCAGTGGTGATACCATTGTTGTGATTACGGGCAAGGTCATTGAAAGTCAAGATGAGTTGACTCTCACATGAACGTCCTCTACGGAAGGCATGCTGATTTTCAGATAGAATTTGATGCTGGTCGAGGTGTTTCATCAATTGACTGTCAACAATATGCTCCAGAAATTTGCAACACACTGAAGTTAGGGACACTGGTCTATAATTAGCTGGATCAGATGTAGCGCCCTTCTTGAACAAAGGGGTTATGTTGGCCTTTTTCCAATCTGCCGGCAGCTCACCTGTGTCTAAAGATTGTTGGAAGATGTGCGCAAGGATGGGGGCGATTTCATCCGCAGCCAGTTTGAGGGCTCTATTTGATATTTGGTCTGGCCCAGCTGCCTTGGAAACGTCCATTGATTTAATCAGTTTCAGAACACCTCCCTCAGTCACTTTTATGTCAGGCATGTCAGGGTAACTACTGTCAGGCAAGCATGGTAACTGCAAGGCTTCCTCTCTAGTAAAGATGCTACTGAATTGATTAGCTAGAGCCTCGGCTTTCTCCTTGTCACCAGTTATGTCAACGTCATTAACCTTGAGGACCTGAACACCAGAATTATTTCTACGTTGTGATTTGATATATTGCCAAAATTTCTTGGGGTCATCAGTAGACGTCATAGCTTCCACATGGGCACGATGAGCTTTACGGAGTGAGGGAATTTATGGAGACGTTTTGTTTTGTTTTTTCAAAATAATTTATCCCTGGATTCCATTTCAATCAGACTCGGTGATCAAATTTAATTTAAATTTTAAAAAAGCAGCTGCAATAATTCAACTCTGTCGTGACGTAAAAAAGAAGAAGAAGAAAGCCTGTCCATGGCGCTACTGCTATGAGCTAATGTGGCAGACACAAAACAAAGCCATGCATCCCAACCGATCCCATACGTACATTTACGTGCCTGCTGGTGCACATGTACGTATTTCATAATTCATGTTTTCCAGTGATGCGCCATGACCTCTGTGGCAAAATGGTGATAAGTGTACCTTCCTCACAGTGTGGTACTGACGCTACCCACATACATTTTGAATGTGGTGCTGGACTCCATTGTCCATTGTTTTTACAAGTCAGCTCCCTGTTTATTTCAAGGTCTTCAAACTAAGTCAGTTATCGTACAGCCAATTGTGTTCTGCCCTACTCAACAAAAAGAAAGAGAATGTCCAACACCACTTTTACAGTATTCCTCTCGATTAATATTTTTTTTCGATGTCTGTTATGAAACACCGTAGTGGCAAATCTTGTTATGAATCTGGTGTTGAATGAGGGGATCACTTGATGGTGGAATGCTGTGCCCAATGTGGCGATAGCTTGATGCTGGTCTCTATCTAGACCCGTGAACGAGGCGTCAATAACAACGCGTTTACGAGTCTAGGCTCTTGCTTTATTGATATATGAGAGTCCAAAATTTTCGGTCTAGCAGTTCTACCTATTTTGTATTCACTTTTATAACAGTACTGCTCCAACAACATGAACTCAGAAACCAGCTCTCCCCTTATACTAGTTGTCAAGATTTTCAACAAAATTATGACAAAAACAATGACATCAGTATCCATTTTTTTCCAAGTTGATGCCGTGAGAATCAATGCAGTTTTAATGTACAATGGTTGAATTTGACATCGTAAAAATGTCAAACAAATATTGAAGTATTTAACCGTTGACTTTCAATAATTTACACCATAAAACCGGAATACTCTTAACAGCTTAAAGCTTTAGTACCTTCCTAATGATTTCTCATGGTTCAATAATTTTCCCATCAGATTTCATCCAAAATGGCTGAACAAGAAGAGATGATGCCAACACAAGATGCTGAGAGACAGGGGCAGGTTGCTGATGGAGACTGTGCAGAGACTCAGGAGCAAGCACTGGCCTTGAGGAGACCAGGCAACCAGGACCAGACAACAGGTGAGCAATAAACCCTGGCTGTAAGCAAACCGTATGCACGTTGATTCCTGGAGACATTTCACTATTGACTTGTTCACGCTTTACAGTTTGTACGGAATTAAAATGCAAAGGAATTGTTTAAGTTAAGAAATGTGTATTGAAGTGCAAGGGGCTATTCACTTTCTTTACTTCTTGACTTCATTGAATTTTTTTTTGCAGGAATTTATTGTAATTGTTTTTTTTAAATGGTTATGATGAGTGCAGTGGTAAGAATAATTCCATCTGTCACCTCATGAAACTATTCTTTATGTTGCACGAATGTGAAACATTCATTATTTGTTTATACAACGCCTGAATAAATCCTTGTCATCTGATTTGTTAGAGCCATCAGAGCCATGTTACAGTGCCACCAATAGTGTGACCATGGAATGGAACTTCTATTTTTGCAGTGTAGCCAGGCCGTGGGTTGGGGTGAATAATCCAATAAGTCATGTGATCAGTGGCCCACCAATCAGATGAGGGGGATTTCTTCAGGCATTGTGTAATGAGAGACATTTTATTCCCGTTTTCCAGACATGATCCCAGTTGCAGCAGTCAATCAATTGCAACAGTCAGTGCAGCAGATATCTGGCTCTGGACACGTACCCATCTTCAACCCAAAAGATTGCACCTTCAATATCTACCAATCAAAAGGTAGAAAACAAATAATTAATGATACACAATCTCTTTTTATGCATCCACTCCTATTTGCTTATTTCTATTTAATACATGATTCAAATAGGTTTCTGATGAAATAGTAAACATTGTTGATATTGTTGATGAGCATAATAAAGCAGGACAAATGTCAAGGTCACTGTTTGTCTGTATACAATGATGTAGTTGCTCCCACCAAGTATTGTAAACTTAATGCAATTTTGTACAGTTTCATCAAAGCAGAGACCTTTTGCTGCTTTACCAACCACTGGCCTCAACTAGAGATGCGTTACTGTAAACTTGTGTAGTAAACTTGCAATTAAGCATTAAACCTCCTAGTGTTCTTCACTTTGGCCAATGGAGTTAGCACCCCAAATTCAAATTCATTCTGTAATCTTCTGTGTGTTTGGATAACACTTCAAATTACAGAGCGGAACCCCCCCCCCCCCCCACACACACACACACACACATATTAAAGCGGGGAAATTGTTTGACCCCCCCCCCCCCACCCGCTTTTTCTTCCCCAAATAAAAATTGTAGCCTACTATGATGATTCTATTGCTCAGAATACATGTAGCTGATTCAAATACTCCAAGCTCAAAAATGATGTTTAAAAGATGATCTTTTTCTCAAATTGGTTTCAGTGGTCAGAAATTGCCTCAGATCACACCACAGAAATTGCTCTTCTATAACTGCATGTCTTCTCAACTGAATCCCCCATTTACATTTAACTCCCCACATTTTCAACCCCAACACTACGCCCTACCCGATCTATGATCAGGTAAATCAGCTTGTTCCCTAATAATGTGCTTGTCTCCTTTTGAGTTCGACAATAAACAATTGCCCTTCTCATTTTCGAATTGATTGAAGATGATGCACATGCATCACACCACTCTGGTCATCCATCAGTTGACATATCAGAGAATCCACCAAGTACATCACAGCAACCGACAACATCACATGTGGCCTCAGGTGCACAAGGTAATTATCAATGAATGTACCAACTCCAAACCAGATGTCAATGTATTCATTCTTTACAGACTAGACTCACACTTGTAATGTGTACGATAGGAATACAATGAATGCTTTGTTTTTTGTTAATGTACAGAATTATTAAAAGCACATCGTCTTTTTGCCTCCAAAGAGTTTGAGAAAGTAAGACTTTTTTCGTGAAAATAAAGTATCATCTGACATTAATAGACCAATCCATTAAGTCCCGTCCCATTGTGTTCTGACCAATCACAGCTGCGACTTACATCTGACATGTGCGCACAAAAGTCTGACATGTGTGCACGCGCGTATGATGCGCACGGCTGTAACATGCAGTGTGGCATTGGAGAGGAGGTCATGTTAATTGCCTACGTGCACAGTAGGCGGGGCTTACTGGATCCAACATGCGTGCAGACGCATATGACGCTCACAGCTGTACCAGGCAGTGTGGCATTGGAGAGGAGCACATATTAATTGCCTACGTGCACAGTGGGTGGGGCTTACTGGATCGGTCTATTGCAGAGCTTTTGTAACACTTGTTGTCTGAGTGATTAAGATTCATGCATCATTGGGCAGGAGGTTATTTCAATCCTGTCACGTTTTTTCCTCCCACACTCACAAAGCAACAAGCTTTTAGTGCTTTAATTTTTGCATACAATGGGCCAATATTTCAGCTCAAAATGGTACTTTCTACAGACAAGGAGCCAATTTATTGCTTGGATGCCACAATGCATTGTATGATTATAGTCAGTCAACTCTATGCTCATTTCAACATTGTAGGATGCAGCGCCCCCAAAAAGATGAAGCTTGACAGTCCAGCCCAAGATGTTGCTGATTGCTGTGAAGATGCCCTGAAGTCACACTACAGGGGGAAAGGTAGCTTTGTTAAAGTGCTTCCATGGGTGGGTGATGACAGGAAACACATTACAGAAATCTACACAAAGTTACAGTTAATACTTGGTAAGTACAAAGTCATGCTTACATCATATGCCGATATATTACAACGTAAGACAAAGGAGGGAGACCTGATCCTAATAGCTGTTTTAACTGGGTTGGCTGGTAGAGGAAAGACCACACTGTTTGACAAAATTGCATATGATTGGGCAGTTGGTTCTAGTCAGGTACTACGGAAGTATAAACTTGTCTTCCTGTTGAAAATGCACGCACTGGAGCAGAGTTCAGATCTTGTTGATGCAGTTTTTGACCAACTCTTGGCTAAAGATGTATGTATTGAAAGAGGTGCCCTGGACATGTTTATCAAGAAGAGTCCTGGAAAAGTCCTTGTTTTACTAGATGGCTTTGATGAGCTCATGACTACCTCCTTGTGTGAATCCTCATTTGGTTCCATCCTGGAGATCCTTAGTGGAAAGATGTTGAGGGGTTGTACTGTACTTGTAAGCACCCGCCCCTCACACTTTCACAGACTTGTATCAGAGGAACTGGTTCAGGAACCATTCACACATGTCGAGGTAATGGGTTTCAGTAGGAAAGATGTCATCGAGTATGTTAATAAATTTCATATTGGTGAACCTGACAAGGCCAAGGGGCTTCTTAACAAGATTAAATCGTCAGGCCTTTTGTCTGACCTAGCTGCAAGTCCAATGCTTCTTCTTTTGATGTGTGTACTATGGCAAGAAGAGTGTACACTCCCAGAAACAATGTCACGTCTGTATCATGATGGATTTTCATATATCTTTCAAAGAAAAGGATTGGACTCACAAGGTAAAGTAGCAAAAGTTGTGATTGAAATTGGCAAGGTTGCGTTGCATGGTCTTCTTTCTCCAGATCAGTCACTCTCTTTCAAAGAAAGTGACTTTGAGCCGAGTGTGCTTGAGCTGGCTCTGAAGGCAGGTATTCTGACCAGACAGAGAGTCCGCAAGAGACTGCAGAGTCACAACAGTGTTCAGTTTTTTCACAAGACATTTCAGGAGTTCTCTGCTGCTGCTTACTTGCAAAACTTGTTAGAAGCAGACCCAGAGGAATTTCACAAGATTTTGAATGAAATCATGTCAAAGGGTGCAAGGAGGTTTGAGTATCTTCTGCGCTTTTGTTGTGGTGACAATGAGGCATGTACATATGAGATTATGAAGGTATTTCAGGTGAGGTATCAGGAGGACTTGTCATTCGAATCAGAGATGGGTCTGTTGGCACTTCATTGTTTCTTTGAAGGTCAATCCAAACGTTTGCCTCCAGAGGAATTCATACATTCATTCATAACAGATGAAATTCACATTCGTGGGCTTAACAGGGATTGTCTGAACTCGGTCATATACTTCGTAAAATGTGTTGCTGAACAGACAAAAGACAGTGGAAATGCTTACCTTTCGAAGGTTCATAAATTGCATGTACACTATTGTACATGGACATGGTTTATTGAGGAGTTAGCTGTTACCATGTGTGCAATGACAAATCTTCATCTTGTAGATTTCAATAGCAATGCAGATATTTCTGCAGATAAGTTGCTCAGGCATCTACCAAACTTAATACATAAATTATATCTTGCTGGTAATAACCTGGGTGGTACAGCAGCATTATGGTGCATGCATTTGAAACAGTTGAAGTCCCTCACAAAGCTGGACTTGAGTTACTGCTCATTGAATGGACAGGACATGAAACATGTTGCTGAGTCACTCGAGGATCTACCCAACTTGGGTGAATTGCGTCTTAATGGTAATGACCTGGGTGGTACAGCAGCATTGTGGTGCATGGAGGTAAAGCAGCTGCAGCACCTTCAGACGCTGTACCTCATGGGCTGTCACCTGACAGAGGAAGACAAAAACCATATTGATGAGTCACTGAGTAACCTGAAGAAGAATGGATTAAGCATTTGGACATAAATTTCACCAATAAAAATCGTGATTTAAATCGCGATTTAAATCATACAATTTTGTTTAAAAACATCACTGATTTAAATCAAATGATTTGTTTTTTAATTCACTGATTTAAATCATTTTGTAACAATCTTATTTTTTGCAAAGTAAATGACTGAGGGTCATTTTAATCATTTAAATCAACTGATTCCACTTACATGTAATTACAAAGAGTAAGATATTGTTAACACATTCAAACACCCCTACTTCATCAGCATCGACTCAACTTACATATTGGTTTTGCATAATACCCAAAATCATTGGTTTTGATTAAAGTCAAGATCTGAGTTTAAAAGTTTTTAAAAGTTTTTCTTCAAAGTTTGAATTTTAAAGGGAAGATACAACATTTGCAAACATCAAAAAATGAAATGATCAAATTATCACGAAATATCTTACTGGATTGTGAGGGAATGACAGTCTAAAGTATCCTGTAAAATCGTTTCTCCTGGTGTGCTGACATTTTCAAGAAAATTTGTATTTTTCCAACGCTGGTCTGCCGAGCAGTGTTGTAGAAAAGTGGCTTTTTTAAAACTCCGCTAACAGTTGTTCCGCATTTTTTTTTACAATGGATTACACACCTGTGAAGGGGTACAAGCCTGCCATACTGATTCGCTGACCTTACAATTCCCCAACGTCTATACATTGCTACGTTTCATCTTAAAGTAAGGTCAGGGAACCAGACTACAAGAACATGATTTGTTTGCTTGGTTTTTCCAGCATCTACAAGCCCAAAACGTGAACAAAATCAGATTAACAATATTTACTATTACATACTAATCCTCCAAATCCATTTATTTCTGAAAATTGTAGCAAAAGCAAATGTTATACATTGCCTTGAAAGACAGCACAGTCACTTTTGCTTTAATCATTCCTAATTGATCTTTTTACAGTAATATTGTGAATCAACTGTGCTGGTGTACATGTAGGCTTACCTGAACCATCTAAAGGTGTATTAAAGTCCCAATTGATAGCATTTATTCCTAACATTTCTCCATAAAACTTTTAGATTAAGTTTTAGCCTGGGGGTTTGGTCGGTATCAAATGAGGGGAATAATGCTGATTGTGATTTTGGTAAGGTATGCACCCCTGTAGTTGGAACATATGTGAAAGCATTGCAGCGGTATGTGGCAGCTTTTTGGGTGCTATCACTTAAACAAAAATTGCGACCAATACATGCTTGTTACCAGGTATAATTAGTCCGGTAACAAGCATATTGGCAGCAATATAATTTTAAGTGATAACACCCAAAAAAACTGCCACCGCTCACACTGCAAAGCTATCACACATTTTCCAACTCTAGATTTGCTTACCTTGCCAAAGATCGCTATGAGCACTGCTCCTTTTGATCATTTGATACCGGTGGCCCAATTTTTTTGACCGACGCTGATAGCCTATCCCTTATGAAAATTCCCCCTAGTCACCACAGTGTGTTATCTGTGTGGTCATAGTGTGCACACTATGATCACACCGAAACCACACTGTGAACACACAGTGAAAATTGCACACTGTGAATTGCCACACAGTGAACACACTGTGAAATCACCGTGGATTGGCCACAGTGTCTGTTCACACCGAGAACACACTGTGAACACACTGTGGTCATTCCACAGTGTGAATTGTCACTCTGTGAACACACTGTGAAATCACCGTGGATTGGCCACAGTGTCTGTTCACACCGAGAACACACTGTGAACACACTGTGGTCATTCCACAGTGTGAATTGTCACTCTGTGAACACACTGTGAAATCACCGTGGATTGGCCACAGTGTCTGTTCACACCGAGAACACACTGTGAACACACTGTGGTCATTCCACAGTGTGAATTGCCACTCTGTGAACACACTGTGAATTCACCGTAGATTGTCCACAGTGTCTGTTCACACCGAGAACACACTGTGAACACACTGTGGTCATTCCACAGTGTGAATTGTCACTCTTTGAACACACTGTGAAATCACCGTGGATTGTCCACAGTGTCTGTTCACACCGAGAACACACTGTGAACACACTGTGGTCATTCCACAGTGTGAATTGCCACTCTGTGAACACACTGTGAAATCGTGGAGTATTTGACCACACAGAAAACACAGCGAGATCACACTGTGTTCACACGGTGACCGTTTCACATTGTGACATCTCCCAGACTATGAAAACTGTGTGAATGATGTGTGATTTGAACATAGTTGGTCCACATAGAAAACACACTGAGATCACACTGTGTTCACACGGTGACCATTTCACATTGTGACCATTTCCAGACTATGAGAACTGTGTGAATGGTGTGTGATTTGAACATAGTTGGTCCACACAGAAAACACACTGAGATCACACTGTGTTCACATGGTGACCATTTCACATTGTGACCATTCCCAGACTATGAAAACTGTGTGAATGATGTGTGATTTGAACATAGTTGGTCCAAATAGAAAACACAATGAGATCACACTGTGTTCACACGGTGACCATTTCACATTGGGACCATTTCCAGACTATGAGAACTGTGTGAATGGTGTGTGATTTGAACATAGTTTCACAGAAAACAGGCGAGATCACACTGTGTTCACACGGTGACCATTTCACATTGTGACCACTCCCTGACTATGAAAACTGTGTGAATGATGTGTGATTTGAACATAATTGGTCCACACACTGTGACAGGTTCACACTGTGAACGGCCACTGTGTGAACTAACTGTGGACTCTTTGTGATTTTGTCACAGTGTTGGTCCACATTTAGAGCACACTGTGAACACACTGTGACAGGTTCAGACTGTGAACCGTCACTGTGTGATAACACTGTGAACTCACCGTGATAATTTCACAGTGCTGGTCCACTGAGAACACTGTGAAAACACTGTGACATTTTCACATTGTAAACCGCCACTGTGCGAACACATGGTGGACTCGCCGTGACTTTAAATTACATTGAAACAAAATTCTATGTTGAGAATTGCTGCTGTCGCACCAGAATCTTTCGATATTTTTTTGAAAAATGTTTATATTTATTTAAAAACATTCTTTGTTTTTAATGCATCTTGAAATTGCGTAACCCTCACGGTTAATTTTTGTCAGTTGTGGAATGTTGTATCGACATACATACATGTTATATTTCGAAGTGCAAACATCGTGTCAGGAAAAATAATAACTTGTTGCCTTTTTACAGAAACATCTATCAAAAGCCCGCGAGTTTGTGTGCATGCATGCCAAAACAGCGACGCTAACCAATCATATGACGCGTAATTTGCAACAGCATCCTAGGTTGTAACGCGCTGGCCAATCAGAGTACGCTCTTTGAATTTACAATCGCGCGCCAGGCCTGACGACCGTTGACCTTGCTTCGCCAACCGCCATGACAGTACTGCTGCATGTGTCATGTGTGTTCCAGCAACGTGCAATCGCCGTCGTTTTACTGAAATATCAGGTAAGATTTTGCCATGAAACTTCGTTGTTATTGTTATGATGTGTCTAAGACAAACCTGGATTTAATTCGCAGCATTTTTCTGATTAATTTCATTCGATTTCTCCGCTAAACGATAGACAAAATATTGACACATGTACACGTACTGTACATGTACACACACAGAATCACGCACGCAGTAGGCTATACATGTATGGGGGGTCAGACAAGACGACCGTTGAGACAACTCGACTCGGGACAAGTCACCCGTTGAGACAACTCGACCGTTGAGACAACTCGACCGTATGTGCGATAAATGGAAAGACAAGTCGACCGTTGAGACATGTCGCCTCGCATGTTTTTGGGCCTAGTTTGGGGGATAGTACCGGGGATTTTGACGGCGGCTGATCGCCGTTTGGGAGTTATGACACATAATAGAGCAGAGCCGATATAGCGCAGCGTGATTGTCCGTGCACATCGTTCGAATTTGCCGGGCCTGTGCGCGCATCTCCGGTCAACTGCGTGGCCGTACCGTGCACGTGCCGTGCACGTTAGCTGTCTCAACGGTCGAGTTGTCCCGAGTCGAGTTGTCTCAACAGCCGACTTGTCCCGAGTCGAGTTGTCTCAACGGTCGACTTGTCTGACATTCTACACATGCACCATACCCAACAGACGGGTGCCTCGAAAGGGTTCGTGTCATTTGAAATGCTGTGGAGTCTGGGTACAGTGCGATAACCATCGCGTATAGTAGTAATAGTATGTACATGTAGCTGTCGTGAATTTGGTGGTTTTATTCCTCCATGCTGAGAGTATCCGGACATAGTACATCATGTACATGTATTTCTCGTCGTTTTTTCTGCAAGTAGCCTACTGCATGTAGCAGTATATTGTGCCTAAAGTAAGTAAAGACTAAAGTTCTTGTTTTTTAATTCTGGAAGCTTAGACATGCATGTTAGAGTCCAGTATGTGGCAAAACAGTTGCGGCAGGGCTATACGCAAGCACATGTTAACTTTTCCTCGACACTTTCCTGACTAGCCCTACATCCAAACATGACCCAAACTTATGGACATTTCTGAGTACTGCTGTAGAAGTATAATTATTTACGTTGTGGCTATCGTTACGGCAGCTGTGACATGACTTTCAACTAGCATGACTGCTAAGTGCTATCGTTACAGAACTGACTGGTTTTCTGCATAATAGCATTCAACGTCCGATCTTGAAGAATATTGGGCATCTGTAAATCTGATGTTCGTTTGCATTGTTTTTTACAAGGCCGTAACAGTAGTAATGATTACAAATAATACATGAAGTATTTGAAAATGGCGTTACAGCTGTCGTAACGATAGCCACTTTGATAATATTATAACAACTTGCGTTTACGTTTGTTTTGTTTGGTTTACCCATGCTTACAGTCTGCCTTTATCTTTTTTTCCTGATGCCTTGATCTTTATCTGTTGTGGATTTGTTTAAACTTGTACCACCATGTTTACATCCTTCTTGTCATGTTTGATCTTGAGAATAAGAGATTTTTTTTTCTCATCCAAGACCAATGGGCTCATGACCAAGTGATTGAAGACAGTTCATCAATGATGGCCAGAGTCAGAGTGGAACCTGAAGACAGCAGGTGACGGGACAAATATGTCTTTTCAATTAAAACAGGTACATATACATGTACATGTATTTAAGTGTGTCAGATTTAAACATTTTTGCAGATTGTTCTGGTTTTAATGTAAATTCTGAACCCCCTAAAAAAAAATTTACTGGTGTAATGTTCGCCTGTAAAATAAATTGTTGCTGTGGCACACACAGGATCTGCCCCTATGTTTCGTGTGAAAAGGAAAAGGACATTAGCAGGCCAGGCACGGCACGCTAAAAGCACTTTTGGAGACAATCGAGTTGAAAGTTTTGTGCTGCCATTTTTTGATTAAAAATCACTTGTAATTGAAATTTTGAAGGATGACATTTGTCGATAATTAGAATAATTTTGGACATTTTTAGGTCAAAATATTACTTATTTGTAAAGACATTTCAAAGTTAATGCTAAAGTCTTTTTACCGGGAACTTCCCATTCCTTAAACGTGCGCTTCAGCTGCATGTGAAATCCTTACGTCCTTTTGCCGGGAACAAAATTGGCCTTGCGTACATCAGTATTACATAAACATCCTTTTGCCGGGCAGTAATATTAAAAATCCTCCTTCCATCCTTTGTTTACTATTAATTACGTCAAATGACGTAGCTCCTCAAGACAATATATATATCAAATGACACATATTCCCAAGCTCTATTGATTATCCGAAACATCTGAATTTGACCTTTGACCCATTTCTTGCCCTTACGACCTTCTTCCAGGCCCCCGACTGGGGATTGTTTTGAATTAATACAAAATAAATTAGAAGTATGTTTGATTTGTCTTTTATAGCGAGTATCCAAGAAACTTCAGAATGGCAAGGTGATGGATGTTGCTTGGTTGCTGATTGTTGCATCTCCTGCCAAGTTTGCGCCAGAAAGGAGACGTGATGGAGGGACACGCCTGGGACCCATTCACCTTCATCTTAAGTCTTACCGTTGTACGGTCATTACTTAAAATACAACAGTATCAAATATTTTAATACACATATCTGAATAATTGATCAATGTTCTCTTCTTGGGTGACTGTTATTTTTCCATAAGTGTTCAACAGGGAAAGGTTCTCAAGTTATGGAAACTCAACTACTGTCTTTAAAGGGAATATACATCATTTGCTTTTGCTGTAATTTTCAGAAATGGATGGAATTGGGGGGTTGGAAATATATAGCAAATATAGATAGGCCTACACTGACTTTTTTTAGGTTTTTGGTTCGAAAATGCTATAAAAACCAAGAAAAACACTCATCTTCCTGTAGTCTGGTTCCCTGACTCCATTTAAGAAGAAACAGAGCAGTTTAAATATATTGGGGAATTGTAAGGTCAGGGAACCAGACTAGCTGGCTTGTACCCGTTCATAGGTGTGTAATCGATTGCAAACAAGTGCGTTGGTCAACTGGGGCCGGTATTTGAAAAAAAAAACCAGTTTTTTTCCAACGCTGATCGGCCGATCAGCGTTGGAAATTGATACAAAAATACCACTTTTCTTGAAAATGACAGTATACCAGGTGCCATGATTTTACAGGATGCTTTGCACTGTCATTCACTAACAGTCCAGCAAGGTATTTCAAAATGATTCGGTAGTTTTATTTTTTGATGTTTGCAAATGTTGTATTTTCCCTTTAAGGTGGAATGGACCATTTTCCTTTACATGTTTGAAATGTTTCATTTGAAGCAACAGAAGTGCTTACGAATCTAAAGATTGGAACTTAAAATCAATCTCATAAAGTTTTAGTTCAGTGAATGCTTTATTTAGGGGAGAACACATTTTCTTGATCTTGATTTAGTCAAAGTTTGTTAATGCATGAGTGCCTAATTCTCGCTCAGCCACCAATCCGATGACTAATGGCAACGAAACTAATGTTTTGCAAATGCAACCCCAAAACAAGTTTGGGTCGGGTCAGGTTGTTCATTTCAGTAGGGTCGGTGATGGTTTTGCATTTGCGATTTTCAGGTCAGTTATTGTACAAAGCCAAAATAATTGGGGGGGAAAAACCCAGAAACAGTTCGGATATTCGCACGGTTCAGTCATTTTATTGCAGAGTCTTTGTGCTGGGTACAACCAACTGTGGTTTATAGTCTATCGTGTGCTGTTAGTATTCACTGTACCTTATGGTTCGTTACAATTATTTATACATGTATTTAAACCAAGTTCAAAATTTTACGCAATAAATATTTCTTTGAAACATGCATAATGGAAACTTTCTGTTGTGAACTGTATTTAATTGTGATCTCTATTATGGTCACCCTGTGCGGACACTGTGATCACTATATGGTCACACTGTGCGCACACTGTGATCACTATATGGTCACACTGTGTGGACACTGTGATCTCTATGTGGTCACACTGTGTGGACACTGTGATCTCTATATGGTCACACTGTGTGGACACTGTGATTGCTATATGGTCACACTGTGCGCACACTGTGATCACTCTATGGTCACACTGTGTGGACACTGTGATCTCTATATGGTCACACTGTGTGGACACTGTGATTGCTATATGGTCACACTGTGCGCACACTGTGATCACTCTATGGTCACACTGTGTGGACACTGTGATCTCTATATGGTCACACTGTGCGGACACTATGATCACTATATGGTCGCACTGTGCGGACACTATGATTACTATATGGTCACACTGTGCGGACACTGTGATCACTATATGGTCACACTGTGTGGACACTGTGATCACTATATGGTCACACTGTGCGGACACTGTGATCACTATATGGTCACACTGTGCGGACACTATGATTACTATTTGGTCACACTGTGTGGACACTGTGATCACTATATGGTCACACTGTGCGCACACTATGATTACTATTTGGTCACACTGTGTGGACACTGTGATCACTATATGGTCACACTGTGCGCACACTATGATTACTATATGGTCACACTGTGCGGACACTGTGATCACTATATGGTCACACTGTGTGGACACTGTGATCACTATATGGTCACACTGTGCGGACACTGTGAACACTATATGGTCACACTGTGCAGACACTGTGATCACCATATGGTCACACTGTGTGTACACTATGATCTCTATATGGTCACACTGTGCAGACACTGTGATCACTATATGGTCACTCTGTGTGGACACTATGATCTCTATATGGTCACACTGTGCGGACACTGTGATCACTATATGGTCACTCTGTGTGGACACTGTGATCACTATATGGTCACACTGTGCAGACACTGTGATCACTAAATGGTCACACTGTGTGTACACTATGATCACTATATGGTCACACTGTGTGGACACTGTGATCTCTATATGGTCACACTGTGCGGACGCTGTGATCACTATATGGTCGCACTGTGCAGGCACTGTGATCTCTAAATTGTCACACAGTGTGGACACTGTGATCTCTATATGTTCACATAGTGTGCACACAGTGTGAACACTATGAACTCTATATGTTCACATAGTGTGCACACATTGTGAACACTGTGATCTCTATATGCGCACACTGTGAAAACTATGTGTTCACACTGTCATGACACTATGAATTTGTTCCAAATTCACAGTGTCGCACACAGAGAACACAGTGTGATCACAGTGTGACCACTGAGTGGCATACACCATATGTACACTATGTGAACACACTGTGTTCACACAGTCATGACACTATGAATTTGTTCCAAATTCACAGTGTCACACACAGAGAACACAGTGTGATCACAGTGTGACCATACAGTGTATACACCGTATGGACACTATGTGAACACACTGTTCACACAGAAGTTCCACACTGTGGTGACTGGGGGGAATTTTCATAAGGGATTACATGTATATAATACCTTTTAAAGGTGCAAGGCCTGATTTCTGTTCTCCACCTTGTATAAAGGACCTTCAATCAAACACTATATTAGTTACACAAGGATCAGTGCTGCCAGTTTTGAAATAAAAAAAAACATTTTTATGAAATAAACATGCAAATGAAGAACTGTTCTCATACAGGGTGAGTCAACAAAATCCCAACCCAAAACCTCAAAAATATATTTCATATTCAAAAACATATGTAGCACCAACAATAATGATGACTGGAAAGCCAATTTCATAAGCTACTTTTAGATGAAAAAAAATACTGAAATTGCTCAATCCGTTCAAAGAATATCACCATTTAAACACAATGACCCTAAAACCTCTTTCGTCCAAAAATGTGATTTCAAGAATCGTCGTCACAATGGTCTTCAAATATCACCAGCGATAAAACCTCAGTTTTAAAGTTAAAAATATTCTTTTTATTGGATTTTGTAAATCATATTGTCACAGAACTATTTCCTCAGTGACATACTGTGGCTCCTTCAATAGAACCATTTAGAAATTCTCAAAGATCTTCCTATTAAAGCTGCACATTGACAGTTAAAGACGTGAAGCATAGACACTGTAGGCGTGGCACTGATGGGTATGTAGGACTTCTGCCTAAATTGGTCAGATTGCTGAATCCTTTCTTCATTATACACAAGACATGGTGACTCAGCAACATCATGCAAGTCCAGTACACTTCTATCAGTCAACTGTGTTATCTGTGTTGTCACCCATTACAAAGCTGGAAAGGTTAATATCTGGTTGTAAGATTCTGTTCAGCAATCTGCGATTGTTGTCTTGTGAAGCTGTCTGTATTATTTGTGAAGGCTTGTTTTCTTTCACGTCTGAGTGGTTTCTACACTTTCTGTTTCCCTTCTTGGGGGGAGGGGGACTGGAGTTCCAACCATCTACCACCCTCTGACTTAACACATTCTGTTATAAAGTCACCAGCTGTGAGGGGATCTTTCATTGTCATTTTCATTTGAGTGTTTATTACACTTTGTGTTTTCCTTGGGAAAGCGAGTCCCGTTGTCATGTTTATGATGATTTGTGTTTCCCAGGAGGAGTGAGT
The DNA here is from genome assembly GCF_015706575.1 of Patiria miniata. Classification (NCBI taxonomy): domain Eukaryota; kingdom Metazoa; phylum Echinodermata; class Asteroidea; order Valvatida; family Asterinidae; genus Patiria; species Patiria miniata. Next base: position 12,792,976 of record NW_024037055.1, read on the forward strand.
CCCAGTCATCTACCACCCTCTGTCTGACCACATTCTGCCTATCAGCTGTGAGTGTATCTTTCCTTGAACATGCCTCTGTCTATCTCTGCTGGTTTGTGTTTCCCTGGGGGAGTGAGTCCCAGTCATCTACCACCCTCTGACTGACCACATTCTGCCTATCAGCTGTGAGGGGATCTTTCCTTGAACATGCCTCTGTCTATCTCTGCTGGTTTGTGTTTCCCCTGGGGGAGTGAGTCCCAGTCATCTACCACCCTCTGTCTGAACACATTCTGCCTATCAGCTCCACATGTGTCTCTCTGTTTCTGCTGCTGTGTTTCTTTCCTGTACTGCCTTTAATACATTTGAAGATCTTGCACTGACTCCAAGCCAATTTCAATCACCCTCATCAACTGAAAGTCAACATTCCTTTGTCCCCTTAATGTCTCCCCGGCCCATACAGAAAGTCCCTTGGCCTTGTCAGGTTTGAACCCTTAGCTGCATCAACTGACTTGAACTGTCTGCTCAGATTAATCATTACAGTCAAATTTGGACCTTCCCACATTGATGGGGAAATATTCAGCACAAAGTGCTGGTTAGTGGTGACATTTTGTGAGTCTCATTGTCAAGTTCTGTGACAACACTTCTAAAGATCTGCCCAAGCAAAAGATTTCTGTATTGGATAGTTTAACTGCACCTTGCACATTGTACCAAGGGACACGGCGAACAATGTAGAAATTTGTTCAAATGCTAGTTACCCAGGATCGTTTCAGAGAGGGAGATATTTGCAAGAACTATCTTTAGTCTGAATAATGAGGATCCTAATCTCTGTATTCCAGTAACTTGACTGTGACAGATGTAACAGTTACATGTAATTACATGTAGTGTGGTCATTACTCTACGGTATGATGATTGGGGATAACATGTACATGCAGAAATACAACCAGCCATTCTCATTAATTGTAATTATTGTACATTACATGATGAATTGTTTGTAAATATGCAGAGGTAATTTATATTTTTATATTTGTGCTATTTTTGTATCAATTGTTAAATGAGTATTGCTGCAAATTGCCTACTGACCTGATTGACCTGCAGTGTACAATCATTTCTGTAAAAATGTCTGAAATACCTGTGTTTGTTAATATTCGTCGTCTGTTTCGCCAATGCACGTTTCTTATGAGTTTTACTGTGCTGAACATTATTTAATAATTTGTAATGAATGCAGGGCCCCAATGGAAGGTTTTTGGGAACAACTGTTTGGGAACACTCTGGGTGTAAAGAAATGGAACAAATAGATACAAGAAATCAAGTGAGATGGCTTGACTTTTCAATCCTAGTAGGGTCTGTCTCAAATGCAAACAAAAATATGTGAATATTTGATATTGCTCATCTGAAGATTGGGCAAAGTGAGCCAGATTGTTCTATTTTTATAACTTCTATTCTGCATTAATATATAGTCTGATGTACATTTTATAACAGCCAACTTGCCTTGCTTTTGTACCAAGTCATAAGAATCATGCAACTTGCCATCATTGGATCCAGTACAACTCAGATTTGTTATCTTTTTAATATCCAGAATCACATATTGCATGATGTACATTGTATAGTGTTTACAATGGGTCAGATGTTTGTTATTTCCAGATGAATGTTGCCTTTATTATGCACTGAATGCCCGCATCATTAGCGTAATGCTGACATAGCAGGCTGACATAGTCTAGTGTGGGTTTTTCTCTTTGTCTTGTGTCACTCACAATCGAGCAAGGCATTTGAGTTTATGATACACAAGGTTTTCAAGCAAATCAATAGAATTCTTTTCTCAGTCATTTTTGGCTGTCAATGTAAATCTCTGACTTTAGAAAAGGCTACACCAAGTTAGGACACACCATACATGTACATTTATGTGAAATTGTCTCATGTAAGTTTTTTCTGTGATTGAAACAGCCAACATGGATTTGATCCAATCTTTCAAAATGAGGATTGCATTGCTGCTTTGTTTTAGTTGTCGCACTTTGAATATTCATAAAGGTTTGAAAACGATAACTCAAAGGATTCTGATGTTTGGCAGTATAATATTGTTTTATTACTAAAGATTGTTTGTTACTTCCTTGCTGCAATACTCAAGAAAGATTTTAGTGGTAATTTTGCTTCATCTCAAAAGACAGTACTGAAACCTCCTCCTTAACTTACTTTGTATTGATAGATAAGTTTCTAGAGAAAGTAAAGCTTCATGCTTAATTCTGGTATGAAGTTATAAAAAAATAAAAATACGTTTTTGTTCTTGCATCATGTATTTTGATTTTTGAACTAAGCTTACATCTTTTAAGTTGCATCTAAAATATATGGGATTGTTGTATGCCGATGTAGATAAATAAAGACGCTTTGTAACTGATTGCTTGTTTGTTAACAGCTGTGTGTTTTGTTGTTGTTTTTGTGTCAAATTCTAAACAGGGCTGGGTGAAACTGTGGGAGCGACAAGTTAAAAGGGGAATTATTTGGTTGAAGAAAAAGATACATTAAAAGTTGCTTGTTGCTGCATACTGCTCAATGTACAGTTTTATTTAATAACCCTCCCCCCTTCCCCTCTTTATTCAATGAGAATTGGGAGGTATAAACATTATTAATATGAACCCATTTTCCTTTCATTTTGCAGGCAAAAAGTTGTAAAGTGATGTAAACGTTGAATGTTTTTTAGGCTTGGTTTGATCAGTTAATAATGTGAGGGAGACAAATTACATATCACCACAATACAGAGGACCCCAAAGCCCTCCTGTTTTGACCCCGCCCAGTTCGAAACCAACTTTTTATGAATACCGCCCTCTATTGCACTGAGGTCAATGACCAACACCAGGAAATAAATCTGACGGCTCATCAAGTGATCAACACTTCTCGGCTCGCTAAAGAATGTTGGTAATTTTGTTCTTTTACCACATTTTACTATATTAGTTATATATTTAAAGTGATAATTATGGTTGGGTATCGGATCGTGACAATTTTGATTCTTTTTAAATATACAATCATTGATTTTTTAGAGGTTTTTCTTGCCAAAAAAAAGGGACCAACTTCCTAGCTGGAGTTACCCAGCCCTGAGTTTTATCATTGGGTTGTCATTTAGGGCTGGAGCTAGTTTTTCTCGTAAACGATAGTATAGTCGTGTTCCCTAACGTGGCGCACTTCGAAGCTTACCCGACTTTCCTCGTGTAGTGTTGCCAAACCTCTTTGTTGACAAACCTCAAATTCATGCAGTAAAACACTAGTACTTTTACCTTATTAATGCTTGCTATTTAACCTCTGTGGACAATTTCAGTTTCATAAAATTTAATCCGAAATTCAAAAACGGTGGCGTCCGGAAATTGGGCACAAATTGGCGGAGTGTTCCCTAACGTGGCGCACTTGAATAAATCTCGGAAAATTCCAATTTAACATTTAAGAATTTCTGTAAACTTGATAAATTCTGATAAACAATTATTATCTCTACTTACCTGCCCAGCCAGATGTTTGTCAGAAAATTATGTTCTTATTTTTCGGGGCGTTTTCAAAGGGTTCACTTTGCACTTGAAAATAAAATCGGAAAACCACGCCAAAATAAATTTTTCTTCTAACTTTGTTACGGGTAAATAAACTCGCGATTTATGAAGAGGAGTGTTTAGAACTTGATGAAATTTCACTTTCTGTGAAATTTCAGTTAAAACTTTTGCTCTAGGTAGGCGCTACAGGCGAAAAATCAAAGTGCGCCACGTTAGGGGCCGCGCCACGTTAGGGTACATCAACAATATAGGCAGGTCCTCCCCAATTTTTTTTGGCAAATGTTCAATTTTGTCCCCGTTACACACTAATTGCAACTGCAACTCACCCCAAACTTGCCTGGAATAACCATTGCACAGGTCCTTGAAGTAAAAAACGATCCACGATGAAGATTCAGCCTACAATTGCAGTGAAAACAGGAGGAATAACCGCTAACCTCACAACCTTGCAGGCTAGCTGGAGTTACCCAGCCCTGAGTTTTATCATTGGGTTGCAGTAAATAATACTGCACTATGAATGCACGATAGCCGGCCAACTCGACGGTTGCCGTTCCAGTACCGCACTGTGATGCGAGTAAACCTCTTATTAATGCATGAAATAGTCATCGGGTATTACGCTTCCGCGTCGCGTCATGCACCGACCGCAAAAACGCCGAGTACCAGCGAGCTGTACGTGCATGGTAATCGGCGACCGTCCTTCATCATAGCATTGATACTGTTAGCACGCAAAGGGAACCAGTGTACCGTGCTGTATGCGCTAATATATAGCTGGCGGTTGACGCAAAAGACCCGTCATCGTGTGCATTTTGATCACGCATGCATCAGAAATGCGGGATTTTTGTCAAGATTTCGCATGTCAAGATGAAATAATGGTGTATGAAACGATTATGTTGTGCATTTTAATGGCTTGTATAATAATTATATTGTGCGTATCGGGGGCTGAAAAATGTGATCGGCATTTTTGTCGGCGTATCGGGCCGCAATTCCAGCGTATCGGGCCGATACGCACGTTTGTACGTGGGGAGAACCCTGGCTTTGTTTGGGAAAGATTTCCATATACGAAGTTCACTCAACACTCTGTGTACAAACCCTATGAGAGCGTACTGAAAAATTCTAAGTGTTTTCCAAGAAAATGCTTGTATTTTCTCACTGCTCAAATTGACTTTGATGACATGAAATTGCTATCTGGGGGCTTGTTAGTCAAAACAGAGGAAAATTAGTGAACTTCGCATATGGTAATCTTGCCTTAGTTTGTAGGATTTTTTTGCTTTAGAAGCATACTCACCCTCTTTATAGGCTCGTCAGAAAGTGCTGCCTTTTTCAGATGTCTAATTTTTGTGAAATTTCATGTTGAAATTTTGATACGCAAATGTGTAAAAATGAATCTGGAAATTTCACGAAAAATATACATCTGAAAAAGGCAGCACTTTCTGACGAGCCTATAAAGAGGGTGAGTATGCTTCTAAAGCAAAAAAACCCTACAAACTAAGCCTAAATGTGAAAATCAAAATTTGGCAAAGTCGACACGATTTTTGTACATGTGGATGTATGGCCTATGTTTACGGAGGCAGTCCAGTAAATAGGCCACATTTATGGGGCTAGAGTAACTCCAGCTGACATGCTCCATATTCAATGAAAATGGAGCATGTCAGCTGGAGTTACTCAAGCTACTGGATCACCACTTTTTTTTCAATTAATTTTCAAGCGCCAAAAGTTGCATCCTTTATGGTTATTCCCTCTACTTTCCCTCCTCTACTCTCACCTTCTCCTTTCCTTTATTCCTATTTATTATTTTGTGCAACTATAACGCGTAAGCCGTAACTTATTATTATTTTGACTTTTGAACCCACCCCGGCACTATCCAAATGCTAGTCAAAACAGCGGCGGACTAGTCAAACTAGCCCGATTGGTGTATCAAAAATGACGGGCTACGGCAAAGATGAAAGGACAAGAAGAAATATATCATCAGTTACATTCAGAAAGCAAATCTGTGTATTTGTGACTGATTTTATTAACTAACTTTTATTATTAGCGTTAAAATAGCCGCAACTAGAACTGTTTTCGTCCAAGTGTCTTTCCTTTAAGAAATTAAGCTTAAGAGTTAAGACCTTATAAGCCCACTTGTTTGTTATGTTCTTTATGAAATTGAATTATTTTTAATCAACAGACAATGATTTTGTGAGGGAATTTATGGAGAAGGTATGTTTTTTTCAAAATAATTTATCCCTGGATTCCATTTCAATCAGACTCGGTGATAAAATTTAATTTAAATTAAAAAAAAGTGGCTGCAATAATTTCAACTCTGTCGTGAAGTAAAAAAGAAGAAGAAGAAAGCCAGTCCATTGCGCTACTGCTATGAGCACGTGTGGCAGACACAAAACAAGGCCATGCATCCCGACCGATCCCATACGTACATTTACGTGCCTGCTGGTGCACATGTACGTATTGCATAATTCATGTTTTCCAGTGATGCGCCATGACCTCTGTGGCAAAATGGTGATAAGTGTACCTTCCTCACAGTGTGGTACTGACGCTACCCACATACATTTTGAATGTGGTGCTGGACTCCATTGTCCATTGTTTTTACAAGTCAGCTCCCTGTTTATTTCAAGGTCTTCAAACTAAGTCAGTTATCGTACAGCCAATTGTGTTCTGCCCTACTCAACAAAAAGAAAGAGAATGTCCAACACCACTTTTACAGTATTCCTCTCGATTAATATTTTTTTTCGATGTCTGTTATGAAACACCGTAGTGGCAAATCTTGTTATGAATCTGGTGTTGAATGAGGGGATCACTTGATGGTGGAATGCTGTGCCCAATGTGGCGATAGCTTGATGCTGGTCTCTATCTAGACCCGTGAACGAGGCGTCAATAACAACGCGTTTACGAGTCTAGGCTCTTGCTTTATTGATATATGAGAGTCCAAAATTTTCGGTCTAGCAGTTCTACCTATTTTGTATTCACTTTTATAACAGTACTGCTCCAACAACATGAACTCAGAAACCAGCTCTCCCCTTATACTAGTTGTCAAGATTTTCAACAAAATTATGACAAAAACAATGACATCAGTATCCATTTTTTTCCAAGTTGATGCCGTGAGAATCAATGCAGTTTTAATGTACAATGGTTGAATTTGACATCGTAAAAATGTCAAACAAACATTGAAGTATTTAACCGTTGACTTTCAATAATTTACACCATAAAACCGGAATACTCTTAACAGCTTAAAGCTTTAGTACCTTCCTAATGATTTCTCATGGTTCAATAATTTTCCCATCAGATTTCATCCAAAATGGCTGAACAAGAAGAGATGATGCCAACACAAGATGCTGAGAGACAGGGGCAGGTTGCTGATGGAGACTGTGCAGAGACTCAGGAGCAAGCACTGGCCTTGAGGAGACCAGGCAACCAGGACCAGACAACAGGTGAGCAATAAACCCTGGCTGTAAGCAAACCGTATGCACGTTGATTCCTGGAGACATTTCACTATTGACTTGTTCACGCTTTACAGTTTGTACGGAATTAAAATGCAAAGGAATTGTTTAAGTTAAGAAATGTGTATTGAAGTGCAAGGGGCTATTCACCTTCTTTACTTCTTGACTTCATTGAATTTTTTTTTGCAGGAATTTATTGTAATTGTTTTTTTTAAATGGTTATGATGAGTGCAGTGGTAAGAATAATTCCATCTGTCACCTCATGAAACTATTCTTTATGTTGCACGAATGTGAAACATTCATTATTTGTTTATACAACGCCTGAATAAATCCTTGTCATCTGATTTGTTAGAGCCATCAGAGCCATGTTACAGTGCCACCAATAGTGTGACCATGGAATGGAACTTCTATTTTTGCAGTGTAGCCAGGCCGTGGGTTGGGGTGAATAATCCAATAAGTCATGTGATCAGTGGCCCACCAATCAGATGAGGGGGATTTCTTCAGGCATTGTGTAATGAGAGACATTTTATTCCCGTTTTCCAGACATGATCCCAGTTGCAGCAGTCAATCAATTGCAACAGTCAGTGCAGCAGATATCTGGCTCTGGACACGTACCCATCTTCAACCCAAAAGATTGCACCATCAATATCTACCAATCAAAAGGTAGAACACTAATAATTAATGATACACAATCTCTTTTTATGCATCCACTCCTATTTGCTTATTTCTATTTAATACATGATTCAAATAGGTTTCTGATGAAATAGTAAACATTGTTGATATTGTTGATGAGCATAATAAAGCAGGACAAATGTCAAGGTCACTGTTTGTCTGTATACAATGATGTAGTTGCTCCCATCGAATATTGTAAACTTAATGCAATTTTAGTTTCATCAAAGCAGAGACCTTGTGTTGCTTTACCAACCATTGGCCTCAACTAGAGATGCGTTACTGCAACAGAATGAAATCACTCTGCTTTTTTTGTGTGTAAAAACATGTAGTAAACTCGCAATTAAGCATTAAACCTCCAAGGGTTCTTCACTTTGGCCAATGGAGTTAGCACCCCCAATTCAAATTCATTCTGTAATCTTCTGTGTGTTTGGATAACACTTCAAATTACACAGCGGTTCCTGTGTGGTGAAGCTCAGGGCAAGCAGGCCTTTTGGTCACGCTTCACTGCTCTCACTGTGTTGTTTTCTCCTGCAGGGACTCTTGGTGTGACACATTTACCTTAACACTTCATGTCCCTTCACTTGAAACTGACCTGCAGGGGTCTAAAGGGTTATACTGCTCTGATTATTTTCTTCCCACTATGAGGGTTAATTCCCTAATAATGTGCTTGTCTCCTTTTGAGTTCGACAATAAACAATTGCCCTTCTCATTTTCGAATTGATTGAAGATGATGCACATGCATCACACCACTCTGGTCATCCATCAGTTGACATATCAGAGAATCCACCAAGTACATCACAGCAACCACCAACACCACATGTGGCCTCAGGTGCACAAGGTAATTATCAATGCATGTACCAACTCCAAACCAGATGTCAATGTATTCATTCTTTACAGACTAGACTCACACTTGTAATGTGTATGATAGGAATACAGTGAATGCTTTGTTTTTTGTTAATGTACAGAATTATTAAAAGCACAGCGTCTTTTTGCCTCCAAAGAGTTTGAGAAAGTAAGACATTTTTTGGTGAAAATAAATTGTCGTCTGACATTATTAGACCAATCCATTAAGTCTCGTCCCATTGTGTTCTGACCAATCACAGCTGTGACTTACGTCTGACATGTGTGCACAAAAGTCTGACGTGTGCACGCGCATATCATGCGTACAGCTGGAACATGCAGTGTGGCATTGGAGAGGAGCAAATGTTTATTGCTTACGTGCACAGTGGGTGGGGCTTACTGGATCCAACATGCATGCAGACGCTTATGACACGCGGCTGTAACATGCAGTTTGGCGTTGGAGAGGAGCACATGTTAATTGCCTACGTGCACAGCGGGCGGGGCTTACTGGATCGGTCTATTGCAGAGCTTTTGCAACACTTCTTGTGTGAGTGATTAAGATTCATGCATCATGCAGTGAGCAAGAGGTTATTTCAATCCTGTCAATATTTATCCTCCCAAGCTTTAACCAACAAGCTTTTAGAGCTTTAACTTTTTGCATACAATGAGCCAATATTTCAGCTCAAAATGGTACTTTCTACAGACAAGGAGCCAATTTATTTCTTGGATGCCACAATGCATTGTATGATTATAGTCAGTCAACTCTATGCTCATTTCAACATTGTAGGATGCAGCGCCCCCAAAAAGATGAAGCTTGACAGTCCAGCCCAAGATGCTGCTGATTGCTGTGAAGATGCCCTGAAGTCATACTACAGGGGAAAAGGTAGCTTTGTTAAGTTGATTCCATGGGTGGGTGATGACAGGAAACACATTACAGAAATCTACACAAAGTTACAGTTAATACTTGGTAAGGACAGAGTCATGCTTACATCATATGACGATATATTACAACATAAGACAAAAGAGGGAGACCCGATCCTAATAGCTGTTTTAACTGGGTTGGCTGGTAGAGGAAAGACCACACTGTTTGACAAAATGGCATATGATTGGGCAGTTGGTTCTAGTCAGATACTACAGAGGTATAAACTTGTCTTCCTGTTGAAAATGCACGCACTGGAGCAGAGTTCAGATCTTGTTGATGCAGTTTTTGACCAACTTTTGGCTAAAGATGTATGTATTGAAAGAGGTACCCTGGACATGTTTAACAAGAACAGTCCTGGAAAAGTCCTTGTTTTACTAGATGGCTTTGATGAGCTCATGACTACCTCCTTGTGTGAATCCTCATTTGGTTCCATCCTGGAGATCCTTAGTGGTAAGGTGTTGAGGGGTTGTACTGTACTTGTAAGCACCCGACCCTCACACTTTGACAGACTTGTATCAGAGGAACTGGTTCAGGACCCATTCACACATGTCGAGGTCATGGGTTTCAGTAGTGAAGATGTCGCCGAGTATGTTAGTAAATTTTACACAGCTGAACCTGTCAAGGCCAAGGGGCTTCTTAAAAAGATAAGATCATCAGGTCTTCTGTCTGCTTTAGCTGCAAGTCCAATGCTTCTTCTTTTGATGTGTGTATTATGGAGAGAAGATTGCACACTCCCAGAAACAATGTCACGTCTGTATCGTAATGGAGTTCTCTACATCTTCAAAAGAAAAACATTGGACTCAAAAGATGAAGTACATGTACAAAAAATTGTGATTGAAATTGGCAAGGTTGCGTTGCATGGTCTTCTTTCTCCAGCTCTGTCACTCTCTTTCAAAGAAAGTGACTTTGAGTCGAGTGTGCTTGAGCTGGCTCTGAAAGCAGGTATTCTGACCAGACAGACAGACCGCAAGGGACTACAGACTCACAACTGTATTCAGTTTATTCACAAGACATTCCAGGAGTTCTCTGCTGCTGCTTACTTGCAAAGCTTGTTAGAAGCAGACCCACAGGAATTTCAGAAGATTTTGAATGACATTGTGTCAAAGGGTGCAAAGAGTTTTGAGTATCTTCTGCGCTTTTGTTGTGGTGACAATGAGGCATGTACATATGAGATTCTGAAGGTATTTCAGGTGAGGTGTCGGGAGGAGTTGTCATTCAAATCAAAGATGGGTCAGTTGGCGCTTTATTGTTTCTTTGAAGGTCAATCCAAACGTTTGCCTCCAGAGGAATTTATACATTCATTCATAACTGATCAAATCTCCACTCAAATGCGTGACAAGGATAGTCTGAACTCAGTCATATACTTTCTGAAATGTGTTGCTGACCAGACAAAGGACAGTGGAAATGCTTACCTTGCTAAAGTAAAGAACTTGGAAGTTCCTTTTTGTGACTGGACACAGTATAGTGAGGAGTTAGCTCTTATCGTGTGTGCAATGACAGATCTTCATGCTGTGAATTTCATGGGTTGCTCATTGACTGATAGCAACATTGCAGATGTTGCTCAGTCACTCATGGACCTACCCAACTTGGGTGAATTGAAACTTTCTGGTAATAACCTGGGTGGTACAGCAGCATTATGGTGCATGCATTTGAAGCACTTGAAGTCCCTCACAAAGCTGAGCTTGCGTAGCTGCTCATTGAATGGACAGGACATCAGACATGTTGCCGAGTCACTCGGGGAACTACCCAACTTGCTTGCACTGAATTTTTCTGGTAATTACGTGGGTGGTACAGCAGTATTATGGTGCATGCATTTAAAACAGTTCAAGTCCCTTACAAAGCTGGGCTTGGATGGCTGCTCATTGAATGGACAGGACATCAAACATGTTGCTGAGTCACTCAGGCATCTACCCAACTTGGTTGAATTATATCTTTCTGGTAATAACCTGGGTGGTACATCAGCATTATGGAGCATGGAGGCAAAGCAGTTGAAATCCCTCACAAAGCTGCGCTTGGGTGAATGCTCATTGAATGGACAGGACATCAAACATGTTGCTGAGTCACTCAGGGATCTACCCAACTTGGCTGAATTGAGTCTTCATCGTAATAACCTGGGTGGTACAGCAGCATTGTGGTGCATGGAGGTAAAGCAGCTGCTGCACCTTCAGACGCTGTGCCTCACGGGCTGTCAGCTGACAAAGGAAGACATGAAACACATTAATGAGTCACTGAGTGACCTGCAGAAGAATGGATTAAAAATTGACATGCTGCCAGTATGGTATTAATTGTTGTGATCAGGAATGCATGTCGTTTTAACTGCCTGTTCATTTATTGCACCATGAACAAAATGCAAATTTTAATGTCCCGGTATGAATAATACGTTTTGCCATATACGTTGGTTTTGAATAAAGTCTGTGGTCAAAGACTAAAAGCATTATCATCTGAAGAGTCTACTGAGCAAAAATGTAATTCACTGGTCACTTATTTTCTTTCGGCAGTTAAAGGGTTGATCTTAAACCTAGAAGCAAAATTGAAAGAGGAGTGATTTGAGTTAACAGAGATTTCCTCAGTGGCATATTGTGGCTCCTTCATTGGAACCGTTCAGAAATTCTCAAACTCTTTTCTGTTGGAAGCTGCACATCACTGCACATTGACAGTTTAAGATGTGAAAGCATAGACACTGTAGATGTGGCACTGATGGGTATCTTAAATTGGTTCGAACACATTCTGCCTATCAGCTGTTAGGTGATCTTACCTTGAACATTGCATCGGTCTATCTCTGCTGGTTTGTGTTTCCCCTGGGGGAGTGAGTCCCAGTCATCTACCACTCTGTGTCTGAACACATTCTGCCTATCAGCTGTGAGTGTATCTTTTATTGAACTTGCCTCTGTCTGTCTCTGCTGGTTTTCTGTTTTCCAGGGGGAGTGAGTTCACCCTCTGTCTGACCACATTGCGCCTATCAGCTCCTCATGTGTCTCTCTGATTCTGCTGCTGTGTTTCTTTCTTGTACTATTTCTCATACATTTGAAGATCTTGTACTGACTCCAAGCCAATTCAATCACCCTCATCAACTGAAAGTCAACATTCCTTTGTCCCCTTAATGTCTCCCGGCCCATACAGAAAGTCCCTTGGCCTTGTCAGGTTTGAACCCTTAGCTGCATCAACTAACTTGAACTGTCTGCTCAGATTAATCATTACAGTCAAATTTGGACCTTCCCTCATTGATGGGGAAATATCCAGCACAAAGTGCTGGTTAGTGGTGACATTTTGTGAGTCTCATTGTCAAATTCTGTGAAAACACTTGTAAAGATCTGCCCAAGCAAATGATTTCTGAATTGGATAGTTTAGGCCAAAAAAAAAAAAGTTTCTGGTTTGGGCGCGCGTCGCCGTAGCCATGCGCGTCGGCAAAATGAAAAAGTTTTTTTTTCAATGAAAGATGATGTCTCAAAACCGCCTAACTCACTGGTTTGACTGGAATTCTGCTACTGCACAATTTTAACGTGTTTTTAGATGGGGTTATGATCGAGAATAAGCTTTATGTGGCCTCTCTGGACTCCCATATATTTGCACTAAGTTTAGTCGGGCACCATTTGCAGTCATCAGCCGACATTTGAAGCAAAAAAGTCAGGTAAATAAAAAAAAAAGCCGCGTCGCCGCACCACTTTTTGGACAAGCTCCATACCAGAAACCGGAGACTTATTTTTTTTGGCCTTAACTGCACTTTGCACAGTGTACCAAGGGGCACTACTGACAATGTTGGAATTTGTTTAAATGCTAGTTACCCAGGATATTTTTAGAGAGGGAGATATTTGCAAGAACTATATGTAGTCTGTGAATAATGAGGATCCTTATCTCTGTATTCCAGTAACTTGACTGTGAAATGTAACAGTTGTGAGTCTCATTGTCAAGTTCTGTGTAGTGTGGTCATTACTCTGCGGTATGATTTGGGATTACACATACAACTTGCCAATCTCATTAACTGTAATAATTGTATACTATATGATAAATTGTAAATATGCGAATGCAATTGAGATTTGTTTATTTTGTTTCAGTTGTTAAATGAATATATAATATTGCTGGAGATTGCTTACTGACTGAATGGATATACAAATCACTAAATTTCTGTAATGTTTTTGAAATACTTATATTTGACAGAATGAATGATCGTCGTCTGTTTCACCAATGCACTTTTCCTGACGATATTTACTTAACATGATTAATAGTTGGTAAATGTAAAAACAAAGTTAGGAAACCAGTTTTTAACTGTTTGGAATACCCTGGGTAAAGAAATGCAATAAATAAATAAATAAAAGAAGTAAAGTTAGATGGCCTGATTTTTCAATCCTAGCAGGGTCTTGAATCTCAAATGCAAACAAAAATATTGTAGCGGTATTGCAGCTTGGACGACTGCTCCGGCCAATATCGGTGAACAGTCTAGCCTCTACAGTCCGGATCACAGATCTGTTTTGGCGGAAGTCTACTGCCAGGCCCAAAGCACACCACCAAAAGAACACCTCACACACTCGCTGTGACACCACCAATGCGGACTGACCAGGGGAACTGGGGAAGGATGGGGACCTCTGACACCAGATCTATGATTCTGAAGGTTATATATATTCGCCTCAGGCTACTCAGCTGTATTCCAACTATTGATTCGGGAATTATAAGAGTGAATTGACTACGTTAACCTAACCCACACAAAGTATGAGGCTCCCCCAAAGTGACTCGGTTAGATAATGATTGACATGATTTGATTGATTAGGGACTCGGCGTGGCAAGGGTTACCCACCACACACACTGGTATAAAGACTCCCTCTCTATACAGCAGCCACCGTGGAAAAGAGAACGATGCTTAGCTTGCGGCGGCTTTTATAGGCGCGCACTGTGAGCTGGTGCCACACCCTGTGCGATAGCACGCGCATACCGTTGGCTACCAGCAAGGGACTGAGGTGCGCCCTTACTGCCTCACTAAAATGAATTGCGCTACAATATGTATCTCCCTCTGCCCCACCCCCTAACCCCTTTGATCTTGACCTACTGCCACACTCCTTCGGTCCTTCCAGCCCCCTACCCCATCCTCCTCTGTGTTCTCCTTCCACCCCTGCATGCTTGTGTGCCCCCTGTACCACTGTCATTTTTGCCTTGCTGTGTGAAAGATCCTGCCAGAATCTGAAATGTTAGGCTTTCTAAATTGTTTTCAAACGGTTGTATCCAATGGAATTCAATAACCCAATTACATTAAATGTCTGAAATTGCTTTGGCTTTGTAAATCAAACCATAAGTATTATCGCTAAAATTGTAATAATTGTAAATACTGCAAAAATATTTGTTCATCTGAAGATTGGGCAAAGTGAGTCATATTTGTCAATTTCTATAACTTCTATTTTGTATCAGTGTATCAAATCATAAAAATCATGAAACTTGCATGATGTACATTGTATAGTGTTTACAATGGGTCAGATGTTTGTTATTTCCAGATGAATGTTGCCTATATTATGCACTGAATGCCCGCATCATTAGCGTAATGCTGACATAGCAGGCTGACATAGTCTTGTGTTGGTTTTTCTCTTTGTCTTGTGTCACACACAATGAATTATAAGCATGGCGTTTGAGTTAATGATATACTTGCCTTGCTTTTGTTAGAAGTCATAAGAATCATGAAACTTGCCATCATTGGATCCAGTACAACTCAGATTTGTTATCTTTTTAATATCCAGAATCACATATTGCATGATGTACATTGTATAGTGTTTACAATGGGTCAGATGTTTGTTATTTCCAGATGAATGTTGCCTTTATTATGCACAAATGCCCGCATCATTAGCATAATGCTGACATAGTCTAGTGTGGGTTTTTCTCTCTGTCTTGTGAAAGGGATTTAATGATACACAAGGTTTTCAAGCAAATCAATATAATTCTTTTCTCGGTAATTTGTGGCTGTCAGTGTAAATCTCTGATTTAAAAAAAGGCTTCACCAAGTTAGGACAGGACATACTATGAAATGTTTGTCGTGTGTAAGTTTTCTGTAATTGACACAGTTAACACAGATTTGGACCAATCTACCAAAATGAGGATTGCATTGCTGTTCTGATTTCGAAGTCGCCTTTAAATATATTCAAAGACGACTACGAAAACAAAACAGCAATGCAATCCTCATTTTGGTGTGAGAATGATAACTCAAATGATTCTGATGTTTGACAGTATATTATTATTTTATTACTAAAGATTGTTGTTGCTTTCTTGCTGCAATACTCGAGATAGATTTGTTGGGGTCATTTTCCTTCATCTCAAAAGACAGTACTGAAACTTCCTCCTTAACTAATACCTTGTGTTCATGGATAAGTTTCAAGTGAAAGTTAAGCTTCGCATCATGCTTATTCCTGGTATGAAATTAATGTATTTCGAAGAAAGAAAAATGAGGGGGGGGGGGTTGCATCTTACATTTTATATCTGATGTCACATCTAAAAAATATGAGATTGTTGTATGGCAATATAGTATATAAAGACACTTTTGTAACTGATTGCTTATTGTGGGTTTCTTGTGTTTTTATGTCTACAAATGGCTGCAGGTGAAACTATTGGCGCGACAGGCTAAAAGGGGAATTATTGTTAAAAAAAAGGGAATCAGGAAATGGTTGAAATGTATTAGTTGCATTGCTGCATATTGCTGAATGTGCAGGGTTATTTTAACGTCCCTCATTTTAAGAATTAACATGTACATCAACTGTTGTGAAAATGGGAAGCGGTATAAAACTGCAGACAAGTTTTTCTTTCATTTTCAAATATTTGAAAGCATAAAATGTGCGGGACCAAACATTATAATGTAGTTTGAATTTCATGCAACTTTTATGCAGCTTCCTGACCTGATAATCAGCATCATCACCTGAAAATACTTTCCCTGATGAAAGTAATAAGTAAGGCAGTGGGAAATGTTTCTAGAATCCATCCTTCAAAAGTACAAGACAGTGTGATGAATTCAAGTTCCACTTAAGAAAACATACACTCTTATATTGCTGGTGAAAAGCAAAGTTCCCATCAGAATCAATTGCCCCCATAATGTGTTCCTCCTGAGTGAGCTTCTTTCTGCATTTATAACAGAGATCGTTATTAATATGAGTTGCTGAATAAGTTGCATAAAAACTAGTGTTCAATTTATGACTGTATATAAGGTTGTGCCTAAATTTGACAAGTGTTTTTCGTTTTTCCCCTTCTAAGTATGTTCTTTTTGCCCCTCTATTAGGCTGAAACACCTCTGCTTTTTCTTACCACATTTTGTGATCTTTATTCAGTGAGACCCCTTCCTGAAAGTGGAGCGACCCCATGGACAGGATGGGCCGGGTACCTGGGTGGTCTGGTCCAGCATTATTTTATTGTCTGTTCCTCCATGTGTGCATTCATGCACAATCCATTCCTACTGCCCTAGGCTATAGCCTCCTGATTGTTCCTTTTCACTTTTCATGGTAAGCAATTTTCCTTTATTTTTGGCATAAAATACAGATTGAATTACTCTGATGATTGTTTAGATTAAGCTCACTATTTACAACTTGAGTTTGTTTCTTTTCGACTTGCACAATATTAGTTTTTATTATTCCAGTGTTACTATCATATTTTATATACTACCAAGGTTAGTATAGTACCAATACTAAGGTGCTGTGGCAGACAACTGTCAATTAATTTTTTAACTCCTATTCTCCTGCTGTGCAATTTTTTGCCCAAGTATTTCACATACATGTGTAACCAGGAGATCAGGCTCTCAAGTTTGAGATGGAATATTTTAGATCAGGATCATTACTTGCCAAATATATGAAAATTATCCAAAATTGTAAAAACCATTATGTACTCAATATTGGAACATCTTGATTTAAAGCTCTGGCATCCAAGTTATCTATAAGTTGAAGTGAAGGTAATACATGTAGAACAACATTAAAGGGTGCCAATATGACTGAAATATTTCACAGAAACAATGTATGTAACATGCATGGCTAGGGTTGGTTCAAATCCCTGAAATGTCATACAAAGTCACAACGACAATACATGTACATGAAACCAGACAAAGATTTGTTACTATAGAAAAAACCAGTCGCTGCGCATGTTCAGTTGGGGCCTACAGCCCAGATTTAGAATTTTTTATCACTCAATTTCTGGTAGCAGAGGTTTCATCTATAATTTACATGTAGACATGCCAAGTCCTACTCTTAGGGAATAGCTTGAGTTATGATTATTTTTAAAAGAATTTCTGTTGGTTTTATTTTATTGGATCTTTTTACCTATGTTTAATCTTAATAGTTAATTGGATCCTCTCTGTATTTTTTTGAATTATTTTTCTAGGTTATACATGTTATATGTTCAACTTTTCATTAAGTTTTCCTACTGATAATTCTACAGGAACTTCATTTGTTGATTGAGAATTTGTTAATGTGCTGAACGTGTACCATCTGCCATCCATTCCATTCGCCATCCATTCCAAACAACTGTTTTAGTTAGTGTGAACTAGCTGTTACAATTTTTTCCTATTTCCCATGAGTCATTTTTGCGTTGAAGGTTTTGGCCACTCCAGCTGGCACCCAATACATGTAATGTACGTCATGGGTTTCCCTCGTTCCATCCCACTTTTTGTGCTTGGCGGAGCTCGTTCTTGACACCAAGACAGCTAGCCAGGGTAAGTCTTTTGCTTGAACCTTGTCATCAATATTTAAGTAGAACTCTTATTTTAATGTGTCTTTGCATCCACTGTTGAGGGCGCTGTGAGGGACATCAGAGCCGATTGAAATTGCCTCAACGTGGTGGAGCTGCTGCACAGGAAATATTGCTTAATTACCAAAGTATTTCCTCAAAAATTACTTTAGAGCCAATCCCAAGCGACAAACGTCAGGTCAGACTTTTGGCTGGTAAAGTGGTACGGGTAATCTGTTTTTTCCAAAAAATAGTTTTGCTACTCCTAGTCCAATAGCACAGTCTGTGCTTAGCAGACCCACGAAAGTTGACTCTGATCTGCTGCCAATTCCATGATTTTATGGATGTAAATTGCTTGTGACTGGTTTCTCTGCTGCTTTTCTGCAATATTTTATTAGCAGATCAAGATTTCCATGTTATATTGTACTCCATTCAGTCGGAGTGTATAATAGTCTGAGCTGATATTGTTTCTAGAACATGTAGAAAAAGCTTGTACATTGTTATTGCTGGTAATTTTCACAAAGAAAGCCACAATGCCCACGGGTATCCGAAATTAGCTGTAGCATTTCAACTGCAACAATATGAACTACTTGGCAGTAAAAGTTGAAGGCAGAGCTTTTCAAGGCAATATTTTGTTCAGAATGAAATGAATTTTCTTCTAAAATATTAAAATCATTTTCTAAAATATCTTTTAAGGTTCAGTTTGACCTGGTTGTAGCTGGTGTACAGATGCACAGGTACCAGTGGAAGGGGCAGATCTTACAGGCAATCAGAATGCAGAGAGGTTGAGTCAGAGGTACAGATGAAGGAAGCTACCAGAGCTAGTCTCCAAACAGGTCTGTCTATTGTCTGTGCATATTACGTGCTGTCAAAGCTAGACTTCACACAGGCCTGACTTTCATTGATACAATCGGTTTCTGTCTGCCACACCTCAAATCACCAAGATAATGGCTGGTGGCACACATGCAAAAACAATCCTCCAATGGAAATACCATTAATTATGGGAATATACAACATTTTTGCTGTAATTTTCAGAGAGGGCTGGATTTGGGGGGTTAGTATTTTATAGCAAATATCGTTTCACTGACTTGTTTGATGTTTTGCGTTCATCGATGTTGGAAAAACCAAGGAAAACAATCATGTTCTAGTAGTCTGGTTCCCTCAAGGGCGGATCCCGAACACAATTTTTTTTTGGGGGGGGGGGGCCAAAAAATTGTTTGTGTCTCCCAAAAAGTGGGTCAAAAAATTACGGCGTGGGGTTCGGAGCCCACTTAAGGGCCCCGAAATTGTTTTGGATTCTCGATGCTCTGTGGTGCATTCTGAGGCAATTTCTGACCACTTTAGCCAATGTTTTTTGAGCAAAAGATAGTGGTGTACTCATTGCCTGCCTTTATTGCGACGTCACATAAAAACAATTGGTTTCGTTTTTTTTTTTTGGGGGGGGGGGGCATGGCCCCCTTTGGCCCCCCCCCCCCTGGATCCGCCCTTGGGTTTCCTGACCCCATTTAAGATGAAACAAAGCAATGTATAGACATCGGGGAATGGTAAGGTAAGGGAATCGGTCTATTGGCTTGTACCCGTTCACAGGTGTGTAATCGATTGCAAAGAAAATGCGGACTAACTAAATATGATACATTTGGAGCAGTATTTTAAAAAAAAAGCACGTTTTTCCAACGCTTGTCGGCCGACAGGTATTGGAAATTGATACAAAAATATGCTTTTCTTGAAAATGTCAGCACACCAGGCGCCACGATTTTACAGGATGCTTTAGACTGTCATTCATTAACAGTTCAGTAATTTCGTGATGACTTGATAGTTTTTTTAAAGGTTTGCAAATGTAGAATTCCCTTTAACAAAGGGTTTTTTTTCAACATGAAAATATATTCCTCCTGCTTATAACTATCCCCTTTAAAAAATCCTTTACAATTGCTGGGAATTTTTTTTTCACATTTCATTTAGTTATTTATTTCAGTTATGGGCAATTCCACACCAAAGTGGACATGACACCAAAAAATTCAAATACATGTGACTTAAACAAATTTGGCATCAAATGAAAGCTAAAAGTCTATATTTTCAAGATTTGAAGTCAGAATTTTATTTTTTATACAAAAAAAATAGGATTATGTACCAAAAAATAGGATTATGTAATAATCCTGTTTTAATCCTAAAAATGTGATAAATAGTGATATGAAAGTATTCTACCAAAACACACACAAAAATATGTACTAATGCCATCAGTTTCTATCATGAGAAAGTATTGGTCTTGAAAAACCGACTAAAACTTGTTTTTAACATTTTGCGTAATTTGCTTCGCTTCAGTGACTTCTAATATTTCAGCCTTCGAAAATGTCCTTCCGTTACCAAAAAAATACATATTTTTAATTTATTTTTAAAACTTGCAGTATGAATGCATTGAAAATTATTGTGCAAAGCAAGTTTAGGTAGGCCTTCAATATGACATTATAACTGACACTGCTGTACTTCTCGTTTTTTAATTACAATTAATTAAATCACGTCCTTCCGTTACCAAATTGGTAACGGAAGGACGGTAACGGAAGGACAAATCGTATTTTTATCGAATGTTACGACATTTGCGCTCATGTTTGAAAAATGAAAATCACTGCAAATACATGCATGTATAATGAGCATTGAAAGGACATTCATGTGACCCACCTTCACAAAAGCGGGATAAGCAGGGCAAGGTGTTTATTACAAAGGAAGGCACAGGCATGTACAACATGTACAATGTACATGTACATATATGCTGATGTACCAGTACTTGTACATGTACATGTATGGAGTTGTTGCAGAAAATCAAATTATAAAGTTGCTGCCATCAGCATTCATGGACAATAGAGAAAGATACGAATTCTGTGAAGCCATTCCAGAAGCAAATTAAGTCAAAAATGAGATGGCAGAAAGTACCGGTACTTTGGGGCACTTTCATTCAATTTACATGTGTAAGACATGTGAGGTGCAATCTTTGACAAATTATGCCCAAGTTAACAATTTCAGTTTGGATGTTTATAAATTAATTGTCACTACTCTAAATCATTGTAATTTGATTTCAGAGTTCAGTTAAAAGCAACACCTAACTGAAGCCATCAGTTCTACCGGTAGATGTTTTTACCTTAAATGTACATGTCGGCTGGTCGCTTACCCCCCCCCCCCCCCCCCACCCCACCCTTTAGGTAAACCACTGAACCTACCGGTATTATTATTAAAAGTTGTTGGTGAACATGTAACCAATAAACTCAAGTGCTCAAAAACTGTGTATTTAAACTTTTAAGGATTGAGGTGATGGGTTTGAAGTCCGTTTCTGTAGTTGTCTTGTGTTCGTGAATTATGTGTTTTGGGTAGTTTTCGTTTTTCTTTTGTTATCATTAATTAGCAGGCTTCTATCTTTATCTCAATAGTTTCTTGGGTATAATTATTTATGCCAGGTCTGCATATTGTTGATTTCACATTCAGTTACACATTTCAGCAATTTGTTTCACTTGTATAGTTAGTGTAAATTCACATTTTGTTCATGCTATAATTGAGTAAACCTTTTGTCCTTCCGTTACCGTCCTTCCGTTACCAAATCATAATCTGCTTAAAACGTTGTAATTATATTACCGAAACACTTCAAGTCAAATGAAAGGCGGTACAGTATAGATAATGCTTCAGGGATTCCATTTCTTACCTTTAAAATATAATTGCCCCATAAAATTCACAGAGTTTACGCAAAACGTGAGTAAGTTGGAAAACCCTTGTCCGTTTTACCGTCCTTCCGTTACCGACCTCATTAAAATTCATAATTCATAAACGGGAGGCATTCATGCCCCCCAAAAGTGTGGATAATGAAAGTAGCATTATAGCAATACAATTTTGACATTTGTTTGCTGTAACTATGAACATTGTCTGTGATACACACATTTGAAATTTTGTTTAATGAGTGAAAACGTCCTTCCGTTACCGTGGAATTGCCCTTATACAAATGTTGCATTTGGTGCAATTGTGCCATAACTGTTATCTAACTTAACACTAAACTTGTCACATGGTCATTAACAGAATCTACCAAAAATTGTTATCTCTGAAAACAGCACTCCAATGCTGTTGACTCATAGATACTTCGCACTCATGTACGGTGGCCCTGAAAGGACATCACACATCAAAATTTCTGTGCAGATTCCTGGGATGTCGCACATTTTATCGCACATTTCTGCAATGTCGCACATTTTATCGCAGAAATCTGCGCAGATTTCTGCGATGTCGCACATTTTATCGCACATTTATGCACTGATTTCTGCAATTTCGCACATTTTTTCGCACATTTCTGCGTTGATTTCTGCGATGTCGCACATTTTATCGCAGAAATCTTCGCCGATTTCTGTGATGTCGCACATTTTATCGCATATTTCTGCGCTGATTTCTGCAATATCGCACATTTCTGCGCCGATTTCTGCGATGTCGCACATTTATCGCAGAAATCTGCGCAGAATTTATCGCAGAAATCGGCGCAGATTTCTGCGATGTCCGGCACGTTTTATCTCACTTTTCTGCGCATATTTCTGCGATGTCGCACATTTTATCGCAGATTTTTTTTCTTCAGCAAGCTAGGTTGTCACCATGGTTGTCACGTGGCGTGCCTCTGAATCTTCATCGGCATTCATTTTGGTGACTTGTTGGTCATCATATAGTAAGGATGGTGATTGACTGTGGGACGAATGTATCGAATGCAAGTGTACGCGCGCGTGTGTAGACAATTAGAGCATGGGTGTGCGAACACGCTTTCGGCACCCGACTACTATCCTCTATGCAAAATTAATATCATGGAGGCCAGAACCCCGACATTCTTAGACCCCTTAGTTCGGCCAAAAAATAGACAGGTGCCAGTGTGTTAAAAAGATGCAGAAATGTACGATAAAATGTGCGACATTGCAGGAATCTGCGCAGAAATCTGTGATAAAATGTGGGACATCGCTGAAATCGGCGCAGAAATTGTGCGATAAAATGTGCGATATTGCAGAAATCGGCACAAAATCTGTGATAAAATGTGCGATATTGCAGAAATCAGCGCAGAAATCTTGATGTGTGATGTCCCTTCAGGGCCACCATACTCATGTCAGCCAACTTAATTATTATATGCAGCTAAAAGATCAAAAGGAAGTTGTGAAGTTCAAAAGGAAGTTGTGAAGATCAAACGGAAGTTGTGAAGATCAATGGGAAGTTGTGAAGATCATAGGGAAGTTATGAAGATCAAAGGGAAGTTGTGAAGATCAAAGGGGAGTTATGAAGATCAAAGGGAAGTTGTGAAGATCAAAGGGGAGTTATGAAGATCAAAGGGAAGTTGTTAAGATCAAAGGGGAGTTATGAAGATCAAAGGGAAGTTGTGAAGATCAAAGGGAGGTTATGAAGATTAAAGGGAAATTGTGAAGATCAAGGGGAAGTTGTGAAGATCAAGGGGAAGTTGTGAAGATCATAGGGAAGTTGTGAAGATCAAAGGGAAGTTATTAAGATCTAAGGGAAGTTGTGAAGATCAAAGGGAAGTTGTGAAGATCATAGGGAAGTTGTGAAGATCAAAGGGAAGTTGTGAAGATCAGAGGGAAGTTGTGAAGATCTTAGGGAAGTTGTGAAGATCAAAGGCAAGTCGTGAAGATCATAGGGAAGTTGTGAAGATCTTAGGGAAGTTGTGAAGATCAAAGGCAAGTCGTGAAGATCATAGGGAAGTTGTGAAGAATTCTGCAACTAAAATCCCAAGCAAGGGGTTGATAAACTTGTCCATAACTTTACCCAGATATTTAATGAGATGACTTATAATTTATAGTGGGCTATTTCCATATGAAGCAATCACAAAGCTGCCTGTTCTTGCATGAATTGTGCATTTTGCAGGATACCTTGTGATTGATCCGTTTAGACCCTGCTCACATAAAGCTCTGCTATTCATCACAATCCATTATTTTTGTTCTACATATTGTACATGTATTGCATTGTGTTAATTCACTGAAGGATCAATAAAACCATGGAGGGGCTAATAGGCTAAAAATCCATGTACAAATGTAGTCCGTTTTCGATGGACGTATTGTGTTGTGCAAATTTATCTGTTGTCTATCCGTGGCGTGCACTTTGAAAATCCATGTGTAAGTATTCTCTGTGCACTTGTCGGACATAAAAGCTCAAATAGCGAGCATGCGGTAGGTTTGCGAGCAAAAAAATTTATTCTCATTTATATTAAGCTTCGGCAAAGTACACATTTTATGAAATAAACATTGACAAGATTTAACTTGAGATATGAATCTTCAGTGCTTTAAAGGAAAATTAAGTAATTTAATTCAACACACCTCGTAGCTTGTCTGAAGATTCACATACAAACTGTTTCCTGTTAAGGCCAACCATTAAAATGTGTCTTTTACCCCACCACTTTATGATTTCTTAAACAAATCCCATGCCGTGCGTATAATCTCATGCGTATTACAAGCGCCATCCGTTTCAAACGCTAACTGCAGTTAGCATACATACAATTTCAATGGACAATGTGCAATACGAATTATACACATGCAAGTATACATGTATATATGCATGTTGCTTTTCGAACAGAAAAACTAGTTAATGTAAGAAATAAAAGAAGAGAAAATATCGGAGACATAGATCTATGAAAAGGAAATAGGATTTGAATTATTTGTAGCTATAGCTAGGACTTTGTGTGCCAATTTTCCCCAAAGTTCTAGCATGCCCTGACATGATGCAAGATGCTGATAATATTTTTATCAACCTTTGATCTCCATATTTGTATACAATCGATGAATGTCAATGCAGTATATTGGCTGCGATAAAAGAACTCAGAGCTGGAGATCATGAGTGCAAAGTCTCTACCTGATGAACACTCACCAGAATTTTATTTCCTTGTTTGTTTAAACAAATTTTGGGAAGATTCCATAGAAATGGTTGTGTAAATTATTCTACAGTATGTAAGCCAACAATTACAGCTAAATTACACACAATGCAAAGTTTGCATAATTGAAGACCAAAATTTCAAATGTGAAATCCAAATAAATGAAAGTTGTTCCAGCAATTAAAACTGTTTTTTTTTTAGGGGA
The DNA here is from genome assembly GCF_015706575.1 of Patiria miniata. Taxonomy (NCBI): domain Eukaryota; kingdom Metazoa; phylum Echinodermata; class Asteroidea; order Valvatida; family Asterinidae; genus Patiria; species Patiria miniata. The sequence goes on from NW_024037055.1 coordinate 12,818,096, forward strand.
CCCAAGATGGTTACAAGCATGAGAAATGTATTTTCCCATTTAAAAAAAATACCTATTAGTTAATGGTATTGCCATCGGATGATTGTTCCGCATGCGCAGTGCTGCCAGCTATTATATGTACCTTTGTGATTTAGCTTGCAATTAAGGTGTGGCCGGCAATTAGACCCGTGAACGTGGACGTTGTATACAACGCCACGTTCTTGTTTCATTTCGAACCTGGCGAAATCGATCCGACATACATAATTCCGTATGGGTGTTGAGTACTCACCTAGAAATCTAAATTTGCCCGTCCGATTGTTTCGGCTGTGTAATTTCGACGAAATTTGCCCATCAGTAAAGACCCATACGAACGTGTAGAAATTAGATTTTAACCTGACCCTGACAAATAACTCCGGACGCGTCTGAGTCGCTTGGACAGATTGACGGCTGTTTCATGTCGCAACCCAGAAAAAAAAAACCCGCAGACGATTGGCTGCTCGGCTCATCTCGTGTACAGTACGTGTGTGCACACACACGCGGGCGCACGTGCGACCGCGTGCGGTGCGGTGAGAGAGGAAAGGACTTGAAACTTGTCTAAAACGATGTCTGTTTTAGCTGCGACAGTAAACAGCCGTCGATTCATACGAAAATAAAACGCAATGCGCATGCGTCAGTTGGGAGAAAATGGCAGCTAGCAGTAGCGGACGGACTTCATGAACCGGGGCCAGAATTTTCCTCAATTTTCGTCAAATGCAAGTTTTGACGTACAAATAGAATTCAAGACAGCTTCATATGTGAGTACTTATTACATGGGCAAAATAACGTCCAGTGTGTGTAACGGAGGGAGTCAGAGGGACACGTTCGCCAGGTTCGAAATGACATAAGAACGTGGCGTAGTTTACAAGCCACGTTCACGGGTCTAGCCGGCAATCAGAAACCAGACTGGATGAAGGTGGCTTCACGCGCGGCAGGTTTCTGACTTATAATTTTGAAACTACTGTGAAATACTAACAAGTGAACTGGGCTCCTGTTAAAAAGGTAAGTATAGCAGAGTATGGATTTTCAAAATCTAAACTATTTTGCTCTAAAGTAAGTGGATTACATGCATACCTCACAATTATGCGTGTCTCTCGACCTTCATGGAACAATGTAACCGTCAAAGTTTTTACCACAGATGGGCCGGAGGGGGGGACTAAAGTTCCACAACTAAAGATGAGCAATATGCAAATCATGCTTGTACATGTATAAGGCTCATCCACAATTACCAGGAGTTGCTGCATTGTCCACAGGTGCCCTGATCTCAGTTTTTATGTATCAACAGTTATAAAAATGTGAGGTATACAATTAATATTAATATGCACACATTTCCCTTACATTTTGCAAGTAAAAGGTTATAAAGGGTTGTGAAACATTGGGTTTCTGACGCTCGTTTTGATCAGCTAACATCATAATGTGAGGGAGACAAATCACACCAGAGGAAAGCCCTCCTGTTTTGACCCCGCCCAGTCCGAAACCAACTTTTTATGAATACTGCCCTCTACAGTGGTCAATGACCAATACAAGGAAATGGGAACATGTAGTCTATATGGCTAATTACAGTACACAAGGTAAATGAATCAAATTAGGTTTTTGCCCTTCACCGACGTTTTTTTTTTTTTGCGTCGGGGTGATATAAATCAAATTAGGTTTTGCCCTTCAGCGACGTTTTTAAACACTGTATACTCAATGTGTTACCTCCCGAGTGAAAGTTGGAAAAAAAACACTCGGGTGGGACTCGAACCCACGACCTCCTGCTTTCTAGTGCAGATGTCTTACCACTCGACCACCGAGCTAACGGGATCGGTTGGCCGGTTCGAATCTGATGTACATAGCAGCGGGTACCGCATCAACTATTATAAGATGGAATTTTGCGTCGGGGTGATATAAATCAAATTAGGTTTTTGCCCTTCAGCGACGTTTTTAAACACTGTATACTCAGTGTGTTACCTCCCGAGTGAAAGTTGGAAAAAAATCACTCAGGTGGGACTCGAACCCACGACCTCCTGCTTTCTAGTGCAGATGTCTTACCACTCAACCACCCAGCTAACGGGATCGGTTGGCCGGTTCGAATCTGATGTACATGCATGTACATAGCAGCGGGTACCGCATAAACTATTATAAGATGGAATTTTGCGTCGGGGTGATATAAATCAAATTATTTTGCCCTTCCCCGACGTTTTTAAACACTGTATACTCAGTGTGTTACCTCCCGAGTGAAAGTTGGGTAAATGACAAGGTAAATGATATCATTTGATATAAAAAATGCCAAGCAAAGATCAATTGCAAATGGCTCAATTCTTCCATCAGATATCATCAAAATGGCTGAGCAAGAAGAGATGATGCCAACACAAGATGCTGAGAGACAGGAGCAGGTTGCTGATGGAGACTGTGCAGAGACTCGGGACCAAGCACTGGCCTTGAGTAGACGAGGCAACCAGGACCAGACAACAGGTGAGCAGTAAACCCTGGCTGTAAGCAAACCATATGCACGTTGATTCCTGGAGACATTTCACTGTTGACTTGTTCACGCTTTACAGTTTGTATGAAAATTAAAATGCAAAGGAATTGTTCAAGTTAAGAAATGTGTATTGAAGTGCAAGGGGCTATTCATTTTCTTTACTTCTTTACTTCATTGATTTTTTTTGGCAGGAATTTATTGTAATAATTTGTTATTTTAAATGGTTATGATGAGTGCAGTGGTAAGAATAATTCCATCTGTCACCTCATGAAACTATTCTTTATTTTACACGAATGTGAAACATTCATTATTTGTTTATACAACGCCTGAATAAATCCTTGTCTTCTGATTTGTTAGAGCCATCAGAGCCATGTTGCACTGCTACCACTAGTGTGACCGTGGAACGGAACTTCTATTTTTGCGGTGTAGCCAGGCCGTGTGGGTTGGGATGATTAATCCAATAAGTCATGTGATTAATAACCCACCAATCAGATGAAGGGGATTTATTCAGGTGTTGTATTATAAGAGACATTTTATTCCCATTTTCCGGACCTGATCCCAGTTGCAGCAGTCGATCAATTGCAGCAGTCAGTGCAGCAGATATCAAAAGGTAGAAAACAACAAATAATTAATGATACACAATCTCTTTTCATGCATCCACTCCTATTTGCTTATTTCTGGATCAGTGTAATTTATTGCATGTTTGATTGAAATGGGTTTCTGGTGAAGCTTTCAAGATAATAAGTCAAAGTGGTAGCAGGACCTAAATATTGTTGAATCATGAGCATAAACAAGGCAAATAGTTTGTCTGTTGTTTGTGTTGTGAAGCATAGGCTGCATCCGAATCAGCTGTCTAGAGCTCGGTCTAGGTCTGCGCCCATTGATGTACAGTGATGTAGTTGCTGCCATCGAATATTAGCCAGTTGGCAACTTACTGCAAATTTGTACAGTTCATCAAAGCAGAGACCTTGTGTTGCTTTACCAACCATTGGCCTCAACTAGGGATGCGTTACTGCAACAAAATGAAATCGTTTATAAAAAATAATTTGAATAAATACATGCACCTGCATTATGTAGCACACTTGCAAATTGTAAGCATTAACCCTCCTAGTCTTCTTCACTTTGGCTGGTACAGTTATCACCCCTACTTCAAATTTGTTTGCTTTGTGTCGGTTTGGATAACACTTCAAATTACAGCACAATTGTTGTGTGTGGTGAAGCTTATTTTAGGCAAGAATGTAGATTCTGTCACGCTTCATGGATGTTGACACAGAGCTGTGTTTTTGTGAAGTGACTATTATATTTGTGTGCATGTATATGACACAGTTACTTTTAAACTTCACATCCCTTCACTTGAAACTGACTTTCAGGGTTTTAAAGGGTTGACTTCCCACGAGGAGGGTCAATTCCCTAATAAATGATAATATGCTTGTCTCCTTTTTTGACAATAAACAATTATCCTTCTCGTATTTGTTTTGATTGAAGATGATGCACATGCATCACACCACTCTGGTCATCCATCAGTTGACATATCAGAGAATCCACCAAGTACATCACAGCAACCACCAACACGGCATGTGGCCTCAGGTGCACAAGGTAATTATCAATGAATGTACCAACTCCAAACCAGATGTCAATGTATTCATTCCTTACAGACTAGAGAAACACTTGTACAGGGTGAGTAAAATAAAGCGGAACCCAAACCCCCCAAAATATATTTCATTTTCAAAAAATATGTAGCACCAAACATAATAATGACTGGAAAGACAATAGATGAAAAACTTACTGAAATTGCTCACTCCGTTCAAAGAATATCACCATTTAAACGTAATGACCCTAAACCTGTTTTGTCCAAAAAGCAGTTTATTGTGTATTCTGACTGTTTGGAACAACAAAGAAAATAACAGAGAATACTTGTGTCAACAACTGCAGTACACAATATCTTTATTAACAACCCTTGTTAGGCAAACAATCTGATAATTGTTAAAATCCACTTTTTTTTTATTGAAAGATGGGCCTTCAAAAGGACTTTGTTGAATATTTTTAACTTTAAACTGAGGTTTTATCGCTGGTGTTGTTGAAGACAATTGTGACGACGATTCTTGAAATTACATTTTTGGAAGAAAGAGGTTTTTGGGTCATTGTGTTTAAATGGTGATTTTTTTTTAATAGATTGAGCAATTTCAGTAATCTTTTCATCTAATAGTAGTTTATGAAATTGGCTTTCCAGTCATTATTATTTTTGGTGAGCAAATTTTTTAAATATGTAATATTTTTTGACTCACCCTGTGGTTGCTTGTAGTCAATTGATAACCTTGCTGGGGAGTGGAGATGCATTTAATGACCACCCTCCCCCTCCCCACGTCACCTGAAGATGTTTTGATACAGCCTGGTGTGGTATGTCATGTACTTCTTTGTCTATGAACGGTCAGATTGCAAAAAAAACAAACATTTGTCTTCCAAGAACAGACGACAAGTACAGATGGAATCAAGCACACGCATGCATCATTTTGTCGGTCGTTTTTTTTAACGATGGTGTTATTCCTGCTTCTGATTGTAGATTCCCCACAACGAACTGGAACCATCGGAACCATCGGCACAATCAGTGGCAGTTACAGTCCTGTCATTGTTGGTTCAAATGCCGTTAATATTACTTACAACTTACAAGGTAAATAATAACCTTGTTCGTTAAGATGGAAGTAATTTGATATGAAATGTCAATATCTATATATATATTTTTTCCTTTTTTTTGGGGGGGGGGGAGACTCAAATCCTCGAGCGAGAGTCACCAATTATCTTTGGTACAACTATAAACCAAGTCAAAATATGGTTGACACAATGGAGGGTGCTTTATATAGCGGTTAAGTCTTGTAATTTTTTGGAATGATTAAGTTTTTAAATAATAACAGGCATTTATATAGCGCTTTTCAACGGGGTATCCCTTTACAATTATTATTACCTTCTCAATTCCCTGGGGAGCATACGCGGCTGGTAGGCAGCCATTTCGGTGCTCTTGGCCGTAATCAACCTCACACAGTAACCATCTCTGCCCACACAGGTACCCATCTACTCCTGGGCGGAGTGAAACACTGAGTGACAAAGCGCCTTGCTCAAGGTCACATGCACCATGACCCTATGCTGGCCAGGCAGACCACAAATTCAATGCTCCAGACCACTAGGCTTATATATTTGTGCCACATTTGAAAAAGGCTTGACCTAAGTCCCACATTATTTTTGCATTTATCAGGCTTTCAAGTATTTCTATTTTTCCTATTTTTTCCAATTTTTTTTTTACCTTTCTCCGACTTTTCCAAGTTTTTCTTAAAAATTCCTACTTTTCCCCCACTTTTTTATGTCCCACAACTCCGAAAAATGAAATCTCACTGAACATTTTTCATAACAGTGTTACACACTGTCATATGTAAATCACACAATGAACTGAATGAAGGGCTTGGGCGCAGGAGTACTGCAACTGTACTTACAAGAGCTTAGTTGAGGATGGAGCGCATGTGTTGTGAGTACAGAACATGCCAATTGAGGCTTATGATGCTGTGGACATGGGCGAGTATCAATGAAAACTACTCCTGAAAGCCCACAAAAGTCCTACTTTAGGCCCCCCCCCCCCCCAAAAAAAAATAGTCGGTCTCTGGTCAGACCGAAGTTCCGGAATTGATGCAGCGACGCTTTTTTTTATAATTTTTTTTATGTGGTTTTTTTTTTTCAAGCTTGTATTGTACAGACAAGGTGGGTATTATTTTGCTTTTTTGTGTCCTCATTATACATTGGTGTCCTCCATAATTTGCCTTGGTGTCCTTTATCATTTGTCTTGGTTCAATTTCCCCATTCCTTGGAGCTCCTTGGTACAAACATTTGAGGAGGCGCGGCAATAGAGGGCGCTGTTGTAGCTTCCATGTTAATTTGAAGAAAAAAAAAAGGTTGACGCGCATGATTAAAATCGACACGCGCGCTGACCAGAGACCGAGTATTTTTTTTTTTGGCCTTGTCCTGGTTTTGTCCTCCAAAGTCCCTTTTCTGTCCTGTTTTGGTTTCCTTTATTTTGAGCTTCTTTTCTTCTCATGTTTTCCTGGGTCTGCTTGAAAGCTTGATTTATGCATGAATGAGTGGAATAATGGGTTGTTTTGGGAAAAATGAATAATCATGGTTGGTAACGTGAGCTGTAGGGCAAAGCAAAAAAAATGGGTTCGTACATTGCGATTGACTTCAACTTATGTTCAATCAGAATTGAAGTAACCAGAGATGGTGGATGCACTTTCTGGTGCATGCATCCACTCCTGGATAGGGCTGGAAAAATGACTTCTGCTTCTGGTTACCAACTGACCCTAAATTTTACGACCGACCCTAATATTTTTTATTTGTGCAAATAAAAATAATTTTAGCAATACTCACATGACGTTCACACGAAGCGTGCACGTGGTTGCTAGTGTTTGTCGGTTAAGTGTGTGACATCACGTGGCTGCAATCAGCTGAATGAGAACGTGTCGCGAATGCTGATTTCGGGCACAATTCAAAACATGACTCTGCAACTTCAAGAAAATTGAGATCATAGAATATTGCTTTCTCGGAACATACAGTATTCACTGAGCTAAAATTTCATAAGCACCTTCTTAAGATTTGAGCACTTTTGTTGTTTCAAACGAAAAAAAAATGCACAAATAACAAATGATATACTCTACCTTACATGTAAGTCAATGCATTCATTACTCATTTCAATTTATTGCTTGGATGCCACAATGCATTGTTTAATTAAGTCAATCAACTGTTTACTCATTTCAATATTTTAGGATGCAGCGCACCCAAAAAGATGAAGCTTGACAGTCCAGCCCAAGATGCTGCTGATTGCTGTCAAAAGGACCTGAAATGGTACTACAGGATGACAGGTAGCTTTGTGGATTTGATTCCATGGTTCGGTGATGACAGGAAACATATCTTGGACATCTACACAAAGTTACAGTTAATACTTGGTAAGGACAAAGTCATGCTGACATCATATGATGATATATTACTACTTAAGACAAAAGAGGGAGAACTGATCCCAATAGCAGTTTTAACTGGGTTGGCTGGTAGAGGAAAGACCACACTTTTTAACAAAATTGCATATGATTGGGCAGTTGGTTCTAGTCAGGTACTACAGAAGTATAAACTTGTCTTCCTGTTGAAAATGCACGCACTGGAGCAGAGTTCAGATCTTGTTGATGCAGTTTTTGACCAACTCTTGGCTAAAGATGTAAGTATTGATAGAGGTGCCCTGGACATGTTTATCAAGAACAGTCCTGGAAAAGTCCTTGTTTTACTAGATGGCTTTGATGAGCTCATGACTACCTCCTTGTGTGAATCCTCGTTTGGTTCCATCCTGGAGATCCTTAATGGAAAGATGTTGAGGGGTTGTACTGTACTTGTCAGCACCCGCCCCTCACACTTAGACAGACTTGTATCAGAGGAACTTGTTCAGGAACCATTCACACATGTCGAGGTCATGGGTTTCAGTGGGAAAAATGTCACTGAGTATGTTAATAATTTTTACACAGCTGAACCTGTCAAGGGCAAGGGACTTCTTAAAAAGATTAGATCGTCAGGCCTTCTGTCAGCTTTAGCTGCAAGTCCAATGCTTCTTCTTTTGATGTGTGTACTGTGGAGAGAAGACTGCACACTCCCAGAAACAATGTCACTTCTGTATCGTAATGGAGTTCTCTACATCTTCAAAAGAAAAACATTGGACTCAAAAGATGAATCACATGTACAAAAAATTGTGATTGAAATTGGCAAGGTTGCGTTGCATGGTCTTCTTTCTCCAGATCAGTCACTCTCTTTCAAAGAAAGTGACTTTGAGTCGAGTGTGCTTAAGGAGGCTCTGAAAGCAGGTATTCTGACCAGACAGACAGACCGCAAGGGACTACAGACTCACAACTGTATTCAGTTTATTCACAAGACATTCCAGGAGTTCTCTGCTGCTGCTTACTTGCAAAGCTTGTTAGAAGCAGAGCCAGAGGAATTTCAGAAGATTTTGAAGGAAATTATGTCAAAGGGTGCAAGGACGTTTGAGTATCTGCTGCGCTTTTGTTGTGGTGACAATGAGGCATGTACATATGAGATTATGAAGGAATTTCAGTTGACGTATCCGAAGAAGTTGTCATTCAAATCAAAGATGGGTCAGTTGGCACTTCATTGTTTCTATGAAGGTCATTCCAAACGTTTGCCTCCAGAGGAATTCATACATTCATTCATAACAGATGAAATTTACATTCATAGGTTTGACATGGATTGTCTGAACTCAGTCAGATACTTTTTGAAATGTGTTGCTGAACAGACAAAAGACAGAGGAAATACTTACCTTGCTAAGGTACATAAATTACATGTACACTTTTGTCAATGGACATGGTTTATTGAGGAGTTAGCTGTTATCTTGTGTGCAATGACAAATCTTCGTGATGTAAGTTTCATGAACAATGCAGATACTGCTAAGTTGCTCAGGCATCTACCCAACTTGGTACCTAAATTGCGTCTTTCTGGTAATGACCTGGGTGGTACAGCAGCATCATGGTGCATGCATTTGAAGCAGTTGAAGTCCCTCAAGGAGCTGGTCTTGAGTAACTGCTCATTGAATGGACAGGACATCAAACAAATTGTTGAATCACTCGGGGATCTACCCAACTTGGTTGAATTGAGTCTTCGGCTAAATGATAACCTGGGTAGCACAGCAGCATTATGGTGCACGCATTTGAAGCAGTTGAAGTCCCTCACAAAGCTGGGCTTGGGTAGCTGCTCATTGAACGGACAGGACATCAAACATGTTGCTGAGTCACTCCGGGATCTAACCAACTTGGGTGAATTGGATCTTTTTCGTAATAACCTTGGTGGTACAGCATTATGGTGCACGCATTTGAAGCAGTTGAAGTCCCTCACAAAGCTGGGCTTGGGTAGCTGCTCATTGAACGGACAGGACATCAAACATGTTGCTGAGTCACTCCGGGATCTAACCAACTTGGGTGAATTGGATCTTTCTGGTAATAACCTGGGTGGTACAGCAGCATCATGGTGCATGCATTTGAAGCAGTTAAAGTCCCTCACAAAGCTGGGCTTGCGAGGCTGCTCATTGAATGGACAGGACATCAAACATGTTGCTGAGTCACTCAGGGATCTACCCAACTTGGGTGAATTGGATCTTTCTTATAATAACCTGGGTGGTACAGCAGCATTGTGGTGCATGCATTTGAAGCAGTTGAAATCCCTCACAACGCTGTGCTTGGGTGAATGCTCATTGAATGGACAGGACATCAAACATGTTGCTGAGTCACTCAGGGATCTACCCAACTTGGCTGAATTGATTCTTCATCGTAATAACCTGGGTGGTACAGCAGCATTGTGGTGCATGGAGGTAAAGCAGCTGCTGCACCTTCAGAGGCTGTACCTCATGGGCTGTCGCCTGACAGAGGAAGACAAGAACCATATTGATGAGTCACTGAGTGACCTGAAGAAGAATGGGTTAGTCATTAGGACATACCGTTAATTTCAGCGATTAAAATCCTGATTTAAATCGCATCATTTTTTTTTTAAACTGTTCCGAATTTTTCACCACAGTTGTTCCGCATTTTTTTTATAAATGATTACACACCTGTGAAGGGGTACAAGCCTGCCAGACTGATTCGCTGACCTTTCCCCAAAGTCTATACATTTCTCTGTTTCATCTTAAGGGGTCAGGGAACCAGACTACAAGAACATGATTGGTTTTCTTGGTTTTTCCCGCATCTACAAGCCCAAAACGTGAACAAAGTCAGATGAACAATATTTGCTATAACATACTAATCCTCCAAATCCATTTATTTCTGAAAATTGTAGCAAAAGCAAATGTTGTACATTCCCTTTAAAGACAGCACACTCACGCTTGCTTTAATCATTCCTAATTGATCTGTTTACAGTAATATTGTGAATCAACTGTGCTGGTGTACATGTAGGCTTACCTGAACCATCTCAAGGTGTATTTAAGTCCCAATCGATAGCATTTATTACTAAAATTTCTCCACAACATTTTTAGATTAAGTTTTATAGGCCATCAGCCTGGGGGTTTGGTCGGTATCAAATGAGGGGAATAATGCTCATTGTGATTTTTGGTAAGGTATGCACTCCTGTAGTTGGAAAATATGTGAAAGCAATTGCAGCGGTGGCAGCTTTTTGGGTGCTATCACGTTAAAAAAACACTGCGGCCAGTACATGCTTGTTACCATGTACATGTTTAATTAATCCGGTAACAAGCATATTGGCCGCAATTTTGAAAAAAAAAAATTATAAGTGATCACACCCAAAAAACTGCCACCGCTCACACTGCAAAGCTATCACACATTTTCCAACTCTAGATTTGCTTACCTTGCCAAAGATCGCTATGAACACTGCTCCTTTTGATCATTTGATACCGGTGGCCCAATTTTTGGACCGAAGCTGATAGCCTATTATATAATACCTTTTAAAGGTGCAAGGCCTGATTTCTGTTCTCCACCTTGTATGAAGGACCTTCAATCAAACACTATATTAGTTAAACAAGGATCAGTGCTGCCAGTTTTGAAATAAAAAACATTTTCATGAAACAAACATGCCAATGAAGAACTGTTCTCATACAGGGTGAGTCAACAAAATCCGAACCCAAAACCCCAAAAATATATTTCATATTCAAAAACATATGTAGCACCAACAATAATGATGACTGGAAAGCCAATTTCATAAGCTACTTTTAGATGAAAAAAAATACTGAAATTGCTCAATCCGTTCAAAGAATATCACGGTTTTCATATATATCCACAAACAACATATCTCAGCTGTATCAATCAAGCTATGCACCTTTAACGTGTCTTCAGTATTAATGTACCATTGACCAAGTGAGGTAGACTGCATGTAGATGAAATCAAGTGATTTTTTAAACCACTGATTCAATAGAATTGTTTCAAAAGCATGCATTTATCAATTTATTGAGTTTTGTGGGTGATAGGTATTATAGGAACCTGTAAACTCCTTAGTTATGGGTGTAAGGGTGCATGGGGAGATTAAGACACATTTTTTAGACAAATCAATATTTTGAAAGTTAAACAAATACAAAAAATCTGAATTAAATAAAATAAAATTGATGTATTTTTTTTAAAATAAAAAATATCGCACACCCAGCGTTGGATTAGTCACAATGAAACAATGTAAATGTTTGAATAATAACTTTTGCCAGATTGAATAAATCTGTCATCAAAGAGTTAGACTTTTTCGTCTAAAGAGTCTGCTCAGTAAAATATAATTCACTGGTCAATTGTTTTTCTTTCGGCAGGGTGGAGGGTATAGACCTGAACAAATCTAGAAGCAAAATTGTAACGGGAGTGATTTGTGTTAACAGAAAGATTTCCTCAGTGGCATATTGTGGCTCCTTCATTAGAACCATTTAGAAATTCTCAAAGATCTTCCTATTAAAGCTGCACATTGACAGTTAAAGACGTGAAGCATAGACACTGTAGGCGTGGCACTGATGGGTATGTAGGACTTCTGCCTCAATTGATCAGATTGCTGAATCCTTTCTTCATTATACACAAGACATGGTGACTCAGCAACATCATGCAAGTCCAATACACTTCTATCAGTCAACTGTGTTATCTGTGTTGTCACCCATTACAAAGCTGGAAAGGTTAATATCTGGTTGTAAGATTCTGTTCAGCAATCTGCGATTGTTGTCTTGTGAAGCCGTCTATATTATTTGTGAAGGCTTGTTTTCTTTCACGTCTGAGTGGTTTCTACACTTTCTGTTTCCCCTCTTGGGGGGAGGGGGACTGGAGTTCCAACCATCTACCACCCTCTGACTTAACACATTCTGTTGTAAGGTCACCAGCTGTGAGGGGATCTTTCATTGACATTTTCATTTGAGTGTTTATAACACTTTGTGTTTTCCTTGGGAAAGCAATGATTTGTGTTTCCCAGGAGGAGTGAGTTCCAGTCATCTACCACCCTCTGTCTGAACACATTCTGCCTATCAGCTGTGAGTGTATCTTTCCTTGAACATGCCTCTGTCTATCTCTGCTGGTTTGTGTTTCCCTGGGGGAGTGAGTTCCAGTCATCTACCACCCTCTGACTGAACACATTGCCTATCACTGTATCAGCTCCTCATGTGTCTCTCTGTTTCTGCTGCTGTGTTTCTTTCCTGTACTATCTCCCATACATTTGAAGATCTTGCACCGACTCCAAACCAATTCAATCACCCTCATCAACTGAAATTCAACATTCCTTTGTCCCCTTAATGTCTCCCCGGCCCATACAGAAAGTCCCTTGGCCTTGTCAGGTTTGAACCCTTAGCTGCATCAACTGACTTGAACTGTCTGCTCAGATTAATCATTACAGTCAAATTTGGACCTTCCCACATTGATGGGGAAATATCCAGCACAAAGTGCTGGTTAGTGGTGACATTTTGTGAGTCTCATTGTCAAATTCTGTGAAAACACTTCTAAAGATCTTCCCAAGCAAATGATTTCTGTATTGGATAGTTTAACTGCACCTTGCACAGTGTACCAAGGGGCACGGCGAACAATGTTGAAATTTGTTCAAATGCTAGTTACCCAGGATATTTTTCAGAGAGGGAGATATTTGCAAGAACTATCTGTAGTCTGTGAATAATGAGGATCCTTATCTCTGTATTCCAGTAACTCGACTGACAGTGACAGATGAAACAGTTGTAATTACATGTAGTGTGGTCATTACTCTACGGTATGATGATTGGGGATAACATGTACATGTAGAAATACAACCAGTCATTCTCATTAACTGTAATAATTGTATATAACATGATACATTTTTTGTAAATATGCAGAGGTAATTTATATTTTTATATTTTTGCTATTTTTGTATCACTTGTTAAATGAATATTGCTGCAAATTGCCTACTGACCTGATTGACCTGCAATGTACAATCCTTTCTGTAAACATTTCTGAAATACCTGTGTTTGTAAGTATTAATATTCGTCGTCTGTTTCGCCAGTGCACTTTTCTTATGAGTTTTACTGTGCTGAACATTATTTAATAATTTGTAATGTATGCAGGGCCCAAATGGAAGTTTTTTTCACAACTGTTTGGGCACACTCTGTGTATAAAGAAAAGGAACAAATAAATAAAAGAAATCAAGTCAGATGGCATGACTTTTCAATCCTAGTAGGGTCTGTCTCAAATGCAAACAAAACTATGTGAATATTTGATATTGCTCATCTGAAGATTGGGCAAAGTGAGCCAGATTGTTCTATTTTTATAACTTCTATTTTGTATTAATATACATAGCCTGATGTACTTTTTATAACAGCCAAGTTGCCTTGCTTTTGTACCAAGTCATAAGAATCATGAAACTTGCCATCGTTGGATCCAGTACAACTCAGATTTGTTATCGTTTTAATATCAAGAATCACATATTGCATGATGTACATTGTATAGTGTTTACAATGGGTCAGATGTTTGTTATTTCCAGATGAATGTTGCCTTTATTATGCACTGAATGCCCGCATCATTAGCGTAATGCTGACAGGCTGACATAGTCTAGTGTGGGGTTTTCTCTTTGTCTTGTGTCACACACAATTAAGCAAGGCATTTGAGTTAATGATACACCAGGTTTTTAAGCAAATCAATAGCATTCTTTTCTCAGTCATTTGTTGGTGTCAATGTAAATCTCTGATTGAGAAAAGGCTACACCAAGTTAGGACACAACAATTATATGAAATTTGTCTCATGTAAGTTTTTTGTGATTGAGACAGCCAGCACGTATTTGATCCGATCTTTCAAATTGCTGTTCTGTTTAAGTTCTCGCTCTTTGAATATTCATAAAGGTTTGAAAACGATACTTCATATGATTCTGATGTTTGACAGTATTAAAGTGTTTTTTTTTTCTTCTAAAGATTGTTTGTTACTTCCTTGCTGCAATACTCAAGAAATATTTTCTCTTTTCATTTTGCTTCATCTCAAAAGACAGTACTGAAATTTCTTCCTTCACAATTACCTTGTATTTATAGATAAGTTTCCAGTGAAAGTCAAGTTTCATGTTCATTCCTGGTATGAAATTGATGTCTGTCAAAATTAAGGTTTTTGTGTGCCTCATGCGTTTTGATATTTGAACTAAGTTTACATCTGATAAGACTCATTTAAAAGTATGGGATTGTTGTATGCCAATGTAGTTAAATAAAGACACTTTTGCAACTGATTGCTTGTTTGTTAACAGCTGTGTGTTTTTGTGTATGTGTCAAGTTCTAAATATGGTGGGGTGAAATTTACAATGGGAGTGTCAAGTTAGAAGGGGAATTAGGTTGAAGAAAAAGATAGATTAAACGTTGCTTGTTGCTGTATACTGCTATATGTGCAGGATTATTTTAACGACCTAAACCCTCCCTCCACTTCATCAATGTGTATCAATTCTTTTAGGAACAGGAGCCAAATGAGAGGTATAAAAAGTATTAATATAAGACATTTTCCTTTCATTTTGCAAGCAAATATTTGTAAAGGGATGTGAAACGTTGGACTTCTGACGCTTGTTTTGATCCACTAACATTATAATGTGAGGGAGACAAACCACACCACAATACAGAGGACCCCAAAGCCCTCTTGTTTTGACCCCGCCCAGTCCGTGTTATTGAAAACTTTTTTTGAATACCGCCCTCTATTGCACTGAGGTCAATGACCAACACCAGGAAATAAATCTGACGGCTCATCATCAAGTGATCAACAAGATTCTCGGCCAGCCCGCTAAAGGTTGGAAAGTTTGTTCTTTTACCACATTTTACCATTAATTATATATTTAAAGTGATGATTATGGTTGGATATAGCATCGTGACAATTTTGATTCTTTTTAAAGATACAATCATTGATTTTTTCAGAGTGTTTTTTTTGCCAAAAAAATGACCAACCCCAACTTCCGAAGTCAAGACAAGAGTGCGCTCGTAATCGTAAGTCGTACTGTAGGCGCCATGACCGCCCTGCAAACAGCTGGCGCTGGGAAGAGTTGATGAGCTCGAGCTTCACAGAATCTTGTGAAGGAAGTTGGGATGGCATTCTGCAGTTGTTTAAGACAGCAATTGGCGGCCAATGCGCACAAATGCTATCCGAAAACTTTCTCTTGGAAATCTACAATCACTCTACATCTACGTGGATGACTCAGCAAAGCACATACAAACTTATCGCGGAAATTCACCTATGCAAATTGGGGTCAACACGCCCCTCATTATGACGTCAACGTTGAGTTCGTGCTTGCGCTCATGCCATCAATTTCAGCCCGACTCGCTTCAGTTTTATGAATGAAATCATTATGCATCGGAGAGTGCACATGCCAGAAATTTACAGTAGAAAAGCTCATGATATCTGCTTTCTTTTGCCGAAGAAAGCATCAAAATCGATGAACTATTGCTTGAGTTTTGACAGTTGAAACATTTTTTAGCGGTTTTTTTTTAGGAACCAAAACTTCTTATTTTTCGAGGGAGTCCATCTTTTTAATCCTAAATTTCTTTCTTCTCGAATTTGGTTCGGGAAAACCGGAATTAGTTCCATATAGAACAGGTTTTCAGCTTTGATATGGTGTGGCACATGTGGGTGGCCGGTCTGATACGGCGATGGCCGCGAGCAATATGCATAAAAATTGCTCGCTAGAACTGCCCAAAATTGCGAATGATAGTGAAGTAATCACGTGATATAAACACGTGCAACGTGCATGAGATATATATAGCTCAGTGGAAGACGGTTACGAAGATTAAAGGGATCCCGTTTGATTAAAGGGATCCCGTTTGATGAAATGTGTGTGTGTCTCTTTTTTTCTGTCCCTTTTACCCTGTATCCCGATGCAACGGGGTTGGGCGGTGGGTTGGGGTGGGGATGGCCCTCGGGTGGGGTGGGGGAGGCCTGCAGGTGGGGTGGAGGAGGGGGAGGGGGAGGGGGAGGAGATGGGGGGGGGGGGGGCGGGGGAACAAAGACACAGTGGGTGGAATATGCACATTCTTTGGTTGAATGGCCATTGCAAATATCCCAACACCTTGAGGGGCGGGGTGGGGTCCCCTGGGTGGGGGGAAAGGAACAGGAGGGGGATAATGAGAACCAGGATAATGGAATATTTCCTGTCTTTCATTTCTTACACCTGCACCATATCAGGACCCCATGGAAGGGGAGTGCACATAAGGGGTTGCCGGTGGAGGGGGGGGGGGGGCGGGGGGGGGGGGGGGGGCGTGGGGGAGGATGCCTCATGAGTGTAAAGGGGGGCGGGGGTAGAGTACTCAAAACCAGGAAGCTTAAAATCCGGCGGGGGGGGGGGGGGGGGGGGGGGCTCAAAAGGAGGATGGTGGAATTTCACATTTCCTTTTCTTTTTTCGGTCCTTGCAACATATCCCGACCCTAGTGGGCGGTGGGTGGTGGGGGCCCCCACCAACACAGAAATCTTGATATGCAAATTAGGTAAACAGCGCCGCTCATTATAGCATCATCATGAAATTCTTGCTGACGCGCATGCCATCTACTTCGGCCAATTTTCGGCCAGACTCCTTCAGTTTTATGAATAATATCACTGTAGGCCTACATCAGAGGATGCACCTGCCAGAAATTTACATGCTGAAAGCAACAGAATGATGTCCGCTTCCTTTTGCCGAAGACAGCGTCAAAATTGTTAAATGAAAGGGTGAGTTTTGACGATTAAAATGTTGTTTTAGCATTTTCCTTTTTGGAACTCAAACTTCGTATTGTCCAAGGGAGTCCATCTTTTCAATCCTGTTTTTTTTCCTTCCAACATTTTGTTTGAGATCAAATGAATTAATTCCGAGTAGTTGAGTTTTTTAGCTGGCGAATGGTGTGGCCTAAGTGGGTGGTCGGTTTAATAGTGCGATGGTCGCGAGCAAAATGCGTGGAAATTTATCACTGGAACTGCCAAAAATTGCGAATGATTTTCAATTGATCACGCCGGCTATATCCGGCCCGCCGGCACCGCGCGCGTTAAATAAAAACCCAAGATTAATAAAATAATCAAGATGTTTTGTTTTCTGATGAATGATGTGACTTTATTATTGGGAATACCCCTTTCTTTTTTCCGTTCCCCTGCCCTGGATATCATATTCCGACCCTGGGGTGGGGTGATGGTGGGGGGGGGGGGGGGGCGGGGCGTGGTGTTCAAACCACGCCAAGAGGGTTGAAATGTGTTTTCCAACAAGTGAAGTTTGTCTTTTAATTTGGTGCAATTACGTTCCCGACCAGACTGTCTTTTTGTGCGATATCATGGGCCGGATGGGGGGGGGGGGGGTTGAGGCCGGGTAGGGGTTAGTGGGGGTGGGGCAGGGGATTTTCCAAAACAAAGAGGGTGGAATGTCCTTCATGTTCTTTTAGATATTAATCTTAAGACTTGCTACTCTTAGGGGGGAGAGAGGTGGAGGGGGTTGCATGAGTTGGGGAGGGGGTATAGAGTACTCTAAACCAGGAGGGTTGAATATCCCGGGGAGCCTCAGAAGGGGGGGGGGGGCCTGGAATTTCCCAATCTTTTGTTTTCATCATCATCATCATCATCATCATCATCGTCATCATCATCAGACGTCGTAGGCTACTGCCCGTTGACGCAACAACCGTCCACTTCTTCTGGGTTGTGTGACTGGTGAAGGGGTGATTTTCCTGTGGAGGGTCGCCGCAGTTAGTTTATCCACGCTGAGACCACTCCATCTGGTGAGGCCGTCGATCCAGCGGAGTTTGTTCCTTGCATTATATCCCGACCCTTGGGGCACAGGGTGGGGGCCCCGACAAACTATTCACAGAAACCTTCGTATGCAAATTAGGTGAATAGCTCCGCTCATGATGACGTCATTGTCAAGTTCTTGCTTTATTATGCGCATGACATCGTCTTCGGCCAATTTCACTGGGAGTCCATCTCTTCAATCCTATGTTTCTTCTTTCCAACATTTGGTTCGAATTCAAATGAATTTATTCCGAATAGTTGAGGTTTTCAGCTGTCGAATGATGTGCCACATGTGGGTGGTCGGTTTGATAGTGCGATGGTCGCGAGCAATATGCATTGGCATTTTTCGATGGAACATCAGCCAAAAATATTTCAAATGATTTTCAATTGATCACGCCATCACCGCTTGCGTTCTAATAAAAAAACCAAGATTAATCTAAAAAGCAAGATGTTTTGTTTTCTGATGAATGATGCACCTTTATTATATTATTGGGAATAGGCCTACCCCTTTCATTTTTCATTTCCCCTGTCCTGGATATCATATTCAGACCCCCGGGGTGGGGCGGGGGGGGGGGGGGCGGGGTGTGCGGTTCAAGCCATGCCAAGAAAGCTGAAATTTGTTTTCCAACAGTGATTTTTGTCTTTTTACGGTGGTGCAATTACGTTCCCGACCAGACTTTCTTTTTTACTGCGAGATGGGACTGGGTTGGGGTGGGGGTGGGGTTGAGGCCGGGTAGGGGTTGGTGGGGGGTCAGGGGATTTTCTTCCAGTGATTCTCAGTTCCAGATCTGCATGCCCCGTGGGTGGGTGTGGGAGTGGGCAGGGCTTGTGGATCATTACCAAACAGAGGATTGCATATTCTTCAAGTGATTATTTTCAGACCTGCATGCCCGTGGGTGGAGGGGGGGGGGGACGGGTTGGATTTCCCCAAACAAAGAGGATGGAATATTATTCCTGTTCTTCCAGCGATTAATCTTAAGACGTGCTGCTCTGGGGGGGGGGGGGGGAGAGAGAGAGGTGGAGGGGTTAGAGTACTCCAAACCAGGAGGGTTGAATATCCCCGGAGGAGCCGCAGATGGGGAGGGCCTGGAATTTCTCAATCTTCTTTTGATTTGGTCCTTGCATTATATCCCGACCCTTGGGGCAGAGGGTGGGGGCCACGACAAACTATTCACAAAAACCTTCGTATGCAAATTTGGTTAACAGCACCGAATTTTATGACGCGATCGTCAAATTATTGCTTTAATATACGCGCATGACATCGTCTTCGATCAATTTCGGCCACACTCGCTAGGAGTCCATCGCTTCAATACCATTTGTCTTCTTTCCAATATTTGGTTCAAATTCAAATGAATTCATTTCGAATAGTTGAGGATTTTAGCTGTCGAATGGTGTGCCACATGTGGTTGTTCGGTTTGATTGTACGATGGTCGCGAGCAATATGCATGGAATTTTTCAAAGGAACTGCCAAAACTTGCGAATGATCAGTATACACGTATACCTGTACGTACGTGCAGCAGAGCGCAGGGGATCTACCCGATGTTCCCCAACACCGATGTTCCCAACTACCGATGTTCCCCCAAATCCATAGGATTAGAGTTAGGGTTATATTGGTAAGGATTTCGGGGAACATCGGTATTGGGGAACATCGGTATTGGGGAACATAGATATGCACCCGTGCAGGAGCTATGGAAGAAGCGTTACAAAGCAAGGATTCCGTTTGTTAATGCCCTTTTTTTCGTCCCGTACTATCCCAAAGCGACGGGACGGGGTTGAGTGGGTGGGGTGGGGGAGGCCCGCGGGTTGGAGTGCGGGTTGGAAGAGTAGGGAGGTTGGGGCGGTGCACCGGGAATCACATTTTTTTATTGACCCTTTTGGCCTTGCCCATTTTCCCGACCCCTTGGGGCGGGGCGGGGATAAAATTTCTTTTTTCCGTGCACCATTATCCAGACCCAGTGGCGTAGCCACCGGGGGGCGTGGAGGGGGGGCGACCGCCCCCCATGAAACCTTGTCGCCCCCCCCCCCCCCACTGAGATTTTGAGTTTCTAAAAAAATTATCATTGATCTACATGATGCCATGGGCCCTATTATGTACTTCAATGTATCTTTTGCTTAGAAAATATTGGTTAAAGTGGTCAGAAATTGCCTCAGATAGCACCACAGAGCATTTAGAATCCAAAATTTTTCGGGGCCCTTAAGTGGGCCCCGAACCCCACGCCTATAGCTCAGAATTCTGGTAGCTGATTCAATTACTCCAACCTCGAAAACAATGTTCACAAAATTTTCTTATGCCTTTAGCTGAGAAAACCTCGAAAATTATGTTTAAATTATTATCTTTTGTGCTAAAATAATTATTGGTTAAAGTGGTAAGAAATTGCCTCAGATCACACCACAGAGCATCGAAAATCCAATTTTTTCGGGGCCCTTAAGCGGGCCCCGAACCCCACGCCAATAGCTCAGAATACCGATAGCTGATTCAATGTCTCCTACCTCGAAAACGATGTTCAAATAATTATCTTTTGCCAAGAAAATATTAGTTAAAGCATGGAGGAAAGTCGTAAGAAATTGCTTCAAATCACACCACAGAACATCTAGAATCCAATTTTTTTCGGGGCCCTTAAGCGGGCCCCGAACCCCACGCCGTAAGGGCTTCGCGCTTGCATCAGTTATGATCAAGGTATGTCCCCCCCCCACTTTTGAGAAGCGATTGACGCCCCTGCTTGACGCCCCCCCCCCCATGAAATGTTCCAGCCCCCCCCCCAGCGCCCCCCCCCCCCCCCACTGAAAAATTCCTGGCTGCGCTATGCCCCGGGGAAAGGGGCGTTAGGGGCGGGGGAGGGGCGAATGGGGATGGGGGCAAATGGGGGATGGGGGCCGCGTCCCCACTTCTAGGGGGGGGGGGGGGGGGAGAGTTGGAGTACTCCGAATCAGGAGGTTGGAATATCCGATGTTCTTTTTTATTCACCCCTTGCGCTGTCCCCTGGGGCGGGATTGAATATTCCATGGGGTGAAAATATCCTATTTTCATGCAATGATGTGTTTTTTTTTTTGGGGGGGGGGCTTTATACGAACATATAAAAAAATGCAAATTGCAAAAACGAATATCTCATATCTCTTTTGTGAAAATGTTGTGGCTCTGAAAAGAGCCGTTTTGGTTTTTAGTTTGTTGATTCGATGATTTCTTCAAAGGCTTGGCCGACAATTTCTTCTGCTTGCTCGATGTGTTCTTGCTGCATGGCTGGCTTCTTGGCTGGCTTCTTGGCTGGCTTGAGCTTGGTTGACTTGGCTGGCATGGCTTGGTGGAGGATTTCTTGACAGATGTATATTTGACTTGGAGGGCGTTTTCCTGGCAGCTTTCTTGGGTGGCTTCTTCGGCGCGGGTTTCTTGACTTTCTTCACCATTTTGGCTTTCTTGGCTTTTCTGCAATCTTGGCTTTCATTTCCCGTTCCTTCTTGGCCTTGATTCTCTCCTTCTCCTTAGCTGCCTTAGCCTTGGCCGGCAGCCTTCTCTTTCTCCTTGGTGGTGTCAAGCTTGAACGGTACCAGCGGCTCCCTTACCTGCCATCCGAGTGAGCCTCCAACATCATTAATTCATGTTTTATTATTTAAAAGTTTACTCTAGTATGGCTTACACAGAAATTCTTAGGGTGGATTATCGGTGACTGTGATATGTTCCGACACCCCTATGTTCTGACAACCTAGATTGTGTTACTCCCGGTTAGGGTTAGGGTTAGGGTTAGGGTTAAGGTTAGGAATAGGAATATGTGCAGTCGGAACATAGGGGTGTCGGAACATAGAGGTGTAACCGGATTATCTGGATCCGCACGTCCGTACCCCCGTGGGCATACCAAACACCTCCCTTATACATTCTATAGGCATGCAAAAAGAAAACATATCTTTTTTCGCCTCTTTGGCCGACGTTCTGACTTGGTGGGTCCTTTTTCCGCAAGTTCAGAATATTTTCTCTAAAAATTGGAGCAAACTACATGTATTTGAAATGCCTTCCTTTGTCAGAAACCAACAAAATAGAAACTGCATTCTCATGTTTAGGCGATACACAATAACATCAGAGGAGAATAACAACTGAAGAACTGCTCGCTCACAAGATGCCTTTGATCACTAGTTCTCCATAATTATTTAGAGTATTTTGTATTCGGAGTATTCATCATTTTCCATCGTTTCCAATGACCTTTCAATAACATTGAACTTAAAGGAATATCTTAAGGGCTCTGCTAAGCCTCATAGGTCAGACGCATATAGGCCCCAAGTTCGGCAAAATCTTATATAAGGCCCATAACTTGAGCCTTATATTAGGCGGGGGCGCGTGGCGGGGGTCCGGGTTTATCATCGGAGGAGTCGGACTTCCGATATATGGCCCCAACCTTGATAGTATAGCCTCCCATGCAGCTACGGAACAACTCGAAATTTCGGTTAATCAGGGTATAGGCTATATATATTGTTTTATTTCGTAGTACTCAGTGCAGTTTTCTTTGACCACGGAGGGATGGTTTGAATTTCAAGTTTTGAGTTATCAGTGTTGACTTTATCGAGATTTCGCTTATTCCAATTTGTCAGTGTTTTCACGAAGAGGTGAATTTGCCGCAATAGGTGTTAGGGTCTAATGGTTAGGGTGAGGTTTGGGGAACAGGTATAACATAATGCACCCGTTGAACTTGCAGTGGTTGTCAGAAAAGGGGTTTAAGTTGGTCACGATTTGGAATAAACATTTCGCCTACTACTGACTAATTTTTGAAACACAGATGAAACTTCAAAGATGTACCAATTACAGAATAATGGAACAACAATTGTGAGGTACCGGTATCGAAACTAATCCCCATAGATGTTTGTCTAGTCGTGAAAACTGAATCCCACTCACTTGTTGTTTTGGCAAATTGCCGATACCCATTCCCCCCTTTGCACGAATTTGTCTCTTCGTGAAAAATCAAAAGACATTCGGGTGAAGTTTTCTCAACATTGATTGTTATGATTTCGTTGATTTTATCTGATTTTGACCCAGACTTCTTTCCAAAAAATGTTCGTTGCGTGCATTTACCAATTTCAGCCGGAACAAGAATTTTGAAAAAAGGTATGATTTTTGGACTGATAATTTAGTCCCTCCGTGGAAACGCTGAAAACTTCTTGCAATTTGATTCAAAAATTTCAAAACTATTTTTTTTAAAGACTTGTCATGCTTACTGGTTACTGCTTACTTACTTTGATTCGATTTTTAAAGAACAAGTTTTTGATGATAAGCTGGAATGTTTGTTTTGCGTCTGTTCTTTGACGACTCTTTGGAATTGCCCCCATGATCTACCCCTTTCGTGAAGTTGGCATCAAGTGTATTTCCTTTTATTTTCATGCCGTTGTTGTTATAACTTCTCGACATTATTGACAAGTGGTGAACAAGTTCATATTCGTATTTTTATTAGTCATCTAAGTTAAAAACAAACACATTCTTGTCCTGGCGTAAAATCAAAGAGTAAAAACAGTAAAAACAGCATGCAAGAACTGACAACAGTATAACTTACATTTAAATTAACCTATGAATAAAATATGCCTGTAAAAACATAATAATTTTTAAAATGATAACATAAAGACTGACAGCAAAAAGACCCGATGCTTATCCGCCCTGGGCTAGCACTATGACAAAGAAATATAACTTTAAAAATATGCCGGGGAAAAAAGGAAAAAAAAATTAAAATGATTTTTTTCCATCGTCGTAAAAACCACAGGTGCAGATTTTGAAAAGTTATTAAACTTAAATACGATACTGTGTTTTCCAGTGGCTAATTCACAACAAATGATGTAGGAATCTAAACGGTCTTTCATCATTGCTGTATTATTATGTAACTTTGAATATTCATGTAATCCCATTGCATTTTGGTCAAAAATAAAGTGAAGATTCAAGTCAAAGTCAAACTACGATTTTAAAAAATTGACTTGAACTTGAAGCTCGCCGATCCCCTGGATCATCCAATACATGTACATACACGTATACGCATTTGTATGCAGCATGTATGCATAGTGCCTGGCCGTGGCGTGGGAACGTATCAGATTACATATCGGCCGACCGCAATATCGATCGGTTCAAAAATAGATGGTCCGCGCGGGAATTGACCTGGATTGACCCGCAAACGTTCGGGTTGTCCATGACGTAGGCAAGTCACCGACATATTTTTCTAAAAATGACTGCAAGTGCGCAGGCGTGCAAATTCCCGCACGATGCATAGGCCAAGTTCGTATGTGCAAAGTCCACTTCTGGATGTTAACGCTAAGGTGAAGTTTAAGGTGCATGTGAAGCAGGGGGAAGTTTGTGCAGAAGAAAAGGGAAAAGTTCCATACTCAGACGTCAATTTATCTGCTGCCAAACAAATTAATTGTCACCTCACCTTGTCATTTGAACCAAGAGAAATCCAGGAAGCTGTGTTAAGGTGAAAAATTTTTACTCATAATGTGTTTTTAGAGCACATTTTGGATGCATACGTCGTGCAGAACTAACTTGAAGCAGCCATTCAAAACTGATTGTAGTGGCTGAAAGACAGCGGTACGTTATACACGTGACATCAACAACCATGACGTCGCATGAGCCTGCCAATGATAGTGCAATACGTCATTATGAATATTTATTTTCTCATGAATATTTAGTTTATTTCAATGGATACTTCAAATACGTCCAAAGATTGATTATTGCAACAGCGATCGTGCGCGGCCTAGCGGTTAAGAGTCTCGTGTATCAAGCAAGCGTCAGAGGTTCGAATCCCGATGAAGTAACTGACTGATTAATAAATAGAAATTAAGGAAAGGAGAGGGTGAGAGTAGAGGAGGGAAAGTGGAGGAATAACCATAAAAGATGTAACTTTTGGCACTAGAAAATTAATTGAAAAAAGTGACGTCCGAGTACAGAATTTTTTCCCAGAATAGTTGTATTCTGTGTACCACATTGGCACGAAACCCAATCTGCCCACGCGTACAGAGTATGGTGAACACGCGGTATATCAATACGTGCATACAATGTATAGTGCGCGGTTACCAGCATGACCAACACTACTCACTAGCGCTGCATGATACCAATGACTGCCTGTGGCCGTTTTTCCAAACACTATCTTAAATTCTGGTTAGTGCTTCAGAATAATGAATAATGAATGATAAAAATAGTTCTCATTGTTTTTCAAAAACAGCAGGACGGTATTCTTTGACTTTCATTCCCTCGGCCTTATGAATGTCGTGAATATTTTAAAAAGCAATGAATCATTGCTCAGTCTTTACTTAATGGCTGTTTAAAACTGTGCAGAGTTGTGGCCGTGATGACTTGCAGGTCACAGGTCACGCAAAATCTATCCAATCAGAGCGTGAATTCATCAGCCCTTCCCTGAGCGTCCTGTTTGCTGGGTACTTCTAGAATTAGAAGGCTATTCTCTCCGTCTAGTTTTAGTGAAATGTCCAGATTCGTTTGGACACGTTTGCGACGAAAATTAGACATCTGAAAAAGGCAGCACTTCTGATTAGCCTGAGGGGGTGAATATGCTTCTAAAGCAAAAATACACTACAAATAAGCCTAAATGTGAAAATCAAAATTTGACAGTGTTTGACATGTTTCTGTACATGGTGGAAGTGTGGCCTTTTACGGAGGTAGTCCAGTAAATTTGCCACATTTATGGGGCTATGTACACGACTGCTGAAGTGGCGCGCATGGCATCCGAATACTACATTCTTTCCCCAGATTCATGCACAGCATTCACCACTATGGTGCTCCATAACGGACATCAAATAAAACAAAATGTTAATCGCGAGAGAAATATTGTAATTTAGAATAGTAGTGTTAGAATTTTTTTTTTTTTTGAGTACGGCAGAGCATGATTGGCTGTATGATAACTAATTTGAAGATGTTGAATAAACAGGGAATTTAGCCAAACCACCCCAACTCCA
Organism: Patiria miniata; assembly: GCF_015706575.1. Lineage (NCBI taxonomy): Eukaryota > Metazoa > Echinodermata > Asteroidea > Valvatida > Asterinidae > Patiria > Patiria miniata. Next base: position 12,844,200 of record NW_024037055.1, read on the forward strand.
TCAAAATCCATTGCCCCATTTTGGTGGATTTTGGGGTCCAGACATGCCAGAAGGCCTAGCATGACTAAATATTGATGGAGTATGATGGACTTAGGCCTAATGGCCTCAACGTGAAGCAGTGCTAGGGGTATCCAATTGATTTTGCCTCAGCTTCCTGTACTGCTATTGTGATAAAAGCCATGTGTAGCAAGTCCATGAATGTCAACCAGTGCGTCAGTGGTGGATTCCATTATGTTCAGTTTTGTATTAGACGCACATTGATTGATGGCTTTTGATGGAATTGGTCCAGTTCCTAGTAAAAGATACTAGGGAATTAGGGGTTAAGCTGACTTGTAAAAAGAATGGACTTGGTCTTTGTGTGAAGGCTAAACGATAACTGCAGTAATGCTTCACCTAGTGGGACGCAGTAATATTACTAATATTATTAGCCAGGATAATGCCTCTAATTTTTAAACTGATTGCGATGCCACCCAGAGCTTGTGTAAAACTAAAGCATACTATCAGTTAAACATCATGTGTAAATCTCATCAAATTTCCCATCGGTATAGTTTTTCCACAACAGGTCAAGGAAGTCCAGCACCACAATAAAAATGTACGTCGATCAGAAACAGTTGTATGATGCCTCAGCACCCACGTGAAACACACAAGAGCTTTCTTGCAAATACAAGCTGGATGAGGGTATGCCGCACTGGGGAGAATTCCTTTCATTTTTTAAAAGCAATTGGATGCCACTCTTAAATTTTATAAAACTAAAGAAAGTTCATGTGTTTAAATCTCATCAAGTTTCCATGTGTAGTTTGTCCATAACACGTGGAGGAAGTCCAGCACCACGTTCAAAAAGTATGCAGGGGTGTGAAATCTCAGCTTTAAAGCTGATTTCAGCAGTTTTTGTTGTGGATTTCAGCTTTTTTTCCCTCACTTGCTGTGTACTAAAGTATAGGAGATTTCTAAAGTTCAGCTTTTTTGCACCTTTTTGAACTGACTGAGTATGTCAATCGGAAACAGTCTTATGCCTCAGCCATGTCAGCACCCATGTGAAACACACATGCTGGAGAGCTTGCTTGCAATACAAGCCGGATGTGGTATGCCGGGGAGATCAATGCCTCTCATTTTAATTGCATAGCCACTCCTCGACTAGTGGATGCCAAAGAATCAGGGTGGCATCATAAATGATCGGTCAATTTGCATGCAAGGTCTCCCACATTTCACGTGGATGCTGAGGCATAAGACTGTTTACAATCGATGTGCATTTTGAATGTGGTGCTGGACTTCCTCAAACTTGTTGTAGAAACCTACAAATAGAAGCTTAATGATAGATTTACACATGAACTTTAACAGATTTTCTCCTTTAGTTTTACCTTCAACGTGGCATCGCAATCACTTTCAAAATGAGATGATTTTCCCCAGCATACCCTGTCCAGCTTGTATGCAAGCAAGCTTTCCCGCATTGTGTTTCACATGAGCGCTGGGGCGTAATAATGTTTCTGATCAACGTACATTTTGAACGTGGTGCTGGACTTCTTCCACTTGTGGTGGAAAAAGTACACGTAGTATGCAAATTTGAAGAGATTTACACAAGATTTTTAACAGATTCTCTCCTTTATTTACATAAACGGTCTGGCTGGCATTGCAATCAGTATAAAAATGAGAGGCATTCTCTCCGATATACCCCATCCAGGTTGTTGTCAGCAAGGTTCCCCGCTTGTGTTTCACACGGCCTACTGACGGGCGCTATTTCTGATCGACATACATTTTAAATGTGATGCTGGACTTCCTTGACTCGAAATGAAAAAACTACACATACCTGTTGAAGCTTGATGAGATTGAGACATGAACTATAACAGATTGTCTCCTTTAGTTTTACAAAAGTTCATGGTGGCATCACAACTGGTTTAAAAATTAAAGGCATTTTCCCCGGCATTACCCCATCCTGCAACAAAGACCAAGTCAGCTCCCTTTTTATTTCAACGTCTTCAAACTTAATTAGTTATCGTACAGCCAATCGTGCTCTGCCCTACTCAACAAAAAGAAAGAGAATTTCAAACACTACTTTTACAGTATTCCTCTCGATTAATATTTTTTTTCGATGTCTGTTATGACGATTGAATGCTTTTCCAACGATTTTGTTCAACAAAGCACCCCTCTAGCTATATAATGGAATGTCCATCTTGCAAAAAGTAAAACACAACTCCATGTATGGAGATTGGTGCGTGCGTCGCGCTTTCTCCGTGATGTTTGTTTCTGGATGCTTCAGCTCGGATATTATCAGCATCCAGATTCCAACCGATGTTAAAGCTACAGTCCATCATTTGCAGCTATCCAAAAAGTAACTGACGTAATTATTGTTGAAAAACATACTTGGTTGAAAGATATTAAGGGGAATAAATTCCCTGTGATATTCTTCTTTCTGGCAAGCTGTCATTTTGAAGAAATCAATGAAAGATGGCCTTTCCATAAGACGCACCGTTGGAAATTTCCATAAGCAGTTCGTTTTTTTTATTCAGCGAAGCGGGCGCAAGCGTGCGCGAGCGTTGGCACGACGCAAATGTGTTCGTGGTTCCTATGATTTGTTTGATAGGTGCGCTACATCGCGTATCTGCAATCAGCTCAGTGAGAACGTGTCTCGGACGCTGAATTCAGGCCCAATTCAAAAAATGATTCAGCAACTTTTGATTTGAAATCGGGATCCTTGAATGCTGTTTTTCTCGGAATATACAGCTGAAGCTGAGCTGAAACTTCATCAGTTTAGCTGTTTAACACCCTTCTTTAGATTGTGAGCCAGCTTGTTGCTTCAAACGAACAAAATGCACAAATCACAAATGATGGATTGTACCTTTAAACAGAGTGTTCAAACTGGCCCAGCACACATTTATTCTCTGAATATTGAGGTCAACTAGGCCTGCTCCCAATTCGACTTATAATTGAACGCTTCATCAGAAACCTCTTTCAATCGCATGCATTAAGTTACACATTGCCAGGAATAAGCAAATATGATTGGATGCCAGAGTTGTAATGACTCGAGTCAATGACTCGACTCGAGTCTGACAACTTGGCGACTCGACTTGAGTCCCAAATGATCCATTGACTCGACTCGAGTCACTGGGAGCAAATGATTCGACTAGAGCCCCTCATCAGATGACTATGTCACGCTTTCAAAAAATAATTATATTTGTCTATAATCAGTTCAATTTTGTATGTTGCAATTTGGTTTTGATGTCGGCGTAAAATTATTCCTGACAGTTTATCTTCATAATTAACTGGCGCCTTGTGTTCGTTCTTGTATTCCATCATTTATTACATGGTGTTCGTGTGTTATCAGTGACTCGAATTAACTTAAGCATAAAGTTGACTTGGTTCGACTTGACTCGAGAACACACTGTGACTCGAATCGACCTTCTTGACCTAATGACTCGACTCGACCCGAGTCACTTCCTTAAAATGACTTGAATCAACTCGAGTCACAAAATTCAGTGACTCGTTGCAACTCTGGTGGATGTACAGAAATACAAAGTAGATTGTGTATCATTAATTATTTGTTTTCTACCTTTTGATTGGTAGATATTGATGGTGCAGTCTTTTGGGTTGTTGATGGGTACGTGTCCAGAGCCAGATGCATGTATCTGTTGCATTAAAGGTAGGGTAAATCATTTGTCATTTTGCATTTTATTTCGAACACCAAAAGTACTCAAATTCTAAGACAGGTGTTTAAAAACTAACCTGATGAAGCTCTGTGAATACGACGTCGGTTTCAATTCAAAAGTTGCCACGTCATGTTTTGAATTGCACCCAAAATCAGCATCCAGGACACATTCTCATTCAGCTGATAGCAGCTACGCAGTGTCACGTACTGAGCTAACGAATCAATAGCAACCGCGCGCCTGTGTGCCTCGTGTCAACTCTTGTGTGTGCACCCATTCAGGGATTTGCCAAATTACGAACCAACTACTAACTGAAATTTCCAAAAATGCGACACTTGACGCATCATGTTTTTTTTATTGTTTTCTTCACAATGACAGCATGCCAGAAAGAATAATTTCACTAGTTTGCTATCTTTAAACCAAGTAAGGTTTTCAACAATAATTTTGTCAGTTTACCTTTTGGATAGCTGCAATAAGGCATTTCACGGTAATATGCGCCATCTTGTTTGCGGGGCAAAAAGAACATAGGTTGCTAGATGCGCGCGCATTTTGGAATGAACGCATAATGACTTGGAAGCACCAAACTTTTCCATTGACGATACGTACAAAGCAATGCGTGTAAAATTGCCCCGCAGGCAAGATGGCGCATATTACCGTGAAACACCTGATTGAGCTACATGTACATGTACCAGTACCTTTAAAGCTGACTGTCACCATTGATTGACAGAGCTCTGCAAATGGTATCATGCCTGAAAAATGGGAATAAAATGTCTGTCATTACACAACGTCAAAATCCCCTTTGACCATCTGATTGGTGGTCATTGATCACATGACTTCATCCCAACCCAAGGCCTGGCCACACCACAAAAACAGAAGTTTCATCCAGTGGTAAATAGAAGTTCCACTGCATGGTCACACTATTGTACTCTATAGACTGGCAATGACTAGTGCACGTCTGTACAATCCGAGGGACTGTGAGTGATCCGAAGGCCGAGGGATATAGGACCCTCTTCTGGTCACTCACAGGCCCAAGGGGGGCATTGACATGCACTAGTGAGTGACCAAATTATGCCACATGAGTTTTATAACACACCACTGTCCAAAATATAAAATAAGAGTTTTTAATTTGAACTGTTTTAATGCAACAATTAACTCACTCGGAGTTAAACCAACTGGTTCTATTCAGAACGACACAACTCACAAAGATATCATTCCCATGGTGTTACAAACCTCCCATTCATTGATCATGTGCACAATGCTCACCATGCAAACCTACGGTCTCATTTGACTCATAAGCAATTCAACAATAAGCAATTAAACGCAATACGTGGAAGTTGAAACAGAGGGTAATGTAACCAGTCAAAACATTTGAATATAGTGCCCTGTCTGGCACTGTACTCTGGAAATTACGCATACGTGATGTCTTGATGCGCACCTAGTTCTGCTGACGCAAATGTCATTAATTAATAATTAATAATACTAGTCTATATTAGTGAACCACACATGGCTGGGTTTCAGCCATCCATGATAAAGAACCAGCAAGAGATGTGTTATAATGATTAGGCAAACAAAAAAAAGTTCTGCTTTCGATTACATGCCTTTTAAAAATAGGGTCGGTCAGTCGAAAAAAATTGTTTTGCCAATTTTTTTTATGCAGTTTGAATGGGGTATGCAATTATATGTGACGTTTTAGCCTGAACTATTTCCATTGCACTTCGAAAGCTATATACGAAATGGCAAAAAGTGAATAAAACCTACCTTTAATTATTGTTAAAATATTTAAGATCGATAATTTCAAAAAATAATGGAAAATTCAGGTCGTTCGCACCATATGCACAACGCTAGTCAAAACACGGGGAGCTGGCCAAAACCCCTAGGTGTGTGATGTGTGGCGAGCAGCGCACCATGGGCTGACAGACCTGTTTTTTCGGTCAAAAATTTCGGGAAACACGCAGCATGTATCACTTATGTACGAGTAGTGCGATCTCAAAATGAACTCTTGAACACAGAAAATACATACGCAGACAAGCTAAGATCAATTCTGTAAATTAACTTGCAAAAATGTTCTCTCTCCATCGGTGTTTTCTTGGCATTTTTACGATGTCGAATCCGACCAGTTGACAGTGGCCTGCACTGCTAGCGCGCTATCGGTCGCATAGCTATGGACTAGTTACCGCATTTTCATCATGTCTTCTAAATTGGCCCCTGCGCAGCGGCGGGAACCAGTTGTCGCCACATGATTATAGTCACCATGACATCGAATTGCGAATGGTTATATCGCGAAGCGAATTTGTAAAAATAACGGAGGTTTCTTTTGAAAAAAAGCGAATGTAAGTAAGAAAACAAATAGATACAAGCATTTTTTGATGGAAAAGGGTTGATGAGAGGTATTTTGTGAAGACAGAAAAGACAACAAGATTACATTTTTATTTATTCAATCTCTTTTGTTTTGTTTTTGAATTGCCGATAAAATGTTTACGGTCGCAGCCTAAAAATAGGGTCGGTCAAGTAACGAGAAGCAGAACTATTTTTTTTTTTTTGGCCTTATTACTATACCTCATAAATATTCATCAGGTAACTGCAGCATTTCATTGGTCAATTCCAGCAACTCAACCATATGAAAGTTTTTACTATTTCCCCGCGTGTTTGTGCGCGCGTAAAAATCAGGGAGGTACTATCACATACCTGGGTCACAGCCTTATATTTGTTCCAGAACTGTGTTATCTCTTTACCAACGATGCATACGCTTTACATGCGTACCGTGGAGATCACAGTACAAGTAAGGAAGGTTGTGCCAGTCTGTTACATGTACATATGACATACATCAAAATGGTGACCGGTGGGGCTGACTTATTATGACGACTTATGTGGTGGCCGCCACTTATTTTCTGGCGGCCGCCACATATAAGTGGCGGCGACTGTACAAACAAAATATTTTCACACGCACCAAAAAAATATATTCACACTCATTGAGTGGCACTATCCGTCTTCCGTATGTGCGCGTCCCTCAGTTGCAGATGCTTTTCGCCGTGACGCTTTTTGAACCGCCATGACGTGCTTAAGTTGTTTGCGTATCTTCTACTTGCGCTTTGCATTTAGAGTACGCTTTAAAATTCAATCCATCTTTTTTGATTGTGTTCTTCAAACACGCAAATAAAATCAAAATGTCTGCACCCAGAGCGGCTTCAAAGCATCTCCACACGCAAAAATGAGGAGTTACATGTAGCGCTCTTGTAATTTAATATACATGTAGCTCTATGCACTAGGCTTTACTCTGGAAATTACGCGCGTGCGATGTCTCGAAGCGCGTCTAGCATGTCTAGTTCACGCTGACGCAAGTTTCACACACTAGCCTATAGATCTTAGTGAAACACACGTGACCGCGTTTCAGCCAACCAGGATAAAGAACAAGCAGGAGGTGTTGTAAATGTATATATAGCCATGTTCATGGGTCCAGTCATGGCTGTGTTGTGGTTTATCATGTTTATTGTGTGCTTGTGCCGATCAACCAATCAGATTATTCCTCAATTATTCGACATGTTCGAAGAATAATCTGATTGGCTGATCGGCACAAGCACACAATACAGCCGTGCATGACAGTACAGCGGCACTGGACAGTTTTTCTGAAGAAGCCACTGAAATCATCAACATTTTTCATATTTTAGTAATTTTTATTCTGTTTCAAGTCAATCATTGGCTTCGTGAATGACATGACTGAGTGCAAACTATGACGTATGTTTAATGGAATCTGGTTGGGATAATACAAAATAAGGGGAAAAAATAACCATTTTGTGGAGGCCATCTTTTTAGGGTGTCTTACAATCTCACATAAATTTAAGACGTAGTTTTGTCTCCAGCGTTACATGTGAATTCCTGATGAGCATGTCAGCTGGAGCTACATGTACTTAAGCTAGGCCGGCCCCAAGAAAGAGCTACTGACAGGATTGAGGTTGTCAGGTTGTGTTTTTACGGGCCCCTCAGCTTTAGCTTAGCCCCATAAATGTGGCCAATTTATTGGACTACCTCCGTCAATATAGGCCACACCCGCATAATATACCCAAACATTTAGGACTAGTAATAATTGGATTTTCGCATTCAAACTTTGTTTGTAGTTTATTTCATCCTCTTTAGCAATATGCAATGGACAAGAAGTATCTGCTTGCTCAGATGTCTACTTTTCGTGTAATTTCCAGGCTCATTTGCACTCATTTTTATATCTTTAGTCAAGGCACACGTGGCAACCCAGACCTGCCATGTCCACTCCGTGGTCTTTTTTTGTGCTAGCATTGGACCTTACGTGTGCATTGCGCGTGATCTTTTCGATGTTGGAATTTAGATACAAACGTGTGCAAACAAGCTTGGAAATTACATGCAAAGTAGACATATGAGAAAGCAGATACTTCTTTTGCATTGCTAGTAAGGGTGTGTGTGCTTCTAACACGTAAATAAACTACAAAGTCTACTCTCAGCTCAGTCTGTTATAGTTTCTACTAAATTAGAGTCAAGGGTGTTTTTTATCATTCAAAAATCGGACTTCAGAAAGAATTTCCATACCTGGACATCACTTGACTTTAGAAAAAATTCTAATTGTTTTCTTAATAGGAAATGCTTCAATATTTTCCTAGCCCAGGTGGACTCCCTTATTACCGCAGTCGTAATAATCACATTCATCCCAATCCACACTCCACAGACTGGCCACTTGCACAAAAACAGAAGTTTAATGCAGTGGTAAATTTTGTTCCACTGCACGGTCACACTATTTATTACGCTGGTCAGTTTATAATGTAGGCATTGCGAAGTCTTGAAAAAATGTTTGTACTTGATGTGACGTGCAGGAAATAATGCATGAGGGCATAGGGCATGCAGTCTTCAAAATACGCATCATGTAGGCCCTTCAGGCTGGAGCACGGCTGCATTGGTCAAGGACAATAAATTATGGTAACAGCAATTATTCAGGTCCCACCAACACTAACCAATCACAATTGTTCTACTTGGCCTTATACATGTACATGTACACGTAACTGGTACCCCAAAATTGTTTCTTGTTTAAATTTCTAAAGTACATGTATATTTCTTTTTGGAAAGAATGTTCCTTCAGTAGTCTGGTTGCTTGCCTTGAGAAAATGTGTAGAAACAGAGATGCTAGGTACTAGATGTTTCTTTTGACACAGTTAATTGATGCAGCTGCAGTACTAAAGGGATGTTGGACTGGTTCCGTGTGCCAGTCTATTTTCTTGTATTGCATACATGTGCGTTTCTACTATCTTAAGGTTTGGGATTATCATACACAGTATTGAGAGTCCCAAATCTTCAGACTACGATGGGTGGGCCAATGCAGCTGAAGTTTGGACAATCTATACATATGTTGCGATGGTATACAAATATTGAGTGGCTCAGCGTGGAATGGGAGGAATATTATCGCGAGGTAAAATCTGGACTTTTCCATTTCACGAGGCGAAGCCGAGTGAACTTGAAAAGTCTAGATTTTACCGAGCGATAATATTCCTCCCATTTCACAATTTAAAGCCACTCAATATTTGTTTTATATAACTTACATATAGATCCTTGTCATTTGATATATTTGAACTTTTTTTTAATACAAAACTGAAGGAAAATCTATTTCTCTCTTCAAAACCACACCATCACGAAAATGTTTGAACCTAACGCTGTAGCGCTGGCTCTTGGAACAATACGCGCTACGCGAAACGCTGAACGCACACACCAGCATTCATTTGCACACAAATACCGCGTCATGATCCTAACTGTTGAATAGTATTTCCCATTCCCCATGGGCGGATAGTACTTTTTGAGCCGCGGTGTGAATGGGAGCAATAACGAATGTCATGCGATGTGAGTTCCACCAATCAAATGACTAGGATCTGTATGTCAGTTATATAATCCCAACTATAAGCTGCACTGTGTTAAACTATCCTTAGATTTGGGATTGTCATACACAGTATTAAGAGTCCCCAATTTTCAGACTAGGATGATGGGTACAGATTAAGTTTTAGCCGCAATTCCTTTTTTTTTATCTGTTCTTTTTTTCCGGCTTAAAAAAAAAAACACTGGAAAAAGAGAAGAAAAACTGTGGAAATGCGTTGATTTTTACCTCGTTAGTGCTCTCGAGTTGAGTACAGGCCTTGGGCACGCATGGCACAATGTTGTTCGTTGAAGTCAGGTAGTCTTAAAAACAAGTCTATTGTTGTTGCCAAGCCTGCATGCGATACAGGTGGCCAACGAACTTGAACTCAGTATACAACGGAGCACGCGTCGAAATCAAGTCTATCATTTCAGTTATCCGTGGTTTCCGAGCGCAGTGATATACATGTATGTGAATACAAAAAACGCCGGGTACCAACCATGTTTTCGTCACGTCATGTACACTGTACACTGACAGTGTTGTGGAATGGTGCATTTTTCGTCTAGAAAACGTTGGAAATTCGGGTAGGCCAAATAAAAAATAGGAATATGGAAAAATTCAAAGTGATTGAACGAACCGACAGCTTAGACACGTTAGAGTTAAAGGCCACAGAAGCAAAAATAAAAAATAAATGGAAATGGGTTTAGCTACAAGAGAAAGATGACAGCGGGGACCATGGGCGTCGCGAGGGGGGGGCAAGGGGGGGCACTTGCCCCCCCCTGGAAAAGCCTAAAAAAAAATAAAAAAAAAAAAAAAGAAAGGAAAAAAAAGAAAGAAAAAGAGGCGCGAAGACAAAGTGGTGTAAATTTAATGAGTTGGGGGGGGGGGCAAAATGTCCCTGCCCCCCTCTAAAACTGATAAATCGAGAATGTGTTGAGAAATACAAACATTTTTTGGCAAAAAAAATTTTTGCCCCCCTCTAGAAAAAATCCTGGCGACGCCCATGGCGGGGACTTTGTGTCAGAGTGGCTTTTTCACAAAAAATAGAATTCCGTTTTTTTCAAGCAGCTGTTCCGGTTTTTTCAATCAGACCCTGTTCCCTGTTTTTTTCAAGCAGACCCTGTAGCATCTCTGGTTGGGACCATCCCAACATATGTTGGGACCAAAAGCCAAATTGGGGTGTAACATATATATGCGAATTAAGCCTATCAATAAAACAAACAGTTTTTAAAGCTTATCAGAATCAAAAGAATTTTCGTGAACCCCCTTTGAGACGTGTTTCATACCCATGAACATGAATATAATGCCAATACTGGCCAATCAAGTTGTCAAGCTCCATGCTTCTACTGTGACCAATTTTGTTGTTCCACTGAGCCCGATGACTGGAACCTGGAAATAAATTTTGAGATTATTTCTTCTTTTATTTTCAAAGTTTAAAAACTTTTCAAGTGTATGTACAAATTGTTTCTCACAATCCACGCTTTAATTTATTAATAGATGAATTATACAATGATCAATTTTAAAATACTTTAAAGCATGACTGGCTCACTGCCCCTATTGGTTTATGCATGAACTGTATTGGTTGGTTGTTTTCTGTACCCTTGGTGCAATGTGAATGTCAATCAGGTTTATTGAGAGTCCCAAATGCTCAGACTATAGGCTTGCCCTGCCATTTGCCTTGTCAGTGGTCGTGGGTGCGTTCACAAATCTGTTAAAATATTCCAAAGTTAATCCACCAAAGAATGAAACGTGACACAGTTTTTTCCTTAATCATTGACAAACAGGACTGCCAATTGTGGGCCGGTGATCCAAAGAACCATGGATGCACAATCTGAAGCAGCCTACCAACGGCCTGATGACCCTACCACGATGTAACAATCTGAAGCAGCCTACCAACAGACTGATGTCCCCAGCACAATGCAACAATATGAAGCAGCCTGCCAACGGACTGATGTCCCCACCACGATGCAACAATCTGCAGGAGCTTGCCAATGGCCTGATGTCCCTACCACGATGCAACAATCTGAAGCAGCCTACCAACAGACTGATGTCCCCACCACAATGCAACAATATGAAGCAGCCTGCCAACGGACTGATGTCCCCACCACGATGCAACAATCTGCAGCAGCCTGCCAATGGACTAATGTCCCCACCACGATGCAACAATCTGCAGCAGCCTACCAATGGCCTGATGTCCCTACCACGATGCAACAATCTGCAGCAGCCTGCCAATGGACTAATGTCCCCACCACGATGCAACAATCTGCAGCAGCCTGCCAATGGACTAATGTCCCCACCACGATGCAACAATCTGCAGCAGCCTGCCAATGGACTAATGTCCCCACCACGATGCAACAATCTGAAGCAGCCTGCCAATGGCCTGATGTCCCTACCACGATGCAACAATCTGAAGCAGCCTACCAACAGACTGATGTCCCCAGCACATTGCAACAATATGAAGCAGCCTGCCAACGGACTGATGTCCCCACCACGATGCAACAATCTGCAGCAGCCTGCCAATGGACTAATGTCCCCACCACGATGCAACAATCTGCAGCAGCCTGCCAATGGACTAATGTCCAAACCACGATGCAACAATCTGCAGCAGCCTACCAAGCGACTTATGTCCCTTCCATGATGCAACAATCTGCAGCAGCCAGCCAACGGACTTATGTCACAACCACGATGCAACAATCTGCAGCAGCCTTCCAACGGCCTTATGTCCCTACCACGATGCAACAATCTGCACCAGCCTACCAATGGCCTTATGTCCCTTCCATGATGCAACAATCTGCAGCAGCCTACCAACAGACTTATAGCCCAACCATGATGCAACAATCTGCAGCAGCCTACCAACGGCCTAATGTCCCCACCACAATGCAACAATCTGAAGCAGCATACCAACGGACTGATGTCCCTACCACGATGCAACAATCTGCAGCAGCCTACCAACGAACTAATGTCCCAACCACGATGCAACAATCTGCAGCAGCTTACCAACGGACTTTGGTCCCCACCACAATGCAACAATCTGCAGCAGCCTACCAACGGACTAATGTCCCTACCATGATGCAACAATCTGCAGCAGCCAGCCAACGGACTGATGTCCCAACCATGATGCAACAATCTGCAGTAGCCTACCAACAGACTAATGTCCCCACCACGATGCAACAATCTGCAGCAGCCTACCAACGGACTTATGTCCCAACCATCATGAAACAATCTGCAGCAGCCTACCAACAGACTTTTGTCCCGACCACGATGCAACTTTCTGCAGCAGCCTACCAAGCGACTAATGTCCCCACCACGATGCAACAATCTGCCGCAGCCTACCAACGGACTAATGTCCCTTCCATGACGCAACAATCTGAAGCAGCCTACCTGCGGACTTATGTCTCCACCACAATGCAACAATATGAAGCAGCCTGCCAACGGCCTGATGTCCCCACCACAATGCCACAATCTGCAGCAGTTTACCAACGGACTAATGTCCCTACCACAATGCAACAATCTGCAGCAGCCAGCCAACGGACTGATGTTCCCACCATGATGCAACAATCTGCAGCAGCCTACCAACGGACTGATGTCCCCACCACGATGCCACAATCTGCAGCAGCTTTCCAACGGACTAATGTCCCTTCCATGATGCAACAACCTGAAGCAGCCTACCAACAGACTAATTTCCCTTCCATGATGCAACAATCTGCAACAGCCTACCAACGGACTAATGTCCCTTCCATGATGCAACAATCTGAAGCAGCCTACCAACAGACTAATGTCCCTTCCATGATGCAACAATCTGCAGCAGCCTACCAACGGTCTAATGTCCCTACCACAATGCAACAATCTGCAGCAGCCTACCAACGGTCTAATGTCCCTTCCATGATGCAACAACCTGCAGCAGCCTACCAACGGACTAATGTCCCTTCCATGATGCAACAATCTGGAGCAGCCTACCAACGGACTAATGTCCCTACCACAATGCAACAATCTGCAGCAGCCTACCAACGGTCTAATGTCCCTTCCATGATGCAACAACCTGCAGCAGCCTACCAACAGACCAATGTCCCTTCCATGATGCAACAATCTGAAGCAGCCAGCCAACGGACTGATGTCCTCACCACGATGGAACAATCTGCAGCAGCCTACCAACGGACTAATGTTCCTTCCATGATGCAACAATCTGGAGCAGCCTACCAATGGACTAATGTCCCCACCACGATGCCACAATCTGCAGCAGCCTACCGAGGGACTAATGTCCCTTCCATGATGCAACAATCTGAAGCAGCCTACCAACGGACGAATGTCCCTACCACGATGCAACAGGAGGCTCAGGTACCTGCTGCATTAGGTAAGCAGGTAGTAGCTATACACGGTGAGTAAAAAAAACAGAGGAAACCCAAATGGTGCCCCTATTTAAAAAAAAAAAAGTACTGCATGTAGTGCTTTTCAGATCTAGGATATGAAAGCCCAATTAATAAGTTTTTATTCAGTGATAGGACCATTCAAATTGCTCATGTACCGGTACTTTTCCAGGTTTAGGAATTTTGAAGGCAAACACCAATTTTTAAGCTTTTCCACAGATCACAAAGGTTAGTGATGTTTTAGCAAAACGAAAACTATTCCCATATCAAACACATCAGAACATTCTCATAACCATGGTAACTGGCACTAATCAGGCGCGGATCCAGGGGTGGGCCGCGGGGGCACGTGCCCCCCGTCAAATTAAGTTTAAAAAAATGAATAAAACGGGGAAAAAGGGGGGAAGGTGAGAGAAATGGAGGGAAGGAGGAGGGCAACCTCCACGCGCTTTAAAGGAGTCCAAAACATGTCCGTTTCCGTAGAACATTTCCGTAGAAATTGTTATCTTATTGATAAACTAAAAAATTAAACTTGATACAAAACATTAGAAAGCACCCTTGCAAAAGTTTACAGACTAAGTCTATACAATTCCGTTTCAAAAATAAAATGCACGAAAATAATTATGCAGACGAAAATGGTTATCAAGTGAAAAACAGAAGAAACTTAAAAGTCTTGTTAATGCAAGAGCATATATTAATCCATTGAAAAAAATCCTTATTTAACTTAAAACATTTTGCTCAAATAACTCGAGATAGGGGCCAGGAATCGCCTCAGATTGCACCACAGAGCAGCTAGTTATCAAAAAAATTCACGGGGCCCTTAAGCGGGCCCCGGACCCCACGCCGTAAGACATTCGCGCTCCGCATTAGTCCTCGGGTCATGATGTCCCTACGCATCCTTAAAACAGTTTACAAACTAATGCTATCCAATTCCTTTTCAAAAATAACATGCAGGAAATTGATTATGCAGTCAAAAATACTTGGTTATCAAGTGAAGAACAGAAGAAACTTAAAAGGCTTGTATTAAAATACGAGGGAACAATTTTCAACTAATGAACCAAAAATAAAGAAAACCGCAAACCGAAGCGATAATGAAAAAAAAATCCTCATAATCTTCACAAGATTTTGCTGAAATGGGGCAGGGAATCGCCTCAGTTTGCACCACAAAGAATGCATAGAATCAAAAATTTCCCGGTGCCCTTCAGTGGGCCCCGAACCCCACGCCTTAAGACATTCGTGCTCCGCGTTCGAATTAGTCCGTGGAGCAAATGCCCCAGCGCATCGTTGCAACAGTTTACAACCTAAGTCAATGCTATTCCTCTTTTTTTTTTGTAAATACAATGCAAGAAATTTTTGAAGACGAAAATACATGGTTTGCAACTTTGAAGTACACAGTAGCTTAAAATGTGTAAAAACAAGAGTATATTTTAAAAAGTTCTTATAAGCTTAGCAACTTTTGCTCAAACAATTCAGGGGGAAACGGGCCAGGAATCGCCTAAGATTGCACCACAGAGCATCTAGAATCCAAAATTTCCCGGGGCCCTTAAGCGGGCCCCGGACCCCACGCCGTATTGGCTTCGCGCTCCGCGCTCGCCTTATTCATCAGAGCAAATGCTCTAAAAGTGGGCCCCCCGTCTAAAAAAATCCTGGATCCGCGCCTGCTAATCATAACATTTATTGAGTGTTGAAACATACATGTACATGTATGAGTTATCGACAAGAAATATCGTACAAATACTGTTCAAATCACTTTTGCGAATCAGTATTTGTGGCGTTTGGCTGTACATGTACATGTTTATCAGAAGTTGGCTGGCAAATTTTGCATTTTGAAAATGTCAACATTCGGCAAAAATACACCTGGTGCGAAGTGGTTAAAATATGAGGCTTTATACTGTCAATAGTTTATTGTTTTGCCCTAGCTGCCTTCTTCTGGGCTACCCCAGAGATTGGGATTAATTATTCTGATATCATTTTCAGGATGCGACATGGTTCATTTTTAATACTGAAATATCACATGCCAAATGTGATTCGTGGACAAGGTTAAAAACGGTGTTTGTCTTCAAAATTCCATAACTGGAAAAGTGCATGAGCGATTTGAATGTTTCTTTCACTAACAGAAAGCTTAGTAATTTAGCTTTCATATCCTAGATCTGGAAAGTGCTACATGCACAACTTCTTCAAAAAATAGGGGGCGCCATTTGGGTTTCTTTTTTTTTACTCACCCTGTAGTTGCTTGTAGTCGGTTTTGAACCTTTTAATAGTGGAGGGGCATTTACCACCCTCCCCCTCCCCACCTCACCTGAAGATTTAAGACATGCATGTACCGGTAGATGTAGCCTGGTATTTCTTGTACTTCTTTGTCTATTATCGGTCAGATTGAATAAAAAATGTTTTTCTTCTATGAAAGGTACGGAGCCCATAAAGGGACATTCAATATTATTTTTTGTAATCTTGTGCACACGAAATAATATCTCATGCGCACGACATAATTATATATAAGGAGCTAGCTGGCTGCACGTGGCGTGCACAAAATCAGATGACTTTATTTGTAACGAAAGCAGTGTGTTTATTTGGGAGGGGGCGTAATCATCAATGCAGCCACTACGTTTCATGTCAAGTCAGATAGATGGGGATTTTTGATTAATTTTGTAAGACGGCCTTTTTGAGAGAGAGAAGTGTTTAAATAGCTAAAAATTCTTAAGATGGAATTTGCGCCCCGGGGGTTTATACGTCGGTGAAGGGCCAAACTTATGTTTTATAGCTAAGAAAATAACAAGGAATTAAGAACTGTTACATGTATGTGCAGGTAAACTTGGGGAATAATCAATTGATATAGTTTTATTGTTGGGAAAACTTCAAGAAAATTAAAGGTCTCATCAGCACACACAATATTCAAACCAGCGTACATTGCCAAGCCACAATTGCCACGCTCTCTTGCAGATCTGTCCAATTTCGTAAAATTTGCAAAAAGCGTAAAAATGACGCAAAGATAATCTCTTGAGCTGAAGGCTTAAAAAGTATGCTTTAACATGTTAAATGGTAAAAACCTGTCGGACAATCAGCTGTCAAACATTGAACTGATTGTTCTAGCTGGGTGGGGCCTTAGCCTTATTCCCATCCTTAGAAAACCTAAAAGGTCTACCATCCTTAGAAAACCTAAAAGGTCTACCATCTTTCGCCATTCCACTAGTGGCTAGGCCATGACTTTGTCAGTGGGTTATGGGGGGCCCGTGGGGTACCACAAGTTTATGAGTGGGTACCAAGGACGGACCCAACAACTTTTCCCCCAAATTTCCATGCCAAGGGCTTCAAATTCGAAGATGGGAGGGGGGGGGGGCGGGCTCTTTTAACGATAGAAAGCACTCTTCACTCTTTTTTCCTATTAATTTATTGTCATTTCATACAGCCGTGCGGCTCAGGGAAGACAAAAATAGTAATTGACATTCATCTTAAGTGTAATAACTCACAAAATCCTTTAAAAAATACACTTCCTTGACAAGCTGGATATTTAGATTTTTCTGCCCAAAATCGCAAAAATCATGTGCACTCAAAACAATGAATTGTGACGATCATGACCCAAAGTTACAAGCTAAAATATTCCATAATCGGTTCCTACCCAAGCCATAAAGTATATAATCTTGATCCACAATAAGTGTGCTTTCATGTGATATATAGATACCCACCAAGATCTCCTCAGAGAGTATTTTATGAAAGGTTTTCTCAGGTCGAGGCCTAGTCTGTTCCAGCTGATTTGAAAAAGGAACGCTGCAACACAGTAAGACGCAAGGGCGCCCTCTGGGCAATAAGGCGATAAATAAAATTACACACCTCTACACATCAATAAAACTAAATTCAATTGATGATTTCCTGAAGTTTGCATGCACATACCGGTTCTTCCTCTATTTACTCAACATAAAACACTTATCTTTCTCAATAAAGGCCAAGTCATTGCAAGTTTGACAAAATTAATCATGAAAGCGGCCCCCCCCCCAAAAAAAATCCCCGTCCTAACTGACTTGACATGTACTGTATAGTGCCTGCATTATTACACCCCCTCCCAATAAACATGCTGCTGTCATTTCACACAAACTCACAGCTTTGCAGCTAAGGTCCTGGCAAACATCTTGACTCCATTCTTTGGGAACACGTTGCATCACATCAAGAACAGTGCTGATTTTGTGAACAAGATTGCGGACCTCGAAGTTCCACCAGGTCGCAAAATTGTGCCGTATACGACGTGACTGCATTGTTCACAAGCATCCCTGTTAAAGACGCGGTCAGGGTGGTCATGCAGACACACACTCGAAACTGACGACTCTCCCCATACCTGCACCCAAATGACGGTTGAGCAGATCATTGAGATGCTGGTCTTCTGTTTGGACACTACATATACTTTGTGTATGACGGCACGTACTACCAGCAAACACATATGGAACTGAAATGGGTTCCCCAGTATCCCCACTGGTCGCCCAAAGTACACTGAGGATTTCAAACGTCGAGCGTTGTCAACTGCTCCTACCCCTCCAAATCAGTGGTACGTATACCGCTATGTGGACGATACCTTTGTGGAGATACAGGAGTTAGCAATCCAAGGTTTCACCCGACTCATAAACAGCCTTGATCCCAACATCAGGTTTACTAATGGAACCTGAGACAGATTCCAAACTTCCGTTCCTAGACACCTGCTCCCACATCAAAAGTGACGGATCCACTAAAGTAACTGTCTACAGGAAGCCGACTCACACCGACCAATATTTGAACTTTGGGTCCAATCACCATCTGGCACACAAAAGGTCCGTGGTTCACACTCCTAATTTGCCACCGGATCGACCAAGTCATCACAGAAGAGGAGGACAGCGAGACTGAACTTAACCACGTCAAAAACCCTCTCACTGCCAACGGGTACCAACTGTGGGCATTCAAGATCCCTAAAAAGAAACCAACAACTGGAGCTGCCTCTAAGACGACCACCAATGCAAAGCAACAACCTATGGCCATTCTCCCATACATCCGAGGTCTGTCTGAACAGCTGGAGTGTGTGTTTCATGAACACAGTGTCACGGTAGCACGTCAACCGTTCAACATTCTTCGCTCCCAGTTGATCAGCCTGAAAGACAATTTAGACTCCAGACCTCAAGAAATGTGGCCTCGTATACCAGATGGCGTGTGATGGCTATGAAGACAATTATATCGGGAAAACAGCTCGCACTCTGCAGACCCGATCCCACTGACAGCAGTTGGTGAACATAACCCAGGACATAGCATCTCCGTGGACAATGTTAAGATCATCGCCAGGGAGGACGACCTCTGGAAAAGCAAAATCTGCGAAGCTGTGAAAATCTGCAAGCACCGCCCCCATATGAACAGAGATGGAGGGTACAAGCTGGCCCACATGTATGACCACCTCCTGTCATGTGACCAAGCTTGGTCACGTGACGGGTCCTGTGAGGGCCTCAACAACACCAGTTGACAAAGACACCGTGATGGTGTCACAAGCTCCTGATACGAGCTCTGTAACTCAAGTCCCAAAAAAGTCATCTATTATTTACTCGTCCAATTTTGTTATGACATATTTATGACATATATTTTGTTATGACATTTTTATATCGTGCACACGAGATAAAAGAAATATTGAATGTCCCTTTAGGGGCTCCGTAGAAAGGCAATGTTTAAGTACAGATGACAAATAGAGATGGAAATTAGTACAGGCATCATTTTTGTTGGCCGTTAATTCCTGCTTCTAAATTGTAGATTCCCCACAACGAAGTGGAACCATCGGAAACAGCGGCACAATCAGTGGCAGCAACAACCCTATCATTGTTGGTTCAAGTGCAGTTAATATTAATAATTACAACTTCCCGTTGGAGGGACCAGGTAAATATAATTTTGTTTGTTAAGATAAAAATAATTTGATTCAAGTGTAAATATATACATATTTTTAGGGGGGGGGGGTTGATATACATGTACTACATAAACACGGTCACAAAAGACCGATTGTCATCACTTATCAGTTATGCGAGCTAGAGAGTCAGGGTTCGTACATCGCGATTGACTTCAACTTATCTTCAATCAGAATTGCAATAACCAGATTTCTTGGCTCTGCTACCACAGAATGCCGCATTTATGATCACAATTTTGTGCTAACCGTGCTAGCACAAAACTTCTGTGCTCAATTAACCCTGTAAGCACAGAATCCTTAAGGCCTTTTCACACTGTCCAAAATCTCCGGGTTGGAACCAGTTCCAACCCCGAGATTTTTGTCAACCCTTTTCCCACTTCTAAAATTTCAACCTGGTTCCGACCCGGGTATAGCGTGCTCTAGCCGGATCGAAATCAACCCTGGGAGGGACCAGGGTTGAAAATCTCAACCTGGATCGAAATTGCATTTTTCGTAGTGAACTGTGTCGAAAATGAAAATGAACCGCCCCGGGTTGAGTGCATAATTAATATTTCCCTCCACCACTATCGCTGACTATCGCCGTCACAAACACCGATCCTGAAACAATCGCTCCCTAATTATCATCCAATAATGTATCGGTGTATGGAGCATCCTTTACCGAGTCTGGGCTTGTAGGTATTAGGTCCGCAAAATGTACCCCAAAAATGTACATTTCTAATGTTAAATAGAACGAATTGTCTAACGAAATGACCGGAGCCATTTTGGAAATATAGCACACAGCTGCGCTGGTGTCGTACAAAAATCGGACTCCCAAATTGGATTTGTTTACTCTCTTATTATTGGTCAAACCCTTTCACGTGACAGGTCCTTCTCCTAATAGGCATGCGCAATACTACCAATGAGTCCGTATTTCACAGAGTAGTAAATTCACGCTGCACACCGGTGTCACGGTCTCACTTCTCCGGCGTGCTAGCTTCTCCGGGTGGATTCGGCGGACAGTTGAGCACGTTACAGTGCACGTTACATGAGCACGATTCATGCTCATGTGTCCGCTGTGCTTACTTTTCCTCGGGCTGTATTACTGAGGCTATTAATAACACAGTGAGGGACATCCAAGAATGCGTTATGTAACACTTCCCCCATGGTCTTGCAAGCATTCTGATTTGTGTTCCCAGCGTACGTCATGCATGTGTGTGTGTTCATGGAGGAATAATTAAGAACGAACTCCTTGGTCCGTGTTCCTTGCTCGTTCGTGGTCCATTTTGTCTTTATTTTTGCAACCATGCGGCTTAAATTAAATGTGCATTTCAAGTCTTTTTTGGTTATTGGGAGTTGTGCGCGCCACGAAAATTTTGGATTCCACTGGTAACCTGTAACTATGCATACAAATATCTTATGATATTACGTGCACCAGTACAACCCCGAAGAACTCAGCACACAAATAAAGTTGACAAAAAATGTACACCACTGCGCAATTTTGTGCATGCGTGTTGAAGCGAAATTTCCCTTTCGGAGAAGCTAGCACGCCGGAGAAGTGAGACCGTGACACCGGCCTGTCCGTAAGCCTCGTGCGCGCAGCAGCCGCGTGCGTCGCAATGCATTATGGGATTGAGAAAATCATCGCAGCGCCCTGTGCCAAATGCGATCCGTGTCGAGAATTTGTAGTGTGAATTCACTAGGGGCCGTAGCCGGATTGAACGTTACACGGTTCACGTAGCGGCCGTTCCCGTAAAGGACAGTGTGAACGTCGCGTCTCTCCGATCCGTGTCGAAAAATACTCGGGCTGAACCGGGTTGGATCCGGGTAGGTTTCAACACGGTTCCAAACGGAGATAGTGTGAAAAGGCCTTTAGTTATGGGATGTACGCATGAGCTAACGCATGAAATACGCATAAATAATGTTCTGCTACAGTATGGATTTTTAGCTAACTGTAAGCAGAGCCAAGAAATTGGGCCCAGATATGGTGGATCTGCACTTTCTGGTGCATGCATCCACTCCTATTTGCTTATTTCTGGATAGGGCTGGAAAATTGACTTCTACTTCCGTTACCAACTGACACTAAATTTTACAACCGACCCTAATATTTTTTATTTGTGTAAATGAAATAATTTTTGCGAAAAAAAGGCACCTGGTGTAATACTCCATTCAATCAGCACCCAAAAATTAAGAATAAAAATCAGACCTACCGGGAGGGATCCAGTTTTCGAAAGGTACGTAATTGTTTGCCTTTTAAAATAGTCAAATCTAATATACCCGGTAGCTCCCTTGTTTGAAAGAGGTTTCTAAAGCTTCCAATTCATTTCACTCACAATGTTCGTATTGTGGCAACAGAATCCATAAGCAAGACAAATACCAAGATCACTGTTTGTCTATGTTGCCGTTCCCACCAATTATAATAATAACTTCAACATGCAGATTGGATCTTGTGCTGCTTTACATTGGCCTCATCTAGAGTTACGTTACTGCAACAGAATGAAATTATTTTGTTACATGTAAATGTACATGTACCGGTAATACACTCACAATTAAAGGTATAGTCCATCATTTGTAATTTGTGCATTTTGTTTGTTTGAAGCAACAAATGTGCTCAAAATCTAAAGGAGGGTGCGGAACAACTAACCTGATGAAGTTTTGGCTCAACTTCAGCTTTATGTTCCGAGAAAAACAGCATTCTAGGATCTCAATTTCAATCAAAAGTTGCTGAATCATGTTTTTAATTTGGCCTGAATTCTGCGTCCGAGACACGTTCTCATTGAGCCGATTGCAGCTACACGATGTCGCGCACTGATCTGATGAATTATAGCAACTGCGCGCTTCGCCGGATAACAAAATGACCTACTAATTTAAATTTCCTACGGTGCATCTTAAGGGCACAGTTGGAATGGCCTTGCCAGCTTGCCAGAAAGATTAATTTCACAGGGAGTTTAGTCCCCTTATCTTTCAACCAAGTATGTTTTTCAACAATAATTACGCCAGTTACTTTTTTGGATAGCTGCAAATGATGGACTCTGGCTTTAAGCATTAACCCTCCTAGTCTTCTGTACTTCGGCTGATACAGTACATGCAGTTATCACCCCTACTTCAAATTCATTGGAGGTAATCTTCTGTGGGTTTGGATAACACTTCAAATCCCAGCACAAGTGTTTCGTGTGCTTAATCTTAAGTAGGGCAAGAATGTAGATTCAGACACACTTCACTGCTCTCCACTCAGTGTTTTTGACTCTTCACATCACTTGAAACTGACCTGCAGGGTTCTAAAGTGTTTTTTATATTGCTCTGAATATTGACTTCCCACAAGGAGGGTAATTCCCTAATAACATGAATGTGCTTAAGTCCCTTTTTTGGCACTAACAATTGTCCTCATATTTGATTTGATTGAAGATAATGCACATGCATCACACCACTCTGGTCATCCATCAGTTGACATATCAGAGAATCCACCAAGTACATCACAGCAACCACCAACACGGCATGTGGCCTCAGGTGCACAAGGTAATTATCAATGAACTAATGTACCAACTCCAAACCAGATGTAAAATGTATTCATTCTTTGCAGACTAGTCCACTTTTTTTTTGTTAATGTACATTATTAAAAGCACATCATCTTTTTGCTTCCCATGAGTATGAAAAATTAAGACTTGTTTCATAAAAATAAATGTACCATCTGTCATATTTAGACCAATCCATTTAGCCCTGCCCCATTGTGTTCTGACCAAGCATGTATATGCGTGCAGACGCATACATGCTCGCAGCTGTAACATGTAGTGTGGCATTGGAGAGGAGCACATTAATTGCCTCCGTGCACAGTGGGCGGGGCTTACTGGATCCAACATGCGAGCAGACGCGTATGACGTGCACAGCTGGAACATGCAGCGTGGCATTAGAGAGGAGCACATGTTAATTGCCTCCGTGCACAGTGGGTGGGGCTTACTGGATCCAACATGCGTGCAGACATATATGATGTGCACAGCTGTAACATGCAGTGTGGCAATGGAGAGGAGCACATGTTAACTGCCTACGTGCACAGTGGGTGGGGCTTACTGGATCCAACATGCGTGCAGAGCGGGGTGTGACGTGCACAGCTGTAACATGCAGTGTGGCATTGGAGAGGAGCACATGTTAACTGCCTACGTGCACAGTAGGCGGGGCTTACTGGATCCAACATGCGTGCAGAGGCGTGTGACGTGCACAGCTGTAACATGCAGTGTGGCATTGGAGAGGAGCACATGTTAATTGCCTACCCTTACCAAACTTGACTGCAGTCATTATAAGCATTCCTTTCGCATGCATTTTAACATGCGAATGCTATGAGAACTGCCATTTGAAAACATTCACAAAAAGCCATATATATACTTTCCTAAAGCATTTTTCACAGCATTCCTTGAAGATATAGCATTCCGATAGCAGTTTATAGCATGTCAGAAGCCTGAATTATGTAAATGAGCTATCATTCGAATGCTATCGAGAATGCTATTTAGGCATGCGAACATGAATGCCATAACAGCATTCACATGCTATGAGAATAGCATTTGCATGCTATTCGCATGCTATGATGAATGCTTTTAGCTTGTGCATGCTATGAAGAATGCTTTGTGAATGCTATCATGACTGCTATCGTGACATGGACACAGGCATCCTACAACATACATTTTCAATGTCACAATTTATGCCAAAAATTACTTGTGTTATAAGCTTTAATAATTTCCTGTATTAAACCATATTTAACCCCTTAAGGATGGGGTGTAATGGGGACATTCTTCCACACATAGAGCAAGTGGCCCGCATGACTGCACAGCCTTTGTGTGGTAGCGGGACTGCACAAAAGCAGCAGCTGTGGAACTACCCACTAGCTGTGTGCCACAGCATACCACAGCTGGCAACTGCATTCCAATGAGGATTAGCGGCCGCGGCCATGACCGCTTTCAGTACGCATGGGGTTAACACAGCTAACACCATTTTGAAATTTAATAGTCCTATGTGCATGGACTGTGATCAAAATATATCAATTAAAAAATTGTTATTTAAGACTTTATCATTCTTCCGACTGTACAAACATTGGGACACTCTTTGTCTAACATTATAATTGTCATGCTTAATGGCCAGAAATTTGATGCAACAATTTTTTGCTTAATTCGAATTATCTTTGAAGCAACAAGTTGTCACTTTTATGCCAATTGGCATCACAATTTAAAAACAATTATCATTCCAAATCCAGCTGATTCAAAAATTCAATCACGTAGGAAGGAATATATGTTTAATACTTCACATCTTAACACCACTAACAAAAACATGCTCAAAGCCAAAATAAAATCGTCTTCAAGCCAAATATTGAATACCCACCATGTCATAGACACATTATTGGTACTCGTAGTGCAAAACTGTATACAAACAGTTTGTGAGTGTGCTCAGTGCATACACGTGTATGGAGGCCTCCATATTGGTTCAACTGTTGCTTTTAAGTTGTCGATTCCAAAGACTGTAGTCCATTCAGCCAATCATCCAGTGTATTTGTCATGTACAGGTTGAGTGCATGCATGTGAACATGAAATTATGTCCACAAGCATTCATTCCACAGGTTAATGTCCATTTTTCTACAATTTCTTGCAAGACTATAATTATGTGCATCCTACTGTGTTGATAATATTCAACTGACAGCAGTTTTCAAATTTCCCACATTAATTGACCCTTAATCTGTGGAATGCAAGGTCATCACTGTGTCATGTGACTTGCAGTCCCTGATTTGATAGGCTTATATATTGGAATGCTGTTTGCAGGCTATGCTTAGCCACGGAATGCTATACTTTAAAATTATTTTACAATCGACTGCTAAATTGGAATGCTGTACTCAATTTGCAGTCCTCCCACTTTCACTTGCATGCTATGTGGAATGCTTTGAAGCTCGCATGCTATTTGGAATGCTATTTTCATTCCGCATGCTATCGAGAATGCTATATGGACTGTTAAAGTTAGCAGTCATCAAGTCATCATCATATGTGAATGCTATGTGAATGCTATATTAACATGCACATGCTGTTGGAATGCTATTGAACTGCTATGCGCATGCTATTATAGCAGTCTAGTTCATATACGTGCACAGTGGGCGGCGCTTACTGGATCCAACATGTGTGCAGAGGCGTATGACGTGCACAGCTGAAACATGCAGTGTGGCATATTTGAGAGGAGCACATGTTAATTGCCTACATGCACAGTGGGTGGGGCTTACTGGATCCAACATGCGTGCAGACACGTATGCTGTGCACAGCTGTAACATGCTGTGTGGCGTTGGCGAGGAGCACATGTTAATTGCTTACGTGCACAGTGGGTGGGGCTTACTGGATCGGTCTATTGCAGAGCTTTTGCAACACTTGTTGTGTGAGTGACTAAGATTCATGCATCATTGAGCAGGAGGTTATTTCAATCCTGTCACATTTTTTCCTCCCACACTCACAAAGCAACAAGCTTTTAGTGCTTTAATTTTTGCATACAATGAACCAATATTTCAGCTCAAAATGGTACTTTTTACAGACAAGGAGCCAATTTATTGCTTGGATGCCAAAATGCATTGCATGATTAAGTCATTGCTCATTTCAATATTGTAGGACGCAGCGCCCCCAAAAAGATGAAGCTTGACAGTCCCGCCCAAGATGCTGCTGATTGCTGTGAAGGTGAACTGAAGTCATACTACAGGAGGAAAGGTAGCTTTGTAAAATTGATTCCATGGGAGGGTGATGACAGGAAACACATTACGGAAATCTACACAAAGTTGCAGTTAATACTTGGTAAGGACAAAGTGAAGAAGCTGGCATCATATGATGATATATTACAACTTGAGACAGAAGAGGGAGATCTGATCCTTATAGCTGTTTTAACTGGGGAGGCTGGTAGAGGAAAAACCACACTTTTTAAGAAAATGGCATATGATTGGGCAGTTGGTTCTAGTCAGGTACTACAGAAGTATAAACTTGTCTTCCTGTTGCAAATGCACGCACTGGAGCAGAGTTCAGATCTTGTTGACGCAGTTTTTGACCAACTCTTGGCTAAAGAAAGTATTGATAGAGGTGTCCTGGACATGTTTATCAAGAAGAGTCCTGGAAAAGTCCTTGTTTTACTAGATGGCTTTGATGAGCTCATGACCACCACCTTGTGTGAATCCTCATTTGGTTCCATCCTGGAGATCCTTAATGGAAAGACGTTGAGGGGTTGTACTGTACTTGTAAGCACCCGCCCCTCACACTTTCACAGACTTATTTCAGAGGAACTGGTTCAGGAACCATTCACACATGTCAAGGTCCTGGGTTTCAGTAAAGACGATGTCACTGAGTATGTTACTAATTTTTTCACTAGTGAACCTGACAAGGCCAAGGGGCTTCTTGAAAAGATTGAATCGTCACACCTTCTGTCTAGTTTATCTGAAAGTCCAATGCTTGTTCTTTTGATGTGTGTACTATGGAGAGAAGATTGCACACTCCCAGAAACAATGTCACGTCTGTATCATGATGGATTTTCATATATCTTCCAAAGAAAAGGATTGGACTCGCAAGATGAAGTAGCAAAAGTTGTGATTGAAATTGGCAAAGTTGCACTGCATGGTCTTCTTTTTCGACATCAGTCACTCTCTTTCAAAGAAAGTGACTTTGAGCCGAGTGTGCTTGAGCTGGCTCTGAAGGCAGGTATTCTGACCAGACAGAGAGTGCGCAAGAGACTGCAGAGTCACAACTGTATTCAGTTTATTCACAAGACATTCCAGGAATTCTCTGCTGCTGCTTACTTGCAAAGCTTGTTAGAAACAGACCCAAAGGAATTTCAGAAGATTTTGAATAAAATTGTGACAAAGGGTGCAAGGAGGTTTGAGTATCTTCTGCGCTTTTGTTGTGGTGACAATGAGGCATGTACGTATGAGATTCTGAAGGTATTTCAGGTGAGGTGTGGGGAGGAGTTGTCATTCAAATCAAAGATGGGTCAGTTGGCACTTCATTGTTACTTTGAAGGTCAATCCAAACGTTTGCCTCCAGAGGAATTCATACATTCATTCATATCAGATGAATTTTGCATTCCTGGTCTTCACAATAACAGGGATAGTCTGAACTCAGTCATATACTTTTTGAAATGTGTTGCTGAACAGACAAAAGACAGTGGCAACAAATACCTTGCTAATGTACATACATTGCATATACACCATTGTAGATGGACATGGTTTATTGAGGAGTTAGCTGTTACCATGTGTGCAATGACAAATCTTCTTCTTGTAGATTTCAAGAACAATGCAGATACTGGTAAGTTGCTCAGGCATCTACCCAACTTGGTACCTAAATTGGATCTTTCTGGTAATAACCTGGGTGGTACAGCAGCATTGTGGTGCATGCATTTGAAGCAGTTGAAGTCTCTTACAAAGCTGGGCTTGGGTAACTGCTCATTGAATGGACAGGACATCAAACATGTTGCTGAGTCACTCAGGGATCTACCCAACTTGGTTGAATTGAATCTTTCTTATAATGACCTGGGTGGTACAGCAGCATTATGGTGCATGCATTTGAAGCAGTTGAAGTCCCTTACAAAGCTGGCCTTGGTTCACTGCTCATTGATTGGACAGGACATCAAACAAATTGCTGAATCACTCAGGGATCTACCCAACTTGGTTGAATTGAATCTTGCTCATAATAAGCTGTGTGGTACAGCAGCATTGTGGTGCATGCATTTGAAGCAGTTGAAGTCCCTTACAAAGCTGAGCTTGGTTTACTGCTCATTGAATGGACATCACATCAACCATGTTGCTGAATCACTCAGGGATCTACCCAACTTGGGTGAATTGAATCTTTCTGGTAATAACCTGGGTGGTACAGCAGCATTATGGTGCATGCATTTGAAGCAGTTGAAGTCCCTTACAAAGCTGAGCTTGGTTTACTGCTCATTGAATGGACATCACATCAAACATGTTGCTGAGTCACTCAGGGATCTACCCAACTTGGGTGAATTGAATCTTTCTGGTAATAACCTGGGTGGTACAGCAGCATTATGGTGCATGCATCTAAACCAGTTGAAGTCCCTCAGAAAGCTGGACTTGGGTGGCTGCTCATTGAATGGACAGGACATCAAACATGTTGCTGAGTCACTCAGGGATCTACCCAACTTGGTTGAATTGGATCTTTCTCGTATTAAACTTGGTGGTACAGCAGCATTATGGTGCATGCATTTGAAGCAGTTGAAGTCCCTCACAAAGCTGGACTTGTTTGATTGCTCATTGAATGGACAGGACATCAAACATGTTGCTGAGTCACTCAGGGATCTACCCAACTTGGTTGAATTGGATCTTGCTCATAATAACCTGGGTGGTACAGCAGCATTATGGTGCATGCATCTTAACCAGTTGAAGTCCCTCAGAAAGCTGGACTTGGGTGGCTGCTCATTGAATGGACAGGACATCAAACATGTTGCTGAGTCACTCAGGGATCTACCCAACTTGGTTGAATTGGATCTTTCTCGTATTAAACTTGGTGGTACAGCAGCATTGTGGTGCATGGAGGTAAAGCAGCTGCTGCACCTTCAGAGGCTGGGCCTCAGCACCTGTCAACTGACAGAGGAAGACAAGAACCATATTGATGAGTCACTCAGTGACCTGAAGAAGAATGGATTAGTCATTAGGACATAAATTTCACTGATTTAAATCACGATTTAAATCATACAATTTTGTTTAAAACATCACTGATTTAAATCGTATGATTTGTTTTTTAAATCACTGATTTAAATCATTTTTTAACAATCTTATTTTTGGCAAAGTAAATTGACCGAGGGTCATTTTAATCATTTAAATCAACTGATTCCACTTACATGTAGTTACAAAGAGTAAGATATTGTTATCACATTCAAACACCCCTACTTCATCAGCATCGACTCAACTTACATGTTGGTTTTGCATAATACCCAAAATCATTGTTTTGATTAAAGTCAAGATCTGAGTTAAAAAGTTTTTCTTCAAAGTTTGAATTTTAAAGGGAAGATACAACATTGCAAACATCAAAAAAACGAATGATCAAATTATCACAAAATACCTTACTGGATTGTGAGGGAATGACAGTCTAAAGTATCCTGTAAAATCGTGTCTCCTGGTGTGCTGACATTTTCAAGAAAATTTGTATTTTTCCAACGCTGGTTTTAATTGGCCGAGCAGCGTTGGAGAAAACTAGCTTTCTTTAAAAAACTGCTCAGAATTTTTCATAACAGTTGTTTGCATTTTCTTTACAATTGATTACACACCTGTGAAGGGGTACAAGCCTGCCAGACTGATTCGCTGACCTTACATTTCCCTAAAGTCTATACATTTCTCTGTTTCATCTTAAGGGGTCTGGGAACCAGACTACAAAAACATGATTTGTTTTCTTGGTTTTTCCAGCATCTACAAGCCCAAAACGTGAACAAAGTCAGATTAACAATATTTGCTATAACATACTAATCCTCCAAATCCATTTATTTCTGAAAATTGTAGCAAAAGCAAATGTTGTACATTCCCTGTAAAGACAGCACACTCATGTTTGCTTTAATCATTCCTAATTGATCTGTTTACAGTAATATTGTGAATCAACTGTGCTGGTGTACATGTAGGCTTACCTGAACCATCTCAAGGTGTATTAAAGTCCCAATTGATAGCATTTATTCCTGACATTTCTCCATAAAACTTTTAGATTGAGTTTTAGCCTGGGGGTTTGGTCGGTATCAAATGAGGGGAATAATGCTGATTGTGATTTTGGTAAGGTATGCACCCCTGTAGTTGGAAAATATGTGAAAGCATTGCAGCAGTATGTGCCAGCTTTTTGGGTGCTATATCACTTAAACAAAAATTGCGACCAATACATGCTTGTTACCACGTATAATTAGTCCGGTAACAAGCATATTGGCAGCAATATAATTTTAAGTGATAACACCCAAAAAACCTGCCACCGCTCACACTGCAAAGCTATCTCACATTTTCCAACTCTAGATTTGCTTACCTTGCCAAAGATCACCATGAGCACTGCTCCTTTTGATCATTTGATACCGGTGGCCCAATTTTTGGACCGAAGCTGATAGCCTATTATATAATACCTTTTAAAGGTGCATGGCCTGATTTCTGTTCTCCACCTTGAATAAAGGACCTTCAATCAAACACTATATTAGTTACACAAGGATCAGTGCTGCCAGTTTTGAAATAAAAAAAAAAACATTTTTATGAAATAAACATGCAAATGAAGAACTGTTCTCATACAGGGTGAGTCAACAAAATCCCAACCCAAAACCTCAAAAATATATTTCATATTCAAAAACATATGTAGCACCAACAATAATGATGACTGGAAAGCCAATTTCATAAGCTACTTTTAGATGAAAAAAAATACTGAAATTGCTCAATCCGTTCAAAGAATATCACCATTTAAACACAATGACCCTAAAACCTCTTTCGTCCAAAAATGTGATTTCAAGAATCGTCGTCACAATGGTGTTCAGATATCACCAGCGATCAAACCTCAGTTTTAAAGTTAAAAATATTCTTTTTATTGGATTTTGTAAATCATATTGTCACAGAACTATTTCCTCAGTGACATACTGTGGCTCCTTCATTAGAACCATTTAGAAATTCTCAAAGATCTTCCTATTAAAGCTGCACATTGACAGTTAAAGACGTGAAGCATAGACACTGTAGGCGTGGCACTGATGGGTATGTAGGACTTCTGCCTCAATTGGTCAGATTGCTGAATCCTTTCTTCATTATACACAAGACATGGTGACTCAGCAACATCATGCAAGTCCAGTACACTTCTATCAGTCAACTGTGTTATCTGTGTTGTCACCCATTACAAAGCTGGAAAGGTTAATATCTGGTTGTAAGATTCTGTTCAGCAATCTGCGATTGTTGTCTTGTGAAGCTGTCTGTATTATTTGTGAAGGCTTGTTTTCTTTCACGTCTGAGTGGTTTCTACACTTTCTGTTTCCCTTCTTGGGGGGAGGGGGACTGGAGTTCCAACCATCTTCCACCCTCTGACTTAACACATTCTGTTGTAAAGTCACCAGCTGTGAGGGGATCTTTCATTGTCATTTTCATTTGAGTGTTTATTACACTTTGTGTTTTCCTTGGGAAAGCGAGTCCCGTTGTCATGTTTATGATGATTTGTGTTTCCCAGGAGGAGTGAGTCCCAGTCATCTACCACCCTCTGTCTGACCACATTCTGCCTATCAGCTGTGAGTGTATCTTTCCTTGAACATGCCTCTGTCTATCTCTGCTGGTTTGTGTTTTCCCTGGGGGAGTGAGTCCCAGTCATCTACCACCCTCTGACTGACACATTCTGCCTATCAGCTGTGAGGGGATCTTTCCTTGAACATGCCTCTGTCTATCTCTGCTGGTTTGTGTTTCCCCTGGGGGAGTGAGTCCCAGTCATCTACCACCCTCTGTACGAACACATTCTGCCTATCAGCTCCACATGTGTCTCTCTGTTTCTGCTGCTGTGTTTCTTTCCTGTACTGCCTTTAATACATTTGAAGATCTTGCACTGACTCCAAGCCAATTTCAATTACCCTCATCAACTGAAAGTCAACATTCCTTTGTCCCCTTAATGTCTCCCCGGCCCATACAGAAAGTCCCTTGGCCTTGTCAGGTTTGAACCCTTAGCTGCATCAACTGACTTGAACTGTCTGCTTAGATTAATCATTACAGTCAAATTTGGACCTTCCCACATTGATGGGGAAATATTCAGCACAAAGTGCTGGTTAGTGGTGACATTTTGTTAGTCTCATTGTCAAGTTCTGTGACAACACTTCTAAAGATCTGCCCAAGCAAATGATTTCTGTATTGGATAGTTTAACTGCACCTTGCACATTGTACCAAGGGACACGGCGAACAATGTAGAAATTTGTTCAAATGCTAGTTACCCAGGATCGTTTCAGAGAGGGAGATATTTGCAAGAACTATCTTTAGTCTGAATAATGAGGATCCTAATCTCTGTATTCCAGTAACTTGACTGTGACAGATGTAACAGTTGTAATTACATGTAGTGTGGTCATTACTCTATGGTATGATGATTGGGGATAACATGTACATGCAGAAATACAACCAGCCATTCTCATTAACTGTAATTATTGTACATTACATGATGAATTGTTTGTAAATATGCAGAGGTAATTTATATTTTTATATTTGTGCTATTTTTGTATCAATTGTTAAATGAGTATTGCTGCAAATTGCCTACTGACCTGATTGACCTGCAATGTACAATCATTTCTGTAAAAATGTCTGAAATACCTGTGTTTGTTAATATTTGTCGTCTGTTTCGCCAATGCACGTTTCTTATGAGTTTTACTGTGCTGAACATTATTTAATAATGTGTAATGTATGCAGGTCCCCAATGGAAGGTTTTTTTACAACTGTTTGGGCACACCCTGGGTATAAAGAAATGGAACAAATAAATAAAAGAAATCAAGTGAGATGGCTTGACTTTTCAATCCTAGTAGGGTCTGTCTCGAATGCAAACAAAACTATGTGAATATTTGATATTGCTCATCTGAAGATTGGGCAAAGTGAGCCAGATTGTTCTATTTTTTTAACTTCTATTTTGTATTAATACATAGCCTGATGTACTTTTTATAACAGCCAAGTTGCCTTGCTTTTGTACGAAGTCATAAGAATCATGAAACTTGCCATCATTGGATCCAGTACAAATCAGATTTGTTTTCTTTTTAATATCCAGAATCACATATTGCATGATGTACATTGTATAGTGTTTACAATGGGTCAGATGTTTGTTATTTCCAGATGAATGTTGCCTTTATTATGCACTGAATGCCCCCATTATTAGCGTAATGCTGACAGGCTGACATAGTCTAGTGTGGGGTTTTCTCTTTGTCTTGTCACTAACAATTGAGCAAGGCATTTGAGTTTATACACAAGGTTTTTAAGCAAATCAATAGAATTCTTTTCTCAGTCATTTTTGTCTGTCAATGTAAATCTCTGATTGAGAAAAGGCTACACCAAGTTAGCAAGCTAGGACACAACAATTTTATGAAATTTGTCTCATGTGAGTTTTCTGTGATTGAGACACGGATTTGATC
Source organism: Patiria miniata (assembly GCF_015706575.1). Lineage (NCBI taxonomy): Eukaryota > Metazoa > Echinodermata > Asteroidea > Valvatida > Asterinidae > Patiria > Patiria miniata. The sequence continues at coordinate 12,878,028 of NW_024037055.1, forward strand.
CAATCTTTCAAAATGAGGATTGCATTGCTGTTTTGTTTTAGTTCTTGTTCTTTGAATATTCATAAAGGTTTGAAAACGATAACTCAAAGGATTCTGATGTTTGGCAGTATAATATGGTTTTATTACTATAGATTGTTTGTTACTTCTTTGCTGCAATACTCAAGAAAGATTTTTAGTGGTAATTTTGCTTCATTTCAAAAGACAGTACTGAAACCTCCTGAACTTACTTGATACGTTTCTAGTGAAATGTTACGTTGTCCACCTCGGTGAACATCGATTATACTTAAAGTTCTCTACATCAGGAACTCACACTGGACAACTTCTTGCTATACTTTGGAGCTAATCTATTTATTGCTACATTCTTATATTCTGGAGCTATACAAAATGTTGTGCACTCTCTGGTGCCTCAATCAAGATTAACCATTTCAATTTCCTTCCTTACTTTTTATATGTCCCTAAACCATTGTTAGATGTCAGCCCCACCCTCAGTGGCGGTGTGACCACATCTTCTCCTTAAAGAAGTTTTCCAACTCTTCTTGAGGGTAAAACCACATCCTTAACTTGGATATTTATTGACCACAACATATGTCCTCTACCACCCACCTTATTCTTCCTAGAATCCCAACACTGGCCAAAGTGGCCTTGCTATGGGTTATCGACCTACAGGTTAATATGTACTTACATCACATGAAAGTTAATTAACTTCATGCTTATTCCTGGTATGAAGTTATAAATAAATTAAAAATACATTTTTGTTCTGGCATCATGTATTTTGATTTTTGAACTAAGCTTACATCTTTTATGTTGCATCAAAAATTTATGGGATTGTTGTATGCCGATGTTGATAAATAAAGACACGTTTGCAACTGATAGCTTGTTTGTTAACAGCTGTGTGGTTTTTGTTGGTTTTTTTGTGTCAAGTTCTAAACAGGGCTGGGTGAAACTGTGGGAGCGACAAGTTAAAAGGGGAATGATTTGGTTGTAGAAAAAGATACATTAAAAGTTGCTTGTTGCATATTGCTCAATGTACACCCCCCGCCCGTCCCCTCATTCAATGAAAATTGGGAGGTATAAACATCATTAATATGAACCCATATTCCTTTCATTTTGCAGGCAAAAAGTTGTAAAGTGATGTAAATGTTGTATTGTTTTTAGGCTTGATATGATCAGTTAATATAATGTGAGGGAGACAAATCACATAACACTACAATACAGAGGACCCCAAAGCCCTCCTGTTTTGACCCCGCCCAGTTCGAAACCAACTTTTTATGAATACCGCCCTCTATGCACGGAGGTCAATGACCAACACCAGGAAATAAATCTGACGGCTCATCATCAAGTGATCAACACTCAACAGGATTCTCGGCTCGCTAAAGAAGGTTGGTAATTTTGCTCTTTTTACCACATTTTACCATTAATTATATATTTAAAGCAATAATTATGGTTGGGTATAGCATCGTGACAATTTTGATTCTTTTAAAGATACAATTCATGTCTCATGATTTTTCACTAAAAAAAATTTCAGAGTTTGTCACTTTAGCTGGAGTTACCCAGCCCTGAGTTTTATCATTGGGATGTCATCTAGGTGACAACCCAATGATAAAACTCAGGGTTGGGTAACTCCAGCTAGAGTTTGTGTTGCCAAAAACCAACCAACAGGCAACACCAACTTCCCAAGACAAGAGGGGCACTTGGGCCTAGGCCTATAATTTTTATTTCGCATTGGCCATCGTGGGAAAATGTCCATACTCGGCCACAACTTTACCTGCTGCTAAACACATCAATTTTCACCGTATCTTGTGATTTCACCCAAGAGGAATCCAGGAAGCTGTGTTAATGCGAAAAACAATTAGGCAAAATGTAGCTGGAGTTACCCAGCCCTGAGTTTTATCATTGGGTTGTCATTTAGGGCTGGAGCTAGTTTTTCTCGTAACCGATAGTATATGCAAAAAATTTAGGAAAATGTTCAATTTTGTCCCCGTTACACACTAATTGCAACTGCAACTCACCCTAAACTTGCCTGGAATAACCATTACACAGGTCCTTGAAGTAAAAAACGATCCACGATGAAGATTCAGCCTACAATTGCAGTGAAAACAGGAGGAATAACCGCTAACCTGACAACCTTGCAGGCATGGCCAGGACCGCAATTGGTTTGTGCACAAACAAAAATTGTAAAATAATAAGAGGTTCACTCGCATCACAGTGCGGTACTGGAACGGCAACCGTCGAGTGCATGAAACAGTCATTGGGTATTACGCTTCCGCGTCACGTCATGCACCGACCGCAAAAACGCCTAGTACCAGCGAGCTGTACGTGCATGGTAATCGACCGCCATTCATTGTACACAATTTTTTTGTGCACAAACCAATTGCGGTCCTGGCCATGCCAGCAAGGTTGTCGGGTTAGCGGTTATTCCTCCTGTTTTCACTGCAATTGTAGGCTGAATCTTCATCGTGGATCGTATTTTACTTCAAGGACCTGTGTAATGGTTATTCCAGGCAAGTTTGGGGTGAGTTGCAGTTGCAAGTGTGTAACGGGGACAAAATTGAACATTTTCCAAAAAATTTTGCCTATACTATCGGTTACGAGAAAAACTAGCTCCAGCCCTAAATGACAACCCAATGATAAAACTCGGGGCTGGGTAACTCCAGCTAGGCAAAATGTGTTTTTAGAGCCCATTTTGGATGCACACGTCGTGCCATGGAGGAATAAGAACATTCCTCCATGGTCGTGCAGAACTAAGTTGAAGCAGCTGGTCAAAACTGATTAAGTGGTGACAGACAGCGGTGCGTCATACGCATGACATCGACAACCATGACGTCACATGAGCCGGCCAATGATAGTGCAATACGTCATTATGAATATATATTTTCTCATGAATATTTAGTTTATTTCAATGGCTACTTCAAATACGTCCAAAGAATGATTATTGCAACAGCGATCATGCGCGATCGCAAAAAAGGCAGGCAATGAGTACACCACCATCTTTTCCTCAAAAAACATTGGTTAAAGTGGTCAGAAATTGCCTCAGATCGCACCACAGAGCATCTAGAATCCGGAAATTTTTCGGGGCCCTTGAGCGGGCCCCGAACCCCATGCCGTAATTTTTTTGACCCACTTTTTTGGGGGTCCAAAAATTTTTTGGGCCCCCCCCCAAAATTGTGTTTTGGATCCGCCCTTGGCAGCCGGTCAACAGTGGTACGTTATACGCATGCATGACATTGACAACCATGATGTTGCATGAGCCGGCCAATGATAGTGCAATACGTCAAAATGAATATTTATTTTCTCATGAATATTTAGTTTAATTCAATGGCTACTTCAAATTCATGTACGTCCAAAGATAGCTTATTGCAACAGCGATCGTGCGCTGCCTAGCGGTTAAGAGTCTCGTGTTTCAAGCAAGAGTCCGAGGTTTGAATCTCGATGAAGTAAGTGACTGATTAATAAATAGAAATACAGGAAAGGAGAGGTGAGAGTAGAGGAAGGAAAGTGGAGGGAATAACCGGTAACCATAAGGCCAAAAAAATAAGTCTCCGGTTTCTGGTATGGAGCTTGTCCAAAAAGTGGTGCGGCGACGCTCTTTTTTTTTTTTTTTTTACCTGACTTTTTTGCTTCAAATGTCGGCTGATGACTGCAAATGGTGCCTGAAAAAAACTTAGTGCAAATATATGGGAGTCCAGAGAGGCCACATAAAGCTTATTCTCGATCATAACCCCATCTAAAAACATGTTAAAATTGTGCAGTAGCAGGATTCCAGTCAAACCAGTGAGTTTGGCGGTTTTGAGACATCATCTTTCTTGAAAAAAAAAACTTTTTCATTTTGCCGACGCGCATGGCTACGGTGATGCGTGCGCATACCAGAAACCGGAGATTTTTTTTTTTTCGGCCTAAAGGATGCAACTTCTGATGCTTGAAATGAATCGAATAAAAAGTGGTGATCGAGTATGGAATTTTTTCCCCAAGTTTTCCCCAAATATTCCTTGGTCACTTCTTGTAAATGAAGACCACCTTAAATGACTCATGAAGTTTCATTCGAAGGCCAGCGGTAGATTTTTTTTTAGAACGGTTGAAATACAGCCACTTTTCACAAACACCGTGCGGTATACACGCACATCACACGGCGCAATAGCTGTAGAGCGTGAACGTATGCACACACCACCGGGGCATGCGCGGCGTTAACACGGCGTTGTCGCACTGCCCTGCCCGCTGAGCTGCAGCGCAGCGAAACCGTGCACTGAGTCACAGGCCAGTGGTTTGTGGGGGGAATATTCAGCAGAACTCCGGCCAGATCATGAATGTTAAGAATACAAATAGTTTCGTACGAACACCAATATTATTAATGAGCAGGATGGCTTTCTACATCAGACTCCTTTATGTCAGACGGCCTTTTAACGTACGATTAGTGCTCCATGTTTGTTTGGAATTGTTTAAAAATTTCATAAAAGAAACAATATTTTGCCCCTATTTGCACAGCAATATTCATGAAGTAAACCACTACGGGTGCAACACTTATCACTTCAAACATTTTTCATTAACCCTAACTTCCGGGGGGGGGGGGGGGGGGGGAGAATCGTATTAAAATTCCAGGATTCAGGACTGTTTGGGCTATTACTATTAGGAAAACTCGAGTAAATGCAGTCCTGCATGTCCACCAGTGTCTTAGATTATTAAACTTCATGCAAACATTGAAAACCTCCCCTGTCCAGTCGTGTTTTGCTTCGGGTCAGGTCCACTATAGGCCAGACCGATGCAAAAATTATAGATATAATCCAGATCCTGCGCTTTGTTAATTTCCAAACTGTTTCCATCTTTTTTCCCTGTTTATTTCGGGTTTTGAATTGACCCTTTCCGACCTGATCCGCAAATTTTCAAACACAAAACTGATCAACCCAACTGAAATGCAGACAAACCGAACTGACCAGACACAAAGTTGGTTTTTGGTTGGGTCGGTTGCAGTTTCGAGTCGGGTCAGCACAACACTTCTGTCCAGAACCCTTCCAAGAAGCAAAAGTAACCAGCAAGGTTGCTGAAACCTACGGCCACATGACATCAAACAGCATTATAGAGATTGCCGCATTCCCCCAGAGGTAGTAGAAGCTGCAGCCAATCATGTGGCACAAGCAGAGGCAGACTCCAATTGAATATTGGATTTAAAAACTGACAAGGAAATATTTATAGTTTACTTTATTTCATTATTTAAAATGGCGGCCAATTTAGTGAAATCCATTGGTCTCCCATTGGTCCCAGTACACCTAAAAAAAAACAATCAACATCCACATACACGTAAAAGTCTCATCTGGTTGAAAGAATGGAAAAGCAGGCCAACTTAAAACTTGTTTTCAGTAGCCTATTTACTTACTTTAAAAAAAAAAGCACTGATAAAAATATCTATAATAGCATTTTAGTAGTGTCAACAATTAGTTGATTTTCAGTGAAAGTTAATATCCAGTTGTATTTCAATTCATAATGTTGGCACTTAGGAACGTTAACTTGTTCGCAGTAGTCCTGGAGGAATTCCTACTGGTGTATACAAATTAGCCTAGGTCACAATTCTGCCCTTATGTACAAAATCACAATAATGTAAGCATGGATCCAGCCAATTCAAAAGGTTGTCACTAATGCAGTTTCAGTAGATACATGACCATTATGCCTACTGTTAATGGTTCATGTACGAGTCAGTTTTATGATAGCCATGCACGAGAAATCAGAAAATCATGAACTATATCAGATTGTCTTCTTTAGTTAAACAAAAGTTCATGGTGGCATCGCTACCGGTTTAAAAATTTGAGGCATTTTCTCTGGCATTACCCCGTCCTACAACAGAGACCAAGTCCATTGTTTTTACAAGTCAGCTCCCTGTTTATTCAACATCTTCAAACTAAGTCAGTTATCATACAGCCAATCATGCTCTGCCCTACTCAACAAAAAGAAAGAGAATTTCAAACACTACATGTGCTTTTACAGTATTTCTCTCGATTAATATTTTTTTCGATGTCTGTTATGAAACACCGTAGTGGCAAATGCTGTGCTGAATCTGTTGTTGAATGGTGACTCACTTGACGATTGAATGCTGTGCCCAATGTGGTGATAGCTTGACTCTGGTCTCTATCTAGACCCATGAACGAGGCGTCAATAACAATGCCACATTTATGGGTCTAGGCTCTATCATGCTTTATTGATATATGAGAGTCCCAAATTTTTGGTCTAGCAGTTTTACCTATTCTGTATTCACTTTTTAAACAGTACTGCTCCAACAACATGAACTCGGAAACCAGCTCTCCCGTTATACTTGTTGTCAAGATTTTCAACAAAATTACGACAAAACCAATGATTTCAGTATTCCAAGTTGATGCCATGAGAATCAATGCAGTTTTACTGTACAATGGTTGAATTTGACATTGTAAAAATGTCAAACAAACAACGATATTTAACCGTTAACTTTCAATAATTTACACCATAAAACCGGAATAACCTCTTAACAGCTTAAAGCTTTAGTACCTTCGTAATGATTTCTCATGGTTCAATAATTTTCCCATCAGATTTCATCCAAAATGGCTGAACAAGAAGAGATGATGCCCACACAAGATGCTGAGAGACAGGGGCAGGTTGCTGATGGAGACTGTGCAGAGACTCAGGACCAAGCACTGGCCTTGAGGAGACCAGGCAATCAGGACCAGACAACAGGTGAGCAATAAACCCTGGCTGTAAGCGAACCGTATGCACGTTGATTCCTGGAGACATTTCACTGTTGACTTGTTCACGCTTTACAGTGTGTACAAAGATAAAAATGCAAACCAACTTTTCAAATTAAGAAATGTGTATTGAAGTGCAAGGGGACTATATATTCCCTTTCTTTACTTCTTGACTTCATTGATTTTTACAAATAATGGTTATGACATATATGAGTGCAGTGGTAATGAAGTGTAATTCCATCTGTCACCTCAGGAAAACTATTCTTTACATTGCACGAATGTGAAACATTCCTTATTTGTTTTATACACTGCCTGAATAAATCCTTGTCATCTGATTTGTTACAGTCATTAGAGCCATGTTTAATACAGTGTCATCAATAGGGTGTCCACGGTCTTTCAACGGTCACACTATTCGACAATAGTGTGACCGTAGAATTTTTGTGGTGTAGCCAGGCCGTGTGGGTAGGGATGATTAATCCAATAAGTCATGTGATCAGTGACCCACCAATCTGATAAGGGTGATTTCTTCAGGCATTGTGTAATAAGAGACATTTTATTCCCGTTTTTCAGATATGATGCCAGTTGCAGCAGTCAATCAATTGCAGCAGTCAGTGCATCAGATATCTGGCTCTGGACACGTACCCATCTTCAACCCAAAAGATTGCACCATCAATATCTACCAGTCCAAAGGTAGAAAACAAATAATTAATGATACACAATCTCTTTGTTTGCATCCACTCCTATTTGCTTATTTCTATTTAGTACATGATTCAAATAGGTTTTTGATGAAATAGTAAACATTGTTGATATTGTTGATGAGCATAATAAAGCAGGACAAATGTCAAGGCCACTGTTTGTCTGTATACAATGATGTAGTTGCTCCCACCGAGTATTGTAAACTGAATGCAATTTTAGTTTCATCAAAGCAGAGACCTTTTGCTGCTTTACCAACCATTGGCCTCAACTAGAGATGCGTTACTGCAACAGAATGAAATCACTCTGTTTTTTTTGTGTAAATACATGTAGTAAACTTGCAATTAAGCATTAAATCTCTTGTGTTCTTCACTTTGGCCAATGGAGTTAGCACCCCCAATTCAAATTCAATATTGTAATCTTATGTGTGTTTGGATAACACTTCAAATTACAGAGCGGTTTCTTTGTGTGGTGAAGCTCAGGGCAAGCAGGCCTTTTGGTCACGCTTCACTGCTCTCACTGTGTTGTTTTCTCCTGCAGGGACTCTTGGTGTGACACATTTACCTTAACACTTCATGTCCCTTCACTTGAAACTGACCTGCAGGGGTCTAAAGGGTTATACTGCTCTGAATATTTTCTTCCCACTATGAGGGTTAATTCCCTAATAATGTGCTTGTCTCCTTTTGAGTTCGACAATAAACAATTGCCCTTCTCATTTTCGAATTGATTGAAGATGATGCACATGCATCACACCACTCTGGTCATCCATCAGTTGACATATCAGAGAATTCACCAAGTACATCACAGCAACCACCAACACGGCATGTGGCCTCAGGTGCACAAGGTAATTATCAATGAATGTACCAACTCCAAACCAGATGTCAATGTAGTCATTCCTTACAGACTAGACTCACACTTGTAATGTGTACGATAGGAATACAATGAATGCTTTGTTTTTGTTAATGTACAGAATTATTAAAAGCACATCGTCTTTTTGCCTCCAAAGAGTTTGAGAAAGTAAGACTTTTTTTCGTGAAAATAAAGTATCATCTGACATTAATAGACCAATCCATTAAGTCCCGTCCCATTGTGTTCTGACCAATCACAGCTGTGACTTACGTCTGACATGTGCGCACAAAAGTCTGACATGTGTGCACGCGCGTATGATGCGCACGGCTGTAACATGCAGTGTGGCATTGGAGAGGAGCACATGTTAATTGCCTACGTGCACAGTGGGCGGGGCTTACTGGATCCAACATGCGTGCAGACGCGTATGACGTGCACAGCTGTACCATGCAGTGTGGCCTTAGAGAGGAGCACATGTTAATTGCCTACGTGCACAGTGGGCGGGGCTTACTGGATCCAACATGCGTACAGACGCGTATGATGCTCACAGCTGTACCATGCAGTGTGGCCTTAGAGAGGAGCACATGTTAATTGCCTACGTGCACAGTGGGCGGGGCTTACTGGATCGGTCTATTGCAGAGCTTTTGCAACACTTGTTGTCTGAGTGATTAAGATTCATGCATCATTGGGCAGGAGGTTATTTCAATCCTGTCACGTTTTTTCCTCCCACACTCACAAAGCAACAAGCTTTTAGTGCTTTAATTTTTGCATACAATGAACCAATATTTCAGCTCAAAATGGTACTTTTTACAGACAAGGAGCCAATTTATTGCTTGGATGCCATAATGTATTGCATGATTAAGTCATTCAACTCTTATGCTCATTGAAATATTTTTAGACTGCAGCACACCCAAACAGACGAAGTTTGACAATCTGGCCCAAGAAGCCGCTGATTGCTGTGAAGATGCCCTGAAATCATACTACAGGGGGAAAGGTAGCTTTGTTAAGGTGCTTCCATGGGAGGGCGATGACAGGAAACACATTACGGAAATCTACACAAAGTTACAGTTGATACTCGGTAAGGACAGAGTCATGCTGGCATCATATGACGATATATTACAACGTAAGACAAAAGAGGGAGACCTGATCCTAATTGCTGTTTTAACTGGGTTGGCTGGTAGAGGAAAAACCACACTGTTTGACAAAATTTCATATGATTGGGCAGTTGGTTCTAGTCAGGTACTACGGAAGTATAAACTAGTCTTCCTGTTGAAAATGCACGCACTGGAGCAGAGTTCAGATCTTGTTGATTCAGTTTTTGACCAACTCTTGGCTAAAGATACAAGTATTGGAAGAGGTGCCCTGGACATGTTTATCAAGAAGAGTCCTGGAAAAGTCCTCGTTTTACTAGATGGCTTTGATGAGCTCATGACTACCTCCTTGTGTGAATCCTCGTTTGGTTCCATCCTGGAGATCCTTAATGGAAAGATGTTGAGGGGTTGTACTGTACTTGTAAGCACCCGCCCCTCACACTTTGACAGACTTGTATCAGAGGAACTGGTTCAGGACCCATTCACACATGTCGAGGTCATGGGTTTCAGTAGAGAGGATGTCACCGAGTATGTCAATAAATTTTTCACTGGGGAACCTGGCAAGGCCAAGGGGCTTCTTGAAACGATTGGATCGTCAGGCCTTCTGTCTACTTTAGCTGCAAGTCCTATGCTTGTTCTTTTGATGTGTGTATTATGGAGAAAAGATGGCTCATCACTCCAAGAAACAATGTCAAGTCTGTATGGTGATGGAGTTTCATACATATTCAAAAGAAGAAGACTGGACTCACAAGATGAAATATCAAAAGTTATGATTGAAATTGGCAAGGTTGCGTTGCATGGTCTTCTTTCTCCTGATCAGTCACTCTCTTTCAAAGAAAGTGACTTTGAGCCGAGTGTGCTTGACCTGGCTCTGAAGGCAGGTATTCTGACCAGACAGAGAGTCCGCAAGGGACTACAGAGTCACAACTGTGTTCAGTTTATGCACAAGACATTCCAGGAGTTCTCTGCTGCTGCTTACTTGCAAAGTTTGTTAGAGGCAGACTCAGAGGAATTTCAGAAGATTTTGAATGAAATTATGTCAACGGGTGCAGGGAGGTTTGAGTATCTTCTGCGCTTTTGTTGTGGTGCCAGTGAGGCATGTACAAATAAGATTCTGAAGGTATTTCAGGTGAGGTGTCAGGAGGAGTTGTCATTCAACTCAATGGTGGGTCAGTTGGCACTTCATTGTTTCTTTGAAGGTCAATCCAAACGTTTGCCTCCAGAGGGATTCATACATTCATTCATAACAGATGAAATTTACATTCATAGGCTTGACAGGGATTGTCTGAACTCAGTCAGATACTTTTTGAAATGTGTTGCAGACCAGACAAAGGACAGTGCCAATGCTTACCTTGCTAGAGTAAAGAAATTGGCTGTTTCTTCTTGTAACTTGACAGGGTTTGTTAAGGAATTAGCTCACAACAAGTGTGCAATCACAAATCTTAATGCTGTAGATGTCACGTCATGCTTTTTGACCGGTAGCAACATGGCAGATATTGCCGAGTCACTCAAGGATCTACATGTACCAAGCTTGGGTGAATTGAATCTTTCCCAGAATGACCTGGGTCAGACAGCAGCATCATGGTGCATGCATTTAAAACGGTTGAAGTCCCTCACAAAGCTGGACTTGTGTGGCTGCTCATTGAATGGACAGGACATCAAACGTGTTGCTGAGTCACTCGGGGATCTACCCAACTTGGGTGAATTGAAACTTTCTGGTAATAACCTGGGTGGTACAGCAGCATTATGGTGCATGCATTTGAAGCACTTGAAGTCCCTTACAAAGCTGAGCTTGCGTAGCTGCTCATTGAATGGACAGGACATCAAACATGTTGCTGAGTCACTCAGGGATCTACCCAACTTGGTTGCAATGAATGTTTCTGTTAATAACCTGGGTGGTACAGTAGCATTATGGTGCATGCATTTAAAACAGTTTAAGTCCCTCGCAAAGCTGGGCTTGGATGGCTGCTCATTGAATGGACTGGACATCAAACATGTTGCTGAGTCACTCAGGGATCTACTTAACTTCAGTGAATTGTATCTTTCTGGTAATAAACTGGTTGGTACATCAGCATTATGGTGCATGGAGGCAAAGCAGTTGAAATCCCTCACAAAGCTGCACTTGGGTGAATGCTCATTGAATGGACAGGACATCAAACATGTTGCTGAGTCACTCAGGGATCTACCCAACTTGGCTGAATTGAGTCTTCATCGTAATAACCTGGGTGGTACAGCAGCATTGTGGCGCATGGAGGTAAAGCAGCTGCTGCACCTTCAGACGCTGTGCCTCACGGGCTGTCAGCTGACAAATGAAGACATGAAACACATTAATGAGTCACTGAGTGACCTGAGGAAGAATGGATTAAAAATTGACATGCTGCCAGTATGGTATTAATTGTTGTGATCAGGAATGCATGTCGTTATAACTGCCTGTTCATTTATTGCACCATGAAAAATATGCAAATTTTAATGTCCTGGTATGAATAATACGTTTTGCCATATACGTTGGTTTTGAATAAAGTCTGTGGTCAAAGACCAAAAGCATTATCATCTGAAGAGTCTACTGAGCAAAAATGTAATTCACTGGTCACTTATTTTCTTTTAGCAGTTAAGGGTTGATCTTAAACCTAGAAGCAAAATTGAAAGAGGAGTGATTTGAGTTAACAGAGATTTCCTCAGTGGCATATTGTGGCTCCTTCATTGGAACCGTTCAGAAATTCTCAAACTCTTTTCTGTTGGAAGCTGCATATCACTGCACATTGACAGTTAAAGATGTGAAAGCATAGACACTGTTGATGTGGCACTGATGGGTATCTTAAATTGGTTCGAACACATTCTGCCTATCAGCTGTTAGGTGATCTTACCTTGAACATTGCATCGGTCTATCTCTGCTGGTTTGTGTTTCCCCTGGGGGAGTGAGTCCCAGTCATCTACCACTCTGTGTCTGAACACATTCTGCCTATCAGCTGTGAGTGTATCTTTTATTGAACTTGCCTCTGTCTGTCTCTGCTGGTTTTCTGTTTTCCAGGGGGAGTGAGTTCACCCTCTGTCTGACCACATTGCGCCTATCAGCTCCTCATGTGTCTCTCTGTTTCTGCTGCTGTGTTTCTTTCCTGTACTATCTCTCATACATTTGAAGATCTTGTACTGACTCCAAGCCAATTCAATCACCCTCATCAACTGAAAGTCAACATTCCTTTGTCCCCTTAATGTCTCCCCGGCCCATACAGAAAGTCCCTTGGCCTTGTCAGGTTTGAACCCTTAGCTGCATCAACTGACTTGAACTGTCTGCTCAGATTAATCATTACAGTCAAATTTGGACCTTCCCACATTGATGGGGAAATATCCAGCACAAAGTGCTGGTTAGTGGTGACATTTTGTGAGTCTCATTGTCAAATTCTGTGAAAACACTTGTAAAGATCTGCCCAAGCAAATGATTTCTGTATTGGATAGTTTAACTGCACTTTGCACAGTGTACCAAGGGGCACTACTGACAATGTTGGAATTTGTTTAAATGCTAGTTACCCAGGATATTTTTCAGAGAGGGAGATATTTGCAAGAACTATCTGTAGTCTGTGAATAATGAGGATCCTTATCTCTGTATTCCAGTAACTTGACTGTGAAATGTAACAGTTGTGAGCCTCATTGTCAAGTTCTGTGTAGTGTGGTCATTACTCTGCGGTATGATTTGGGATAACACATACAACTTGCCAATCTCATTAACTGTTATAATTGTATACTACATGATAAATTGTAAATATGCGAATGCAATTGAGATTTGTTTATTTTGTATCAGTTGTTAAATGAATGTATAATATTGCTGGAGATTGCTTACTGACTGGATTGATACACAAATCACAAAATTTCTGTAATATTTTTGAAATACTTATATTTGACAGAATGAAAGATCGTCGTCTGTTTCACCAATGCACTTTTCCTGACGATATTTACTTAACATTATTTAATAGTTGGTAAATGTAAAAACAAAGCTAGGAAACCAGTTTTTAACTGTTTGGAATACCCTGGGTAAAGAAATGCAATAAATAAATAAAAGAAGTAAAGTTAGAACTTAGATGGCCAGACTTTTCAATCGTAGCAGGGTCTTTCTCAAATGCAAACAAAAATATGGTAGTGGTATTGCAGCTTGGACGACTGCTCCGGCCAATATCGGTGAACAGCCTAGCCTCTACAGTCCTGATCGCAGATCTGTTTTGGCGGAAGTCTACCGCCAGGCCCAAAGCACACCACCAAAAGAACACCTGACACACTCGCTGTGACACCACCCAAGCGGACTGACCAGGGGGACTGGGGAAGGATGGGGACCTCTCGGACACCAGATCTATGATTCTAAAGGTTATATATATTCGCCTACCTAGGCGCCTTGTGAATCCCTCACCTATACAGGCTACTCAGCTGTATTCCAACTATTGATTCAGGAATTATAAGAGTGAATTGACTACGTTAACCTAACCCACACAAAGTATGAGGCTCCCCCAAAGTGACTCAGTTAGATAATGATTGACATGATTTGATTGATTAGGGACTTGGCAGGACGGCAACGGTTATCCACCACACACACTGGTATAAAGACTCCCTCTCTATACAGCAGCCACCGTGGAAAAGAGAACGACGCTTAGTGTGTGGCGGCTTTTATAGGGCGCGCACTGTGAGCTGGTGCCCCCACACCCTGTGCGAGAGCACGCGCACACCGCTGGCTACCAGCAAAAAAAATGAGGTGCTCCCTCACTACCTCGCTAAAATGAATTGCGCTACAATATGTTCCTTCCTCTGCCCCGCCCCTAGCCCCTTTGATCTTCACCTACTGTCACACTCCTTTGGTCCTCCCAGCCCCCTACCCCATCCTCCTCTGTGTTCTCCTTCCACCCTTGCATGCTTGTGCGCCCCTTACTTGTTCGTTTCTGTACCACTGTCATTTTTGCCTTGCTGTGTGAAAGATCCTGCCAGAATCTGAAATGTTATGCTTTCTTAATTGTTTTCAAACAGTTGTATCCATGGAAATCAATAATCCAATTACAGTAAATGTCTGAAATTGCTTTGGCTTTGTAAATCAAACCATAAGTATTATCGCTAAAATTGTATAATTGTAAATACTGCAAATATTTTGTTCATCTGAAGTTTGGGCAAAGTGAGTCATATTTGTCCATTTCTATAACTTCTATTTTGTATCAATAATTTTGTACATTTTATAGCAGCCAAGTTGCCTTGCTTTTATTCCGGATCATAAAAATCATGAATTTGCCATCATTTGATCCAGTACAAATCAGATTTGTTATCTTTTTAATATCAGGAATCACATATTGCATGATGTACATTGTATAGTGTTTACAATGGGTCAGATGTTTGTTATTGCCAGATGAATGTTGCCTTTATTATGCACTGAATGCCCGCATCATTAGCGTAATGCTGACATAGCAGGCTGACGTAGTCTAGTGTGGGTTTTTCTCTTTGTCTTGTGTCACACACAATTAAGAGAGGGATTTAATGATACACAAGTATTTCAAGCAAATCAATCTAATTCTTTTTTCGGTAATTTGTGGCTGTCAGTGTAAATCTCTGATTTAAAATAAAGGCTTCACCAAGTTAGGACACAACATATATGATATTTTTGTCGTGTAAGTTTTCTGTGATTGAGACAGTTAACATGGATTTGGACCACTCTACCAAAATGAGGGTTGCATTATTGCTGTTCTGTATTCATAGTCCTCTTTGAATATATTCAAAGAGGACTACTAAAACAAATTTTGGTGTGAAATGATTCTGATGTTTGACATTATTTTATTACTAAAGATTGCTTGTTGCTTTCTTGCTGCAATACTCCAGATGGATTTTTTGGGGGTCATTTTCCTTCATCTCAAAAGACAGTACTGAAACTTCCTCCTTAACTTACCTTGTGTTTATGGATAAATTTCAAGTGAAGGTTAAGCTTCATGCTTATTCCTGATATGAAATTAATGTATTTCGAAGAAAATGGGGGGGGGGTGCATCTTGCATTTTATGTCTGATGTCACATCTAAAAATATGAGATTGTTGTATGGCAATATAGTTCAATAAAGACACTTTTGTAACTGATTGCTTATTGTGGGTTTCTTGTGTTTTTATGTCTACGAAGGGCTGCAGGTGAAACTATGGGCACGACAAGCTAAAAGGGGAATTATTGTAAAAAAAAAAAAAATGGTTGAAATGTATTAGTTGCATTGCTACATATTGCTGCATGTGCAGGGTTATTTTAACGTCCCTCATTTCAAAAATTAACATGTACATGTACATTAACTGCTGTAAAAATGGGAAGAGGTATAAAACTGCAGACAAGTTTTTCTTTCATTTTCAAATATTTGAAAGCATAAAATGTGTGGGATCAAACATTATAATGTAGTTTGAATTTCATGCAACTTTTATGCAGCTTCCTGAACTGAGCATCATTACCTTAACCTAAAATACTTCCCCTGATAAAAGTAAAAAGATAGGCAGTGGGAAATGTTTCTAGAAACCATCCTTCAAAAGTAAAAGACAGTGTGATGAATTCAAGTTCCACTTAAGAAAGCATACACTCTTATGATGCTGGTGAAAAGCAAAATTCCCGTCAGAATCATTTGCCCCCGTAATGTGTTCTTCCTGAGTGAGCTTCTTTTCTGCATTTATAACAGAGATCGTTATTAATATGAGTTGCTGAATAAGTTGCATAAAAACTAGTGTTGAATTTTTGACTGTATATAAGGTTGTGCCTAAATTTGACTAGTGTTGTTTGTTTTTCCCCTTTTTAAGTATGTTCTTTTTGCCCCTCTATTAGGCTGAAACACCTCTGGTTTTTCTTAGCACATTTTGTTATCTTTATTCAGTGAGACCCCCTTCCTGAAAGTGGAGCGACCCCATGGACAGGATGGGCCGGGTACCTGGGTGGTCTGGTCCAGCATTATTTTATTGTCTGTTCCTCCATGTGTGCATTCATGCTCCATCCATTCCTACTGCCCTAGGCTATAGCCTCCTGATTGTTCCTTTCAATTTTCATGGTAAGCAATTTTCCTTTATTTTTGGCATAATATACACAATGAATCACTCTGATGATTGTTTCAATTTAGCTCACTATTTATAAAGTTTGTTTCTTTTCGACTTGCACAATATTAGTTTTTTCTATTGCAGTGTTATTGTCATGGTTACACCTCTATGTTCCGACACCCCTATGTTCCGACTGCACATATTTCTATTCCTAACCCATATTCCTATTCCTAACCCTAACCCTAACAAAGAGTAACACAATCTAGGTTGTCGGAACATATATAGGGGTGTCAGAACATGGAGCAGTCACCATTGTCATATCACCTCATACTACCAAGGTTAGTACAGTAGATCAATATAAGGTGCTGTGGCAGACAACTGTCTTTTTTTAACTCCTAAATCCCCTGTTACGAAATTTTCTGCCCCAGTATTTCACATGTGTAACCAGGGGATCAGGCTCTCAAGTTTGAGATGGAATATTTTAGATCAGGATCATTACTTGGAAATGAAAATTATCCAAAATTGTAAAAACCATTCTATGGACTATTGGGACATCTTGATTCAAAACTCTTGCATCCAAGTTATCTTTAAGTTGAAGTGAAGATAATACAATGTACATCAACATTAAAGGGTGCCAATATGACTGAAATATTTAAGACACAATGTACCATGCATGGCTAGGATTGGTTCAAATCCCTGAAATGTCATACGAAGTCACAACGACAATACATGTACATGAAACCAGACAAAGATTTGTTACTATAGAAAAAAAACCTGTCGCTGCACATGTTCAGTTGGGGCCTAAACAGCCCAGAATTTAGAATTTTTGTATCACTCAATGTCTAGTAGCACAGGTTCCATCTTTAATTACATGTAGATATGCCAAGTCCAATTACATGTAGACATACCTAGCTCTTTACTGAGTGGAGCGCTGGAACTTCGGTACCCTCCGTACGGGAAGTTCCAGCGCAGTGCTAGGGTACCGATGTTCCAGCGCTCCACTCAGTAGAGCTAGGGGATACCTTGAGTTATAATTATTTTTAAAGGAATATCTGGGTTTTTTTTTTTACCTTTCACCTATGTTTAATCGTAGTAGTTAATTGGATCCTATCTGTATCTTTTAAAATATTTTTAGGCTATATGTTCAACTATTCATTAAGTTTTCCTACTGATAATTCTACAGGAACTTCATTTGTTGATTGAGAATTTGTTAATGTGTTTCCTTTTTCAATGGGTCATGTTTGCCTTGAAGGTTTTGACCACTCCAGCTGGCACCCAATACATGTACATGTATGTCATGGGTTTCCCTCGTGCATCCCACTTTTTGTGCTTGGCGGAGCTCGTTCTTGACACCGAGACAGCTAGCCAGGGTAAGTCTTTTGCTTGAACCTTGTCATCAACATTTAAATAGAACTTTTGTTTTAATGTGTCTTTGCATGCACTGTTGAGGGCGCTGTGAGGGCCATCAGAGCCAATTGAAATTGCCTCAACGTCATGGAGCCAGTGCTTCGCAGGAAATATTGCTTATAATTACCAAAGTATTTCCTCAATAAGAATTACTTTAGAGCCAGTCCCAAGCGACAAACATCAGGTCAGACTTTTGGCTGGTGAAGTTGTACCAGTAACCTGTTTTTTCCACAAAAAAAGTTTTGCTTCTCTTAGTCCTATAGCACAGTCTGTGCTTAGCAGACCCATGAAAGTCGACATCTGCCAATTTCATGATTTTATGGATGTAAAGCGCTTGTGACTGGTTTCTCAGCTGCGTTTCTGCAATAATTTCTGCACTATTTTATGACCAGATCAAGATTTCCATGTTATATACCAGTACTCCATTCAGACGGAGTGTATATATAGTCTGAACTGCTATTGTCTTTGGAAAGAGCTTGTACATTGTTATTGCTGGTATTTTTCAGAAAGAAAGCCAAAATGCTCACGCGATATCCGAAACATATCATTTCAACCGCAACAATATGAACTCCTTGGCAGCAAAAGTTGAAGGCAGAGCTTTTTAAGGCGATATTTTATTTAAATCAGAATGAGATGAATTTCCTCCAACATATTAAAATCATTTTCTAATATATCTTTTAAGGTTCAGTTTGACCTGGTCGTAGCTGGTGTACAGATGCACAGGCACCAGTGGAAGGGACAGATCTTACAGGCAATCAGAATGCAGAGAGGTTGAGTCAGAGGAAGCTATCAGAGCTAGTCTCCAAACAGGTCTGTCTATTGTCTGTGCATAGTATGTGCTGTCAAAGCTAGACTTCACACAGGCCTGACTTTCATTGATCCAATCTGGTTTCCGTCTGCCACACCTCAAATTAAATCACCAAGATATAGCTGGGGGCACACATGCGAAACAATCATCCAATGAAAAATACCATTAGGCCCAAAAAAAAAAGTCTCCGGTTTCTGTTATGCGCGCGCGTTTTTTTTCAATACAAGATGATGTCTCAAAACCGCCAAACTCACTGGTTTGACTGGAATCCTGCTGCTGCACAATTTTAACGTGTTTTTAGATGGGGTTATGATCGAGAATAAGCTTTATGTGGCCTCTCTGGACTCCCATATATTTGCACTAAGTTTAGTCGGGCACCATTTGCAGTCATCAGCCGACATTTGAAGCCAAAAAAAAAAAAAAAAAAACAGGTAAAAAAAAAAAAAAGGCCGTGTCGCCGCACCACTTTTGGGGCAAGCTCCATACCAGAAACCGGAGACTTTTTTTTTGGCCTTAACAAAGGTTTGTTTTTTTTTTCAATGTGAAAATGAATTCCTCATGCTTATAATTAAATATATAACCTGCCCCTTAAAAAGTAAAAACCATTTATTATTGCTGGAAAAAAATTGTTTACACATTTTCATTTTCATTTTATTTTGATTATACAAATGTTGCATTTGGTGCAATTTTGCCGTAATTGTTAGCTAACCTAACACAAGTCACATTATGGTCAACAGAATCTACCAAAAATTATTTACTCTGAAAACAACACTCCATTGCTGTTGACTCATAGAGACTTTGCACTCATCAGCCAATTTGATTATTTTATGCAGTAAAAAGATCAAAGGGAAGTTGTGAAGATCAAAGGGAAGTTGTGAAGATCAAAGGGAAGTTGTGAGGATCAAGGGAAGTTGTGAAGATCAAAGGGAAGTTGTGAAGATCATAGGGAAGTTGTGAAGATCATAGGAAAGTTGTGAAGATCAAAGGGAAGTTGTGAAGATCAAAGGGAAGTTGTGAAGATCAAAGGGAAGTTGTGAAGATCAAAGGGAAGTTGTGAAGATCAAAGGGAAGTTGTGAAGATCAAAGGGAAGTTGTGAAGATCAAAGGGAGGTTATGAAGATCATAGGAAAGTTGTGAAGATCAAAGGGAAGTTGTGAAGATCAAAGGGAAGTTGTGAAGACCAAAGGGAAGTTGTGAAGATCATAGGAAAGTTATGAAGATTAAAGGGATGTTGTGAAGATCAAAGGGAAGTTGTGAAGATCAAGGGAAGTTGTGAAGATCAAGGGAAGTTATGAAGATCATAGGAAAGTTATGAAGATCATAGGAAAGTTATGAAGATCAAAGGGAAGTTGTAAAGGTCAAAGGGAAATTGTGAAGATCATAGGGAAGTTGTGAAGAATCCTGCAACTAAATCCCAAGCAAGGGGTAGATAAAACTTGTCCATAACTTTTCCCAGATATTTAATGAGATGACATATAATTTATAGTGGGCTATCACAAAGCTGCCTGTTCTTGCATGAATTGTGCATTTTGTAGGATACCTTGTGATTGATCCGTTTTACCCTTCTCACAAAAAGCTGCACTATTCATCACAATCCATTAGTGCTTGTACTACATTGTATATGTATTAAATTGTGTTAATTCACTGAAGAATCCATCCATATAACTATAGAGAATTAAGGTAAAAAATCCATGTGTCTGTTTTTGATGGGCGTATTGTGTTGTGCATTTATATGTTGTCTATCCGTGATACACAATTTGAAAATAGGCTTATATTCTCTGCGCCCTTAGCGACTGAATCACGCAGTGCGCACTAAGCGCCTCAATGCATAACAAACACATAAATTTCAGCCTAAAACGTGCTAGAAAATGATGAATATTTTAAAATATTTTTTTGCAAAGTACGCTTGTAACAGAATTGTACCAGAATGCATAGAAACAGACAAAAGGAAAAGATAGACTTCAAAAATTTGGCAGAAAAACTAATTAATGAAAGAAATAAAACAAAGAGAAAATATCAGAGACACTACATCTATGAAAAGGAAATAGGATTTGAATTACTTGTGGCAGGACTTTGTGTGCAAAGTTTCCCCAAAGTTCTGTGACCTAGCTGACATGATGCAGGAATCTAATAATACTTGTAACAACCTTTGATCTCCATATTTGCATACGATCGATCATGTCGATGAAGTATGTCAATACAGTATTTTCTGCCAAAGGAGAACTCAGAGGTCATGAGAGCAAAGTCTGTATGTGATGAACAGTCGCCAGAATTTTTTTTCTGTGTGTGTTTAAACAAATTCTGGAAGATTCCATAGACATGGTTGTGTGAATTATGCTATGTTAGCCAACAATTACAGCTAAATTAAACCAAATGCAATGTTTGTATAATTGAAGACCAAAAAATCAAATGTGTAATCCAAATAAATGAATTTTATTCCAGTAATTAAAATTGGTTTATCTGAGGGTTATAAGCATGAGAAATGTATTTTCCCATTGAAAAAAAACACCCTTGATTAATGGTATATTGCCATCGGATGATTGTTCCGCATGCGCAGTGCTGCCAGCTATTTCCTTTGTGAATTAGCTTGCAATTAAGGTGTGGCCAGCAAACAAAAATCAGACTGGATGATTGTATAGGCTAACGCTCGACAGGTTTCTGAGTTTTAATTTCCAAACTACTGTGAAATACTAACAAGAGAATTGAATTCCTGTAAAAACGTAAGTATAGAGCAGAGTAATGCCAATGGATTTTTAAAGCTCTGGCATGCAACAGAGCTTCTACAAGTCACTAGCTTGGTGTCGCCCCTGCCTCATGGCCTAGCCCCAGATGTGGCCAATTTACTGGACTACCTCCATAAATAAAGGCCACACTTGGAACATATATAAACACATGTAAGACTTTGTCAAATTTTGATTTTCACATTTAGGCTTAGTTTGTAGTTTATTTTTGCTTTAGAAGAATACTCACCCTCTTTATAGGCTAATCAGAAAGTGCTGCCTTTTTCAGATGTCTATATTAATTTCGTGAAATTTTCAGATTCGTTTGCACACTTTTGCGTATCAAAATTTCAACATGCTGGGGCATAATAATGGTTCTGATCGACATACCTTTTGAATGGGGAGCTGGACTATTTCCACTTGTGGAAAAAGTGCGCATGCAAATTTGAAGAGATTTACATACGATCTTTAACAGATTCTCTCCTTTATTTCTATAAAAGGTCAGGCTGGCATCGCAATCAGTATAAAAATGAGAGGCATGCTCTCCGACATACCCCATCCAGGTTGTTGTCAGCAAGGTTCCCTGCTTGTGTTTCACACGGCCTACTGACGGGCGCTATTTCTGATCGACATACATTTTAATTGTGATACTAAACTTTCTGGAAAAAAAACTACACATACGTGTAAAAGCTTGATGAGATTTAGACATGAACTATATCAGATTGTCTCCTTCAGTTAAACAAAAGTTCACGGTGGCAATCGCAACCGGTTTACAAATTTGAGGCATTTTCCCCGACGTTACCCCGTCCTACAACAAAGCCCAAGTCCATTGTTTTTACAAGTCAGCTCCCTGTATATTCAACGTCTTCAAACTAAGTTAGTTATCATACAGCCAATCGTGCTCTGCCCTACTCAACAAAAAGAAAGAGAATTTCCAACACTACTTTTACGGTATTCCTCTCGATTAATATTTTTTCGATGTCTGTTAAGAAACACCATAGTGGCAAATGCTGTGCTGAATCTTGTGTTGAATGAGTCAAAATACCCCTCTAGCTATATAATGGAATGTCCATCTTGCAAAAAGTCAAACACAACTCCATGTATATGGAGCTTGGCGCGTGCGTCGTGCTTTCTCCGTGATGTTTGTTTCTGGATGCTTCAGCTCGGATAATAATTATCAGCATCCAGATTCCAACCGGTCTTACAGTCCATCATTTGCAGCTATCCAAAAAGTAACTGACGTAATTATTGTTGAAAAACATACTTGTTTGAAAGATATTCAGGGGACTAAACTCCCTGTTAAATTATTCTTTCTGGCAAGCTGTCATTTTGAAGAAATCAATGAAAGAAGGCCTTTCCAACGATGCGTCTAGGACGCATCGTTGGAAATTTCCATTAGCAGTTCTTTTTTTATTCAGCGAAGCGCGCAAGCGTTGGCACGACGCAAATGCGCGCGCGAGTGTTGGCACGATGCACACGAGCACGCGGTTCCTATAATTCGTCGGATAGGTGCGCAACATCGTGTATCTGCAATCGGTTCAGTGATAACGTGTCTCGGACGCTGAATTCAGGCTCATAATTGAACGCTTCATCAGAAACCTCTTTCAATCACATGCATTAAATTACACATTGCCAGGAATAAGCAAATATGATTGGATGCCAGAGTTGTAATGACTCGAGTCAATGACTCGACTCGAGTCCGACTCGAATCACACAACTTGGCAACTCGACTTGAGCCCCAAATGATCAATTGACTTGACTTGAGTCACTGCGAGCAAATGACCCGACTAGAGCCCCTCATCAGATGACTATGTCCCGCTTTCAAAAAATAAGTATATTTGTCTATAATCAGTTCAGTTTTGGATGTTGCAATTTGGTTTTGATATTGGCGTAAAATTATTCCAGACAGTTTATCTTCATAATTAACTGGCGCCTTGTGTTCCTTCTTCTATTCCGTCATTTATTACATGGTGTTCGTGTGTTATCAGTGACTAGAATTGACTCAAGCATAATTTTGACTTGGTTTGACTTGACTCGAGAACACTGTGACTTGAATCGACCTTCTTGACCTAATGACTCGACTCGACTCGAGTCACTTCTTAAAATGACTTGACTCGACTCGAGTCACAAAATTCAGTGACTCGTTGCAACTCTGGTGGATGTACAGAAATACAAAGTAGATTGTGTATCATTAATCATTTGTTGGCCTTTACCTTTTGATTGGTAGATATTGATGGTGCAGTCTTTTGGGTTGAAGATGGGTATGTGTCCAGAGCCAGATATCTGTTGCATTAAAGGTAGGGTAAATCATTTGTCATTTTGCTTTTTATTTTTAAAAATATCTCTCATTACCATGATTACACAGCGCCTGAATAGATCCCCCTCATCATGGTGGTCATTGATCACATGACTTCATCCCATCCCAAGGCCTGGCCACACCAAAAAAAAGTAAAGGTAAAGGGGACGAACCTGTGTTCACAGGAACGGAGTGCCCATCTCTCTTTCATAAGCGATTGGGCCAGACTCATATGCTGCTGTGGGGGGATCGCCACACCTCCTCCACAGCGAGTCTGTTACCTTCCCAGCATTGAACAATGCCGGTACCCATTTAACACCTGGGTTGAGAGGTGAAAGAAAGGGCAGGACAGGAGACCGGTGACAAGTCTATGATTGGTTGAATGTACGTAAAATGTACGTACATGTACCCATAAAACAACATGTGATGAAACCCACGTTATTTATCCATTACAAACCCCCCCACAAAATATCCCTTAAAATCATCTATAAATCTACTCACTTTTAGCTTCTACGCACAGCCGCTGATGGACGGCATACAGATGATTAGGAAAATTTGGGTTAACCTGGGATTTTATGTTTGATTGAAGGAATAATTGGGAGATTTATCGGAATGATTTCAGAACAAATGTGACTAAAATTGGCATCACGTTGGAATTTTCTAGATTCATAATCACGAGAGGGCGCTATACCAATTTAACGCTTAAACACTTTCGTACAAGAGGAGTAATTAAGGTAAAGCGCCTTACTCAAGGGCACAACACGCATGGCCACGGTGGGGCTTTCAGTGGTAAATAGATGTTCCACCGCATGGTCACCCTATTATATGACTACAAAGACTAGCAATGAAGTCACTAGTGCCTTGGGAAATAGGACCCTTTTCTGGTCACTCACAGGCCCGAGGGGGCATTGACGTGCACTAGTAACCGAATTATGCCAGTCCACATGTGTTTTACAACACACCTCTGTCCAAAATGAGTCATTCCGTGTCAAATCACCCAATGGGTTAAACCCCACCCCCTTCAATGTTGCTCATATTTATTATGTGGGTTAATTTAGGCTAAAAAAGCTGAAATTGTAAGTTTTAGAGGCGTCAGACAAACAGTTTTCGCGCTACTGCCCGCCATTGTTTGGACACTTTGGTTACAATGGGGCCACCACTTGGGCCACCAATTTTCAATTATCTCCATAACCTGTTGGCCAAATTTGTTAAACTTGGTTGCTTTGGAAATCATAAGGAATCCTAAATTACCCAATAAACTAAATAAAAACCAATTTGAAGGGGGTGGGGTTTGAACTTTTTTGGGTGATTTGACACGGAATGACCCAAGGTTTTTTTAAATGAACTGTTTTAATTCAACAATTAACCCACTCGGAGTTAAACCAACTGGTTCTTTTCAGAACCACACAACTCACAAAGATATCATTCCCATGGTGTTACTGCAACCCTCCCATTCATTGATCATGTCCACAATGCTCACCATGCTCATTTGACTCTCAAGCAATTCAACAATAAGCAATTAAACACAATACATGGAAGTTGAAACAGAGGCTGCTGTACCGTACATAACCAGTCAAACATTTTGAGTTTAGTGCCCTGTCGGGCACTATACTCTGGGAATTATGTGCACGCGATGTCTTGACGAGCGTCTAGTTCCCGCTGATGCAAATTTCAGGCACTAGCCTATATTAGTGAACCCCACATGGCTGTGTTTCAGCCATCCAGGATAAAGAACCAGCAAGAGGTGTGTTATAATGATTACTATACAAATAATGAATGCTTATGAGTGCAATGGTGAGAATTGAATGGACTAGCCTATATGTATATGTTAGTGAACCATTATTGCATGTATTGAAGAAAACATATAATTGAAAGCAAGACTGGTTGATTGCCCCCATAGGTTTGTGCATAAACTGTATTGGTTGTTTGTCATCCATACCATTGATGCAATATGGATGTCATCATGTCAATCAGGTTAATCTAGAGTCCCAAATGTTCAGACAAGCCTTGCCTTGCCTTTTGCTTTGTCAGTGGTCGTGAGTGTGTTCAAAAATCTGTTAAAATATTCCAAAGTTAATCTACCAAAGAATGAAATGTGACAGTTTTTATTAATCATTGACAAACAGGACTTCCATTTGGGGGCCGGTGATCCCAATTGCCATGGGTTACACTCTAAAGCAGCCGGCCAACGGACTGATGTCCCTACCACTTTGCAACAATCTGCAGCAGCCAGCCAATGGACTGATGTCCCTACCACAATGCAACAATCTGCAGCAGCCAGACAACGGACTGCTGTCCCTACCATGATGCAACAATCTGCAGCAGCCTGCCAACGGACTGATGTCCCTACCACTATGCAACAATTTGCAGCAGCCAGACAACGGACTGATGTCCCTACCATGATGCAACAATCTGCAGCAGCCAGCCAACGGACTGATGTCCCTACCACTATGCAACAATCTGCAGCAGCCTGCCAACGGACTAATGTCCCTACCACGATGCAACAATCTGCAGCAGCCAGACAACGGACTGATGTCCCTACCATGATGCAACAATCTGCAGCAGCCTGCCAACGGACTGATGTCCCTACCACGATGCAACAATCTGCAGCAGCCAGCCAACAGACTGATGTCCCTACCACTATGCAACAATCTGCAGCAGCCTGCCAACGGACTGATGTCCCTACCACGATGCAACAATCTGCAGCAGCCAGACAACGGACTGATGTCCCTACCATGATGCAACAATCTGCAGCAGCCAGCCAACGGACTGATGTCCCTACCATGATGCAACAATCTGCAGCAGCCAGCCAACGGACTGATGTCCCTTCCACTATGCAACAATCTGCAGCAGCCAGCCAACAGACTGATGTCCCTACCACTATGCAACAATCTGCAGCAGCCAGCCAACGGACTGATGTCCCTACCATGATGCAACAATCTGCAGCAGCCAGCCATCGCACTGATGTCCTTACCACGATGCAACAATCTGCAGCAGCCAGCCAACGGACTGCTGTCCCTACCATGATGCAACAATCTGCAGCAGCCAGCCATCGCACTGATGTCCCTACCACGATGCAACAATCTGCAGCAGCCAGTCAACGTACTGATGTCCCTACCATGATGCCACAGGAGGCTCAGGTACTTCCCCCCTCTGCTGCAACAGGTAAGAACATAGTAGCTAGTTGCATCATGTGCATGGAGTCAATTTATAACTTTACTGGGGGGGGGGGAGGGGCATTTACCACCCTCCCCCTCCCCACCTTACCCTGGCATTTCTTGAGCTTCTTTGTCTATGAACAGTCAGATGGCAAAAAAACTATTCTTTGAAAGGCAATGTTTTCCAAGTACAGACGACAATTAGAGATGGAATCAAGTACATGCATCATTTTGTTGGCCCTTTTTTTAAAGACATTTAAGTTCCTGCTTCTGATTGTAGATTTCCTACGACGAACTGGAACCATCGGAAACAGCGGCACAATCAGGGGCAGCAACAACCCTATCATTGTTGGTTCAAGTGGAGTTAATATAAATTACAACTTCCTGTTGGAGGGACCAGGTAAATAATGATCTTGTTCAATAAGATGAAAATAATTTGATATCAAGCGTAAATATATACATATTTTTATTTGGGGGGGGGATGATATACTACATAAACACGGTCACAAAAGACAAATTGTTAGTTACGCAAGCTAAATGAGAGTCAAGGTCTTATAATTGGTTGAATAATTAATTTTGTAAATAGTGCCTCTACATGTACCGTATGTGTGCCACATACGAAAAAGGCTAATTGCCACAATAATGTTGCATTGATCAGGTTTTCAGGTATTCCTACTTTTCTAATTTTTTTCCTAATTTTGTTGACCTTGCTCCTACGTTTCCTACTTTTTCACATTGTTTTTCAAATTATGGTAGGTTTTGCCCTTCACCAACATTTAAACACTGTATACTCAGTGTGTTACCTCCCGAGTGAAAGTTGGAAAAAAATCACTCGGGTGGGACTCGAACCCACGACCTCCTGCTTTCTAGTGCAGATGTCTTACCACTCGACCACCGAGCTAACGGGATCGATTGGCTGGTTCGAATCTGATGTACAAATAGCAGCGGGGTACCGCATAAACTATTGTAAGATGGAATTTTTGCGTCGGGGTGATATAAATCAAATTAGGTTTTGCCCTTCACCGACATGGGAGGTAACACACTGAGTATACAGTGTTTAAACGTCGGTGAAGGGCAAAACCTAATTTGATTTATATCACCCCAACGCAAAAATTCCATCTTACAACTTGTTTTTGTCCCACAACTCCGAAACATGAAATCTCATCGAAATGTTTTCATAACAGTGTTAAACACTGTAATATTTAAATCACACAATGAACCCTGTTTTTGCAAGGCACATAATATTTTACGATCGTGTACAAAACATATGGGAGGATTTCCTTAAAAGTTAGAGTACAAACAAGGGACAATAGGGGGTCCCTGATTCAGGCAAATACACACTTTTGTGCACGCATTTGTCTGTGCATATACATGCATGCATAAATGTACATGTAGTCAGTTGGTCTGCGAGTTCACACTACACCAGCTCAAGTTTAACCAACCAGTCCAAAAACAACCGGCACCAACTGCTTTCTAGCTACAACCCAAAATGTGCTTAGAAGTATGCCCTTTTCCGGCAATAAACAAATTTCCTTCTCATATTTGATTTGATTGAAGGTGTTGCACATGCATCACACCACTCTGGTCATCCATCAGTTGACATATCAGAGAATCCACCAAGTACATCACAGCAACCACCAACACCACATGTGGCCTCAGGTGCACAAGGTAATTATCAATGAATGTACCAACTCCAAACCAGATGTAAAATGTGGTCATTGTTTACAGACTTTAGTCTCACACTTGTATGATGGGAATAAAGTGTTTTGTTCTTCGGTTAATGTGCAGTACATGTATATTAAAAGCACAGCATCTTTTTGCTTCCGAGGAGTTTGAGAATTTTTTTTCATATACACGTACTTAACATCTGTCATTAATAGACCAATCCATTTAGCCCCGCCCCTTGGGTTCTGACCAATCACAGCCGTGTCTTATATCTGACATGCGTGCACAGGCGTATGACATGCACAGCTGTAACATGCAGTGCGGCAATGGAGAGGAGCACATATTAATTGCTTACGTGGACAGTGGGCGGGCTTACTGGATCCAACATGTGTGCAGACGTATATGATGTGCACAGCTGTAACATGCAGTGTGGCATTGGAGAGGGGCACGTGTTAATTGCCTACGTGCACAGTGGGCGGGGCTTACTGGATGCAGAGCTTTTGCAACACGGATTGTGGGAGTGATAAAGATTTATGTTGTGCAAAACCGAGCTGACCCGAAACTGACTCCGGGTCGGGTTTGGGCGGTTTGTCATCTTTTCAATCGGGTTGCATTTACATTTATGGGTCGGGTCGGTTGAGCCATGCATCTTTTGAAAAATCCAAAATAGACCAAAATAAACAACAACAAAAAACCCCAAAAAAACCGAAACAGTTGAGACATTCAGGTGATGCAATATTATTGACAGTCACTGTGACCGCAGTTCATTGTGGTGTGGCCGTAAGTTCCTGCGGTATTAATTTCTACAGTCAGATTGGGCCTGACAGTCAAATAGATACATTGTAACAGTTTTCATGATACCCCGCGGTAATACCATGCGTTTGTTCAATAGGCGGAGTTACTTTCGATGGTTAACAAACATTCTACATTGTACCTGTCATCTGCGGCTTGATTTCCTACTACTGATATTTAAAACCAAATACATCAAGCGTAATATTTCCGTTTGACGTATCTAGCTGCTGGCTCTCTTTGTTCCTAATTATGGAAGGCAACAAGAGATCGTCTGAAAAAAATGGAGGAAAAAGGTGCCTGCCCTCTTCTGCATCACCCCACTCAGTATGAGAGAGAGAGACGATAATTTTGCAAAAGAATTCATTCCACTAGGGTAAGGGCAGGCACAAAAAAGTGATCACTTTGTCCAAGCCAGATATTGTTTGTTCATGTTCAGGTCGGTTCGGGTCGGTTCTACCTTATTTTTTGTTGGATCAGGTCAGGTTGGTTTGAGGGAGTTAAGATCAGTCTCGGTTCGGATTCGGTTTATTATGCCCCGCGGCGAAGCCGAAGGGGCATACTGTTTCCGCCTTGTCCTTCCGTGGGTGGGTGGGTGGGGGGGTGGGTGTGTGTGTGTGTGTGTCCGGACAAATCTTGTCAGCGCGATAACTTGAGAAATACTTAACATATGAACTTGAAATTTGGTTTGTGGATTGTTCTTGGTAATCCTAAGAAGCCTATTGCATTTGGGGCCAAAAGGTCAAGGGTCAAGGGTCAAGGTCACAGTGGCTAAAACAAAAGAAATTTTGTCAGCGCGATAACTTGAGATTACTTTACATAATGAACTTCAAATTTGGTTTGTGGATTGTCCTTGGCAATCCTAAGAAGCCTATTGCATTTGGGGCCAAAAGGTCAAGGGTCAAGGTCACAGTGGCTATAACAAAAGAAATTTTGTCAGCGTGATAACTTGAGATATACTTTACATATGAACTTCAAATTTGGTTTGTGGATTGTCCTTGGCAATCCTTAAAAGCCTATTGCATTTGGGGCCGAAAGGTTAAGGGTCAAGGTCACAGTGGCTAAAACAAAAGAAATTTTGTCAGCGGGATAACTTGAGAAATACTTTACTTGTGAACTTCAAATTTGGTTTTTGGATCGTTCTTGGTAATCCAAATAGGCATTGGGGGTCGAAAGGTCACAGTGGCTAAAACAATAGAAATCTTGTATTTATTCTGAGATCATAGGGATTAGGGATTAATTCATATAGAACCTACAGAAGACACTAATGCTGTCAATGAACGTTCCATGTGACCAAGTTACATGTAAGTTGATGTTAAAAGAGTGGTGTTATGTTATGGGAACAGTCACGGTTGCGGGGCATTTGTGTTTGTAAACACACCTGACTTGTATTTCTAATGTTTTGGGTTGGTTTGGCATGGTCAACTCGACCCGATGTACATCATTAATTAAGATTCATGCATCAGTGAGCAGGAGGTTATTTCAAGCCTGTCAAGATTTATCCTGCCAAGCTTTGAGCAACAAGCTTTTAGTGCTTTAACATTTTGCATACAATGAGCCATTATTTCAGCTCAAAATGGAAACTTTCTACAGACAAGGAGCCTCTTTATTGCTTAGATGCCACAAATACATTGTACGATTAAGGCAATCAATGTACCCATTTCAATATTTTTAGAATGCAGCACACCGGAAAAGATCAAGCTGGACAGTCGGGCCCAAAATGCTGCTGATTGCTGTGAAGATGCCCTGAAGTCATACTACAGGAGGAAAGGTAGCTTTGTTAAAGTGCTTCCATGGGTGGGTGATGACAGGAAACACATTACGGAAATCTACACAAAGTTACAGTTAATAACTGGTAAGGGCAGAGTGAAGAAACTGGCATCATATGATGATATATTACAACTTGAGACAGAAGAGGGAGATCTGATCCTTATAGCTGTTTTAACTGGGTTAGCTGGTAGAGGAAAGACCACACTTTTTAACAAAATGGCATATGATTGGGCAGTTGGTTCTAGTCAGTTACTACAGAAGTACAAACTTGTCTTCCTGTTGAAAATGCATGCACTGGAGCAGAGTTCAGATCTTGTTGATGCAGTTTTTGACCAACTCTTGGCTAAAGATGTATGTATTGAAAGAGGTGCCCTGGACATGTTTATCAAGAAGAGTCCTGGAAAAGTCCTTGTTTTACTAGATGGCTTTGATGAGCTCATGACTACCTCCTTGTGTGAATCCTCATTTGGTTCCATCCTGGAGATCCTTAATGGAAAGATGTTGAGGAGTTGTACTGTACTTGTAAGCACCCGCCCCTCACACTTTGACAGACTTGTATCAGAGGAACTGGTTCAGGAACCATTCACACATGTCGAGGTCATGGGTTTCAGTAGAGATGATGTCACTGAGTATGTTACTAATTTTTTTCACTAGTGAACCTGACAAGGCCAAGGGGCTTCTTGAAAAGATTAAATCGTCACACCTTCTGTCTAGTTTATCTGAAAGTCCAATGCTTGTTCTTTTGATGTGTGTACTATGGAGAGAAGATTGCACACTCCCAGAAACAATGTCACGTCTGTATCATGATGGATTTTCATATATCTTCCAAAGAAAAGGATTGGACTCGCAAGATAAAGTAGCAAAAGTTGTGATTGAAATTGGCAAGGTTGCGTTGCATGGTCTTCTTTCTCCAGATCAGTCACTCTCTTTCAAAGAAAGTGACTTTGAGCCGAGTGTGCTTGAGCTGGCTCTGAAAGCAGGTATTCTGACCAGACAGAGAGTCCGCAAGAGACTACAGACTCACAACAGTTTTCAGTTTATTCACAAGACATTCCAGGAGTTCTCTGCTGCTGCTTACTTGCAAAGCTTGTTAGAAGCAGACCCAGAGGAATTTCAGAAGATTTTGAATGACATTGTGTCAAAGGGTGCAAACAGTTTTGAGTATCTTCTGCGCTTTTGTTGTGGTGACAATGAGGCATGTACATATGAGATTCTGAAGGTATTTCAGGTGAGGTGTCAGAAGAAGTTGTCATTCAAATCAAAGTTCGGTCAGTTGGCACTTCATTGTTTCTTTGAAGGTCAATCCAAATGTTTGCCTCCAGAGGAATTTATACATTCATTCATAACACGTGTATTTCGTATTCATAGGCTTGACAGGGATTGTCTGAACTCGGTCATATACTTTGTGAAATGTGTTGCTGAACAGACAAAAGACAGTGGCAACAAATACCTTGCTAATGTACATACATTGCATGTAAACCGTTGTAAATGGACATGGTTTATTGATGAGTTAGCTGTTACCATGTGTGCAATGACAAATCTTCATGCTGTAAATTTCAAGGACAATGCACATACTGCTAAGTTGCTCAGGCATGTACCCAACTTGGTACCTGAATTGAATCTTTCTGGTAATAAACTGCGTGGTACAGCAGCATCATGGTGCATGCATTTGAAGCAGTTGAAGTCTCTTACAAAGCTGTACTTGCGTAGGTGCTCATTGAATGGACAGGACATCAACCAAATTGCTGAATCACTCGGGGATCTACCCAACTTGGTTGAATTGGATCTTTCTTATAATAACCTGGGTGGTACAGCAGCATTATGGTGCATGCATTTGAAGCAGTTGAAGTCCCTTACAAAGCTGGACTTGTGGTACTGCTCATTGAATGGACAGGACATCAAACATGTTGCTGAGTCACTCAGGGATCTACCCAGCTTGGGTCACTTGAGTCTTTCTGGTAATAACCTGGGTGGTACAGCAGCATTGTGGTGCTTGGAGGTAAAGCAGCTGCTGCACCTTCAGAGGCTGAACCTCATATACTGTCACCTGACAGAGGAAGACAAGAACCATATTGCTGAGTCACTGAGTGACCTGAAGAAGAATGGATTAGTCATTTTGACATAAATTTCACCGATTTTAATCATGATTTAAATCATACAATTTTGTTTAAACATCACTGATTTAAATCAAATGATTTGTTTTTTAATTCACTGATTTAAATCATTTTGTAACAATCTTATTTTTTGCAAAGTGAATGACTGAGGGTCATTTTAATCATTTAAATCAACTGATTCCCCTTAAATGTAATTGCAAAGTGTACGATATTGTTAACACATTCAAACACCCCTACTTCATCAGCATCGACTCAACTTACATGTTGGTTTTGCATAATACCCAAAATCATTGGTTTTGATTAAAGTCAAGATCTGAGTTTAAAAGTTTGTCTTCAAAGTTTTGATTTTAAAGGGAAGATACAACATTTGCAAACATCAAAAAAACGAAATGATCAAATTATCACGAATTACCAAGTTACTGGATTGTGAGGGAATGACAGTCTAAAGCATCCTGTAAAATCATGTCTCCTGGTGGGCTGACATTTTCAAGAAAATGTGTATTTTTCCAACGCTGGTCTGCTGAGCAGTTTTGGAGAAAAGTGGCTTTTTTTTTTAAAAACCGCTAACAGTTGTTCTGCATTTTCTTTACAATTGATTACACACCCGTGAAGGGGTACAAGCCTGCCAGACTGATTCGCTGACCTTACAATTCCCAAAGTCTATACATTTCTCTGTTTCATCTTAAGGGGTTAGGGAACCAGACTACAAGAACATGATTTGTTTTCTTGGTTTTCCAGCATCTACAAGCCCAAAACGTGAACAAAATCAGATTAACAATATCTGCTATAACATACTAATCCTCCAAATCCATTTATTTCTGAAAATTGTAGCAAAAGCAAAGATGTACATTCCCTTTAAAGACAGCACACTCACGTTTGCTTTAATCATTCCTAATTGATCTGTTTACAGTAATATTGTAAATCAACTGTGCGGGTGTACATGTAGGCTTACCTGAACCATCTAAAGGTGTATTAAAGTCCCAATTGATAGCATTTATTCCTGACATTTCTCCATAAAACTTTTAGATTAAGTTTTATAGGCCATCAGCCTGGGGTTTGGTCGGTATCAAATGTGGGGAAAAATGCTCATTGTGATTTTTGGTAAGGTATGCACCCCTGTAGTTGGAAAATATGTGAAAGCATTGCAGTGGTGGCAGCTTTAAAAAAAAAAAAAAAATTGCGGCCAATACATGCTTGTTACCATGTATAATTAATCCCGTAACAAGCATATTGGCCGCAATTTTGAACAAAAAAAATTATAAGTGATAACACCCAAAACTGCCACCACTCACACTGCACAGTTATCACACATTTTCCAACTCTAGATTTACATACCTTGCCAAAGATCGCTATGAACACTGCTCCTTTTGATCATTTGATACCGGTGGCCCAATTTGTGGACCGAAGCTGATAGCCTATTATATAATACCTTTTAAAGGTGCAAGGCCTGATTTCTGTTCTCCACCTTGTATGAAGGACCTTCAATCAAACACTATATAAGTTACACAAGGATCAGTGCTGCCAGTTTTGAAATAAAAAGCATTTTTATGAAAAAAATATGCCAATGAAGAAGTGTTCTCATACAGGGTGAGTCAACAAAATGCAAACCCAAAACCTCAAAAATATATTTCATATTCAAAAACATATGTAGCACCAACAATAATGATGACTGGAAAGCCAATTTCATAAGCTACTTTTAGATGAAAAAAAAATACTCAAATTGCTCAATCCGTTCAAAGAATATCACCATTTAAACACAATGACCCTAAAACCTCTTTCGTCCAAAAATGTGATTTCAAGAATCGTCGTCACAATGGCATTCAGATATCACCAGTTTAAAAGTTAAAAATATTCTTTTTATTGGATTTTGTAAATCATATTGTCACAGAACTATTTCCTCAGTGACATTTCCTTCATTAGAACCATTTAGAAATTCTCAAAGATCTTCCTATTAAAGCTGCACATTGACAGTTAAAGACGTGAAGCATAGACACTGTAGGCGTGGCACTGATGGGTATGTAGGACTTCTGCCTCAATTGGTCAGATTGCTGAATCCTTTCTTCATTATACACAAGACATGGTGACTCAGCAATACATGCAAGTCCAGTACACTTCTATCAGTCAACTGTGTTATCTGTGTTGTCTCCCATTACAAAGCTGGAAAGGTTAATATCTGGTTGTAAGATTCTGTTAAGCAATCTGCGATTGTTGTCTTGTAAAGCTGTCTATATTATTTGTGAAGGCTTGTTTTCTTTCACGTCTGAGTGGTTCCTACACTTTCTGTTTCCCCTCTTGGGGGGAGGGGGACTGGAGTTCCAACCATCTACCACCCTCTGACTTAACACATTCTGTTGTAAAGTCACCAGCTGTGAGGGGATCTTTCATTGACATTTTCATTTGAGTGTTTATTACACTTTGTGTTTTCCTTGGGAAAGCGAGTCCCGTTGTCATGTTTATGATGATTTGTGTTTCCCTGGGGGAGTGAGTTCCAGTCATCTACCACCCTCTGACTGACACATTCTGCCTATCAGCTGTGAGTGTATCTTTCCTTGAACATGCCTCTGTCTATCTCTGCTGGTTTGTGTTTCCCTGGGGGAGTGAGTCCCAGTCATCTACCACCCTCTGACTGACACATTCTGCCTATCAGCTGTGAGTGTATCTTTCCTTGAACATGCCTCTGTCTATCTCTGCTGGTTTGTGTTTTTCCTGGGGGAGTGAGTCCCAGTCATCTACCACCCTCTGACTGAACACATTCTGCCTATCAGCTGTGAGTGGATCTTTCCTTGAACATGCCTCTGTCTATCTCTGCTGGTTTGTGTTTTTCCTGGGGGAGTGAGTCCACGTCATCTACCACCCTCTGACTGAACACATTCTGCCTATCAGCTGTGAGTGTATCTTTCCTTGAACATGCCTCTGTCTATCTCTGCTGGTTTGTGTTTTTCCTGGTGGATAATATACAGAAAGTCCCTTGGCCTTGTCAGGTTTGAACCCTTAGCTGCATCAACTGACTTAAACTGTCTGCTCAGATTAATCATTACAGTCAAATTTGGACCTTCCCTCATGATGGGGAAATATCCAGCACAAAGTGCTGGTTAGCGGTGACATTTTGTGAGTCTCATTTTCAAATTCTGCAAAAACTTACTTAAGATCTGCTCAAGCAAATGATTTCTGTATTGGATAGTTCAACTGCACCTTGCACAGTGTACCAAGGGGCACCAAGGAAAATGTAGAAATTTGTTAAAATGCTAGTTACCCAGGATATTTTTCAGAGAGGGAGATATTTACAAGAACTATCTGTAGTCTGTGAATAATGAGGATCCTTATCTCTGTATTCCAGTAACTTGACTGTGACAGATGTAACAGTTGTAATTACATGTAGTGTGGTCATTACTGTACGGTATGATGATTGGGGATAACATGTATATGTAGAAATACAACCAGCCATTCTCATTAACTGTAATAATTGTACATATTACATGATAAATTGTAAATATGCAGAGGTAATTTATATTTATATTTTTTTATATTTTTGTATCACTTGTTAAATGAATATTGCTGCCAATTGCCTACTGACCTGATTGACCTGCAATATACAATCATTTCTGTAAACATTTCTGAAATACCTGTGTTTGTAAGTATTAATATTCGTCGTCTGTTTCGCCAATGCACTTTTCTTATGAGTTTTACTGTGCTGAACATTATTCAATAATTTGTAATGTATGCAGGGCCCCAATGGAAGTTTTTTTTTACAACTGTTTGGGCACACCCTGGGTATAAAGAAATGGAAATAAAGTGAGATGGCTTGACTTTTCAATCCTAGTAGGGTCTGTCTCAGATGCAAACAAAACTATGTGAATATTTAATATTGCTCATCTGAAGATTGGGCAAAGTGAGCCAGATTGCTCTATTTTTATAACTTCTATTTTGTATTAATATATATAGTCTGATGTACTTTTTATAACAGCCAACTTGCCTTGCTTTTGTACCAAGTCATAAGAATCATGCAACTTGCCATCATTGGATCCAGTACAACTCAGATTTGTTATCTTTTTAATATCAAGAATCACATATTGCATGATGTACATTGTATAGTGTTTACAATGGGTCAAATGTTTGTTATTGCCAGATGAATGTTGCCTTTATTATGCACTGAATGCCCGCATCATTAGCATAATGCTGACATAGCAGGCTGACATAGTCTAGTGTGGGTTTTTCTCTTTGTCTTGTGTCACACACAATTAAGCAAGGGATTTGAGTTAATGACACACCAGGTTTCTAAGCAAATCAATAGAATTCTTTTCTCAGTCATTTATTGCTGTCAGTGTAAATCTCTGATTGAGAAAAGGCTACACCAAGTTAGGACACAACAATTATATGAAATTTGTCTCAATAGTTTTTTGTGATTGGGACAGCCAGCATGTATTTGATCCGATCTTTCAAATTGCTGTTCTGTTTAAGTCCTCGCTCTTTGAATATTCATAAAGGTTTGAAAACGATACTTCATATGATTCTGATGTTTGACAGTATTAAAGTGTTGGTTTTTTTTCTTCTAAAGATTGTTACTTCCTTGCTGCAATACTCAAGAAATATTTTCTCTTTTCATTTTGCTTCATCTCAAAAGACAGTACTGAAATTTCTTTCTTCACAATTACCTTGTATTTATAGATAAGTATCCAGTGAAAGTCAAGTTTCATGTTCATTCCTGGTATGAAATTGATGTCTGTCAAAATACAGGTTTTTGTGTGCATCATGCGTTTTGATATTTGAACTAAGTTTACATCTGATAAGTCCCATTTAAAAGTATGGGATTGTTGTATGCAAATGTAGTTAAATAAAGACACTTTTGCAACTGATTGCTTGTTTGTTAACAGCTGTGTGTTTTTGCGTGTGTGTCAAGTTCTAAATATGGCTGGGGTGAAATTTACAATGGGAGCGACGAGTTAGAAGGGGAATTATTTGGTTGAAGAAAAAGGTAGATTAAACGTTGCTTGTTGATGTATACTGCTAAATGTGCAGGATTATTTTAACGACCTAACCCCCCCCCCCCCCCCCCCCCCCCTTCCACATCATCAATGTGTATCAATTCTTTTAGGAACAGGAGCCAAATGAGAGGTATAAAAAGTATTAATATGAAGACATTTTCCTTTGATTTTGCAAGCAAATATTTGTAAAGGGATGTGAAACGTTGGACTTCTGACGCTTGTTTTGATCCGCTAACATTATAATGTGAGGGAGACAAACCACACCAGAGGACCCCGAAGCCTAGCCCGACTGCGTCTGGCCGTACAGTACTATCGCAAGCTCTGTAGTACGGCCAGACGCCCGATGCTTCCACAGAGACTGAATTTTGTTGGCCGCCGATGTAGCGATTTTGCTACATCTTTCGATCGCGATTATCTTTTCATCCAGGACTCACATTTCCAAAGTTAAGGTTCGTAGTCGTAGAGCAACTCATACCTTTTCGAAAAAACGTTGTTTGGTCTCAATATTTCCATCCATCTGGCCACAAGACGAATTTCAGTCATCAGATTCCACAAATATCGTCCCCCATGCGATCCCCCATGCGATTTCAAAATGGCGGCCGCGCTGTAATGTATGCAATATGCAGGCGCGCCCGCGCAAACTCATGAATATGCATAAACAGTCTGTGACGTAGACCTCGTGTTTTTGGACGTACGGCCCCGCCGCACGCACGTCCAAAAACACGAGGTCATACGTCACAGACTGTTTATGCATATTCATGAGTTTGCGCGGGCGCGCCTGCATATTGCATACATTACAGCGCGGCCGCCATTTTGAAATCGCATGGGGGATCGCATGGGGGATGATATTTGTGGAATCTGATGACTGAAATTCGTCTTGTGGCCAGATGGATGGAAATATTGAGACCAAACAACGTTTTTTCAAAAAGGTATGAGTTGCTCTACGACTACGAACCTTAACTTTGGAAATTTGTGTCCTGGATGAAAAGATAATCGCGATCGAAAGATGTAGCAAAATCGCTACATCGGCGGCCAACAAAATTCAGTCTCTGTGGAAGCATCGGGCGTCTGGCCGTACTACAGAGCTTGCGATAGTACTGTACGGCCAGACGCAGTCGGGCTACCCGAAGCCCTCCTGTTTTGACTCCGCTCAGTCCGTGTTATTGAAAACTTTTTTGAATACCGCCCTCTATTGCACTGAGGTCGATGACCAACACCAGGAAATAAATCTGACGATCAAGTGATCAACAAGATTCTCGGCCCACTAAAGGTTGGAAAGTTTGTTTTTTTACCACATTTTACCATTAATTATATATTTAAAGTGATAATTAGGGTTGGATATAGCATCATGACTATTTTGATTCTTTTTAAAGATACAATCATTGATTTTTTCAGAGTGTTTTTTTGCCAAAAAATGACCAACCCAACTTCCGAAGTCAAGACAAGAGTGCGCTCGTAATCGTATATCGTGGGAGGACCTGTTTTCGCGGTGCCCTATTTCCGCGTCCTTACCTTCTGCGTTACGCGGCGCGCTGTAAACAACTCCCCGTGACGAAATAAACTTTGCTAGTTGCTGACAATCTCCTCTCCTCTCCGCTGACCCAAAAATGTGGAAAGTAAAGGCTCTACCGGTAAGTTGTACTTGTAAATATCAAAATTTGGGTTATTTAGGCCTAATTCGCAAGGTACAAAACATGTTTATATTGCTAGAGCCATAAATAATTATTGCATAATCATTGAAAGTTTCAGCTTACAAAGTTTCGAAAAAAAATTTGTAATGATCAAAATCACGTGACTGGTTTGAGTGCCGAGCATGCTGGGAAAAAAGTACAGAGGCCTATAAAAGACATGTGGCTTATATCATTTTTCTCACTGTCTAGAAAAATCGGTATTTTCCTCAAAATGAAGGAATGAATTAACATACAGCAAAGGCTTATTTTGTATAAGACGGTTATTAATGTGCATTTGAGATATTAAAAATATACATTTGTTCATGAAAAGAGCGTGTGTTGTGCTTTCTTTAATAAGACTATACATTATCAGAGTAAAATGAATGATATAGGCCTACTTAAATAAATACTTAAATAATTACTCCAAACTCAACAATAATGCACAACAAAGGTTGATTTATATCTGATAAAAAGAAGATTATTAATAAAATATTATATTATATTAAAATATTATATTAACTAGTTTTATGAGCAACTGATTATGTGACACCAATAGCAAAATCTATATAAATGTTCTTATCCTATAGAACATGTGCACAAGCCCTCTGTTGCAATCCAGAACAACTTCTTACAGAAACTACTCACCAACAGCTTTGTCAAAAGCATTTTGTCTCGTGATTGATGAGAATGGGTCAGTTGGGGGTGCTGCGAGGAGGTACGGGGTCCCTGAGTCCACATTACGGGATCGTGTTCTGGGGAAGGTTGACCCCGAAGCAACAAGATCGGGACCAGCTCCTGTGTTCAGCCTCGAAGAGGAGAACAACTTGGTGGACCACCTGAAGAAGATGGCGCTACTGGGTTATGGATATAGCAGGGCCGAAGTTATCGATACAGCCACAATATATGCTGTCAGTCTCAACAAAAGGGACGAAGATCATCCACTCAGCCTCAAATGGTTTCGCAACTTTATGACCAGATGGCCTGAGCTGAGTGTCAAGAAGCCACGCAGCCTGGATCTGTACAGAGCGAAGGCAACCTCTGAAGAAGTAGTGATGGCATACTTCGCCAAGCTCGATGAGATGCTGACAAAATACAAATTGAAGGATGCACCTGAACGCATCTTCAATGTTGACGAAAAGGGTCTGAAACAAAACCATTCCCCACCTTTCATCGTTGGTTCGTCCTCCTCATCCACCCCACTTGCTGTGACAAGCGGCAGAGGGATGACCGTTACCATCATCGGTGCTGGGAATGCTCTGGGTCAGCAAGTACCTCCATACTTTGTATTCCCAGGACAACGTATGAGGCAGGAGCTACTCAATGGCTGCTTACCTGGAACAGATGGGACCGTCAGCGAAAGTGGTTGGTCGAATACTGCTGTCTTCATGACATACCTTTCAACACACTTCTTGAAATATGTCACTGCGAGCCGAACGGAAGATGAGCCAATACTCCTTCTCTATGATGGTCATCGATCTCACATCAACCTACCACTGATTGACTGGGCAAGAGATCAACACATCTTGCTCTTTGTCTTGCCTGCACATACAAGTCACGTCCTACAGCCACTTGATCTAGCATGCTTTGGGCCATTTGAGAAGATATATAATTCCCTCTGCCACCGACAAATGCGAGCCAACTCAACGACAGGGATTGATAGATATTCTGTGAGATTGCATGCAATGCATATACAAAGGCCCTCTCTCCAGAGAACTTAAGGAGCTCTTTCAAGAAAGGAGGGATTTACCCTTTGAATAGTGGTGTCGTTGATCGTGCCATGTACGCTCCGGCTAGAGCTCTAAACAAGTGCACCTCTAACCCAGCAACAAAAGAAGGGGATTTCCCCCAAGTATCGGAGGTTGGCCCGCAAGGTGACCATTCATCTGAAGATGGTG
The DNA here is from genome assembly GCF_015706575.1 of Patiria miniata. Taxonomy (NCBI): domain Eukaryota; kingdom Metazoa; phylum Echinodermata; class Asteroidea; order Valvatida; family Asterinidae; genus Patiria; species Patiria miniata. Next base: position 12,919,644 of record NW_024037055.1, read on the forward strand.
GCCTCCATGTTGTCAGACCAGATCTAAAAGTCGATCATATTCCAGGCAGGAAACTCGAAACGATACATTTCAATTGCCCATTTATAAATTACATTTACAAGTTTGCCGATTGAAGTTTTGTGTTGCCCAAACGAATGTTTTGGGAGACACCAGTCCTAACATTTCCTGTGACCGTTGTGTTCGTATGTTAAAGTTTATTTAATGTTTTTTTAATTACTCTCGTTACCTAAGTAGGCCTATTCGTCTGAATTTACATGAAAAATTGACCTAATTAAGTACCAAAGATGATGTAGGATATATTCCATGTCAAAGTTCGAAGGTCAAATGAGGTCAGCTATGATTTACAGAGGTTTAGGTTTAATAAGAAATAGGCTACAATTAAAAATAAAACACGACCACTCAAGAAAACCTGAAAGTAGAAAAATATGTAAAATGTCATTTATTTATTTTTCATTTGAAATTTATAGCTTTAATACCATATGATATATTTTCGAAGTATAGAAGGTTGATTTTTGGAAAATATAAGATAGCTACCGACAATGGAGCCTGATGGAGACACGCCGAGTCATGACATACATTTATTCCACGTATGACTTTACCGGGACACCGTACCCCCCGCAACCCACGGAAATAGGTCACGCTCGACGCGTGGAGGCGCTTCGCGAGGACGTCGGAGATCGTTCCGTTGTGTGAAAACTGCGAAGGTCGTCCAGTTTTTATTGTTGTTTGCATATTGCCCATGAACTAAGGAAGGTAAATAGGACATCCATTGGTATCTTGCACTTGTTAATTTTTTTCAAAACAAAGAAAAAGCCCTATACCCGCGAAAACTGGTCTCTCGAGGATACAAAAATCGTGTCGACGGAGCCAAATTTTGATTTTCACATTTAGGCTTAGTTTGTAGGTTTTTTTTGCTTTAGAAGCATACTCACCCTCTTTATAGGCTAATCAGAAAGTGCTGCCTTTTTCAGATGTATATTTTTCGTGAAATTTCCAGATTCATTTTTACACGTTTGCGTATCAAAATTTTAACATGAAATTTCACAAAAATTAGACATCCGAAAAAGGCAGCACTTTCTGATTAGCCTGTAAAGAGGGTGAGTATGCTTCTAAAGCAAAAAAAACCTACAAACTAAGCCTAAATGTGAAAATCAAAATTTGGCTCCGTCGACACGATTTTTGTACATGTGGATGTGTGGCCTATGTTTACGGAGGCAGTCCAGTAAATAGGCCACATTTATGGGGCTAGCCGTCGGTATGCTGCGCTGAACCAAGGTTCAGCGCAGCATACCGACGGCCACACTAGTGGGGCTACAACTTCCCAAGACAAGAGAGACACTTTTAATTTTTTCGAAGTGGCTATCGTTACGGCATTCGTTGTTTAGCGCCCTCTACGACACTTTTTTGATACGCACGCAGATATATAATTATTTGTTTCCCCACGTCATGGTGAGCAGTGCGACAGCTCAGTCGATAAAGGGTAGGATTTTGCACCGCGAGGTTGCGGGTTCGCATTACTCCTAGAACTATAGAGTCAGAACCCCGCAAAATTGTTATCAGCACAAAACACTAATTAAGTACAAAAACGTCCATCCCAACCAAGCTGTTTTCCACAGAACCGCCGCACAGTTTGCCCCTAAACTCCGTACAATACCTCATGACATACTCACGTTATGTGCACCCAACAAACATCGGTGGATTCTGTCTGTTTTTAGGCCAAAATGATGAAAAATATGCCCTTTCCGCACTGAGCTAACCTGACACTTGAAATGTGCACGCGCGGAGAATGATCGCAATCATTTTCGGTTCGATCGCTCAGAGCGCGCCGCGGGGGGTACGTACTTGCACTTGTACGCATGCGCATACTATCGTTCCGCTCCTACACCATACCCCCGCGGCGCGCTCTGAGCGATCGAACCGAAAATGATTGCGATCCTTCTGCGCGCGTGCACGTTTCAAGTGTCAGATTGGCTCAGTGCGGAAAGGGCATATTTTTCATCATTTTGGCCTAAAAACAGACAGAATCCACCGATGTTTGTTGGGTGCACATAACGTGAGTATGTCATGAGGTATTGTACGGAGTTTAGGGGCAAACTGTGCAGCAGTTCTGTGGGAAACAGCTTGGTTGGGATGGACGTTTTTGTACTTAATTAGTGTTTTGTGCTGATAACAATTTTGCGGGGTTCTGACTCTATGAGGCTCCACTACGTGAAGCCTCATAGTTCTAGGAGTAGGTTCGCATCTCAATTTTGCACTCGAATTTTTTTCCTTTTCTAACCTGAGGCTTTGGAGAATTTTTTTTAAAGGGAAATAAAGTCTGAATTTCATAACGTTCAAATTCACTTTTTTCCTTCTAATTTTACATTTTCTTATGTTTTTATAAAAGTTGCAGTACTACCGTAACGATAGAAAATGGGAAATGCGTTACGGCTGCCGTAACAATAGCCACTGCGTTAATTTTTATTTAGTGCGGCCGAAGGCGCCCCTCATTGTGTTTTTCTCCATTGTCATTCATGACGACGCGGCCGGCGTAATTTTTATTCCTAGGAGGGTTAGGGGCAAATTCACAGTAGTGTCGATGGGAAAATCATGTTTATCCATGAGAAGGGACAATGACATCAACAACATTGTTGTTAGTTACTCAACTAGTTACAATACATTAAAGCGTTTTAAAGAACAGTTGTCGTCGAGCTACCACACAGTAGCCTAGTGGATAGCGAGATGAACTTATGGATACAAAGATCCCTGGTTCGAATCCACGTCGTCGCAGCTCATTTTCATCAGCTATTTTTTTCTCCAAATTTATCACTGAGATAATTTTAAATTAAGGGGAAAATAGAACGAGAACCTAAGTCTTGCAATGATTCAAAGGAAAAACTGAATTATTCATGACATTGCCCCTAACCCTCCTAGGAAAAAAAATTGCTAAACTTTCTGAAAAGTTATTGAAATCTAAACTGTTTATGGTAATATTATAAGTGTACTTTAGGACCCCTAATCATGCTAACTTTTCATAGTTTTAAGTCCATACCGTTTATGGACCTGATAAATGTGGCTGAAGCTATATCCTCATACGCCCATATGAAACACACATCACACATGCTCGAGAGCTTGCTTGCAATACAAGCCGGTGTCGTGCCAAAAACCGTCCGGTGCCAAATAGTGTCTGCTGAGCATGCACAGTGTGTGCCAGACACTATTTGGCACGTATTATACATGCTAAATAGTGTCTGGTGCCAAATAGTGTCCGGTGCCAAATAGTGTCCGGTGCCAAATAGTGTCCGGTGCCAAATAGTGTCCGGTGCCAAATAGTGTCCGGTGCCAAATAGTGTCCGGTGCCAAATAGTGTCCGGTGCCAAATAGTGTCCGGTGCCAAATAGTGTCCGGTGCCAAATAGTTTCCGGGCGCCGTCGATCGAGCAAGTACTTATGGGGCGCACGTACCGTGACATCCGGCCGGATAGTGATATATTTGGCTGGAAAAATCGGACAGTAGGCCTATTTCTCAGGAAAAATCGGACAATATTTGGCAGGACAAACGGTAAAAAATTATAACGTTGGTTATAATGCTAAACAGCACAGTACTACTACACACACACACTACACACGACGTTAGGTCGTACGTACGGACATACTGCACGTGTTTCAAACAGGTGAACTGACACGAAAAAAACACAAACATTTGCTCAAATATAATGACTAATGTTTAAACTATCAGGGAAACTTAGTCAAATAGTAGATAAAAGGGAGACGTTAAAACCAATCGTAAACTAAAAACCAAATCTGTACGACGTCTTGACAGCTTGACAAGGCACGCAATAGGGTGCACGCTAAGCGCGGACACTATTTGGCAAGCTTCCGTAAACAATGTGACGTCATAGACGCATGACCAATCAGATCGCATTATGCTAATTAGCGGACACTATTGGCACCGGACAGTTTTTTTGCACGACACATGATGTGGATTTAGTATGCCGGGCAGAATGCCTCTCATTTAAATTATAAATTGTCATAACCACTCCTCGACTAGTGGATGTCAAACTCAAGGTGGCATCGTATTGGGTTTAAAAATGATCGGTCAATTTGCAAGCAAGGTCTACCACATTTCACGTGGACGCTGAGGCATAAGACTGTTTACAATCGATGTACATTTTGAATGTGGTGCTGGACTTCCTCAAACTTGTTATAGAAAACCTACAAATAGAAACTTAATGATAGATTTACAGAACTTTAACAGATTGTCTCTTTAATTTTACCTTCAGTGTGGCATATCCAATTGCTTTAAAACATGAGAGGCATTTTCTCTGGCATACCCTGTCCAGCTTGTATTTGCAAGCAAGCGCTGGGGCATATAAGACTGTTTCTGATCGATGTACATTTTGAACGTGGCACTGGACTTCTTCCACTTGTGGTGGAAAAAGTACACGTATGCAAATTTGCTGAGATTTACACACGATCAATAACAGATTCTCTCCAAAGGTCAGGCTGGCATCGCAATCAGTATAAAAATGAGAGGCATTCTCCCCAACATACCCCATCCAGCTTGTTGCCAGCTAGGTCTCTTGCATGTGTTTCACATGGCCTACTGACGGGCACTATTTCCGATCCATACCATTTGAATGTGGTGCTGGACTCCATTGTCCATTGTTTTTACAAGTCAGCTCCCTGTTTATTTCAACGTCTTCAAACTAAGTCAGTTATCATACAGCCAATTGTGTTCTGCCCTACTCAACAAAAAGAAAGAGACTTTCTAACACTATTTTTTTTTTTGATGTCTGTTATGAAACACCGTAGTGGCAAATGCTGTTCTGAATCTGCTGTGCTGAATCTGTTGTTGAATGGTGACTCACTTGATGATTGAATGCTGTGCCCAATGGGGTGATAGCTTGACGCTGGTCTCTATCTAGACCCATGAACGAGGCGTCAATAACAATGCCACAGTTACGGGTCTAGGCTCTGTCTTGCTTTATGGATACATGAGAGTCCCAAATGTTTGGTCTAGCAGTTCTACCTATTTTGTATTCACTTTTAAAACAGTACTGCTCTAACAACATGAACTCAGAAACTAGCTCTCCCCATGGGCGTCGCCAGGATTTTTTCTAGAGGGGGCAAAATTTAATTTTCCCAAAAAAATCATGTATTTCTCAACATATTCTCGATTTATCAGTTTTAAAGGGGGGCAGTGACATTTCCTTCCCCTCCCAACTCATTAAATTTCCACCACTTTGCGCCTCTTTTTTGTTTTTGTTTGTTGGGGTGTTTGTTTGTTTGTTTTTTTGCTTTCGGGGGGGGGGGGGGAGGGGCAAGTGCCCCCTTGCCCCCCCCCCCTCGCGACGCCCATGGCTCTCCCCTTATACTAGTTGTCAAGATTTTCAACAAAATTTTGATAAAAAACAGTGACATCAGTATCCATTTTTTTTTCGATGCCATGAGAATCAATGCAGTTGGTAAAATGTGGAAATTGACATCGATGTATTTTACCGTTGACTTTCACAAATTTACACCATACAACCTCTAAACAGCTTAAAACTTTAGTACCTTTGTAATGATTTCTCGTGGTTCAATAATTTTCCCATCAGATTTCATCCAAAATGGCTGAACAAGAAGAGATGATGCCCACACAAGATGCTGAGAGACAGGGGCAGGTTGCTGATGGAGACTGTGCAGAGACTCAGGACCAAGCACTGGCCTTGAGGGGACCAGGCAACCAGGACCAGACAACAGGTGAGCAATAAACCCTGGCTGTAAGCAAACCGTATGCACGTTGAATCCTGGAGACATTTCACTGTTGACTTGTTCACGCTTTACAGTTTGTACGAAATTAAAATGCAAAGGAATTGTTCAAGTTCAGAAATGTGTATTGAAGTGCAAGGGGCTATTCACTTTCTTATACTTCTTGACTTCATTGATTTTTTTTTTGCAGGAATTTATTGTAATTTTTTTTAAAATGGTTATGATGAGTGCAGTGGTAAGAATAATTCCATCTGTCACCTCATGAAACTATTCTTTATGTTGCACGAATGTGAAACATTCATTGTTTGTTTATACAACGCCTGAATAAATCCTTGTCATCTGATTTGTTAGAGCCATCAGAGCCGTGTAACACTGCTACCAATAGTGTGACCGTGGAACTGAACTTCTATTTTTGCGGTGTAGCCAGGCCGTGTGGGTTGGGATGATTAATCCAATATGTCACGTGATTAATGACCCACCAATCAGATGAAGGGGATTTATTCAGGTGTTGTATTATAAGAGACATTTTATTCCCATTTTCCAGACATGATCCCAGTTGCAGCAGTCGATCAATTGCAGCAGTCAGTGCAGCAGATATCAAAAGGTAGAAGACTACAAATAATTAATGATACACAATCTCTTTTCATGCATCCACTCCTATTTGCTTATTTCTGGATCAGTGTAATTTATTGCATGTTTGATTGAAATGGGTTTCTGGTGAAGCTTTCAAGATAATAAGTCAAAGTGGTAGCAGGACCTAAATATTGTTGAATCATGAGCATAAACAAGGCAAATAGTTTGTCTGTTGTTTGTGTTGTGAAGCATAGGCTGCATCCGAATCAGCTGTCTAGAGCTCGGTCTAGGTCTGCGCCCATTGATGTACAGTGATGTAGTTGCTGCCATCGAATATTAGCCAGTTGGCAACTTACTGCAAATTTGTACAGTTCATCAAAGCAGAGACCTTGTGTTGCTTTACCAACCATTGGCCTCAACTAGGGATGCGTTACTGCAACAAAATGAAATCGTTTATAAAAAATAATTTGAATAAATACATGCACCTGCATTATGTAGCACACTTGCAAATTGTAAGCATTAACCCTCCTAGTCTTCTTCACTTTGGCTGGTACAGTTATCACCCCTACTTCAAATTTGTTTGCTTTGTGTCGGTTTGGATAACACTTCAAATTACAGCACAATTGTTGTGTGTGGTGAAGCTTATTTTAGGCAAGAATGTAGATTCTGTCACGCTTCATGGATGTTGACACAGAGCTGTGTTTTTGTGAAGTGACTATTATATTTGTGTGCATGTATATGACACAGTTACTTTTAAACTTCACATCCCTTCACTTGAAACTGACTTTCAGGGTTTTAAAGGGTTGACTTCCCACGAGGAGGGTCAATTCCCTAATAAATGATAATATGCTTGTCTCCTTTTTTGACAATAAACAATTATCCGTCTCGTATTTGTTTTGATTGAAGATGATGCACATGCATCACACCACTCTGGTCATCCATCAGTTGACATATCAGAGAATCCACCAAGTACATCACAGCAACCACCAACACGGCATGTGGCCTCAGGTGCACAAGGTAATTATCAATGAATGTACCAACTCCAAACCAGATGTCAATGTATTCATTCCTTACAGACTAGAGAAACACTTGTACAGGGTGAGTAAAATAAAGCGGAACCCAAACCCCCCAAAATATATTTCATTTTCAAAAAAATATGTAGCACCAAACATAATAATGACTGGAAAGACAATAGATGAAAAACTTACTGAAATTGCTCACTCCGTTCAAAGAATATCACCATTTAAACGTAATGACCCTAAACCTGTTTTGTCCAAAAAGCAGTTTATTGTGTATTCTGACTGTTTGGAACAACAAAGAAAATAACAGAGAATACTTGTGTCAACAACTGCAGTACACAATATCTTTATTAACAACCCTTGTTAGGCAAACAATCTGATAATTGTTAAAATCCACTTTTTTTTTATTGAAAGATGGGCCTTCAAAAGGACTTTGTTGAATATTTTTAACTTTAAACTGAGGTTTTATCGCTGGTGTTGTTGAAGACAATTGTGACGACGATTCTTGAAATTACATTTTTGGAAGAAAGAGGTTTTTGGGTCATTGTGTTTAAATGGTGATTTTTTTTTAATAGATTGAGCAATTTCAGTAATCTTTTCATCTAATAGTAGTTTATGAAATTGGCTTTCCAGTCATTATTATTTTTGGTGAGCAAATTTTTTAAATATGTAATATTTTTTGACTCACCCTGTGGTTGCTTGTAGTCAATTGATAACCTTGCTGGGGAGTGGAGATGCATTTAATGACCACCCTCCCCCTCCCCACGTCACCTGAAGATGTTTTGATACAGCCTGGTGTGGTATGTCATGTACTTCTTTGTCTATGAACGGTCAGATTGCAAAAAAAACAAACATTTGTCTTCCAAGAACAGACGACAAGTACAGATGGAATCAAGCACACGCATGCATCATTTTGTCGGTCGTTTTTTTTAACGATGGTGTTATTCCTGCTTCTGATTGTAGATTCCCCACAACGAACTGGAACCATCGGAACCATCGGCACAATCAGTGGCAGTTACAGTCCTGTCATTGTTGGTTCAAATGCCGTTAATATTACTTACAACTTACAAGGTAAATAATAACCTTGTTCGTTAAGATGGAAGTAATTTGATATGAAATGTCAATATCTATATATATATTTTTTCCTTTTTTTTGGGGGGGGGGGAGACTCAAATCCTCGAGCGAGAGTCACCAATTATCTTTGGTACAACTATAAACCAAGTCAAAATATGGTTGACACAATGGAGGGTGCTTTATATAGCGGTTAAGTCTTGTAATTTTTTGGAATGATTAAGTTTTTAAATAATAACAGGCATTTATATAGCGCTTTTCAACGGGGTATCCCTTTACAATTATTATTACCTTCTCAATTCCCTGGGGAGCATACGCGGCTGGTAGGCAGCCATTTCGGTGCTCTTGGCCGTAATCAACCTCACACAGTAACCATCTCTGCCCACACAGGTACCCATCTACTCCTGGGCGGAGTGAAACACTGAGTGACAAAGCGCCTTGCTCAAGGTCACATGCACCATGACCCTATGCTGGCCAGGCAGACCACAAATTCAATGCTCCAGACCACTAGGCTTATATATTTGTGCCACATTTGAAAAAGGCTTGACCTAAGTCCCACATTATTTTTGCATTTATCAGGCTTTCAAGTATTTCTATTTTTCCTATTTTTTCCAATTTTTTTTTTACCTTTCTCCGACTTTTCCAAGTTTTTCTTAAAAATTCCTACTTTTCCCCCACTTTTTTATGTCCCACAACTCCGAAAAATGAAATCTCACTGAACATTTTTCATAACAGTGTTACACACTGTCATATGTAAATCACACAATGAACTGAATGAAGGGCTTGGGCGCAGGAGTACTGCAACTGTACTTACAAGAGCTTAGTTGAGGATGGAGCGCATGTGTTGTGAGTACAGAACATGCCAATTGAGGCTTATGATGCTGTGGACATGGGCGAGTATCAATGAAAACTACTCCTGAAAGCCCACAAAAGTCCTACTTTAGGCCCCCCCCCCCCCCAAAAAAAATAGTCGGTCTCTGGTCAGACCGAAGTTCCGGAATTGATGCAGCGACGCTTTTTTTTATAATTTTTTTTATGTGGTTTTTTTTTTTTCAAGCTTGTATTGTACAGACAAGGTGGGTATTATTTTGCTTTTTTGTGTCCTCATTATACATTGGTGTCCTCCATAATTTGCCTTGGTGTCCTTTATCATTTGTCTTGGTTCAATTTCCCCATTCCTTGGAGCTCCTTGGTACAAACATTTGAGGAGGCGCGGCAATAGAGGGCGCTGTTGTAGCTTCCATGTTAATTTGAAGAAAAAAAAAAGGTTGACGCGCATGATTAAAATCGACACGCGCGCTGACCAGAGACCGAGTATTTTTTTTTTTGGCCTTGTCCTGGTTTTGTCCTCCAAAGTCCCTTTTCTGTCCTGTTTTGGTTTCCTTTATTTTGAGCTTCTTTTCTTCTCATGTTTTCCTGGGTCTGCTTGAAAGCTTGATTTATGCATGAATGAGTGGAATAATGGGTTGTTTTGGGAAAAATGAATAATCATGGTTGGTAACGTGAGCTGTAGGGCAAAGCAAAAAAAATGGGTTCGTACATTGCGATTGACTTCAACTTATGTTCAATCAGAATTGAAGTAACCAGAGATGGTGGATGCACTTTCTGGTGCATGCATCCACTCCTGGATAGGGCTGGAAAAATGACTTCTGCTTCTGGTTACCAACTGACCCTAAATTTTACGACCGACCCTAATATTTTTTATTTGTGCAAATAAAAATAATTTTAGCAATACTCACATGACGTTCACACGAAGCGTGCACGTGGTTGCTAGTGTTTGTCGGTTAAGTGTGTGACATCACGTGGCTGCAATCAGCTGAATGAGAACGTGTCGCGAATGCTGATTTCGGGCACAATTCAAAACATGACTCTGCAACTTCAAGAAAATTGAGATCATAGAATATTGCTTTCTCGGAACATACAGTATTCACTGAGCTAAAATTTCATAAGCACCTTCTTAAGATTTGAGCACTTTTGTTGTTTCAAACGAAAAAAAAATGCACAAATAACAAATGATATACTCTACCTTACATGTAAGTCAATGCATTCATTACTCATTTCAATTTATTGCTTGGATGCCACAATGCATTGTTTAATTAAGTCAATCAACTGTTTACTCATTTCAATATTTTAGGATGCAGCGCACCCAAAAAGATGAAGCTTGACAGTCCAGCCCAAGATGCTGCTGATTGCTGTCAAAAGGACCTGAAATGGTACTACAGGATGACAGGTAGCTTTGTGGATTTGATTCCATGGTTCGGTGATGACAGGAAACATATCTTGGACATCTACACAAAGTTACAGTTAATACTTGGTAAGGACAAAGTCATGCTGACATCATATGATGATATATTACTACTTAAGACAAAAGAGGGAGAACTGATCCCAATAGCAGTTTTAACTGGGTTGGCTGGTAGAGGAAAGACCACACTTTTTAACAAAATTGCATATGATTGGGCAGTTGGTTCTAGTCAGGTACTACAGAAGTATAAACTTGTCTTCCTGTTGAAAATGCACGCACTGGAGCAGAGTTCAGATCTTGTTGATGCAGTGTTTGACCAACTCTTGGCTAAAGATGTAAGTATTGAAAGAGGTGCCCTAGACATGTTTATCAAGAACAGTCCTGGAAAAGTCCTCGTTTTACTAGATGGCTTTGATGAGCTCATGACTACCACCTTGTGTGAATCCTCATTTGGTTCCATTCTGGAGATCCTAAGTGGTAAGGTGTTGAGGGGTTGTACTGTACTTGTAAGCACCCGCCCCTCACACTTTGACAGACTCGTATCAAAGGAACTGGTTCAGGACCCATTCGCACATGTCAGGGTCCTTGGTTTCAGTAGTAAAGATGTCACCGAGTATGTTAATAAATTTTTCACTGGTGAACCTGACAAGGCCAAGGGGCTTCTTGAAAAGATTGAATCGTCACACCTTCTGTCCACTTTAGGCAAAAGTCCAATGCTTCTTCTTTTGATGTGTGTACTATGGAGAGAAGATTGCACTCTCCAAGAAACAATGTCACGTCTGTATAGTGATGGCGTTTCATACATCTTCAAAAGAAAGGGATTGGACTCACAACATGAAGTGTCAAAAGTTATGATTGAAATTGGTAAGGTTGCGCTGCATGGTCTTCTTTCTCCAGATCAGTCACTCTCTTTCAAAGAAAGTGACTTTAAGTTTGAGCCGAGTGTGCTTGACCTGGCTCTGAAGGCAGGTATTCTGACCAGACAGAGAGTCCGCAAGAGACTGCAGAGTCACAACAGTGTTCAGTTTATTCACAAGACATTCCAGGAATTCTCTGCTGCTGCTTACTTGCAAAGCTTGTTAGAAGCAGACCCAGAGGAATTTCAGAAGATTTTGAATGAAATTATGACAAAGGGTGCAAGGAGGTTTGAGTATCTTCTGCGCTTTTGTTGTGGTGACAATGAGGCATGTACATATGAGATTCTGAAGGTATTTCAGGTCAGGTGCCAGGAGGAGTTGTCATTCAAATCAAAGATGGGTCAGTTGGCACTTCATTGTTACTTTGAAGGTCAATCCAAACGTTTGCCTCCAGAGGAACTCATACAATCATTCATAGCTGATCAAATCACCATTAAACATCTTGACAGGGATTGTCTGAACTCAGTCACATACTTTCTGAAATGTGTTGCTGACCAGACAAGGGACAGTGGTAATGCTTACCTTGCTAAAGTACAGAAATTCTGTAGTTTTACTTGCAACTTGAGATGGTGTGTTGAGGATTTCGCTTTTGCCATGTGTGCAATGAAAAATCTTTATGCTGTATTGCTCACGTCTTGCTCATTGACTGGTAGCAACATGGCAGATATTGCTAAGTCACTCAGGGATCTATCCAACTTGGGTAAATTGGAAGTTTTTCTAAATAACCTGGGTGGTACGGCAGCATTATGGTGCATGCATTTGAAGGAGTTTAAGACCCTCACAAAGTTGGCCTTGTCTTACTGCAGTTTGACTGAACAGGACATCAAAAATATTGCTGAGTCACTTATGGATCTACCCAACTTGGGTGAATTGGGTTTTGCTCATAATAAACTGGGTGGTACAGCAGCATTATGGTGCATGCATTTAAAGCAGTTGAAGTCCCTCACAAAGCTGGACTTGGGTGGCTGCTCATTGAATGGACCGGACATCAAACATGTTGCTGAGTCACTCAGGGATCTACCCAACTTGGTTGAATTGGATCTTTCTCGCAATCATGACCTGGGCGGTACTGCAGCATTATGGTGCATGGAGGTAAAACAGTTGAAGTCCCTCACAAAGCTGGGCTTGGGTAGCTGCTCATTGAATGGACAGGACATCAAACATGTTGCTGAGTCACTCGGCGATCTACCCAACTTGGGTGAATTGAATCTTAATGGTAATAACCTGGGTGGTACAGCAGCATTATGGTGCATGCATTTGAAGCAGTTGAAGTCCCTTACAAAGCTGAACTTGATTAGCTGCTCATTGAATGGACAGGACATCAAACATGTTGCTGAGTCACTCAGGGATCTACCCAACTTGGGTCAATTGAATCTATCTGATAATTATGACCTGGATGGCACAGCAGCATTGTGGTGCACGGAGGTAAAGCAGCTGCTGCACCTTCAGAGGCTGGATCTCAACAGGTGTCCCCTGACAGAGGAAGACAAGAACCATATTAATGAGTCACTAACTGACCTGAAGAAGAATGGATTAGTCATTGCCATGAAACCTTAGATGGTTTAAATCACGTTGATTTAAATCACTGATTTAAATTATGATTTATATCAAATACATTTTTTATTTAAATCACTGATTTAATTCACTTGTTTTGTAAAAATTATATTTCTGGCAAAATTAATAGATTGAGGGTCATTTTAATCATTTTAATCAACTGATTCCACCTAATTACAAAGTGTAAGATGTTGTTAACACATTCAAAACCCCTAAATGTACTTCATCAGCATCGACTCAACTTATAGGTTTTGCATAATTACCCAAGATCATTGTTTTATTAAAGTCAAGAATAAGATCTGACTTTAAAACTTGTCTTTGAAGTTTGAATTCTTAAGAAAGCACACTCACTTTTGCGTTTATCATTCCTGAATCTGTTTACAGTAATATTGTGAATCAACTGTGCTGGTGTATGTTTACGTGAACCATCTAAAGGTGCACTAAAGTCCCAATTGATAATCTTATTCCTAACGTTTCTCTATAAAATTGAGATTGAGATTTATATAATACATTTTTAAAGGTGCAAGGCCTGATTTCTGTTTTCCACCTTGTATAAAAGACCATTAAACACCATTAAGTTACACAAGGACCAGTGCTGCCAGTTTTGAAATGAGAAGCATTTATATGAAATAAACATGCCACTGGAGAACTGTACAAATTTGTTTCATTCATATGCACAAATAATGTATCCAAGCTGTATCAATCAAGCGATACACCTTTAAAGTGTCTCAGTATTATTGTACCATTGACCAAGTGAGGTAGACTATATGTAGATGAAATCAAGTGATTTTTTTTTAAACCACTGATTCAATACAATTTTTTTCAAAAGCATTGATCAATTTATTGAGTTTTGTGGATGATGGGTATTGTAGGAACCTGTAAACTCCTTAGTTATGGGTGTAAGGGTGCATAGGGAGATTAAGACATTCTTAGACAAATCAATATTTTGAAAGTTAAATAAAAAAAAAAGTGATTTAAACAATAAAAAATATGATTTAAATCAAATAAATTCTTTTTTATTTTTTATTATTTTAAATAAAATTTGCCAACCCTGCATTTGGATTAGTCACAATTGAACGGACTTGTTAATGTATGAATAAGAAGTGTTGCCAGATACTTTTGTTTGAATAAAGTCCGTGGTAAAAAAGCTGGACTTTTCGTCTAAAGAGTCAACAGTAAAAGTTTAATTCACTGGCCATTTTTCTTTTCTTTCGGCAGGCAGAGGGTATAAACCTGAACAAATCTAGAAGCATAATTGTAACAGGAGTGACTTGAGTATAACAGAGAGGTTCCTCCGTGGCATTTTAATTGTGGCTCCTCCATTGGAACCATTCAGAAATTCTCAAAGTCCTTTCTATTAAAGCTGCAAATCACAGCACATTGACAAAGATGTGATAGACAATGTAGGCGAGGCACTGATGGGCAGGACTTCTGCCTACATTGTATATTGGTCAGATTAGAGAATCTTTCAATAGTGAACACCATTAGTTGGTGTCTCAACAACATCATGCAAGTCCAGTACACTTCTATAAGTCAACAAATCTGTTTCGTCACCCATCGCAAAGTTGGAAATGTTCATTTCTGGTTGTAAGATTCTGTTAAGCAATCTGCGATTGTTGTCTTGGGACGCCTTCTACATCTGTGATGAGATGTTTCCTTTCACGTGTCTCTGAGTGTTTCCTATACTGTGTGCTTCCTTGGGGTTGGGAGTAGGGGCTTTACCTGCCACCTATTACCCTCTGACAACACATTTTGCCTATCAGCTGTAAGGGGATCTTTCTTTGAACATGCTTCTGTCTATCTCTGCTGGTTTGTGTTTCTCCTAAGGGAGTGAGTCCCAGTCATCTACCACCCTCTTTCTGAACACATTGCCTATCAGCTCCTCATGTGTCTCTCTGTTTCTGCTGCTGTGTTTCTTTCCTGTACTGCCTCTCATACATATGAAGATCTTGCACTGACTCCAAGCCAATTCAATCACCCTTATCAACTGAAAGTCAACATTCCTTTGTCCCCTTAATGTCTCCTCGGCCCATACAGAAAGTCCCTTGGCCTTGTCAGGTTTGAACCCTTAGCTGCATCAACTGACTTGAACTGTCTGCTCAGATTAATCATTACAGTCAAATTTGGACCTTCCCACATTGATGGGGAAATATCCATCACAAAGTGCTGGTTAGTGGTGACATTTTGTGAGTCTCATTTTCAAATTCTGCGAAAACACTTAAGATCTGCCCAGCAAATGATTTCTGTATTGGATAGTGTAACTGCACCTTGCACAGTGTACCAAGGGGCACTACGGAAAATGTAGAAATTTGTTCAAATGCTAGTTACCCAGGATATTTTTTCAGAGAGGAAGATATTTGCAAGAACTATCTGTAGTCTGTGAATAATGAGGATCCTTATCTCTGTATTCCAGTAACTTGACTGTGACAGATGTAACAGTTGTAATTACATGTAGTGTGGTCATTACTCTATGGTCTGATGATTGGGGATAACATGTACATGTAGAAATACAACCAGCCATTCTCATTAACTGTAATAATTGTACATATTACATGATAAATTGTTTGTAAATATGCAGAGGTAATTTATATGTATATTTTTTTTGTTATTTTAATATCACTTGTAAATGAATATTGCTGCAAATTGCCTACTGACCTGATTGACCTGCAATGCACATGCAATCATGTCTGTAAACATTTCTGAAATACCTGTGTTTGTAAGTATTAATATTCGCCGTCTGTTTCACCAATGCACTTTTCTTAAGAGTTTTACTGTGCTGAACATTATTTAATAATTTGTAATGTATGTAGGGCCCCAATGGAAGGTTTTTTACAACTGTTTGGGCACAACCTGGGTATAAAGAAATGGAATAAATAAATAAAAGAAATCAAGTGAGATGGCTTGACTTTTCAATCCTAGTAGGGTCTGACTCAGATGCAAACAAAACTATGTGAATTTTTAATATTGCTCATCTGAAGATTGGGCAAAGTGTCTCAGCCAAATTGTTCTATTTTTATAACTTCTATTTTGTATTAATATATAGTCTGATGTACTTTTTATAACAGCCAACTTGCCTTGCTTTTGTACCAAGTCATAAGAATCATGAATCTTGCCATCATTGGATCCAGTACAACTCAGATTTTTTAATATCAGGAATCACATATTGCATGATGTACATTGTACAGTGTTTACAATGGGTCAGATGTTGGTTATTTCGAGATGAATGTTTCCTTTATTATGCACTGAATGCCCGCATCATTAGTGTAATGCTGACATAGCAGGCTGACATAGTCTAGTGTGGGTTTTTTCTCTTTGTCTTATGTCACACACAATTAAGCAAGGCATTTGAGTTTATGATACACCAGGTTTTTAAGCAAATCAATAGCATTCTTTTCTCAGTCATTTGTTGCTGTTAAATCTCTGATTAAGAAAAGGCTACACCAAGTTAGGACACAACAATTATATGAAATTTGTCTCATGTAAGTTTTTTGTGATTGAGACAGCCAGCACGTATTTGATCCGATCTTTCAAATTGCTGTTCTGTTTAAGTTCTCGCTCTTTGAATATTCATAAAGGTTTGAAAACGATACTTCAAATGATTCTGATGTTTGACAGTATTGAAGTGTTGGTTTTTTCCTCTAAAGATTGTTTGTTATTTCCTTGCTACAATACTCAAGAAATATTTTCTGTTGTCATTTTGCTTCACCTCAAAAGACAGTACTGAGGTTTCTTTCTTCACAATCACCTTGTATTTATAGATAAGTTTCCAGTGAAAGTCAAGTTTCATGGTCATTCCTGGTATGAAATTGATGTCTGTCAAAATACAGGTTTTTGTGTGCCTCATGCGTTTTGATATTTGAACTAAGTTTACATCTGATAAGTCGCATTTAAAAGTATGGGATTGTTGTATGCGAATGTAGTTAAATAAAGACACTTTTGCAACGGATTGCTTGTTTGTTAACAGCTGTGTGTTTTTGTGTGTGTGTCAAGTTCTAAATATGGCTGGGGTGAATTTACAATGGGAGCGACAAGTTAGAAGGGGAATTATTAGGTTGAAGAAAAAGGTAGATTAAAAGTTGCTTATTTGTTGCTGTATACTGCCGAGTGTGCAGAATTATTTTAATGACCTAACCCCCCCCTTCCACTTCATCGATGTGTATCAATTCTTTTAGGAACAGGAGCCAAAATTAATGAGAGGTATACAAATTATTAATATGAAGACATTTTCCTTTCATTTTGCAAGCAAATATTTGTAAAGGGATGTGAAACGTTGGATTTCTGACGCTTGTTTTGATCCGCTAACATTATAATGTGAGGGAGACAAACCACACCACAATACAGAGGACCCCAAAGCCCTCCTGTTTTGACCCCGCCCAGTCTGTGTTATTGGAAAATTTTTGAATACCGTCTGTGTACTGCTAAATGTGCAGGATTATTTTAACGACCTAACCCCCCCCCCCCCCCTACTCCATCGATGTATACCGGTATCAAATCTGTTAGGAACAGCTAGCTAGGAGCCAAATGAAAGGTAAATAACATTATAAATAATGAGAGGGAGACAAATCACACCACAATACAGAGGACCCCAAAGCCCCCCCCCCCCCTTTTGACCCCGCCCAGTTCGAAACCAACTTTTTATGAATACCGCCCTCTATTGCACTGAGGTCAATGACCAACACCAGGAAATAAATCTGTGACGGCTCATCAAGTGATCAACAAGATTCTCGGCCGGCCCGCTAGTAAAGGTTGGAAAGTTTTTTTCTTTTACCACATTTTACCATTAATTATATATTTAAAGTGATGATTATGGTTGGATATAGCATCGTGACAATTTTGATTCTTTTTAAAGATACAACTATTGATTTTTTCAGAGTTTTTTTGCCAAAAAAATGACCAACCCCAACTTCCCAAGTCAAGACTAGCTGGAGTTACCCAGCCCTGAGTTTTATCATTGGGTTGTCTATAATAAGGGCTGGAGCGAATTTTTCTCGTAACTTGTAGTATTTGCAAAAATTTTTGGAAAATGTTCAATTTTGTCCCCGTTACACACTAATTGCAACTGCAACTCACCCCAAACTTGCCTGGAATAACCTAGCCCCACTAGTGTGGCCGTCGGTATGCTGCGCTGAAAGGTTCAGCGCAGCATACCGACGGCCACACTAGTGGGGCTAGGAATAACCATTACACGGGTCCTTGAAGTAAAAAACGATCCACGATGAAGATTCAGCCTACAATTGCAGTGAAAACAGGAGGAATAACCGCTAACTTGACAACCTTGCTGGATTGGCCAGGACCGCAATTGGTTTGTGCACAAAAAAAATTGTGTACAATGAATGGCGGTCGATTAACAGGCACAGAGAGCGATCGCTGTCAACTACTCGTTTTTGCCGGCTGCGCTGGCTGTTGGCGCATGACGTCACGCGGAAGCGTAACACCCGATGACTGTTTCATGCACTATTAGTTGCGGTTCCAGTACCAAAGCTGTGATGCGAGTGGTAAACCTTATATTAGTGCATAAAACAGTCATCGGGTGTTACGCTTCCGCGTGACGTCATGCGCCAACAGCCAGCGCAGCCGGCAAAAACGAGTAGTTGACAGCGATCGCTCTCTGTGCCTGTTAATCGACCGCCATTCATTGTACACAATTTTTTTTGTGCACAAACCAATTGCGGTCCTGGCCAATCCAGCAAGGTTGTCAAGTTAGCGGTTATTCCTCCTGTTTTCACTGCAATTGTAGGCTGAATCTTCATCGTGGATCGTTTTTTACTTCAAGGACCCGTGTAATGGTTATTCCAGGCAAGTTTGGGGTGAGTTGCAGTTGCAATTAGTGTGTAACGGGGACAAAATTGAACATTTTCCAAAATTTTCCAAAAAGTTACGAGAAAAATTCGCTCCAGCCCTTATAGACAACCCAATGATAAAACTCAGGGCTGGGTAACTCCAGCTAAGTCAAGACAAGACTTAGCCCCATTAGTGCGGCCACACTAGTGGGGCTAGACAAGACTCATTTTCGTTGGTATATCGCGTATCGTCAGACCTCCTGCTACGCGCTCCTATTTCTGCGCACTCGCATATCAGCAATATTTTGCAAGGCGTGCATCCAAAAATAAAAGACAAACTTTCACTGGGATCTTATCTTTTGATGCACAAACTTTAACCAGAGCGGAAAAAGGAGCAAGAATGCAGGGCCACGCCGGAGCAAGGTTTTTTATTCTGCTTGGAGGGCGTGGTGGATCGAGGTCGGCGATGTTGTGAGGATAGGAGTAATAGGTTGACAATATAATAATATGCAAACCTGCAAAAAGTGCTAAGTACAGCAAATGCACTTGTCTTCTAAGCTTCTCATGAAGGATCGAAAGGTCGGAGGGCGCGCTCCACGCCTCCACGATTTTCGGAGGTAGGTCGACTGCGGCTCCACGCCTCCACACAGCCGTACGGAGGCGTGGATGTAGAGTGAAGTGGCCCTGCATTCTATAGTTGTACCCGGAAAAAAATGTGGACATTGAAGGCTTTACCGTTAATTCAGGCAAAAACCAAAAAACATGTGCTTTTTACAGCTAATTAGTAGTACAGTCGTTTTCCTAGTTCCGGATTTTTCCTAGTTCCGGATCGCTTCAAATAAAAACCTACCTCTTTTTGATTAGTCTCCAATAAAAAAAAATCTGACGGAGTGCACGTTGAAAAGCAAAATGTAAGTTTCTTGATACCCAAAGATCTTTTCAATAAAACCTTTAGA
Organism: Patiria miniata; assembly: GCF_015706575.1. Classification (NCBI taxonomy): domain Eukaryota; kingdom Metazoa; phylum Echinodermata; class Asteroidea; order Valvatida; family Asterinidae; genus Patiria; species Patiria miniata. Next base: position 12,939,488 of record NW_024037055.1, read on the forward strand.
AAAGGAATTTTGGCCAGATTTCCGACTCGCACTCTGACATGTTTGGACGGTTTAAAGAAAATCACGGGAGCTGCGAATCGACGATAAATTTTTTCCTTTGTGGTTTCGAATATTTTTTTCATTCACTACAATCGTATAAACTCTTCCATCGAATGTTTGTTCAATCAAAATAAGTTGTAGCGTCTCTAATATTTGAAAATTCGCCAACGAATGACAGTATGCTTTTGCCTAGTTCCGGATCGCGCGTACACTTACGACCCAACTACACGCGCGTTAATCGATTTTGTGTGACGTATTCTGTGCTGGGTCAAAGATTTTTCGGTCCGTGCGTGAGTTCGAGCCGTTGCGCTGCAGACAAGTTTCAAAATCATTTACGTTTTTTCTCTTTTTAAAATTTGCTGGAATTCTCTTGCATGAACTATTTTTGGATAATGAAATAATACTTTGTCAGAAAAGATGTTTGATCGGTTGGTTCTGGCTGAAAAAAAGGATTGATTTTTTTCAAATAGAAACTTAATGATAGATTTACACATGAACTTTAACAGATTGTCTCCTTTAGTTTTAGGCAGTGTGGCATTGCAATCACTTTAAAAATGAGAGGCATTTTCCCCAGCATACCCTGTCCAGCTTGTATGCAAGCAAGCTCTCCCGCATTGTGATTCACATGAGCGCTGGGGCATAATAATGTTTCTGATCGACGTACATTTTGAACGTAGTGCTGGACTTCTTCCACTTGTGGTGGAAAAAGTACACATAGTATGCAAATTTGAAGAGATTTACACAAGATCTTTAACAGATTCTCTCCTTTATTTACATAAACGGTCTGGCTGGCATTGCAATCAGTATAAAAATGAGAGGCATTCTCTCCGACATACCCCATCCAGGTTGTTGTCGGCAAGGTTCCCCGCTTGTGTTTCACACGGCCTACTGACGGGCGCTATTTCTGATCGACATACATTTGAAATGTGATGCTGGACTTCCTTGACTTGAAGTGGAAAAACTACACATACCTGTAGAAGCTTGATGAGATTTAGACATGAACTATAACAGATTGTCTCCTTTAGTTTTACAAAAATTCATGGTGGCATCGCAATCGGTTAAAAAATTAGAGGCATTTTTCCTGCAGCCTCGACTCCAGGGGCACGTGCTCGTTCCTTACACTAACCCCTGGCTGTGATGATGACGTAAATGACGCTGATTGGCTATTCACAGCGTACTGCGCGCGCATTTAGAAGATTGCGTGCCGGGCGCGCCCATAATGAGCTCGCGTGCTTTGCACGTAACGTCACGTACGAAAAAAAATTATGATTCAAAAGTCGCGATGCCTGTACGATATGGATTATGTCAGCCGCGTTTTTCGCTAAAAAAAACCCTGTATCTGTGTTTGTAAAGGCACGAAACAGGTACGTACATTTAATGCAAATCTTTGCTAATTAACACAACGTCCAAACGTTGTGTTTGAAAGGATTGATTCTTCAAAATTACAACTTTTAACATTTTAAAGATGGTGCCGCGCGTAAAACGGATAAACTGCAGCCCTAATTATAATATACCGTATTTCAGCACATTTAAATCACACAATTCCAGGGGTTACGATCGCGCAAGGCATGATGGGAAACAACATGTCGCTGCAAGATCGTACCCACGGGGCACGAGGTTGTTTTTCCTGGCATAACCCTGTACAACAAAGACCAAGTCCATTGTTTTTACAAGTCAGCTCTCTGTTTATTTCAACGTCTTCAAACTAAGTCAGTTATCATACAGCCAATCGCGCTCTGCCCTACTCAACAAAAAGAAAGAGAATTTCAAACACTACATGTGCTTTTACAGTATTTCTCTCGATTAATATATATGAGAGTCCCAAATTTTGGTCTGCGCAGTTTTACCTATTCTGTATTCACTTTTATAACAGTACTGCTCCAACAACATGAACTCGGAAACTAGCTCTCCCCTTATACTAGTTGTCAAGATTTTCAACAAAATTATGACAAAAACAATGACATCAGTATCCATTTTTTTTCCAAGTTGATGCCGTGAGAATCAATGCAGTTTTAATGTACAATGGTTGAATTTGACATCGTAAAAATGTCAAACAAACATCGAAGTATTTAACCGTTGACTTTCAATAATTTACACCATAAAACTGGAATACTCTTAACAGCTTAAAGCATTAGTACCTTCCTAATGATTTCTCATGGTTCAATAATTTTCCAATCAGATTTCATCCAAAATGGCTGAACAAGAAGAGATGATGCCAACACAAGATGCTGAGAGACAGGGGCAGGTTGCTGATGGAGACTGTTCAGAGACTCAGGACCAAGCACTGGCCTTGAGGAGACCAGGCAACCAGGACCAGACAACAGGTGAGCAATAAACCCTGGCTGTAAGCAAACCGTATGCACGTTGATTCCTGGAGACATTTCACTATTGACGTGTTCAGCTTTACAGTGTGTACAAAGATAAGAATGCAAACCAACTTTTCAAATTAAGAAATGTGTATTGAAGTGCAAGGGGACTTTATATTCACTTTCTTTACTTCTTGACTTCATTGATTTTTACAAATAATGGTTATGACATATATGAGTGCAGTGGTAATTAAGTGTAATTCCATCTGTCACCTCAACTATTCTTTACATTGCACGAATGTGAAACATTCATTATTTGTTTTATACACTGCCTGAATAAATCCTTGTCATCTGATTTGTTACAGTCATTAGAGCCATGTTTAATACAGTGTCATCAATAGGGTGTCCACGGTCTTTCAACGGTCAGACTATTCGACAATAGTGTGACCGTAGAATTTTTGTGGTGTAGCCAGGCTGTGTGGGTAGGGATGATTAATCCAATAAGTCATGTGATCAGTGACCCACCAATCTGATAAGGGAGATTTCTTCAGGCATTGTGTAATGAGAGACATTTTATTCCCGTTTTCCAGCCATGATCCCAGTTGCAGCAGTCAATCAATTGCAGCAGTCAGTGCAGCAGATATCTGGCTCTGGACACGTACCCATCTTCAACCCAAAAGATTGCACCATCAATATCTACCAATCAAAAGGTAGAAGACAAATAATTAATGATGCACAATCTCTTTCTGTGCATCCACTCCTATTTTCTTATTTCTGGATCAGTGTATTTTATTGCATGTTTGATTGAAAGAAGTTTCCAATGAAGCTTTCAAGATAATAAGTCAAAGTGGGAGCAGAACCTAAATATTTTTCTGAGCATCAGCACAGGGTTTGACTTTAGAGCAAGTCCCCAATCAAAATGCTAGTCAAAACAGTGGCGGGCTAGTCGAACTACCGGTATTCCTTACATGTAAGTACCGGGTAGCCCAAGTAGCGAGTCAAAAATTATTGTGCTACGCACAGTAAAGGTGAAAAGACAGGAAGAAATAGCTCATTGAATTCAGAAAGCAAGTCTGTATCAATTTGTGTCTAATTTTATGTACATTTTAAAGTTAAATTTTTAGATCTGTTTATTTAAAAACTGACATGATTGCCTCAGGATACGTTGTAAATGCACATTGTTGTTAATGAGACACTCTGTAAAATGAAAACATGCAGGCTAGTGAAAATGCACGTGGGCTACTTAAGAGTCTGCTTCAGTAGCCTGGCTGGCTAGTTAAGAAAAGAATTAAGGTCAAACCTGCATAAGCAAAACAAATATCTAGATTATTGTTTGTCGATGTACTGGTAGTTAAAAGTAAAGGGGACAAATCTGTTTGGCTGATGATAACAGTTATCACCCCCACTTCAAATTCGTTTGATCTTCTGTTGTGTTGGGCAAGAATGTAGATTCAGTCACGCTTCATTGCTCTCCGCACAGAGCTGTTTTTGTTTTGTTTTTTGTTAAGTGACTTTATACATGTAAATATATGTGTGACACAGTTACTGTTACACTTCTCATGCCTTCACTTGAAACTGACTTTCAGGGTTTTAAAGGGTTTTATGCATGTATTGCTCTGAATATTGACCTCCCACTAGGAGGGTTAATTCTGTACTAAATGATAATGTGCTCGTCTACCCTTTTCAACAATAACAAATTGTCGATCCTCAAATTTGATTTGATTGAAGATGATGCACATGCATCACACCACTCTGGTCATCCATCAGTTGACATATCAGAGAATCCACCAAGTACATCACAGCAACCACCAACACGGCATGTGGCCTCAGGTGCACAAGGTAATTATCAATGAATGTACCAACTCCAAACCAGATGTAAATGTAGTCATTCTTTACAGGCTAGACTCACACTTGTATGATGGGAATATGTTAATGCGTTAAAGTAAGTACAATACATGTACTAATGAACAATATGTTTTTGCTTCCCAGTAAGACTTGTTTTATGAAAATGACTTTATCATCTCAAATTAGGCTTTGCCCTTTACCGACGTCAGATTCGAACCAGCCAACCGATCCCGTTAGCTGGGTGGTCGAGTGGTTAGTCATCTGCACTAGAAAGCAGGAGGTCGTGGGTTCGAGTCCCACCCGAGTGATTTTTCACTTTCACTCGGGAGGTAGCACTCTCAGTATACAGTGTTTTAACGTCGGTGAAGGGCAAAACCTAATTTGTTTTATATCACCCCGACGCAAAAATTCCATCTTATAAGACTTTATCATCTGTCGTTGATTACAGAGCTTGTGCAACACTTGTTATGTGAGTGACTAAGATTCATGCATCAGTGAGCAGGAGGTTATTTCAATCCTGTCAAGGTTTATCCTGCCAAGCTCACAAAGCAACAAGCTTTTAGTGCTTTAACTTTTTGCATACAATGTGCCAATATTTCAGCTCAAAATTGCACCTTCTAATAACAAGGAGCAAATTTATTGATTGGATGCGACGATGCATTGTATGATTAAGTCATTCAACTCTATACTCATTTCAATATTTTTAGAACGCAGCACACCCAAAAAGATGAAGCTTGACAGTTCGGCCCAAGATGCCGCTGATTGCTGTGAAGATGCCCTGAAGGAATACTACGGGAATAGAGGTAGCTTTGTTAAGTTGATTCCATTGGTGGGTGATGACAGGAAACACATCCTGGACATCTACACAAAGTTACAGTTAATAACTGGTAAGGGCGGAGTCATGCTGGTATCATATGACGATATATTACAACTTAAGACGAAAGAGGGTAAACTGATACCAATCGCTGTTTTAACTGGATTGGCTGGTAGAGGAAAGACCACACTTTTTCACAAAATTGCATGTGATTGGGCAGTTGGTTCTAGTCAGGTACTGCAGAAGTATAAACTTGTCTTCCTGTTGAAAATGCACGCACTGGAGCAGAGTTCAGATCTTGTTGATGCAGTGTTTGACCAACTCTTGGCTAAAGATGTAAGTATTGAAAGAGGTGCCCTGGACATGTTTATCAAGAACAGTCCTGGAAAAGTCCTTGTTTTACTAGATGGCTTTGATGAGCTCATCACTACATTCTTGTGTGAATCCTCATTTGGTTCCATTCTGGAGATCCTTAGTGGTAAGGTGTTGAGGGGTTGTACTGTACTTGTAAGCACCCGCCCCTCACACTTTGACAGACTTGTATCAGAGGAAGTGGTTCAGGAACCATTCACACATGTCAAGGTCCTGGGTTTCAAGAAGGAAGATGTCACTGATTATGTTAATAAATTTTATGTTGGTGAACCTGACAAGGCCAAGGGGCTTCTTGAAAAGATTGGATTGTCAGGCCTTTTGTCTGACTTAGCTGCAAGTCCAATGCTTCTTCTTTTGATGTGTGTACTATGGCAAGAAGAGTGTACACTTCCAGAAACAATGTCACGTCTGTATCATGATGGATTTTCATATATCTTCCAAAGAAAAGGATTGGACTCACAAGATGAAGCAGCAAAAGTTGTGATTGAAATTGGCAAGGTTGCGTTGCATGGTCTTCTTTCTCCAGATCAGTCACTCTCTTTCAAAGAAAGTGACTTTGAGCCGAGTGTGCTTGAACTGGCTCTGAAGGCAGGTATTCTGACCAGACAGAGAGTTCGCAAGAGACTGCAGAGTCACAACAGTTATCAGTTTATTCACAAAACATTCCAGGAGTTCTCTGCTGCTGCCTACTTGCAAAGCTTGTTAGAAGCAGACCCAGAGAAATTTCAGAAGATTTTGAATGAAATTATGTCAAAGGGTGCAAGGAGGTTTGAGTATCTTCTGCGCTTTTGTTGTGGTGACAATGAGGCATGTACATATGAGATTATGAAGGTATTTCAGGTGAGGTGTCAGGAGGAGTTGTCATTCGACTCAATGGTGGGTCTGTTGCTACTTCATTGTTTCTTTGAAGGGCAATCCAAACATTTGCCTTCAGAGGAATTCATACATTCATTTATAACTGATCAAATTATCATTGATATGCTTGACAGGGATAGTCTGAACTCAGTCAGATACTTTTTGAAATGTGTTGCTGAACAGACAAAAGACAGTGGAAATGCTTACCTTTCTAAGGTTCATTAATTGCATGTACACTATTGTACATGGACATGGTTTATTGAGGAGTTAGCTGTTACCATGTGTGCAATGACAAATCTTCATGCTGTAGATTTCGAGGGCAATGCAGATATTTCTAAGTTGCTAAGGCATCTACCCAACTTGGGTGAATTGAATCTTTCTCGTAATAACCTGGGTGGTACAGCTGCATTACGGTGCATGCAATTGAAACAGTTGAAGTCCCTCACAAAGCTGGTCTTGAATATGTGCTCATTAAATGGACAGGACATCAAACGAATTGCTGAGTCACTCGGGGATCTACCCAACTTGGGCGAATTGAATCTTTGTCGTAATAACCTGGGTGGTACAGCAGTATTATGGTGCATGCATTTGAAGCAGTTGAAGTCCCTCACAAAGCTGGACTTGCTTAGCTGCTCATTGAATGGACAGGACATCGAACATGTTGCTGAGTCATTCGGGGATCTACCCAACTTGGGTGAATTGAATCTTTCTTGTAATAACCTGGGTGGTACAGCAGCATTATGGTGCATGCATTTGAAGCAGTTGAAGTCCCTCACAAAGCTTGACTTGTTTGATTGCTCATTGAATGGACATGACATCAAACATGTTGCTGAGTCACTCAGGGATCTACCCAACTTTGGTGAATTGGATCTTAATGGTAATAACCTGGGTGGTACAGCAGCATTGTGGTGCATGCATCTGAAGCAGTTGAAGTGCCTCACAAAGCTGAACTTGTTTGATTGCTCATTGAATGGACAGGACATCAAACATGTTGCCGAGTCACTCGGGGATCTACCAGACTGTTAATTGAGTCTTTCTTATAATAACCTGGGTGGTACAGTATCATTGTGGTGCATGGAGGTAAAGCAGCTGATGCACCTCCAGTGGCTGGACCTCAGAAAATGTCGCCTGACAGAGGAAGACAAGAACCATATTGATGAGTCACTGAGTGACCTGAAGAAGAATGGGTTAGTCATTAGGACATGACAGATTTATTATGGAATGAATTGAAACTGCCTGTTCATTATGCACCATCAAAACTAGACAAATGTCACTGTTAAGTTAAGGTATTAAATATCAAGTCTTCCACAGACTTTGGTGTTGAATAACGTCTGTAGTCAAGAAATTAAAAAAAAAATTCATCTAAAGAGTCCACTAAGCAAAAATTTAATTCACTGGTCATTATAGATAGACATTTTTGTGTAGAGGTAGAACTGAAGCAAAATAGTGACAGGAGTGATTTGAGTTAAGAGAGAGATTTCATCAGTGGCATGTTGAGGCTCCTTCATTTAGAAATCCTCAAAAGTCCTTACTATTGGAAGCTGCACATCACTGCACATTGACAGTTAAAGAAGCAAAATTCGAGTAACTTCGTAAAAAAATGGTTCAAATTTAGAAGGAAAGAAAAGAGAAAAGGACTACATTTTATGCGGTTCATAACTTCATATATACGTAAAATGCACCAAGCAGCACGAAGGACTTGATGGGCCCGCGACGCTGCTTAATGTACAACAAGTCTAGGACACGGTCCAGCACATCCACTTCTGTGATACGTGCTATACGTGTATTCAGAAACAGCCTCACGATATGTCTTCTCTTTGGACTGAATATTCACCAGAATAATTTGGAAATTGCCTGTAAATCATGCAGAAAGTTGCGGTAGGACATTTGTTGCTCACCTGAAAATGTAAAATGAACATAATATGTTGAGTCCTCGGATGAACCATTATGATATTTTTTTACGGAACATCATAGGCTTACTATTCATCAGTGCTGTGTTGTCCGGTGTTTTCAGCTTAATCAGTTGCAGTATCCTTGTTTTCGCTGGTCACTTCTTCTGGCAGTTCAGCTCATATTGATACGGAAGAGCAGCTAGGAAGTCACTGTTTCCTAATGTTCAATTTACTCATAAAAAAAATGCGATAAACAGGAATGTTCATGTCTGCCACTCTCGGAAAAAAAATTGACGTTTTCACTACTTGCCTCCGACTCTGAGTCAGACATGTGTTGCAATGAATGCGCTGCTGGCACAGGGGCAGCAGTAAACAGTCGTAATTATATCGAAGTCGTGCTTATTAGGTTACAATTTTTTAGGTTACAATTTTTCTTATTTTGTCTTATTTTACGATATTGGCCTAAAGAACCTAACGACTATTGATTTCAATTCTGTGCTCGCCGATCAACAAAATACTCGATAAATTTCAGTTTTATAAACATATTGCGCATTACCAAAAATTGGGGGTGCATACCTATGTTCCCCTATGTTCCCCAACCCTAACCCTAAGGATTTTGGGGAACATAGGTATTGGGGAACATCGGGTAGACCCCAAAATTGGGAGTGGGTAATTTTGCTGTACCAGTGTATGATTGAGTGTACTCTACAATAAAACAATGTGAAGCATTCCACTTTAATGGTGAAAGCATAGGTGTGGCACTGCTGGGCAGGACTTCTGCCTAAATTGGTCAGATCACAGCACCTTTCCTTTCATTAACACAAGACATTGGTGACTCAGCAACATCATTCTAGTCCAGTACACTTCTACAAGTCGACTGTATCTGTGTTGTATCCCATTACAAAGATGTAAGGTTAAATTAATGTCTGGTTGTAACATTCTGTTAACTGCTTGCCACTGGGTTTTTACGTCTCACTGCAAAGGCTTATACGCCTCACTGCACAGTAGCCTCTGCACAGTATAGCGGCAGTAGCGGCGCTACACAGTAGCAGCTGCCTAGCAGCTGCCCACTAGACGGATACTGGAATGCGGTATAGTTGTCAGCCAGCGAGGAGGGCTTAAGCAATCTGTAGTTGTTGTCTTGGAAAGCTGTCTTTATTTGTTAAGAGATGTTTCCTTTCATATGTCTCTGAGTCTTTCCTATACACTTTGTCTTTCCCTGGGGGACCAGAGTTCCAACCATCTACATGTACCACCCTGTGACAGTGTCTGACTTAACACATTGTGTTATAAATTACCAGCTGTGAGGGGATCTGTCATTGAAATTCTGAACAAATTCTGAATACATTGTGCCTATCAGCTCCTCGTGTGTCTCTCTGTTTCTGCTGCTGTGTTTCTTTCCTGCACTATTTCTCATACATTTGAAGATCTTGCACTGACTCCAAGCCAATTCAATCACCCTCATCAACTGAAAGTCAACATTCCCTTTGTCCCCTTAATGTCTCCCCGGCCCATACAGAAAGTCCCTTGGCCTTGTCAGGTTTGAACCCTTAGCTGCATCAACTGACTTGAACTGTCTGCTCAGATTAATCATTACAGTCAAATTTGGACCTTCCCACATTGATGGGGAAATATCCTGCACAAAGTGCTGGTTATCATGTGAGTCTCATTTTCAAATTCTGCAAAAACACTTAAGATCTGCCCAGCAAATGATTTCTGTATTGGATAGTGTAACTGCACCTTACACAGTGTACCAAGGGGCACTACGGAAAATGTAGAAATTTGTTCAAATGCTAGTTAACCAGGATATTTTTTCAGAGAGGACGATATTGTCAAGAACTATCTGTAGTCTGTGAATAATGAGGATCCTTATCTCTGTATTCCTGTAACTTGACTGTGACAGATGTAACAGTTGTAATTACATGTAGTGTGGTCATTACTCTATGGTATGATGATTGGGGATAACATGTACATGTAGAAATACAACCAGCCATTCTCATTAACTGTAATAATTGTACATTACATGATAAATTGTTTGTAAATATGCAGAGGTAATTTATATTTTTATATTCTTGCTATTTTTGTATCACTTGTTAAATGAATATTGCTGCAAATTGCCTATTGACCTGATTGACCTGCAGTGTACAATCATTTCTGTAAACATTTCTGAAATACCTGTGTTTGTAAGTATTAATATTCGTTGTCTGTTTCGCAAATGCACTTTTCTTATGAGTTTTACTGTGCTGAACGTTATTTAATAATTTGTAATGTATGCAGGGCCCCAATGGAAGGTTTTTTACAACTGTTTGGGCACACCCTGGGTATAAAGACATGGAACAAATAGATAAAAGAAATCATGTGAGATGGCTTGACTTTTCTATCCTAGTAGGGTCTGTCTCAAATGCAAACAAAACTATTTGAATATTTAATATTGCTCATCTGAAGATTGGGCAAAGTGAGCCAGATTGTTCTATTTTGATAACTTCTATTCTGCATTAATATATAGTCTGATGTACCTTTTATAACAGCCAACTTGCCTTGCTTTTGTACCAAGTCATAAGAATCATGCAACTTGCCATCATTGGATCCAGTACAACTCAGATTTTTTTATCTTTTTAATATCAGGAATCACATATTGCATGATGTACATTGTATAGTGTTTACAATGGGTCAGATGTTTGTTATTTCCAGATGAATGTTGCCTTTATTATGCACTGAATGCCCGCATCATTAGCGTAATGCTGACATAGCAGGCTGACATAGTCTAGTGTGGGGTTTTTCTCTCCGTCTTGTGTCACCACACAATTAAGAGAGGGATTTAATGATACACAAGGTTTTCAAGCAAATCAATATAATTCTTTTGTCGGTAATTTGTTGCTGTCAGTGTAAATCTCTGATTTAAAAAAAGGCTTCAACAAGTTAGGACACAACATATATGCAATTTTTGTCGTGTAAGTTTTCTGTAATTGACACAGTTAACACGGATTTGGACCAATCTACCAAAATGAGGATTGCATTGCTGTTCTGATTTCGAAGTCACCTTTAAATATATTCAAAGACGACTACGAAAACAAAACAGCAATGCAATTCTCATTTTGGTGTGAGAATGATAACTCTAATGATTCTGATGTTTGACAGTATATTATTATTTTATTATTAAAGATTGTTGTTACTTTCTTGCAGCAATACTCAAGATAGATTTGTTGGGGTCATTTTCCTTCATCTCAAAAGACAGTACTGAAACTTCGTCCTTAACTAATACCTTGTGTTTATGGATGAGTTTCAAGTGAAAGTTAAACTTCATGCTTATTCCTGGTATGAAATTAATGTATTTCGAAGAAAATGGGGGGGGGGGTGCATCTTGCATTTTATATCTGATGTCACATCTAAAAATATGAGATTGTTGTATGCCAATATAGTTTAATAAAGACACTTTTGTAAGTGATTGCTTATTGTGGGTTTCTTGTGTTTTTATGTCTACGAATGGCTGCAGGTGAAATTATGGGCAAGACAGGCTAAAAGGGGAATTATTGTTATAAAAAGGAATCAGGAAATGGTTTAAATGTATTAGTTGCTGCATATTGCTGAATGTGCAGGGTTATTCTAATGCCATCATTTCAAGAATTAACATGTATATCAACTGTTGTAAAAATGGGAAGGGGTATAAAACTGCAGACAAGTTTTTCTTTAATTTTCAAATGTTTGAAAGCATAAAATGTGCGAGACCAAACATTATAATGTAGTTTGAATTTCATGCAAATTTTATGCAGCTTCCTGACGTGAACTGAGCATCATTACCTTAACCTAAAATACTTCCCCTGATAAAAGTAAAAAGTTAGGCAGTGGGAAATGTTTCTAGAATCCATCCTTCAAAAGTAAAAGACAGTGTGATGAATTCAAGTTCCACTTAAGAAAACATACACTCTTATGATGCTGGTGAAAAGCAAACTTCCCATCAGTAAACATTTGCCCCTTTAATGTGTTCTTCCTGAGTGAGCTTCTTTTCTGCATTTATAACAGAGATCGTTATTAATATGAGTTGCTGAATAAGTTGCATAAAAACTAGTGTTGAATTTATGACTGTATATTTACTGTAAAGGAGTGTGCCTTTGACAAGTGTTTTTTTGTTTTTTCCCTTTTTAAGTATGTTCTTTTTGCCCCTCTATTAGGCTGAAACACGTCTGTTTTTTTTTTAAACACATTTGTTATCTTTACTCAGTGAGACCCCTTCCTGAAAGTGGAGCGACCCCATGGACAGGATGGGCCGGGTACCTGGGTGGTCTGGTCCAGCATTATTTTATTGTCTGTTCCTCCATGTGTGCATTCATGCACAATCCATTCCTACTGCCCTAGGCTATAGCCTCCTGATTGTTCCTTTTCACTTTTCATGGTAAGCAATTTTCCTTTATTTTTGGCATAAAATACAGATTGAATTACTCTGATGATTGTTTAGATTTAGCTCACTGTTTATAAAGTTTGTTTCTTTTCGACTAGTACATTATTATTTTTTTTCTATTCCAGTTTTATTGTCATATCGCTTCATACTACCAAGGTTAGTACAGTAGAGCAATATCAGGTGCTGTGGCAGACAACTGTTATTTTATTTTTAACTCCTAAATCTGCTGTTAAAAATTGTCTGCCCCAGTATTTCACATGTGTAACCAGGATTGATCAGGCTCTCAAGTTTGAGATGGAATATTTTAGATCAGGATTTACTTGGAAATGAAAATTATCCAAAATTGTAAAAACCATTCTATGGTTTTTTGGGACATCTTGATTCAAAACTCTGGCATCCAAGTTATCTTTAAGTTGAAGTGAAGATAATACAATGTACAACAACATTAAAGGGTGCCAATATGACTGAAATATTTCACAGAAACAGTGTACGTAACTTGCACGGCTAGGGTTGGTTCAAATCCCTGAAATGTAATACGAACTCACAACGACAATACATGAACATGAAACCACAAAGATTTGTTACTTTTATAGAAAAAAAAACAGTCGCTGCGCATGTTCAGTTTGATGCCTAAACAGCCCAGAGTTTGGAATTTTTTTTGATCGCTCAATTTCTGGTAGCAGAGGTTCCATCTTTAATTACATGTAGACATGCCAAGTCCTACTCTTAGGGGATACCTTGAGTTATGATTATCTTTAAAAGAATTTCTGTTGGTTTTATTTTATTGGATCTTTTCACCTATGTTTAATCTTAATAGTTAATTGGAGCCTATCTGTATTTTTAAAATTATTTTTCTAGGCTATATGTTCAACATTTCATTAAGTTTTTTTACTGATAATTCTACAGGAACTTCATTTGTTGATTGAGAATTTGTGCTGTACGTGTACCATCTGCCATCCATTCCATCCGCCATCCATTCCAAACAACCGTTTTAGTTAGTGTAAACTACCGTAGCTGTTACAATTTTTTCCTTTTTCTCATGTGGGTCTTTTTTTTCTTGAAGGTTTTGGCCACTCCAGCTGGCACCCAATACATGTACAACATGTATGTCGTGGGTTTCCCTCGTACCATCCCACTTTTTGTGCCAGCCTGGGTAAGTCTTTTGCTTGAACCTTGTCATCAACATTTAAATAGAACTTTTGTTTTAATGTGTCTTTGCATCAAGTGTTGAGGGCGCTGTGTGGGACATCAAAGCCGATTGAAATTGCCTCAATGTCATGGAGCTGCTGGATAGGAAATATTGCTTAATTACCAAAGTATTTCCTCAATAAAAATTACTTTAGATCGAGCCAGTCCCAAGCGACAAACATCAGGTCAGACTTTTGGCTGGTAAAGTGGCACCAGTAACCTGCTTTTACCCCCCCCCCCCATTTTTTTTGCTTCTCCTAGTCCTATAGCACAGTCTGTGCTTAGCAGACCCATGAAAGTCGACATATGCCAATTTCATGATTTTATGGATGTAAATTGCTTGTGACTGGTTTCTTAGCTGCATTTCTGCAATTTCTGCCATATTTTATGAGCAGATCAAGATTTCCATGTTATAAACCAGTACTCCATTCAGACGGAGTGTATTGTCTAAACTGCTATTGTTTCTAGGAAAAGCTTGTACATAGTACTTGGATATGGACAATTATTCTGAAGAGTCTGTGGCCTGACTTCAGATGCTGGTAATTTTTACAAAGAAAGCCAAAATGCCCATGGGATATCTGAAATTAGCTGTATCATTTCAACCGCAACAATATGAACTCCTTGGCAGCAAAAGTTGAAGGCAGAGCTTTTTAAGGCGATATTTTATTTTAATCAGAATGAGATGAATTTCCTCTAAAATATTAAAATTATTTTCTTAAATATCTTTTAAGGTTCAGTTAGACATGGTCGTAGCTGGTGTACAGATACACAGGTACCAGTGGAAGGGGCAGACCCTACAGGCAATCAGAATGCAGAGAGGTTGAGTCAGAGGTACAGATGGAGGAAGCTATCAGAGCTAGTCTCCAAACAGGTCTGTCTATTGTCTGTGCATATTACGCGCTGTCAAAGCTAGACTTCACACAGGCCTGACTTTCATTGATCCAATCTGGTTTCTGTCTGCCACACCTCTAATTAAATCACCAAGATACAGCTGGGGGCAAACATGCGAAACAATCATCCAATGAAAAATACCATTAACAAAGTTTTTTTTTTTTTCAGTGTGAAAATGAATTCCTCATGCTTCTGATTATATATAATCCGCCCCTTAAAAGTAAAAACCATTTATTATTGCTGGAAAAAATTGTTTACGCATTTTCATTTAGTTATTTATTTTGATTATACAAATGTTGCATTTGGTGCTATTTTGCCGTAATTGTTAGCTAACTTAACACAAGTCACATCATGGTCAACAGAATCTACCAAAAAGTATTTACTCTGAAAAAGACACGCCATTGCTGTTGACTCATAGAGACTTTGCACTCATCAGCCAATTCAATTATTGTATGCAGTAAAAGATCAAAGAGAAGTTGTGAAGATCAAAGGGAAGTTGTGAAGATCATAGGGAAGTTGTGAAGATCATAGGGAAGTTGTGAAGATCAAAGAGAAGTTGTGAAGATCATAGGGAAGTTGTGAAGATCATAGGAAAGTTATGAAGATCAAGGGAAGTTGTGAAGATCAAGGGAAGTTGTGAAGATCAAGGGAAGTTGTGAAGATCAAAGGGAAGTTGTGAAGATCATAGGAAAGTTGTGAAGATCATAGGAAGGTTGTGAAGATCAAAGGGAAGTTGTGAAGATCAAAGGGAAGTTGTGAAGATCAAAGGGAGGTTATGAAGATCAAGGGAAGTTGTGAAGATCAAGGGAAGTTGTGAAGATCATAGGAAAGTTATGAAGATCAAGGGAAGTTGTGAAGATCAAGGGAAGTTGTGAAGATCAAGGGAAGTTGTGAAGATCAAGGGAAGTTGTGAAGATCAAGGGAAGTTGTGAAGATCAAAGGGAAGTTGTGAAGATCAAGGGAAGTTGTGAAGATCATAGGGAAGTTGTGAAGATCAAGGGAAGTTGTGAAGATCAAGGGAAGTTGTGAAGATCAAAGGGGAGTTGTGAAGATCAAAGGGAAGTTGTGAAGATCAAGGGAAGTTGTGAAGATCAAGGGAAGTTGTGAAGATCAAGGGAAGTTGTGAAGATCAAAGGGAAGTTGTGAAGATCATAGGGAAGTTATGAAGATTAAAGGGATGTTGTGAAGACCAAAGGGAAGTTGTGAAGATCAAAGGGAGGTTATGAAGATCATAGGAAAGTTGTGAAGATCAAAGGGAAGTTGTGAAGATCAAGGGAAGTTGTGAAGATCATAGGAAAGTTATGAAGATCAAGGGAAGTTGTGAAGATCAAGGGAAGTTGTGAAGATCAAGGGACGTTGTGAAGATCAAAGGGAAGTTGTGAAGATCATAGGAAAGTTGTGAAGATCATAGGAAGGTTGTGAAGATCAAAGGGAAGTTGTGAAGATCAAAGGGAAGTTGTGAAGATCAAAGGGAGGTTATGAAGATCAAGGGAAGTTGTGAAGATCAAGGGAAGTTGTGAAGATCATAGGAAAGTTATGAAGATCAAGGGAAGTTGTGAAGATCAAGGGAAGTTGTGAAGATCAAGGGAAGTTGTGAAGATCAAGGGAAGTTGTGAAGATCAAGGGAAGTTGTGAAGATCAAAGGGAAGTTGTGAAGATCAAGGGAAGTTGTGAAGATCATAGGGAAGTTGTGAAGATCAAGGGAAGTTGTGAAGATCAAGGGAAGTTGTGAAGATCAAAGGGGAGTTGTGAAGATCAAAGGGAAGTTGTGAAGATCAAGGGAAGTTGTGAAGATCAAGGGAAGTTGTGAAGATCAAGGGAAGTTGTGAAGATCAAAGGGAAGTTGTGAAGATCATAGGGAAGTTATGAAGATTAAAGGGATGTTGTGAAGACCAAAGGGAAGTTGTGAAGATCAAAGGGAGGTTATGAAGATCATAGGAAAGTTGTGAAGATCAAAGGGAAGTTGTGAAGATCAAGGGAAGTTGTGAAGATCATAGGAAAGTTATGAAGATCAAGGGAAGTTGTGAAGATCAAGGGAAGTTGTGAAGATCAAGGGACGTTGTGAAGATCAAAGGGAAGTTGTGAAGATCATAGGAAAGTTGTGAAGATCATAGGAAGGTTGTGAAGATCAAAGGGAAGTTGTGAAGATCAAAGGGAAGTTGTGAAGATCAAAGGGAGGTTATGAAGATCAAGGGAAGTTGTGAAGATCAAGGGAAGTTGTGAAGATCATAGGAAAGTTGTGAAGATCATAGGAAGGTTGTGAAGATCAAAGGGAAGTTGTGAAGATCAAAGGGAAGTTGTGAAGATCAAGGGAAGTTGTGAAGATCAAGGGAAGTTGTGAAGATCAAGGGAAGTTGTGAAGATCAAAGGGAAGTTGTGAAGATCATAGGGAAGTTATGAAGATTAAAGGGATGTTGTGAAGATCAAGGGAAGTTGTGAAGATCATAGGAAAGTTGTGAAGATCATAGGAAGGTTGTGAAGATCAAAGGGAAGTTGTGAAGATCAAAGGGAAGTTGTGAAGATCAAAGGGAGGTTATGAAGATCAAGGGAAGTTGTGAAGATCAAGGGAAGTTGTGAAGATCATAGGAAAGTTGTGAAGATCATAGGAAGGTTGTGAAGATCAAAGGGAAGTTGTGAAGATCAAAGGGAAGTTGTGAAGATCAAGGGAAGTTGTGAAGATCAAGGGAAGTTGTGAAGATCAAGGGAAGTTGTGAAGATCAAAGGGAAGTTGTGAAGATCATAGGGAAGTTATGAAGATTAAAGGGATGTTGTGAAGACCAAAGGGAAGTTGTGAAGATCAAAGGGAGGTTATGAAGATCATAGGAAAGTTGTGAAGATCAAAGGGAAGTTGTGAAGATCAAGGGAAGTTGTGAAGATCATAGGAAAGTTATGAAGATTCAAGGGATGTTGTGAAGACCAAAGGGAAGTTGTGAAGATCAAGGGAAGTTGTGAAGATCAAGGGAAGTTGTGAAGATCATAGGAAAGTTATGAAGATTAAAGGGATGTTGTGAAGACCAAAGTGAAGTTGTGAAGATCAAAGGGAAGTTATGAAGATCAAGGGAAGTTGTGAAGATCAAGGGAAGTTGTGAAAATCAAGGGAAGTTGTGAAGATCAAGGGAAGTTGTGAAGATCAAGGGAAGTTGTGAAGATCAAAGGGAAGTTGTGAAGATCAATGGGAAGTTGTGAAGATCAATGGGAAGTTGTGAAGATCATAGGGAAGTTGTGAAGAATCCTGCAAATAAAATCCCAAACAAAGGGTAGATAAATTGTCCATACCTTTTCCCAGATATTTAATGAGATGACATATAATTTATAGTGGGCTATTTCCATATATGAAGCAATCACAAAGCTGCCTGTTCTTGCATGAATTGTGCGTTTTGCAGGATACCTTGTGATTGAAACGTTTTACCCTTCGCACAAAAAGCTGCATTATACTCAGACTTAAAATGAAGGACAAGGGAAACAAATCATTGTGTTTATGCCACAGCCACAGAGGAGTGTTTTATTCCGGATACCAGTGATATAGACCGGGATCCGGGGGGGGGGTGTCAGCCTAGCTGGAAAGTTAACCAATTTTCATGTATGCAGCAATATTCCAAAGGGAAGTTGTGAAGATCATAGGAAAGTTGTGAAGATCATAGGAAGGTTGTGAAGATCAAAGGGAAGTTGTGAAGATCAAAGGGAAGTTGTGAAGATCAAAGGGAGGTTATGAAGATCAAGGGAAGTTGTGAAGATCAAGGGAAGTTGTGAAGATCATAGGAAAGTTATGAAGATCAAGGGAAGTTGTGAAGATCAAGGGAAGTTGTGAAGATCAAGGGAAGTTGTGAAGATCAAGGGAAGTTGTGAAGATCAAGGGAAGTTGTGAAGATCAAAGGGAAGTTGTGAAGATCAAAGGGAAGTTGTGAAGATCAAAGGGAGGTTATGAAGATCAAGGGAAGTTGTGAAGATCAAGGGAAGTTGTGAAGATCAAAGGGAAGTTATGAAGATCAAGGGAAGTTGTGAAGATCAAGGGAAGTTGTGAAGATCAAGGGAAGTTGTGAAGATCAAGGGAAGTTGTGAAGATCAAGGGAAGTTGTGAAGATCAAAGGGAAGTTGTGAAGATCAAAGGGAAGTTGTGAAGAACAAGGGAAGTTGTGAAGATCAAGGGAAGTTGTGAAGATCAAGGGAAGTTGTGAAGATCAAAGGGAAGTTGTGAAGATCATAGGGAAGTTATGAAGATTAAAGGGATGTTGTGAAGACCAAAGGGAAGTTGTGAAGATCAAAGGGAGGTTATGAAGATCATAGGGAGGTTATGAAGATCAAGGGAAGTTGTGAAGATCAAGGGAAGTTGTGAAGATCAAGGGAAGTTGTGAAGATCAAGGGAAGTTGTGAAGATCAAAGGGAAGTTGTGAAGATCAAAGGGAGGTTATGAAGATCAAGGGAAGTTGTGAAGATCAAGGGAAGTTGTGAAGATCATAGGAAAGTTATGAAGATCAAGGGAAGTTGTGAAGATCAAGGGAAGTTGTGAAGATCAAGGGAAGTTGTGAAGATCAAGGGAAGTTGTGAAGATCAAGGGAAGTTGTGAAGATCAAAGGGAAGTTGTGAAGATCAAGGGAAGTTGTGAAGATCATAGGGAAGTTGTGAAGATCAAGGGAAGTTGTGAAGATCAAGGGAAGTTGTGAAGATCAAGGGAAGTTCTGAAGATCAAAGGGAAGTTGTGAAGATCATAGGGAAGTTATGAAGATTAAAGGGATGTTGTGAAGACCAAAGGGAAGTTGTGAAGATCAAAGGGAGGTTATGAAGATCATAGGAAAGTTGTGAAGATCAAAGGGAAGTTGTGAAGATCAAGGGAAGTTGTGAAGATCATAGGAAAGTTATGAAGATTCAAGGGATGTTGTGAAGACCAAAGGGAAGTTGTGAAGATCAAGGGAAGTTGTGAAGATCAAGGGAAGTTGTGAAGATCATAGGAAAGTTATGAAGATTAAAGGGATGTTGTGAAGACCAAAGTGAAGTTATGAAGATCAAGGGAAGTTGTGAAGATCAAGGGAAGTTGTGAAGATCAAGGGAAGTTGTGAAGATCAAGGGAAGTTGTGAAGATCAAGGGAAGTTGTGAAGATCAAAGGGAAGTTGTGAAGATCAATGGGAAGTTGTGAAGATCAATGGGAAGTTGTGAAGATCATAGGGAAGTTGTGAAGAATCCTGCAAATAAAATCCCAAACAAAGGGTAGATAAATTGTCCATAACTTTTCCCAGATATTTAATGAGATGACATATAATTTATAGTGGGCTATTTCCATATATGAAGCAATCACAAAGCTGCCTGTTCTTGCATGAATTGTGCGTTTTGCAGGATACCTTGTGATTGATCCGTTTTACCCTTCTCACAAAAAGCTGCATTATACTCAGACTTAAAATGAAGGACAAGGGAAACAAATCATTGTGTTTATGCCACAGCCACAGAGGAGTGTTTTATTCCGGATACCAGTGATATAGACCGGGATCCGGGGGGGGGGGGGGGTGTCAGCCTAGCTGGAAAGTTAACCAATTTTCATGTATGCAGCAATATTCCAAAGGGAAGTTGTGAAGATCATAGGAAAGTTGTGAAGATCATAGGAAGGTTGTGAAGATCAAGGGGAAGTTGTGAAGATCAAAGGGAAGTTGTGAAGATCAAAGGGAGGTTATGAAGATCAAGGGAAGTTGTGAAGATCAAGGGAAGTTGTGAAGATCATAGGAAAGTTATGAAGATCAAGGGAAGTTGTGAAGATCAAGGGAAGTTGTGAAGATCAAGGGAAGTTGTGAAGATCAAGGGAAGTTGTGAAGATCAAGGGAAGTTGTGAAGATCAAAGGGAAGTTGTGAAGATCAAAGGGAAGTTGTGAAGATCAAAGGGAGGTTATGAAGATCAAGGGAAGTTGTGAAGATCAAGGGAAGTTGTGAAGATCAAAGGGAAGTTATGAAGATCAAGGGAAGTTGTGAAGATCAAGGGAAGTTGTGAAGATCAAGGGAAGTTGTGAAGATCAAGGGAAGTTGTGAAGATCAAGGGAAGTTGTGAAGATCAAAGGGAAGTTGTGAAGATCAAAGGGAAGTTGTGAAGAACAAGGGAAGTTGTGAAGATCAAGGGAAGTTGTGAAGATCAAGGGAAGTTGTGAAGATCAAAGGGAAGTTGTGAAGATCATAGGGAAGTTATGAAGATTAAAGGGATGTTGTGAAGACCAAAGGGAAGTTGTGAAGATCAAAGGGAGGTTATGAAGATCATAGGGAGGTTATGAAGATCAAGGGAAGTTGTGAAGATCAAGGGAAGTTGTGAAGATCAAGGGAAGTTGTGAAGATCAAGGGAAGTTGTGAAGATCAAAGGGAAGTTGTGAAGATCAAAGGGAAGTTGTGAAGATCAAGGGAAGTTGTGAAGATCAAGGGAAGTTGTGAAGATCAAGGGAAGTTGTGAAGATCAAAGGGAAGTTGTGAAGATCATAGGGAAGTTATGAAGATTAAAGGGATGTTGTGAAGACCAAAGGGAAGTTGTGAAGATCAAAGGGAGGTTATGAAGATCATAGGAAAGTTGTGAAGATCAAAGGGAAGTTGTGAAGATCAAGGGAAGTTGTGAAGATCATAGGAAAGTTATGAAGATTAAAGGGATGTTGTGAAGACCAAAGGGAAGTTGTGAAGATCAAGGGAAGTTGTGAAGATCAAGGGAAGTTGTGAAGATCATAGGAAAGTTATGAAGATTAAAGGGATGTTGTGAAGACCAAAGGGAAGTTCTGAAGATCAAGGGAAGTTGTGAAGATCAAGGGAAGTTGTGAAGATCATAGGAAAGTTGTGAAGATCAAAGGGAAGTTGTGAAGATCAAAGGGAAGTTGTGAAGATCAAGGGAAGTTGTGAAGATCAAGGGAAGTTGTGAAGATCAAAGGGAAGTTGTGAAGATCAAAGGGAAGTTGTGAAGATCAAGGGAAGTTGTGAAGATCATAGGAAAGTTGTGAAGATCAAAGGGAAGTTGTGAAGATCAAAGGGAAGTTGTGAAGATCAAGGGAAGTTGTGAAGATCAAGGGAAGTTGTGAAGATCATAGGGAAGTTGTGAAGATCATAGGAAAGTTGTGAAGATCAAAGGGAAGTTGTGAAGATCAAGGGAAGTTGTGAAGATCAAGGGAAGTTGTGAAGATCATAGGAAAGTTGTGAAGATCAAAGGGAAGTTGTGAAGATCAAGGGAAGTTGTGAAGATCAAGGGAAGTTGTGAAGATCATAGGAAAGTTGTGAAGATCAAAGGGAAGTTGTGAAGATCAAGGGAAGTTGTGAAGATCAAAGGGAAGTTGTGAAGATCAATGGGAAGTTGTGAAGATCAATGGGAAGTTGTGAAGATCATAGGGAAGTTGTGAAGAATCCTGCAAATAAAATCCCAAACAAAGGGTAGATAAATTGTCCATAACTTTTCCCAGATATTTAATGAGATGACATATAATTTATAGTGGGCTATTTCCATATATGAAGCAATCACAAAGCTGCCTGTTCTTGCATGAATTGTGCGTTTTGCAGGATACCTTGTGATTGATCCGTTTTACCCTTCTCACAAAAAGCTGCATTATACTCAGACTTAAATGAAGGACAAGGAAACAAATCATTGTGTTTATGCCACAGCCACAGAGGAGTGTTTTATTCCGGATACCAGTGATATAGACCGGGATCCGGGGGGGGGGTGTCAGCCTAGCTGGAAAGTTAACCAATTTTCATGTATGCAGCAATATTCCACATGCATACCAATGTAAGGAAATGGACGTCTGCCAGGCACATTGTGGTGGGTATGGTCAGGAGGGCCATGAGAAAGGGGCCACAAAATGGAGCTAGATCAGCTGGTGAGTTAACCTAATGAAACCTACTTGAAAATGTTGGGCCCAGTCCCAGGTATCATGAATGGCCACTGCCAGACATTTTCAGTGGTGGAAAGTGCCCGCCAGACATGAAAAACCTGTATAGGAGGGGGCGTGGCCATAACCCCCTCCCATTCCTTTTCGCCGATAAAGTAGCAACGCATCGATATAGAAAAATGTAAAAACCAGTTTGTATTTGTGCCCTGACTCTTGTAGAATACAAAAATATAACTTACGAGTAATTTACATCTGACTAATTAACTTAAGAGTGTGCCTGGCAGACGTCCATTTTACCCTGCTCACAAAAGCTGCACTATTCATCACAATCCATTAGTACTTGTACTACATTGTATATGTATTAAATTGTGTTAATTCACTGAAGAATCCATCCATATAACTATAGAGAATTAAGGTTCAAAATCCATGTGTCTGTTTTTGATGGGCGTATTGTGTTGTGCATTTATATGTTGTCTATCCGTGATGCACAATTTGAAAATAGGCCTATATTCTCTGCGCCCTTAGCGACCGAATCACGCAGTGCTAACTAAGCGCCTCAATGCATAACAAACATATGAATTTCAGCCTAAAACGTGCTAGAAAATGATGAATATTTTAACATGATTTTTTGCAAAGTACGCTTGTAACAGAATTGTACCAGAATGCATAGAAAAAGACAAAAGGAAAGGATAGACTTTAAAAATTTGGCAGAAAAAATAATTCATGAAAGAAATAAAACAAAGAGAAAATATCAGAGACACTACATCTATGAAAAGGAAATAGGATTGAATTACTTGTGGAAGGACTTTGTGTGCAAAGTTTCCCCAAAGTTCTGTGCCCTAGGCTGACATGATGCAAGATACTAATAATATTTGTAACAACCTTTGATCTCTATATTTGCATACAACAGTGAATGTCAATGCAGTATTGGCTGCCATAGAAGAACTCGGAGATCATGAGTGCAAAGTCTCTGTATGATGAACCCTCACCAGAACTGTTTTCTGCGTGTGTTTAAAACACATTTTTGGAAGATTCCATAGAAATGGTTGTGTGAATTATGCTATGTTAGCTAACAATTACAGCTTAATTACACCAAATGCAATGTTTGTATAATTGATGAAGACCAAAACATCAAACGTGTAATCCAAATAAATGATTTTATTCCAGTCATAAAAACTGTTTTTTTTTGTTAAGGGGAGGGTAAACATGAAAAATTTATTTTCCCACTGAAAAAAACCCTTGATTAATGGTATTGCCATCCGATGATTGTTCTGCATGCGCAGTGCTTCCAGCTAGTATTACCAGCTTGATTAGAGGGTGTGGCCAGCAAGTATAGAAACCAGACTGGATGAAGGTATAGGTTTGCACTCGACAGGTTTCTGAGCTTCAATTTCCAAACTACTGTGAAATACTAACAAGAGAATTGAACTCCTGTTCAAAACGTAAGTATAGAGCAGAGTAATGCCAATGGATTTTTTTAAAACTCTGGCATGCACAGAGCTTCTACAAGTCACTAGCTCGGTGTCGGTCAGTTGGTCGGTCGACCCCCTCAAAAAAAAGACCAAAAACGAACCCCCTAACTCGCCATAAAACTGTAAGGACCAATTGTAACTGTCCAAAAAAAACCCCCCAAAAATGCATTAAAAACTTGACAAAATTGTTTGTAACAATTTGACATTGTTTATGATTTTTTTAAATAGAATCAAGATAAATGTGTGGTAATGTTAAAATTACGTGGTATTTTTGTGCGATACGAACTTAGGAAGTAAGGGGCTTCTACACACCTGTGACTATACATCACCCCTGCCTCTGGCCTAGCTAGCCCCATAAATGTGGCCAATTTACTGGACTATACCTCCGTAAATAAAGACCACACTTGGAACATGAACAAAACATGTAGAACTTTGTCAAATGTTTATTTTCACATTTAGGCTTAGTTTGTAGTTTATTGTTGCTTTAGAAGCATACTCACCCTCTTTATAGGCTAATCAGAAAGTGCTGCCTTTTTCAGATGTCTGTATATTTTGTGAAATTTCCAGATTCATTTGCACATGTTTGCGTATCAAAATTTCAGCATGCTGGGGCATAACAATATTTCTGATCGACGTACCTTTTGAATGTGGTGCTGGACTATTTCCACTTTTGTGGTGGAAAAAGTACACATGCAAATTTAAAGAGATTTACATACGATCTTTAACAGATTCTCTCCTTTATTTCTATAAAGGTGGCATCGCAATCAGTATAAATATGAGAGGCATTCTCTCCGCATACCCCATCCAGGTTGTTGTCACAAGGTTCCCCGCTTGCATGGCGTCGCGAGGTGGGAAGGGCATTGGGGCCGGACGCAATACCAAGGTTGTTGGTCCACAAGATAGCAGCAAGAGAAAGAAGAGAGGGGGGGGGAGGACGAAAAAAAAGAGAAAAAGCAAAAAAAAAAAAGAGGAAAAAAAGAAAGAAAAGAGCACGAAGACAAAGTGGTGTAAATTTAATGAGTTGGGGGGGGGGGCAAAATGTCCCTGCCCCCCTCTAAAACTGATAAATCGAGAATGTGTTGAGAAATACAAAAATTTTTTGGCAAAATTTGTTGCCCCCCTCTAGAAAAAATCCTGGCGACGCCCATGCCCGCTTGTGTTTCACACGGCCTACTGACGGGCGCTATTTCTGATCGACATACATTTGAAATGTGATGCTGGACTTCCTTGACTCGTTATGGACAAACAACACATACCTGTAGAAGCTTGATGAGATTTAGACATGAACTATATCAGATTGTCTCCTTCAGTTAAACAAAAGTTCATGGTGGCATCGCTACCGGTTAAAAAATTTGAGGCATTTTCCCGGCATTACCCCGTCCTACAACAAAGCCCAAGTCCATTGTTTTTACAAGTCAGCTCCCTGTTTATTCAATGTCTTCAACTAAGTCAGTTATCATACAGACAATCATGCTCTGCCATACTCAACAAAAGAAAGAGAATTACCAGCACTACTTTTACAGTATTCCTCTCGATTAATATTTTTTTTCAATGTCTGTTATGAAACACCATAGTAGCAAATGCTGTGCTGAATCTTGTGTTGAATGAGTCAAAAAAATTAATTTTTCCAATGATTTTGTTCAATAAAACACCCCTTTATAGCTATATAATGGAATGTCCATCTTGTAAAAAGTCAAAAACATCTCCATATAAATATATTGAGATTGGCGCGTGCGTCGCGCTTTCTCCGTGATGTTTGTTTCTGGATGCTTCAGCTCGGATATTATCAGCATCCAGATTCCAACCGTTCTTAAAGCTACAGTCCATCATTTGCAGCTATCCAAAAAGTAACTGACGTAATTATTGTTGAAAAACATACTTGGTTGAAAGATATTAAGGGGACTAAACTCCCTGTGAAATTATCCTTTCTGGCAAGCTGTCATTTTGAAGAAATCAACGAAAGAAGGCCTTTCCAACGGTGCGTCTAAGATGCACTGTTGCAAATTTCCATCAGTTTGTTTTTGAATTCAGCGAAGGTGCGCAAGCGTTGGAAGGACGCACATGCGCGCGCGGTTTCTATAATTCGTCGGATAGGTGCACGACATTGCGTAGCTGCAATCGGCTCAGTGAGAACGTGTCTCGGACGCTGAATTCAGGCCCAATTCAAAACATGATTCAGCAACTTTTGATTTGAAATCGAGATCCTAGAATGCTGTTTTTCTCGGAATACAGCTGACGAGCTCTGAGCTGAAACTTCATCAGTTTAGTTGTTCAGCACCCTTTTTTAGATTTTGAGCACTCTTGTTGCTTCAAACAAACAGAATGCACAAATCACAAATGATGGATTGTACCTTTAAACTGAGTGTTAAAACTGGCCCAGCACACATTTATTCTCTTATTCTTTAGGTCAACTAGGCCTGCACCCACTTTGACTCATAATTGAACGCTTCATCAGAAACCTCTTTCAATCGCATGCATAAATTACACATTGCCAGGAATAAGCAAATATGATTGGATGCCAGAGTTGTAATGACTCGAGTCAATGACTCGAATTGAGTCCGACTCGAGTCACACATCTTGGCGACTTGACTTGATTTCCAAATGATCGATTGACTCGACTCGAGTCCCTGCGAGCATACGACTTGACTAGAGCCCCTCATCAGATGACTATATCCGGCTTTCAAAAAATAATTATATTTCTCTATAATCAGTTCAGTTTTGGATGTTGCAATTTGGTTTTGATGTCGGCGTAAAATTATTCCAGACAGTTTAAATCTTCATAATAAACTGGTGCCTTGTGTTCCTTCTTGTATTCCATCATTATATTAGATGGTGTTCGTGTGTTATCAGTGACTAGAATTGACAGAAATACAAAGTAGATTGTGTATCATTAATCATTTGTTGGCCTTTACCTTTTTGATTGGTAGATATTGATGGTGCATTCTTTTGGGTTGTTGATGGGTACGTGTCCAGAGCCAGATATCTGTTGCATTAAAGGTAGGGTCTAGATCATTTGTCATTTTGCATTTTATTTTGAACAACAAAAGTACTCAAATTCTAAAGACGGGTGTTTAACAACTACATGTATCCTGATGAAGCTCTGTGAATACTACATATTCCAAGAAAAGAAAATTCTAGGATCTCAGTTTCAATTCAAAAGTGGCCACGTCATGTTTTGAATTGCGCCGGAAATGAGCATCCAGGACACATTCTCTTTCAGCCGATAGCAGCTACGTGGTCACGTACTGACCTGACGAATAAATAGCAACCGCCCGCCCGTGTGCCTCGTGTCAACTCTTGTGTGTGCACCCATTCAGGGATTCGCCAAATTACGAACCAACTACTAACGGAAATTTCCAAAAATGTGACACTTGACGCATCATGTTTTATTGTTTTCTTCACAATGACAGCATGCCAGAAAGAAAAATGTCACTAGTTTGCTATCTTTAAACCAAGTAAGGTTTTCAACAATAATTTTGTCAGTTTACCCTTTGGATAGCTGCAATAAGGTGTTTCACGGTAATATGCGCCATCTTTTTTGCGGGGCAAAAAGAACATAGTTTGCTAGATGCGGGCGCATTTTGAAATGAACGCATAATGACTTGGAAGCACCAAACTTTTCCATTGACGATACGTACAAAGCAATGCGTGTAAAATTGCCCCGCGGGCAAGATGGCGCATATTACCGTGAAACACCTGATTGAGCTACATGTACATGTACCAGTACCTTTAAAGCTGACTGTCACCATTGATTGACAGAGCTCTGCAAATGGTATCATGCCTGAAAAATGGGAATAAAATGTCTGTCATTACACAACGTCAAATCCCCTTTGACCATCTGATTGGCGGTCATTGATCACATGACTTCATCCCAACCCAAGGCCTGGCCACACCACAAAAACAGAAGTTTCATCCAGTGGTAAATAGAAGTTCCACTGCATGGTCACACTATTGTACTCTATAGACTGGCAATGACTAGTGCACGTCTGTACAATCCGAGGGACTGTGAGTGATCCGAAGGCCGAGGGATATAGGACCCTCTTCTGGTCACTCACAGGCCCGAGGGGGGCATTGACATGCACTAGTGAGTGACCAAATTATGCCACATGAGTTTTATAACACACCTCTGTCCAAATATAAAATAAGAGTTTTTAATTTGAACTGTTTAATGCAACAATTAACTCACTCGGAGTTAAACCAACTGGTTCTTTTCAGAACCACACTCACACAAAAGATATCATTCCCATGGTGTTGCAAACCTCCCATTCATTGATCATGTCCACAATGCACACCATGCAAACCTACGGTCTCATTTGACTCATAAGCAATTCAACAATAAGCAATTAAACGCAATACGTGAAAGTTGAAACAGAGGGTAATGTAACCAGTCCAAACATTTGAATATAGTGCCCTATCGGGCACTATACTCTGGAAATTACGCATACGTGATGTCTTGATGCATGTCTAGTTCCGCTGACGCAAATTTCATGCGCTAGCCTATATTAGTGAACCACACATGGCTGTGTTTCAGCCATCCATGATAAAGAACCAGCAAGAGATGTGTTATAAATGATTAGGCAAAAAAAAAATAAAATAGTTCTGCTTTTAATAGATTACATGCCTTTCAAACATAGGGTCGGTCGGTCGAAAAACATTTTTTTTTTGCCAATTTTTTTTATGCAGATTGAATGGGGTATGCAATTATATGCGAAGTTTTAGCCTGAACTATTTCCTTTGCACTTCGAAAGCTATACACGAAATGGCAACAAAAAGGGCATAAAACCTACATGTACCTTTAACTATTGTTAATATATTTCAGTTTAATAATTTCAAAAAATAATGGAAAATTCAGGTCGTTCGCACCATATGAACAACGCTAGTCAAGACACGGGGAGCTATGGCCAAAACTCTGAGGTGTATGATGTGTGGCGAGCGGCCCACCATGGGCCGACAGACCTATTTTTACGGTCAAAAATTTCGGGAAACACGCGACATGTATTACTCCATAATACATCTAGGAGTAGTGCGATCTCAAAATGAACTCTTGAACACAGAAAATACATACACAGACAAAGCTAGATCAATTCTGTAAATTAACTTGCAAAAATGTTCTCTCTCCATCGGTGTTTTCTTGGCATTTTTACGATGTCGAATCCGACCAGTTGACAGTGGCCTGCACTGCTAGCGCGCTATCGGTCGCATACCGTAGCTATGGACTGGTTACCGCATTTCATCATGTCTTCTAAATTGGCCCCTGCGCAGCGCGGCGGGAACCAGTCGTCGCCACATGATTATAGTCACCGTGACATCGAATTGCAAAGTAGTACGTTATATCGCGAAGCGACTTTGTAAACATATATTTGTGAAGACAGAAAAGACAACAAGATTTTAGTTTTATTTATTCAATCTCTTTTTGTTTGTTTTTGGAATTGCCGATAAAATTTTTACGGTCGCAGCCTAAAAATAGGGTTGGCCGGGTAACGGGAAGCAGAGCTATCAACTATTCTTTTTTTGGCCTTATAACTTTACCTCATAAATATTCATCAGGTAACTGCAGCATTTCATTGGTCAATTCCAGCAACTCAACCATGTGAAAGTTTTTACTATTTCCCCGCGTGTTTGTGCGCGCATAAAAACCAGGGAGGTACTATCACATACCTGGGTCGCAGCCTTATATTTGTTCCAGAACTGTGTTATCTCTTTACCAACGATGCATACGCTTTACATGCGTACCGTGGAGATCACAGTACAAGTAAGGAAAGTTGTGCTAGTCTGTTACATGTACATATGACATACATCAAAATGGTGACCGGTGGGGCTGACTTATAATGACGACTTATGTGGCGGCTGCCACTTATTTTCTGGCGGCCCCACATATAAGTGGCGGCCGCTGTACAAGAAAATATTTTCACACGCACCACAAAAATATATTCACACTCATTGAGTGGCACTATCTGTCTTCCGTATGTGCGCGTCCCTCAGTTGTAGATGCTTTTCGCCGTGACGCTTTTTGAACTGCCATGACGTGCTTAAGTTGTTTGCGTATCTTAAGTTGTACTTGCGCGCTGCATTTAGAGTACACTTTAAAATTCAATCCATTTATTTTGATTGTGTTCTACAAACACGCACATAAAATCAAAATGTCTGCGCCCAGAGCGGCTTCAAAGCATCTCCACGCGCAAGAATGAGGAGTTAGCGCTCTAGTAATTTAATATAGCTCTATAGATGCAGTAGGCTTATACTCTGGAAATTATGCACGCGATGTCTCAAAGCGCATCTAGCATGTCTAGTTCAGGCTGACGCAAGTTTCATACACTAGCCTATAGATCTTAGTGAATCACACGTGACCGCGTTTTAGCCAACCAGGATAAATAACAAGCAGGAGGTGTGTTTAAATGTATATATAGCCATGTTCATGGGTGTAGTCATGGCTGTGTTGTGGTTTTATCATGTTTATTGTGTGCTTGTGCCGATCAACCAATCAGATTATTCCTCAATTATTCGACATGTTCGAAGAATAATCTGATTGGCTGATCGGCACAAGCACACAATACAGCCGTGCATGACAGTACAGCGGCACTTGACAGTTTTTCTGAAGAAGCCACTGAAATCATCAACATTTTTCATATTTTAGTAATTTTTATTCTGTTTCAAGTCAATCATTGGCTTCGTGAATGACATGACTGAGTGCAAACTATGAAGTATGTTTTATGGAATCTGGGTTGGGATACTACAAAATAATAGGAAAAAAATAACCATTTTGTGGGGGCCATCTTTTTAGGGTGTCTTACAATCTCACATAAATTTAAGACGTAGTTTTGTCTCCAGCGTTACATGTGAATTCCTGATGAGCATGTCAGCTGGAGTTACTTAAGCTAGGCCGGCCCCAAGAAAGAGCTACTGACAGGATTGAGGTCGTGTTGTTACAGGCCCCTCAGCTTTAGCTTAGCCCCATAAATGTGGCCAATTTACTGGACTACCTCCGTCAATATAGGCCACACCCGCATAATATACCCAAACATTTAGGACTTTGTAATAATTGGATTTTCACATTCAGACTTTGTTTGTAGTTTATTTCATTCTCTTTAGCAATCTGCAATGGAAAAGAAGTATCTGCTTGCTCAGATGTCTACTTTTCGTGTAATTTCCAGGCTCATTTGCACTCATTTTTATATCTTTAGTCAAGGCACACGTGGCAACCCAGACCTGCCACGTCCACTCCGTGGTCTTTTTTTGTGCTAGCATTGGACCTTACGTGTGCATTGCGCATGATCTTTTCGATGTTGGAATTTAGATACAAACGTGTGCAAACAAGCTTGGAAATTACACGCAAAGTAGACGTCTGAGAAAGCAGATACTTCTTTTGCATTGCTAGTAAGGGTGTGTGTGCTTCTAACACGTAAATAAACTACAAAGTCTACTCTCAGCTCAGTCTTTTATAGTTTCTTCTAATTAGAGTCAAGGGTGTTTTTTATCATTCAAAAATCGGACTTCAGAAAGAATTTCCATACCTGGACATCACTTGACTTTAGAAAAAATTCTAATTGTTTTCTTAATAGGAAATGCTTCAATATTTTCCTAGCCCAGGTGGACTCCCTTATTACCGCAGTCGTAATAATCACATTCATCCCAATCCACACTCCACAGACTGGCCACTTGCACAAAAACAGAAGTTTAATGCAGTGGTAAATTTAGTTCCACTGCACGGTCACACTATTTATTTCACTGGTCAGTTTATTGTATAGGCATTGCGAAGTCTTTAAAAATGTTTGTACTTGATGTGACGTGCAGGAAATAATGCATGAGGGCATATAGGGCATGCAGTCTTCAAAATACGCATCATGTAGGCCCTTCAGGCTGGAGCACGGCCTGTGAGACTCTTCAGTGTTTGTCTTCAGTTACACCCTCTGAGTTTGCAAACTGTTAAGGTTTTTGCTGGCTTATTTCAGGTTTCTCATTAGATGGCTTAACCGAACCGACCTGACCCAAAAATCGTAAAGGCAAACCAAAACCAAGCCAAGTCGACCCGACTGAAATGATGGGAAAACCGACCGACCAAATCCGAACCGAAGTCGATTTGGGGACGGGTCGGTTTCTGTTTTATGTCAGGTTTGCAC
The DNA here is from genome assembly GCF_015706575.1 of Patiria miniata. Taxonomy (NCBI): domain Eukaryota; kingdom Metazoa; phylum Echinodermata; class Asteroidea; order Valvatida; family Asterinidae; genus Patiria; species Patiria miniata. The sequence continues at coordinate 12,971,505 of NW_024037055.1, forward strand.
AACATAAAGGCATTCCTAAGTTTACTTTGGTACGTGTAGCACACTTAAGCTATGTGCATTGGTCAAGGACAATAAATTATGGTAACAGCAATTGTTCAGGTCCCACCAACACTAACCAATCACAATTGTTCTACATGGCCGTACCCAAAACTGTTTCTTGTTTTTATTTCTAAAGTACATGTACATTTCTTTTTGGAAAGAATGTCCCTTCAGTAGTCTGGTTGCTTGACTTGGGAAAATGTGTAGAAACAGAGATGCTACATTGTAGGTACCGGTACTAGATGTTTCTTTTGGACACAGTTAATTGAAGCAGCTGCAGTACTAAAGGGATGTTGGACTGGTTCCGTGTGCCAGTCTATTTTCTTGTATTGCATACATGTGTGTTTCTACAATCTTAAGGTTTGGGATTATCATACACAGTGTTGAGAGTCCCAAATCTTCAGACTACGATGGGCGGGCCCATGCAGCTGAAGTTTGGACAATCTGTACATATGTTGGGATGGTCCCAACTATAAGCTGCACTGTGTTAAACTATCCTAAGATTTGGGATTATCATACACAGTATTGAGAGTCCCAAATTTTCGGACTATGATGATGGGTACAGATTAAGTTTTAGCCGCAATTCCTTTTTTTTTAATCTGTTCTTTTTTCCGGCTTAAAAAAAAAAAACACTGAAAAAAGAGAAGAAAAACTGTGGAAATGCGTTGATTTTTACCTCATTAGCGCTCTCGAGTTGAGTAAATGTAGGCCTTGGGCACGCATGTCACAACGTTTTCCGTTGAAGTCAGGTAGTCTTAAAAACAAGTCTTTTGTTGTTGCCGAGCCTGCATGCGATACAGGTGGCCAATGTACTTGCACTCAGTATACAACAGAGCACGCGTCGAAATCAATTCTATCATTTCAGTTATCGGTGGTTTCCGATCGCAGTGATATACATGTATGTGAATACAAAAAATGCCAGGTACCAACCATGTTTTCGTCACGTCATGTACACTGTACACTGACAGTAATGTGGAATGGTGCATGTTTCATCTAGAAAACGTTGGAAATTCGGGTAGGCCAAATAAAAAATAGGAATATGGAAAAATTCAAAGTGATTGAACGAACCAACAGCTTAGACATAATAGAGTTAAAGGCCACAGCAGCAAAATAAAAAATAATAAATGGAACTGGGTTTAGCTACAAGAGAAAGATGACAACAGGGACTTTGTGTCAGAGTGGCTTTTTCACAAAAAATAGAATTCCGTTTTTTTCAAGCAGCTGTTCCAGTTTTTTCAATCAGACCCTGTTCCGTTTTTTTTTTTCAAGCAGACCCTGTAGCATCTCTGGTTGGGACCATCCCAACATATCGTCGCTTTGCTCACGAAGTGACAAAAACCTCAAAATTTGACAAAAGTTCACTCTGAGATAATCGCATTTGAAGTTATTCATTTTTTCAAAAGACATTTTCGAACACTTTGCAGTAACAGAATTCAGTTTTTGCATTGTCCGATAGGATATGATTTGCTCTTTGTTATTTCATAATTGTTTGTTAGAAATAGTTAGTAATTAAACAGTAATTCATTAATAAAACTTTTTTGCACTTCGTGAGAACATCAATATTTTGGGTACCATTATTTTGCCAATTAGTTTGTACACAGTTTTTGTCACTTCGTGGGATCATGAATCGCGGAGGCTTTACTTATTTTGTACTTTTTTCGACGCAACATACTTGTTAATTTTGCGCATCACGACAGTTGAGCGAGGGCGCGTGTGTTCTTTTTCAACATCGTTCACGCGCGCGCGTGTATGCTCCCATCCTGCCGTGTGTAAACCATTGTATAATTATTTTGTGTGTTCTGGCCCTGCTCACGAGCTGACTCTTTGTCACTTCGTGGGAACATGAATCGCAGAGGCTTTACTTATTTGTAAGTTTATGTACAAATTGTTTCTCATAATCCACGCTTTAATTTGTTAATAGATGAATTATACAATGATCAATTTTAAAATACTTACAAGCATGACTGGCTCACTGCCCCTATTGGTTTATGCATGAACTGTATTGGTTGGTTGTTTTCTGTACCCTTGGTGCAATGCGAATGTCAATCAGGTTTATTGAGAGTCCCAAATGCTCAGACTATAGGCTTGCCCTGCCATTTGCCTTGTCAGTGATCGTGGGTGCGTTCACAAATCTGTTAAAATATTCAAAAGTTAATCCACCAAAAATGAAACGTGACACAGTTTTTCCTTAATCATTGACAAACAGGACTTCCAATTGTGGGCCGGTGATCCAAAGAACCATGGATGCACAATCTGAAGCAGCCAGCCAAAGGACTGATGACCCTACCATGATGCAACAATCTGCAGCAGCCTACCAACGGACTGATGTCCCCACCACAATGCAACAATCTGAAGCAGCCTGCCAATGGCCTGATGTCCCTACCACGATGCAACAATCTGAAGCAGCCTACCAACAGACTGATGTCCCCACCACAATGCAACAATCTGAAGCAGCCTGCCAACGGACTAATGTCCCTTCCATAATGCAACAATCTGCAGCAGCCTACGAACAGACTAATGTCCCCACCACAATGCAACAATCTGCAGCAGCCTACCAACCGACTTATGTCCCTTCCATGATGCAACAATCTGCAGCAGCCTACCAACGGACTAATGTCCCTTCCATAATGCAACAATCTGCAGCAGCCTACGAACAGACTAATGTCCCCACCACAATGCAACAATCTGCAGCAGCCTACCAACCGACTTATGTCCCTTCCATGACGCAACAATCTGCAGCAGCCTACCAACGGACTAATGTCCCCACCACAATGCAACAATCTGCAGCAGCCTACCAACAAACTTATGTCCCTTCCATGATGCAACAATCTGCAGCAGCCCACCAACGGACTAATGTCCCTTCCATAATGCAACAATCTGCAGCAGCCTACCAACGGACTAATGTCCCTTCCATGATGCAACAATCTGCAGCAGCCTACCAACGGACTTATGTCCCACCCATGATGCAACAATCTGCAGCAGCCTACCAACGGACTAATGTCCCTTCCATGATGCAACAATCTGCAGCAGCCTACCAACGGACTAATGTCCCCACCACAATTCAACAATCTGCAGCAGCCTACCAACAAACTTATGTCCCTTCCATGATGCAACAATCTGGAGCAGCCTACCAACGGACTGATGTCCCCACCACGATGCCACAATCTGCAGCAGCCTACCAACGGACTAATGTCCCTTCCATGATGCAACAATCTGAAGCAGCCAGCCAATGGACTGATGTCCCCACCACGATGGAACAATCTGCAGCAGCCTACCAACGGACTAATGTTCCTTCCATGATGCAACAATCTGCAGCAGCCTACCAACAGACTAATGTCCCTTCCATGATGCAACAATCTGAAGCAGCCTACCAACAGACTAATGTCCCTTCCATGATGCAACAATCTGAAGCAGCCTACCAACGGATGGATGTCCCTACCACGATGGAACAGGAGGCTCAGGTACCTGCTGCATTAGGTAAGTACGTAGTAGCTTTACCCGGTGAGTAAAAAAAAAGAGGAAACCCAAATGGTGCCCCTATTTAAAAAAAAAAAAAGTACTGCATGTAGTGCTTTTCAGATCTAGGATATGAAAGCCCAATTAATAAGTTTTTATTTAGTGATAGGACCATTCAAATTGCTCATGTACTTTTCCAGGTTTAGGAATTTTGAAGGCAAACACCATTTTTTAAGCTTTTCCACAGATCACAAAGGTTAGTGATATTTTAGCAAAACGAAAACTATTCCCATATCAATTAAACACATCAGAACATTCTCATAACCATGGTAACTGGCACTAATCATAACATTTATTGAGTGTTGAAACATACATGTATGAGTTATCGACAAGAAATATCGTACAAATACTGTTCAAATCATTTTTGCGAATCAGTATTTATGGCGTTTGGCTGTACATGTACATGTTTATCAGAAGTTGGCTGGCAAATTTTGCATTTTGAAAATTTCAACATTTTCGGCAAAAATAAACCTGGCGCGAAGTGCTTAAAATATGAGGCTTTATACTGTCAATAGTTTATTGTTTTGCCCTAGCTGCCTTCTTCTTGGCTACCCCAGAGACTTATGGGATTAATTATTCTGATATCATTTTCAGGGTGCGACATATGGTTTCATTTTTAATACTGAAATATCACATGCCAAATGTGATTCGTGGACAAGGTTAAAAACGGTGTTTGTCTTCAAAACTGCAAAAGTGCATGAGCAATTTGAATGTTTCTTTCACTAACAGAAAGCTTAGTAATTTAGCTTTCATATCCTAGATCTGGAAAGTGCTACATGCACAACTTTTTCAAAAAATAGGGGGCGCCATTTGGCCTAAAAAAAAATGTCTCCGGTTTCTGGTATGCGCGCGCGTCGCCGTAGCCATGCGCGTCGGCAAAATGAAAAAGTTTTTTTCAATGAAAGATGATGTCTCAAAACCGCCAAACTCACTGGTTTGACTGGAATCCTGCTGCTGCACAATTTTAACGTGTTTTTAGATTGGGTTATGGTCGAGAATAAGCTTTATGTGGCCTCTCTGGACTCCCATATATTTGCACTAAGTTTAGTCGGGCACTATTTGCAGTCATCAGCCGACATTTGAAGCAAAAAAATCAGGTAAAAAAAAAAAAAAAAAGCCGTGTCGCCGCACCACTTTTTGGGCAAGCTCCATACCAGAAACCGGAGACTTTTTTTTTGGCATTTGGGTTTCTTTTTTTTTACTCGCCCTGTAGTTGCTTGTAGTCGGTTTTTTACCTTTAGTGGAGGGGCATTTACCACCCTCCCCTCCCCACCTCACCCGAAGATTTAAGACATGCATGTACTGGTAGATGTTGCCTGGTATTTTTGTACTTTTTTGTCTATTAATTGTCAGTATTAATTGTCAGATTGAATAAAAAATGTTTTTCTTCTATGAAAGGTACAGAGCCCCTAAAGGGACATATAATATTATTTTTTGTTATCTTGTGCACACGAAATAATATCTCATGCGCACGACATAATTATATATAAGGAGCTAGCTGGCTGCACGTGGCGTGCACAAAATCAGACCATTTTGTTTGTAACAAAAGCAGCGTGTTTATTTTGGAGGGGGCGTAATCATAAATGCAGCCACTATGTTACATGTTAAGTCAGATAGGATGGGGATTTTTGATGAATGTGAGACTGCCTTTTTGAGAGAGAGAAGTGTTTTATAGCTAAAAATTCATAAGATGGAATTTGCCCCCCCCCCCCGGGATTAATACGTCGGTAAAGGGCCAAACCTACTTATGTTTTATAGCTAAGAAAACAGCGAGGAAGAATTGGTATATGTGCAGGTAAACTTGGGGAATAATCAATTGATAAAAATTGCTGCCGACGCGTGATCGTGAATTAAAGTTATCAGCTGACCTTGTACCAATACATTGCGCACAAAGGCCTCAGCACAAACAATGTAACATTACTAAGCCACAATTGCCATGCTCTCTTGCAGATCTGTTCAATTCTGTCAAATTTGCAAAAAGCGTAAACATGACGCTAAGATAATTTCTTGAGCTGAAGGCTAAAAAAGTATGCCTTATGGTAAACACCTATCAGACAATCAGCTGTCCAACATTGAACTGATTGTTCTAGGTGGGGACCTAGGCTTATTCCCATCCTTAGAAAACCTAAAGGTCTACATCCTTCGCCATTGCCACCAGTGGCTAGGCCAGTGGGTTATTAGGGGCACCAGCAGTTTATGAGGGGGCACCAAGGACAGACCCAACAACATTTCCCCCAAATGTCCATGCCACCACAAGGGCTTCAAGTTTGAAAAGGGGAGGGGGGGGGGGGGGGCTCTTTAACGATAGAGGGCACTCTTTTTTCCTATTAATTTGTTGACTTTTCATACAGCAGTGCGTCTCAGGGAAGACAAAAATAGTAATCTACATTCATCTTCGGTGTAATAACTCACAAAATCCTTTAAAAATACACTTACTTTGGCAAGCTGGAAATCTCAGTTTTTCTGTGAGGGCAGGGGGGGGGGGAGGGGGTTGGCACTAAGAATTTGTCCAAGGCCCCCCTTGGCTACGCCACTGATTCCCACTCATCAGCGAAAATGAGACTCTGTTTAAAATTGACAGGGAGAATAAAACCGTCTAACTTGCATCCATTCAAACTGCTGATGCTGATAACGACTCCCAATGTCCTATATATAGCGTTTAAATCAACTTAAATTCACGTCGGCAATTGTCTTGGAATTTTCTAACAATAAAACCAACATCAATTGATGATTCCCTGAAGTTTGCGTGCACATACCGGTTCTTCCTCTATTTACTTAGCATAAAACACTTAGGCCTATCTTTCTCAACAAAGGCCAAGTTTGACAAAATTAATCATGATAGCGCCCCCCCCCCCAAAAAAAATCCATGTCCTAACTGACTTGACATGTAATGTATAGTGCATGCATTATTTCACCCCCTCCCAATAAACATGTTGCTTTCGTTACACACAAACTCGTCCGATTTTGTTCATGCTGCACATGCAGCTAGCTCCTTGTGTATAATTGTCTCGTGCGCACGGCATAATTATATCGTGTGCACAAGATAACAAAAAGAATTTGAATGTCCCTTTTTATAGGGGCTCCGTAGAAAGGCAATGTTTCCAAGAACAGACGACAAATAGAGATGGAATTGAGTACAGGCATCATTTTGTGGACTGTTACATGTATTTTATTGATTTTTTTATTCCTGCTTTTGATTGTAGATTCCCCACAACGAACTGGAACCATCGGAAACAGCGGCACAATCAGTGGTAGCAAAAACTCTATCATTGTTGGTTCAACTGGAGTCAATATCAGTTACGTCTTCCCGTTGCAGGGACCAGGTAAATGTAATCTTGTTCTTTAAGATGAAAGTAATTTGATATTAAATCTAAATTGAAATTTGTTTTTTTTTTGGGGGGGGGGGGGGGGGGGGGAGATGATATCTATATATATAAGAGAGAGTTTAACTCGGCCTCCCAGACGATGTTTGCTCATGAAAGGATCCGAGACCGCGAGCTCCCGCGGCGCCAAAATCGCTTCACGTCCGTGGAAAAATGCGGAGGGTGTCTTCCACCGGGTCGGACACCTTGTGTCGTCCTGATTTTCCCGTATGGACCGGCGATCCGTTTTGTTGATTTTTCGTGACTGCATTTTGCGCAGGAATTTGCCGTCGTGTGCACTTTCACGTTGACTGCCTGTCCGCCCCCTGTGCTGGCTTTTTCTACGTGTCTAGACTGTGCGAGGTCAGCGGCTTCGACGTAGGGGTTGCGTTTACGTGTTCTACTTGACTGTTTTGCAAAAGAGTTCACCAAACGGTAGCATGGGGTGACCTTGGCAAAATATTTTTTCTCCATGGTGCGTGGCCACCAAGTGTCCCTGTTCTCTCATATGCTTCGCTTGCCGCCCCTGTGCCGAGTGCAACGAATACTCAGAAGGACCACACATTAGTATGCCTTGCGCAGTCTGAAGAAAATCGAAAGTCTACACTGCGTAGTACTTTCTGAGCTATGCATAAAACCGTCGATGGCAACGCGTACTGCAGCCTGCTACACACCCTGGAAACGAGGTTGGGTCTACGGTGCTCGCTATTTGCAGCACAAGCATGTGACGTGTATAGTGCTCTGTTATGGAACGCCAAAGAGGCGTTTAATGTGATCATCGAATCGGTGATACACTTTTGCAATCGGCGATGCGTATTCACGATCGGTGATGGACTTTCGCGATCGGTGATGGACTTTTACCTGTGATGCATATTCACGATCGGTGATGGACTTTCGTGTTCGGTGATGGACTTTTGCAATCGGTGATGCGTATTCACGATCGGTGATGGACTTTCGTGTTCGGTGATGGACTTTTACGGGTGATGCATATTCAGGATCGGTGATGGACTTTCGTGTTCGGTGATGGACTTTTACAGATGATGCATATTCACGATCGGTGATGGACTTTCGTGTTCGGTGATGGACTTTTGCAATCGGTGATGCATATTCACGATCGGTGATGGACTTTCGTGTTCGGTGATGGACTTTTACTTGTGATGCATATTCACGATCGGTGATGGACTTTCGTGTTCGGTGATGGACTTTTACAGGTGATGCATATTCAGGATCGGTGATGGACTTTTACAGGTGATGCATATTCACGATCGGTGATGGACTTTCGTGTTCGGTGATGGACTTTTACAGGTGATGCATATTCACGATCGGTGATGGACTTACGCGATCGGTGATGGACTTTTACAGGTGATGCATATTCACGATCGGTGATGGACTTTCGTGTTCGGTGATGGACTTTTACAGGTGATGCATATTCAGGATCGGTGATGGACTTTCGTGTTCGGTGATGGACTTTTACAGGTGATGCATATTCACGATCGGTGATGGACTTTCGTGTTCGGTGATACACTTTTGCAATTGGTGATGCATATTCACGATCGGTGATGGACTTTCGTGTTCGGTGATGGACTTTTACAGGTGATGCATATTCACGATCGGTGATGGACTTTCGCGATCGGTGATGGACTTTTACAGGTGATGCATATTCACGATCGGTGATGGACTTTCGTGTTCGGTGATGGACTTTTACAGGTGATGCATATTCACGATCGGTGATGGACTTTCGTGTTCGGTGATGGACTTTTACAGGTGATGCATATTCAGGATCGGTGATGGACTTTCGTGTTCGGTGATGGACTTTTACAGGTGATGCATATTCACGATCGGTGATGGACTTTCGTGTTCGGTGATGGACTTTTACAGGTGATGCATATTCACGATCGGTGATGGACTTTCGTGTTCGGTGATGGACTTTTACAGGTGATGCATATTCAGGATCGGTGATGGACTTTCGTGTTCGGTGATGGACTTTTACAGGTGATGCATATTCACGATCGGTGATGGACTTTCGTGTTCGGTGATGGACTTTTACAGGTGATGCATATTCACGATCGGTGATGGACTTTCGTGTTCGGTGATACACTTTTACAGGTGTTGCATATTCACGATCGGTGATGGACTTTCGTGTTCGGTGATACACTTTTGCAATCGGTGATGCATATTCACAATCGGTGATGAACTTTCGCGATCGATGATGGACTTTTACCTGTGATGCATATTCAGGATCGGTGGTGGACTTTCGTGTTCGGTGATGGACATTTACAGGTGATGCATATTCACGATCGGTGATGGACTTTCGTGTTCGGTGATACACTTTTGCAATCGGTGATGCATATTCACGATCGGTGATGGACTTTCGCGATCGGTGATGGACTTTTACCTGTGATGCATATTCACGATCGGTGATGGACTTTCGTGTTCGGTGATGGACTTTTGCAATCGGTGATGCGTATTCACGATCGGTGATGGACTTTCGTGTTCGGTGATGGACTTTTACGGGTGATGCATATTCAGGATCGGTGATGGACTTTCGTGTTCGGTGATGGACTTTTACAGATGATGCATATTCACGATCGGTGATGGACTTTCGTGTTCGGTGATGGACTTTTGCAATCGGTGATGCATATTCACGATCGGTGATGGACTTTCGTGTTCGGTGATGGACTTTTACTTGTGATGCATATTCACGATCGGTGATGGACTTTCGTGTTCGGTGATGGACTTTTACAGGTGATGCATATTCAGGATCGGTGATGGACTTTTACAGGTGATGCATATTCACGATCGGTGATGGACTTTCGTGTTCGGTGATGGACTTTTACAGGTGATGCATATTCACGATCGGTGATGGACTTACGCGATCGGTGATGGACTTTTACAGGTGATGCATATTCACGATCGGTGATGGACTTTCGTGTTCGGTGATGGACTTTTACAGGTGATGCATATTCAGGATCGGTGATGGACTTTCGTGTTCGGTGATGGACTTTTACAGGTGATGCATATTCACGATCGGTGATGGACTTTCGTGTTCGGTGATACACTTTTGCAATTGGTGATGCATATTCACGATCGGTGATGGACTTTCGTGTTCGGTGATGGACTTTTACAGGTGATGTATATTCACGATCGGTGATGGACTTTCGCGATCGGTGATGGACTTTTACAGGTGATGCATATTCACGATCGGTGATGGACTTTCGTGTTCGGTGATGGACTTTTACAGGTGATGCATATTCACGATCGGTGATGGACTTTCGTGTTCGGTGATGGACTTTTACAGGTGATGCATATTCAGGATCGGTGATGGACTTTCGTGTTCGGTGATGGACTTTTACAGGTGATGCATATTCACGATCGGTGATGGACTTTCGTGTTCGGTGATGGACTTTTACAGTTGATGCATATTCACGATCGGTGATGGACTTTCGTGTTCGGTGATGGACTTTTACAGGTGATGCATATTCAGGATCGGTGATGGACTTTCGTGTTCGGTGATGGACTTTTACAGGTGATGCATATTCACGATCGGTGATGGACTTTCGTGTTCGGTGATGGACTTTTACAGGTGATGCATATTCACGATCGGTGATGGACTTTCGTGTTCGGTGATACACTTTTACAGGTGTTGCATATTCACGATCGGTGATGGACTTTCGTGTTCGGTGATACACTTTTGCAATCGGTGATGCATATTCACAATCGGTGATGAACTTTCGCGATCGATGATGGACTTTTACCTGTGATGCATATTCAGGATCGGTGGTGGACTTTCGTGTTCGGTGATGGACATTTACAGGTGATGCATATTCACGATCGGTGATGGACTTTCGTGTTCGGTGATACACTTTTGCAATCGGTGATGCATATTCACGATCGGTGATGGACTTTCGCGATCGGTGATGGACTTTTACCTGTGATGCATATTCCCGATCGGTGATGGACTTTCGTGTTCGGTGATGGACTTTTACAGGTGATGCATATTCAGGATCGGTGATGGACTTTCGTGTTCGGTGATGGACTTTTACAGGTGATGCATATTCACGATCGGTGATCGACTTTCGTGTTTGGTGATACACTTTTGCAATCGGTGATGCATTTTCACGATCGGTGATGGACTTTCGCAATCGGTGATGGACTTTTACCTGTGATGCATATTCACAATCGGTGATGGACTTTCGTGTTCGGTGATGGACTTTTACAGGTGATGCATATTCACGATCGGTGATGGACTTTCGTGTTCGGTGATGGACTTTTACAGGTGATGCATATTCACGATCGGTGATGGACTTTCATGTTCGGTGATACACTTTTGCAATCGGTGATGCATATTCACGATCGGTGATGGACTTTCGCGATCGGTGATGGACTTTTACCTGTGATGCATATTCATGATCGGTGATGGACTTTCGTGTTCGGTGATGGACTTTTGCAATCGGTGATGCATATTCACGATCGGTGATGGACTTTCGTGTTCGGTGATGGACTTTTACAGGTGATGCATATTCACGATCGGTGATGGACTTTCGCGATCGGTGATGAACTTTTATACTACATAAACATGGAAACTGATTGTCAGTTTCACAAGCTACTGAGAGTCACTAATTTTCTTTGGTACAACTATTAGCCAAGTCAAAATATTAATTGTTGACACAATTGGAGGACACTATTTATGGTTAAGTCTTGTAATTTGTTGAATAATTAAGTTTTTAAATAGCGCCCGCCATATGTGTGCCACATTTGAAAAAGGATAGATCTAATTAGTCCCTCATTACTGTTGCATAACATTTTTCAGGCTTTCAAGTATTTCTACTTTTCCTACTTTTTCCTAGTTTTGTTTACCTTGCTCCGACTTTTTTCCCACTTTTTATCCCTCAACTCCGAAAAATGACATCTCACTGAATATTTTTTTCATGACAGTGATACACACAATTATCCTTCTCATATTTGATTTGATTGAAGATGATGCATCACACCACTCTGGTCATCCATCAGTTGACATATCAGAGAATCCACCAAGTACATCACAGCAACCACCAACACGGCATGTGGCCTCAGGTGCACAAGGTAATTATCAATGAATGTACCAACTCCAAACCAGATGTATACATGTACATGTAGTAAATGTATACATTCTTTACATACTAGTCTCACACTTGTATGATGGGAATAAAATGTTTTGTTCTTGTTAATTTGCAGTATACAAAAGCGCAGCATCTTTTTGCTTCCCATGCATGCCATGAGTTTGAGAAAATAATATTTTTTTCATGAAAATAAATTTATCATCTGTCATTAATAGACCAATCCATTTAGCCCCGCCCCATTGTGTTCTGACCAATCACAGCCATGACTTATGTCTGACATCACATCAGTGCACAAAAGTCCAACATACTTGCACGGGCATGTGCGTGCAGCTGGAACATGCAGTTTGGCGTTGGAGAAGAGCGCATGTTAATTGCCTACGTACACAGTGGGCGGGGCTTACTGGATCCAACATGCGTGCAGACGCTTATGACACGCGGCTGTAACATGCAGTGTGGCATTGGAGAGGAGCACATGTTAATTGCTTACGTGCACAGTGGGTGGGGCTTACTGGATCCAACATGCGTGCAGACGCTTATGACACGCGGCTGTAACATGCAGTTTGCCTACGTGCACAGTGGGCGGGGCCTACTGGATCGGTCTATTGCAGAGCTTTTGCAACACTTGTTGTGTGAGTGACTAAGATTCATGCATCAGTGAACGGGAAGTTATTTCAATCCTGTCAATATTTATCCTCCCAAGCTTTAACCAACAAGCTTTTAGAGCTTGAACTTTTTGCATACAATGAGCCAATATTTCAGCTCAAAATAGTACTTTCTACAGACAAGGAGCCATTTTATTTCTTGAATGCCACAATGCATTGTATGATTATAGTCAGTGAACTCTATGCTCATTTCAATATTGTAGGATGCAGCGCCCCCAAAAGGATGAAGTTTGACAGTTCAGCCCAAGATACGGCTGCTGATTTCTGTGAAGATGCCCTAAAGTCATACTACAGGGGGAAAGGTAGCTTTGTTAAAGTGCTTCCATGGGTGGGTGATGACAGGAAACACATTACAGAAATCTACACAAAGTTACAGTTAATACTTGGTAAGGACAGAGTGAAGAAACTGGCATCATATGATGATATATTACAACTTGAGACAGAAGAGGGAGATCTGATCCTTATAGCTGTTTTAACTGGGTTAGCTGGTAGAGGAAAGACCACACTTTTTAACAAAATTGCATATGATTGGGCAATTTGTTTTAGTCAGGTACTACAGAAGTATAAACTTGTCTTCCTGTTGAAAATGCACGCACTGGAGCAGAGTTCAGATCTTGTTGATGCAGTTTTTGACCAACTCTTGGCTAAAGATGTAAGGATTGAAAGAGGTGCCCTGGACATGTTTATCAAGAACAGTCCTGGAAGTGTCCTCGTTTTACTAGATGGCTTTGATGAGCTCATGACTACCTCCTTGTGTGAATCCTCATTTGGTTCCATTCTGGAGATCCTTAGTGGAAAGGTGTTGAGGGGCTGTACTGTACTTGTAAGCACCCGCCCCTCACACCTTGACAGACTTGTATCAGAGGAACTTGTTCAGGAACCATTCACACATGTCAGGGTCATGGGTTTCAGTAGAGACGATGTCACTGAGTATGTTACTAATTTTTTCACTAGTGAACCTGACAAGGCCAAGGGGCTTCTTGAAAAGATTGAATCGTCACACCTTCTGTCTAGTTTATCTGAAAGTCCAATGCTTGTTCTTTTGATGTGTGTACTATGGAGAGAAGATTGCACACTCCCAGAAACAATGTCACGTCTGTATCGTAATGGATTTTCATATATCTTCCAAAGAAAAGGATTGGACTCGCAAGATGAAGTAGCAAAAGTTGTGATTGAAATTGGCAAGGTTGCGCTGCATGGTCTTCTTTCTCCAGATCAGTCACTCTCTTTCAAAGAAAGTGACTTTGAGCCGAGTGTGCTTGAGCTGGCTCTCAAAGCAGGTATTCTGACCAGACAGACAGACCGCAAGGGACTACAGACTCACAACTGTATTCAGTTTATTCACAAGACATTCCAGGAGTTCTCTGCTGCTGCTTACTTGCAAAGCTTGTTAAAAGCAGACCCAAAGAAATTTCAGAAGATTTTGAATAAAATCATGTCAAAGGGTGCAAGCAGGTTTGAGTATCTTCTGCGCTTTTGTTGTGGTGACAATGAGGCATGTACATATGAGATTCTGAAGGTATTTCAGGTGAGGTGTCAGAAGAAATTGGCATTCAAATTAAAGATTGGTCAGTTGGCACTTCATTGTTTCTTTGAAGGTCAATCCAAACGTTTGCCTCCAGAGGAATTCATACATTCATTCATAACAGATGAAATTCGCATTCATGAGCGTGACAGGGATTGTCTGAACTCAGTCATATACTTTGTGAAATGTGTTGCTGAACAGACAAAAGGCAGTGGCAACAAATACCTTGCTAATGTACATACTTTGCATATACACCATTGTAAATGGACATGGTTTATTGAGGAGTTAGCTGTTACCATGTGTGCAATGACAAATCTTCATGCTGTAGATTTCAAGGACAATGCAGATACTGGTAAGTTGCTCAGACATCTACCCAACTTGGTACCTCATTTGAATCTTTCTGGTAATAACCTGGGTGGTACAGCAGCATTGTGGTGCATGCATTTGAAGCAGTTGAAGTCTCTTACAAAGCTGAACTTGCGTAACTGCTCATTGAATGGACAGGACATCAAACAAATTGCTGAGTCACTCGGGGATCTACCCAACTTGGTTGAATTGAATCTTTCTGTTAATAACCTGGGTGGTACAGCAGCATTATGGTGCATGCAATTGAAGCAGTTAAAGTCTCTTACAAAGCTGGACTTGGGTAACTGCTCATGGAATGGACATGACATCAAACAAATTGCTGAGTCACTCGGGAATCTACCCAACTTGGGTGAATTGGCTCTTTCTGGTGATAACCTGGGTGGTACAGCAGCATTATGGTGCATGCAATTGAAGCAGTTGAAGTCCCTGACAAAGCTGGACTTGCGTTACTGCTCATTGAATGGACAGGATATCAAACATGTTGCTGAGTCACTCAGCGATCTACCCAACTTGGTTGAATTGAATCTTTCTGTTAATAACCTGGGTGGTACAGCAGCATTATGGTGCATGCAATTGAAGCAGTTAAAGTCTCTTACAAAGCTGGACCTGGGTCACTGCTCATTGAATGGACAGGACATCAAACATGTTGCTGAGTCCTTCGGGGATCTACCCAACTTGGGTGAATTGAATCTTTCAGGTCAAAAACTGGGTGGTACAGCAGCATTGTGGTGCATGCATTTGAAGCAGTTGAAGTCCCTTACAAAGCTGGAAATGCATTTCTGCTCATTGAATGGACAGGACATCAAACATGTTGCTGAGTCACTCGGGGATCTACCCAACTTGGGTGAATTGAATCTTTCTGATAGTAACCTGGGTGGTACAGCAGCATTGTGGTGCATGGAGGTAAAGCAGCTGCTGCACCTTCAGAGGCTGGACCTCATGGACTGTGACTTGACAGAGGAAGACAAGAACCATATTGATGAGTCACTGAGTGACCTGAAGAAGAATGGATTAGACATAAATTTAGGACATAAATTTCACTGATTTAAATCACGATTTAAATCATACAATTTTGTTTAAAACATCACTGATTTAAATCAAATGATTTGTTTTTTAAATCACTGATTTAAATCATTTGGTAACAGTCTTATTTTTGGCAAAGTAAATTGACTGAGGGTCATTTTACTCAATTAAATCAACTGATTCCACTTACATGTAATTACAAAGAGTAAGATATTGTTAACACATTCAAACACCCCTACTTCATCAGCATCGACTCAACTTACATGTTGGTTTTGCATAATACCCAAAATCATTGTTTTGATTAAAGTCAAGATCTGAGTTTAAAAGTTTTTCTTCAAAGTTTGAATTTTAAAGGGAAGATACAACATTGCAAACATCAAAAAAACGAAATGATCAAATTATCATGAAATACCTTACTGGATTGTTAGGGAATGACAGCCTAAAGTATCCTGTAATATCGTGTCTCCTGGTGTGCTGACATTTTCAAGAAAATTTGTATTTTTCCAACACTGTTCAGCCGAGCAGTGTTGCAGAAAACCTTTTTTTTTTAACCGCTCTGAATTTTTTTCATAACAGTTGTTCCCCATTTTCTTTACAATTGATTACACACCTGTGAAGGGGTACAAGCCTGCCAGACTGATTTGCTGACCTTCCCCAAAGTCTATACATTTTTCTGTTTCATCTTAAGGGGTCAGGGAACCAGACTACAAGAACATGATTGGTTTTCTTGGTTTTTCCAGCATCTACAGGCCCGAAACGTGAACAAAATCAGATTAACAATATCTGCTATAACATACTAATCCTCCAAATCCATTTATTTCTGAAAATTGTAGCAAAAGCAAATGTTGTACATTCCCTTTTAGACAGCACACTCACGTTTGCTTTCATCTGTTCATCATTCCTAATTGATCTGTTTACAGTAATATTGTGAATCAACTGTGCTGGTGTACATGTAGGCTATTGCCTGAACCATCTAAAGGTGTATTAAAGTTCCAATTGATAGCATTTATTCCTAACATTTCTCCATAAAACTTTTAGATTGAGTTTTAGCCTGGGGGTTTGGTCAGTATCAAATGAGGGGAATAATGCTCATTGTGATTTTTGGTAAGGTATGCTCCCCTGTAGTTGGAAAATATGTGAAAGCATTGCAGCGGTATGTGGCAGCTTTTTGGGTGCTATCACTTAAAAAAAAAAAATTGTGGCCAATACATGCTTGTTAATTACCATGTATAATTAATCCGGTTCAAGCATATTGGCGGGAATTTTGAAAAAAAAATATATAAGTGGTAACACCCAAAAAACTGCCACCGCTCACACTGCAAAGCTATCACACATTTTCCAACTCTAGATTTACATACCTTGCCAAAGATCGCCATGAGCACTGCTGCTTTTGATCATTTGATACCGGTGGCCCAATTTTTGGACCGAAGCTGATAGCCTATTATATAATACCTTTTAAAGGTGCAAGGCCTGATTTCTGTTCTCCACCTTGTATGAAGGACCTTCAATCAAACACTATAGTTACAGAAGGATCAGTGCTGCCAGTTTTGAAATAAACAGCATTTTTATGAAATAAACATGCCAATGAAAAACTGTTCTCATACAGGGTGAGTCAAAAAAAAATCGGAACCCAAAACCCCACAAATATATTTCATATTTAAAAACATATGTAGCACCAACAATAATAATGACTGGAAAGCCAATTTCATAAGCTACTTTTAAATGAAAAAAAATACTGAAATTGCTCAATCGGTTCAAAGAATATCACCATTCAAACGCAATGACCCTAAAACCTCTTTCGTCCGAAAATGTGATTTCAAGAATCGTCGTCACAATGGTCTTTAAATATCACCAGCGATTAAACCTTGGTTTAAAAGTTAAAAATATTCTTTTTATTGGTTTTGTAAATCATATTGTTTGCCTAACCAAGGCTGTTGATAAGGATACTGTGTATTAAAGTTGTTGAAACAAGTATTCTGAGTCATTTTCTTTGATGTTCCAAGCAGTAAGAATACACAAATTGCTTTTTGTGGATGAAACAGGTTTTAGGGTCATTGCATTTAAATAGAGATATTCTTTGAATGGATTGAGCAATTTCATTATTTTTCATCTAAAAGTAGCTTATGAATTTGGCTTTCCATTCATTATTATTTTTGGTGCCACCTGTACATATCTTTTTAAATCTGAAATATAATTTTAAGGGTTTGGGTTCCGCTATTTTGATCACCCTATATATTTTTTTGTATATCTTGTACAATACCATGAATCATGTTTTTCAAATATCCACAAACAACATATCTCAGCTGTATCAATCAAGCCATGCACCTTTAACGTGTCTTCAGTATTAATGTACCATTGACCAAGTGAGGTAGACTACATGTACATGAAATCAAGTGATTTTTTTAAACCACTGATTCAATAGAATTGTTTCAAAAGCATTGATCAATTTATTGAGTTTTGTGGATGATAGGTATTATAGGAACCTGTAAACTCCTTAGTTATGGGTGTAAGGGTGCATGGGGAGATTAAGACACATTTTTAGACAAATCAATATTTTGAAAGTTAAACAAATAAAAAAATCTGATTGAAATAAAATAAAATTGTCGTCATTTTTTTTTTTAATAAAAAATATCGCACACCCTGCAATGGATTAGTCACAATGAAACAATGCAAATGTTAATGTACATGTATGAACAATAACTTTTGCCAGATTGAATGAATCTGTCATCAAAAAGTAAGACTTTTTTTGTCTAAAGAAAGCGTCTACTCAGTAAAAAATTAATTCATTGGTAATTTTTTTCCCCTTCTTTCGGCAGGGTGGAGGGTATAGACCTGAACAAATCTAGAAGCAAAATTGTAACGGGAGTGACTTGAGTATAACAGAGAGATTTCCTCAGTGACATATTGTGGCTCCTTCATTAGAACCATTTAGAAATTCTCAAAGATCTTCCTATTAAAGCTGCACATTGACAGTTAAAGACGTGAAGCATAGACACTGTAGGCGTGGCACTGATGGGTATGTAGGACTTCTGCCTAAATTGGTCAGATTGCTGAATCCTTTCTTCATTATACACAAGACATGGTGACTCAGCAACATCATGCAAGTCCAGTACACTTCTATCAGTCAACTGTGTTATCTGTGTTGTCACCCATTACAAAGCTGGAAAGGTTACTATCTGGTTGTAAGATTCTGTTCAGCAATCTGCGATTGTTGTCTTGTGAAGCTGTCTATATTATTTGTGAAGGCTTGTTTTCTTTCACGTCTGAGTGGTTCCTACACTTTCTGTTTCCCCTCTCGGGGGGAGGGGGACTGGAGTTCCAACCATCTACCACCCTCTGACTTAACACATTCTGTTGTAAAGTCACCAGCTGTGAGGGGATCTTTCATTGACATTTTCATTTGAGTGTTTATCCTAAGGGAGTGAGTTCCAGTCATCTACCAACCTCTGTCTAAAAACACATTGCCTATCAGCTCCTCGTGTGTCTCTCTGTTTCTGCTGCTGTGTTTCTTTCCTGTACTACCTCTCATACATTTGAAGATCTTGCACTGACTCCAAGCCAATTCAATCACCCTCATCAACTGAAAGTCAACATTCCTTTGTCCCCTTAATGTCTCCCCGGCCCATACAGAAAGTCCCTTGGCCTTGTCAGGTTTGAACCCTTAGCTGCATCAACTGACTTGAACTGTCTGCTCAGATTAATCATTACAGTCAAATTTGGACCTTCCCACATTGATGGGGAAATATCCAGCACAGAGTGCTGGTTAGTGGTGACATTTTGTGAGTCTCATTTTCAAATTCTGCGAAAACACTTAAGATCTGCCCAAGCAAATGATTTCTGTATTGGATAGTGTAACTGCACCTTACACAGTGTACGTGTACCAAGGGGCACTACGGAAAATGTAGAAATTTGTTCAAATGCTAGTTAACCAGGATATTTGCAAGAACTATCTGAAGTCCGTGAATAATGAGGATCCTTATCTCTGTATTCTTCTGTATTGGATAGTTTAACTGCACCTTGCACAGTGTACCAAGGGACACTTCAAACAATGTTGATAATTTGTACAAATGGATCGTTTCAGACAGGGAGATATTTGCAAGAACTATCTGTAGTCTGTGAATAATGAGGATCCTTATCTCTGTATTCCAGTAACTTGACTGTGACAGATGTAAGAGTTGTAATTACATGTAGTGTGGTCATTACTCTATGGTATGATGATTGGGGATAACATGTACATGTAGAAATACAACCAGCCATTCTCATTAACTGTAATCATTGTACATTACATGATAAATTGTTTGTAAATATGCAGAGGTAATTTATATTGATATTTTTTGTTATTTTTGTATCACTTGTTAAATGAATATTGCTGCAAATTGCCTACTGACCTGATTGACCTGCATTGTACAATCATTTCTGTAAACATTTCTGAAATACCTGTGTTTGTAAGTATTAATATTCGTTGTCTGTTTCGCAAATGAACTTTTCTTATGAGTTTTACTGTGCTGAACATTATTTAATAATGTGTAATGTATGCAGGTCCCCAATGGAAGGTTTTTACAACTGTTTGGGCACACCCTGGGTATAAAGACATGGAACAAATAGATAAAAGAAATCATGTGAGATGGCTTGACTTTTCTATCCTAGTAGGGTCTGTCTCAGATGCAAACAAAACTATGTGAATATTTGATATTGCTCATCTGAAGATTGGGCAAAGTGAGCCAGATTGTTCTATTTTTATAACTTCTATTCTGCATTAATATATAGTCTGATGTACTTTTTATAACAGCCAAGTTGCCTTGCTTTTGTACCAAGTCATAAGAATCATGAAACTTGCCATCAGTGGATCCAGTACAACTCAGATTTGTTATCTTTTTAATATCAGGAATCACATATTGCATGATGTACATTGTATAGTGTTTACAATGGGTCAGATGTTTGTTATTTCCAGATGAATGTTGCCTTTATTATGCACTGAATGCCCGCATCGTTAGCAAATAATGCTGACATAGCAGGCTGACATAGTCTAGTGTGGGGTTTTCCTCTTTGTCTTGTGTTGCACACAATTAAGCAAGGGGTTTGAGTTTATGATGCACAAGGTTTTTAAGCAAATCAATAGCATTCTTTTCTCAGTTATTTGTTGCTGTCAATGTAAATCTCTGATTGAGCAAAGGCTACACCAAGTTAAGACACGACAATTATATGAAATTTGTCTCATGTAAATTTTCTGTGATTGAAACAGCGAGCATGGATTTGATCCAATCTTTCAAAATGAGAATTGCATTGCTGTTTTGTTTTAGTTGTCGCCCTTTGAATATTCATAAAGGTTTGAAAATACCTCAAATGATTCTGATGTTTGACAGTATTATAGTGTTGTTTTTTTTTTACTAAAGATTGTTTTTTATTTCCTTTCTACAATACTCACGAAATATTTGTCATTTTGCTTGATCTCAAAAGACAGTACTGAAATTTCTTCCTTCACAATTACTTTGTATTTATAGATAAGTTTTCAGTGAAAGTCAAGTTTCATGGTCATTCCTGGTATGAAATTGATGTCTGTCAAAATAGAGGTTTTTGTGTGCATCATGCGTTTTGATATTTGAACTAAGTTTACATCTGATAAGTCGCATTTAAAAGTATGGGATTGTTGTATGCGAATGTAGTTAAATAAAGACACTTTTGCAACTGATTGCTTGTTTGTTAACAGCTGTGTGTTTTTGTGTGTGTGTCAAGTTCTAAATATGGCTGGGGTGAAATTTACAATGGGAGTGTCAAGTTAGAAGGGGAATTATTAGGTTGAAGAAAAAGGTAGATTAAAAGTTGCTTATTTGTTGCTGTATACTGCTGAATGTGCAGAATTATTTTAACGACCTAACCCCCCCCTCCACATCATTGATGTATATCAATTCTTTTAGGAACAGGAGCTAAATAACATCATGAATAATGTGAGGGAGACAAATCACACCACAATACAGAGGACCCCCCAAAGCCCTCCTGTTTTGACCCCGCCCAGTCCGTGTTATTGAAAACTTTTTTGAATACTGCCCTCTATTGCACGGAGGTCAATGACCAACACGAGGAAATAAATCTGACGGCTCATCAAGTGATCATGAAGATTCTCGGCCGGCCCGCTAAAGGTTGGAATGTTTGTTCTTTTACCACATTTTACCATTAATTATATATTTAAAGTGATAATTATGGTTGGATATAGCATCGTGACAATTTTGATTCTTTTTAAAGATACAATCATTGATTTTTTCAGAGGTTTTTTTGCCAAAAAAATGACCAACCCCAACTTCCGAAGTCAAGACAAGAGTGCACTCGTAATCGTATACTACTGTAGGCGCCTTTCCACCGCCCTGCAAACAGCTGGCGCTGGGAAGGGTTGATGAGCTCGAGCTTCACAGAATCTTGTGAAGGAAGTTGGGATGGCATTCTGCAGCTGTTTAAGACAGCAGTTGGCGGCCAATGCGCACAAATGCTATCCGAAAATTTTCTCATAGAAATGCACACATTCCATAGCCTACCGGATGTGATTTTGTTTTCATTGCGGACCATGTGGACAAATTTTGAGCATCGCATAATATGCAATTTGACCCTTAGTGAATTCGAAACGGAGCCTGAGCAAGTGATGGGAATTGAAAATTTACAAAACAGATAAGATTTTCCTATATATTATATTAAACTGTATTACACTTAAGCTATTCAACGAAAAAACAACAACCCATTTTGGCTGAGGGAATGAAAGTCATAGAATACCGTTTACCGCCTGCATGTGCTGAAAGGTGCCGCCAAAATTTTCTTTATTTACCAAAACAAATCATTATTTACCCAGAATATTAGTCTGCCTCAACAGTTTACTAATTTTATCAGAATCCGCTCTACACAATTTTTCTAACGCAGGATAGCCCTGGAAAGATTCCCATATCTGGCCATCACTTGTCACCCTGTGCACCAACCCTATGGGACTGATCTGAAAGGGGTAAGTGTTTTCTCAGTAAACATTCAAAATTTATCCCAGCTAATTTTGACTTTTTAGGACATTATCACTTTATGATGGCTGATAGGTCATTTCAGGGAAAAATTACTGGTGGCCAGATATGGGAATCTTTCCCAGAATAGTCGTATTCTGTGTACCACATTGGCACGAAACCCAATCTGCCCACGCGTACAGAGTATGGTGAACACGCGGTACATCAATACGTGCATACAATGTATAGCGCGCGGTAGACCCGTGAACGTGGCTATGAACATGGCTATACATAGCCACGCTTCAGTCTATAGTAAAAACACTCTATTGTGATCCGCGGTTACTAAAATGGAGTGACCGTTCTAGCCGAATTTCGGCTACATTTGACAGAATATTTGCATACAAAAATGAGTTGTACAGAAAATCAGCAGAATTTTTTTTTTCGGCAGAACTATGAAGATGAAAGGAAAATGAAAAAGATTGGAAAGAAATATGGCACATTTGGTCTGAAAAACCTTCATTTTTTAAAAGATCCTTAAAACAAACCCTTGCACATAGGAACAGCAATATAAACTGGGTGATTTGGCTGACTTTCAAAGTGGATTTAGCAGAATTTTACATGGTATTACGGTCATCCTGCCATGTAAGACGGTTAGTCGGGTACCCACTGGTGATACTTCTTCCGTTTGGCGCATGCGGAACTCGGGGTACCAGAGTGTCATGCCTGTCTTTGATTTTCTGATCATTTTGAAAACATTCGTTGTGACAAAGTTGTGCCGTACTTTACATCAAATGCTTCAAATTTCTTGGCAATGTGAAAATCAAAATTTGACAGCGTTTGAAATGTTTTTGTACATGGTGGAAGTGTGGCCTTTTATGGAGGTAGTTCAGTAAATTGACCACATTTATGGGGCTATGTACACGACTGCTGAAGTGGCGCGCATGGCGTCCGAATACTACATTCTTTCCCCAGATTCATGCACAGCATTCACCACTATGGTGCTCCATAACGGACATCAAATAAAACAAAATGTTAATTGCGAGAGAAATATTGTAATTTAGAATAGTAGTGTTAGAAATTCTTTTTTTTTGAGTACAGCAGAGCATGATTGGCTGTATGAAACTAATTTGAAGATGTTGAATAAACAGGGAATTTAGCCAAACCACCCCAACTCCATCAAAATCCATTGCCCCATTTTGGTGGATTTTGGGGTCCAGACATGCCAGAAGGCCTAGCGTGACTAAATATTGATGGAGTATGATGGACTTAGGCCTAATGGCCTCAACGTGAGGCAGGGCTAGGGGTATTCGATTGATTTTGCCTCAGCTTCCTGTACTGCTATTGTGATAAAAGCCATGTGTAGCAAGTCCATGAATGTCAACCAGTGTGTCAGTGGTGGATTCCATTATGTTCAGTTTTGTATTAGACGCACATTGATTGATGGCTTTTGATGGAATTGGTCCAGTTCCTAGTAAAAGATACTAGGGAATTAGGGGTTAAGCTGACTTGTAAAAAGAATGGACTTGGTCTTTGTGTGTAGGCTAAATGGTATCTGTAGTAATGCTTCGCCAAGTGGGACGCGGTAATATTACTAATATTATTAGCCAGGATAATGCCTCTAAGTTTTAAACTGATTGCGATGCCACCCAGAGCTTGTGTAAAACTAAACCATACTATCAGTTAAAGATCATGTGTAAATCTCATCAAATTTCTCATCGGTGTAGTTTTTCCACAACAGGTCAAAGAAGTCCAGCACCACAATAAAAATGTACGTCGATCGGAAACAGTTGTATGATGCCTCAGCACCCACGTGAAACACACAAGAGCTTTCTTGCAAATACAAGCTGGATGAGGGTATGCCGCACTGGGGAGAATTCCTTTCATTTTAAAAGCAATTGGATGCCACTCTTAAATTTTATAAAACTAAAGAAAGTTCATGTGTTTAAATCTCATCAAGTTTCCATGTGTAGTTTGTCCATAACACGTGGAGGAAGTCCAGCACCACATTCAAGAAGTATGCAAGGGTGTGAAATCTCAGCTATAAAGCTCATTTCAGCAGTTTTTGTTGTGGATTTCAGCTTTTTTCCCCTCACTTGCTGTGTACAAAAGTATAGGAGATTTTTGCACCTTTTTTCAGCTGTTTTCAGCTATTTTTATCAGTGGTCACTCACACCCCTGAGTATTTCAATCGGAAACAGTCTTATGCCGATATACTACTGGGATTGTGGGTAATGACCACCTCTTCTCTCTCACCCTTGATAGATCTGGGTATTTTTAATAGCCTGCTGGTATTGAGCTTTTTTCCATACGCATTCATTTTATTTATACGAGTTTTAAATTTAAAGGTATCTGTAAGCCAAGTAACCAACCAATAGCATTCCTCCCGCAATAAACACCAGTTCTTTTTCTATGTGTTGGTCGCTAGGCTCATAAAAATCTTCGAGTTTGGGTTCACGGGGTAACTCGACGTTTTGTCCGGTCATTTCGTTGTAGTCATGGTAGTAACGCAACGCTTTGTCAACGTCGTAAAATGTTTGTTTAGAAACATTTTGCTTTCTGATACGTTCGTTGAGAAAATCGAGTCGTTTCGTTCGTTCTCGTTGCCAGACGCAAGACTTATAAATACGCTTTGACGGTTGTCGACGTTGCGAGTCGATACCACGAAGCAGAACCTTTGGTTTCTAAAACGGCGGATTCCACCAGAGATGCTATCGTCAAGATTTACGCAAGATCTCCTTTGAGTTACCCCAAAACGTTGAGAGTAGACACTGGTACTGAATTTAAAGGCGCATTTAAAAAATGGATGGCCTCAAAAAGCGTCGAGATTATCGTAGGTGAACCAGGAAACCACCGATCGCAGGGTATCGTAGAAAGATTTAATCGAACGCTAGCCGAGAGACTGTTTGGACATCAGTACGCTCAAGAAATGTTAAATCCCGAGAGTAGAAACACGCAATGGGTCGAGCGATTACCAGGCGTGATCAAGGCTATAAGCGATGAAATGACAAGATGAATAGCTAAAGCGCCATCAGAGGCGGTTAAACTAGAACAGGTCCGACAATCGCCGGCTAACCCCGTTAAAACAAAAGAGCAGAATTAACCGCAAGGCGCTATGGTTAGATATTTATATTACCCGAGTGAGCAAGAGGGGGGTACTTCGAAAAGAGCCACGGATCCCATTTGGAGCATAGACATCTTCAACATGGAAAAAAGAACGAGTCAATTTAAAATGATAAACGGTAAAAAAGTCACGACGGGTCCTACTCTTTATTACCTTTAAAACGGACCAAAAAGGAGTTTTGTGAGACAAGAGCTTCAAGTCGTCCCCGAGGACACGCAGTTACCGCTGTAGTGACCAAAAGCCAGCGTGTTTATACCGTCCGGTAAAATGTACCTCTTTGTGTCCAACGGACTCAACGATATGATTTTATGAAGGATGTGATTTTCCGATCTAATGTGAGTCATGGTTTCGTAATGAGATTTCTTGTTTAAGATGCAGCTGTAATAGTGTCGGTGTTTTAATTTCTTAGAGGTGACCGATTTTGTGACACCCTTGGCTTTTTTCAGGTTGATGTCAGCGGTTAAAATGGAGTACATTTTAGGTCTTATACAAACGACTTCTTTGATTATTTTACCTCCAAACTCGTCTTTAAATTTACCGATCACTTTCTTATTGGTTGGGTCGTACAAAGGATGATCCGTCGGATAATTCGAAAGGCAGTATTGTTGCCCGTTTTGCTGCATATCTTTGTATACGTCGTCCGTGTGCACTACGAGTACCAAACTGTCTGTATCTGTGTACATCAACCTGATTTTCTCTTTGTACTTGTCTTTCAAATGGTTGTAATAAGAATCGTACATCAGCGTCTTAGATAGATCTTAGGGCCCTGTCACACTTCTGCGTATCCTAATTCCTTATGAGTTGCGCATTGACTTTTTCTCATACGCAGTCGAACGCACGATACGAACCTCATATGTATCTCTATCGTTTTATGTAAGTTTTATGTACGCAGGCAAACGCATGGTACGGCCCAGTACGCTGGATAGTTTTGGGCATGCACAAAACTACGCTGCGTACGCTGTTACGCAGGTCATAAGTTATAAATACGCAGCGCATCGGTCCCGCATCAGTCGAGCGCGGTACGAGTACGCTATGTGTTCATGAGGGATAAGCCATTCATACGCGGCAATACGCTGACCTCCTATATTGGACGTATACATAGCGACGTATTGCGCGAATTAGTACCGCTCGTCCTGCGAGCGGGCAGCGCATTGTACTTATGAGAAACGCACAGATGGCGAACTTGCACACTGCATACGCAACTCATACGCATCTCATACGCAGTGGATGCGCTGAATTCGTAGTCTTGTTCGCTAGATGTGCGTCGCACATATGTCAAAGTAATCAAAAAAATTCGACGTTTTTGATCGTACGGCTGCGTATTGAAAATTGTTGATAAGGAACTCATAAGGAATTGGGATACGCAAAAGTGTGACAGGGGCTTAAGATACTCACTCCGCAATAGATCGGTTTGTTTAAAACGGTTTTAGTCTTGTACTTTTCGACAAATGACAATTTGCATTCTGAAAATGACGTCGTCGTTTTGTAGCTCGGTTTCTCGATCGTCATCGTTACTGTCTCTGAGAAGGTAACCGTCAATCCGGTTTCTGACGTTTTCCATCATCTTTAATAGTACCAAACACGCTGTTATTCATGAGCTTAAAAGAGTCTTTCTCAAAATCAGAAGTCGCCTTAGGCAAAATAAAAAAACAAACATGTTTAGCGTCCTGTCTCTTTGACAAAAAGGAAGGAGGAGGCCCTTTTTTTTTTTTTTTTCTTTTCAAAATGGCCGCCCGACACATTTTTCAAGCCAACGCGGCCGGGCTATTTTTCAAGATGGTTACCAGCTTTTTTCAAAATGGCCGCCACTTGGACTCATTGACTATTTCCACAGCTTTATACACGGTATAAAAGTCTAAAAATATGATTTCTTTCGTCAGAGATCGTTAAAATTTATCAATTTTTGTCTTTAAAAAAAAAAAGAAAAAATAGAAAAAAAAAAGGAGGCGTCCTCTAAAAAGGAAGCGGGCGGGGACGCTAAACATGTTTTTTTTTTACTTCGCCTTAGTTCGGAGTTGCGTGTTTTTGTCGATGTAAGATGCCATCCAAGGGGCTTGTTTAAATTGCAGCACTCGATGGACCTTTTTAAGTTTCAAGCCGAGTTTGAGATACAACTGCACTGTGACGTAGTGCAAAACATATTTTTGTTTAGGATTAAGTGTAAACGTTAATTTTTGCACGTTGCTACTAGGTTCAGTATCCAATAACTCGTTTTGATAATCAGACGTCCATTCTTTTGGTATGACGATGTTTTCCGTCGCTAGGGGATAATCGTTGTGCAGGTCGTGGAGATTGCCCGGGTATTCAAGGTCTACTTCAAAGCAGTAACCGGTGTTTGACGTTTTCTTCAGCGATAATATCTTCATGATCTTGGACTCGGTAAACGTTTTTGTAGATGCCCATTTAAAGTCTTTGTACGGCAGGTATTGACTCATGGCCCAGCCGTACAGATTGTTTGCATCGAGGTAGGTGATGTAACTCGACAGCTCGTTAGGATTATGGTCGGGTAGGTATTTGTTGTTGGCTTTGTAATATCTCATACCACCCACGCTCGAGATACCACCTCTTTTTGCCTTTTCAAAAGATAAATGTTTGTCTATGTCTTGCAATAATTCGAGTTTAACTTCCGAGTGTTTTAACAAGGCATCCCACGACAATCCTGGTGCTGTGTAGTAATTAGCCGGATCTAACCCGTAGTTTGTAATACACGTTTGCTTAAAGTTTTCAAATACGCATGCCAGTAATAACGTATCGGTAGTGACGTACAAATCGTGATATTCCCCCATGTTTTTAACTTTAAACTCGTTCCACGTCAGTTTAGCTCTGTCGTAATCCTCTCGCCGTACATTTTCGTCTTTTAGGCTGCTGTAAAATTGTTTGATGGGGGTAGGCTGGTCTCTTGAAATCTGTCAAACGAGTCCATGTATTCATATGGAAAAACTCCTTTTTGTAACAACGAGTCGATGTTTTGACGATTAAAATGTTCTCTGAGTAGTTTAAACGACTCTTTTGGACAAGCTTTAGATAATCTATCCAACGAAGACGCCATCAAATTGAACGAGTCTATAAATCGCATATTTCCGATCGAAAACGAAAGATACTTTTCCGAATTTCTAGCGATAACTTGTATTTCCTTTTCGTCATCATACTCTGAAATACTCTGCATGATCAAGTGAGCGTCGTAATTTTGCAGATTGTGAAAGACGACCGGTATGGGGGTAAAACCTGGTTTAACTTGTAATTTTAGATTGCAGAAGGCGTGCGCAGCACCTCTATATCTACCCGTGACATGGCAGTGATCTCTCACCTTTCTAAATTTGTTGATTTTCTTTTTGCATTCGAGACATTTAGACTCGATAAATCCATTTTAGTTTTCGTACTGATGTTCTTTTATTTGTTTTGCTGTTTTTGTTTTTTTGGGTTTCTGGCACTGACAATTGCTCGAGTAATTGGGATAAATTGGTTTTTCGCAAATCCAACATGTGTTTGTTTTTTCATGATGTTTTTTATCTCGCTCGTTAAATTTCATGGGTCGGGGTTTTTTAAATATGAAATTTATGTCGCTTTGTATTTTTAACATTTTATTTACAAACTTTGATGCAGCATCTTTACCTCTATAAGTCTCTTGATACGCATTGGTGCCGTCACATCTAACTACTACCAACGAGTAACTGCTAGCTTTGTGAATGTTTGTCTTTTGCGTGTTGTTCTTTTTATCGTCCGAGTTTTTTTCTAATATCGATTCAAAGTTGTCGTAAACTACAAACGGTGCTTTTTGTTTAAGCCTGCATTTTTTAAATTCTAATATTGGCACATCGTTTTCGTCGACTATCCACTCGTTATTTACATACTTTCGCTTAGCGGTAGGAAATACAATCTTTGACGGATGTGTATCTATGCCATTACAATCGGTCATGTGTCTATCTAATTTTACTTGCGTTCTATAATGACACAGGCACCTTCGACAAAAATATTTCTTACTTTTATGTTTTGTAACGTTGTAAATCAATCTCGAAAAATTATTTATCCAGCAATAGTGATGCTTGTCGCCCTCAGAAAACAAAAACAGATCGATAGGTCGTGACTCTGCTTTGTAGTTTTTAGACACGTATAACGGATATATTTCCCCCTCATAACCGTATAAGTTTATCGTTAAATTATTTTGTCTTTCTATCTTTGGTATCTGGTCGATCGGTGTTGGAAAGTCTACGCCTTTAAATTTGAGTCTGTCGTCTTTGGTGTATACAACAGGTTCTTCTTTATGAATTTTTATATTTAGGATCGTTTTTTATGTTATTTTTTACTTTATCCGTATACAACCCAAGAGCAGCTCTCAAACACCATCTCAAACACTCGTCGTCTTTGTTTTTAATGTTAATCATCGCCGTTTTCTGTTTGATACATTTTGGTAGGTCAATATAAGAACTACCCCTCACGGGGTTAAACCTGTTGATGTTGATATACAACGCCATTATCTTTTTTAAAACCCAACCCGATCCTTGATTCTTATACCTTTCATCCTTTCTAAATATCTGGTCGATGTCTTCTTTTAAAACCTTCTTTATTTGACTTTGATTTAAAACGACTCTCTGATCGGTAAAATGTGTAGCTTCGATCGTTTCGATCGTACCATCCGGTTTGGTTTTTTCGTATTTTATTTTGATTGTGAGCTCTACTTTTAAACCTCTTAGCTCTCTCAATTCTGACTTGATTTTACTTACAATTTGATCTTTGTGCGTATCAAAAAACTTGACTAAATCGTCGTTAAAAAGTCTAGGAATCAGTTCCCAGTTTCTAAAGTTATTTCTAAATCTCCTCGTCGCTCTGAACTCAGCCTCTTCAAAATCCTCGGGTTGCCTAGAGTTTTGAATCGCCGAGAGTAAATCTTTTTTCAAAAATCGACCTTTATAACCCGATGGGTTATTTTCCAGATCGTAATCATCTACAATCTGTTTGAGCTCATGAAGCGTCTTTTTCCTCAAGTTTTTAAATTGAGCTTCGTAGTTTTTTATCCCGTTGATGTAGACTTTACGCGTAAGAGCAACATTTTGATTGTACGGTATATTATATCGCTGGACGTAATCGCGCAGCGTCGCTTTATTCCATAACGATTGGCCTAATTGTATCCATCATTTATATATATCAATATAATTTTTTTTTTAAATTTTTTTAAGAGGTGAGACTTTTAGATTTATATTAAAGCATCAGACTCACCGGCTGGTGAGAGAGAGATATTGACATTTTGGCGCTCCATACCTTTTTGCTCATTTTATACTATCCATCACACATCACATCAAAAGACTTGCGACCCCGTTCTAGTTCATGACTGTGTACTGTTAAAAAATTATGCAAGGTAACCGACCTTGACTGCCTATTGTCCTCGGGTTGTATAGCTTATAGAAAAGTTATACATGTCACTACTAAATTTAGCTTTGGAAATTTCCAGAAAATCTTTCGCAATTCAGTATTTCCGTGTCATTTCAACATGATATGTCGATAGGTACAGATGTCAACGCTCAACCTGCAGTCACCAGCCAAAAGGTAAATTGTTTTTAACATTAAAGTCTGGTAATAATGTAGGTTTTCATATTGATTTTGTTTCCTATAAAAACCTATACTACACAATCACTAAAAGTCTAGCCATCCATTAGTGTATGTGATGTTTCTGATCAAACATTGAGTGTAAATGCTTATTTTTTTCTAAATGTTTCAGATGATGACCACCCATCGCAACCTGTGAAAAAGAGGTTAGGCGGCTTTATAACTTTGCGTCGGGTTTATCGCCCGAGCAAGATTTTTTCAAAGTACCGCTAATACCATTTTTTAAGTGTAAAAACCTCGATATATTTCTTAAAAAGTAACTTAAAAGTGTACCATTTTGATGTATCTCTATGATATAAAAATTGGCCAAAACGCTTACTCACTAAATATAATTATGATGTCATAAGGGTATCGATAGTTCTCCTCTTAATATAACGATGATGTCATAGGGGTACTAAAGTAACATGTTTTTAATAAATTTCAAACTTTGATTTGTAAACCTAAGAAAACGTTATTTGTTTATTTATTTATAAGTGACTGTAGACTCGCGCACCAGTCGCTGTGAGTCTGTGTTGAGATCTCCAAGAGGGTGACTGTAAATGGTAGCAGACCAGTAAATAAACTTCCATAGACCCCAATGGTAAATGCTCCCACTTCAAAAATTCGGGAAAAATACTCACTACTCTCCAAGGTGTTCGAGACACACATCAAATTAAAGCTTATTTCATCATCTTTCATTTTCTTTTCAATTTTTGGGGGGGTCAACTGATGACTTTTTGGAGAAATTTCCATCTGAAGATGATCACCCCTGAAAATAGTCCGAAGGCCCATCGCCATTTTTTACGCAGAACTGCAAGCTCCCGGTCCTGTGCACGGCTTCCACCCATATTTTTTTACAAACCCTCAAGTTCAAGGGGAATCATTGGGGAGGGGTGAAGTCTGGTACCTGCCCCCCCCCCCCACTCCTATGGCAAAGTCTGGTACCCTCCACTTATACCTACTCGTTACAAAGTAGATTGTGTATCATTAATCATTTGTTGTCTTTTCTTTTGATTGGTAGATATTGATTGTGCAGTCTTTTGGGTTGTTGATGGGTACGTGTCCAGAGCCAGATGCATGTATCTGTTGCATTAAAGGTAGGGTAAATCATTTGTCATTTTGCATTTTATTTCGAACACCAAAAGTACTCAAATTCTAAGATGGGTGTTTAAAAACTAACCTGATGAAGCTCTGTGAATACGATGTCGGTTTCAATTCAAAAGTTGCCGAGTCATGTTTTGAATTGCGCCCAAAATCAGCATCCAGGACACATTCTCATTCAGCTGATAGCAGCTACGCAGTGTCACGTACTGAGCTGACGAATCAATAGCAACCGCGCGCC